>NC_135480.1:30086872-31336039 GCF_052094955.1 Ictidomys tridecemlineatus
TGATTTATTCATCCTTGAAATATTGAAGCTGTCTGTTACCAAAAGAAAGTATAGCCTGTCCATCGTACAGATAGACCAGTGGAACACAGGATTAACCAGAAAGAGATCCACCCATCTGTGGACAATTGAGTTTTCAACAACGAATGAAACTTGCAGTGTAGTAGGGAAGAGATAGTTTGTTGCTCCAGGATCTCCATTCAAGGATAGAGTAGGACTTATACCTCCTGCATGTCATACCGAAATCAATTCTAGGTGAATATTAACCACCTAGGGCCAAAATGTGCAAAGATTTTAGAAGAAAATACAGGGAATTCTTTATGACTCAGAAAAAAAATTCTAGATGAGAAACAAAAATCATTACTCACAAAGGAAAAGACAGTTGAATTTTATATTGTCAAGTTTTATAAGGAAAAATATTTTGTTTAGAAAGGAAACAGCACAGGGCATACATACATTTTAATAGTAGTTATCTCTGGATGATTTGATTCCAGAATGAATTTATTTTCTTAATTTATCACTTTTTTTCCCAAATGTTCTGTGATGAATATAAATTTCTTTTATAATGAGAGAGGAGAGAGAGAGAGAGAGAGAGAGAGAGAGAGAGAGAGAGAGAGAGAGAGAGGAGAGAGAGAGAGAGAGAGAGAGAGAAGCACTGTCTTTTTCTCTTCAACTCCATGCCTCAGGACACAGCAAGAAGGTAGCCATCTGTAAACCAAGAGCAGTTCATGCTGGTGCCTTGATCTTGGACTCCCACAGCCTCCAGAACTATTAAATGAGCACCAAAGGGACAAGAGTGGCTGCTAGGGAGAGAGAACTTAAAACGCCATCCCTGTTGGTGAAGAACTCACAGCCCAGGGGGAAGCCAGATGGATGAACAACCCATGGTCATGCCTACTCCGGTTGACCCTCCTAGATTCCTAGTCATCATATCATCAGAGTCGGGTGGAAACATTCCAGAGTACAAGTTTTCACGGGGTTAAAGCAACAATTCACCTACGGGGATGGGTCTGAATCACTTCCCTGGGATTTTCTTGGAAACTCCATCACCTGGGAGCTGAAGGATCCAGCAGCTGCTGGTTTGTCCCTGATCTCATGGGGCCAGAGCCTACAGGAGCAGTGATCTGCTTCTCCTCCATCAACACTTTACCCATGAGAGACAAAGTAAAATCAGACACGTATTTTAAAACATGCTACGTATATATCATCGTAGCATGCAATTTAAATAAATTTTCTGTCTTGATGTTTTAAAAAATATCAGCTAAGAACAACATAATATAATGAAAGATGAAATACAACTCAAACATTAGTTACAAATGTACCTATTTGTCCATATTTTAGATTTATTTTCCCTATTAATTGCAGAGGAAACGTGAATATGGTAGAAAATATGGACAAAACAAAAAAAAAAGTAGAAAGGAAGAGGAAAACCGAATGCTACCAACCAATATTATTATTTTTCTTAATTTGTTTTTTAACTGATTTATAAACACATAAAATTGTACATATAATGAGCATCAGCCAATGTTACTCTTTTGAGATATTTCCTTTTAGAACTTTTTCTATAGTTGTCATTAAAGTCATTGAATCCAGGGGGAAAAGAAAAAAAAAAAAAGAAAGGGTTTTTAGTTTTTGTTCATGTTTATAATCAAGAAAAGGTGACTCAAAAAGCTGAAGGTGTAGAATAAGAACTTTCCAGACCCTACTCTTAACCTGGTGGTTAATCCAGAGGAGGGGGGGAATCCTAATGTGGAATTTCAGACCATGAGACAGCTGGTCACAGGGTCCTTCCTTGTGGCTTTTTTCCATTCAGGTGCCAGAACGTCATCAAGGCAGCTGTCTGTCACTTTTGCAAAGACTTTCTGTTTTGGATTTATAGTTCCTCCTTCTGGAAGAAGGTGGCCTTGGGGTTTTTCTCCTCCTTCCTCCCTCCCTCTTCCATTTCTGGCCTCCTCTCTTTGATAGGACCTTTTGACTAGAGTGGATTTCATGGTGTTGATCAGACCTGGTGACATGTGGCCACGGGCCTTGCCCCAGAGGACTGTCTACCGGACCTCTAGTGATGGACACTGGAACCCTGCTTCTCTGGCCACACCATCCCAAGCTCTTCGTAAAATCTTTATTAGGCACACATTTGGCTCTGAGTAGCCTGGATACAAAGGCCTATTAAGCTCTAAAGTGCATGTAAGGAAACTTTGTTTTTGCTTTGGGTTTTTTTTATTCACTAACATTTATTGGGCACAGGTAATAAATTCATCCTAGCCCATAGCTCCTCAAATCCTGAGGATTTACTGCCTATATTCTGGAGTCTGGGAAAACATGGAGTAGGGCAGGAAGGATGGGAGAGAAATAAGAGTCAACAGGCAGAAATGTCGGGCTCTGGAGGTTAGGTACAGAGATTCGAAATGCTTCACGGCAGGCAGAAAGAAGAATCTTTCTTCTTTCTGCAGAAGGGTGGGCGTTAGTAGCCACCATCCTCACCAGCACCATTACTTCATGACAACTTCATGCCACAAATTGCATCCAGCCAGGCATGCCACTTAATACAACCACCTTGGGACACATATATCATATTTTCCCATTTTGGGAGATGAGGAAATTGAGGCTCAGAAAAGACAAGGTAATTTGCCTGAGGTCACAGGGTTAGAGCAGGGGGTGGTGTTGAGCCGGAATCCAATCTGTCAGACTGGAAATCCTGACTCTATTCCTATGACAGTGACTATCGCTCTGGGCACTGATGGTTGTCTACATCTTCATGTCTCCATGTCAGTTTCACACCCTTTTGAGGTAAAACAGGAACCTTGATTTCTAAAGACCATTTTTATCTAGCATTCTTTTCTTTTTTCTTTCCTGCATTCTCCTGCAGAGAAGATCGTGCCCCCAAGACACTTCCTTCGGAGACTGGCACGGAGGAAACCCTCGGAACACCAGCTTCCGCCTCTGATGTTGCTCCCACAGTCTCCAGGGCTACCTGCTCCTCCTGACTTCTGCAGGTGAGGGTCTTGTCCAAGCAGGCACGGATTCCAGTTTTTTTCTTGGATCCCGGCAGTCATTTGCAGGAACACTGCTGGTTGTCCCACAGGTTCACATTCTGAGTGTCCTGTAGGTGTGACAGTGATGTCACCAAGTTTCCAGGCTCTTAGCCTTCTCACCAACATGGAGCCTTCATGTCACAACAGGAAAATGATGAGATGGTGACTGGCGCTCCAGAAAGAAACTCTGATCAGTTTCTACATCGGATTCTATAAATGGGAGAAAGTGTCATAGAAAAAACCGCACGGTGTGGATGCTGAAAGATCAATCTGGAGTTAAGCAAATCAGGGTGTGAATATTGACTCTATTCCTTCTAGTTGTGTGACCTTAGGCAAGTTTTTAACCTCTCTGAGCCTCCATTGCATCTGTAAAGCAGAGAGAATAATAGCTATCCAACAGCTTCTTCAGGAAGATTACATGGTACAATGATGTTAGGTAATTAACACAAAACTTGGTGCACAGGAGACACTCAATAAATGTTTGTTGTTGTTATATTATTATTAAATGCAAAAAAAATCCTGCTGCAAGATTTGTTTTGCAAGTTAATAAACAATTACTTGACATGACTTTTCTCCCCTAGTAAGCCAATCCACTGTGGAACCTCATCCAGGATAGCATGCCCTGCTGGGCAGAACCAAGGCCAGAGGCTTAATAAGTTGCATTAGCGGAGCATATCACATGAGACACTGGAAAAGTCATTTGAAATGTTGAGTTACAAAGTGAATGGCCAAGGAGATAGAATCGCAAGTGTTGACTCTCTCTGGGCTTCAGTTTCCCCATCTGCAGGAGGAGAGGGCTGGACTTCATGTTGCTCTTGCATCTCTGACCTTCACAGTGCAGAAGTCTGATCCTGCCAGGACTGTCTGAACGGCCTTGCACATGCATCAGCAATTCCTAGTTTTGCATGGCCAGGAAACACTTGGCGTCTAATGCTGCTGTTTGGGTAGTTTTGCAGGGCTCACACAGCCTACCAGCTAAGGCATATCTCCACGACCCGAACCTCCCTAGGACCCAATTCCTACACCTCCCAACTCCCTTGGTTATGCCGCCACAGAGGACATCAGGAGTTCCCAGTCCCCATGGAAAGCAGAAATCTTCTCCCGAGTCCTGTTTCCAGCATAAACTCTCCGACGTGTTTAAGAGGAATGTTCTTTCTTCCTTCTTCAGCTTTGAAGAATCATTCTTTTGCACGTTCAGGGGATAAAATGTTGGCAATGAAGCCTGGCTTTTTTCCAAGAGTGAAAACTTGTATTGGGGTAAAGGAAACATCGCCATCGGGTGGCAGGACACAGAAATAACTAGACTGAGAGTGATGGGCTTCTAGTCTAAATCAAGTGGAGTCAGAATTCCCAGCAGAAAGAGCAAGAAAGGTCCTGAATGTTCGAACCAAATCCCCTGACTTCACTGAATAATGTCAATGTTGTAGAGAGAGGCTTTGTGAAAGTCAAGACTAAAACCCGATCCACTGACCCTTGATGTAATTCAGCTCTCTCCCTAGACCCAGCATACGTACACCCCGTTCTTTAGCCTAAAATGTTCTAATAATCAAGGCTGATGGGATCAGGGTTGCTTTCATCCAGCATGTTCCCACCTGCTTTTTATCAACTTTGTGGGAGGCAGAAGAGAAAGATCAGAGGCATTTCCACAGGGCAACTGGCTAAAGGGTTCACAAAGATAAGGAGGAGGCAGATCAGAAATCAGAGGAAGAGAGCGTGGATTGACCTGGAAACGGAAAATTCTGCTTTGAGTTTGCAGCCTGAGAGATAGTGGGGCTTGCTTTAATTCTCTGGGCCAACAATAAATAGTTGACCTGCTAGTGAAGGATGCTGTCTGGAGATTTTGGATGCTAAAGATACTAGGTTGCTTGAGCTGAGTATAGAAACCCCCATTATTTATGCAAAGTGTGAAAACCCATTCTGCGTCAGTGGAGCCTTATGGCAACAGGCAGTCATTCTTGTCCCAGATTTGCATATCACTTTGCAGTTCACTACATGCTTTAACGTATTTAAAATGACTCGATCTTTACCAATATCCTATGGTAGGAATTATTAGTCATTACCATGGAAGAAACAGAGGCTCAGAGAAGTTAAGCAACTTTCCTCAAGTCACACAACTATCAGTGGCAGCGTTGAGACTTGAAAGAAGGAGGAAACCTTCATATTTAATGTGCAGGCGTCTAGGTGAGTTGCAAAATGTTTCTGGGGAAACACTCCATAGAGTCTCCCACTGAGGAGTAGCCAGAGATCATTCCCTCACGCCTCATTCTTCTAGCCTGACAGCTTCAGAAACCCCCACTCTTCCTGCAGCCCACCGCATCCTATGGCTGCTTGCATGACTGTAGAACATTCTAGAAAACCATAGGACATATGTTGTCATTTAAAATTGACTTGGAGAAATTCAACCAAATATTACAATGTCTTCTCTGAGACACAGTGATCAGCCGGATTCATCACCCAACAGCTAAACCACTTCCAAACACCCTGTGTAAATGCCTGATGAAGACAATTCTCCATGCCTTCTTCTTGTATAGATACTGGATTCCTTGGCTTGTTCCTTCTTTCTAAACATTGGGTCCTGAAGCCCAGATCAGCCTCTTCAGCATCCAACCTTCTCTATAGGTGGGATAACTGGGCTTCATGCCTTTAGGGGCTCTCTCCATAGCAATGATTCCTAAACTGTATTCATTGACAGCTTCTACTCACCATCTGCATGTGGGTAGTCCATACCCAGTCCATATGCAACCTCCTGGTTGTCTCCACCCTCTGATGCCTCCTTTCACAACCTCTGAGTCTCGGTAAATGGAAGTTCTATTCCTCCACTTCTTCAAGCCAAAAACTTTGAAGCCACCTACAGAGTCCTCTTTTCTCTCACCTCCCATGGCCAACCTATCTGGAAATCCTGCCGGCTCTGCCTTTGTAGCAGATCTAGAACTTGCTACTTCTCGTCACCTCCAGTACCCAGCCATCTTCATCTGAACTGGTGCAATAGCTTCTGGTGTCCTCTCCCCATGTAGCACCCAGAGTTTTCCTCTTCAGATGCAAGTCGGAACTTAACCGGCCCTTGCTCAAACCCTTCCAGGAGATTCCTGCCTTGTCTTAGTGCTTGCTCCGTAATCCAGCACCCTCCCCCTCTAACCTGCCTTCCTACCACTCTTCCCGCACTCTCTGCTCTTGCCATTTTGCTGTCTTCTGCTCCTCCCCACTAAAAATGCAAGGGACATAAGAAGAAGAGCTTCATTTTATTCTATACTTTAGTCCCGTGCCTAGACAAGGTCTGGAACATAGAGGATGCTCAATAAACCTTCGCTGAAACACGCATGTTTTTTCCCTAAGTCTTTGCCCTTCATTTCTACTGCCAGTCCAGAGTCTGACCTGCTTGCCTCCTCCTGTGTTTTCACCCTGGATTTTCTTATACTCTGCTGCATGACAAAGGAGTCCTTGAACCCCAGGGTTTTGCCCTGTCTCCTCCTGCTGTAGCAGGAAGTTATAGAGTTTAAATGTCTGGTAATGTTGCAAGGTGTGAGGGGCATCTTTGGAATTCTTAGTCACCCCAAGGAGGTTACTGTTTTCTCCAAAGGAATGACCCAGCCCGATCTTGTTCTTGGGTGACTCTGATTTCTCCTGAAAACTTTTTCCCCTTCTCATCTTTACCTTTAGTTCCTTCTCTTCCCTGCATTTCCCCTTTATTTCCACCTCACAGTTGTAGCTAAGGTGGGGCAGCTGGTACATGCACTAGGGGGTAAGGAGATGAAGGAGGTGTTCAGCAGTTTGCACATATCTAGAACTGCCAGTGCCTGACTCGTGTGGTTTTGGCTGATGCCGAGCACACGGGGTGCATCACCAGAACTGGTGTGTTCCAGGTTCCTGGTTGGCTCTGCCATCTGGCACCATGGAGGGTGGGGAAGGGCGGGCAGGACTGCCAATGGGAAGATGGCCTGGTCATGGAGAAACCATCGGTGAAGGGAAGATTAGGCAGCCGAAAAGCATGCTTTGGTGTCAACAAGAATCCTTTTATAAAATGTAAGCGTTGCCCTGACTGCCCAGACCAGATATTAAGTATCTTCAACTTTGTACCCAATCTCCATCCAACCCATTCAACTCTGACATAAAAACATCAAAGCAGCCCTAGATGATATGTAAAACAAACCAGCACGGCTGTGTCCTAACACCTGCATTTACAAAGATAGGGGGAGACAGGTCTGGCGCCTGGACTATAATTTTCCTAATCCCTGGTCTAGAATTTTTTAAAGTGATGGAGAAATGTTAATAATGCAGATTAAATTCTAAAATGTACCTATAGCCAATGGATGGCAATTAACAACAAAAAAAAAAGTGAGGAAATGTTCTTCCAGCCTTTGGAAACCAGCCCTCAATTCATCTAAGAAGTTGTTCGCATCGTTGGCAAATGATGGAAGGCTGGTGTGTAACTTGTCACTCCACTTGGTCCCTCGTTTACCTAAAGGGAAATATCACGTATTTGTTGGAACTACACTTGTTCATCAAGGGAAGTCCTAGATTGGCTACACTATGGGTTTAAGATCCCGAAGCAAAAATCAACAAAAAGCATTCTGTTGGGGATCAACTGACTATCAAGAATTCACAAGAAAGAGAACTGTATATTTTAGTGTCATTTCTAAATTGTGTTTACATGATCTTCGTATCGATCCGTACTTACCAACTGTTGTAGTCAGCTTTTTTGCTGCTGTGATTAAAGGACTTGACCAGCACAATTGTAGAGGAGGAAGAATTTATTTGAGGGCTCACGGTTTCAGAGGTCTTAGTCCATAGAAAGATGGCTCCATTCCTCAGGGCTCCAGGTGAGACTGAACATCATGGCGGGAAAGGGTGGCAGAGGGAAGCAGCTCACCTCAAGGTGATCAGGAAGCAGAGAGAGACTCCACTTGGCCTGATAGAAATATATACCCAAAGCCATGCCCCAATTCCCACCTCCTCCAGCCACACCTCACCACTCCAGTTATCACTGGGTTAATTCCTATCAGGGGATTAAATCATTGACTGGGTTAAGACTCTTACAACGCAGTCATTTCTCCTCTGAAACTTCTTGCACTGTCTTATATATGAGATCTGGGGGACACCTCACATCCAATTCATAACACCAACACACCCTGTGTTCAGGGCTTTTCTTATGTACTTTGAACCACTTTGTTAAGGCCTGGGCCAGGTAACATAGGACTCACAACCATTGAGAACAAATCACCTTGGTTCTCAGCATTTGTTCTTTTTCCACCTTTCAGCCTCTGCCTGTCCAAGGAACACAGCTGGAGTCCCCAGGAGCCCACGAGAGACTCCTTAGCCAAGATGCCAAGGGCTCTACAGAGTCCTGAGCTCTCTTCAAGTTGAACCCCAAAGTTTCCCCGGGAAACACTCTCCTTCAACTCCCTACTCACTGCTCCTGGGAGGTAAATCCTATTTTCAAACCAAAATTAGGTCCATGTTCTAATGAAAGGGTTACACCATTGAGTAAACGCTGTAGCAAATCTAGGCCATGTGGTCTCGTTCTTGACTTGCAGAATTTCGGACCCCATGACCAAGAAATTCATTCAAGTTTTAAAACATTGGCCAAAACCCATAAAGATCAATTATTTAGCAGAACTATTTGAACTTAGAAAAGAAAGACAATTTCAAAAGTGTTGCCCTTGTTCTGAGTTTCGGGACCATTAAAGATACTGCTGCCGGGCTGGGGTTGTGGCTCAGTGGTAGCGCACTTGCCTCGCAAGTATCAGGCCCTGGGTTCCATCCTCAGCATCACATGAAAATAAACAAAATAAAGGTATTGTGTCCATCTATCACTTAAAAAATATTTAAAAAACAAAAAGATACTGCTGCCTATTCCATAGTTAGTAAAAAATGACAGCCCCCAAATTATGGCCCCAAGAACTGCATAAGATTCTACAACTTCCATAACTCACTCTTTAATCCTGTTGACATTCCCATTGTCTTTTTGAGGCTGTGTGCTATTACAGGGAGCTGACCGTGTTTGGTTCCCATATCCCTGTGATTGACACATTGCACAGCATTAGGTAGAGGCCTTTTCGTGGCACAGGAAGGACTCGGGTTCTTCCTGGCTTAATTAGAGCATAACTTAGCATCCTTAAGCACTGCCTGGAGATACAAAGATTGTGCTGGTGCCCTGTCCGTCTGGCTCAGAGAAAGAAGCTGATTTCATGTCCCAGAAAGAACAATGGCCTTGTCACCACAAGAGCGAGGCTCAGATCCTGGCTCTGGCCTGTGTGATGTTGAACAGCCTCTTGCCTGTGTACCTCCTGCATCCCTCCACTCCCTCTACCCCCGCCACCTCCACAGGTACCTCTCTTGAGCAGTCATCACTTCCAACAGTGACACTGGAACAGCCTTCTCTGGGGTCTTCCCAGGTCTCTTTCATTCCCTCCAATGTCCTCTGCACAATTGTAAGGAAGAGTGCTTACCAAATAAAGCCCACCATTTCTCTCCATTATGCCAAACTTTTCAGCACCTCCTTCAAGTCCAGCAAGATACACGTGTATTCTTTAACCCAGTGCAGGAACCTCATAAGCCTGCTCCCTGACTGGTCTCTCTCTGTAGGACCACATTCTTACTTTGTTCAGGCTACTCTGGCCTTTGAGTTCCTCACTTATGAACAGCGCCTACCTGCCTCTGGGCCTTTGCTTACGTTCTTCCTCCCTTCTCTCCCTTCTTAGACCTCATTTCATCTGGATAAGTCTTCCTTATTTTATAGCCTCCATGCCCTGCCTCCAGAAAACCATCTCTAACTCCCCAGACTAGAACAAGTTGCTTCCTGTACACATTCCCATAAAATCTTGCACTTATTTTTCATGGCACTTGTCCCAAATATATTCAAGAAATTGTCTGTGAAATTATTTGTTTGATGTCTGTCCCCATGGGTGGGACTGGCAGCTCCAAGCGGCCATGGACACATGGATCCACCTTGTGTATATTCTCGTCATCTGGCCTATAGTAGCTGCATCGTAAGTGTGTTGAGAGATTATCTTTATCTCTCTAAAACTACTTCCTCATTTACAAATGACCATAGTGCCCCCTTCACAGGACTATTGGGAAGATTAAATCAGATAACCCATGTGAAAGCCCTTGCATGGTGTCTTGTATATGGTAGGCAATAAATGCTTGTTGAATGATTATAAGCCGTATAGCTTCTAAGATGCCACCTTTTTAAATGAGTCTAGCATGAGGACTAAGTTAGTAATTAGCACTTGTGAAGGTTTCTTTATTAGGTGATTAATGCAACTTAAACCTTAAGTGTTGAGGCTAAGGTATTATTAAGACAAGTGTTGATTGGCATTTGCTGGGCATAGGCAGGTGCCTCATGCCAGACCAGGACACAGTGTTGTCCTGGGGGATGGGTTCACCATAAGTTAGGGAGACAGAAAAGAACAGTCTACAGCTGGAAAGTGCAGGGGATTCGGACATACTGATGAAGGCACAGAGATGCTTCTGGGCTGCTGACTTCAAGATTCAGCCAGGACCCAAAAAAACCCCACAAAAATGTAGTTTTCTTTCACTCTTCCTTAGGGAGTTCATAGGTAGTGTGCTCAATCAAAGTAAGAGAAGAACGGGAAAAAAAACCCAGGAAGATCTGGGCTCTCGGAGACACTGGGCCCAGCACAGGAAACGGGAGACTGGAATTCCCAGGATAACAAAGATGAGAAAATCCAGAAAGACAACTGAGCAGGTGGGAGGCTCAGGGAGAGGAGTCAACAGGGGAAAAGATAGAGTGATGAAGACAAGAGTCAGAGAAAGAGTGGAGAGAAAAGCTGGAGGTAGGTATTTAAAAAAGCAAGCAAAAGAAGGGCAAGTGAACTCCAGTGAGGTGGGGGTGGGAGATAGAAGAAGAGAAGCAGTAAAAGACAGAAAATATCACCCTAACACATTATGCAATCATATTTATACAGTTATAAATACTGACCTCTGACTTAAGCAAAATGGGAATCTCACTACCTACAGGGTGGGGGCGGGTGTCATGTATGTAGGTGGGTACAGTGGGCCCTATATGAGGATCCTATGAGTGAACTTATCCTTATTTTTAATGAGAATAGACTCAACAAATAATCAACAAATAATGCAGAAAAACAGAAAAGTTGTTGAAGCATATTATTGAGAAATATGGGGAAAAAAAAAACAGAGGCATTGGAACCAAGGGCTAGGATAAAGGGAGTTATTCCCTGCTGTTGGTTGCAAAATTATAGTACTTCGTGAGTGTTTAAACTCTAAATGTGTATTTCTTTGATTAAAAAGTAATAAAAATAAATTTAAAGAAAACCAAGGAGGAGTTATGATCAAGTTTGAATGATTTTTTTTCTTTCTCCGTATTTCTCAATTTTAAAAAATGTCCATCTTGATAGTTTATGTGGGAGAAAACATAAAATCAACTTTTTAAAACCTAAACAAGAACATCATCAGCTGTAAACAGAAAAAGCATGGAAAGTTATAGCTTGGAGAGAATCTTCAAAGGGTAAGGAGGTTTTCTTGGTGACAGATTGGGCACAGGTGATTTAGCATCTGCCTGAGCGGAGTGTTTGGTTCAGGAGAATACCTGACCTGTTCTGGCATCCCTACCCACCACCACCCCATCCATCCCAAATCACTTTAACATCCGCAATTACAGGGCTCCAAGTGCCATCTGCACCTCCCCCTCACGGTATGCTAGCTGGAAATCAGTGGGCAATGTATGTGTGCTTTCCCCCAGCCCCAATCTTTTAAAATTGTGCTAACATCCAAATGAAATGCAATTTACCATCTTAACCATTTTAAGCGTACTAATCAGTACTGCTAAATACATTCACAATGTTGTGCGACACTTCTGCCATCCATCTCCAGCATCTTTTCATCTTCGTAAAACTGAAACCCTGAACCCATTAAACAGTAACTGCTATATCCGCTGTCTGTGGCCATTATTCTGTTCTCTGTCTCTATGATTTCAACTGCTCTAAGTATCTTGTGTAAGTGAAATCATACAATATCTGTCATTTTATGTGGGGCTTTTTTAAAAATATATATATATATTTATTTTTAGTTGTAGTTGAACACAATACCTTTATTTCACTTATTTATTTGTATGTGGTGCTGAGGATCGAACTCAGGATCGCACGTGCAAGGCCAGTGCTCTACCACTGAGCCATAACCCCAGCCCCTGTTGGGCTTTTTTTCACACAGTATTTCTTCAAGCAGACCTCTCTGTTGCAGCATGCATCAAAATCTCCTTCCTTTTTACACTAAAAGTCCTCTGTATGTTTATGGTACATTTTGCTCTTAATTCATCTATGGACACTTGGCTTGCTTCCATGTTTTAGCTCTTGTGAATAATGCTACAATGATCATGGATGCACACATAGCTCTCCAAGATCCTACTCTCCATTCGTAGGGGCGATATATTCCCCAAAGTGAAATTGCTAGAACACATGGTAAATCTATTTTTAATTTTTTGAGGAACTGCCATACTATTTTTCATACTGACTGAAACATTTTCCAATCCTATTAAGCGTTCCAATTATTCCACAACCTCACCATCATTTGTTATTTTCTGGCTATAATAGTAGCCATTGGACTAGGTTTGAGGTAGTATCTCATTGTAGTTTTGATTTGCATGTTCCCAATGATTAGTGGCATTGAAGATCATTTCATGGGTCTATTAGCCTTTATTTTTCATATATTGCTGTCAACCAGAGTCAAGGCACTCATTGTTTGTGGGTAATCCCCCTGTCATACCCCCACCCCCGCCCGCACAGAGCATGGGCGATTAGGTATATTATTATCTATGTTCTGAATTAGGTATATTATTATCTATATCCTGAATTTCTATGCATCTCCCTCCATTGCCACCTAAGTGCAGAGGGTAGGTAGCATAACTGCACAATGAGCATATGGGTTTAGGGGACTCTTAGAGTTGGTTTGACTCCTACTTTCACACTGCAGGCTGCTGGCAATAGGACCCTGGGCAAGTTAAACCCTTCTCTGAGTTTCTTGTTCTGTAAAATGAGGGGAGTACAAGAGCCTCACAGGGTTTGTTGGGAGGATCAACTGAGATGTTGTGGAGTGGCACATCTTAAATGCCCAATAAATGCCAGCAATTTTAACAATCTGCCCTCATTTAGGATACGCACACAAGGAAGTCACCGCCATCAATCACTCTTGGCACGTAATATGCCATTGAATCATTCAACACTGGCACATATTTTTAATTAATTGTAATTTTAACTATCTACTTCTAAAATCTTGAGACATGTTGAAAATTTAAATTTTTTTAAAAATTTCAACATTGTTGAAAATATAGTTAATGGTTCTGAAAGACTTATCAGAAACACCCTCCGAAAACATAAACAAAATCCAGCTGGCCCCTGTTCTCCTACTGTCACATCCCAGATCTATTTCTCGAGGTAAGCACCTTTACATCTTTTAATTCTTCTTCTGATGTTTGCATCTGTGTTTTAAAATAATGGGCTTATGTTGCTGTTATTGGGCATCTCAGTTTTAGACATGATGGTAAATGAAATTTAATTCTCTTACCCCGCTGCCCTACCTCTTCCTCCAAATGTCACACAACCTTGGGGAAAAAAATCAGTGTTGTAATTTTAGTAACTATGTATATCTTTATTTTTCACTCATTAGTCAAGTTGTACATCATTATTCTCTTTCCTTTTCTTGAAAGCTTGTTTTTATTATTTTTTATTATTTTTCATACATTTGGTTTTCTCTGAGTACTTTACTTGTTTTAAAACAAATGTAACAACGTGTCTGTTACACACATTGTTAATACTACTTTCCAAATGATTCAACTAATCAGACATTTCTTTTGTTTCTCCCTGGGATGGTCCATTTAGAGTTGTCCTCCGCTTATTTCCCTGGATACATTTTCTCTGAGACCCCTCTGTGTTGTGTGGTATCCCTGCTTGCCAAACCCTCTGTCTTCCCGTCTTGATTTCTGGGCTTGTTCTGATGAAGCACATCTTCTAATGATTCCTGAGGGTGGGTACACAGGGTGTAATGTTTTAGGGTCCTTATCTAAATACTTACCTGATACTTTAAGTCCTCCTTCACATCAGGTTTTTATTGAGCTGGATATAGAAGGCCAGAAAAAAAAAAATCATTTTCTCTTAGAAATTCTAAGGCATGTTTATTTTTTAGTATTCAAGATTGCTATAAAGAAGTCTAATGCCTCTCTGAGCTCAATACCTTTCTAAATGACCCATTTCCCCCCCTTTGGCTCTTTAGAACTTTCTTGTTATAAAATTTCACAGAAATGGCTTTCAACATGTGTGTGTGTGTGTGTGTGTGTGTGTGTGTGTGTGTGTGTTTAAACCCATTCCCTGGGTGTGAGATGTTTCTTTTCAATCTGGAAACCCCTGACCTTTTATCATGAAATTTTTTTCTTATAACTCTTCTTCCCCTACTTTCCTCTTTTATTTTTCTGAAACAACTTCTGATCACACATAACTTTCTACATTGATTATCGGTGGTTATTCTCAAAAATCTAAAGTTTTGTTATTTCAACAGTAATCTTTTAAACTTCTGTTTAATTTTTTTAAATGTTTATCTTTTGTGTTTTTAATTTCCGGGAGCTCTTTCTTCTTTCTCTTCACTAAAGAATCTCCTTTTGGGGCTGGGGATGTGGCTCAAGCGGTAGCGTGCTCGCCTGCCATGCGTGCGGCCCGGGTTCGATCCTCAGCACCACATACAGACAAAGATGTTGTGTCCGCCAAATACTAAAAAAATAAATAAATATTAAAAAATTCTCTCTCTCTCTCACTCTTAAAAAAAAAAAGAACAGCTCTAATTTAAAAAAAAAAAATCTCCTTTTATGGTAACTTAAACTTGCTTTAGGAATGTGATATTTTTATTTCCCTGACATTTCTCTTCTGTCTACACTACCAAGTTTCTTCTTCCTCTTTATCTTATTCTCTCTTTTCTGTTGGAAGTTTCATCAAAAGTGATCTTTTGATCAGTAAGACGGGACGCTGAAGCTCTGGGTTCCTGGGAGGGCCTGATCCATGGCCATCACTATATCAGGGGTGAGCTCTATTTCTCACCTGGGACTCCCAAACGTGTTCTTTTGGATTTGCCATTTCTCCAGAAAGGGAGCGTCTGGTCTTCTGCCGGAGGCAGGGTACGGGGGCTGGTGTAAGTCTGGCTCCCAGCATTCCAGGAAGAGAGGTGGAGTCTCACCTGTGGACTTGCTCATCTTCATTTCCTGGATGGTGTTGCGTCCTCCACTCTGTTGTTTCCACGTCTCTTTAGCCCGGAGCATAACACAGTCTCTTGGCCGCTTGGCAGGGGGACAGGTCCCAACATCCAAATATAGAAATTCTATATTCTGAATTTGTATACATCTCCCTCCATGGCCACCTAAGGTAGCACATGCTGTCCTCACACATCAGCCCTTCCATGGTTCCTTCTGGTAAAGTGGCTTGTTTCTCATTGGTACCAACTGTTTACCCTAATTCCTCTCAATCATGTAAGGCTACTGCTTCCCCCTCTTTGGTAATCCAATTACTGCTCCTCCAGATATTTTTTATACTTTAAAATTTGTTGAAATCTCCTCTTCTCTCTTTCCCTCAGTGTTTGCCTGTTTCTACTTTTTTTTTAAATTAATTCACATAATATAAAATTTTCCATTCCAGATAACCCCATGACAATGAGCTCAACACAGTGTTGTACAGCCATCACCTCTATCTAGTTCCAAACCTTTTGTCACCCCAAAAGGAAACCCTGTGTGCATTAGAAGGCCACTCCCCATCCCACCTCCCCTTAGCACCTGGAGATACCAATCTGCTTTCTGTCTCTGTGGATTTTCCTGTTCTATATTTTTTCAATAAGTCAAGTCATTCAATCAGACATTTTGTATCTGGACTTTCACTTAGCATGATTTTTTTGAAGGTCAAACATGTGTAGCATTTATTTCATTCTTCATTATGGCTGAGGTGCCATTTTTCTATATGTAGATGCCACATTTTGATTATCCATTTAGCACTTGATGAATATATTTCTAGTCCTTTTTTTAATTTCCTATAAGGGGTTGGAGCTGGGGAGGGGAGGTACTAGATAATGTTGAGTGGTCAATCTGATGTGTTTAGCCAAAATGATGCTTCCAAGAATTAATGTGAGCTCCATCTTGCCAACCAGAGGGCCACCGGACTCATTTTTACCTCTGTTAGAAAACTGGCTTTGTGACCAGTGCTCCTCAGAGTCACCATGAAAAGCACAGAATCAGCTCATCAAATAAAAATCTCTTTCTCTTCCCTGTCCTGGGGTCTCCAACATGGAAGAAACTGAAAAGAAAACTGCGATCCCAAATTGAAATTGCATAATTCTTTGCATATTAGATAACCCAAAGATTAGATTAACCCAAAGAATATTTACAATTAAGTCTAGAACCAATCAAGTGTTTCAAGCCCATAGAATGATGTTTTGTGTTGAATTCATGGGTAGTTAGTGTTTTAAAAACATAAAAATGTCATTCTACAAAATCTCATACATTAAGCCTAGAATTGGAGTCAAATAGCTTGAGACAAGAGTGACACCCCAAATAGAGATTTAGCATAAAGAGATAAGGGTATGTTCTTAAGCATCACTGCTCAGAATATCCTAGAAACATACAATGTGATCTATAGAAAAAAAAGTAAAAAATAAGGGGTAAGAGGCTCCCGTGTCAGAATTTGCTTAAAAGGTTTATTTCCCAAGTCAATACCTAGAATGAGAATTTGGAGAGGTTACATCAAAGTGCCCCTGATTCCTGAATGTATTAAAAACATAAAACATGAGCCACTCCTGGAAAGGGTGGTGTATATTTCCTCAAAATCCAACCAAAAAGGGGTGGAAAAATTCCAGCCCACAGAAAGAGCTTAAGGCAGGTTTGTATTTTCAGCCATTCCTCTTGCCTCTACTGGGCACAATCTTAGCCTTCCTTTGTTCTAATCTTGGGGGGGTGGGCGGGAGGAAGTCCTTCTCTGCAGGAAGTGGATATTCCCCAGGCCAGTGGATATTCAGCCTTTCCTTGGAGGCCTGGGAGAATTTCTGGACATGCACATGCCAGCTGCCTCTCTGCCTGGGTTTGGGCATTAGGCCCAGGTGTGAACACGAACAAGAGCTTGCTCCCTACAACATCTTCCCTCTCTCCTGATGGCAAAGACAGCATGAACAAAGCCACAGAGGGCCATGCTCCATAGGTTTCTAGCACTCTACCCACAGTCCCCAGAGCCTGAGAGGTGACTTCCTTGATTGAGTATCAACTGCTACTGGAAGATAAAGGCTGCCCTGAGCAGAGATTTTTGTCTACGGAACCCACATGCAGCAAGCATGGTACCAGCCTCTACAGAGGGCCAGAGATCCAGCAGCACGGGAGGAGGGCACACCAGCAAAACAGATCCACAAGCAGAAAGGCCAAGTCGGGAGACAGGACACACAAGTTAGTCAGCATATTTGTCGGGTGGCTCGGAAAGGCGGGTGCAAGCATTGGTGACGTGGTGCGTGTAAGGGACTATAAAGGCTGCCACTTCTGGTCATGCTCATCACCCTCAATGTGACCATCCCTTTAACCATCATCCTGCCAATGCCATCATCACCAATTCAAATAAATGGAGCGAGTGACATTATGCACATCATGCCATTCATCACGCCCAACATGGCCAGGCCTATAACTACCATCGCAGCCAACTGCTGTCCAACTGTTTCATATTATCTTAAAACAGGCGAAATGTAAAAAGAGAAAAAAAATGTTACAATTTGCTTTTTTTCCAAGTGAGCAGGGTCAGAACCCATATCTCAGCTGAGAAAGGAGGATGATGGAAGGGATTCCACAGGAATTGCGGTGTGTTCTTGCACCCCTTCGTGAAACGCAGTAAGTGTTCACCTTAGTAAATGAGCACATGCCCTTTGCTAGTGTGAGAGAATTAACCAAGGCCAAGCAGGAAAAGGAGGATCCAATCAAAATCATTCTATTAACTCTACCTAGAAAACTTGGAGCAAGAAATGAATCCCACACCTCAATGAAACGAATTTTTCAGCTTATGTTGTTGGTGTGGGTAGAAATAATAGGATTTCTCACACCTAGGGTCATTGATACTCTGTCCCTCCTACTGTGGGCTCTGAAGGCTAGGACGGTTGGCTTTGAATCTGGTTGGAATATGAATGTCATCGCTCAGGGCATAAAGCCATTTGAGGGACCCCCAGATACATCTCAAGGGAAACAGTGAGATGCAGACCAAGGTTCCCGAAGAGACAAGAAGAACCAACAAATTGTCCAAATTGCCACCGCTCTGTCTTCAGGATTAACCCAGGCAGCAATTCACCCACATAGTCATCAAATAGAGCGGAGAAGGCAGGAAACCTCAGGGTTGCCATGGCCCCTAGCTACTGAAAAAGCAGGAACTCTCTCCCTCAGGGAACACCCACCCGGTGGCCATACCACCGCTCCAAGAAACAAGAGCCACCCCTGCCAAGAGGCCTCCGGGAAGAGTCCTGGTGAAGTTCAGCCTCCAACACTCTTCCACCCTTTGTGTTCTGAGAATTTCTGCACGGAGAACCCAATTCCAGTTACACCCCAAGATAGCATCAAAATGATAGGTAAATGTGGCCCAGCTTTCTGGCCCCGCAGCCAAAGCACAGTGCCACGGGGCAGAAAATGGGCTGATTCCCATCTCTCGTGGCGGTGACGTCTTCTTAGACAGCAGCGAAGGCAGCTGGGTGTGGCGCTGCTCAGGCTGTGCTGCCAAGAAAGCCCTGGGGCGGGCGAAGCTCAGGACTGCTCACTGTGACCTGGGCAAGGGAGAGATCCGGGCTCCCTCTGGATGACATCTGAATGAGCCAAGCCTATAAAAAACATTGGGGTTTGGGGGTCCAACGGGTGATCTGTACTGCAGGAGAGTCCTGGAATCAAAAACTCAAGAGGCGAGAGAACATCGCCTCTTCCCCAAGTAGAGGAACCCAGGGTGGTTTGGGGGGAGACTTTAGACTCTCTGCCATCATCAGCAAATCTCCAAGTCACCCCCAATACTCACAATATAAAGGGGGGAAATGGTGCTAGACCCGCATGTGCTGCTTCAAGGAAAAGTAGGGCCTTCCTTAAAACATGGGCACCCTAAGTCTCTCCTCCATGGGAGTTTTGGAACTCCACATTCTCACTTCCTCCCTAGACATTGGGTGCCTTCCCAACCCTACGAGTGGTCCGCATCCCTGCAGAATCAAAATAAAATGAAAAAAACACTGGATTTGATAAAGTTCAGGCATCTAAAATGGTGTTCATCCAGAGAGAAGAGCAATGGAAAAGGATCTTGGGATGTCAGAATGTTGAGGAAAAGAACTCAGGACACTAAATTCAACATTCACTAGACTCCATTCATATTTTTTTAAGAAAATCTGTTTATTAAAAAAAAAATACCTAGAAGTGCTGGATACTGTAGCTCACGCCTATAATCCCAGAGGCTCAGGAGGTGGAGGCGGGAGGATCGTGAGTTCAAAGCCAGCCTCAGGAACTTAGAGAGGCCCTAGGCAACTCAGTGAGACCCTGTCTCTAAATAAAATATTAAAAAGGGCTGGGGATGTGGCTCAGTGGTTGAGTGCCCCTGGGTTCAATCCCTGGTACCACCACCTATCCCCACCCCCCCAGAAAATGCCTAGAAGTGATTCCACTTCTACAGGACACCTGGAAGCCCAGTTCACAGAATCAGAAGGGAAAGCAGTGGGTACCAGGATTGGCGGTGGGGGAGGGGGTTGCTGTCTAATGGGTGCAGAATTTGGGTTTGGGAAGATGCCTGGTGGTGGCTGTACTACAGTATAAAAGGGTGAATCTACTCGACCCTTAAAACTGGTTAAAATGGTAAATTTTATGTTATGTATATTTCACCACAATTTTAAAAATGCACCACAAAAATGGCTAGTAGGAAATAAACCAAACGTTAAGAGTACTTGTATTTGGGAAGACTTTGTGTGATTCTTTTCCCCTCTTTTTTTTTTGTGTGTGTGTGTATTCTCTCAAATGTATGCAAGAGATATATTTAATTGATCATGGAAGTGTCAACAAAAAAAATTGTTATTAAAAACAAGTTTCAACACAACATGGAATAAAACTATGTCTAATGTCTTTCTACATATTTTTCAGGGCACTCATCTTACATTTTTCTCACTTAAATGTCTTGCCAGGCTGAACTACCCGGCCTGGTTTGCAGAAGAGGAAACTGAGGCTCACAGAGGTTCCCTGACATCCTGGATCTGAGTATGTTGGCAGGGACAGTAGTTATAATGCCCCTTGAGACCTCAGGCCATTTTCACTGTTTGTGGTTGGCTCAGGCCACCAGGGTCTAACATTCATTTTGCCTTCAGACACACATTTCCCTAAGATGAAGAAGAATACCATCCATTCACTAGTATTCCAACCAGCCTCTACCTTCCACTATTTTCCTAGCTTTTGTGAGAAAGAAAAGTGACTTTAAAAATAAATTAATTAATCAATTAATTAATTAAAAATCTTGCATTAATTTAAAAAAGACAATTTCTCTCTTTTTTTGGTATTTTTTTTTGTTCATGTGAGTTAAACATAACATGGGGATTCATTTTGACATAATGATAAATGCACAGAAAATAATTTGCTTCAATCGAGACCCCAGTACTTCCTCTTATCCTTTCCCTGTGTTCTCTTTACTGATCATTGTGCTTTTTACTTACAGTTGTTTTTCTTTAATTGGTGACTTATGGAAATACATAATGCTGAGAGTTATGGTAGGATGTTCCTATATGTACGTAGGAAAGTTAGGTCAAATTCTTTCCACTCTTTTCCTCCTATCCTGTCCCTCTTCCCTCCCCCTCAATCCCCTTCTATTCCCTGATCTTTCCTTTGTTTTGATGGAATCCCCACCCTACCCCATTTCTTCTCTCTCTCTCTCTCTGGTTTCCTTGTTTTATACTGGATTCTGCATATCAGAGAAAACGTTTAACCTATGACCTTCAGGGTCTGAGCCTGGCTTATTTCACTTAGCATGGTAGTCTCCAGTTCCATCCATTTACTAGCGAATGTCATAAAGTCATTCTTTTTTATAGCTGAGTAATATGGAATCATTGTGTGTATATGCCACATTTTCTTTATCCATTCACCTGTTGAAGGGCACCTAAGTTGGCTCCATAGCTTAGCTATTGTGAATTGTGCTGCTATAAACATTGATGCGGTTGCATCCTTATAGTATGCTAATCTCACAAAATAAAATTTTCTTGATGGATTCTATATCCAGCAGAAAAATTTCAGCAAAGTTCCCCCAATTTTTATGTCTCAGGATTAGAAACCTTGGGCCTTGGAACTGAATCTTTAAAGGCTCTGTTAGGTTGAGGAGAGAGAACATCTTGAGGTAGGAAACTGAGATCACCTATTTTGGAATTTTTTTTTTAAAGCCAGGGCTATTAGTGATTTAATATGATAATTTCATTTGTCTTCATCAGTTATAACATTAAATTGCCTCAAGCACCTACTTCTCCCACTTTCTGGTTCTTTTTTACTTTCAGTGAGTCAGTCACATACCCTCGAGGACCTGCCAAAGAATCCGAACAACACAATGATAAAGACAAATTCCACACCTGCAGATGTCCTAGGTATCACTTGGTCTAGCCTCCTTCGAGCACCCGGATCCCCAGCTCACTTAATTGGCCCCAATTCCCAAATCAATGACCTTTGCACTCCTAAAGAATGAAAAAAATCAAGCAGTGAATGTCAAACTCAAGAAATATTCAGTAAGTCCTTTGCTAAATCCACTGAAACAAAGGAAAGCACTTCTGGTATCCAGCACCTCCTAATTAAGGAACAACGCCTCGTTAGTAATAGAGGGAATATGGGGTAATGGGAGGGCTCAGCCAGTGCTCCTGCTGAGCCCTGAGAACCAGCTCGGTCAGTGCAGGAGACAAAGAGACCCATGAGTCAGTCAGATCTGGTATACCCTGAAAGCCATCAAATCCAGAGGCCTCCTGTGAATCAGCAACACAGAACTGTCCTCTCTGGGCTTCCGAGCTCTGTCCAAGTCACAGAGAGACAGGGTGCTCCTGAAAAGAGGCAGCTAGAGGGAATTCCCAGCAAAACATCTTAAACAGGCCCAGGAAATGGGCTTTGCTACCCATGTCACCTCTGACTGTTGAAGCCACCCTGGAGGCTGTGTTGAGAAGGATCCACACCTACAGTCCCAATGAGAAGGACAAGTAGGCTCTGTCTTCTGTGAGCTGGGGACACAGGAGCATGGCAGTATCTGTGCCAGGCTGGCCAAATTCTCTCTTTTCCAAAAAGAGGTGACCCAGGCAATGTGGGTCTTAGGCAAAATTTGGGAGGAAGAGAAGATGGCTTTGAGCACACCTAGCTTCCCTCGGCCTTCCCACCCCCAATGTCTCTGGCACCCGGGTAACTTCCTGTTCTCTCTCTAATATCCCAGACTCCCGTCTTCCCCTAGGGAGCTGACGGCAGATGACAGTTTAAAGGATGGAATCAACATGTCTATCTAAGGAGCTGGTGAGTAGGATCTGGGTCCGCTGGTTCCAGGAGAGGGAGAGAGGGGTTCTACAACCTACTCCTGCAAGTGGAAATGAACTCTGGTCCCGGTGAAGGAAAACCCCTCATGCAGGTTCGCCCAGGAATGGGAGAAGGAAGACACAGCTGAAGAGCAGCAAGAAGGACAAGCAGGGGCCATCTTCCTTCCTCATCCACACAGAAGCTCCAACAAAAGGCAGAACATTTTAAACAAGCCACTCCTCCTTTCGTGGTCTGAGGTCCCACCGTGTCCAACCAAAAGCAAGACTCAAGTTCACGGCTAGGGAAACAAATTCAACCCCTGCAGGGTGAGCTGCCCAGAGGACAGGGCAGTCTCTGCTCTTGCTACGCATGCTCCTTTTATTCAGTAAAGCAACCCAAGGGCATCACCCACAGGTGATTGGAAGCTGTGCACGCAAACTTCCAAGTCCCTTGACCTACTTCTCTGTCCCCGGAACACAGCCAGGACTAATAAACGATAAATAAACCAATAACTGACTATGGTCCCCCAAGACCACGAGGTCTACCCAGAGATAGACATCTTTGAAGGAGTCTTCAACTAGTGACGATAAATGGCCAGTCTTCCCAGGCTTTCCGTGGAGGTCACTGCTCCCATGGAGACTCTCATGAGTCTCACCTAGAGATGCTGGTACCTTGCAACCAGACCTAGTCCACCCAGCAGGACATGGTGCCTCCACCAAGACAGACAACCCAGCTCCCTCCTTCCTGAGCCCACCAGGGAGCAAGCGCATGGTAGGTACAGAAAACAGGTGAATCGTAAGGGCTTTGGGTCGAGCTAACTGTGGTATAAATCACAGCAAAGTCATTTTTAGCTGGAAACCCTTGGCGGAGTCACTTAACCCTATGTCTCCATTTCCCCTCAGTAATGGAGGACACGGACTCACTGGTACCTCACTACCTTCACTAGAGTATCTCACTGAGAGGGGCAGCTGGCTGCCCCACACAAGGGCATCCCAGTCACACGGTGGCCCATGAGTATGGCGTCTCCTAGAGTCATGTGTCGTTCATTGCATACAGTGACCCTGCCATGAGCACAGGGGCTTTGTCTATCCTGCCCTTGATCTGCCCCAAGTACCTAGAAGAGTACCTGACTCGGAGTAGGACCTCAATAAATAGGGTTGGGTGAATGAACAGGGCTTTCATAAGGATCTAACTACATGGGGTACGTCAGGGCCTGGCTCTTGAGTCGATGCTCAGCACCTGGTAGTAGTGATTACCTTTGTTGACGTTGTCATTAAGTTAATGGGAAAAGCTCATCGCCCTCTCCCCAGCCTGGCTTTTATAAGTCCATGGGTTATGGACTTGACCAAGCCTCCAGCCCCAGAGGAGGAGAGCTCCTCTCATATCCTCCCCCGGGTCACCTGCTTGGCCTGGCCTGTCCCCTTCCTGTCCCTGGTCCAGCTCTGACCCCATTCTGACCCCAAGACTACCGCAGAACCACAACACTGCCATCTGGCTGCCAAGAGGGCCGCTGTCTCGCCCTCCTGTCCACGCCAGGACTTTCCTCTTCCCCGCCCTTTTCTTGGCTGCCTCATTTGGCACGGGGACCCCGAGGCAGGAGCCCAGTTCTACTCAAAGGCCTCAGCTCCTTCTTGGAAATGACACACGGACCTGGAAACAAGGGGCTCAAACAGCTTTGCCAACAGGGACATTGTGTAAGGGCAGCACCGTGTCCTGGGTGGAGGGAACTCGGTTTCAGAGAGGGAGGGCAAGGGGTTTTTCCAGATGCTCAGAGAGTCTATAGGTTTGGAAGCTGCTGCTCCTTTGAAGGAACAGATTTGGTTTTTGGAAAGAAGACAACCCTGGCCTCAGCTTAGAGGTGCCTGTGCTTCCGCACCCTCACCACCACGCCCTTTCGGGGGACAATAGGTGGCCTCCTCCTCTGTATGATATGAACGGGTGTCAGGAAGGCACCCACCCCAGAAATGCCTGAGATTCCACTATTACTGATTCACTCCTCTGGGCTCAGCACCACCCACTCCTTGACTGCCTTGGAAAACACAGATTCTCCTGGGAGGGCCAACACACTAAGTTCCTAACACCTTGAGTGAGTGAATCCATCAGACATTCTATTTCCTCCTGATAGCAGAGAGACCTGGGTGCTCAGCCCATGGGGTTGGGTGGGTCTCGCGGGAATCAGAGAGGAGGGAAGGCTTTGATGTCCAACTTGTTAGCGTCACCAGATTTCGGAGAGCCAGGCCTGCGTACCTCCTCCAAAGACAGCTGACTCTGGAGCTGTTTATTTCCATGAGTTAATCACCGAAGGATTAACAGAGGCAACACATCCATTCACGTGATAGATGCCCCGCAGATGCCGGCCTCTCCTCCCCCTCCCGGGAATGGAAAGAACAGCTGTGTCTTTGGGGCAGAGCCGACCCCTCATCTTCAGGGTAAGGGCAAGTTAAAGAACATGGGTTTCTTCTCTCCTCCACTGCAGAGTTGAGAATTCCCTTAGCCAACCAGTCCCTCTGGCTCATGCCCCCTTGCCCCTGGGGAAGAGAAAGAGAGGGCCAGGTGCAGAGCGTCAGTGACTGCTGGCTGGGGCCCTGAGATTGGGTTTCCTGGATCCTGGGGTCTCAGGGGTCTGAGAGTCTCTTGCCAGGCATTGATTAGGCTCTGCTTCCTTGCTCTGCAAAGTCCGCCAAGAAGACCCAGGGAGCCCTGCTCTGTGTCTCAAGAGGAGACCACATTGCTAACTCCTTTTGCCCTCTGGCTTCTAGAGTCAGCCAATAGGGGATCCCAGCAGGACCCTGGAAGGCAACCCAAGAGGGAGGTGAGCTTTGGCCTTCCCTGACTCCCTCCTACTGGGCTAGTGATGGGATAATAGCACCCTCCTAGCTCTGGCCACAGCTCCCGGGAGGCAGCCCCTCACCATAGTGCTGGTACTGGTTGCTCCTGAGGTTCACCTGGTGAACCTCAGAGGCGGAAGTGCCTTCCTGCTCTGGCGGGCTCCTGGATGCATGCAGCTCTTAAGATTCACCAACTCTGTGCCTCCCCCCACACACCGGGGTCCTTGCAAGAACCAAATAAGATGACGGAAGCAATTTCTCCACAAATCCTGCTGAAACATCCGACACCCATAAGAGAAAGCTCCCCCGGGAGAAGCCCTATTAAATCAGCACCAGAGTAAACCTGCAGGATCGCCCTGTCTACGCTCAGCCCATCTGTTCTCAAGGGACCCGGGCTCACCCTGGCCATCTGGCTCCTCCCTCCCCAACTGCAGTCACACTTCTTTCATCTGTGTCGCTGGGGGTTTTAAGGAAGATTTCTTCCTTTTGGTTTCTTATGGTCATTTTTAGTCATTCTTCTGGGCAGTGAGAATTCTCCCTGGAAGTCCCCAGGTTGGTCAAGCCAATGAGCATTTGATCAGAAGATGTTCTGTTTTCCCAAATAAGGACAAGAAATATATATATATATATATATATATATATATATACACAGAAACAAGCTTGTCCCTTTTTGCCCCTTCCTTTTTTTTGAGTGTGAAATTGGAGCCTCCGTATGAAAAAAAAAAAAAATTCTGAGCTGAAAAGACCCGTACAGGACAACAGGGAGTCCAGCAGGCCCCATCTTCAGGAGTTGAAAGGGACCTTCCCAAAGTTGCCAAACCTGGACCAAATGACTTCCTAGCACTCCAAGAACACAGGGCACACAACCCCCATTAATGCCATTAGGGCCTTTAACCTACTGAATTTACTTATCTGTTATCCTACAAGACTGTAACCCCTAGGAGGGCAGGAACCAAGCCCCCAACCTTTGCTTCTAGACGTGGAACAGCAATTCTGTCTTGAATGAGTCGATATTCCGTGTGCACATCTCTGTTTTCTCAGATACCACTTAACACGGACTCCATCCCCCCAGCCCTCTTCTGTCAGCATCAGTTAGGAGACGGCGTAAAATCACAAGCCCTCGGGGCAAAACCCAAGACTATGCCTGTGCCAACCTCACTGCGGCTCACCCCCTGAGATCTGTATACAGGATAAATTTGAGTCCAGTGAAAATCGAGAAAAATGTCAAAAAGAAATCAGTGGACAGAAGTTGCCCCTAGGACCAGCGTGGTGGGTCTATTTTTCCTGGAGGTTGGTCTCAGACCAGTTATAACAGCTGCCTCGATTAGTATTGCGGCTGCCTACCAATCCCGTGTGGCCTCTCTACCGGCATCATCTCAGTGGAGCTGTAGAACCATGTAGGAGAAAGGCATTATGTTTCCTGGCTTGTAGAGGAAGAAACTCAGGCTCAGAGAGGTTAAGCAACTCACCCACGTTCCCACTTGCACATCTGCCTCATTCTGCTTCACCAGGATGCCTCTTCCAAGAGAACCGAGGACCTTCCTCAAACATCAATTTGTGAGGCCTCCTGCCCTCCACTACCCCTGAGGCCACCCCACTGCAGCTCAGAGTTGGCATTAGGGAAGAGGAGGAGAGGTTTGTGAGCACAGGGGTCAAGGCGATGTGTTTTACTCTGAAAGTGGCTTTGAGCCAACAAGGGGCTTGAGGCTGGTGGGGTGGCAGTTTTCAAGGAGTGGGATGCGCCTAGCTGTCAGGACTCGCCTTTTTCTTTCATCTACAAAACACTATCTGAACTCGCAGTCACAGAGCTTACAAAACCCTTCAATCCATCATATCATTCAAGCCATTCAACAACTCTGCAGATCACTGTCATCCATTTACGATGAGGAAACGACAACTTGAGGAAGTTAAGTCACTGGTCTGGGCCACCCAGCTAGTGAGTGGAGGACATAGATTCAGTTCTCATCCCCTGCACTGAGCCTGGGGAGGAGACGTGAGGGACGACGCAGACTCGATGAAAGCAAAGCAGCCTTGGCCTGCTCCCAACCTGCTCCCAACCACAACCTCAGCCTCCGCCACTGAGTTTTATGGGATGACTTAATTACCCTTTGTTAACCCCAGGCAAGATGGCTGCCAAGCTCGGGACACACCTGCTGGGTCCGCACCTTGCTGCCCAAGGGCATTCTGGGAATGGCCCGTGGCCTTTGCTGGCAGGGTCTGGAAGACTAGCAGAGGTTTCTTCTGCCAATAGAAAGTTGTGCCTTAGGCACACGGGCCGGCCACAGGGAAGAGCTGGGACCACACTTTACTGACTCCGGTAGCCTGAGGACAAGTGTGCACAAGCATCCTTCAGCAAGTCCCATGGGTGCTAGATGTCTGGAGGACACGGAGGAAGATGGAGAGAGGGAAATAGAGGCAACTGGTCAATCCATGGTACCAGTCCTGTAGCAGTCAGCCTGGTTCAGAGAAAAGGTGTTGTTTGGGTTCGAATCACAGCAGCATGGTTTCCTGGCTCAGACCTGTCTGATGGTGTTTTCTCATCTCTCACAAGGTTGCTAGGTAGATCGGAGATGCTGTATGCAAACACAGCTTTGAGTACTTACTGTATTTCAGGTACTCAGTGCTGGTATTGCTTAGCTCCTTTCATCTTAAGGACTCTGTGAGGTGGAGACTCTTTCATCTCGACTTTATGATGAGGACACTGTCTCAGAGACGGTGAGTAACTTGCCCAAGGCACACAGCCAGAAGTGCTGCTGCTGGGGGTGAAAAATGTCGGCCAGTAGTAACAATGCTATGAGGATAGCAGGGACTTGAGTTGGGCATTCATAAATTATGAAATATTACGAAAGTCCGAATGCAAACATATGAAAGCACATAACATGAAAAATGCCCACGTAACACAACTTAAAAAATAGAGTGTTAAGACGGCAGTCTTACTGGGTACGGTGGTGCACACCTGTAATCCCAGCAGCTTGGGAGGCTGAAGCAGGAGGATCAAGAGTTCAAAGCCAGCCTCAGCAATAGCAGGGAACTAAGCAACTCAGTGAGACCCTGTCTCTAAATAAAATACAAAATAGAGCTGAGAACATGACTCAGTGGTCAAGCACCCAGAGTTCAATCTCTGGTACCTCCCCACAAAAGAAAAAAAGAAAAGAAAAAAGAGAGAGAGAGAACTATCACTCTATTAGACATAGTTGTATCAATAAATGCATGGAGCTGAATTGTGAACACAATCCTTCCCAAGAAGAGATAAGACAAGGAATTCTCACTTGTCCCACATAGTCTCCTTTTAAATGGGCTTCTCAGTCATGGGGGAGGGCTTATGGGGACTGATACTGCAACCCATCCTGACCAAGATTTAAGCAAAGATGATGATGATGATCATCATCATCATCATCATCAAAGTATGGTGATAAAAGTCTAGCTTTATATATGTATAGTGTATTGACCTTTTTTTTTTTTTTTGGTAGCAGGAATTGAACCCAGAGGTGCTTAACCATTAAGCCACATTCTCATCCCCATTGTTTTTCATTTTGAGACAAGTTCTTGCTAAGTTGCTTATGGCCCCACTTAGGTGCTAACTTGCAATCCTCCTGCCTCAGCCTCCCTAGTGGCTCCACCATGCCTGGCATGTGTGTTGACATTTTTAAGGCATTTTCCTAAACATTACTGTTTCTTGGGATTATAATGTATTAGTGAGTAGATATTTTGAGGATCAGCAGGTCCAGAGGAATTACAGAGATTATTCTAGCAGCAGAACTTTTTTTTCCCCCCAAACTAAACCTTACCTGAGACAGAATCCAGATGCTTTTCAGCCTCCTGGTCACCTCCTCTGTCCTTTGAGAAAACTGTGGAGACCTGTGACCCTGGAGGAAGCTCTGGAGAGGACCTTTTATTTTGCAGAGAGTGAGATCAGGGTGAGCAGGAATGGGGACCAGAGCTTGGGTCTACCAAGTCCCTACTATGCATTATCTCTTTTAGTCTTACCCACAGAGGTACAGAAATGTCATGCAAGTTGTCCAGGATGGCACAGCTGTATTTTACAAGTCCACAGAAATCTTAATCAGGATTTCAGATCCATCTTCCAACTCCAAGTCCAGAGCAGCTGACCCCTGGACAAAGCAGAATATTCAGGCATTATTATTTCAGACCTACTTCTCTTCACTAGAGTCTAGTTGGATGGATCGTTTTGAGAGTGTCTTCCCAAAACAGGCTCAAGCCAAAAAGAAAATGTGACTTAACTGGGTGTAGTTGGGTACATCTTCCTGGGATGCCCCAGCAGGTGAGGGCCTTAGCAAAGGTGTGATGTGTAGAATCTGCCTGAAGCCCTCTGCTCCTCTTCCTGTCTGTGCCCTTCCAGGACCTTGAACTACATCTTCAGGACCTTCTTACTGATCCAGCAGGTCCACTGATACATAATTTCCTTTCTCAGCCCCCAGACTCAGACTTCAGTCCATTTACTACCATAGACTTCTCCCTGAAAATGCTCCGGCATAAGAGAACACTTATTGCCTAACCTATATGAATATGCATATCTGCAAAGTAGCTCACAAAAACTTCTCTGTGCTCCTAACTCCTTGAGTTGAATCCCCCTCTGCAGGAAATACTTAGAGTGGTGTCAGTTTCCTTCACTGACCTCCGACTATATCCTGTTGCTTCAAAAGTCTGAAGCCTCTTGTGTACAACCAGAGAAATGAAAAGTTGTGCTGCAGTTATGTACAATGAATCAAAATGCTTAGGTATATCATATATACCTAATTAAAATAAATAAATACATTTTTAAAAATAATAGATCAATATGTAGAATTTCAAAATATAAGAAAATACATGCTACCACATATATCTCCATTAAAAAAAAAAAAAAAAAAAGTCTGAAATCTTTGAAAAAGTGGGATGACAGGGAGCATTCCAAAGGCTCAAACCCAAGACATTCTCCAAGACCTCATAAGTTTGGAAGAAAAGTAGTAGAATTTTCACAAAACCAAAAGTTTACTTTAAAAAACATAACACCCTGATTTCACACCAATCATCCACATTACAATCAAAGATCTGGAGGAGGTCAGCTGAAGTCTACTCTCCAATATGGCACAGCCAGTTAAGGAAGAGACTTCACTCAAATTGAGATCTCCTGAGACGCTCCCCAAGGCTCCTTCTTCTGCCACATGATGCCAGATTCAAGACTTGATTTAAAAAAAAAAAAAGGTTAGGTCACCTGTCTGGAGCATTGGGGAGCCACTTGAGTAATATAGAGGACTGTATGTGCAACTGGCTACTCAGATCAGGTGAGCATCTGCAACACTGTCACAGTATTTAAGATTGTGCAAGACGTGTTTGAAATGAAATCTAATGATTGGTGTTCACTTTTATGGCATGGTTTATAAAAATATACAGTTCTCATAAAACGTACCATGGCCAACCAAAAGCCTGTTAAGTGCCTAGAGCTTTTATTTCAGAGCTAACCATCTGAGTTCCCTCCCATGTCCCCACTAATGATGCCCCACATGACCTCAAGCCCCTGGCTTAAATTTCTTGTGCCTCATTTTCTGTGTCTGTAAAAAGGGAGATAATGACACTAGCCACTGGACCAAGTTGGCAACATGCTTGGAGATCCCCAGATCAAAGGTGCACAGCCTGGACCAAAGCAAGCTGATGACAGTGCTTACCATCATTAGTGTTGTTATTGTTATTGTTGTTGTTTGGAGTGGCCGTGGCGCAGTCCAGGAAGGAGAGGTGACTCCCAGGGCTGATTCAGCACCAGGGATGATTGAGGAAGCATTTTTTTTTTTCCCCTGCAGAAGCCACTGTTGTAGAAGCCGCCTCTTTGGTTGACATCACATGGTGTCACATTCCTAGACTTCCCATGTGGCATGAAGCCTATGGGACCGCTCCTCAAGCATCTCCAAGATACAAACTTCTGTGTTTGGGAGAAGGAGGCCAGAGAGGAAGATCCCCTTATGATCACACAGTGAATGAGCAAACCTAAGGATCACAGCTAGCAAGCTTCCGATTCCAGTCCTAGCTCTACCACCTTGTGACCTTGACATGAGCAGTCATTTCTCAGGGTCATCATTTCCTGATTGTAAAATAAGGATGTTATTTTAGTGGTTATAAAACAGCCATCATTACTGTGATCCCTTGGTCTCCTAGGCCTGATATTTATAGTCACCCTCAAAAATCACAGCAGGGGACTCTGCCCAGACAAGGTCTTGCCTGGTGTGTTCCTTTATAGTTTAGTGACATTATCAGTCACTGCTCTTCCAACTGATTGTTGGCCCCTTGCCACACTTGAGCCATCAATGTTCCAAGTCTGGGACAAGAAAACGTACTGAGCTTGTTTGGGAATTTACCAGTAAACTGGGGACTCACAATGGAACCTCAAATCCCACATACTGGTAAACACTTATGGTTTTCAAAGTGCATTCACGTGGGACCATTGCTTGTCTTTGCGTGAACTGTATACCAAAGATCACCATCTGGGTGGACGAATTTGAAAAGAAACCTCCTCTGGGTGCTTGCTGCTCTGTGAAGCAAATGAACACAGCTCTCGGCCAGAACCCAAGTCTTGATAAGTAGAAAATGGGCTAGATTTCAACACCCATGGGGCAACTTGGCCCATAAATTTGTGCAGGGTGCACACTGAACAACCAAACAAGACGGTCCTAGATCTGCTGACTACTAGACCTACTGACAGAAGCCCCTTTGTGTAGCTCAGAGAGTTGATACGAAGCCTCGTCCACACCCCATCAACTGGTTTCTACAAGTGTTACATGTTATTCCCCAAACTTGAAAATTTTCATTTGGACAAAAGGGGATTTTTTTAAAAAAATGCTTGATAACCACTGCACATATATTAAATAAAAGGAGTATTTGTTTGGAAATATGTAAAAAATTATATATTTTCTTAGGCCCTGGTGGTTAAAAGAAGTGTAAAAATTTTTAGTCAATGCGAAGACTACAAAAGTTCATTCCATAGGCTGGGGTTGTGGCTCAGAGAGAGAGGGCTTGCCTAGCATGTGTGGGTTCGATCCTCAGCACCACATTAAAAAATAATAATAATAAAATAAAGGTATCATGTCCATCTACAACAAAAAAAATTAATTTTAAAAAAATTCATTCCTCTCTCTTTCTCCCCACCCCCTCCATTGGATAGACTTTCTTTCTGTTCTGGTCCATGTAGAATCATTAATCTAGTGACTTTCAAGTAAACTAAGTCAACAGCAGTGCTTTTTAATCCCTGTTTCTGTTGTGTGTGTGTGTGTGCATGTGTGTCTGTGTGTGTAACGGGAGGGTCCCCGTGTGCGATGAAGGAAGGGATCTACCTCTGTTTCAGTGCCACGCTCACCTCTGCCTTCAAATGTAACTCCTCCCACCCTGACCTTGCTCCTGCTGCAGGCTGGCAAGCTGGGGTGCTGCTGTGTCCCCATCCACCTGGCCCATCCACCCTCCACTCTCATCTCAGCAGGGAGCCTCTCTGGGCCTCCCAGCTCTGGGTTGTTTGCTCTCTCTTCTCTCTTCTTCCTTCTCTGCCTCCTGTCCCTCTCCCTCTCCCTCTCCCTGTCATCCTCTGTACACCAGCTGGAGGGCCAATCAGATGCCCAAGGCTCTGCATTCTGAGGCTCTGGGGGACAGGAAGGCTTCCCCTGTCTACATACCATGCACCCAGTTATACACTATGCAGGCCTTGCTAGATGAGGAAGGAAGTTCTAGGTGTGGAACTTACCTGAAGCCTGGGGACTCCCCCAGACTCCCTGGGAAGTTTGACGCAGGTCCCCCTGGACTTAAAGCAGTTCCTACCTTGCCTCCCTAGCGAGGTTACACCTTGGAAGGTGGGAGATCTTACATCTGTAACTTCAAACACTTGAAATTAAAGACACTTGCCACCTCTGTTTGGAAGTTGCACCATGCCATGGCTAGAGAAAGGCCCTCCGATGCAAGTGAGTGGAATAGGGGAGATGCAGCAACGGTTGACATGTTTCGTCACACTACAAGCTAGCATTTGTAGACAGAAAAGAAGAAGGGACACTGTTAACCCTCTGGATGTGATCACTCAGGAGACCAATGAGCTCTAAGAAATAGAGCCAGGACCAAAGCAGAATGGGAAGGCTATGTAAAGATATTATCAAATGCTTATTTTTCCAAAAATGTGTGTTCCCTACAGCTAAGCAAGTCCATTTCTAGGGGTTATCTTAAGACAATCAGAGAAGTACACAGTGGCTATCTACAAAGAAGTTCGATGCAGAATTGTCTACAATGAAAATAACTGGAAATAATCTCCATGTTCTACAGTAGGGAACAGATACTTAAATAACTATGTTCTTGCAATGGAATATTATGTAATTATTAAAAAGAGATGTTCTTAAACTGTATTGGAGTAGAAAGATATTAAGATATCTGATTAGGTGAAAAAGCAGGTTACTAAATCAAAAGTACAGCATAATCATATTTTTATTGCAAAGATAAAGAATATATTATATTTATGTCATGGATGTGAGAGTGTGTGTGTGTGTGTGTGTGTGTGTGTGTGTGTGTGTGTTCAGTCATCTCTTGGTACCTGCAGGCTATTGGTTCCAAGATCCACTCTCCTATGCCAAAGTCCAAAGATGCTCAAATACCTTATATAATTTGCATATCCTCTTGGATGCTTTAAAGCATCTCTAGATTACTTATAATACCTACATAATATAAATAGGTAAATAATTATTATACTATATTTTGTATGGGATCATGACAAGAAAGAAGTTTGTATGTGTTCAGTACAGTCAATTATTTTTTTCAAATGTTTTCTACCCATGATTTGCTGAATCCATAGATATGGAACCCATGGGTATGGAGAGCTGACTGTACAAGATATAATATTTATGTACCTATGTGCGGTATATAAATATTTATATTTGGTATGTAATATTTATATATGTAAATATTTATATGTGGTATGTAAATATTGGCAGTAGCTATTGGATGTGCTCTGTTTTCATTATCTATATGTTTTCAATTTTCTACAAATAGTAAGTTTTACTTTTGCATTTTTTTACTTAAAAAGAAAAAAAAATGAAAAAATTTTGGTTGTGTTCAGAAGATAATCCGTGTGTTTTGGAGAAAATATAGAAAACCCACTCATTGAGAAAGCAGAGAGCTCCAGCTTCTGGAAACTCATTGAAAAGACTAAGGTGCCCAGCTTCAGGGGACAGTGGTTCTCTGCCCCTGCTCTTCACAAAAGGATGGTGCATGAATTGGGGTTCTTTGTTGCAAACAATAGAGCTCAATATGGCAAGTTCCAACATGATTCAGAGATCTTTCTTTCTGGAAAGATGCGGATGTACTTTCTGCTTTCTCTCCCACTGAGTGTATCTATTGAGACCCCAGGAACTGATGACCCAGGAGGTAAGTTTCCTGAGTTGGTTGTTGGCTTCATATATTCCAGATTTGAATGAAGCGTACATTCTGTAACTGATAAATGCAAATGAGCACAGACATTAAAAGCCCTCCGCCCCCCCCCCCCCCCCGCCAAAAAAAAAAGAGATTCTCAGTCCAGGAGCAGAAAAGGGGCTTGGTAGGAAGAAAGAAGTTTTTAGACACTCATCACTCTACTCCAGACAAACATCACAGAAAACTGTGCCTGACCACACCCAGGTCAGCAAAGGCTAAACGGGGCATTACCTAGACTCCCACATTGGCCAGGCTGTAACTGAGGCTCCCAAACACCCGCACCAGTGTGGTGTCAGAGAAGGCCAAATGGGAAACGGGGACCTTCGAATGGCAGCAAGCAGCAGCAAGCACCCTCCCACCGCAGTGACCAGGAGCCCTCATGAGGAGCCTGGACTTCCACGCCCACCCAATGCTGTCAAGTTGTCCTTCCTCCCCACACCAGGGTGCTGTCAAAGGAGGCCTTAGGAGAAGTCAGGGCTTCACCACCACCCAGGGATAATGAGGCCACCTCCCTTTACTGTTGTGTCATAGAGGACCCGTGACAATCAGAAGTAAGTCACTCCGATACGTCCAGCCAGGGTGATATCAGTGAAATCCAAGTAGGAAACTGGGACTCTGATTTTTGCCCTAGAAAAGGCAAAAATCTTTCCTCCAGGTTATCAGCAGATACCAAATGGGGAGCCTGGATTTCTACCCAAGCTGACAGTGATAAGTAGCACCTTCCTTTCCCCTGTCAGAGCACTGCCCCAAAAAAGCCAGCTAAAACAGAAGGTGTAAATAAGATCCAGAATATCCTAACCTAATAATCCAAATGTCCAGTTTCAATAGACAATGACTTCTCACAGCAAAAATCAAGAATGTTTCAACTGGAATGTCAAAGAGGGTCACTAGGTTTCCAACATCAATACGGCAGAGACCTTAAAATTATCTGAAAACATTTTCAAGAAGCTATCATAAATACTTCAATGTACATTTTTAACATCCTTGAATCAAATTTAAAAAAAATAGAACATTTTATCAATGAAATATAATGTCTTGATAAACAAAGAGAAGATATAAAGGAGAACTAAATAGAATTTTAGAACTGAATAAATGAAAAAAAAAGTCATAGCAAAATGTAAACACACACACTTTAGTGAATGAGCTGAACAGCAGACTGGAGGAGCGGAAAGAATCAGTGGACTTAAAAAGCATAGAACTAACCCAACCTGAAGAATGGAGAGAGCATGGTCTGGGTTAAAAGAATTAACAGAGACTCAAGAATTTATGGAATTATAGCAAAAGACAGCTTCATATCCATGGAGTTTCAGAGGAGAGGAGAAAGAGGAAAGGGCTGAAGAAGTAATCGAACACATAACAGCTGAAAATTCCTAAATTTGCAAAAGATATATAGATTCAAAAAACTGATCAACAAACTCCAAACAAGATTAAGCTAAAGAAATTAATTCCAAGAAACATCACAGTCATCGTTCTATAAACTAAAGACAAAAAATATTTGAAGCATCTCTGGAGAAACACCACCTTGCCTATTAACTGAAAACAATCTGAATGACAGTGACTTTCTACTCAGAAACGATGAAGGCCAAACAGGAATGGAACAATAGTTGTTCAAATTCTCAAAGAAAGGACCTATCCATCCAGAGTCCAATTTCCAATAGAAATATCCTTCAGGAATGACCATGAAATCAAGACATTCTCACATGAGGGACACTAAGAGAATCTGTCACCAACAGACTTTCCCCAAAAGAATGGGTAAAGGAAGTTTTATAAATAGAAAGAAAAATAACAAAAGAGGGAATCTTAGAACATGAAGGAAAAAAAAAACTCTGTAAGAGCAAAACTTTGAGTAAAAATTAAGAGTCTTTCTTTTTCATCTTGAGTTTCTTAAATTATTTGACAGGTAAAGCAAAAAAAATATAATATTGGCTGATGTGATTCTCAATACATTTGGAGGAAATATTTAATATAATGGTATCACAAATGGCCTCAGTAAAGGTACATAAATGGAGATAACTCTGTAGTTCCCTTGAACTGGTAAATGTCAGCACCTATAGACTGTGAAGGTATGAATGTATCTCTAGAACAATCCCTACAGTAGCTATCAGAAATACAGAAAAATCATTGTGATTCTAAAAATGTTTTAGTAATCCACGTAAAGGCAGATAAAATGAAATAGAGAAACAAAAGAGAGAAAAAAACAAAAAAATTTTAAAAACCCTACATATTTAAGGTCTAAGATACTATTAATTACATTAAATGTTAGTGGTCTTGGACTGAGGTTGTAGCTCAGCAGTAGAGCGCTCGCCTAGCGCGTGCGAGGCCCTGAGTTCGATCCTCAGCACCACATAAAAATAAATAAATAAAACAAAGGTATTGTGTCCAACTACAGCTAAAAAATAAATATTTTTTAAAAATGTAAATGGTCTAGATGTACAGATTAAACATAAAGATTAAAAGACAGAGATTGTCAGAGTATGTTCAAAAATATGATTCTCCTGTGTGCTATCTTACCTCAAGATAGATTGAAAGTAAAGAGGTTGGAAAAAAGAAATGGACACAAACTTTGATCAAAAAAAAAAGCAAGGTGGCTGCTATATGAATATTGGATAAAGCAAATTTCAGAGCAAAGAAAATTACAGAGGCAGAAAGTATCTCACATAGTGACTGAAAAGAGCCAATCATCCGAAAGACACAGGAACCCCGAATGGGTATGCACCAACAAGGGAGCTCCAAAATAGGCAAAGCAAAAACCAATAGAAGTTAAAAGGAAAAAAAATAGACAAAACTATAAGTATAGTCGAAGACTTTAACACTTCTGCCTCAACAATCGATAAAACGACTGGACAGAATATTGGCATGAAATAGAAGAACTCCATAACACCATCAACCAACAGAGTCTAACGTTTGTAGAGCACTCCACCCAGCCACAGCACAACAGGCACCTTCGAAGGCATCTAAGGAACAAACACCAAGATTGACCAGGCCATTAAAGGAACATCAACCCATTTCAACAGTGTTGGGTGGCTCACAGGTCTCCAGGAGGGTCAGAGAGTCACTCTTGGGAGTTTTGCCACTGTAGAGATTTGGATGTGATTCGCTCCTCAAGGGGTCTTGTGTCAGAAGCTTGGTCCTCAGTGTGGTGGCTGGAAGTGGTAGAACTTTTGAGAGTTGTGGTCTAGGTTAAGGTGACTGTCACTGCGGGCACTGCCCTCGAAAGATATTAATGTAGTTCTCAGGGGACCCCGATTAGTTCTCTCAAGAAGGTTGCTGTAAAAGAGAAGGAGTGGCTGCTCCCTAGTCTCCCTCTGGCTTCTTTTCCCACCATGGGATGTTCTCCCGTGGGTTCCCACCATGAACTTACTGACCATGATGTGATTGATTTAGCTGGTCGAGGGAGGAGGTCACCAAAGCCAGAAGCAGCAAAGATAACTTTATGCCTACAAAACTGTGAGCTCAATAAACCTCTTCTTTTTATAGAGAACCCAGCCTCCAGTATTTCATTACAGCAGCAGAAAGCTGACTGATACAACCACCAAGAATAACACCCAGACCCCCACACGCTTTTTCAGAGACGCCACTGCCACCAACATTAGGCAAAAGTATCACATCTTGACAGTGCCACCCCAACCCTGCCAGGACCCCTGACTCACTGCCACCCATGGGAATGGACCCCTCTCGGGGCCAGCGTCCTCATATTTTCCCCTTCAAAATCAAAGTCTTGGAAGAGACATCTTGAAGGATCCTAAGTCCCATCATGTCTCTGATTTGTAAGTGGAGCTGAGACACCAGAGCCTGCCACTTCCATTGAGGAATCAAGACTCAAAATGCAGAAAAACCAGCTCCAAGAAGAACGTCCAAAACAGCTAGCCGCCATAGCCCAGGCTCTGCCAGGACCAACAGCCCCCGAGGCCTGTCCCAGCAGCCCCGGCCCCTCTCTGCAACCAGCTGAGAGACTGGGCTCCTGAGCATTTGCAGCAAGGAGAACCTGGATGCTTTCCCAGCTTCCCCTTCACGCCACCCCAGCCTGGGACTTGCTTCTCCTACCTTTGAACTCCCAGGTGGAAAAAAGTCACCACATTATCTTGCCCTTCGATCTCGCCAGAGCCAACTCTTATTTTCAGGTCGGACTGTTTTGCACTAGAATTGAATCGAATTGAGGCCCAGGCCCAGACACCTATCAGGAGGAGCAAGTGAGGGTAGGTGGGACGCACGTGGGACACACATTCACCCTTGACCCTCACTCGTGTCGAGCTGAGGGAGCAAGACCAGTGACTTATTCACACCCAGCTCCAGACTAACTGCAGGATCCCCTGTCCCCAGCTGGGGGGCTCACAGGGCACACAGCAGGGGACACAGGACAACTGGAGGGGCTGCCCTTCTTCCCCAGATGGCCTGAGCTCTCCCACCCCTGGGGAGTTGGGGGCTGCAGGACAAAGGGAGGGAAGACGGCCAGACGTGGGATGTCACCCGGGGAAATGGCTGGGAACTGGGGTGTCAGGCGGACCCAGCTCCAAGCCCATCTTGGCTGCTTCTCACCGTGAGGTTTGGTGCTCACGGTTTCTCCCTCCACACTGGGTGTGCTCAACCATAAAAACGTGATAACAAGACCAGAGACACACCAGGGTTCTCCAGCCCCCAGGTCAGGGACACAGAGGCCGCCTGAGGAGCAGGGGGTGGTGTGAGAACAAGACAACAAGATCAGAGGACAGAGGAGGACAGGTAGGCCTGAGTGAGCAGAGCAGGTCAGAGCCAAGGTAAACTGAGAGCAAGCCCACAGGCATCCAAGAATGAAGGGGTCAGAGCCCGCTCAGACTTACTCTGAATCCCCACTACACCAGGAACTACCATTTCCTCAAAATACAGTCAAAGAACACTCATTCCCCAGGGCCCATGCCCTCAGGAACACCCTCTGAGGGTAACTGTCAATAGGGCACCAGCTCAGGAGGAGCTACCGCCACAGCAACTGCTTCCTGCAAGTTCTGCCCAGGGACAACTCAATTCAAATCCCAGATCCGCCATGACTAGCTGTGGGACTCTGGGCAAGTTGCTCAACTGATCTGAGCCAGAGTCGGCCAGCTCCTGAAACGGGGAGAACGATGATCCCAACTGAACAGGATGTGGTGGAATTCAGCGAGCTAAATACCTGTCAAGTTCGCACAGCAGTGTCCAGAACCTATTGAGCACTCAGAACACCGTGCTCAGTCGGGTGTGGATGGCTCAAGCTTCTACCGTCTGGGGGTTGGTAGAAATAATTTGGTTGACTAGATGGTTTAAACTCAGCTGCACACTGAAATTGCCTGGAGAGTTTTAGAAAATACTGCTGCTCAGGATCTCGCAGTCAGGGATTCCGGTTGACATGGCCACCGGCCTGGGAAGTGGGAATTTTTTTTATAGCTTCTCGGGTGATTTTGATGGACAACCAAGATTGAGAACCACTGGGCTCAGGGGCAAGGACTGTGTTTTACCCACAATTATGATAATTATTGTTATTATGAACATTAGTGAATAATACTCTCCCCCCCCCTCAACCTGACCACCAAGGAAACAGCCCAGGAAACCACTCTTCTTAATTTTTGTGGGACCTGTGAGTAGAGGTGAAATCCACCAGGAAGTGAGAAGTGAAATGGAGAGTGGGACTTCATTCCTTAGGGTCAACAATACCGGGCAGCTGCTTCTCAGGCCAGACAGACCTTGGTTCCGAGACAACGCTACTCTGCGATCTTTCTCGGCACAGGGAATGGAACCTCCTTTGCAGATTTATTCCTGTGGATTAAATTGTGCCCATAAAGATGTCCACGTGCCTCACACATATTTGGACGCCAGTATCTACCCGGGTTCCCTTCCCCTCATCCCAGTCTAGTCCTCGATTTCTGGCTTAAAGGTCATAGTTCTGTGTTCAACCTCCACAAAGTCATAGGAAAAAAAAAAAAATCTTCCCTACCCTGGATGTCATCATTTCTCCCCTTCCCTCTGAAGGCCCAACAACATCTGGCAAAATATGACAGCTAACACAGCAGAAAGCCTGAGCTCAGAGTCCCGCTCCTTTGATGACTCTGGGACACTGGACATGACTTCCTTTCCCCTGGCCTTTGGTATTCTCATTTACAAACCACAGATAACAGCCCACAACATATGGTTTGGTGGTTTAGTTCCATGGATTTAATTGTACATGATATATAAGAAGGCCTCAGCTCAATTAGCCCTCGGCACATAATTAATGCCCCACGTTTTGCATACATTATGTCATTTGACTCTCACAACAATCCTACATCCCCAGCCTGAAACTAAGGCTCAGAGAGGTTCCTCCACCAACTCCAATTCTCCAGCTATTTCTGGTGCCCTTCTGGGTTTACCTGGGAGTTGCCAGAGTCAGGCTTTTGGTCAAACAGTAGAGAAGAAGAATTCCAGGAAGACCCAGCAAGGGCCTTGCAGTGGGGTGGCCGGGGTGGGGGTGGGGGGATGCATCAGAGCAGCCCCTGGCTCTCAGGGAGTCTCCCACACAATGTGGGGCCCCTGTAGCTCCAGGTGTCAGTGCCCATGGTTCATTTTCAAAGCCAGGAGCATGCCGGTTTCACAAGGAGATTGTTGGCAGTCCTGTGGTCTCTGTTACTAGAGACTGAATAGCCAGTGAAAGGGACCCATTGTGCGGCCTCCGCAGAAAGAATACTCCATTTAGAGAAAGAATTCAACTGGTTTCTCCCAGAGAAAGAAGACAGCCCCAGTCAAGAGAGAACAATGCAGATCATTCACTAAATTTTTACTTAATGTCTGAGTCCCGTGACCAACCAGGTTAAGGGCCACACGGTGCAGAGCAGGCTGAGGCCACACGTGTATGCAGAAAGGGAGACTCTGGCTGAGGTTCCAGCCGAGGCCCCTCCACTGTCCACCAAGGCCAAATTAACTCTGGACCCTTATGGACAAAATGAGGGGTGTGGATGGACTTCTACCATTTGGGTTTAGCAGAAATCCTTTGGTTTGCTACACAGCTGTGCACTGAAATTACCTGGAGAGTTTTAAGAAAATACTGATATTTGCTGCCAGGGATTCTAATGGACATGGCCCACAGCCTGGGCACTGGGAATTTTTTAAAGCTCCTCAGGTGATTTCAATAAGCAACCAAGATTGAGAACCAGTCAGTCCAGCGGCAGCGATTGTTTTGTCCACAGTTACATCTAGAGCTGAGCACAGGACTTGACTCGTATTTGGTGCCAATAAATTATTCGTGAGCCGAGGGGGTACGTGGCTGACTCTGAGAAGCTATCAACCTCAGCTTCCCTGGTGGTAGTTCTGTGTTGATCACTTTACCCTCCGTTGGGACTGAGCACAAGTTTTGGTTATTTTTTTGTTAAAGGATTGTCTCCTTTAAGCACTTTTTTTTAAAAAAACCACTGGACCATAAAATCTCTTAAGATTTCTTTCCAACTCTAAAGCACACCGACTCCAAGACCATAAATCCCTTCTTGCCCTTGGAGAGCAGCGATGTTTTAAGATAAATTATCAGGGCAGGCAGGTCCTGGGAAGGGCCCCCTGGGAAAGCCACTTGACCTCCCATCTGGTCCCTTGCTGGTCCCTGGCTCTTAGAGCTGAGCCCTTTCTGCTCTGGGTGATGGACGTTTCCAGCTTCTCTTCTCGTAACATCTCCTACTGGTTTATACTCATTCCCGGAGTGAACTGAACCGCTCCCAAAGTTTTGATTCTGATCTAGAAGTTGGCGTTTTCCAAATGGAGATCTCTAGCTCTGCCCTTTTCTCCTGAGCCCTGGACTCAGCCATCCAACTGCCTGCCGGGCATCTCCACTTCAATTTCCCTTAAGCACCTCAAATTCAATCTTCATCGCCTTTCCCCACCCAAACCTGCTCCTCCTCCCGCCTCCCCTATCTGGATGAACAACATCCCATCCACCCAGTTGCCCAAGTCAGGAAACCCCAGAACCACCTTTGACTTCTCCCTCTCCCTGCCTCGCACCCCACCCTCTGAACCAGCCATGATTTCATTCTTTTGTTTTGTTGGTTCTTTTCAGATCTACGTGACCACAGAGTGTGTTTTGACATATCACACAGACATGGAGCATACCTCCCCATTCTTTTGGTTGTACCGGATGTGGAGCTTCACTGGTCAGATATTCAAATACGAACATAGAAAAGTGATGTCCGATTCATTCTGTCTTTCCTATTCCCGTCCCCTCTCCCCTCCCTTCATGCCCCTTTGCATTACCCACCTACCCCCCGACACACCCTCACCCCATCCCCCACCCCCATTGTGTGTCAGCACCTGCACATTGGAGAGAACATTCAGACTTTGGTTTGGGGGGACTGGCTTATTTCACTTAGCATGATTTTTCTTCTGATTTCTTTATCCCCACAGCACTGCAAGGGGACCTAAAACAGGTTCAAAAATATCACTGGGAATAAAGTTTGGGCTCCTTAGAAAGAAGGAGAGATAGATAGTCTATATGGGGGCACTGGGCACTTCCCCCACTCCCAGTTGCTTCCGGTCACCTCCTTCCTGCCCTTATGTTCTGACCGTATTGGCTCACCTGGGACGTATTTGCTGCACCCTGTGCATCCTTTGTACAACCTCCGGGTCAGGTCAGGTGCTGTGCATAGGATCCTTACCCTCCTTTTCTCTTCCAACTAAAATGTCCTGCCCCTCTCTACACAGCAAATATATTTATTCTTCAAAATCCACTTCTCAAAGCTTTGTCTCCCTCCTCCCAGGGCCTGCTTAGACAAGAAATTTCGTTTCTTTTTTTCTTTTATGTGATAAATACTATTTATTTGCTCAGTGCTAGGCAATTTTCTAAGCACCTGACATCTTCAAACCAATTGAATTATCACCACAACCCAGGGAGACAGGGATTGTGACTAAACCCATCTTACAAATAGGGTATGAGGAGTACAGCCCAGAACCTGGGATTCAAGTTCCCTTGGATAAAGCCCTTCATACCTGCCTCCTAAGAGCAAGTATCTGGGTACCCGTATCACAGGCTGTAAGAAAACAGTCAGCACGCTATTTAGCTGAGGACTCTTTCCTTCAAATCAGACTTTACCCTAACACCCAAGCTGTTGCAGTGGAAACAGGAGGCTGAGCCCAGCAGGCAGAGGGACCCAGCTCCCATGCCTCCCACCCCCAGCACCAATGTTCAAGAGCGTGGTAGGGAACCCAGTTCCTAAGGTTTCTTTTATTTGTCATTCTGCTGTTCACTGTAAGATGGCCTTCCTACCCAGATGTGAAATTGCAGGCCTACCTCCAGGGCAGCAACTCGGTTTTGAGTTTAAAATATTCCTGTGCATCTTTCTTAATGAATGAAGCCACATGTCATTTCTGAATGGCTAGAGCTTATCCCATGAAAAAACTTGAGAGGCTTCAAGCTTTCTGTAGCAAGGTGCTTCTATTGCATGTCCTTGTGGGTTGTGGCCAGTTGTGTGGGAACGTTCCTTGCTGCCTAAAGTGTCCCCTATGCTCCAAGTGAGCTTAGACTAGCATCCTGTTGTATGCTTTATCCTGTTCCCTTCCCTGAAAGGGTCAGGCTTACCTCCAGCAGCTTCTCTTCTGTGCTCTTCTGAACCTGTTCTTTCCACCCAGCCACTGATTTTTTTTTAAAAAAAAAAATCTTGTTTAAATTGTGCCTAAAGTAGGAACAAATAGGATTAGAGAAGTTCTCAGTACAATAAATATCCTTCAGGACAATGTCTTGTGACTTCTCCCATCTTCGTTCATTTAACATTCACAAAACACTTATGCACCAAAAGCACTGGGTGTCATGAACAAAATCATGGGTAAATTAGAGCCACTGCCCTCAAGGAGTCACATTTAGAAAGAGAGATCCACAAAAGGAAATCATGATACCTCTATAGGATAAAATGTTATCTGCAAAATGCAGCATGTACACATATACATACACATGTGCATGCAAACACACGCATACACACACACACACACCACACACAGATTTAACTCTCCCTTGAGGAGTAGCAGTGGTCTGTCAAGGCTTCCTGGAGGAGGAGGCATTTGAGTCAATTCCTGAAGCAGATCGCTCCAAAGGCTCAAAGAAAAGATAATGCAAATTTTGCAGTGCAGATTAATAATTAACTTTACTACACCCGTATGGAATCAACGAGCCAAGCCAACTTGCTGCAGGGAGACAGAAATAACTAGCATTGTGCAATTCCCATTTTCCCAGCACTGCTGGAAGTGCTTTCCACATATCGGCTCATTTAATCATCGCAACGATCTTGTGAGGCGGGAATTCATGTCACAAGGAAACACAAGGGAACAGGAGCAAGGAGAAGGTGAAGCAGCTTTCCCGAGGACACACAGTAAGAAAAGGCCACCCAAGTGTTGAGCGAGGACCTTAGCCCTTTGGTGTCCTTGGAGTAGAAGTCAGTGACCTGGCGAGGACCAAGAGCTAAGGTATGAAGAAGAAAAGGAGATGGGAGGAAGAGAGAGGGAAGAGAGGAGGAACAAGAGCATGCGTGAGAGACAGCAAGAGAGAGAGAGTGAAGTGCAGAGCTGGAGTCAAGGAGGAAAGCAGGAACCTCACCAGTGATCCCAGGGGAGATCCATGAGCTTTGGTCTAGAGACAGGGGCCCCACCACCCAGAAAACCAAGAGATTCCACCAAGCCCAGGACTCCCCAGGTGCCAGCCTCACAGGTGAGAGAGGAGCTGACCAGCAGCCAGAGTGTAGGCAGGGGACAGAAACAGAAGCTTTTTACCTCTAACCAACCCCCCCTCCAAAAAAAAAAAAAACAGTAAAGGAAATGGGTCCAAAGACTTCCCGGCTGGAAGAGCCCTAGAGAGCAGCTGATGCAACCCAGAAAGGTTGCATGATTGGTCCACAGCACCATCCTTGTGTGCTTTGGCTCTCTTTGCCCAAAACTACTCCACTGGTAAGGAAGGAGGCAGGACTGAAATCCAGGGCCCCTGATAGACTGCAGTCCATATGTGTGTCACTATCCCCTGTTTCGTGCAGAAGCAACTGCTCACTGGAAGCACCACTCTGCCAAAGAACAGGGGTTCAAGGGCAGGAGCAATGGGGGTAGAAGGCTGTGTGAGTGTACCAAACCATGGTTGAGCTCTTGAGGAACAGGCATGGGGGATTACTCCCATGACGTACAAGAAGAACCCCAATTCTTTATCACTTGTTTCTTGAATAATCTGGCTTCCATTAACTGATCAAGGAGAAGAGGGACTTCTGGAAAAATAAGTGATGAAAGACTGAAATCCAGAAAAGCACCTGGGATAACCCTTTGGGAGTGCTAGGGATTGAACCCAGGAGTGCTCTCTCACTGAGCCACATCCCCAGCCCCAGGCCTCTTGGTTTTATTTCAAGACAGGGTCTCACTAAGTGCCCAGGCTGGTCTCAAACTTGCAATCCTCCTGCCTCAGACTCCCAAGTAGCTGGGATTACAGGTGTGCACCACCATACCTGTCCAGAAGGGAACCTTCTATGAAGATTTAACAGGGTGCCCTGAAAATGTTCTGTCCTGTGCTCTGTAGAACAGTCACTCAACATTCAGATGCATATTCTAGTGTCAACCTTGTTAAAATTGTTGACAAATAAGTGATATCCTTCACTCTTCCCTGCTTCTCTAACACCTATCCCTGAAATGTCCCATGACCAATAAATAAATGCTGATGTTCCAGCACCAGGGCCGCCCTAATTTTCAGGGTGATTCCTGATTGGTCAGTATTAGTCCAAGTACAATTTGTTAAATAATTTGAATATCACATCTACTTATAAGAAAAGCTCTGTAGTTCAGTTTGAAAAATATATATATATATATATAATAGTCTTTCCATCAAACCAGCACAGTATCTCTTGAGAACCTACCAGGTCAAGGTCAGGGAATAAAATCTGGCATAAGTCTATGCCCAGTTCATAGCTTTCAGTCTTCCAGTCCAGTCAAACAAGAAGACCTGCAGTGTTCACTGATGGATCTTAGGTAGGGGTGGTGCAGACCTTCTGTGGAGCTTCTAGAAATGAGGGAGGTATTTTTAGTTGATGTGATAACTGGCTTGTAGCAGGAATTCAATGGACAGTCTCACCAAAAAAGAAAGAAAGAAAGAAAGAAAGAAAGAAAGAAAGAAAGGAAGGAAGGAAGGAAGGAAGGAAGGAAGGAAGGAAGGAAGGAAGGAAGGAAGAAGAAGAAGAATCCTTCTCCCAAATGCTAATAGCCACCCTGATTTCATAGAAAAATATAAGCAATCAACATGGAACTCCATCAGACAAAGCATTTTACATGTTGAACTGCTGCCTGCCAGGTTTCACAGGGTGCCTGTCATTTAACTATTGGGCAGAATCTACAGGAGATAAAGTTCTAAGATTCCAAGAGGCAAAAAGGAATTTAAGGGAGGAATGTTCTGTTTACAGAACCCTACCTTTCTATGTGGCACAGAGCTAGTGCTCCTTCTCCTGAAATGAGGCAAATGTGCTATATTCTGAACACAGTACCACCAAGACTCCCCTGTCCAAAAAAAAAAAAAAAAAGATGTTTAATGAATGCTATATTCATGCTAGCCTAAAACCATGGATCTGGAATACTGAACTTGAGCCAGTACATAAACAGTTAAACCATTTCTTGCTCCTGTTTTTGTTTTTTCGTGTTTTTCATGTGCAATGCAGCTCCTAATCCTTCTGGTTTCATTCCTTACCAGCCAGAAAGCATTGTCTGAACCAATACACTCCTCTCTTAAGCTTCCTTTACAGTCCCTCTGTTTCAGAAATAGCAGAAACAGGAGTATTATTTACACCCTTAGAATTCCCCTCGAAAGAAGCAAAGGATCTCTTGTCCCTGACCACAGAGCCGGGAGCTGGTAAAGCAAATTCTAGTGAAGAAATAAGTCGTGTAGAAAACTAATCCATCCTTCAGCCAAAACTACAACATATTTTCCCAGCATTAATCCGGATTCCCATAACACGACTGTGAGAGCTAGAGTAGCTTAAATATTGTGGCCGTGTAGTAGACAGGCACTGGAGATCTGCCGAGCATAAGAAGGAGATGATGAAACTATGTACATTGTGGGAGGCAAGGTCCAGCTGCTGCCCGGAGCTGCCAAGAGGTCAAGTCCATGTGAAGTTCAGAGGCTGGAACCTAAAGCTCTGCCCTGACTTCTACTAAGTATTCAATAGCTCTTCATGGATTTATAACAGCAGCCACAGCTGATCATGACTAGGTTTCTCTCGAGTGACCATCGCTGCATCATTGCACTTAATCCTCCCAGCAATGCCGACCAGTGGGGTTCGTCATTATCCCCATTCTACAGATAAGGAAAGTGAGGTAATGAGAAATCGAGGTACATGCCCAAGAACACACTGCTAAAGGAAGCGACACAGCAGGTTTCCAGTCCTGATCTCTGCTCAGGTCAGCCACTCTGCCCTCTGGGATGGGAGGGGAGTGAGTTCCTGACTTTCAATTATCTGGAGCCTGTAAGATTTCAAAATGTCCCATCTGGCAGATTTTAGAGAAATGGGAGTGGACGCAGCTACTTCCGAACACCAGAGCATCACCACCAAGGACCTAAGGAGACTGTGCCAGATGTTGTGCCCCAAAACTCACAAACAAAAGGATGTCTAAAGAGTACTGGAGGCTCCGGGGCTAGAAGAACAGAACAGACCAGAGGGCAGAAGCAGGTTCAGGGCTGAGTTCCCAGAAAAGACCTCTGACAGGGCTGGAAGAAGAATGGGCTTTAGAGAAAAGAGACACAGAGGGAAGAACATTTCAAACAGAGGGAACAGCATGTTCCAAAGCACTGCCTCCAACCCCACCATGTCCTGCCAACAGAAAGTTTAGAAGAAAATTCACCTGGAAGAATTTTTTTTCTCCTGCCTCCTCATACCTGCTGTCAAGACCCAGGGGCCAGGTCTCAGCTTACTAAGATTAACCAGCACAAACCACGAATCAAATCTCTGGGGGAATTTCTCAGAAGGCATTTGCAGGGTGATAGAAAAGAGCCAGGAGCAGGCCACCATCCTGCAAAGGTGTTCTGCACATGCCAAGAACCCAAGGGGCCAGAGTGCGTATGCTTACATCAAAAGAGCCTGCCCCTTTGAATTTAGGCGATCTTACGATAGAAGCATGCACATCTGTCTAGAGCTTCAGCTTTCACAGGATCCTTTAATTACTCCAAATTGGAACTGAATCCCGATTTATTTATTCATGCAAATTCTAGAACTTCTCAGACAACAGTAGAGTTCCCAGGTCAACTTGGGGCTCTGTTCAAATGAGTCACTCAGAAGAATTAAGGGGTACCTCTGAGATGGGCCAGGTCTGTCTTCAGCAAGAATTGCTGGGAGCCCACGTAGGATAAGTACCCTGGAACAAGTGCACCTGGGAAAATAAGAGTGATAGGGAAAGAGGGCAGAAGCACCTGACGAGGGTACCTAGAGCATTTTGGATGTGTTCATTTAGAGTAATTAGTGGACACAGCTTCTTTGGCTTCTCACGGTTATTCTTAGGGGAGTCAGGTTTGCAATGAACAGTTTCAAAGAGTAGGTTTTTAGACATTGTGCTGCTAAGATTATTGTAGCTCTTCTGATATGACAGAGATTCAACTCAAATAGCTTTTAAAAAAAGACAGAGGATGGTTATTGACTTATCTAGCTGGAACTTGAAGGAAAATACAGGCATGGCTGGGTCACAGGTCCAAACAATAAACAGGACTTGGTCTCTCTCTGTGCAAACACTGCTTATCTGTATGTGGGTAACACATCATATAACCCCAGCAGGTGTCAGTTTACAGCTCCCAGCTGCACACAGAAGAAAAATTCCTTTTAATCACTTTTAAAAAGAACCCAAGATAAAGTCTTCACAGTAGAGTGGCTGAATTCTAAACAAGCATCTCAAAGAGCCCCATAATATCATTTACTATAGTCATGGCTCTACCCAGGTTCAAGGAGAGGGAAAATAGAACCCAGTTCTCTGAGAAAAGCATGTGGATGTTACACTATAAAAATAGCATGTGGAGTCCAATATATTATTGCAGCCATGTTTGGAGACTGTGATCTGAAGGTGATTGATAGGTACTTTCCAGTTAGAGAAGGCTTGCGCTACAATTTCAGGCTCACTGCTGACTGGGTAATTTGCTTTCTAGTTCCTAATATGCACAACAACAAAACATGCATAGTGTACATCATTTATATCATAAATGCTACCTCTGTGTACACACAGCAAATAGGAAAGCATGGGCTATTTTCTAAGTAATGTCCTATTGTTACTCATCTAGTCACCAAGGGAGTATATTTAAGGTGTCAAATTAATGGACAAGGCATGGTTCTAGGAATGAAGTGATAACAAGATGATACAGCCCCTAGTTTTGTGAAGCTTCAATCCAGCAGAGAAGACTTCATCGAGTAATTGCAAGTATAAAGGATGCAATGTCGAAAAAAGTCAAGGGGCCCAGGAATTTAAAGCAGGGAACACTCACCCAGTCCAGGGCTTCCTCCCATACCTCATGAGAAGAAGCCAGCTGGTCTCATTAGAATTTGCAACACAAAGCCCCACGGACCTGCACAACCTATCCACTTCCTGGCTTTATTTTTCTCTAGGGCTCTTCTCTTTATCTGACATAAAACGTTTTATGCACTTATGCTTCTATATTGTCTGTCTGCCCCTTGGGTAGCTCCCCAAGGGATGAAATTTATGTCTTTTGTGCACTGTATAACCCCAGCATCTGTTCAAGTACCTGGCATATTTAGCACTGGATGGATTCAGGATGTTCCAGATAGGGATTAGCACATGCAAAGGTCCTGGGGAGAGAAAGGGTGGAGAATCCCATTGAAAGAAGAAGGACAGCAAAGCTGAAACATTGAAGGAGAAGTATTTAGACATGGCCCTTGAGGTAATTGGGTTTAGATGAGGTCATAAGGATGGGGCCCTCACCATGGGGTTAGTGCCCTTGTAAATAGAGGTAAGAGAACATTCTCCATCTGTCTTGATCACTCTCCTACTCTCAGACTCAGTTTCTTTGCACATTGGTCCCCTTTCCTTATGCCATTGATGGCTTCCTCCATGTAATGAAGGAAAATGTCCCCCAGATCACCAGATTCATTGTCCTTGCAGTCCTTATCCCAGAGAAAGACAGATGTCCTCTTTCTCCGGATGCAACTCTACGCTCAGTGAGAACTCTGGCTGGCTCTGTTTGAGGTGCAGGAGGCTGGAGACCTCTATAAATGGCCAGCCTGGTCAAGGTCTAAAGAGTGCCTGGGAGGAGGGAAGAGGGACTTTAATAAAGGAAAAACAAGCCGCATTTAACCAGAAAAAGAGAAAAAGGGATAGTGGCCAGTCAAAAATAACAGGAGTCCCCCACATTACCAGGGGATACTTGCCAAAAGCAAGAACAAAAAGGTTGGACTCATGTCCTCTCTGGGATCGAGATGTCACTGCAAATAATAGTTTCATCAATTCTTCTCGCTCTGTCCTCTCCCAGTAGCCAGACCCTACCAAACCTTCAGCTTTAATCCAAATGTTACTGCTTCTGCAAGGTCCTATCTGATTCCCACTGTCAAAAGTGTTCATCCTGCACACCATTGTTGGGCACTCCCTGTGTGCCCAGAACAGAGCCCAACGTGACGTTCATACCATGTCATCTCATCGTCACATCTCATGAAATAAGTGTACGATTGCCCCCTAGGTTGGTTTGCTAGGCCTGCCAGAACAAAACTCCATCTCCTGGGTGGCTGAAACAATAGCAATTTATTCTTTCATACTTTTGGAGCCTAGAAATCCATATCAGGGCATTAGCCCAGGTGGTTCCTTCTGAGGCTGGGAGGGAGAATCAGTTCCATGCAGGAGCTGCTGGTAGCCCCACACATTCTTGGCGTGCAGATAGCTATCTTCTGCCATTTCTCCCACATCTTCCGTCCTCTGTATGTGTCTGTCTCTGTGTCCAAATTTCCCTTTTCCATAAGGACAGAATCATATTGAATTAGGACAGACCTTAATGATTTCATCTTAACGTGATCATCTACAAAGACCGTATTTCCAAACGCATTCATGGGTGTGGAAGTTTAAAACTTCCCTGCCTTTGGGAACATGCAACTTGACCAATAATACTTCCCTTTTACTTCTCACAGGAGGAGACTGAGTCTTGGGGAATTTATGTAATCTACCAGGGTCACGCAGCCAGTAAGAGATTCCAGTCTCTTAAGGTCCAGGGTCTTAAGAACCTTACTCTGTTTCTCTTCTTATCCTTCTCCAGAAATTTCATCTCTCTTCAGGACACTATTTTTGGAATTTGTGTACAGTTTTGCCTCACCCCCTTCTAGACCAAGACCTCCTTATGAGCAGAGGTTGATCATCTGTATTGTTATTTCTCCCAACCACCCATCAAGGGCTCAGCCAATAGCTCTCAGAGGTGGACATCAAGATCAGGCCAAACCTAACCCATGTTCTTCAGAGATCATTTCATTTGCAAACCAGAGAAGATTTGTCTTGAAGAGTTAAAACAAAACAAAAAAACTTTTCACTTGCTTCTCAGGTTTGTTTTGGCAAATATTTAATGAGTCCCTCCTTTGAGTTGAGCACAGTTCTAGGTACCGAGGACATAGACATAAATCAGAAAGAGCCCACACCCTACCCACTTAGCGCTTATAACCTGGTGGACAAGACAGATGAGTCAATAAATCCTTTTAATACCATCTCAGGAAGCATTTGACTTCTCAGGTAAAGATCATTTTAGTGTGAGGAGTCTTCCAAAAAAACCAATGAAAGCAGGCATTCTAGAATTTTCCAACCTCTCAGAAGTTGGAGAAGAGTTCCTATGAGTCAGGGGCCATCTTAACACTAGAATATAAGACAACACTGGCAAATCATCCCCCCCCACGGTACAGAGGAGAGTCAGACTAAAACAAGTATTCTTAAGAAACTGTGCTGAAGCTTGAACCAAGTCATAGAAAAATGTCTTGTGGCTTTCTAATCCAGGCAGATCTGAGTTCAAATGTAGATTCTGCTGCTCATTAGCTGTGTGCAAATCTCTCAACCTCTGAGTTTCTTTTTCTATCAAAAGGGAAAATAACAAATGGAGCCAGCTGCTAGGTGGGTTACACAGAACAAACACCCAAGCACCCCCACCCACCCACCACCCCCCACCCCTGTAGTAGCAGAGATCCTGGAAATGTAGTTAAGGCAGACTCTGGGCATGTTGGAGGTAGGTTGAAATTCCAGCTCTAAAGCCACCTTGGGGAGTTACTATTCCTCTCTAAACCTCGAGTCCCTCCTTCTAAAATAGGAAGAGTAACAATGGAGGTGTGTGAGGTTCACAAGATAGCTATCAAGGCGCTTAGCAGGAGGGTCCGTGACAGACTGGAGTAGTTCCACTCTTCTTGTGAACGTGGTCCTTTGGCTTTCCCTGTAACCTTCTGTTCTCTTCCTACCTTTTGTCCCAGGATTGTCTCTTATTGTGGTAAGATAGACATAACCTAAAATTTACCATTTTAGCCATTTTCAGGTGTGCAGCTCAGTGACATTAAGAACACTCCCAATGTTACGCCGCTATCACCCCCATCTACCTTCAGAACTTTGTCATCCTCCCCAGCTGAAACTCGGTACCTGTAAAGTACCCACCCGGCCCCAGTGCCTGTCAGCGACCACCACTGAAGTGTTCCAGGTACCTCATGGAAGTGGAGTCCTACAATCTTTTGTTTCTGGCTTATTTCATTTGGCATCACGTCTTCGAGTTCCGTGCACGCTGCAGCAGGCCTCAAAATGTCATTCTCTGACCCATTCATTTTAAGCCCAAGTTCAGGTTTTGTTCCTTCCTCCAACTCAGGCCACCTTCAGAGACACAATAACATACAAGATGGTGACGACAAGAAAGAAGCACAAATTATCTTTTTCCTAATTGCAAATACACTCATGCTGAGCACTCTGTAATCCCAGTAGTTCAGGAGCCTAAAGCAGGAGGATTATGAGTTCAAAGCCAGCCTCAGCAACTTAGTGAGACCCTGTCTCTAAATAAAATATTTTTTTAAAGGGCTATGTATGTGGCTCAGTGTTTGACAAAATAATAGCAATGCCTATTCTTTTCCACGGGACATCGGAGGACAGCTCAAAACTCCTTTAAAGGCCACGTGGTCACCCACGGCTTTGTGGAGAAGGGATGTGTTTCATGCAAGAAATGGCTGCTTGGCACTTCAGCCCCTGGGGTGGGGCATGGCTGAAGGACAGGCAGCTTCTCGCCAGTGTTTACTCCACACAGTACCATTATGTCTCCATAAATCTAGGCTCGCCGCTGTCTCCTATCTCTGGATCCAAAGTTGAAAACGCCCTACGGTTCTCCTCAGTAGGAGCATAAATCTCTCCTTAATCCTACTCACTTAAGACAAGAAGAAATACTGTGGGCTGTGCAGCCACTCCTTCATGTTCATAAGCTTGACCTGGCCTGGCCTGGGCCTCTGTCTCCCTCCGAGACTCTCGAGACTCTCGCCCATCAATGACAAAGGGCTGGGCTTTGGGAGGCTCAGTGTGCACCCCACGCTCAGTGGGGAGGTGCTCTACCCCACTCCACCCGCTGAGCTACCATCAAAAACATCCTGTAATGGTGTTTGTGATGGTGAAAAACTGGACACAACCAAACCGTCTAACACAGCCATGCAAACGCTGGAGGTCATGAAGAGCACAGTGAAGGACACAAAGGTGTGGAAGGGTGCATGTGTGTGCATGTGTGTGTGTCTGTGTGTGTGTACAAGCGCATCAGCTCATGTGAGGAGCAGTGACTTTGACTGTTCTTCTTCCGACTCCTCTGCATGTTCTGGAGAGGACATAGATTCTTTTGTGTGTTCAATTCTGAAGGTTGCCATCACGCATCACCACCATTGGGTGACTTACAACAACGGAAATTTATTCTCCCACAGTTCTGGAGGTCAGAAGTTCTATGCCAAAGTACCAGCATGGCCATTCCTCTGGCACAGTCGAGGGGAGATCCGTTCCTGGCTGTTTCCTGTTTCCGGTGCTGCTGGCCTTCCCCAGCTGGGGGTCCTCAGCACACGTCTCTCTGCCCCCTCACCTTCTCTTCCATGCCCCTGTGTTTAACTCCGCCTCTCATAAAGGCATGTGTGATGGCGATGAAGACACACTCTGCCTCTCGGGACCCTGCTCTACACACACTGTTCACTCCCGACCACGCAATGTGGGGTTCACAAACTCTGGGACACTGGAACTCGGGTCTGTCTTTGGAGAGTTACTCTTCAGCCCAGTATACTCAGGTTTTCCTAAAGTGCCACAACTTTGTGTGTTACTTTAACCCCATGCCCAGTACCTGGCTCATGACAGGCTCTAAGTAAGTTTTGTTCTGTTTTGTTTTGTTTTGTTGCAGAGATGAAAGGCCCAGGGAAGGTACCGTGTTCAGGTTGGAAAATTGTGGTGACTTCTTTTCCCTTTCTTTTATTGTTACTACTGATTTGGGGTGTCACTTCCTTCTTTTTTAAACCTAGATTTGGATATTTGTTCCTCTAAAACCAGGAAGCTAAAAACCTCCTCTAGTCCAATACCACAGCACAGAAGCAGCTGGAGGTTTCTCGACACCGTCTCTGTCCTAAAAGCCTGTGAGGGACAAACTCCCACCCTGTGCCCTCCTGGCCCATTCTTTTGTGCGGCCCCCTCCCCACAAAGCACACGAAGCTCTCAAGACATTGAGAAAGGCTCCATCCTGTCCCTGTGCCCTCTCCTTTCTAGCACCAGGAACACTGATGAGAACCACACCCCGAGGCTGGGCCCCCCAGGGTAACTGAAACTCCTTTCGCCCTCCACCTCTTAATTCCACCGACATTATTCACACTGAGCCTCCACAGGTTCTAGCTTAGGGATGGCAAATAGATATTCCTACCCTCTGCCTGCCACACACAGCAGGCCCAGAAACACGGTTCATGATGTGGATTCTGCACACACAGCATCGGGAACCTCCTCAACACGGCTTCTTGGGTAGCCAAGCCAGCCGTCCAATCTGGCACGTGGGATGAAAGCCATGTGCCATTCTTCATCCAGCCTGTGGTGAGGAATATGTCTTCATCACCAGCATCAGGTATGGATGGTGCTCCTGGTGTACACAGGGGTCTGTAATCCAGGTGTGGTTTCGAGAAAGATATGAAAAAGTCACAAGGCACTGCCAGGCAGCCAGGGTAAGAGTCAAAAGACACCATGCAGTCAACTGCCAGAGGAGCTGAGATGTCAGCAGAGACCCAGGAGGGCTCCAAGTAAGCTGCTGGAGGGAAACCAAGTCAGTGGGACCTTAACAGGAAGAATACTAGGTGCCCTCCAGCAGATGAATGGATACAGGAAATGTGGTATACATACACGATGGAGTATTACTCAGCCATAAAGAAGAATGACTTTATGGCATTTGCCCAGTAGATGGATGGAACTGGAAACTGTCCTGCTAAGTGAAATAAGCCAGTCCCCAAAAGTCAAAGGTCAAATGTTTTCTCTGATATATAGAAGCTAATCCAAAATAAGTGGGGGATAAAAAAAATAGAAGAAAGATCAGTGGAGTAGATAAAAGAGAAAGAAGGGAAGGGAGGAGGGATGGGATAGGGAAAGACAGTGGAATGAACCTGATCTAACTTTCCTATGTACTTATATGACTACGCCATAGTGGGTCTCACCATCTGTACATCCATAAGACACTAATTAAAAAAAAACTATAAGTAAATTGCAGAAAAATCAGTAGAGTAGAGGTAAGGAACCAGGGGAGGGGAGGGGGAAAGAGGTGGATTAGAACAAAGTATATTCCATGCTTTCGTAATTATGTCAAAATGAATCCTGATGTTATAACTAAAAAGAACCAATAATGAGACAGCAGCAGAAAAAAAAATAGACGTTAAAGAGAGTGTGGTCTAAAGCTCAGGGACACACAGGAATGGGTGAGATGTCTTCAGGAACTAGAAGTCAATGAATAGACTTACTCCCAAAGTCATTCAGGAATGGTATCCCCTCAGAGAGGCCCTTCCTGATGAGCTAAAACATGACCAAACCTAGACTGGGAACCCTACTAAGATAGGAACCTGTCTGCTTTGTTCTTCACAGGGCTCCAGGACAGGGACTATTCAGAAAATATCTTGGAAGGGGTGGACAGACCCAGATGCCTGCTGGGGATCTTGCAGGACCTGAGTCTGGAGAAAGACGCAGGCGCAGTTGTTGGCCGTCTTGGATGTCAAACCCAGGCACGTGGCCTACTGGAAATCTATTCCAAGTATTTCCCCACCCAACCCCACCAGATGTACGAGGGCAAAACAGCCATGCCACGAGCAAGTGCGGTTGGGGAACACGAATTAAAGTGGAGCACGTGCCTTTCCGGTCCATCTTTCTTTACCTTTACCATGTCCTTGTGGCTTTCCAAGTGTCCCCGAGGATTCACTCGCAGGGTTCTTCTCATTCTTTATTTTTTCTCTTCCTCTCTTTCTTATTTACCTTCTTCACAATTACTCTGGATTTAGTGCCTCCCTGAAGACACTCTGGGAGATGGAGCCACAGCAGGTGGAAGTTGGAAAGACGCTGGAGGAGAGGCGCATGCAGACACCATGGTAGGTTAGAGGATCAACCTGGGAGCGGGGAGGAGCAGAGGTAAGAGCCGTGAAAGGCAGAGCCCAGCTTGGATGTCGCAGGAGTCCTTCCTCCATCATCAGGTCCTAAAGAGGATGGGACAGGCACTGTCCTGGACAAAAGGGATAGAGAGACATCTCCAATGAGCCCATCCCTCGTGGACGGGGGGAGCACATGTTCTGGTTTCCCCCACATACCTATTAGAAAGTACCGTATTTACTCCCAAAATTGTCTTGGTCTGGATAATAACTGGCCCCTCAATGTAGGCACCATATTTGTTTTCAAAACTATCTTGGTTTGAATAACAAATGGCCAGCCAATTCATGCCTCTTATCTATTACAGAAGAAACTATGAGGCCAGCCCACAAGACACCTTTGTACAAAGTTGACATGGCCCACAGGTTCCTATTGGGACAAGTAGCTGTCTCCCTTGTGAGCATTAAGTAAAGGTGTTTTTGTGAGATGATGCTGGTCCTTCCAGCACACTCAGCCGGGCAGGTGGCGCTCAGGGTGGATTTCTGCCTCCACTCCCTCGCTGTGGGCAGGGATTTGCAATCCAGGTGTGGATTCAGGAATGAAGCAAAAAGACACAGGCCCTGCCTGCCCCAGCCCTCTTGTGCAGGGAACAGCCTGCGTAACAATTAGTTGACATCTTGAAGATGATCGGTGGCCAGTAAATATAAACACAATGCCCAAGAGTGGAAAGTACTGCAAAGAAAACTAAAGAGAAGGGAATGAGAGTCGTGGAGACGAACACGGTGCCCAAGTCCCGAAACCACCAGTGGCTTTGTGGTCTATGGCAATGGCGCCCCCTGGGGTCGAGTCGCAAGGCCTCACTGAGGTGCTGTTTTAGAGAGGGTGGTCAGGAAAGGCCTCTCTGGGGAAGTGGTAGATAATCTGGTGCTGACTGTAAGGAAAGAGGGACAAACATGAGGGAAACAGTCTCCATGACACGGTTGGTGACTGGCTTCATGCAAGGGCTTTGGGGAACAAGCGTTCCAGGTAACTTTGAACTTCATGCCTGAAAACCAGGGAAATGAAGGTGCCACTCAGGTTCACCCCACACACCAAGCCTACCACCAGTGGGCAGAACAGGGAACACACTGGCAAAAGAGGAGCGGTCCCTTGTCCTGGGGAGGTGACCAGCTCAGTCAGAATTTCCCAACATGCACCGGGTAGAGCCCTAGGTGGGTGGTCTGCTAGTGAGCGTGACTAGGAAAAAACTTTCCAAAGAAGTAGAGGAAACGCTGGGTTTAGCAAAATCAGACAGGTTTCTTGGGTGAAAGGCTCCTCAGAGCTTTTCCTAAGCTCATACACTGTGTGAATGCCACGCAGGGAATTCTTCCTAACCCGGATGCCTAAGCAAAGTCTGGGTCCCACAGTGTCTCAGGCGCTGCCCCCTGGGCGGTGGGGGAGGGGACTGGACAAATGCCAAATGGGCCAGAATGGAAAGCAGAGGTAGATAAGGGCGGGAAGGAGACTGAGCTGGCAGAGATAAGGAAGCCACCGCAGAGCCTCCTGCTCAGCCCCAAGGAGGGCAGGGGGTTCCCACAAGTGTCCGAACCCCCCAGCTGCCATCCAGCAGAGCTGCCTTTGGCTGTCCCCAAAGGCCTGGCTTCACCCAAGCTCCAGTGGTAACCTCTGAGTCAGCTCCCCTCGGGGCCAAGTTCAGCCTCTGACTGACTGGCTAAAGTGGTTGTCTGACTTCCTGGGCCTCCACTTACCCTTCTATAAAATGGGGATAAAAATATTGCCCTCCCTCTCCTGGGTGGCACGAGGCTTTGATAATTACTATTTGGCAGGGTGCTGAGGTGCTGACAAGCTCAGTCTGACACATTTCTCCCCGGCTCCTCTGGACGCCGAGCCTCGCCTCCCTGGAGACCTCAGGCCCGGGCAACGTGCAGCCAGAGCCCGGCGTCCGTCCGTCCGTCTCTGGCTCCCCATCTCCTTCTCTCTCATGACGCTCCCGTCCAAGCAAGCGCCGCGCCTCACCCTCTGCTGACACCTGGGCATTGTGGAGGTGGAAGAGCCAGACGCCAGCTGCCATTCCAGGACCCTGCTGCACCTGGGAGGCTGCTCAGGGCCGGGACACCCAGAGGAGGTGTCACCTGCCTGGAGGCAGCCATGCGGTGTCCTCGCTGAGGAGGAGGGGCCCGTGCAGCCGGGGCCATCACAGGCCACGGTGATGACAACATCGGAGGACCTGAGTCCAGCCCAGCCTGGTGGGACAAATGAGCTGAGGTGGGTGTCCGAGGGTGCATGGTGCCTTGGGGGCGGAAGGGACGCGGGTGTCCAGCGGACAGAGCTGTGTTTGCCTCAGTGCTAACCAGCCCCGTGACCACTCTGAAGGGGCAGAACAAACCTCCTCAGAGCACCATGGTCTTCTTGGGGCTGCTTCCCCTCCAGCGTGACTGTGAGCTTCACGGTTACCCAATCTCAACCAAATCAGGGGTGGCGGGGCGTCTGCCAAGCTGCACCTGGTGTCTGAGCTTGGGCTGGACTCCCTTGGAGACAGCTCCGCATGTGGCGTAAGTGGCCTAGGCCAGGGTAGGAGGATGGACGAGGAGGAGCCGTTGGGCCTCTTTGTGTGACTTTGAGACTGGTGTGCTCATCTGCAGGATGGGGTCGTGACGTTAGCTGGCCTCAGAGCCCATTCCCGTGCGTTGGGCATTTCACGGATCCAGTGCCACCTTGCTTATCTGCACAGACATGCCTTCTGCTTGGCCCCCAAGCATCGCTGGGGGAGTGAGTTTTCATTTTCTCCCTTGGCTCAATTCAGCTGCTGGAAAATGCCTGCGACGGGGCTGAGATCCATGGGAATGTGGTTGGAAACCCCTAGACCCCCGACCCTGAATGGCAGTGTTAAAATCGAGATCTCTTAATTCCTGGCACCTGGGAGGACCAGAGAGGGACTAGGTTAGAGAAGACGGTCGAGGTCTGCGTGGCTCAGTTTCCAGTCCCTGCCTTGTTTAAAAACAGTCGCCGTCTTTAGCCCTAGCATGTTACCAAGTGACTTGTCAATGTCAGAGGAGTCACGCAAAGAATCTCTGGCACGTCGTTAACCTCGTTCCAACATGTAATTAGCCCAAAAGGCCTCCTCATGGCCTCCATACAGCCTGACATCATAAAGAAGCAGATATTTTACTATTCACCGAGCACTGTGAAGACTTGAAAGAGTTAATTATGGCTCACTGGAGTCTGTCCCCAAAAGCCCGGGACCCAGGAAGGAAACTGTCTATTTTTGAGTGTCCCATCTTCAAGAGAGGAACTCAGAGCTGTTTTCTCCATGGAGTCTGAGTGAGCCTGGTTTGAAAGTAGACCCACGGAGGTCCCGGATGAAGGGCTGGAGGTTGGACTTGGATGGGGGCCTTCCTCCTGGTTGGGGCCATGTTATTTTAAGAGATATCATCTGTACAACCCCGGGAGAGAAAAGAGGAGCCAGGAGAGCTGGAATTCCACTTACCCTCCTGGTTCCATGGGGTGAATCCACCTAGAGCTGCTTGCAATCTCTGAGCTGGAGAGTCCAGGAGTGTGGCCAGAGTTCAAAGGGAGTTCAGTCCTAATCTGGATGTTACAATCTAACGAGCAGGCTCTCAGGACATTATTATCAGTCAAGTGTAATTATAGATAAAATAGTTTTATTAATCAGCTTCCTAAGGGGACTGTGTTTATCTGATGATTGTGTGTAGAATGTGTGCATGGGGGAGGAGGAGGGAGGAATCTGCTGTGTGGTCTATGTGATGGAACGGGGGAACGGGGTCCAAGGACAGAATGACACACATGTGGCTGGGAGTCACGTCTACATGCTAAGTGAACTCTGTGCAAGAGAGGCAGGACTGAGTGCGGTAGCAGAATGGTGTGTGTGTGTGTGTGTTTACCCAAGTTCTTGTTTCTCCACTAGACCTTGGATCTCCACTAGACCTTTTCTCCCACCCCCCCAGAAAAGGACTTTCCCATATTCAGACTTAGGTGGGGGGACCACAGAGCTCCTTGTTTGCAAATTCCACCTGCAGGTCTCCTCTTGGGTCATGCTCAGTCACAGTTCCAACTTGGCTTGCCTTAGGTGTCCATCACCGTAAGTCACTTCGTCAGTTCTGAGTGGTCCTGAACAGGCAGGGCTCCCCCTCCATAATTGTTTGGACTGACCCCAAAGTCAACTCCACTCACCCCTGAGTAGGAGAAAGGAACTTTGTGGGATTCAGATGCTGGAGCTCTCTGTGGAAGTCTGCAGGTCTGACTTCGACTCTCTGAAGCATCAGAGGTGAGGTGGGTGTTGGGTGACACTCCAAGGCTGGGGCCCCTAAAGTGAGGCTGAAGGCTAGGCAGCTGCCTATGGAACAGGCCCAGAGCCGGTCTGGTCACCCTGCCCTTCCCCTGCAATCTCCTTGAAGCATTAGGTGCCTTCTCGGCAAATGCCCCATGTCTGCTGGCTCATGCAACTCACCGTCCATGTGGCCTGGAACGTTTGAATTGTGCCCCCAACACCACTACCTCCCATCAGAGGCCCTGGTGCAAATTCTGCCCTCTGTCTTGAACTTTGCTTGAAGTGACAGCTGTAACCTGGGTGGACACAACCTGAAAGCCAGAAAGCCCAAGGGGCTGTTTTCTTTCCCATCGAGGCAGGTGGCCCACATTCTCCCGTGGGGACTTCAGAAAGGTGACCTCACCAAAGCCCCACCCCCAGGGCCTGTGCAGAGAGATGTAGGTGGTGCCGTCTGGATTGGTTACGACCAAGAGGCAGTTCTGTGGGCAGGTCTGCGGTGACCCCTTGGATTCCTGGACCTTCTTTGCTCCCAAAAGGGCACATTGAAGTCGGGGGGGGGGAGTTGGGGTGAAGGAATGAATGTTGTATGAAAACCTTGTTCCATTTAAGCTACTTAAGGACAATTGGCCAGATATAGTGACCTCCTGACTCCTAGGTTCATCCTTTTTTTTTTTTGATGAGTTCCAGATAAGAAACTAAAAATGAACAAATGGATATATGAGTACCTAATGATGTGCCAGATGTATACACTCATATTGTTTTGGTTGATGTAGGGAGCAGCTAACCTTGTTCTCATTTTGCTGATTAGGAAACTGAGACTTAGCTTGGGTTAATAATAATTGTATGATGATGATGATATAATAATTTACTGAGTGTTTAATAGGTGCCAGAGCACTGGGCTAAGTAGTTCTTCTGTTATATCATCTCACTTAACAGTCAGCAAAACTTTATGGAGGGATCATTTATTTTCAGAAAGGGACACTGAGGCTCAGAAAGATAAGTGATTTGGCTAAAGATTGAGATCTGAAATCCGAACCCACATCTGTCCGACTTAAAGTCTTATTAGTTCTTCCCAACACTGGCTGTTCCTTAGTGGTCTTTTCATCTGGTTTTTCCTCTTAGCAACACCATGGTAACCTGTTTAATTACGCTGCTCCAAGGGGAGCCACGGGGTCAGCTGTCAACTCCAAGGGAAGCGTTGACCCACCCATCTGCCTTGGCACACGGAGAAGGAATTAAAAGGTAGTTTTATAAAAAGGGATGCGGGTGAGAGTGAAGTTAGGACTTTGAAGTCACCCGTCTTCGCTTGACCTCCCTGGGCTCAATGATAATACCAAGGCTGTGGACCCGGGGCGCGTATCTTGCGGGTAGTCAGTTCCTAAGAGGAGCCTCCCTTGGTCTTCAAGTTCAAGATACAAGTGAGTCCATGTTGGTGGTGAGACTGGGAAGCTTCCCGGCCCGGGGGCTGTCCCCTCAGACCTACCAGGAACCATTGGATTCCCCGTGGGAGATAATGGCAAACTTTGTATTAACGTAATAAACCAAAAACACTTATACAAATTTCATAAAAAAACAGAATGCCTACCTTCATACACGATTCTGTTTTCCACAGAGACTGGTTCTCCAAATGAGTTTCTGATCAGAGCCAACCTTAGGAAATTTCAGAGTGTGATTTATCCCTTTGAACTTGTTGTGATGGTGGTAGTGGTGGTGGTATTGGTTTTGGTACTGGAAATCGGACCCAGGGGCATTTAAATGCTGAGCCACAGCCCCACCCTTTTGTATTTTCTTTAATTTTAGAGACAGTTCTCACTAAGTTGCTTAGGGCCTTGCTAAGATTCTGAGGCTGACTTTGAACTCAGGATCCTCCTGCCTCAACCTCCAGAGCCATTGGGATTAGAGGCATGCGCCACGGCGCCTGACTACTCCCTCGAACTTTTCATGGCAAATGAAACTGTGGAAGACGGCAAAATATTGCAAAGCCATGATAAAAAAAAAAAAAAAAAAAAAACTATTAGTTCAGAGCTGACGGAAGAAGAAAACCAAGCAAGAAGCTCATAAGAAACATCAGTATGACTCTCAGGAAAGAAAGAAAGTGAGGCAAGAGTAAGAACAAACCTAAAGTTTGTGATCAAATCCCCATTTAGTGCCCTGCACAAGGTTGCCCCTGCAGAGTGACAAAATCCGAGGTTTCCTCAACGATGAGGTCCCGTCCATGGGCTAGAGGCCGCTTGTTCATAAGGCCGGGGCTGCCAGGGGGGACAGGTGAGGCTAAGCCGACCCTTGCTGAGTAGGCATCGGGGTAGCCACACTCCTCCCCTCCTCCCCTGCACCTCCAGGCTCCTTCCGTGGAAAGAGCCTCCCCTCTGGTCACCTCAGGTACCACACAGCACAGTGAGTGGTCAGTAGCCTGGACTTTGAGTCAGGTGATCCCAGAATTGAATCTGGTACAGCTGCTTAGGTGGATAACCCTGAGCAAATTACTGAAGCTCTTTGAGCCTCAGTTTCCTCGTCTGTAAAATGGGGATAATGATAGCCCCTACTGCTGCTGTTGTTGAGCCTGGCCCATAATAAGCATCCGTTTTTAGTAGGTTATCCCAACCCTTCCTCGCTCAGCTCAAATCCCACAAGAAGTTTTTTTGTTTTTTTTTTCAGATTGCCCCAGACCTTATTAGCCTCTTCTCCCCCAAAGTCCTAAAAGTTCCTAACTCTTGAAATTATTAAATATTTCCTCTTGAGTTCTGTGTTAAGGTATCTGTTCCTCCAAGGCCATATCTAGGTTTTACTCTTTTTTATATTGTTCTTATTTATAAATATAATGCTACCTTGTTGCATTTATTGGGTTTTTATGACTATATTTACCAAATTCAAATGTTTGATATATACTTCTGTAATCAAGATAAGCTTCCTAAGCCGGGCGCTATGGTACACACCTGTAATCCCAGAGGCTTGGGAGGCAGAGGCAGGAAGATCACGAGTTCAAAGCCAGCCTCAGCAACTTATCGAGGACCTGAGCAACTCAGTGAGCTCTGTCTCTAACTAAAAATACAAAAAAAAAAAAAAATTAAAAAAAAAAAGGTGGGAGGTAGGGTTGCTGGGAATGTGGTTCAGTGGTTGAGTGCCCCTGGGTTCAAAACCTAGAATTAAAAAAAACAAAAAAGATAAGTTTCCTAATCCATCTGTACATTTAACAGTGTGTTCCCTCCCCAAGATTATTATTTAAGTAAATAAACATGGTAGAAAATATCACCCACAGAATCTTAGAGATAACGTTTGGTTAATCAATGAGGATAGATCCACATGGATCCAATTGTAAATTCCCCACCATCCTTCCTCACCTGCCACCCTCTGTCCCCAGGCCCTTCCACCCCCATGCCTTTGTATGGTGACTGACAGGAGAGAGGAGTTTGGTCTGGGGATAGGAAAACCAGCGTGGTCACACACACACTGTCAGGCTACCTGAGTGCTCATTCCCACTCGGCAGGTGAGCAAACAGGTTCAGAAAGTCAAGTTCACCCTGCGAGTTCAGGGCTAGCCTGCCTGTGGGAAGATCCAGGCTTTAATGAATGGTTGAGGCTGGGAATCATGGCCCATGCCTGTAATCCCATCAGCTCAGGAAGCTGAGGCAGGAGGATCTTGAGTTCAAAGCCAGCCTCAGCAATGGCGAGGCACTAAGCAACTCAGTGAGACTCTTGTCTCTAAATAAAATACAAAATAGGGCTGGGGAGGTGGCTCAGGGGCCTAGTGCCTGGTACCCACCCCCTGGCAAAAAAATGAATGTCGGAATATCCGTTGTTAACCTTCATTAGTGAGGCTCCAGATGAACTGAGCTCCTTAGTCATGTCTGCAGGCACAGGCTCACTTGCTGTAGGGATTTCAATGGTGGCGCCACTGGTCCCAACTCACCCTCTAGAGCATGGAGTGGCTCTAGAAGTCAGGGCCACCGTTTCTCAAATGGTCGCCCCCAAAAATCTCAGAATGCAAGCTCGTGCCTGCTGAGGCACTGGGGTTCAACAGGAAGACAGACAAAGGAAAAGGCTGCGTCAACAGCCCTCCCCTGAGAAGGGTCACCTCCCCCACCCTCTCGGATCCATGCTCTCTCGGAGCCAGATTCGTATTTCTGATCCAAAACCCTGGAAATCCTCAACAGGTTGACTTCCCCTACTGAAAGAAAGCGGGAGAGGAAATGGAGCCAGGCAGCTGTGCCAACTCTTTCCCAAACATCAGAATTAAACTTTAGGAATTCACTCTTTTTCCATGATGGATCTTAACAAAATCAGCTTCTGCTAGTTTTCATTAGTAGTTCTCATTGTCCTTAAGTTTCTGCCAACCATTGTCTTGGCCAGAGTTTGCCTCCTCTGCTGGAGATCCATACAGATGCCTTCTTTGCTTCCGGAGGTTCATACCCAAGGAAGGGCTCCTAATTAGGGAGCCACCTCACTGTTGCTCTCAACTGAATTGGGGCTCCTGGTCAGGAGGATGGACAAGGTGGAGAAGTAAAGAGTGAGTTAGACACAGGAGGATACCCCAAAAGAAAAAAAGAAAGAAAGATCTGAGCGTGCACAATCCAGAATTCCTGAAGCATCTATTTGTCCTCAGGTCCATGCCTTGTATTTAAGGGCACAAAAGGTCTACAACTCTTGTCCTTGCTCTCAAGGGCCCTGCCAGCCATCTGGGGTACCCCAAAACATTGGTAGGTCTTCAGCCTACATTCTGCCTCCCCCAGAGGTACCAAATGATAGCACAGTGGCCTACCTCAGCTCAAATCCAGCCCCAGCTGTGTGACATTGGGCGAGTTCCTTGAACTCTCGGTACCCGTCTCCTCATCAACAAATTTCAGGTGGTGACAATGATACTTACCTCGTAGGAAGGCTGTAAGAATTCAATGACTGAATACACACAGCCTGCCGGGACAGTTCCTGGCACCCAGGAAAGGCTAGCAAACGGCAGCTGGTAGGATTCTTCCCTGTGGCAAAGCAACGTCATCCTCTTTGGTACGGTAATCTCAAAGGTCGGGATCTCAATCAACTTCGGCATCTCTCTCCATGGCCCGTTATCACTGCTGCCATTACTAAAGTCCACTGTGCACCAGGAGTGATCACAGACCAGGTCCTGATAAGGAAACTGAGACCCAAGACATGGGGGTGGGGGGCTCAGCTAATGTTTTGCAGGCAGCAGGTGCCAGGAGTTTGCTGACCACACATCCAGGGACAGAAAACTTTGTTCTTAAGTATTTGAGCCAACAGAGCATAGAAAATATACAACTGTTCCAGTAGGTTCCTTTCTAAAACGACATCAGGAGATGGAACCAAACAGCATCTGCCACAGTTTACTTAAACCTTTCTTTTGCTTCACTTTGGTTTTGGGCCGCCTCTTGCAGGGGAGGTCAATGTGGCAGATTTGTGGGAAGAGGAAACACTGGCGTGGAGGGAAGGTTCTAGATGTGGCAGAGGCATGGAGCCCCTTGCATCCAGCAGAGAAGTGGGTGGGACACTCGATAGGACCCCACCCTGTCCCACAGCCACGCGTCCCTTGAACACAGGATTCCTTGATGTGAGTCTGTACCCAGTGTCTTCTTTGTTCCAAGAACCATGCAGGCACAAGATCCCATGAGGTCCCAGGATTTCCACCCCAAGTAAGAGACAGACTGTGCTGGCAATGACCGTGAGACACGGGACCTCAGGCCAATGGAGAGGGAGGGGAACAGAGAGGCAAGTGCCAAGGCCAGTGCAGAAGCAGAGAAGCCAACTCGAGCTCCAGTTTCCACAGTCTGGTTTTAACACTTGGGCAGGCTTGAGGTCGACCTAGGGCTGGTCACCAACCAGCTGGGTGACCCTCAACAAGCACGTTACTTCTGTTTCCTCCTCTTAAAAAGGAAATGATAGCTATTCTCCAGCATTTCGGTAAAAATGAGCAAGATAAGACAGATGAGCCAGCCAGCACAATATTGGGCTTGGTAGACACTCCATACCTACGTGATCCCTCCCCACCACCAAAGAACTAGCCCAGGAGCACCCAGAAACTGGTAGGCCCTGCAGTGAAGAGGATGGGCTCTGGAAGCAGGCAGTCTAGAATAAAATACTTGCTCTACCACTTGTTCACAATGTGACCACGAACAAGTTACATTAACCTCTCTGTGCCTCAGTTTCCTCATCTGTAAAATGGAAGTGTTCCGACCTTGTTGAAGATCCGTGAAAATTTAATGTTAGGAATGTCACAAGACAAAACATAGATAAGCCACATTTAAAAACTCCCCGTGTTTTAAATCGTTAAGTTACACAACCAGCCGACAGCTGATGGGTTCCCCACTTTGCAGAAGAGGCAACTGGAATTCTGAAATGCTCCATCTGCTTCCCAGGTGTACCCGGCCAGCAATGGCTGAGCAGGGATTCAAACCTGGGGAGTGTCCCTCCAGAGTCAGCTTGTTTAATTACTCTGTTATGAGATTAAGCCCCAGGAATGTTCCCTGTTATTGCTACATGGTGACACCAGAACAGGCTGGGGAATCTGAATGCCCCATTCCGGCCTCTGCAGGCCTTCGCCCTCCTCCTCCTCCTCCTCCCCCCAAGCCCCATCTCTTTTCTGTATCCAACATTCGTCACACAGTTGTTAGAAGCGTGGTATTTGAGATCACCCAAGATCTCCATTCCAATCAAATTTAGATTACGTGTGATGCTTAAACTTAATTAGAGTTCAATTCCTCTTTTATTTTAGTTTTATCTTAATCACCCCTTTTATCCACTGGTCAGAAGCCTGTAATTTCACACAGTCACCCAGAGATGCTGCGTTGTGCATTCAGGACTCTTGATATGGTCAGTCACCATCAGACACGTCCTCTGCCAGAGAACTGCTTCCTGGCGAATAATCGAGCCCGGAGAGTGTAGTAAAAATGTAATTTCTCCAAAAGGCTCTTTTCTAAAAATACTATCACACTAATATGTTTTCCCCGATAACACCTCCACTGTGAAAAATGAACACATAGCCACATGGAGAAGATGGGACAGTGCTCAGCAGGTAGGACTGAGAGAGGGCCCTGGAGACCAAGCAGGAAGAGAAGTCTCAGGGCTTTAGAGCTTACAGGAATCCCAAGACCATCTAATCCAGTTATTTTTTGCAAAGTCCTTTTAAGTGCAGATTCTTTTGTTCAAGTGAAATCTTACCCAGAAGATTTATAGAAAAGCTGAGATGCTCTTACTGAGTCACAAGGATGGTGGTGGGGGGGGGGTGGCATTCAGAATCCAACGCCACTCCATACCCTTTCTCTCACCCCTTATGAGGGCTCTGGGGAACCCCTAGGGTTCCTCAGGACTCAGTTTGAAAATCACTATCCTAATTCCCCTTCCTCCCTTTAGCACCGGAGAGAATGAAGCCCAGAGTAGCTGCCTGACTTGCCCGAGGTCACAGAGCCAAGCAGCAGCCCAGGTTGTCCCCTTATCTTTCTTTAACAACTTTTCCATGATGACACCTAAATCCTTTAATGAACTGCCTTTTGTTTGCTCCAGCTCCGGGTGTGAGTTTGCATGTTTGTGCCCATGCCCAGTGTTCCCAAGAAAACCTAACAAACCAGTCCCTCGCTTTCCCTTTAAAGCTTGGAGCCTGCAGTTTGGACACCATGTCTTGGCCCGCTCAGATCCCCAGGAGCCCGCATGGAAGGCAGAGGTTGTAAACCTCGCCCCGCAGCTGACCTGGGGCTGTTTCACCATCTAAATTAGGTTGAGTTTCTGCTCCCCAGGGAAGGCTGAAAATGCCGTGAGTTTTCAGAGAGACACCCAAGAAAGCCAGCAGCCAGGTCAGGGCCCTGGGCCCTCCCGCTGAGGACACATGACTGTCCTCTTGGGGAACAGGGCAGGGGCGAGGAGCCACGTGGTGGCTCCGTGTGTCCAGATGTGGACACGTTGAATAAATTCATGTGGTTGATAATCGCACTGGTGCTCACAGTAGAAAAGCCCAGCGAAGGTCTCTCAAGCCACCTGTGCCCGTCACCTGGCCGAAAGGGGCAGGTTGGAAGAAATGGTGGAGAAGAAGGGACTCAGATCAATGTGCCGGGTGAAGGAAGTGTTGGGAGCATAGCAGCTAAGGACGTTACCTTAGATGGCCCTCCCAGCAGCCCAAGAACAGAGGTCATTCCTTGCATTGGCTGATGTCACTCAGACAGGCTCATTAACTTATTCTGAGTGACACAGCTAGAAAATGGATTCAGATTCTGGGTCCCTCCAAAGCATCTCCCACTGCAGAACCGGCATCCTTTACCACTACCCCACACTGCCCCACCCTTCCTTCCTACCACACAGGAAAAAGGGCAAATGATACGACATATTAAGGCATAGGATTCGGCCAGCCCCAGGGGAGAAGTGACACAGACAGGCACTAGGGCTGGATTTCTTAGTTTCCCCCTCCAGCTTTGCCCCAAGAATTCCCCAGCACACGCTGGATCTTACGAATCATTCTCCCAGAGGCAAGAATGCTCTGCTTGTTTACTGAATCCCCTGGACCAGGGGGTGAGTGAGCTGGGTACAAAGCAGGATAAAGGTAAACTTTCTGCATGTGAGCACCATCCCCCCCCCCTCCAAGGAGCATGTCACACTGTATGTCACCGTCATCAAAGGGGCTGTGCATAAACCTGAAAAACCAAACGAACCTGTCTGTAGGTGTCACTTATATCACAAGGCTACAGGTGCCTTTTTTCCGCCGTCTGCTGGTGCCGGGAGCGCCTGCCTTCGCTTGTCTCTGGACCTACAACCGCTGTCCTCACGTAAGCACTTTTCTTTACTCTCTTGGATGAACCTTAAGGGACATCAGGGCTCAGAGGCTATACCCAGGACCCGGGTCTGTTTCTCAGTCTCCAGTTCCAGCGCCAGCCCACTGTGACTAGGCGGTCCCAGTGCCTCCCGGGAGCTGTTTGACTCAGAGGCCACTGCCTGCCCAAGAGGGACATTTTTCCCTCCCCAGGCTATGGGGCCACCCACCCCCTCTCTCCAGCCCCTGCTCCCCTGGATCACTTGATAGAAATAAGGGGAACTGGGAGTGAATGCTGACAGGGGCTCCACCCTCCACCCTCCCTAAAGCTGTCTGTACACAGACAAAATCTCAGCTTCAGGCTGAGCCCCCCCCACCCCATACCTGCACTGGGCTCCTCAGATCCCCATTGGCCTGTCCCCCACTCCCCACCCCCCACCCCCGCTCAGACACAGAGGACTGCCTTGTTACAGTCTGGGGCATTTTTCAGGAATTTTTTCTGTACAAAAAGGGTTTAAAGGAATCCCACTTCACCCTCTCACACACCCGCTTAGAGTCGTATATTTCCAGAAAGGCAATGGTGAAGGGTTTTTTTCCACTGTCTTCCCTGGGGTATGTGGGTTTCCTGTGTTTCTCCCCCTGCTGGCAGCAACTGGTAGCGCAGGCTCCCTCCTGACCCAAGCTGGGGACCCGCATCCATCTGCATGAACGGGCTGAGAATTTCATGAACTGGAAAGGAAGGGTGTCGCAGATCATTAGGTAGGACTTCTTCATTTCACCGTGGAGAGAACTGAAGTCCCCAAAGGCTCCGTGATTTAGGAAGACAGCTTTTTGTGGTTTGGTCTAAAGATCCAGGAAAATGGGTTATTTGCTCATCCGAGTGAAAGCTGGGTTTTGTGGTCTCCGTGTCCTCTGTGAGTCTTTCTTCATGAGTCAAGGTGTATTTGACAGGAGTTTCCTGTGCCGTTGTCTTCTTCTCTCTGACATGGCTAGAGTAGCAATTTTTTGGTATGTTGACGGTGGTCGATTTTTCCCGCGGGGACAGGAATGGGTGTAGATATTATGCCAGTCTTCGAGTGAGCATAATATATTAACTCATTTTATTAAATCCTTAGGACATTCTGAGGATTTCATGTGAAAATTACCATTTTAAGGGTGAGGGAACATTTTAAGCTCAGGGATGGTCCTGAATGTTGATATAGCACAGCGGTATGAAAAAACAAATTAAGAATTTGAGCAGAGGGAGTAGTAGAAAACGGGATCTGTGTCTCCTGCCTTGGGAGTGGCCGAGGTAGAATTAAATCCCCCCCCCCCCGAAATGCAAAACAGGTGGACTTTGCGCTGAAGCCCCACAGCAAACGATATGGCGTACCCTCTATGGGTCTACGCTGCACCTTCCAAAAAACAGCTAAAAACAAACAACCAAACTCCCTAAGCAAGTTGAAGAAAAATGAGGAATCACTTGATAAGCCGCCAGCTCGGCTCTCAGGGTGGCTGTGGTTTCTCCCAGAGCAAACACTCATGTGCCCAACCCACAATCCTTTCACAGCAACTGTTGAAATATCCCACTCAATGTGCCCCCTTCTGAAGGAGGTCTGAAGAGTGGGAAGTTGACTCCGCCTCCCCCACAAGGCTCAGGACCCAGTGGACACTCAGGTGTCCCGGGGGCTTGGGAGGAAGAAAACATTTTTCTTCCCAGCCACACTGCCCAGATGGTCGGATTGGGGAAGGACCTGTCAGTCCCCTTTGGTCCGCGGTTTGCACCTGCGTGGCCTTGTTCTATCCGGCGATGTTTTGATACATAAACAGCCAATGTGGAGGTGCTTAATTGGGTAGATTTTTGGTCACATGCCCGGAGCAAAGTTGATGATCCCCGCCAGGGTCAGGAAGGAATTTTCCTCCTCTGGTAAACTGGCCAAGGCTGGGTGGTTTTCTCCTTCGCCTCTCTCTGGAAGGCTGAGCAGAGGTGCCTGGGTGCTCAGGCCATGGGCCCTGCACCTGTTATTGCTGCCTCTGGTCCACGAGGGGGTGAGAAGCACACAGGCCTGTCCTGACTGGGTGGACCCTCTGTGCGGGCCGTCGGTGTGTAAGCTGGCTCCGAGACGGGCGTAGGAAGCCACCAGAGGCATCAGGGGACCTCAGCTTGCATACCATCGCTGTCTCACTCCCAAAGGTACCTGAAGCCAGTCTTTCTCATGCCTGATTCTTCCACCTTGTGTTAATCGTGTTTAATCCTTTTCCTACTGACCCGGCAGCTAGAACAGTAACTAATACTGGGGGAAACGGATTCCCACCACAGTGTGTCTGTTTGTGGGCAGTACGTGAGGGTCCAGAGCAGGCGGAGCACCCTGCTACCCCGGAGAAAGACTCCAACGGTCCTGAGATTCCCAGACTGGGGCAGAAGGTAAAGGGCTTCTCTTTTCCTTCCCTAATTATTTCTTGCATTTCAGAAGAAAATAGAGAGAAGGGGGAAGAAGTCATCAGAGGGCTTTTTCAGAGCTATGAATCTAATCTGTGGTTGTACTAGTCAGACTTTACCCCCATTTGGTGAGTAAAGTCCAACCACAGTATCCAAATATAATCAATCCACATCCAGATGCAGGTGGGAGGGTGTGTACACACCCCGAGTTTGGATGTGTTGGCTCAGTCAGGTGGCGGCTGCAGACTCTCACAAACATGGGGTCAACTGGAAGTCCACCCATCCGTGTCCCCCTTCACTACTAAGTGAAGGACTAAGGTTTGGAAAAGTGCAAAGGGCAGAATCATGAGTCCAAGTTCAAGGCTCAGTCCAGGATGATAAGCAGCCTCAGAAAGCAAAGAATTTTCTAGACCTTCCCTTCTTGTTCCATGGGGTCATGAGGTCTACATAACCTAGTGTTTCTTGACCTTCTTTTCACTCCATCCACTAGCCCTTTCTCACCATCCCTCCTGGAGAATGGCTAGTCTAACCTCAGGCCTGGGCTTGCATATCACTGGGCCTCAGATGTCCTCGCTGAGAAAGGGGGCCCCACACCTGCTCCTTCTCACTCAACCCACTCCACTGCCATTAGAAAGTCTATAAGAGCCAAAATGTCCAATTACTGCAAGGACCTTAGAGGGCCTACAGAGAGGAGGTGCTGAACAAAGCAGGCATTATCGCTGAGCTTGCCCACCTGGTACATGCTGGTTAAGAAGCCGAGGTCTTTTGTGCTGAACTGAGACTCAATAGCACCTCCTTCTACTGCAACAGCAAAAAAGAAAGAAGAGAGGGGTGGGGGGTACTTAGCTGCAGTCATAAAAGACATTTTCTTCCGAAATGCAAGAAATAATTATGGAAGGAAAATAGCATGTTGTGCACTTGAGAGAGAGCCCTTTAAGAAAACTTAATGGGTATAATTTGCCATAGAAGGAATTACCCTAGGGAATCAGATATGGCATGTGCACAGCCCTGGAGAGATTACATATCAAGTCCAGTGGGCTGGACTAGAAAGGGGAAAATCCTTAAAGGAGGTAAATACTCTATTGATCCAAAAATTCCCTAATTTTTCTATGATTAAATTCAACTTACCTAATGACTTTTTTTAAAAAGAAAGAAAGAAAATACCAAATAACATTTGAAAGCTACTTGTCAGGCATTGACTGGAAAGATCTCACTTGAAGTTGTGGTCAAATTCTATATTTGGAGGATACCCTGTGGACATTGAGGGCCTGGGGACTGTGTTCTGTTCTCTTGCCTTTGGGATCCTCCTCTCCTTGCTCCAAATTCAATGAAGATCATGCCAGAGGGCTGCCATCTTTCTCTGCAGTTTTCTGAGCCTTCGGGCCCAAGAGTGAAGGGGCATGTTTTCATCCTTAACCTTCACTTAGAAGAACTTTTCTGAAGTCTAGTCCAGAAAGCAGAAATGACTTTGGGTTCCAGGGTCCCTTCCCTCTCATCCTTCTTCACCCTGCCCTCCAACACCCACTCACACTCCACCTTCACTTAGGATATAAAATGGGCCAATCCGTGGGAACATCCAACTTCAAAACCCTGGCAGCCTTGACTTGTGTTTGATAGGCTCCCCGGGGAGATCCGTGGTCATGGTAACCTTCCATGACCCTGCAGAAGAAGGCGTAGAAGAGAAGTCTTCCTACTGGGGTCTGGGCACTCGTGGGTACTGGCCCAGAAAGGGTATCCAAGCTCGGTTCTTCGTTTATGTGCAGAGTGCAGGTCTTTATATGATGCAGGTGGCGACGATGGTGATGATGGTGGTAGATTTGTGAACATCCCCAAGGATTTGGTGCCAGAGTCACACAATCCCAGCCCTTCTTCGTATTGCTATGAAACTGTTTTTAGCAAGGAGGCAGATACGTCAAGAGTCCGAAAACACAGGGCCTCCCACCTTCTTAACTCTCCCCATCTCTTGCTGTGTGACCTTGAGAAAGTTATACACATTCCGTGGGGCTTAAACCTCCTTCCCTGAAAAGTGGCAGGTGAGAGGAGAGATTAGACAAATGAACTATTTTCCAGTGTTGGTACTCATACCACTGACAAGATGATTCTGGCCAGAGGTTGGCAGACTCATTCTCAAAGATCCAAATAGCAAAGGTTTTAGGATTTGCGGGCCAATCAACAAAATTAATGATATTATGATAATATGGGTACATATTTTAAAATACAAAATCATTTTTGGCTGCAGGACACACAAAAGTAAGTGGGAGGTTGGATTTGTCCTGCAAGCTATAGTTTGCTAACCTCTGACCTAGGAGGTGCGTGAATGAGCAATTCCTATTTAAATGCTTGGGTATTATTTTATGTACTTTGAAAGAACACTAACTTTCCATTTATAGTAAGTAAACATTTATGTTAACACAAAAAGGGAGTGGATTTTTAAAAATATTTTAAGTAAATAATGGTGCTTAGAAGTATATAGATGGAGTGAAATTATCATGGTAGCAAATGCCTACAGTGTGGACTGAAGACATTGGATTAGATGATGGATAAAACCTAACTGTCTTAGAATTCCATCTTTCCGTATCCAAGGACTTGAAATCTAGTCTTTTCCCTGATGTTGACCAGTGCAGTGATCTCGAGCTGCTATGCCTTCTGTAAACGTGGAAAGGGACTGTCGCATTAGCATTATTTCAAGAATCAGAGAAGTTGAGTGAACACATTTTTTTTTTAGAGAGAGAGATTTTAATATTTATTTTTCAGTTTTTTGGTGGACACAACATCTTTATTTTATTTTTATGTGGTGCTGAGGATCGAACCTAACGCCCCATGCATGCCAGGCGAGTGCATTACCGCTTGAGCCACATCCCCAGCCCAACACATTTGTTTTTTAAATCTGCCAAGCATGCATTTTTTCCCCAAACTGAGGGACTCTGGGATGCAACACAGAGGTGGTAATGGGAATATGGGAAGCAGTAAAGTTGGGGTTGGCCTGAGCAAGAGCGTTTATAAATGGAGCCGCAGGCCCGTTCTCCTCCACCCTCTCCCCAGCCTCCACAGAACGCCTTTCCTTGGAGCTTCCCCCACCATCTGTGCATAGGGACAACTCAGCCATAAGGATCGCGAGCTTTTAAAGAGTCAAGCCTGAGCTGCCCCCACAGACTCCATTGCCTGCCAGTTGGCTGATTCTGCCCTTGCTGCCCGGATCTCAGCGCTTCCACCCCTCAGCTCGCACACCCCACTTCCAGGACCTAGCTCAGAGTAGTTATTCTGAGGAGGCCAGGAGTCATGAAGCTAAAAACGCTGATGTGCCCAAAGTGCATGGAGCCCAAAGTGCGGTGTTTGTGACAGTGACACATGCTCTTCTCCAAGAGCTGGGGGTCAGATGTGCTGCAGAATTCAGAAGCCTTCAGGTCTTAGGTAATGCAGTGCACACACCCCAGAATACAGATTACCCTTCAGGGACTCAGACGCCTCCAACACATTCATAACTCTGCTGTGAATCCCAGTCACTACGTGGAATAAATAAAACTGTTACTAGTTCTAGGATCATATGACAAATAGTGTTATACACTGTTTTATATATATGCACATGTGTGTTTATACAAACACACATAAAAATATGTATCACCAGTTCAGTGGCGTTTTGCTGGAGAATAAGTGTACCAAATACACATGTGCTTGTGACACACACACACACACACATACACACACTCACACACACTCACACACTCACACACACTTTTCAGTTGTCAAGCTTAAGGATTTCAGAATTTTGGATATAATCCTACATAGCAATTCTTGCACTATACTCAGAAGCATATTGTTAGGCAGCATATGTCAGAGTCCAGAGTGTCAGCCAAGGTCACTAAGAGGCAGGATGGCACAGGGAGAGCCTCCATCCCCAAGTCCCAGCTTTGCCACTTTCTAGTTCTGTTTCTTGGGCGATTGTCTCCACCCCTCTCCCTCAGTTTTCTCATCTACAAAATGGGGATAAACAGGATGTGGAGAGGATTAAACAGCACCACTGTGACCAGCAGTTAGAGGGGTGCCTGGCCAATGTCATTTTCAAAAACCAAAGGTTGCCCTGCTGGGAGCTCCCACCTGGTGTGGCTTCCAGAGCCCACCCCCGCACCTCCTCACAGCCTCTCTGCCATTGCAGGGTGATGTTGGACTCGGTGACACACAGCACCTTCCTGCCCAACACGTCCTTCTGCGACCCCCTGATGTCGTGGACTGATCTGTTCAGCAATGAAGAGTATTATCCTGCCTTTGAGCATCAAACAGGTACGCACATCTGAACAGGACCGTTTGAGGCAGCTGGGGGGGGGGGGCTCCAGAAGGGGGTGCCGGCCTTGGGCAGATGACAATGCTGTGTCAGGGCCTCGAAATGCCAGTGTTTGGGATGGAGGCTGGGGTGGGGAGGCCCAAGTGGAAGGACAGGCAGCCTCTTGCAGAAAGGAAGCACTAGAATCCTCACCCGAAACTCTCCCAAGTCCTGTGTGGATATCAGGTGCTCAGTACACTTGCGTCCCTCTGCTGTTCCCTTCCTCCTCACCCTTCCTCCTCTCTCTCTCAGCCCATTTTTCTCCACCTGAGAAGAAAGCATGAGAACTTGCGCAAATCTCATGCCAGAGGGAGGCCAACTGAGCTTTGCCCCAGAAACTCTCTGAGGGCCTCTGTCCCTGAGTGCTTGGGTGACTGCACATCACAGCAACCCTGGCCGAATGCTGGCCCGGCAGGTGCACACCCCAGGCAGTGATGCAAGCCCTCACCAAGTGTCAGTCCTCAGTGAGGCTTAACCCTGCAAACGCCAGCCTGGTGGAGTCCAACCTGGTGTCCAGAGGCAGTGCCCAGAAGGGGCCAAGCCTCCAAGTCTGCAACACAGTGTCCACCACCACAGAGAAGTCCCCACCTCTGGGACCACAGGCCAGGGCTGCACACACACAATTAGGAACTCACCCACACCACGCAGTCCTATACCCACACCCACCCCGTGCACACACTCACACACACAAAATCTCTTGCCATCTTCAGAAAGGTCTAGATGGTTGCATTTGGACTTGAATCATTCAGACACATAACACAGTTCTTCCTCAAGCCTAAGAAGCACATGGTTTCCCAGAAACACAGTGAGAAATGTACTCCACCTCCTTCCCCTGAAATTGGGCTAAGAGGTTAAAGCTAAAGGGGAAAGTGACAGCTGTCAGGTCCCCATTCCCCCCACGTGTCCCACCTAGGCATAAGGCCAGCCCTCATGTCACCCAGACCTGCCATTGCAGGACCTCCCTCCCTGCCTGTTCTCCTGGGTGGCAGCTGGGGTGGCAGCCGGGGGAACAGCCTCAATGACCTGCAGGCACCATGCCCAGGCTCTGGGCTTCACGTTCTGTGGTCATCGAGAGCCGGTGCTCTCAATGTGAGGTCTGGCTTTGACACTTACTCTCTCACCTTCTCATGCCCCAGACCTCCTACCGGCACCATGGGGATCACAAGCGCCTGCCTGGTAGGGTGGTGATGAGCCTGAAATGAGTTAATATTTGTGGAGCATTTGGGCCGTGGTCTGGCATGTGGCCAGCACACATAGTGTTTTTACAAAACGGGGCATTCGTTCCAGTTTGGGATGATGAGAAAGTTCTAGAGCAGGATGGTGCTGATGGTTGTGCAACAATGTGAACTTATTTGATGTCACCAACCTGTACACTTAAAAAGGGTTAAAATGGTAAGATTCCTGTTATGTATATTTGGCCCCAATTTTTTTTATATGAAGAATCAAAAAGGAGTAAGTCACCCAAGAAATTGCCAGCGTGGCTTAAATCTGTCCGAGTCTTGGATTCTCAGACACGGCCTTCCCCATGGCGGCCTTTGCATTTCCATGAGTGTAATAGAAGGTACGGCCAGGTCATGGCTAGGATCCCTTCCAGAAGCTTCTCTGAATCCTGCATCTGGCAATATCACAACCATAGCCTTCTTTCCCCCCACTCTTAAGAGAATAGAAATTTCCACAAAGGTGTGAGGCCACCGTCAACAAAATATCCTTCAGGAGTGGCCTGGGTTCTAACATTCCCTGCCGACACACATGGCTTTTGACAAGTCACCTGGCCCTCTGTATTTCAGAAGGTGACCTCCTAAAGGTCAAAGCTGGGCATGACAGCTCCGTCTGAGTGAACAGCGCCAGGTGAGCCTCACGGTCTCTGGCTCTCCTCAGGATCCCCGTGGGTGGGAAGAATACCGGAAGGTACATTCTTGTCCTCTTCTGACAAGGACATTGCCACCCAGAGAGGTGATACACTGGTCCAAGTTTCCACAAAAGCTCTTTCTACCAGGGAAGCATCAAGGACAGCACATTTGCTCCTGGGCACCTCTGCAAACTTTCAGTGCTGTCTTGCTCTGAGGCATCTCTCCAAGGTCCTCGCCCGCCTCACAGGGACCTCTGTCTTGAATCAGAGCTTGCGTTGGTGTGGTCCTAATGGCAGCTTCCTGTGCAAGTCTGGCTTCAAGTCCTGGCACTGCTGTTCACCAGCCCCGTGTCTTGCAACAAGTTTTCTGAGATATATTTTCCTTCACTGAAAGAATAATTGCCTCCTAGCCTTGGGAGGAGGGAATGAGATTTCCTATGCTTAGCAAGGTGACAGCGCTTGGTGAGCGCTTGCCGTAGGAGGAACATTTCTTAGCCCCCAGGTAGGTGCAGGGACAGCCAGCCGTCTCTCACCTCTTCTCACTCTTCACATTGGACAAAAGCCACACCGGTCTCCATCACAACCTTCCCAATTTGGAATTTTTGACAGAGTAGGTACATTGCAACCAAAGGGAGGGAAAGCCACAGAGAAATGATGTTCCCCTAGATCAATGATGTCTAGGAGACGACAGGGAGGAAAACACCCCAAATGGCTTCAGCAGATACAGCTGAAACTGTGCCCCCATGTGCTGCCCACAAAGGATTCCAACCCGCTCTTTGAAGGGGACTTTCATGCAACTGCATCACAGGCTGAAAGGGGGACAATCAAAATTGCAAAATTCCTTAGAATTGCATAACTCACCCTGACCTTGAATTTGGCTTTTTCAAAATAAAGAATTATCAATGGTGAAAATGTATTCAAGTTGAAGGGACACGTGCATTTCACATGCATACACTATTTTTTAAATTATTTTTTTTTTAGTTTTAGGTGGACACAATATCTTTATTTTATATATATATATATTTTATATATATATATATATAGTGCTGAGGATCGAACCCAGTGCCTCACGCATGCTAGGCGAGTGCTCTATCACTGAGCCATAATCCCAGCCCCAACATACACTATTTTTAAAAGATTTTTTTTTCTCCAAGTTCCAGGAGTCAATCCTGTGATGAGTCATTGAGTATTCTAGCCTAGTCCTGACTTCCTGGAGCTCTAACCTAGACCTCCACATCCCACATACCTGTCCCCTGACTGCCAAGGTGGCTGTGCCTACACCAGGGACCTCCTGGGCTTTGGAATCTCACTTTGTCTGTAGCAGAGGTTTCCAGGCTGGGGCATTTCTAGGGGTTCTCAGTACCTCGGGGCACACCCTAGAAGAGAGCTGGGTGACCATGACAACTGGTCTCATGCTCCACCCTCTCCATCCCCATCCTCCAGCAGTTTCCTCTACTTGACTTCTAAAGACAGCACAGTACAGTGGGTATCAAGGCTTGGCTGCAGGAGTCAGAATACACCTATAGGACCCATTCCTAGCTCTACCCTTTACCAAAAGGTCACCTGAAGACTTCCTTTCTTCGTTTGTGACATGTAACCATAGAAGACTTCATAGCATGTGTTGAGTATAACATGAGAAAACATGGGGCTTAGCATGACGGGCACAGGTGAAGCACACAATAAATATGTTAGCTATCATAATCAAATGTGAGATTTTATTTTAAGAAAGAACTTTAAAAAAAATGTAAAGTCACTGAGCTAGAAAATCAGGGAGAGAAGCATTTGGATCCCACATGGGCTTTTCTTACCAAGATTCATGTGCTTGGGTAGAGATGTTTGAGAGCAGATACAAAGGTTAAGAGTCTCAAAACTTCTACATCAAAATCATATAATCAAACACAAAATCATCTGGAAGTCTGGGGCGCCCTATGGCAGCAGTCATATCCCGGGGGACCTTGCCTCTGCTTCCTCCTCTACACACCTGAGCCTCTGGGTAGCGTGGCCCCAACACCCCCCCAGGCTTGGCCCTCTCTGCACCTCCCTAATTCACCCTGACAAGCCCATTGCCCTCGGCAGATCCCAGCCGGCTCTCCTCCTCTTTCCTGCAACCCGTTTCCTACACTGCTCCTGGGCTTTCTTTTTCCCATCTCATGGTCTGAATCATTCCAGAGGTTGGGATGGGGAAGCCAAGACAGCCCATTGGATGGGGCTAGCCTGGGCTCTGGGAGTGGTCTAGCCTGGCATCATAAGGAAATCTGGAAGCAGTTTATCAGGGCGAGTTTTACCTTGTAAAGTCCTTCTTTCAGTGACAAAGCTACAATTGATGGTGCCCCTCCTCGCTGCCCAGTTCACCCACCACCGGCTCTTCAGGGCCGCCTGGGGCAAAACACTTTCCCAACTCCCTATGCTAATAAATCATGCTAATTATGGGCTGGAGTTGCCTGGCTCAGGCCTCCTCTGAGGCAGACTGTCTGCCTCCCTCTCACCAAGCCCTCGGCTGGCTTTGTTCTGGTGTCCCTCAGCTAGCCGAGGAAAACCCCCCTTCCCTGAGAACAAAGTCACCCTGCAAGGGGAGCTGAATAGCAACGGTCCCCTTTCCAGTTCCCAGTGTCCCCACGGGGGCCACTTCAGGCATGGATGTCACCTACCGATGCTGTGAGCCCTGGAGAACACCAGCCCAGCCCTAAGAGCTCAAGTCCTTCAGAATTTAAACACCTCCCAGGATATGTTACCACCCTGAGAGTTCCCCCACGATTGCCAAAACTCCCTCTAGCTCCCCAACTGTCCCTCCCTTTGCACCTGGCCCTCAAGGTGTCCTGACCCACTTCTGACTTCAAAGGAGCTGGCACAGCCTGCTACTTAATAGTGGCCTTTGGACACAGGATGCTGGCCAGCCTCAACCGGAGAGACACAGCAGGAGGACCACAGAGCTGTTACCCACCAAGTTCAGCTGATGTTTTAGGAGGATAGTTTCATTAAGGAAAACTCTAGGCATTTTAAAATACATTTGCTTAAAGGTGATAGACGTGCGGATGTACAAATTCATCCTTTATCTTCCCTGAATTCTTTTCTTCCAAGAAGCAGAAGGGTCTTCTTTATGTCATTGGCTGGGGTTGGAAATACTGGCATCACCATCTCTCCATCCGCTTTCTGATTTTTCAAATCTAGAATAGACAGACAGACAGGCAGATATTTCTCCTTCTTGACCCAAATCTTATTTTAGTCAGTCTTTGAGGTAGGCACTGCCCTTGGTTGGCGTGGGCCCAGGGTCCCTTACTGACCCCACCGTGACCTTAGGGGGATACAGAATCTCAGTCTCCTCATCTGGAACAGGAGGTGATCATCACTGGTCACCCTGTGACACCAGCTGAGGTCTGGGTCGGGCTCCCTGCACCCCCAATTCAGGGTGGGCAGAGTCCCGGGTCTAGGGAGGGAGGTGCTGTGAGTCCTCTGAGCACTCCTGAGAAGGGTGCTGTAGGGGAGGGGAAGAGCGGGGATGGCAGAAGGGGCTAGAGGTGGCAGAAGGGGACGAGAAGCACCTGTGGAAAGGCTGAGCCATGGAGCAACCTGAAGGAGGGGACGGGCTGTGACCGGGAACGCAGGGTGGCAGGGGTGGGCCTTCTCACCTCCCTCACACCACCACCAAAACCACCCCTGGGTATTGGCCCTGTGGCCCTCCTTCATGTCCCCGAGGACAACCGCCTTCCTCTCAGCTCGGGGCTGTGGGAGGCTGTGCTGAGGAGGAGGCAGCCACTCTTGGCTCTGGCTCCCTGCTGCCCGCCAGGGCCCAAGCCGCACACAAAGCCTGCTCTGTGGCTGAGCCTGCCTCCCAGAGCAGCCGAGAACAGGGAGCCAGGCCAGCAACACCTGCCTGGTGTCAGCGTCCACCCCCACCCGGGCACTTCTCCGAATCCTTGAGGCCCTCTTGGCTTCCAGAAACAATATGGTCCCCTTTGAGTGCCAAAGAAAATAGCCAGGTGGTAGAAGTGGAGAAGGGAAGAGAAGAGCGATTCGGTGGAACCTTCCCAGGAGCAGAAAAGCAGGCTGTGGCCTCCCACGGTCACACACCGATAGCCATCTCAGCCAGCAGGGCCCCAGCGGGACCAGCGTCTGAAGAATGTCAAGGCTCATAAACGTCTCTCATCAGGAAACCAGGAACGTCCAAAGGCCCCTCAGATTTACTCAAGCCAGAAATCAGTAGATGAAAGCACAGAACTGACTTGGGCTTGGCCCCTGTTAGCCCAGGAGCACCTGCATGCGTGTGGTGACCGCCATGTGCCTGATAGGCCTGCCCCGGCCAGCAGCCAGGGAGCAAGAGCAGGGGAGGGGGGACTCTCGGCCCTGCTGGCCACCTCACACTTCTCAGCCACCAGGTAGAAGCAATGACATCAGCCTTCACCAGCCCGGAGGATTATTGACTCCTTCATTGACAACATGCGTGTGAAATTCTGGTTAAAATTTTTAAATAAATCAAAAGGGATCTACTGCCCCTCAAACTACTTCATGATGAGAAAAGAAGTTTCTGGAAGGACTTTGAATTTTAGGGAGAGCCTCAGTTTCCACCTCTGTGAAACAGCCCCATCTCACCTACTTGGTAGGGTTATGGGGAGAATTTGAGAGACTCAAGATGATGTCACCAAGGATAATGTGGCACCTTTGTGACGTGCAATGGGTGCTTGGTGAGCAGTAGCCCCTGGAAGGTCAGGGAGACCATTCCCTCACTGGTTCAGAAGTGCCACAGCTGTGTTGGGGACAGTGGCAGTGAATGTAGGATTGAAAGTGGAAATAGCAATAGCACTAATTTGCTGTGGAGTCCAACTCAGGGGACCCTTCCTGTCATCCACACAGCCTGAACCAGCCACCTCCGCTGTCCTCTACTCTTTGCCTTCCCCCTTAGCCATCTCCTGCTCTCTAGCTCCGTCTGCCTCTCTGTCCATTTTCTGTCTCTTCTCTGGGCCAACCCTCTGAGGACCAGTATGATTGGATGGGAAGGGCAGGGAGAGACCTCCAAGTTCAGACTGGGATTCAGATCCCAGCTTTGCCACACGCTGGCCAGGGCATCTTAGGACATTTCTCATTGGCCCTGAAGTTCCTCATCTGTGGCCTCCTAGGAGACAGGGACTAAACCTGCCTTAGCTACCACTTTTCCTAACACAGATTTTGTTGCATCACATAAAGTAGGGGCACAATGATAAAGTTAAGAATAGTATCGAAATCATCCAGGCTCTGTCCTAAGTACTTTTAAATATATTAACCCATCCAATCTGCAAAGCAATCCTATAATATAGGTGCTATAATTATCCCATTTCACCAATGAAGAAACTGAAGCTGTCATTTATTGAATGGATGGATTGGTAGATGGATGGATGGATGGATGGGTGGATGGATGGATGGATGGATAATACCGTAAGATTACAGGAATTATTTACATCAAAATTAGACCTAAAATCTGATACCTCACCTCTTACCCCTGTCTGCCACTCTCCATTTTTCCTTGGGACACTAGGACAGGGATACTGAATTTCTAGTTTCTGCCTTTGTGCCAGGTACTGCCATTTCCCAGCCTCCCAGACAAGATGGCACCCACAATTGCCTGGATGTATATGCAGCTTATTTAGAGGAGTGAGGGGCTCTGATCTCAGAATAGAAAATTCTCAAAACACCACCAAAAAACACAAAAACATCAACAACAAATTCTCCCATGTCCTGCTTCCTCTAGTGACACTAGCTATCATGGTCCAAGCTCTGTTAGACTCTAGGCAATGTCTAAACATCCCAAGCCCTTAGCAGGAGATGGCCAGAGACTGCACCAGCAGGTAGCCGACATGGACTGCCCGTCCATGAGAACTGAAAGAATCAATCCAGCTTCAATGGATTGATGTGTTTAAATGGTTCAAATGTGTCTGGCACACAGTAGGTGTTTAACAACTGTTGAATTGATTGCTCATGGTCTCTTCACCAGTCTACATACATTCATCTCAAACACCATTACTGTCCTGTGAGTCAATCATATTGTCCTCGTTTTACAGAGAAGGAGACAGACACTTAAATGGCTCCAGACTTTGCCCAAGTGAAAAGCAGCCGAATCAGGATCTGAACCCAGGCCTCTTGGGCTCCTGAGCTTGCCCTCTTGATACCGTGTTGTGTGAAACCAAATAGCTGAGGAGCATTTTGGTTTTCCTCCTTCATTGGATCCCTCTTTCTAAATACCAGAATGAGGTCTGGTTATCTTCCTTCTCTGGCCCTAAAGTCCATCTGCAGGACTCAGTCCCTCTGGTTTTCTCTGCAAAGTAGGAGGTGGCCTGGGACCCTGCAGGACACCACAAGGCTGGAAGACCTTTCACCCCACTGAGTGAGGGATGGGGATGTTACAACTGGGGGCCTTGGAGATCCTTGTCCCTCACTTCTCTCTCCTCTGGTGCAGCCTGTGATTCCTACTGGACATCAGTCCCCCCTGAATACTGGACTAAGCGCCACGTCTGGGAATGGCTCCAGTTCTGCTGTGACCAGTACAAGTTGGACGCCAACTGCATCTCCTTCTGCCACTTCAACATCAGTGGCCTGCAGCTGTGCAGCATGACACAGGAGGAGTTTGTGGAGGCCGCTGGCATCTGTGGGGAGTACCTGTACTTCATCCTCCAGAACATCCGCACACAAGGTCAGGTCAGGGTCAAGGTGCTTGGGGTGGGACCAGATGCCCTCTAGGGTCCTTCCCTGCCATGGGCCTCGCAATGCAAAAGTTAGCTGGAACTCTCACTGAAAACCTCTCAATAACTAGAAGCTCCATTTGGGAATTTTAAGTAAAAGGGAGTAAGTTAGAAGAAAGCAAGTCGAGCATATTTTTAGAAAGAAAAGCTAAAAACCCATTGCAGGATTGCCCAGGAATCAGACCAAATGTTCATGAAGATGGAAAACTACTTGGGGTAGACAAAAAGATATTCCTGCTTTATCTCACATTAGTCATAAGGGGAAAATAATCAAATAGACCCTTTTCTGTTTGAAGAGGAATCCAAATATTTGGCATTTCATTTTTATCACCTTTCTAGTGGTCATGCACTGAATGGCCAGAAGGTGGCGCCATTAACACTATTTGCCTTGAACACCCTTTGAGAGCAGGATGTTGCTGAGAACTTTTTTTTCAAACGTGAAAGGTTTTTTGAAAACATCTAATTCTGTGTAGCAATGTCATAGATAATGGAACTGTTGCCCTGAGTAGTTAAGTGACCTCCCCAAAGTCGCACAGCAAACATGGCTGATTCACTGCACAGCCTTGATCTCCAGTCTCTTTACTGGGAGGATGATACACACCTCCCCGGGCTTCCTGAGAGGGTTTAGTGAAATACCACCTGCCACAGCATACGAGGAAGCTGATGCAGGAGATGGAGCTATCTTCACCATCTTTCATATAACCAAGAGGCAGACATTTTAACAGCAAAGGAAAACCACCTTAGCTCAATTTTAACAAAGCTCCTTCTATGAGTTGGCACCTTCTCTTGGAAAGGCTACATCAGGAGGCACAGGAGGAAGGAAGGTGCCGTCTCTGGAGATAATTAAACCGTCAAGCCCCTATTTGAAGGAGGTGCTTTGTCAAGGATTCCTATTTGCACAGAAAGACCACAGCAGGCCTTCCAGCTCGGATTCTTTGATCTTTTTTTTTTTTTTTTTTTTTTTAAAGAGAGAGTGAGGAGAGAGAGAGAGAGAATTTTTAATATTTATTTTTTTTTTTTTTTTAGTTCTCGGCGGACACAACATCTTTGTTGGTATGTGGTGCTGAGGATCGAACCCGGGCCGCACGCATGCCAGGCGAGCGCGCTACCGCTTGAGCCACATCCCCAGCCCCGGATTCTTTGATCTTTATTTGCTCCTCTCCGATGCAAGGGCAAGAGGGCAGGAAAGCCAAGGAGGGCACACTGGACCCTTGTGAGCCTGTGCCCTGAGCCGGGACAGTGGCCTGTATTAGAGTGTGCATTCCCTGACAGGGGACAAGCATCTGTGGGAGAAGTTGTTCAGGGATCCACTCAGGATCTCCTGAGGGAACCGCCTTGCATGAGAATCCCAGGACCATGGAGAGGAGCATACTTCATCCTGGGAGAAGCAGCAGCCTGGCACTGCCAGTTTGGCCAAATGCCAAGTGTGTCCAGGCACCAAACAGTCCCTGGGCTGGGGCCACCTATCATTAACACCTCCTATCTCTGGCAATTGTTATATCCAAAAATACCTATTGCCTGGTCCCATTAGCTCAGGGATCTGGGCGAGATGGATGAACTAAAAGCTGATTGCTTTTTAATAAATCATGGGTGGCTTATTTTTTTTCTAAGGGACCCATAGTGACATGTAAGGCATTCTCCAGGCCAGGAGGGCTTCTCGTGTAGTAGTAGAAGTCGATTCCACCAACCTGCTCCTTTCTGAAGTCCCTCCTCCAGTGTTTCTCCAGAAGGTCTGTGTACATGTGTACTGTGACCAAAGTTTACACAGTCCCAATTTGCCCAGGACATTGTTCTCATCTGTTGCCCTGAAATAATTATTATTAGTGATGCCTTTCATTCTCAAAAGCATTTCCATTTGGACAATAAATTTGAGGTCATTATTTAGTTTATGCTTTGTGTTACCAGCATAAATTAGGGAATGGGACAGATGAGGGAGTTTGGGACAGGAGAGGAGCTAGAAGGGGGTCTAGGGCCCAGAGAACCACAGTAGGATTTAAGGACCCAGAACCATGGTGGTGTGGTCACTGGAAGGAGAGGTCAGTGGAAAAGATGGAAGGCAAGAAAGCAAGTTGAGCATATTTTCAGAAAGAAAAGAAAAGCTTAAAAACACATTGCAAGGACTGCCCAGGAACCAGACCAATAACAATCACAAAATGCAGGATGTTCATGAAGACGTGTGGGAGAGAATGAGTCCTGTCCATCCCCCATGCTTTTCTGGTCTGTGCTTTGGGTGGAGTCATCTGAGGGGCCATGGCTAACCAAAACAAATGAGGACACGACACCAGGAAAGAACAACCACACACGTGCCCTGTTCCCATCTCCTCCATGAATAGAAAACAGAGTCAGGAAACATCAGTCCTCGTGTTGGGCACCAACTTGAAAACGTGATCTGAAACTCCCAACTCAAGCCCAGCCCACCTCAGGCTGCAGAGTAGGGAAGCAAGGCCCTGGTCTTCCAAATCCTGGGTAAACTTGGCACTCAGGTAGGGGTTTATGCCTCTTTGGGCCTCTTTTGCCCATGCTCCCCTTTGATCACCACTTAACGCACATTTTAATCTCAGGGGATTATCATACCGCATCAGAGATCATAGACACAGAACCCAAGGGGAGCTGAGTGGGTGCTTTGTTTCAGGTCACCATTGACAACAACCAGTGACCCCAGACAGCACCTGACTGGCAAAGCCACACGGGGTTCAGTGGTCCAGACCGCTCAGAGCCCAGCCCTCTGAGTCCCCAGCCCGGCTCCCTCCCAGTGCCCATTCAGAAGATCCACAGAGCCTGCTGGGACGCCTGGCTCTAGTTGCTCCTTCCAAGTGACCCTTGAGAAAGGAGATTGTGACCTCTGAGAGGTGGCTTCAGGGTGTTCTATAAAGACCAGATGGTCCCGGAGCTTCCTTCTGAAATACATCATCCTCCGATAGAGCTGTTGCTCCCCTCCCCCAACACTTCCTCTCCTGCAACCCCGGACCGAATGGTATGGTTTCTGTGTTTCTGTTTTTTTCCCAGGTTACTCCTTTTTCAACGACACTGAAGAGACCAAGGCCACCATCAAAGACTGTAAGTAATCAAGCTCAAGCTGCCCAGGGCTATGCCATGGCTGGGTGGGGGGCACGTGGGCTTGATGGGGCTAGAAGGTTGGTGACTGAAACAAGCCAAGACCTGGAGAAGAGAGTGGGAAGGGGCGTGGCAGGGAGAGCGAGGATGTGGCTCTTGGGGCCTCGGCTCAGGTCTGTGGCGTATCCATCCTCCCTGAGTCTTGTCTCCTTGTCTAAGAATGTCGGGACCCTGTGGGGTTGTGGTGAGTTCCACAAAAGTGGCTGGTATGTGCCAGCAGTGTGGATGCTCCAAAAACTGGTATCCATTAGCTGTCATTAGAGGCCTCGTGTCAACACCATTTCAAAACAACCTGAGCTCACCAAGTAGGTTGAATTCCTGATTAGGAGATAATGAAGGATCTCAGATGGGCTCACTCATCCTGAAGATTAGCCCTCCCCGTTTCACTTTTTCAGACGGAGAAGGTTCTGGAAAGGGCACTTTTGGAGCTTCCATATTGTAAAGATGATGACGATCATTGCTAGGAGTTATTAAGTCTCACACACAAAGGCTCTGGCCCAGGGACCTGGAGGAGAGGTGGTTCTGGGGAAACTCCTTCTCCGGGTGGACTCCAGCTCAGTCACCTGCAAAGAGGGCCAAACACCTGTGACTTCCAAGGCCCCTGAGAGGTGTGAGCCAGGGGGGCAACACACAGGGACCATTTCTTATGATTTATTTCTTCTTTCTCTAAGGTCCCTATCAGTTTGTTTAACTCCTGGTTAACAAAAATTTAGGGTGATTTTGTTGGTTGGCTCTTGGACCTCTAGTGCAAGAATAGCCAAATCCAGGAGCCATGCTGTGGCTTCAGCAGCCCTCCCCCTCCTCACTCTGCTCCACAGAACCTGCTCCCCTCCCAGGAGAGAGGAAAGAAAAGTTTACCGGGAATAAATGGCAAGTGCAGAGGCCCCGAGGTAGGAAGAATCCTGATCCCTGAGAAACAACCCAAGAAGACCAGGGGTCTCACATTAACTTGTCCAGTCTGGTAGTCACTCACCACCTGTGGCTATTTAAATTAATTAAAACTAAATAATATTAAAATCCAGCTCCTTAGTAGCACTAGCCATATTTTAAGTGCTCAGTAGCCACAAGTGGCCGCCATATTGGATGGCTCAGATTTTACCATCACGGGGTTCTCTCAGACAGTGTCGGTAAAGCATTGAGCCTCACCAGCACCAGCCACAGGAAGGAAAAGACCTGAGGCGGAGAGTAGGACAGGGCACATTTATGGGAAGCAGAATTTGGTTCAATCTGAGCAGGTGGGCAAGCTGCTAAAGGGTTATAAGCATGGAAATGGTAAGGTCCCACCTGCATTTTAAGATCCCTCAGCTACTGTGTCTGGGGCAGAAAAGAGTATGGCCAGGAGGCCTCAGTCCAGGACATAAATGGTGATGGCCCAGACCAGTGATGGGGAAGAGATGGAGAAAGGTTTCTGAAGGTAGAAGTGGTTAGCATCTCTGGAGCACACCCTCATGGAGACAAGTCCTCCTCTCCTGGAAGCTGCCTTCAGCTCTGCCTAGTCTGCTTCCATCAGTAGACATGATTTCTAGACTGACTCAGGGTTCAGGCATCGGATGAGCCCACCTGAACACCAGCTTCACAGTCTCGCCATGGCCCAGACACCAAAGCCTTCCCAGGGACCTCTGAGGCCTAGGTCTGCACTTCCGCAGCCCTATGACCCACAAAACAGAAGCCCTAAGGTATAGTTTGAAGAGTACAAGATAAGTATAAAGGCAACACTCTGGTAGCTTATACAGTGAGCCCATTCCAGAAATCCAGGACATACGGCCACAAAACCTAGAGCCCAGGTGGCATTTCATGGTCTCTCACACCCCAGAAATGAGAGGCTGCCTTTCAATGTTGATGTGCCAACCAGAGACCAACTCAGTACCCACCAAAGGTGCAACGGCCCAGCAAGCTATGAAACCATCAGGACTGGCCAAAGCGAAGCCCCCAGCCCCTCTTGGCTTTGTCTTTTCTCTCCACCTGACCCCACCCACTCATGCTGCCTAAACACCCCTGGGGGCTCCATGCACCCAGGAGCAAGTCCTGCAGCCCCAGGTCCCCTGCTGGTACCTCCTTGCTCTGATCCTCAGAGCGTCCCCACATCATCCCAGCATGCAGTTCAGACCTCATGGCTGGACTGTTAGTACCATAGCATGGGATGGGCTCAATCTGGAAACCCACCCCAGCCCAGCTCCTGGAGAACACTTGACTATGATTTCAGTCAACAAATGAGAGTAAACCCTACAGTCACATTTTAGGTTTCCAGTCTCAAGGTCCCCAAGTCTCTCCAACTCACAGTCAGCTGAGAACCCCGGGCCATGCCTCCACTCACCCCACACCAGGGACACAGCTGAGATTAACCAGCTGCGAGGCAGAGAGACCTGCACCCCCAAACACCACTGGCATTTGCAGAGAAATCTAGAGGGTTCGGGTGTCACTGAAGACGCACCAGCAGGGCTTGATGTGAGAACCTACCTCAATGTGGACACCACAGTAATGACGTCAGCCCCTCTGCTCCTGCCACCACCACCACTGTCACCATCAGCCAAATGAGGCCTGAATCTAGTCAACTCATGAGTAACTTCAGAGCCACCACCAAATCAGACAGAACAGGATGACCTCTGGCCAGTCCAACCATCCCATGACCCCCACCACCGGTACCATCCCACTTCACCAAGACCTGCATTGTCTTCATGCCCTTCTTCCAAAACACCAGGCAAAATCATTCAAGTTAGAAGGGTGACCTTTTCCTTCTCTTCTTGCCATTCTGGATCTCAATGAAAGCCTATTTTCTATTCATGATTAGTGACTCACCTTTGCCTATCTTTACGGCTCCATTTGTTTTCTTTCTCTCTAAAAGTTGAAGTCAAAACAAAAGATAGGTCTGGGGATAGGAATAGACAGACATCGCAAGGGTCCCTGAGATGGAGTGAGAGTCAGGCAATTGCCCACGCTCAACAAATCCTAGCGGGTAGTTTGTCATCCGATCTACTGAACCCCTACCGTGAAAGCTGTGATAAAGGAGGAGTCGTGAGCACCAGCTCTGGAATCCTCTGGGTTTGCATCTTGGCTTCACCATCTGGAGAAAATTCCTAAGACTCTGGGTTTCTAATGCCTTCTCAGTAAAGTGAAAATCACAATAATATCGCACAGGGTGGTTGCCGGACCCAGTGAGATGCCATTTGGGAAGTACTTAACTGGACTTAGCATTGAGTACATGATCCCTACGTATCAGCTGTTAGAGGAGACGGGAGGAGATGGGTTTTTATAGTGGCGTGGAACCATTGCGGAATGCCAGGGGACTCACAGGTGCTGAGGACTCAGGCAGGATCTAACCCTGAGGGTAAGTTCAGGGAAGGCTTCCTGAAGAGCTGGGAACTTAATCCAGCCGGGTAAAAGTGCAGAGTAGGGAGCCCATGCAAAGGCCCTGAGGTAGAAGAAAGCCACACCCCGTTGGGACCATCTGTCCCAAGAGAAGGGAAAAATTGGGGGAGAAGAAAGAGATAACGTTGAAGACCTGAGTGGTACCAGCTTGTGAAAGGCCTTGGTGACAGCCCTCATCCTGGGGACAACAGGGAACCCCTGCAGGACATTGCATTAGTGAGTGACATGACTCAATGTCCCTGAAACAAGTCACCCTGGGCAACAGTGTGTGCACAGACACCACGCTTCCCTTCTCCTCCTCCAGTGCAGCATATTACTGGACCACACAATAGGTACAGTTAGGAGGGTGGAGCACAGAGGCTGCTCAGTGACACAGAGCATGACTATATATACCCAGCAGTGTGCCAGGTGCTGATGGGGTACATCTGGAAAGACGAATCTCTGCCCCCCAGTGGGCACAGACAGACAGTGACCTCCATGAATAAATGCATCAAATAATATACTCAGGTGGTTAATAAAGGGAAGCAGTTCTGGAACGCTGCATGGGGTACCTGCATGTGGCTGCAACATGGGGAGTCAGAGAAGGGCCCCTGGGAAGGTGATTTTGAGCCAAGATTGTGTGAACCTACAGATATCCAAGGAAAGAGCGCTCCAGGCATGGGGAAGAGCAGGCCCTCGGGTGGAATGTGTCTGCAGGTTTGAGAAGGAGTCAGAGGTGAGAGTGAGTAGAGCAAAGAGAGCTGGAGAAGCAGGAGAGGATACGGGACAGGAGAGACCAGACCTGGTGCTGCCATTCACTAGGGTGGGACGGTGTGTGTCCAGGTGTCTCCGACTGTCACTCACAGCATAGATTAGACATGATGTAACCCAATGTCGACACTTGGCTTCCTCCCTTCATAAGTGCCCGTCTCTTTGCTTCAATGTGCCCTTCCAATGTGTCCTCCACAGAGAGCCAGAGGGATCTTCTTAAAATGTGGACCTCCGCTTTCCACTTTGGTATCAAATCCCAAACCTCCCTGTGGCCTCCAAGCAAGTCCCCGCATGGCCTGCTGGCCACCGGCTACCCCGGCACCGTCACTCCCACCCTCCCCGGCACAGGGCACACTGGCTCTGCACCCACTGCTCCCTCCACCGGGCCTCCTCCACCTGCTCCTGCTGCTCCTGCTCATTAGCATACATTTAGTCTCCTTCTCATGACGTGGGTGCACCCCGTCCTCGCCTCTCACTACATTTAAAGCATCAGGCAATCCGTCTGCTTTGCCTGGCCAAGGAGTTCTTCCGTCCACACGAGTGGGGACCTTGCCTGCTCTGTTCACTCTTGTATTCCAGCACTGAGCCCAGAACCCCCAGTGTGGCAGGTCCCCGGGATCCAGCGACAACACTGTTCAAAGGCATCTGCTTTGCATTTGGCCTCTTTGTCCCTTACCTGGGCTGAGTGCTCTCAGAGGGTCGGTCACTGAGCATCTGCTCCTGGGTGTGATCCAAGGGCTCAGCGCTGCCTCTGTCCTTCTCTTTCAGATGCTGATTCCAACTGCTTGAAAACAAGTGGCATCAAAAGCCAAGAGTGTCACAGTCACAGTCGAACAAGTAAGTACAAAGACCCGGGTTTCCATTTCTAACGTCCTCAGACCATCCCCGAGGCCACGGGGTCTGCCTGAATGAGCTCTGAAACTGAACTGCTCAGTGGGACCAGTCACTCCCCAAGGAAGGCAAAGCCATGGCTGAGGGCTTTCGTTCATGTCAGAATCAGGGCTGTCTCTTCTCCCTTGGAAAAGCGATTGAAGGGAGGAAGCAAGGACAGTTTCTAACCAGTTCGTATTTCTGAATGAGGATTTTGTTTTCCGGGTCCACCCTCGGGCTTCTCTTGGAAGTACTCAGGGGAAGTACTCCCAGCGTAAGAGAGCCACCCAGCGGCCCGGGAGGCTGAGGCAGAAATTGCAAGTTCAGAGCCAACCTCAGCAACTCAGCAAGGAAGGCCCTGAGCAACTTAGTGAGACCCTGTCTCTAAATAAAATATAACAAGTGCTGGGGATGTGACTCAGCGGTGAAGCGCCCCTGGGTTCAATCCCTGGTACGAAAAAAAAGGGGGAGGGTGAGAGGGAGAGAGCCACCCATGCAGAGTCAGGCAGTCATTCCGTGGGAGGGGTGGTCCCAACCACTTACTGTGAATTGAGTCATGACATCGTCTCACCTATGGATGAGACATGGATGCTCTCATTCCACTTTACAGATAAGGTGAGTAGACAGATGGCAGTTACAGAGCTTGGAAGGGGGCAGCTTCAGGACCCAAACCCAAGTGCCCAGTCTGCACTACCATGGGACAAGAGAAGTGCCAACTTTTTGTGAACAACAAAATTGCAGGTTTCTGCAGGCGACAGAATCATAGCACAACCACACCGTCTGCCAGAAAGGAGACCGGTGGTTTCATTCCATGAGAGTAGAACATCTGTGAGCCACAGCGCTGCCGGTCAATGTAAATTTGATGTCTCTCTGTGTTTTGCTTCTGCTTAATTGGAAGACAGATGTTTCAGAGTTCAGGAAGTTTTCAAATACAGCATTCATTCATTCCATGAGAAATTTCCCCAGAAAGCAGCAACTCTCAGGGGTTATTGATTTGAAGTTGTACAATTCTTCCTTTAATTTTTTTTTTAATCATCCTTAATTGGGCACAATGGCTCATAGCTGTAATCCTAGCAACTCAGGAGGCTGAGGCTGGAGGTTGGGAAGTTGGAGACCAGCCTCAGCAACTTAGCAAGGCCCTAAGCAACTTATCAAGACCCTACCTCAAAATGAAAAATAAAAAGGGCTGGGGATGCAGCTCAGTGGTAAAACATCCCTGTGTGGTTAAAAAAAAAAAAAAAAAAAGCCAACTTTTTTAAGTAACTAACTTTCTTCTCCTTCCCAAAAGGCCTCCAAAGTTCTCATCTCTGGGAATTTGTGCGAGACTTGCTGCTATCTCCTGAAGAAAACTGTGGCATTCTGGAATGGGAAGACAGGGAACAAGGTATTTTTCGGGTTGTTAAATCAGAAGCCCTGGCAAAGATGTGGGGACAAAGGAAGAAAAACGACAGAATGACATACGAAAAGTTGAGCAGAGCTCTAAGGTAAGTTAATAGCATCAAATGCCACTGAGCCTTCAAAGACCAGTTATATAAAATGGCCGGCCATAGAAAATTGCCCTGTGTTTTTGCAGCTTTTATTTGACAATGGAAAGGTCATGAGACAAAACTCAGGTTCTTAGTTGCAGGTGGGATTGTGGTTTGTAAATTGACCCGCTGTCCTCCTCGTTCTTGGCAGAGTTCCCCGTGGATCACTCTGAATCCAGGCCATCACACACACACACACACACACACACACACACACACACACAATGTTTTGAACCAAGTATGGTAAACGATGTCTGGGAAAGGTTTAAGTGTAAGCTGATCACAGGGTGTGAAAATACCAGAGTAACCGAAGACCAGCCTGTCACCGGAGAGGAATGAGGAGAGCCAGTGGATGTCCTGTTGTTTTCCTGGGGTACAAACCCTCTCTGGGTTTCTCTTGTGCTTTCTTTCACAGATACTACTATAAAACAGGGATTTTGGAGCGGGTTGACCGAAGGTTAGTGTACAAATTTGGAAAAAATGCACACGGATGGCAAGAGGACAAACTGTGATCTGCTCCGGGCATTAAGCTCATCGGATGGATTTCTCTTTTGAAACAATCAAGATTGCAATAGACATTTGAAAGTCTTTTTTTTTTTCTTTTTTAACCTGCAAATGTGCTGATGAAATTTCTCCACACCTCAGCTTACCCACTTGGGGTGTTGGCAGGAAGGGGCGATGATGCCCTTTCGCCAAAGGGCATGAGACAAAACTATTTCCCTAATCGAGTGTCACAGAACCACAATAGCTAATGTCATTGGTGCTGCTCAGAGAGAAGGATCTAATTCTGCCATTTGAGACACACCCACCTTTCATTCCAAAGCTTCCCGTGGTCTCCGGTGGTTAACTGTAGCAGCTCACAAAGGAAAAAAAAAAATGAAATTATGTTTAGTTCTGTAGCTTATCGTAGGAGAGAATGAGCTGTAAGACATACGTACTTTAGATTTTAAATCATTAAAGTCCAATTCTGCAGAAAAGTATCTGAACAAAAGAGTTAACCCATTAAGATGGAACATAATTGGATTTAGCATAGGTTAGTCATAAATTTCTTAACCAGAGATCTTCTTGACCATTCAGCAAAACTCCATGGCCCACCTTCTGAAGTGACAACACTTCAAATTAGCCACAATATTCATTGTGACTGAGATCATCCCCCCTCTCATCCTGACCAGTGGCAGGCATCAGATATGCAAAGAGTTAGTCGACAGACACTTGCATCAATTTCTAAATCACTGCTGTTTCTTGATTCAAGTGGTCAACTCAGTAAAATCATAGCTCATTGATTCTGTCTGTGGTCAAGACATTATTCAACCTTTATAGAGCTGGATATGTCCCAAAACCTCTAATGGCCAATTAAGTGGTCTCTTTTGTTTCATCTTCTTACCTGGTATGTACTCAAGTACTAAAATATATTTCCTTGAAAAAAATAGCAACAGTGAATTGACACCAATAAATGTTCACGGGTTAAAATCTGCACTGACAGTTTCTCATCATTCACTGGTATGTCAGTCGTGACCTACAACTAAGTGAACTGCACCTAGGACTTCCACTTCACCACAACTGGGATCATCAAGCGATGAGGCACTGATCCACGACCCAGGCTGCAGACCTCCATGCTCAGTTTAACTTCAAAAGTAACTTGTTCTAAAAAATGTGAATTACTGTAAGATAATCTATTTTTGGATTCATGTGTTTTCCAGGTGGATATAGTTTGTAAACAATGTGAATAAAATATTTAACATATGTGACTGTCTGCATTGTTCAATTCAGCAGAGGAGGTACATACAGCGAAGTATTGTCAACACCTCCGGACACAGTGCCCTCACCTGTCATTACAGCTGCTCTGGAGACTGAGGCAAGAGGATCACAAGTTCAAGGCCAGTCTAGGCAACTTAGCATGACCTTGTCTCAAAGTAAAAGATAAGAAGGTCTGGGGACAAATTTCAGTGGTAGAGTGTCCCTGGGTTCAATCCCAAGCATCACCAAAAAGAAAAAGGCATCGAATTGACAACCTGTTAAAAACCCTGGTGATCCATTTCCTACAAAATGGACATTTTTAAAGAGCCCCAAAAGATTTAAGAAATATATGGAATGATTCTACCCACCACCTTTAATATTATAAGAGAGGCCCCCACACAAATGAGCTCATGAACTAGCAGAGCAAACGGATGCATTTTTGTGATACCCAGTGTGTGTTAAGTTGTTGATGATCTGAGGTTGTGTTTGATTTCTTATTGGTAATTGTCTTCTTTAGAAATCAGGAGATTTACATAAAAATCTAGATTTCTAGATTCTTTTCAGATATCAGATCTGGCAATACTAGTTTCTTAGTCATTTTTGGCCTGAATTTTCTGGAGCTAAGCTGAAGCTGCACCTACGGGCGCAGCATTTGGTCACTTCCTACTGCCCTCTGTTTATAATGTCAGCTACCTTGCAGCTCTGCTCTGCCCTGTTGATTTTGGGCTCGGTTTAATTTTGCGTACATTCAGAATGCCTTTATGTTTTGAATTCAGGACCCCCGCCCCAGCCACCTGTCAAGGTAAGTGCTCTGTTATGTGACTGGAGCAAAGCCCAGGGTGAGGTCGAGAGAAGAGATGGTCCAGGAATTTGGAAGTTAGCTTGGAGCTTGCAAGCAAAGAGCTGGGCAGCAAAGGCACAACAGGACCAAGAGGCTCCAGGAAGGGCGGACCCTGAGGTGGGCACAACAGGCAGAAGTGGGCAGGACCCTGGAGTAAGAGGTGGCTCCTTTCCCTCCTGCCCCAGCACATCGAGGGATCCAGAGAAAGCTTGACCCTTCTGCAACTCAAGCATGTATTTCACAAAACTGTTAAATCAGCATCCTCTGGATGAGCTCCATAAGGCTGCCCGAGACAGATTACCAAAGTTGGTGGCGTAGAACTAAAGCGGTGCATCCTTCACAGCTCTGAAAGCAGCAAGTCTGGGATTGAGGCATTGCCAGAGCTGGGCTCCCTCCATATGCTCTAGGGGGGGCTCCTTCCTCACCTCTTCCAGCTTCTGGGGGCACCTGGTGTTATTGGCTTTGTGGCTACAAAATTCCAAGGCACCACCATCTTCACATGGTCTGCTCCTCCTTCTCCCCCTTGGTCTCTCAGAAGGACACCTATCCCTGGATTTAAGGCCCACCTGGATAATCAGGATCCCCTCATCTTGAGGTCTTTCATGACATCTGCAAAGGGTCTTTCCCCAATATGGTCACATTCACGGGTTCTGGGAGCTAGGACATGGGTACATCATTGGGAGAAACATCATTCAACCTGCCACACTCTTTAAAGCAAGAGTTCTACTTAAGCATGTAGCTTAATTCATTGCAGAATGGAAATATAAGGGATTGGGAAAAGTGCTACACTTTAAACATTACTCTAAGTAAAAGAAGCAAGTCACACAAGACCACATGTAAACAGAATGTGGACCCCGTTTAAACAGAATGTGCAGAGTAGGCAAATCTGTAGAGAAGAGCTTAGATTTAGATGGCCCAGTGCTAGGGCCAAAGGGTGAATAAGGAATGACTGCTAATTGGTAAAGGGTTTCTTCAGGGTGTCATGGAAAAGTTTAACATTGATTGTGGTGATGATTACAGGATTCTGTGACTATATTAAGAACCTTGATTTATACATTTGAAATGGGTGAATTTTATGGCATATGAATTATACCAGCCCACTGGTACTTGGCACTTGGTTGCTTCCACAGTTCAGCTACTGTGCATAATGCTGCTACGAACTTGTTTGAGTCCCTGCTTTCAGTTCTTTTGGGTATACATCTAGAAGTGGAATCACTGGATCACTGGAATTTAGCAGCAAGGGAATCATCAGTGGCCTGAATGAATGGAGTAGGTTCAAGAGAGGGCTGAAGATAGCAGGATGGCAAATACAGGTAACTCTTTCAAGATATTTCTCAGTAGAGGGGAGAAAAATAATAATAACAACAGAAGGCTATGAGGTCAAGAGAGGGTTTGATGAGAATCTTAACAGCAGGTTTGTATGCGAGGAGGGATGATGAAGAGAGGGCAGAGGGGTGGGATTGGTGCTCACATGGGGGCCCATCTGCGGCTGTCAAGGTGAAGGAAGAAGAGTACGGAGACATCAATGCCAGCAAGTCACAGACTTTGGCTGGAGGAAATGATAATGGAGTTATCTCACATTCTAATGAAGAACTGAGGGATGGGATGGCTGGAGAGGTGGGAGAGACAGATTTCCAGGCAGTGCTGAGGGCCCCTTGAAGCCTGTGGTCAGATCCAAGAGCACCCAGCCAGCGGGGCTGTTTTAGCCAGTCATCTTCTCCAGTGCAAGAGCTGAACAGGTGAGCGGTGGGTTTTTACCAAGGTAGGGTTTTAAAGCAGTTATCATCAAACTATATAAAATCTAAACAGACAGTAAAAAGGGACGACGAGCAAAAGGAGGGTGACAAACAGTGAAAAGGTGCTTGGTTGGTGGACTGAAGGTTCCAGGAGTGCCCCAGAAGGATGGGAGGGGAAGCCCATTGCTCAGATATCCACCCACACATCGCCTCCATGGTAGGGGACACTTACTTCCTCATCCTCTGCCTTGGGGCTCAGCCATTCGACTCACCTTGACCAATGAGATGTGAGTACACATGATAAGAACAGAGGTTTGAAAAGCACTTGTGCAGTTGGGACTGCATTCCTGCACTTCTGCCATCATGGTGAATCCCAGGAGGATGATACATGTGACACAGGGTGACAGAGGCATACCTGCCAAACCACCGGAGCTGAGCCCAGCCTACATACACTAATCCCTAGCCAACTGGGAACAGAGGTGATGTGTGATTGCTATCCTGAACCACTGAGTTATAAAGTGGTTTGTCACAAAGCAAAAGCTAACCAAGACAGTGTGCTCAGAAGGCCGGTTAGACAGATGTGGAGGTTAAAGTCAAATACAATGAGTGATCATCACAACCCTCGGGAAATAACAATTTTGGGCCCCATGGAGAGATGAGGGAATGAATACTCAGAATAGCGAAGCCATTTGCCCCAGTCCCCACAGGTAGAAAATGGAAGAGCTGGAATTTGAACCTAGGTCTACCTGGTCCTTGGTCACAGTAAGTACTGCTTCTCACCCATTTCATCCTTCTTATAAACTCAGCCCAGAAGCTCTTAGGAGATTTCTCAACATCACGTAAGAGGAACATAATCAGAGAGTTAACCTTATCAATATTTAACTTTGAAAATCACAATAAGAGGCTTCCAGAGCAAAATCGGGGACACTTTCAAGTGTCTGGTATTTACATACAGAAAACATGTTAGATACGTGTGGTTTTAATTACTTATTTTTAGATTACGAAAAAAATCTAAAACTAAGAGCTCTATGTCTTGATGCATATCATCAATTTTCAAATAACCTCCCTCCTATTATTGAATGATATTTATTTGTATGGGCTTAACTTAAAGATCTAACACTAGACAGAGATGACAGTAGTGAAGCTGTGCTAACAATATCCACCATTTGGTGCAAATGGATGGATTTACTTTCTACATCTAGAAATAGAACAGTATCAAAGCATACTTAAATGCAGGAGGAGTTTAGACAGGAGAGTTTGACAGTAGAGAAAGACGTTTGTGCTAAAACCTGAGTTTGTATCTATCTACTAGTGGTATAATGCTTTTCTGAAGTCCAAATCTCAAGAAGCTCCTAAGTACAAACTGGTTTTGAAGATGAAAGGAATAGGGATTTTCAAGAAAAATGGGTTTCATTTAGTATTTAGAATTTACCTTTAAAATCTTCCATGTGATGGGGGGAAAAAAAGGGGAGAGAATTGAACAACAGCAGAGGAGGTAGAGAGGGATGTTGGGAGGGGAGGGGAGGGGAGGGGGGATAGTAGGGGATAGGAAAGGTAGCAGAATACAACAGTCACTAATATGCCATTATGTAAAAATGTGAGTATGTAACAGAAGTGAGTCTGTATTATGTATTTGGGGAGTTCAAAACCCAATTGAGTCGAATGTATGAAAGATGATATGTCTTGAGCTCTGTAATGTTTTGAACAACCAATAAAAAAAAAAAATCTTCCATGTGATTTAGAAGCATAAGGCAAATGTGAGTTTAAAGAAAAGGATAACTAAAAGTTCTGTGCCCCTATTTTTTAAACCTATAAAAAGTAAGTGAGCTAACAAAAGCAAGAGATCTAAGTATGATTTCAAAAGTCAGAATATTTGCTATTTTCTCACTGTTCCCGAAGGTTGCTTTAAGACTATGAATTTTTAAAAATAACACAGTGTCCTCAAGATATTGGTACTTTCATTTTTAAGGGTAAGCATCTGAAGACAGATGATGTCTGGTGTCGTTTTTCAAGTTATATATATAGTCAAAAGAAATCAAGGCGGGCATGGTGCTGCATGCCTGTAACCCCAGCAACTCAGGAGGCTGAGGCAGGAGGATAGAAAATTCAAAGCTAGCCTCAGTAACAGTGAGGTACTTAGCAACTCAGTGAGACCCTGCTCTAAATAAAATACAAAATAGGGCTGGGGATGGGGCTTAATGTGAGTTCAATCTCCAGTATCTCCCCCCAAAAAGAAAAAGAAATCAAATACTACTTCTTCTATTCTTAGAGATTATTTTATTGTAAAAATGTAAGCAATTACAAATCAGCTTGTTGCAAAATCAACACTGTATTAGCATAAACACAATCCAAGTGAAAACTGGAATCTGGTCAATTACAGGCATTACACATCAAGCTGCGATGGCACTACTATTCTCTGAAGACACTGATGCAGTAAGGGTAGTTTTCCTATGAGAATCTTAGAAAAATAAAAATTTGAGTGGATCATCTTTATATTTTCTTTTTATATAATTATAGCCACGTTTTTATTAATAGGCCATAAGGTGATATGTAAACATACTTATTTCACCAAGATTTTTCTTATCAAATAAAATCATATTTCTACCTAGAAATTTTCTTCTAGTCATTTTAAATGAATAATCCAACCAACTATCGAATGCAAATACATGTTTCTTTTACATGATTGTTAAGCCTTAACTTTATTCTCTCCTAAGGAAGCAGCATTAAAAGTTACTGTTACATTATTTGCTATAGAAACCTTAAAATTTTCATTTTAAAAACATTAACTTTCATTCACACATTAGCACAGGAGAATCTTCACCCAGCGATGAGTGGGTTGCAGACGTGAACATCATGAAGTGAACAACATTCACTTCACAGACGCAGAGTTCCTTGCAGAAGGAGGAGGCCCGAAGTCTCACAGGTTAGCTTTCTCCCTTGCAGCCAAGTGAGACCCGGCCTGCACAAAGGTGTGGATCGCGTTCTGTTTTAAAAGAACAAGTGCATCAGGCTAATTAACTCACAGGCAACTACTGGTATCTTCTTTCACTTGTACCCGAATGAAAATAGTACTCCAGAATTCATTCATTTTAAACTTCCATTGTCTAGAGCTAAAAATGAAGAGTATGGTTTTGCAAGTAATTGCTTTATTTCTCAATTGAATTTCTGAAAAGCTGCTTGAGAAATCTATTAGTTGCAAGAAACAGACCCTGGAGGGAATAATGTTCAGTGGAAGGAAACCAAGCTGTGTCTAACTAACCCATGCTCACATCCCATGAGAGCCGGGCTGCCCGCGCTCACCTTAGGCTTCTCAGTGTTGTATTTGTCCAAAAGAGCCTGGATGCGGGCCCCATAGTCAGGGTGGACATCACAGAAGTTCTTGACCTAGAACCAAATGAAAATAAGTGTAAGCAGCACCTACACCCTTACCATGCCCCCTGGCATCTCTGTTTTCCAGTGTATTTTTAGTAGAGGAGGGAGAACATCCCAGCAGGAAGCAGCACCACAACTCAGGTCTGGGAGTGGGCCTTGAGGGTCCAGTAACAACTCCGCTATATACTGACTAAGCAATCTTGTGTCAGTCACTTAACGTACCTGAGCTTCAGTGTCCCCCTCCCAAAATGCACAAAATAATTTCACCTATGTAACATCATAAAAATCAAGTATTTGGTCTTTGTCCTATGATCCTGGCACAGAGCTCCTGAAACCCTTGGAACTGTCTTCTGTGTGAGCCTGAGATGACTCGTGGGGGGTCCTAGAGAGCTTCAGGATGGAGCTAGTGCCAGAAAGACCAAGTGTGCGATCAGAAGGTCGCACCCGTCCATCCCTGAGCCTCCAGGAGGGGAGTGGAGCTAGAGATTGTGTTCAGTCTCCAGGGCCAACCATTTCATCCCCCAAGCCTATGCAATGAAACCTCCATAAACCTCTAAATGACAGGGGTCAGGAGCTTCTGGATGGGAGGACACAGTGAGTTGTAGGAAGGTAGCACCCCCAGAGAGGCCAGGGAGCTCCAGGCCCTGCCCGCACACCCTGCCCACTGCATCACCTCCACTTGGCTGTTCCTGAGTTGTAGCCTTTGTACAAATGGGTAAGTAAAGTAAAGCTCTTTCCTGAGTTCTGTGAGTCATTCTAGCAAATTACCAAACCCAAAGAAGAACCATGGGAACCCCTGGATCTGTAGTCAGAATATGCAGAAGGCGGGTAGTGGGACACTGCATTGGGCAGTCTTGTGGGGCCGACCCTCTAAGCTGTGGGTTCTGACACTTACTCAGATACTGACAGGTGCTATTAGGATTGAACTGAGTTGTGGGACACCCAGTTACTGTCAGAGAAGCAGAGAGCTGCTTATCGTTGGGAGAAAACACACACAGAACCAACCGCATAGAATATTATAAGAAGAACACACAAGAGATGAGTGGCATTTGCTACATGCAGAGAGCTGAACTCAAAGTTCTCAACTATTATTAGCAACTGTGTGAAGCACTGCCTGAGTTCACAGTGAAGTGTATGGAGACACTGGCATCCACCAGGAAAGCCCACATACTTCGGGCAGGAATTCCTGACTGCAGGCTAAGCCCAGAACGTGGAAGGAGAAGGGGGGACATCAGGACATGTGACAAAAGACTGCCAAGGATGCAAGCCCAGTTCTGCTACTTATAAGTTATCTTATCCACTCTCACCAGAAAAATGAGATAAAACCTGCTCTTCCAGGTTCCAGAGCAACCATCTGGTTCTCTGCAGGTTCCTGAACCCAAGCCTTCAACATCCCACACAGCTACCCTATGAACAGAAAAGCAGCAGCACAAGGAAATGGTAGGACTCTTAGATTTACAAGATGCTTGTCCCTGTGACAGGCCAGGAAACCAGAAGTAAGAGAGCTTGAGAGCTCCGTGAGCAGCCAGCAGAAAGACCCTCTCCCCAAGTCAAAAGGTCGGCCTTCCTTCTGGAAGTCTCCCAGTTCTCACCCCAGAAAACAGGCAAGTGTCCAGCTTACATCTGAAAGAGGGTCAAGGTGTCATGACATCAAGCCTTTAGGCAGGTGTCAAACCACAAATATGTAAGCTGTATTTCTTATCATCCAAAACCTAAGGAAATGGTAGTAGGAGCATCAGACATTGACTTGTATTTACTATCCTGCACAGAAGTTGGTAGCAGTTAAATTAAATAGCACAGGAAAGAATTCATCCTGAACTCAATTAAAATTATTACACACTGGAAAAAGGCTAAGGATCAGCAGATATGTCATTCCAGATAAAATGAGACTAGAAAATAATCAAAGATTCATTGAGGATTATTACTTTAAAAAAAAAAAATATTATTACTTAGGCTCAATTTAAGTAGGAGAGACATGCTCTTTCAGTATATTAGACAAAGGGAAATGAGGGGAAGGTAGGGGGATAGCAAAAGGAAAGTCAGTGGAATGAATCTGACATAATTTCCCTATGTACATATATGAATACACCACAGTGAATACCGCCATTGTGTACATCCACAAGAATAGGGTCCTAATTAGAATAAGATATATTCCAGGCTTTTATATTATATCAAATGCATTCTACTTCATGTATAACTAAGAAACAATTAAAAAAAAGAAAAAACGATACTTCTTTTAAAGTTCTCCCACATCGCTGCACTACCTCCATCAGCCAGAAGATGTCACCCTTCAGCTTACAAAGATTGACTCACCGCTTTCCTCTGGATGAAGAGTTGTGCGTCCTTGAGATGGCCAGCAATGTTTTCACACAGGCGTTTCCTCTCCTCTTCATTCAGCACTTTTGTATAGAATTCCCTCACCTGCTCAGCAAAAAGAAGGCACAAAGAATCAAACAACCAATTTATCTCTCTCTCTCTCTCTCTCTCTCTCTCTCTCTCTGACACACACACACACACACACACAAAACACATCCAAAATGCTACTTTTGAAAAATACCATTTTTAAAATTTAAGGATAATATAAAATAATTGGAACTGCCATTTGTGTTTTCTTGTGTTTTAAGCAAGACAGGAGGGACTCATTTCCTAATAGCTCATGAGTGTTTTTTAATAATGTTCTTCATAGTCAATGCTTATAAACATTCTATAAATACAAGGCCTACAAATACACCACATTTTAATATCAATAAGTCGAAAATGTGCAAGTTGTCTCTGAATGTAAATGTAACATAATACAATCTTTGTTCAATTTTCCCAGAACCATGAGAAGAAAAAACTAATTCATTTAAATAGTATATCAGTGCTTACATTGGCAAGACAGATATTGATAGTGATATTTTGCTTAGACTGCTGAATTTACTACTATAGCAAATGCTGATAGATTAACATCTATGAATTCTAGTAATCTCTGCTTGATCCTAAAATCAACCATTTCTAGGTTGTAGCTATGATTTTATTCTAACATTTCATTCATTCATTCATTCATTCATTCAACAAGTATCTGTTAAGTATGATTAATGTGACAGACTCAGCTCTGCACAATGTTTTGTTAATGTTTATAAAATTCAATAATATCCAATTATGCAGTTATAAAATTCATAAAATCTTGAGATATATATCATTTTTCAAAGTAATCAAATATTTACATATACTCTTAAATTTGAGGAAAGTAAGGGGCTGGGGTTATAGCTCAGGGATAGAGCATTTGCCTAGTATGTGCAAAGCCTGGCTTCAATTCTCAATACAAAAAAAAATTTTTTTTGAGGAAAATATAAATCTAATAACAAAGTTTAAAAAATCAGACTTCAATGAAAGATGATATATATATCATGAGCTTTGTAATGTTTTGAACAACCAATAAAAAAAATCAGACTTCAACAAAATCTAATTAAAGTACTGCACCCTGGGAATTTCCTCAGACATAGTTCCAATTAACTAATTTTTTCTTTAACTATATCTAACATTTTTTATAAACATCCACTGGGATTCAATATCTGTTGAATTTTTATTTTGAAGATTATTTGTTTCTAGAAATTTCTATTTGGTTCTTTTTCAAATCTACCTGGCATTCTTTGATTTTTCTTACATTCTAATTTTCTCTTATAGATTAATTCTTGTATCTCCTTAAATATGTGTACATGCTTATTTTAAAAGCACTTTCAGATTATCAGGTGTATGATTCTTCCATCAGCAATTTCTCAGGCCACTGGATTTCATTGTATGTATTGCAGTTTTCCCGTGACTCATATTCAACAGGAATTATCTTCTATGTAAGTACCAAATGTGTCCCATCTGTGAAGATATCTTCATGTGGTGATTTTCTCATCCTCTCTGCGAAGCCCAAAAGGGCTCACTGATTTACTTGTTTCTTAGTACACAGCTTCCATGTGGCTCTAGATGGGACCAGAATGTAGATACCTCACTTGAGAACAGGAGAGGGCAAGAACTCCCAATTTCTCAGGATTGAAGAAATTGATTCCATTTACAACTCACATGCTTCCAAGTTGCATCTTCAGTTTGAATGGTGGGGTGCTCTTTCCTGGTCTTTACCAATTCTAGCTCCCTACAACACGTGAAGCCTGAAGCCTTACTTCTAACCTTTGGTTTGTTTGTTTTTATGTAGTGCTGGGAATCAATCCAGGCATGCTAGGTGCCCCACCACTGAGCCATAACCCCAGTTCTCACTCCTAACCCTTTGGAGGCATAAAATCTTCATAAGGGGCAAATCAGGTCTAGTTACCTCCATGAGACTTCAATGATCACTCACTAATTCCATTTTCATTTCTGGGCCTTAAAGATAGTGTACAGGTAATATGTCTTAATTATAATAATTAGCTGAGCTGCATTATTCTTTTAAAAAAAAATTTGACCTAGCATTTCTGTGTGAGAAGAAAAAGAAAACTCTACTGTGTCACCTCAATCTACCATCTTGGACTAAGAAAGGAATTAATTACTACATTTTCAGTGGTGCACTACAGCCAGCTTGTCATAAAAGTACATTATCATGATTTCAGGAATTCTTTTAAAAAGTTATTAAATATGCTTTTGTAAAATTTAAATCCTATCAGTTTAAAACTGAAATAACAGTAAAGATGAAAGAAATACTCAAAACACATCACTTTATAATTAAGACATATTACCTGTGGTTTTAAGATTGCTTATATCTGTACTATCTCTCTGGTGGAAACAGTATGTAACAGTGATATTAAGCATCACTTCCCAAAGCCATAGGTTCAAGGATATCATTTGGGCAGCTTAAAATCTGCCTTTCTGGGGTTGTAGCTCAGTAGAGCGATTACCTCCCATTTGTAAGGCACTGGGTTCGATCCTCAGTACCACATAAAAATGAATTTTAAAAAAATAATGATATTGTGTTCATCTACAGCTAAAATTTTTTTTTAAAAAAAAAAACATCTGCCTTGGGGAATAGCCCCACCCTGAAAATTGATGAACATTACAAACCACAACTTTCTCCCCCAGAGAGTCAAGAGTTAAGTATTTGTCAACACATGACTAAATAAAACCCCCACAAAATATTTATTCTTCTAGAGATTTGATCAATCTCCAGTTTTTAGAAGCAAATAAAAAAGTACCCACATGTGTGTACAAAGATAAACAGCACACCTATTTCAGCATGTGGCCTAACTAGACTACATCACAAATAGCATGAACAGGAAGACTCTTCACCCAACCCTAGCTTCTGTCTTCACTACTGTTCAAATAAAGGCAGTTAACTTTGAAGAAGTTCAACTGGAGGACTCTCCTGTGCTCTGACTTGCATGTTCTCAAGTCTGGCTAACAACCACTACCCTACAACTTAGTTGCTCACTGCAGAGGGACATGGACTGTTCTATCATCAATAAATAAAGGATCTGAAACCACTCCATCAGCTCCACATGTTAACCATTGACCCTTTGTGGCAGGACCAAATTCCTTTTTTTATTAAAAAAAAAAAAAGTGTCATAGTTACCAGTCAATGCAAAGTAAGAGATTTTTTTTCTTTAATAACCTTTTTAATTTAAGTGAAACATACGTGGCAGTAAAGAGCATCAATCATAAGTGTAAAGATCAATGTTTCAGTGAACACAACTGTGTAGCGACCACCCAAATAAAGATGAAATAATACCCACATCTCAGAAATCCCCTTTCTCCTACCTAAAGGCAATTCATTTTCACTTCTAATAGTATAAATGTGTTCGGGCTTTGTTTTTTGAAATGTAATCATACAGCCTATATTCTTATTTGGCCTTTTTGCTCAAAGTCATGTTTGTACAAATTCAACTGTATTGTTGGTTTATTGCAATAGTTTATAAATTTCCATTACTATACATTGTGAGAATATACTGTTGCTTACTTTTCCATTCTTTCATTAAATGAACATTTGGATAGCATGAACAGTCTTATAAATGTCTTCAAATGATCGTGTATATATAGCTTTCTATTGGGTATCAACTGAAGAGTGGGTCTGCTGGGTCAAAAGGCAAGCATATGTTCAGCTACAACAGATATTGTCAAACAACCTTCCAAAACAGCTGAACTAGGCTAAACTCACGTCAGAGTTATTCTTGTTCTCACAACACTTGATAGGGCAATCTTTTTAATTCTAGCTATTTTGGTACAAGTGTAGCAGTGTTTCTTTTTAATTCTAGCTATTTTGGTACAAGTGTAGCAGTGTTTCTTAGTTGGCATTTTAATGATGATTATTGAAGGAAACCACCTTTTTTCAACCATTTGGATATCTACCTGGTGATGTGCCTATTGGACTGCTCATTTTTCTATCCAGTAGACTTTTTCAGATTGCTCTGTAGGAGATCCTCATATATTCTGTATATAACTCATTTGTTAGATGAATTGCAAATACATCTTCCCCATTCTGTAATTTTTCTTTTCAATTTCTAAATGATGTCTCATAGAGCTGGGGATATGGCTCACTGGTAGAGTACTTGCCTAGCATGCATGAGCCCCTGGGTTCAATCCCCAGGACTGTGTGTGTGTAGTATGTATATGTATGTATGTGTGTGTGTGTGTGTGTGTGTGTGTGTGTGTGTGTGTGTGTGTATATATATATAGTCTCATGATAAAGAGTTCTCTTTCCTCATGAGCTAGTGTTATTATCTACTGCCCTAATCACTAATCTTCTCTTCAGCTGTTAATTTCCTTTTAAATTCATCTACTATGTTATTATTTTAAGTTGTTGCGATTTCTAGTTCAGTATGTCTATTTAATTTTTTATAGATTAAAATTATAATATTCCCCTTATTGTCATCTATTTTCTTGAAAACATTAATCATGGTTATTCTAAAACCTGCATCTTACAATTCCATTATCTGCATCTCCAGTATGTTTGTTTGTACTGTCAGTTTTTGTTTTTTTCTTCATATCTCTTGATTTTTCAGTCATAAAGTCTTATGTGTTAGGTGTACCTTATTATTACTGAATTGACATTTATACGTGAAAAGATCTAGATATGATCTGAGGTTCTATTATCTGCCAAAGAAGATTTATGTCTGCTTCGGGGAAGCATTAGAATGGAGAAGATCACCTGTGATATTACAGCATGTACATTTGGTTTAGGGCCATGGTTCCTGGCTCAGAACTTCCTCCCCAAAGTAGGCCATAGAAAATAGTATTTTTCTTCCCTGAGGAGGTCATATCTTCCCTTGTCTCTCTGTGTTGGAGTTGCCATAAAGAAATTCTCTATTCTTGTCTGACAGTAGATCATAACACACTCCTCATTCCAGAAAGTCCCATAAACAGAAGGGAGAATTTCTGCACAGAGGCCAAGCAGAAACTGAACAGATCTTGCTGGGTTTCCCTACTCAGTCTAGGAGCAGTAGCATTAGATATGCAATAAAATAAAATTAAATTTAAAAAAACAGGGTTCCCAGGGCTTCCAGATAGCTGAACATGAGGTTCTTCTTGGAGGGTGTACTGTCAGAGAGGGCATAGAAGCACTGTGCCCTTCTCTCATACCCTGCCCTATGCAGCTCTTCATCTGTATATTCTGTAGTATCCTTAATAATAGAGCTGTAAACATATTTCCCCAAGTCCTGTGAACCACTCAAGCAAATTAACTGAACCAAACCTGAGGAGAGGGTTGTGGGAACCCTAATTTATATCTCTATAGTGAGAAGCACAGGCAAAAAAAAAAAAAAAAAACCTTGAGGCTTGAGATGAGCATTAGGGGTGAGGGAGAGCAGTCTCAGGGACAGAGCCCTCAACCTGTGGGATCTGACACTCTAGGTAATGTGAGAAATGAATTAGATTAGGAGACACTCAGTGTTATGGCTTGGTTATGAAGTCCCCCCCGACAAGGAAATTCCTATTGAAGGCTTGTTCCCCAATGCAGCAACGTTCAGAGGTGGGATTTGGAATAGTGATGGGCCTCTCACCTCATCAAGGATTAATCCACTGATGGATTAATAATTTGATGGCATTATGGGAGTTGGTAGATATTTTAGAAGTCAGGGCCTAGTTGGAGGATGTTGATCATTTGGTAGTGTCCTGCTTTGTTTTGTTTTCCTCTTCTTCCTCTTCCTCCCCTTCCCTCGTCCCTCCCCTCCCCCTCTCCCTCCCCCTCTCCCTCCTCTTTTCCCTCCCCCTTTCCCTCTCCCTTTTCCTCTCCTTCCTGCCCTCTAGTAGCTGAGCAGCTCTTCTCTGCCATGACATTCTATACCTCAGGACCAAAGCAATGAAGCTGCTGACCATGGACCGAAATCTTTGAAACTGTGAGCCGAAATAAATCTTTCCTCCTTTAAGTCATTTTTCTCAGGGTATTTTTCACAACATTGAAAATCTGACTAATACACCCAGCTAGTGTCCACTATAGACTGGACCACTTGCTTGCTGGTGGCAAGAAATCCCCACGCCTTTCAAGGTCACAGAAGTCTATGTCGATTGTGGTGGCGTTCCGACACATCCTGTCTGAGACTGAGCTGATGCACAGCTGCGTTTCAGCTCCTGGGAGAACAAGTTTATTTCAGGTTTGCCCTTCTTCCTAGGCATGGCCCTTCAGGGTTCCAGCTGGAGCCTGGGGTGGAACCTCTGGTTCTCCTCCTCAGCAGACCCTGGGCTGCAGGCCCATGAAACTGCTATGAACTCCACCGGCATTCTGACCCATTCTTGCAAGACATTAATAAATGCTTTATGAGGAGAGGACAAGAAACTTCAGGCTTACCTGGCACCTTCTTTTTCCTGCACTTCCTTCTCTCTGACATCTTGATCCCTTAAATCCTTGCTTCATTAACTCTCCAAAACCTTGAACCACATGCTTTCTATATTTTCCCTAGCATTCCAATGTTCTCCATAAGTGGATAGGTCTGCCAGAGCCAGAGTAGGAGTCCACGTGAATCATTTTTAACAGAATAAATCTGAATCTTCTTTATTTCCCATATGACTTATCATTATATAATCATGTTATAAATCTATAATAATAGTAGCATGACTGCTTAGAAATGTGCATACTAAATGGTCATAAGAAGATCTCTCAATATACCAAGGATCACACGGTAAATTTTAAGGTGCAAACAGTAGCCTCATTATTAATTTATTCAAGAGTTGTATGATGCATATTGTACCTATATTGACCCAGCACAGGCAAATTTCTTTGCAAGACAGGGAGTATGCAGCAATATACTTAGTAACACTGCATCACTAAAAATATAAAAGTTTTATAGGAGCTATTTTAAATTAAACATGGTTTATATCTTAAAATAATGTTTACACACACACACACACACACACACTCACATACATGCAAATGTCTTTCAAATATATCCTCCCAGTGAATTAATTCGTATATTTAAGTATATCTTACTTGGAATCTACATTCTCATATTGAGAAACTAGAAATAGGTTCCAACCCAATTTAAATACTAAGTTTAACATAAATGACCTGTATAGAACTCTAGAACAACTACATTTTTTAACTTTATTCTTGTGAGTGTGGTGTAAGTTGCACTGAACACATGACTGGCATGGAGCTGCCCATGCATAAGTCCCTCACAGCAGCTACTGAAAGTCCCCTTAGGGTAGCCATAGGTGATTGGAAACAGGATGAGCACCTGACCTGCGGCAGTCAACTACAGGATGACCAGAGACCAATGACACAGAAGCCAGGGTGAAAAGATTAGCTGAGTCCATCTGATTCTCTCTCTCTAGAATCTAACACAGAAGTATTAAGAGGAGTAGAAGGTGCTTCCTCACACTCACAAACACACACAAAAAGGGCAGAGAAAAGAATAAAAAAAGACAATGCTACATGTAACATTTGAAAGGCTCTGAGAAGGGCCTGGCAGTGGGGAAGGGGTTATTTAACAGATTACGGATCTGAAACTCACAACATTAAGAAACAGAGCTTTTGTGACAATATTGAGGATCACACCATTGCAAACCTTGGAGTTGTGGCACACTGCCTTCCTATGCTCACCAATAGTCACAGGAGGAACAACAACATACCTCTCACTTGGTTGCTATGTAGACTTGTTGCTTCTAGTAATATCATTACTTAAAAACTAACTTGAAGAAAATGCAATAGTTGGTTTAAACTGGCTTCAAGCAGTATAAAAAGATATTGGCCAGGATTATCACCCAAAATAGAAATGATAAATGATAGAAATATTCATATTTTAAAACAACAATTAAGTCAATCAAAGGAACAGGAAAAACATCTAAGTAGATTTGATGGTGCTTAAGCTGTACTTGCTCATTTCTTAGATTTCTGTGAAAACACATTTTCCCAGCAGCCCCAGCTATATCTCTTCAATAAGACTTAGGGGAAGGGGAGGGGAGGGGAGGGGGGATAGTAGGGGATAGGAAAGGTAGCAGAATACAACAGTCACTAATATGCCATTATGTAAAAATGTGAGTGTGTAACAGATGTGATTCTGCAATCTGTATTTGGGGTAGAAATGGGAGTTCAAAACCCAATTGAGTCAAATGTATGAAAGATGATATATCATGAGCTCTGTAATGTTTTGAACAATCAATAAAAAATAAAAAAAAAAAGACTTAGGGGAGGGGCTGGGGTTGTGGCTCAAGCGGTAGTGCGCTTGCCTGGCATATATGCAACCCGGGTTCAATCCTCAGCAGCACATATAAACAAAGATGTTGTGTCTGCCGAAAACTAAAAAAAATAAATATTAAAAATTCTCTCTCTCTCTCTCTCTATAAAAAAAAAAAAAAAAGACTTAAGGGAACTGAGATGAGTCTCCATACCTTGAACGGAAAGAGCACGGTAATACAACTATTCAACCCCTTCCAATAAAGATCATGGGTTCCTATTAGAGATAAGTCTTCTCTGAATTCAATTTAAGAAGTTAGACACTTTAAGAGAGGGGGGAAAGAGGCAGACATCAACAGGGAGAATAAGCAAGTGACCTCCACGGCAGACAAGGAACCATTACCTGAGTGACATTGTCCTCATTGGCACTGTTGAAACGCTTCACATCTGCAGAGGCCTGTGAGCCGTGCTCCAGGGCTGAGGGCTGCTGTTCCGGAGCACAAAAGCTGTTGGGATAGTAATTTGGAGCACCACCTTTAAAGGAAAACAAGACTCATTAGCAATATGAAGACGGAAACCAGTAGGCAAGCAATTAATATTCAAGGAAAAAAATTCAAGTGGTAATCAAATACACATATACACACACGTGCAATTTTTCACTTCTCAGACTTGGCTGCAGGCAGGGCTAAGAGTCTTAGAGAAGGCTTCGTCTTCTCAATGCTCATATGGGCTGCCTCAGCCTGAGTGAACAGAGACCTCCAAGTCCATTTCAACCTGTCAACAGTTCTCAGCTATGTAGTCTCCTGATGCTCACCCGCACAAGCATAAGTTTTCAAAGATTTGATGATCACTACTGAGACTAGACTCATAGACACATTTCAAATCGAAGAGTTTTATTTGGACTTGGGTTCCACTTGAACACTGAATCACAGAACTCTTAGGAATAACTTGAAAGTTCTAGCCCTGTTCCTTCCATCCACAGACCAGTTATGGAGCTCTGAGATGCTAAGGGACTGTGCAGGTCACCCAGGAATGAGTCAGCAGGCGATGTGGGCGAGAGCTCTGGGCTTCTCATCTTCCTGCACAGCCTATTTATTATATCTGGCCATTACCAAACTCTATTCCACTGTCCTTAAATGTTTTTAAAATTCTCACATTATCTCTCTTTTACTATGATGTCTTTGATTCTAGCTTTACTTTCACATTCCTCCATAGACTAGTAAAAAAGATATTTTTAAAAATTTTATATTTGTAGTGTGTCAGCATTCATTTATCTGGACTTTACAGAAAGAAATAGTGACAAATATAATCACAATATTTTCTATGACACAGGCTTTTTTTTCCCATTCTGGCATACTTGGTTTCCAAATGACACTCTGCCTCAGCTGAGACCTGTGGAAGCTGACTTATCTGGGCCCACATTGCCTAAATAGAAACTTCAGTGGTTTGCGCAAACCAGCCTGTGGTTGGAATTTTACCTAGCTCGCTGCCAGAGCACATTATCCACAGTGGATAATTAAGAGATGCCTATGCATGATACCAATCAGGGCACCAAGTATCAACAGAGAGAATAAGCAAGTGACCTCCACGGCAGACAAGGAACCATTACCTGAGTGACACATATCGCCATTACGAAGCTCAATTACTAGCTCAAGAAATTTGTCAGCTATGTCTCCAAAACGCTCCAACAATCAGCTACCAGTGTTTTCTGCACTAAGAATTTGATCTTTAACATGATCTTTGAGTAATTTCAAAATTCCATTTCCAAAAAAGCTCTGACCTTTACTCAAAGTGGGAGTTGTCTTTAAAGCACTAACTTGGGAATAATTAAACTCTTTCATGGAACTTTACAAGCACAGCCCACATGCTCTACTTCTAGAATCAGGCAGCATGTCAAATACATCCATACGCAGTTTTTTCCTTAAGAATGCCACTGTAATGGTAAACAAGAATGGTAAACATGAAGTAGTTGTTTATGAGTAAAGTTCAAAAGATACATTGATCTCCGATTGACAGTTTCAACAAAAAAAGGACTGAAGAAAGTGAATGGAAAAAACAACGAACAGAAGAATGAAAACACAGAAGACTACTTGAGGCAATGACACAATCACACCTCTGAGTAAGTTAGGGAACAAAAATACTGCAGCCACCTACTAGAATTAGTTAGGAAGCGTGTAGACTTGTTCCATAAGTGGAAAAGGATTAATAGCCATAGTAAGAGCAAAGCACAAAGTTACATATACAAAATAATCTAAAGTATAAAAAATATTAATAGAAAAGAACAGCAAGAAACACAGTAAAATGCCCAGTCGTGGCCTTGGGATTCTGGGACCATGAAGAGATTTTCTTCTCTTCTGTATTTTCCAAATTTCCTTTAAGGCACATTTGTTTTTATCATAGAAAAATAAATTTTGTTTTTATATAGGCATCTATGACTATAAATATCAATCATCAGCAAAATTTCTGAAGAGATCAATATAAGCAACCTGGTACTGAAACACATATGTCCCAGGTAAGAATTATAACACTAAGATCTATACTAAACTGTGGGACAGTGAGAGAAAAACACTAATCAGGCATTCTGCTTGGCTAACTAGCATAAGTAATTAACAATCCAAGACTGTAAATAGCACCCAAAAAGGAATTAAAAGAAAAAACTCATAAATTTGGTAAATGAACTCCAAAAAACCAAAATGCAGTGGGTTGTCGTCTCGCCAGTTGATCTCACTTCTGTCTAAACAAGGAGTGGCCTAGAAGCACCCAGTGGTTTGCGCAAACCAGCCTGCGGTTGGGATTTTCCCAGCTCACTGCCGGATCCATCCACATGAATTCAACCACATTCCCTCAGCACAGAAAATCCCTTGACTTCTCTGCCTTCCTTTCTCTCCTCCCACTAGCCCATCCTATCCCTTCCAGACCCCAGATGGACCTGCTCCTCCACGGCCTCAACAGAACCATAAAAAAAGGCAGAAGACATCAGGTCTTGGCTTTGCACTGCCAAGGATCTAAGTCCTAGTGATGTGAGGAACCGTCCATTTTGTAACTCCCATATAAGCTTCACTCTAGTACAGCCAAATGGCAAGATCTTTCTCCCTGCCTTCAACTATCAGATGGCCAGCAAAGTAAAATCTGAGGCAGGAACTCTTGACAAAATGCATCAAAGAGATACAGGGGGGAGAGTCCTGGGGAAGTCTGAACCAATAGTGCTGGGCAAGAAATACTTGGTCACTGGCAGCACCTGCGGAGACTGTCACAGCAAAGGAGGTCCTGTGGGGATGGTTTGAAAGCCACTGGTCTGGTGTCCTGCCCTCTGTGCCCTCTGCCCTGGCAGGGGAGCCAAGGCCTACCCTGGTTGTCATGCATGCACATGGGGCCATCACGCTGGTAGTTGGCCACTCGAGCACGGTAGGGGCAGTTCACAGGAATCTGAAGATAGTTGGGTCCCAGGCGGTGGCGGTGAGTGTCAGGATAGGCAAAAAGGCGGCCCTAGGGTAATAAACATGACAGAGACAGTTACTTATGAAATAGGAAGTGGCTATAAATGTCATTGTAACATTTAATGTGAAAAGGACTCTTGTTCATGGTCACCACAAAACTCTGCCTATCACCTCTTCAAAGAGCCAGGGTCTCATTTATGAAGTGAGTTCTCCCTAACCGAACCACCATGTGACCTTAAGGCCACATGGCAACCTATAAACTTCATGTCTGTGCTAAAATAACGCCTCTTTTTCCTCCCAAATGACAAGAAAGTATTCTGTCTTATATTATTTACCATTTCTAAGGAAGTTTAAAATTGTAAAATAAATTTGCTGGAATCTAACTAACCAGAATCTTGAATTAATTCCAAACCTCCTCATTTCCCAACTCTAGAGAAGAAATCAACTGTTTGCTCTTAAAAAGCAGCACATTTCTACAAATCCAACTACATGGAAATTCTTCAAAGAAGCACCTTCCATATTGCATTCTGAATCGTCTCAGGTATGCTGGGAGTTCTGAAACCTTTTAGGTCTAAACAAAGTACTACACAAAGAAAACTGGCTCAAAATTGTCACTCTACAATGTCAAAGGTAACAAATCAAAGATTGATAAATGCTTTGTATGAACCAAGGCAGATAAGCATTTTGACATTTTTTTCATTAAAACTTTATGATCAGTTTTAATATCCAATTTCAATATTGAACTATTCTCATTATTCAAAATTCTACTCTATAAGCAATTTTTCTTTCATTGACTTGATCACTGATCTTGAATCTTAATCAGTATTCTTATATCCCAAATTTGACAAGACAAAAATAAAAGCCAAGTTGAATATTCTATACCAAATCATCCCTACTGGCATGTAGAACCTAGTCCCACAGTTCTGTCCACAAAATGCTCTTGACTGAAAACTCCACTCCCATTGTCATTTTAGATAGTCTAAGATAATGCTCAGATGGCTGGTCATGCAGCCATGACTAAAACCCAGCTACGGTTGAGAAGCTGGTTGCCTCTTTTGGCTCAAGAAGTTGTGCTCCAATTCTTATCAACAGGGTACAAGATACAATCTAGCTATAAGCAACTCCTGAATATAGCCTCTATCACATGAGTTCTGGTTTTCCATCAACCTGCCCCGTCTACGGGTGGAGATCCACAAAGGTTATGAAATGGGCACAGTGAGGCCATACCTGACATCAACTTGAATCTAGGTCTTACTCAAGGCCCTGCCCCTGCGCGCCCTTCCTGAGCCTGGAGGAAAAAGCAGACCAATCCCTTTGCATGCAAGCAACTGGCCCACTTCTCCAACTCCAGCTGGTAAATTGAAGAGTGTGGGAGTAAAGACGCTGCACCTGCACTGTCAGGTACTCTGGGACAGTCTCTCTGGGACTCACATTACACTATTTTGTTCATTTCACAGTGGTCTGGCTTATCATTTTGGATAAAGTCTTAAAATTTGTTAGTAAGGCCTGTGAAAGGTAAATCAGAACACTGTGCATTAACACCCCAACTTCCACTGCCCAAGCTGCAGCCCTCACTGACTCTCATCAGGAGCAATTTCAAAGTCCTCCTAACTAGTTCTCCATTTCCATTCCCTCCTCCAACAATACATCCTACCAAAAGAATCTTCCTAAAGCCCAATCAGATTATATCACTAATCTATTAAAACACCTTAAACTTGTTACCAAATGGCTAAATGAGTACTACAGTTCTTTCTCAACTGCATAGCTCCTAAAGAATTTTGTGGAATAAGAATTCACAACTAAATGACCTGAGAAGTTATGGGAAAAGCTAGGATAGGATCGACAGTCTGATAAAACTTAGAGAAGTTCTTACAAACACTTGAAAAATTCATCAGGAAAAACTAAAGCACACTTAAGTTAAAACATATATACTTGTCTGAACTAAAATGTGGAAATGACATGATTTCCTCTTGTCATCCTTTTTCCCCATAATTTCAACATAATTTCAAATGCCTTATACATGCATTTGCTTTTGTTGTAGAGAATAGGTATTCACTCTTGGTCCTTTTCCCTGGGCCTAGAATTCCATTTATTTCTTCAATGTTCTACTAATCAGGTGACTCAGTGTGCCTGCCTCCAGGTCTCACTGGGATCCCAGGGACCAGTGATTCGTGTGAGAAGACTCAGGTGAACTTTTGTTCCTCAATACTACAGTTATGCAGTCTTAGCTTGGCTATGACAATTTCACACCATGGTGAACCCCATTAGCCCCTCCATCATAGAGTTCAACACTCCTCCAAACCCAGGCAGGAAATCTTTGGGGCCCAGGGTCACACTGCCTTAGCTTCCTCAATTCCTCAGTTTCAATGCAAGCATTTCTACTTATGCACTGTAGTCTGCTCAAATTTCCCTCATTATTCCCAGCTGCCTGCTCCCTCATTCTCTATTTATCACCAAGAGGAGTGATTCTACTTGTTATCTACCAGACCACATTGCTCAAAAAACCAAAGAAACTTTTTGTTTTCCTAGAAGGAACAACTGTCTAAATTTCCACTCAAGCTCTTAAAGTCTCCTCTGACATATACTCAATGAACCAGTCCAAACTCAATTCTTCTCACTCAAGAAAGAATGACAATGTAGCTAAATATACCCCAAATATTCTACCTGTCCTGTCCCATTTACCTTTTGAAAATAAAAATCCTCGCCATTCTTCAAAACCCATCTCCAATGATACCTCATTCCTAAAACTCTGTCACAGACCTCTGATCAGATAACATTTCAGGTTTGGATTCATCATGGCACTCTGCCTTATGTTGTGGTCATCTTGTGTTTTTATATCTGTCAGAGCATCTAGGACAGGGCTATTACACACAATAGAAAAGTACTCAATTTATGTTAGTTAAAAGAAACAAAAACTAAAGCCAAAACATACTTTCTATAAAAGCCCTAGATATCCCTAATGTCATAGCAAAAAGTCAATATTTAAAAAAATTTAAAAACCGGAATCTTAGCTTGTACTCCATGGAGACTGACACCCGCCCTGGAATCAGAACTTACATAACTAGCAACCTTTAGTCACTGTGGTCTGAGCTAGGGTATGATCTTTAACCTCTGTTTTGCTCTCAAAGTCCAAAAACACACACACAAAAAAAATTATTTTCATGTTAATTATTAAGCCAATTATTTTCCTACCGATTTGTGGTCCAAAGTAGAATCTCCATTCTTTGTACTCTTGGAAGAGCATATTGGTAAGTGAAAACGGGCCCTGAATGCCTAGCAACTACTGCAAGACATATCACTGAATTAATCTGCCTTTAATCACTGGCAGTTTAATTCATAAAAATTGTCCCCAGATCTGTCTTTATGGATGAAAAATGCAAACAACACCATGGAATAGGAAATGGATGAACTTATGCTGACTAAGGTGTTCTAATCTAATTATTATTCCCTCCTGGCCATCTCAGGCCAAAACCATGCTTTACCCTACAGATACCTACGGTACTTCTATTATGTTTTTTATTTTTAATTAAGAGACTAAATGTTCACATCTTCACATATGTAGGAACTTTACTAGAGAACTTGGTTTAAAACTGGTTTATTTAGGAATGCCCATCTAAGGATGTTTCAGCCCAATGAGTTCCACAAGGAACTAAGCACCCAGGTTAAAGTTTAAGTAAATGTTCTAATTAATTCCTGATATAAAGATCATGCCAAATCACGTATTGTGTGTGTGTGTGTGTGTGTGTGTGTGCATATGTGTGTGTATTCACAAACAGGACACCTGCCTGAGAACATCTCAATCCACCAAGCTTACCTGAAGCATTTTGTCAGGACTGGCCTCAATGCCAGGTGGCATATTGCTCGGGTCAAAGGCTATCTGTTCAACCTCAGCGAAGTAATTAACTGGATTTCGGTTTAAAACCAGTTTGCCAACGGGGATGAGAGGGTAGTCTTTGTGAGGCCAAACCTGAAAAGAATGTCATGTTCACAATTACCAGACAACCAACGAAAGAGCATTAAAGGTGCCCATGAATATATCAACCTTCAAATATAATCAAGTTGGTGAAAATAATTTTTGACCCAACAAAACATGATAAGAATTTAAGGTGAGAATGTAACTAAAATCTTTAACAACAGTAAGTAGTAAGTATTGGCCCTTTCCCATGGCAAAAATATATCAGATTTCCAAAATTCATTCCCTGCTAATAACAATAAGTGAAGCCCCCTATAGAAACTCCATGCTCTTATCCAACAGAAGTATGGAACTGGGATGTTGGGGGCCTCACCCATAGCAACAAGACCTGAAGTGCTGCCACCACATGTTGTCTATGATGTCCCTGCTACTGTGAACACGCCATTGGGATTTGTGTTGTTTTCTTAATTAGGTAAGAAGAGACTTCAAAAATAAACAACATAATTGTTGCTGACTTACTTTGGTGAGATCAAATGGATTAAATGGGAAAGTTTCTGCCTCTCTGAATGTCATGACCTGGATGTAAAAAGTCCAGGAGGGGTAGTTGCCTTTGGCAATGGCATTGAAAAGGTCCCGGAGGCCATAGTCAGGGTCTTCCTGGGAAAGTCTTGCAGCCTCCTCAACAGGAAGGTTTTTGATGCCCTGGTCAGTCTACAGAAAGAAAAGAATGAGGTCAAACTCAAACTTACTGGTCAAGCTATCAAAACTTAATCAGAATTCCTTGAACAACTGTGAGAAATCCTACTCAAAGACTAAGCTTTCTTTACAATAGTTTTATTGTTTAAGTCTGATACTAGTGAATTTATCAATAAGAAATTCTACTTGATTATCCTGATTCTTTTAAATATCAAGTAAATCCATCCATACATTTTATATTTAACATTATTTCTATATTTCCCTTTAATTCTATATTATTTGAATTTTTCTACTCATGTTACTTTTCTAACCATAAAAAAATCAAAATATATTTTAAAAATAAGCAAAAGATTAATAAAATTAAAGGACTTCCTTTTTTTACATCCTGTAATGTTTTAAATCCCATATTATAACAGCTCAAATAAATTACTGAGATTGTACTTAGCTAGTATCTCTCCAATCCCCACATTCTTCCTGTTTTGTTTTGTTTTAAGAAAATCACAGAATAGTAGTTCACAGAGCTGAAAAGAACAGCTGCTCTGAACTGGTTCTCTAATTATGAATGGGCAAAAGTAATATTCTGACTCTCCAAACAAACCAAAAAAATCGAGGAAGTTAAACTACTTTCACAAGTGCTCTTATTATCATACCACACTGCTCCTACACTGCTCACCAGGATCCTTATTCTAATAGACCCCCAGCAAGCCAAGTGTCCTGGAAAGACTTCCTGAGCAAAAAGCAACTCTGGGAGGCTGCTCTACCTCTACCATAGAAATTTCAACTCTGTTTAGTAAGTGGCAAAGTTTGAACTCTTCTTACTAGTGGTCCAAAAGCCAGGCCACCTTCAGGATTAAAACATGAAGCTCACTATGTGCAGACTACCCAAAGAGCTAATACATTAAACTGTGCAACAATATTGAAATACTCTTATAGCCTCGACTGAATCCCTTGAGCTTAGAAAGGAATCCTCATAGGTCAGAAGAATACAGACTGATGACTCCATGAACACCTCAGCTACCTCAGGATATCTTAATGAGTAGACATGTAAGCAATTCAGTCTTTCTATGGCCAGCAGTATTATCCCAACTTTACAGTGAAAAGAACTGGTGCACAGAGAACTTTTAGTAACATGCCCAAGGTCTCAGTTATGCAGAAAAGTAAAGATTTGAATTCAGGTTAGCCTAACTCCAAAGCTAGGCTGGCTGCCCCACACACAGTCTTTAGTTTGCTCTAAGTGACTCCTTTTGGCATTTACAATTACAATGTATCAACTGCTTCTAGAAACTGTTCCAAGTCATAAATGCAAGAAGAGATTAATGTTTCCGTGTAAGATATACCTACACAATTTGTTTAGATAAAAACTAAGTCAAGATAGAAGAGAAGAGGGCTTTTTGATGTCACTAAAAGGGATACTTCATTGATCAGGAAGCCACTTCCTTCTGCCTATTTTAGCAGTAGTATTTGGAAACAGATAGGCTTCTATTTTTAAAAATAGAAATAGGCTTCTATTTTTAACTAGCTCTCTGGAGTTCATTGGTAATATCACTTATTGTAATAAGTGCCAAGATCATAACTTTAAGTTATTTCAGTTGATTAAGAAGTTCCCCCAAGCTTCTCCAGAAGTAATTTGATCTAAGTATATGAAAGCAAATTTAAAAAAGAAAAGTATTATTTTGTCTTCTGACATTTGTAACTGATTTTACTTTTTTTGCCTTGCTCATAATACAACCTCAATAAATGCTAAATAAATCAATGGATCACATAAAAAATTAGGAGAAATGTTTTTGAGACAATAATATGAGATGCTAGAACTGATGGTGAGATTGATATGTGCACTGATCTGCCTTAATCCTGTTCTGGACCCTAAAAGGGCAATAACTCTGGGCTTGGAAAGGCAGAGCCCCACAACACTTCACTATTTGCTAGGGCTTGATTCCAAACTCCAACAAAGAACTCTCGAGAAGCTGGGATAACCTAGGTAGAAATCTCCTTCTGCCTAGCCTGGAAACCTTAATCATCTCCCTACCTTTGAGTTCAAACCAAAACCTTCTGTCTTCCCACTTCAGAGGAAAATCTTAACATGCACCAGAAACACTAACAGCAGAAACACTAACCCAGAGAGACAGCACAAAATGAGCATTTAAATATATATATATATATCAGAACTTACAGGTAAGAACTTACAGGAGAAGGGGGAAAAAAAAACTTGAACTGTTGACAGTAGTTATGTGCTACCTCTGGCCATGCATAAAGTAGAGATCAAAGAGAGACTACACACAGCTCTAACTGAACAGCATGAATTTACTCATTGGGTGGGGGTCAACACAATATTCACAGTGCTAATCAACTAGACCAATACTTTCTATCCTAGGCAGTGGAAGAAAGGAAGAGGTGAGAGAAGCTCAAATTCCTGCTCAGACTTCAGAAAGAATAAGGAGAGGTGAATAGTAGGAGCCTCTACCTCAAAGGCATCATATATACCTTATAATGGAATTTACAGTAAACTGCCTCTCCATTTGCATTAACCAGCTTGAAAGTATGCGATCCATATCCATTCATGTGCCGATGTCCATCTGGAATCCCGCGATCACTGAACAAGAAAGAAACCTAAGGAAGAGAAGTTAAAGCCTCAAATCTCTCGGTTTAAATCAAAACATCCGATGTTTTTAAGACATTCTTAAGTTTCCAGAACATCCCTTAATGACACAGAACATACCAATCAATATCCCATGGGAAAATACCAGTATTATTTCATTTATAGAAAATAACAAAGAGAAAAGTTTCAAAGCAGGATGATAAACAAATCATTAATGTCATGACTCAGAATTCCATGGAGAGAAGCTAAAAAAAATCTGAAAACTAGCTTAAGCCATTATTCAAAATACATTTTAATAGCAAAATAGTTTAGTATTATTTTCCTCTTTTTTCCTAATGTAGAGCTTCATCTCAGACTAGAGACTTTAATCCTTAGTATTGCTAATTGTCAATTATAATATTTCCAGTTATCTAGCATCAACATTCAAGGCCTATGAATGATGAGAAATAAAATCAGTCATTATAAAACTCTTCGAGATCAAGAAATTTGAGGAAACATTCCAGAAAAAAATCAGAAGACAATTCCTATAAAGCAGCCCCATCTGGAGAATCACGAGGCCTAATTCACAGTTTCACCCCAGTGATGTAGTATAATTCAGTGGAAAAATAAGGTTCCCACCTGATGCAGAGACTCAGGACGTAGACTCCAGAAGTCCCAGACCATGTCTGGGTCCTTCAGGTGTGTCTGAGGATTTCTCTTTTGACTGTGGATAAAGGACGGAAACTAAATGGGGAAAAAAGAAAAAATTCCAAAAACTAAGTTTATAGGAATTATGGTGTCTTACATTGTACATTGCCTACTGCTCATTTATGGATCATAATTCTAAACAATACTAGAATTTAAACTGTCAAACTCTAAAATGAAATTTACTCAGCACATACAAGTAGTACCTAAGATACCTAAAGTATTTCAAATATACAAAGTTAAAGTAACTCCTTAAAGAAAAATAAATAGGTACACACACACACACACACACACACACACACACACACAAAATCAAGGTCTATATGCACCTCCAACAGAGACATCCTTTACATATTTTAGGGCAAAGCCCCTCTTTTGACTAATCTTCAATGTTCTACAAGGAAAACTATACTCTTCCCATTTAAGGCAATGAATCTTGAAATGCCAAAACCAAGACTAACAGTATTGTTGTCATTTGATCTTATAAAGAGATATTAAATGTAAAAAATATATTTAAAAGGACAATCCAGACAACCCAAATTCTCTTCTTTCTGCCTTTCCTGAGGCTTCTCCTCATATGCCAACCTACACAGAGCAGTTGAAATCAATTTAAAGCAACATTTGTGAAACATAAAATATGCTACCACCTACCAACAAGGCATCCCTGATGAAGAAAATAGGGGTGTTATTTCCAACAAGATCCCAGTTACCATCCTCAGTGTAAAATTTCACTGCAAACCCACGAGGGTCACGAACAGTGTCAGCTGAGCCCGATTCTCCAGCTGGGAGAGTCAAAGGGGAAATTAAGCATAAGTCATAGTATTCTGCAAAAGTCATAAAAGAAACATAAGGATCTGTAGTTTCTAATCCATTTCCCAGAAGTAAAGTAGGCATTTACATGCCTGGGATAGTAGGTATTTACATGCCTGGGGTAGATCTAATTACCACCCACCAGCTAATTAGATCTACAAATCAAACAAAACAAGTAATTGAAAGTAATAAGAGAGCATATATAATAACAGCTCAAAAGATTATCCATTTAATATAACTTTGTTTAAACTGGTAATTAAATTTTAAATTAATATAAGGGAAGAAAATAATTACAAAGATAAAGAGAGTGAGCCATCAAAACTATGAGGTTAACATTAAGAAAATCAATTAAAATAAAAGTTTACTTTGTAATCTGATTTATTTTTGCATTCTGCAATATTATTAAATGCACAAAGCCTAACATAAACACCAAATTAATCATGTATTGTGATGTGTAAGCGATACAGTACGATATTTCTGAATACTAACTAGCTCTGTAACATGAGAAAAATCACTTAACCTTCTGAAATGGAATAACCTATTCTGCAAAGCAGATCTGAGCATTAATGTCTATAAAGCACCTAACCATGGTCGGTACAGACTTAATTCTCAATAAAGGACAGCTATTACCATTACTATTAATAAGAGCCTTACTCCATGCATCCCTTTGAGGCAACCACTTATGGAAAGCTCTTCCCAAATGTCACAAAACTGCAGAGGTAACCTCTCTTATAAGGGTGATTTCCTAAGACTTTAACAAACAGAAATATAAGTAATTTCTTACATGTCTCCAAATATATTTTCTACTGTAAAACTTGCTAAATTTTGGAGAAGTGCTTGTTTCATATTTCCTAATAAGATTTCTTGAAATTTTTAAGTTATAAATATCCCAAATAAAGTACAGGCTGAATTGCACAATACCGTCATGCAAACAGACTGACTTACCAACAGTAGAGAATCGAACTGCAATTGGAGTTCTCTTTCCAATATGCTCAAACACCTTTGCCTTCGAGTATCTGGTGATGTCATGTGTGACCTCAAAGTAGCCAAAAGCACCTAAAGAGAAAGATACAAAAATGATTCACCATGAGACCTTCACTCAGACTATCAGCCTCTCAAATAGGCACCTGGTGTTGAGAGAAACTAGTGGTGTAGCACCAGCCTTCTATGAGCTTCCAATGTGATGGGAGGAAGAGGAGCTGTCCAAACACAAAATAGTGAGATTAAATGCAAAGCTCAATTATCATTCATGTTCAAGTAAGTGCCACACAGCTGAGCCAAGAGGAAGAAATGAGTGGAGCTAGAAGTAGTTGATCAAAGTCAACCCAAGGACACAGGATCTCAGAGGGCCTTGATACAGGCAGGGCCTATGAGAGAAAGAAAACAAGAGAAGAAAAGGGGTCGGGGTTATGGCTCGGCGGTAGAGCGCTTGCCTAGCATGCATGAGGTATTGGATTCGATCTCCAGCACCACATAAAAGTGAATAAAATAAAGGTATTGTGTCCCACTACAACCAAAATAAAATTGAAGAGAAGAAAATACAGGGGAAAGAATAGTTCTAACAGTTATCAAGGATGCCTCAGAACCAAACAATAAATTGATTAGCATATTAAATCACGATAGAAAAGACACATGCAGAAAAGACAGAAGAAATCTATCTAGGAGAAAGAACTGAAGAAATTAGGGAATCTTAACTGGAAGTCCAAGGGTGCAGGCCAAAATGATGTTTCATTTCTTTCTCTGGGGATCTTTTTCCTATTGAGTTTTTAGCTTTCTTTTAAACCCCATTCCCATCTTTTGTTTTCATCATAAAAGCAAAATCAAACTTTTACATAAGTTTTAAACAAAAAAGAAGGAAAAATCACCCAAACCTACCAGTCTAACACAACTATGCTCAATATTGCAGTTCATTTCAGTTGTAGTAAGAGCACCATTTAAACCAGGCTGTAATTATAGCACATGTGTCTATATCTGTATTTCTATATTTTTATTCCTTCATTGATAGTATGATAGAAAAAATGGAAGACCACTGTTTTTAAAATAAAACATTTTATATATACTTGTTCAATCCAAGGAATCAACCACTACGTAATTACTAATTCCCCCTTTAGTAGACATTTTTTCTTTCTCTGATGAAAAGACATTTGGCACTTCTATCCAAGGTCCTCCAACACTTTGGGAAGGAATTTTGACCTAGGTATTCTGAACTAATCCTTTTTTTTTTTTTAACCAAACAACCAGAGATCTCACCTGCTCCTTTAGCATGCACAACTCTCTCGGGAATTCTCTCTCGGTCAAAGTGAGCCATTTCATCAGTAAAAACCACATCCTGAACAAGAAGGGGCCCACGGGGACCCGCGGTCATAACGTTAAGTTTGTCTCCTACTGGATTCCCAGCTCCGGTGGTCAGGACATCGGGTTTCTACGTGAACACGAAAGAAAAAAAAGTGTAAGAGAGCACAATCCAACTCGGAACACACTGTCACAGGATACATCACCATGCAATTTTTATTACTTGCTGCCCTTTTTTTAAATTCCCTTTGTCCAAAGTACTGAAATACTTCAAAAAATGCCTGAAATTTAGAGTCAAGTCTCAGAAATCCCAACAAGTCTCAATCCCAGTCTGCTGAGATGCTTGCTCTGAAGAGCAGAAAGACAGCTAAACAGCCTGCCAGCTGACTCAGTACCTGCTCTACAGTGAGCCACAGGGTTCCACAAGGAAAGTAATCAGACTAGGAGCCCCTAAAAAGGATCACTGTGCGTAATACTGAAGGTCCAAACTGATTATGAGAAAATGGCTAGCTCTTCACCCAGGGATAACCAACACTCTGCTACAGGGTGGATGTTCAAGGGTGCCATCCTGTGCAGGGCACTCATTTCTCTAAAGACGATATGCCAGCTACTTGTGACATCTCTTTTGATTTAAAAAAAAAAAAAGTGACTTTTACTGTCACTGAAAATATCTTACTTCTCATAAGATAGATTATAATATTAATGTCTGAAAAATGTCAAATGTCTCTGAAATGAGACAGGATATTTTACTCTAATAAACAACTAGTTTTGATCCACCCATTTCTTCAATTTCAGTGACATCAGAGGCCTCCAAGCTGTCCCTCTTCTCAGGACATGTCTCTCCCGAGGCATTCTTTAAGCCTCACATAATACTTCACAGCTCTTAGCTTCATCCCGATCCATAGTCACATGGTTTTTTTGACCATAGATAACTGCCTCTCCAGTGTCTTTCCTGCCCACTGGGAAATCAAGGGAGATGTAGAAGCAGCCAAGCTTTGGTTTCATTCTCCTGAAAGAACAACTGAACAGGCTCTATGGACAAAAGTCAACAGACCGATCCCACATACCAGAAAAGCATTCTGAATACTTCCACATCTGGAGTGGATCTATAACACTCATTCCCTATGCACAGCTGTCCTACATATTAAAATAAAGTTAATCCAGAATCTTCTCTAGAAGGTGATCTGGTGAGGAACTTAAACTCTAAAAGTCCTGTGAGCTATTTGAGAAAAGACAGTGAATAAGAGATCATGAAATATGCGAAATTAATGAACAAGACTCACACACACTCATAAATTCCCCTAGCCTGCTAGAATTGTTTTCACATCAAAATGGGCAAAAACCAAGGGGGCACGTCTTAAGAAAGCATGAATGCTGGATTAGAGCTGGGGCCCAACTTCCAGCTCTGCCAATCAATCATTAATTATGTAGCTCCTGGTTAAGTTACTTACTTTTGAGTCTCAATTTTTCATTGGCACAGAATAACTGCACCCTTGAGTTCATACAAGAGTTAAAAGAGCTAAATATATAAAAACACAGACCACACTCTAGGCACACATACACCACTTTATCCAGCTATGAGAAAGTGACCTGATAGCAGAAGCAGCAGAGCATTTGAGATTTTTCTAGTAACCATGACAGATGTATACCACTCTCTTTTTGAAAATACACATTTAGCTAGTAGGTGTGAACTTGTATAATTTTATTTTTCATTTAAAGTAGAAAATGGCAAAAAAAAAAAAAGAGCAAAAGTGTACAACTTTCCCTTTAGTTTAATCCTAAAGCCCTAGTTGGGTACAGTGGCAAGTGCCTCTAATCCCAGCAGCTCGGGAAGCTGAGGTAAGAGGATCATGAATTCAAAGCCAGCCTCAGCAACTTAATGAGGCCCTAAACAACTTAGTGTGACTCTATCTCAAAATTTAAAAAAAGGGGGGGCTGGGGATGTGGCTCAGTGGTTAAGCCCACTGGGAAATCCACTGGAAAGTGGTTAAACCTCTGGGTTCAATCTCTGGTACCAAAAAACAAAAACAAACAAAACCCCTAAAGCCTTGGTCTTCAGGCTTTTGATAGCGGCCTCTCCAGTGACTTGCACACAGGAACCAGCCAGGGGGCTTTTTAAGGCATCCCAATGCCTGAATAATCCCCCAGAGACTGATAACATAGCAGTCTGGGTGAGGCCCAGGATATTTTTAAAACCCCACGTGATTTCAAAGTGAAAACAGATTGAGAACCACTGACAAGAGCCTTGGGATGACACAAACATAATAAATGAACTGGGGCAAAATAAACCTGTCTGCTCTTTAAATACTTTTTTTTTTAACCATATAAAAAAGGCACTAAAGAAAGCCTAAAAAACATAAAGGGAACTTCCCAAAAGAATGATGCCAAGAGGATCCCAAGCAGCATAGTAAAATAAAAGCTAAACATCCTACTTCATATACGAAAATTCACAACAGTCCTTCAAGGTAAGGAGAACTATTACCCCATTCTCAATATGGGAAAACAAAGGATAAGAAAGTAACCTGCCCAAGGGGCAAAGCCACAACTTGAATCCTGTCTGATTTAATGACGACTCTTCATTGATTGACTAGGTTACACTAAGCCACATGTGCGCTATTTATAATCACCGCAAAGAAGATAGAAACTCAAGACACAAATCAACCACTGCAAGGAGTGAACTTCATTGGGATCTGGATTTGAACAGTTTAAGGAGGAGACAGACTATGTCAAGGGCCCCCAAGAGCACCCCAGGTTCACTGATTCTCTAGGACTCCCAGGACTCAGCATCCAGTCATTATCATGGCTACAATTTACTACAGCAAAAGGACACAAAGCAAAGTGTGAAGCAAACCAGGAGCCAGCTTGCAAGAGCCCTCCAGTGAAGTTCTACAGGGCACATCCAGTTTCTTCAGCAAAGGTTAGGGCCACACCTGTGAAACCGTGTTCAGCAGGGAAGCTCTTTAGACTCAATAGCCAAGTTTTAAATCAAGGGCCAGTCACGTGGCCCCTCTCAGCCTCCCAGAGGGGCAGCAGTTGCACAGTGTAAACCCTGTCATTTGCACGGTTTAAATATAGCTATCAGGGTAGTGGGAACACCCCCAAAGCCCAGCTTGCAGACAGCAGCAAGGGCCAACCTTGCAAGCAGGTCTCTCTGGGGACAGCAGTCTCCCACCTGCTGTAATCACTGCCTTTCTTCACCATCAGGGAAACCAAACACACGACTGGAAAACTGTTCATTTTTCTAGATGTGACCATGAAATTTCCAAGAAGCCCTATCTTTTGGAGATAAACACTAAAATATTTATAGATGAAGTGATACCATGTCTGCAATTTGCTTCAGAAAATGAAGGTGATGCAGGTGGAATAATAATGAAACAAGATCACTATGGGGGCTGAGGGGCATGGACTACACTAGGACTGGTCTGAAATTTATCATGATATAGAATTTTGATTTTTTAATGAAGAATCAAAGAAAAATGTTTAATGCAAGATATATGGCAGAGGGCTGGGGATGTGGCTCAAGAGGTAGCGCGCTCGCCTGGCATGCGTGCAGCCCAGGTTCGATCCTCAGCACCACATACAAACAAAGATGTTGTGTCTGCCGAAAACTAAAAAAAATAAATAAATATTAAAATTCTCTCTCTCTCTCTCTCTCTCTCTCTCTCTTAAAAAAAAAAGATATATGGCAGAAGCTGAAGCAAAGGAAGGAAAAATGGAAGGCTGCTTCAGTGCTGCTAACACATGAGTGTGGACTCCACCAGACTCTGCTCTGCTTTCCTATATTTACATGCTTAATCAAGACAAGAGCAGGAGAGTTCCACACCACACATAAAATACACATTGGGCAGTGGACCTGCTGATTAACACTCCTCCTGCCCAGAGGGCTTAGCATCACTAGGGAATGTGAAAGTTTAATTTCCAGGTAGGCCACTCAGTGCTAAGTTGTGCATTCAGTCTCATGTGTGCCTTCTTTTTTTTTAATCTTAAACACTCTAGGGGGTAGTTCTCAAGCACAAAATAAATCAATGAATTCACAACACCAGATGCACCCAAATATCTAGTAAACTCATCCTGGTTAAGCCAACAGGTGGTTATCAGTTAATATGAATTAGTCTATACTCAAAAGGCAAAGAAGAGTTTTTATTCTTTTCTATTTGTTGCCTAAATTATCCTATACACTGTACTTAAGGGATTCAATAATAAGATACTCAATAAATATGTATCCAATAAAATATTAAATAATATATCATCATGCTAGGGATGTCGATCAGTGGTAGAGCACTTGTCCAGCATATGCAAGGTCCTGGGTTCAATTCTCAGTACCTCAAAAAATTATAATAATGTATCACAGAACAAGTGAGCTCTAGTAAGATTAAGAAAAAAAAACAAACTATGGTCTTGATAAAGAACATAAACTGCTAGATCTGAAAGTGTACCTGAAACTGTCTTCACAACACACTAACTGCTATCAAATGTGTGACCTTTATAGCCTGTCAACCTAAATACAGACGACTCTCTGAAGAATACTGATATGTTTCTTGGGGAACAAGTGAGGAGCACTGCAGTGTGGAACATGCATCTCATGGAAACCCCAGGCATATTCTAAGAGGAAAGGGAAGCTTTTAAAGATAAAAGAAGAAGAATTCATAAATTGTTTTGAAACAATAATCCTTGGTCCAAGATTAATAAGAAGGGTGTTCAAAGATCAATAACCTGGTGGCACCAGCCCAAAGTTGAATAGACAGTTGCTACACAGATGCCCTTGCACAAGCATGTTCTGTGTAAGGATGAAGTGGCCTTTGTGCACAGTCATGGCTCTGGCAGCCTTTGGTGACTAATTCTTGTTACCAGGACTAGGAGCTTTAGCACTGGTGGTGGTGGTCAGGCTTAACACAAGCAACTCCATTTTGATTCTGACAATTTTCACAAGCCTTAGGCTAACACTCAGGGCAAGGCAGAACATTAAGGTGTCTAGAACGCAAAGCAAAGAATTGCATATCCTTGGTGTGAAACCTCATGGGGACAGGGGGAGCAAAAAAGAAAATTTACAATAGCTCCAAGGACCCCTGGGAAGAGAACCAAAAGGTAGTTTTAATTCCAGAAAAAAAAGAATGACAGTATTATTATTATTATTATTATTATTATTATTATTATTATTATTCTATAACACCTTTTACAAGAACAAATATCAGACTTCATACTGATAGTGCTGGCCTCCAAGAACAGAGTAACTGAATACAGCTTCTCCTTTATGCGAGTGAGAAATGTTTCGTTTTTCAAACAAGGCTCTGTCATACTATTTTGTATAAGACTAAACCCATTACAATAGTTTCTGATTTTCCCTTCTTTCCTCTCGGCAAATTGCCAAGTCACTTACTTGACTACTACAATGTTTTCAGCCAGAAATGGTCAAAACATTGCTACTGGTTTTCGAGAATTAGAAACAGAATAATTTTGTAGAAAAATAAAACTTTTAAGATACACAGAAAATTACTATTGCAAAAGAAATCTTTTCTTTCTTGGAACTGTCTTAAGTAAATCTGGTAACACTGAGATCAGGGCTAATCCTCAAACTTTCCAGAAAAGGTAGAGTTTTGGATAGGGAAAGGGAGAGTTTGGAGAGATCAGCTCAAAAAATAAAGCTCAACAAATGAAAGATTCCTTTATTCTTTGTATTAGAAGCAGCAGTAGTCACTGAATTTAGGAAATTAAAAATAAAAATGGGAAAATAAACACAAATTAATATTTATCTTACATTTTGCAATCATCCTCTCCTTTCTTACTTGAAGAAAAACTGTGGAATGGTCTAGATATTGGTGAGGAAGTAGAAGTGAAAACTTAGAAATTTTGATTCCATGTCTCCTGTTTAACCTGCTGACATACTGTGACTCAGCAATTCCACTTCTAAACATTTCCCAAAAGAAGTAACACATGGATCAAGGATGTGTGTCAATGTGGAGCACTTGCCTAGCATGTGCAAGGCCCTGGATTCAGTCTCCAGTTCCAGAAAGAGAGGGAGAGAGAGAAGAAAATGAAAGCCCATGTACATAAAGGGTTAAATCACTCAGTCACTCCCTCTCCAACCCATACATTGGCAGTGTAACATCAACACTTACTATCCAGGTTACCCTAAAAATTATAGACCCTCGTGGGCTATATGCATAACTCACTGACAGAAACGGATGGGCTAAGAACCATCCTTTCTCCCAGATAACAAGGCACTATATATAAAAAGGTAAGGCTTAAAATGTTCAGATTCTCCAGCCTGATCTGATGGGATTAAAACTTACTCATTAAACCTAAGCATCGTGAAGAAAGGGCCCTTGCATTCTAGGCAGTGAACAAAAATACCCACTTAAGTTCCATTCAGAGAGGCTAAGGATAACTATAGAATGGCCTTCCTCTGACCAATGTATTTTGGGAGTAAGAGGCAAAGACTTTTAAGTGGATCCAAGTCACGCCTGTGAAGACACTTGATTGAATGCTCCATTATTAAAGTTTACAAAGCTCCCAATTCACTTGTCAGCAACAACATCTGACCACAAGGAGACACGCCCAATAAATTGCTTTCACATTGGCTGACTCTGGTTCCAAAGGAGGATCCACCCAATTTGGCATCCTCTAGCTGGTTCTTGAGGGAGGAGACAGCAGAGTGCCATCCCATAGTAGGTCCAAAATCTAAAGCTCCCACAGTTCAGTAAAAGATTAAAACTTTTACTGAAGGCAGAATACTGATACAGAACTTCCCACTTACATCAAGCATTTAGCAAGCATGGGGACATGTTTTGTTTGTTTGTTTGACATCATATGTTATCAGCATATTTTTCTAACAAAAGAAGTATTTTAATGTCAGAAAATTAAAAAGAGATCATGTCTATTAGTCTATTACCATATCACAAGAAAATAGCTAGATAGCTTTTCACTAAATATGGAATGTATATTTTAGACAATATAATAGCTTCCAAGACACAGAGGTAGACTGCATTTTGCAGCCTCCCTTACAATTGTGTGTCCTATAACAGAGTTCTAGCCAAAGGAATGTAAATGGAAGTGACTCTAGTCCCTAAACCTACCAACGTCCTCCTCTGTGGCTAACCCTTCTGTGGCTAGCCTCCTTCAGCCTGGAGCCCTCAATGATTGTGAGGAACAGAGCACCTGCCCACTCCCTTCAACCTCAAAGCACTTTAGATCATCTTACAGGTGAGAAAAAAAATTCTAATATATTTACATCATTATACATGTTGGGATCTATTATTATAGCATTTAACCCACCCCAGATTAAACTTAAAGCATGGGCTATGAATCATCAATAAAAAGATAAGCCTATTTTTCACAGGACAAAAAATTTGCTAACAGACACTGCAAAGAAACATAAAAATGATCCATAGCACCTGAAAAGATGTTCAGCATCATTAATCACCTGAGAAATACAAATTAAAATCACAGAGATAAGAGCTCAGAACCACAAGAATGACTAAAATTAAAAGACCAACAAAACCAAGAGACAGTAGGATGTGGATTGACTGGAACTCTCGTACACCTCTGATGGAAGAGTAAAACAGTACAACCAGTTTGGGAAAAGTCTGAGCAGTTTCCCATAAAACATTCACTTACCCTATGACCCAGTAAATCTACTCCTAGGTATTTTCTAAGAAAAATTAATGCATGGGTGCACATAAAGACTAATATAAGAATTTTCATAGAAACTTTATTCATAATAGCCAAAAACTAGAAATAAGTAACAAGAAGGAACTTTTCAGGGTGATGACAATCTCCTATACCTTCATAAGGGTTTTAGACTCATTGGTGTATATATTTATTGAAACTTGTGGAACAGTAGTATTACTGTATGTAAATAACACCTTAAAAGCATATACACACATTGAACTGTTAATTCACATGATCCGTGTTTAGGAATAAAGCATACTGATGTCTTCTTACTCTGAGGTGCACTAAATAAATTAATAGACTACCGGATGTATAAAAGGATGGACAGATGGAATAACCTGTTATAAAAGACATGTAGCAAAACATTAATTGCAGGATCTATATATGAGGATATGCTGCAAAATTCCTTCAACTTTTCTGAATGTTTTTTTCACAATAAAGCATTTGAAAACTACATAAGCTAGGTGGCTTGGGCAAAATTCCTTCTGGAGGGTAAAAATAAGCAATCTTCACTCAGTCGCAAAAATGAAAAATATCAATGTAACTATCAATCAGGAGGATGTATACAATATGCTGAGATGCCATGAGCAAAAGAGACAGCAATACTTCAATGGAGGTACCCAATTACAGATGTGCTTTGTGGCCCAGCTGTTTCTCATATGGGCAACTATGCCTGGGAAATCAACAGCAGGGACTTAAGGACTCTAAGTTAATGAGTCTCCCAAAGAAATAGCAAGCTAGTCTCAGAATAAAAGAGAGTCTTCAGAAATGAATATATTTGGTTTATAAAAATCTCACTATATCACCCACAATATTTCTCAAGTAGCCAATCATTCATGAAAACTTCAGTGTGAACCAGGAATCAGCAGTCACTGGGTATGCAACAAGTCCTGGTCTCAAGACGCTCAGTTCTAATCTTGACTCTGCCACCAACTGCATATCCTTGATTAACATTCTTACATCTTGGGCTGGGGATGTGGCTCAGAGGTAGAGTGTTTACCTAGAATGCATGAGGCCCTGGATTCCATCCCCAGTACTGGGGGAAAAAAAAAATAATAAGTTAAGTCTCTCTGGTATGAAAAAAAATGAGCTATTTTAGTGGTATATAACAAAGAATGGGATTAGGAGCTTAGAGAAGAATGGCAGCCTTCTCACAAACAGGGAACCATTAACACAATTCATGAGAGCACTTGGCATCAATGCCCCAGTTTATGAACATTTTAGCACAATTTTGAGAAAGAGCAGTGAACTGGATAGGGAAAAATGTAGAATTAGCCCTCTCTGCCATGTTAACCAGAAGCCCTAGGAACTTGGCATGACACTCTGGTCCAACCAGCCAGAAAACTCAACCAAATGCAGTCTCATCTAATCCAATCTTCTCAAAGATGCCCTTTAAGACTCTGCACCTCTGGGCACAAGCCTGCAATGCCTCCCCCACCACCACTGGATTGGATCCCTCTCATTTTAAAAGATTCTGTTCAGATGTCACCTGCTTTGGGGAGTCTCACCCGTCAACTTGTTCATTCCCTTTACCAGTCTTCAGGTACTTATTAGACCCTTCACCACACTGGTGATTTATCTTGTCTCCCAGACTAGACTCTGAACTTCTCAAGGATGTGGTTCTTGCCTCACGGGAATTTGTACACCTCGGCCCAGCACAGTGCAAATGAAATAATTTTAAAAGATATATTTTATTTAGTGGTTTAATGCTGTACATACTATGCATGTCACCATGATTGCTGCTGAAGACATCCACCTAAAATACAGTTCTTATATCCCACAAACATAAAATTGTGCAGATATTGTTTTGGGAAGGTTAAAGCTAATGCCTGCTCCCACTCCACTCTGACTTCCTTTCTTGAGGTTGCAGCTCTCTGCCTCTTTCTCCATGCTTTTTCCTTCCGCCCTCAAGCTGTGACCTCTGTCCCGGTTGGCAATAGTGCAAAATTCTGAGCCAACCACCCGAGTCCAGTGGCCAAAGATAAATCCTGCAGGCAGTCAGCCCCGCGCCCCAGAAAGCCGCTCTCCTGTCCCCCAAGAATGTAACAGTCCACCTCCACCCAAAGACTGCCCCCCGCCGCCTGTGGCCGATGGTACAGCCCGGCTCAACGCAGCCGCGGAAAAGCAGGGGCCGTTACTCGCCAACGCCCCGCTTTCGGCAGGGACCCGCCGGCCGGCTCTGAGCGCACAGGGTGTACCTGCGCCGCCCGCTGCTCCTTCCACTGCTTCATCTGGTCGCTAGCTGGATCCCGGCTGTCCGCCATGGTGTTGAGTTGGCGTTGCAGAACGTGCCAGTCAGCCTTGGCTCGCGCCTCTCCACCCTCAGCAGACGATCCCCGTCTGCTGCTCAGCTGCAGAGGTCGGAAACTTCAGGCTCCACCAATCAGCGCCGCCCCCATCCTGCCGCTTCCTGATTGGCCGTGAGAGCTCTAGGCGGGATGGGATTGGACGCCCAGCGGGGGCTCCTGGAGCGAGGCGGGCCTGGACCCTGCGGAGAGACTAGTGCTGGGGAGAAAAGGGAGAGAGCTCTGGGGGCGCGACAGGTGGAGTAGTGCAACTGTGGCTCGCTCAGCCCTTAAGAGTCAGAAGTCCTGGGTTGAATTCCTTTATGCAAAACAAAGTTGTGCCATGCCCTGATATAAGTATTGTTTGCTACTGAAGGATGGGTGGATCCTTTTTTCTTACATACTCTTTTTCTTATTCATGGATTATCACTTACCAGGCTAGAATACTAATCATACTATGAACCAATATTATCTATACTATTACCAATAATATTGTTTAGATTACCAGTATTATCCTCACTTTACAGAGTAGGAAACTGAGGCATAAAGAAATTAAAAAATAACTTTCCCAAAGTTACACAGTTATTAAGCGATAGAGTCAAGATTCTAGCCCCATCTCCAGACCCCGTGGCTTGTTGCAAAAGTGAATGTTGAAAAGAACCAGTCAAGTCATTTTCTTCCTCAGGATAAATATCAACAAAGTTTTAAAAAAAAAAAAATAGATCTCGAGTCAGTCACATGTTAACCTTTGTTCTTTATGTGAACTTTGCCCTGTTGGAGTTCTATTATTTGTTATTATTATGCTCTTTTCTGTTTCTATTATTGTTGGTTTGAATTCCTAAGAAATTATTTCCATAGAAAGAGAAATGGAGAAACAAGACCAATTTCTGATCTGGTAATATCTTGTTTTAAATAAGGTGTATGCTAGGCAGGGATGTAGCTCAGTTGGCAAAGTGTTTTCCTTGCATTTGCAAAGCCCTGGGTTGACACCCAGTTCCAAAAAAGACCAAAAAAAGGACCCAGTTTCCCCCCAAAAAAAAATCATACTGGGTACATAGGTAGAATTTCTATTTATTGGCTTTTTTATTATAATTTAATTTTAGTTTAAGTGAAAACACCTCTAAAACTCAGCCCTACTTTGAAAATACTGGAAATCCAATCTCTTTTACTCCTAAAAGTAATTCTAAGTGATAAACAGATTTGGACCCAGGTTTTAATATTTTCTTCATATGAACACATGAGTTTTAGGTTGGTATTGTCATTTAGCAAATGCTGCTTTCCAATTGTTCCAAATCTGATGAAATAAAAATATACTGGCATAAAACATAATGTTATTAATCCTGATGTCACCAAATCTAAAACCAAGTTTAAATATTCAAGAGAAAATGTTGGGAAGTCCACTGGGAAGCTTTATAAATTTTCTTTAATCAGTAGTAAAAGAAAAGAATGGAGAGAATGAACTCTATGACTTGTTAGATGACAGGTGTACCATGCAGCAGGAGCAGTAACGGCATCTAAGGTAATTATTTACTTATGTTCTGTTTCTCACACTCTGAGAGGGTAAATCTTCTACATATTTTAATTGTCTTCACTATGTCCTTGTGAGGGAATTGCAGGGGTAAGCAGAGGAGAGAAACAAACAAAAAAAGAACATAGTAAGAGATGTTTATGATTCAGAATGAGCCACTCATTTGAGGCACAAGAGTGAGCAGTGCCACCGCTCTGTGATCCTACCACAGTGGCCCAGATGTCCCTTGGTGTCTGAAATGGCTGCAGTTGGAACAATCATGAGAAGAAAAAATTTCATATGCCTTTTCTCATCCCAGCCTCATGTGCCATGCTACACCCTGAGTGAAAATAGAAAATAAGCTAGAATTTATCTTTACCTTAACTTCTCTGTTTTCTGATATTAAGAGTAATATATACTTACTAATAGACACCTGAAAATGCAGACATATATATCAAATAATCACATATTAATGCTAATAAATAGGTATCTTTCTTACCAACATTTTCTATCATATATATATACACATATACATATACATAAAGGTATTGTGTGAAGAAAGAGGTTTATAATTGATTATAAAGAATATATAATCTTATGTCCTTCTTCTTTTCACTTAACATCATAGAATGAAGTTTTTCCCAAGTCATTAAATATTCTTCAAAAAATGTGAATCCCCACCCCATGGCTGCATAATTTGCAATCAAACTATGTGTCTATACATTTTCCATTACCAGGAATGCTTAAATTTTTTTGTACTGTGACAGTAGTGATACCCCTCCTCTGCATTTGTATTTGCTTCTTTTAAGGTCCGTTTTCAGAAGTACTTTTCAGTTCAAATCATTTGAACATATTAAGGCTCTTATGACATACTGTCAGTTGCTCTCTGCAACACTTGAACCAGCTTAAACTCTCACTGGCTATAAGAGTGTGGATTGGCAATAAAATCTTAAAGATAGGTGAGTAGCTGGATTCTATATGTTCACAAGATGCATATTTCATTAGATTCTTTTGAGCGGAGAACCCTCTCGTGTTATGCTCAGCCATCATGGCGACCCCACACGATTCATTCGGCCCACTGAATGCCTGCTGTTCCTGGGCCCTCTGCCTGAGCGGCTTTCAGAGCATCCCAGTGAAGCAAGAAAGTGTACAGAGTGCCAAAAGGGGGAAGTTCAGTGGTTGTGGGGGCGTACCTAAGAAGACGCCTAGCCTGAACTTGAGAGGCCATAGGAGACTTCCTTGAGGAAATAACAGCAAAGTGAATCTTGAAGAATGAATAGATATTAGGTACCAGGCCAGAAATAAGCATGCTATGATCTACCCTGTTACCAGAAATCTGAAGAAATTTCTGCATGTTTCCTTGAAATCCTGACTTTATCCATGCTGGTACTGTGATGCCTCAAGTAGGATTGGGAGAGCAAGAAAATATTTACAACTAGGGTTAAGGCCTTTTCAAGTTCACCCAGGTACACTGACCTCTGTATTTGACTTTGGCTTTGACTTCTGTTGTTTACCCACTTTCCGGGGATCCTGCACAGCCTATGTAAACCAATCATGTTTGGCTACTGGGATGATATGCCCGGCTGGGAGTTATTTTCCAGTGCTGCTATCTCCGAAGTGTTTGATTACCAGTCTTCTGGTATCACACGTGTGCTCTCCCTTGACTTAACTGTGTGCAGCACGAGGTTGAATTCTTGCACCCTGACAGTCCCCAAAATGACAAAAAAACAACAATAACACAACAACAAAACTCACAGGCAAACCAACACATTCAATGTCAACTGAACCTGAGGTGTCTATGGGGAAATGTGGTTATGAAATGTCGTATTTTGAGGGGAACCACTGGCAACAGCTGGGGATGGTAGTCTAGGTGGAGTGGTACAGGTGTCTTTCTCCTCTCTTTTTTTCCTCATTAGCCCAGATCATAACCCAACAGGACTGGTACATAGTTAATAAGTCCCAACACTAGCATCAGGGCCCTTGAGGTTGGCTCTACTGTGACTATTGACAAACTATGTGACCTCAGGTAAGCCACAATCTTTCTAAGCTTCCATTTCTCTTTTGTAAAATGGAGATAGTAACAGCTTCTGTCTTACTTATAACCTAAGCTGCTAAAATAAAATCTTGTTTAAAGATCAAAGTTTACTTCTCTCACTCAAAACATCCCATACCTAGATGGTGCAGGGCTGGTTGGGCATCTCTGCCAATACCAGGCTTCCATTTCTGAGTCCAGTGTAGCTCCTACAGCTCATATAATTATAGCTGCATGCCAGCCAGTGGGAAGGGGGACAAAGGAGCACGTGGAGCACATACCCATTCCTTTTTAGTGTCCAACTAGAAATGACACTCATCATTTCTACTCTCATTCCATTACCCCAAATTTAGTCACATGGCCATGCCTAGCTCTTCAGGAAACTGAGAAATGTAGTCACTGACTGGGTGACCATGTGCTTGGCAAAACTCAGGCATTCTATTATAAAAGAAAGGGCATGTGCCATGTGCCACACTGACCTCCTGGGGTTGTTGGATTCAGGGGATGTTGTGCACGTAGATATCAGTATTCCCAGGTTATGAGAATGACCATTGCTCTTGAGCCCCCTTGACTTTTATGGGCTGATTCAGCTGCTGAGAAAATGCAACAGACTTTGTGCTCGCACATTATGTTCCTCCCACCCCTCTAGGGTGTGCTGTAGTTAAGAGAGTGCCTCTTGCCACTCCACATATGGCTGCAAGGTCACATTGTGATGAACAACCAGAATTGTAAACCAAACCTTCCCATCCTGCATAACCATCCTCTCAAAACTTATATTAGCAAAAGCTTACATTGCTCCTGCTATGCCCGGGCTCCACACTAAGGATTTTTCCAACCCTATCTACAATCCCATAAGGCATTATTATCTTCACTCTACCTACAGGAAATTGAGGAACACAAAGGTTAAGTAACCTCCCAAAGTCACATAACTAGTTAGTGCCTTTGGATTCAGACCAAGCAGTGGCTCTACAGAGCACATGTCAACTCCTAATTTGTTTTGCCTGCAACAGAGTGTACAGGAAGACAGGAAGATGGGGGCGAGTGCTCCCCATTCGTAGAATACACCCAACGCCTTGTCCCACACCCTACTAGGACCTGGCTCTGTGGGAAGCACACTGATGTAAACCAATTGTGAATTTCACATTTCACATTCCTGTGATTGAGAAAGACACAGGAAAATGACATTCTAGGCTTTTGAAAGAATCATGAGCGGTTATAGATTTGTGATTGCAGAGGACTGCAGGCTAGACAGCCCCGTGGGGGTGAGGAACAACCAAAGGTGGTAAGAGTGGTGGAGAAGAAGCTGGACAAGATGCAGCTTGCTGAGCACCGGGAGCAGGGGAAGGAGGAAGATCTTTAGCCACCCTTCTTCCTCTCAACAAAGCACAGGCAGAGACTGGGACTTCTAAAATTACAGAATGAGGATCCCTGGGAAAACATGTCCATTCAGACAGTTTCCACCAGGCAAGAGCTTCCACTGGCCTGGATTACCTCTTATACGCAGCTCTGCCCCAGGATAGGTGGACATAAACAAATTCTACTCTGAGACTCTGTGACATGAAGTAATATTATTCTAATTGTGCCAAGGATCAAAAGCAATGGCCTCATGCAAACAAAGGTCGATTTATAATTTTTTTAAAGGCACCTTACACTTTAAATGGATCAGAAAAATTACACACATGTGCAGAATACAGGTATTAAGATATCAATAAGATGATAAACAGGGCGAGTCTGAGTAAAAGGCAAACTGGAGTTATTTGTATTATTTTTGAAAATTTCTACAGTTTTAGTATAATATCAAAATAAAAATGTACCAAAGTGTGTTAAGTATATTCCTAGGGGGCCAGTCATATGTAACCATCTTCTCGGGGAATACCTTAATCACAAATTGTTCAGTAGTGGACTGAAAGACAGGGTGGGCCCAGGTTAGGCTCTACATAGGGGTAAAGTAGCAAGAGCAAGGGAAAAAATAGGTGGGAAAGAAATACCACTCAAACTCCCCCTGCATCGCCATTTCACCCAGGGGCTAGTGATTTGTTTTTTCTAAGAACAAGTTAAGACACAATCATGGTTTGCATCTGTAATGTCCCTTAATGTTGAGAGCCACAGCCCAAGGGGCCCCAGCAAACTTCCAGCTGATTGGCTCACCGTGGCCCCAGCAAACTTCCAGCTGCCAGCTGATTGGCTCCTCTGCGGTGATGCTCATTGGGCTATTTCCCCACCCTTTCAGACCACGGAGCTGCTCATTGGGGGACTCTTTTGGCTCCGCCCATGCAACCCAGCCAATCGGCCTCAAGAGTAGGAGGAGTGGGGGGTTGAAAGGCTTGTGGGAAGCCGGTGGTGGCAGTTGGGCTCTGAGGGAATTCCTGAAGAACTTGTGTGGTGTGTGTGTGTGTGTGTTTGTGTGTGTGTGTGTGTTTTCTAAAAATAAAGTTTGTTTCTGTTTGATAAGTAGCTCGTGAATTGTGGCCAGCCAGACTGCGGCCCCTCAAAACCTCATGTGTTGAAGACTTGGTTCCCAATGCAGCAATGTGCAGAGATGGAGCTTTGGCGAGGTGGTTGGATCATGAGGGCTCTGACTTCATCAATCACCACCACTATGTCAGTGGGTTCATAGCTGAATGGACTATTGGGAGATGGTAGAAACTATAGGAGGTAGAGCCTCATTGGAGGAATTAGGTCATAGGACATGTCCTGGAAGGTCATATCTATCTATCTATCTATTTATCTATCTCTCTCTCTCTCTCTCCTTCCACATTTTGTCCTCATTGAGGTAAGCAGCTTTGCTCTGCCAATATATTCCTCACCATCATGTTCTCTCTCACCAAAAATCCACAACAATGGGGCCAAGTGACTGTGGACTGAAACCTCTGAAACCATGAGCCAAAATAAATCTTTCCTTCTTTAAGTTATTTTTCTCTGGTATTTTGTCACAGCAATGGAAATCTGAATAATATAGACACAAAAATCGAAGATAAAAATAAGAAGATATAAATACAGATAAATAGCCTTATGGTATTCTTAATTCATATGTATGAGATTTAATGTGTTAATAGTTTTTAAAAAACCTTTAGTTCATCCCACAAAAAGTGCTGTAAGTTAACCTTGTATTATTATCTATAAGGAATTATTTGACAATGTTTGTTTGTAACTTTTTCATTACTGTATAATTAGCTATCCATTTAGTAAATATCAGCTATTATCTTGTCTAAATACGCCCTGATTTTATGGCTGCCTTTGGTTATGTTTGGAACACAATGTATCGTGCTATAGGTTCACACTCTTAGGTTTAGAGATCATTCTGTATATTGTTCTGTTGGCAGAAACCCTGAGAATACAAGCCTTGATGTCAGAGGTTGATTCCACGCAGGAAAAGTATCCTGCCTAGTAACGTGCATTCCTCCGGGCTTCTGTTATCCATGTGTCTACAGTGATCATCAGTCAATCATAGAATAAACTTTGAGCCAAGAGAAATATTATAATGTTGGAAAGGGACAGGAGCACTGAAGCCCACTACAAACAAAAGTTGCCCAAAATACCAGCCACCAGGTCACATAAGTATGCCACAGTGAACCCCACAGAGAGGACCACAGTTGGGAGCATGACTCAACAGTGCTGACCACAGGCTCAGGGGACAGGGAATTCAACATGAGCACATGGTCAAAAGCACTGCTTTGGGCAGGGCAGGGGGAGCTCTGTGGCTCATACCAGGAAGGACCATGCCCTCCTTACATCATATTCCCCATGTCATTTCTTTGCTTCTCTGAAACATATCAGCATGAAAGTTCTATGATCTGAAGATGGAAAAAAAAATGTGACTCTCAGAAATATTATATAACATGAAATAGGATAGTCTAAAAATCAGACCACGAATTGTGAAACCAAAGTCAAAGTTCTATTTGTTCTGGGCCAGTGAACTTTTTTTTTTTTTTTAAGAGGCATGTTTTTAAAGATAGAAGCTAAAAGAACAGGGGAAATATTATGAGTGTAGACATGTGGAGAGTCCTGCCTGCAGCATGCCAGATGGTCCAGACACCCCACTCCCAACCATTTCAGCCACCCCTGCATCTGTGCTTTACCTAGGAAATGAAAAGCAGCTGGCAACACGGTCACTGCAGTGGACAACTGTTACAAACACTTCTTCCTCCAAAGCACTAGAAATTTGTGAATGTGGAGCCAGGAAGACTGAATCATAATTAAATGCAGATGTGAAATTACTTTACACTATCGTGGCTTTAAAAGAAAGAAAAACCCAGGTGGAAACCAGTGTTTCCCTGAGAGAGCCGCGAAAGCCACACAGTCTGGCTGGAAAGGAAGACTTAGAAGGAAATCCAAGAGGTAAGGGTGAGTGGATGGAGATGAGAGAATCAGGTTACAAAGGGGGAAAAAAAAAAGGAAAGAAAGAATTTAGGAAAAACAGAGATGTTGATCAAGACTAGATCTCAGTGCTAACACGATAAGAGGGGGAGGGAAGAATAGAATCTCAGGGGATTAGTCAAAGGAGAATGAAGGGAAGGGAAGGAGATGGGAATAGGAAAGACAGTAGAATGAATCGGACATTCTTTCCTATGTTCACATACAGTGAATACACAACCAATGGAACTCCATATCACATACAACCACAAGAATGGGAAGTTATACTTCATGTATGTATAATATGCCAAAATACACTCTACTGTCATATATAACTAAAAAGAACAAAAAATTTAAAAAAAAAAAGACTAGGTTTGGGGGGAAAAAAACTATCCAAAGTTAAAGAAGGCAATGTACTTTTTGTTTTGTTTTGTTTTTTTAGTTGTTGATAGGCCTTTAGTTTTATTTATTTTTACTGAGAATCGAACCCAGTGCCTCACACATGCCGGGCAAGTGTGCTTCCACTGAGCCCCAGCCCCAGCCCCAAAGAAGAGAACGTGTAGGAGCAAAGTCCAGGGAATAGTTGGGTGGGCAGGGATGAACATGGCTGCAGGAAGAGCATAAGTCTCCAGGGACAGAAGAACAGAGGATGGAAGACGGAGCTAAGGAGACCTTTCTGCTCTGTTGGCAAAATAGGCTATGGACTGTTGAGAGGCTCATATTTGTCAAGAGGAAATATTTCCACTTAGAACAATACTTGCCTTGCAAAGCTGAACACGCTGTTTCACCATAAGTGTTTCTAAGCAGCTGCGACTGGTTGGGACCACATACTTGGAGACACCATGGTATGCCAGACTCTCAAATCCAGCTGATAACTCTCTTGACTGGTGAACCACAGGATTTGTTGTAACCAGCATTCAGGCCTATGGACTCCTTCCTTCATAGCCACAGAGCTAGTTTTCAATACTTCAATTATAGCAATTAATCCCTGATTGTTCCTCCTCAGCAAACTACTCAGTTTCTACCCTAGGGTGTGTTCCATTGCCTGGCAAGTTAAAATCAAGCAAACAAACAAACAAAAAAAGTCTTGAAATCTTTAGGCACTGGGGATTCTGTACAGAGAAAGGTAATGTCTAATGTAATATGTGTAAGAGCTAAAGATGACTTTACCCTCAGAAAGCCCTGTGAAACCAGGTAGAGTCTGGAAGAGACCAGCTAATGCTGGTCATCCAGTGTGTTCATCCAATAAGGAGATCAATCATCCCGTTTCTCTGGAACACAGAGGTTTCCCGGAGGACATGGGGCTTTCAGTGCTAAGACCAGTAGCTAACCTGGATCTCTGGTTATCCTCCCACCCTAAATTGTCACAACTGCCACCGTCATTTGGCTCCAAGTCCCAAATCCCAAGGACAGATGGAGGATGTAGGTACACAGCCATGAGAAGAGATTTGTAATCATGAATAGAATTCCTGGAATCCCTGCCACCTCCAGCTCAGCACCTTGGAATTCCTGGTTTCCACACAGTGAGAAAGCTGGAAAGCCTTTGTTAGGGCTGTCAGCTTGACTCTTCACTTGCCAGCAGCAATACTGTGCCCTGCCATCTTTTCTAGTAGACCATGACAAGTGTCACGGTTGAACAGCTGAACCTGTCTCAAGATTTAAAAATATATAAAAAGATCTGAGGATACAGCTTGGTGGTAAACACCCTGGGTTCTATCCCTAGTACAAAGAAGGAAGGGAGGGAGGGGAGGAGGGACGTACTGACTTTGCATATGGACTACCTTCATTTCATTGTAGCAGTGGCACCTTCTGAAACCCTAACTCCACTGTCACCCTGACAACTGCCACCTCCTCTCACTTTGTCGCCATTGCCTCCACAATCTTTTGCCACCCCAACCAGCTGACCTCTCCTGGTCACTGCTGATGTGTTCATCCAATAAGGAGACCAATCATCCCGTTTCTCTGGAACACAGAGGTTTCCCGGGACATGGGGTTTTCAGGGCTAAAACCAATAGCTAAAATCACATGGATCTCTGGTTATCCTCCCACCCTAAGTGGTCACAACTGCCACCGCCACTGGCTTGTTGTCTTAGAATTCAACATGGGAACCGTGGAGGATACTTCTGACCCAAGAAAAAGTGTTGGAGTAGCTTTTTCCTTTGCCTTGAGTATCCTGCTGGGGCCCCTGGAGAAACACACACCTCTGTTTCCCCGTGGAACTGTGCAACCCTGTAAGACTACACTGTCTTTCCCCAGTCTGTTTTCTGTCCACCAGCTCCCCCCACGGCCGTTACCTCCAGGCCAAATCTGCCGTGTCTTTGGGGAGGACTTTCACCACACATCCTGTGTGGTAGGAACTGTACATTCACTTACTGTTGTGGACCAGTGTATGTGCATTGATAAGAGCATGCAGAATACTCACATTGCACCCTTCACATTTGCTGTGGTGTTATTTTAAATCCTCAAGGGTAGGGAAAGAATACTTTCAGAAAATTTTTGAAAAAGAAAGAAATGAAATCTTTAGAGGAGACATTTCTTAATCTCACCAAAAGCTTTCTTTTTTTAAAAAAAATAAAATTGAGATTAATTTTCTGGTTTTTATAAAACCCATATATGCTCACCTCAAGTGATTTAGAAAATCATATAGATTTAACCTCCAAAATCACACCTAATCCCACCATCCCATATAATTACTGTCAGTATTTGTATCAATTTGATATATATCCTTCTATTTATACCTATACTTGCACTTAGATGTAGAAGGCTTTAAATAAAAATGAGATCAAATGTAGAAATATTATGTAAGTCTACATACTATAATAGCTTGTTTTTTTTACTTCTGAATATTATGAACATCTCCCCTGTTGACAAATAATAATCCATATGATCAATTTTAATAGCTACATGGTATCCCATGTATACCATGGTATCCTATGGATGTTTACCCCACGTGTTGAGCTTAGGAAAGTAGGAGCAGAAATTTCCCTAAGAGAAGCTTATAACAAAGCACCTTTCAGCTGGACACAGTGGCACATGCCTATAATCCCAGCAACTCAGGAGGCTGAGGAAAAAGAATTTCCAAGTTCAAAGCCAGCCTGGGAAACTTAGGAAGACACTGGAGATGTAGCTTGGTGGTAAAGCACCCCTGGGTTCTATCCCCAGGACAAAGAAGGAAGAGAGGGAGGGAGGGAGAGGAAAAGAGGGAGGGAGAGCATGGAGAGGGGAGGAGGGAAGTACTGACTTTGCATATAGACTACCTTTATTTCATTGTAGCAGTGGCACCTCCTGAGACCATAACTCCAATTTGCCACTGTAGTTTAGAGAGTAGTCCATAAAAGAAAATATCTAAAAGCACATCTCGATTAAATATCACCAAAAGGGGCAAATAGAAAACCCAGAGGCTCACTGATCTAATAAACAATGATCCATGAATCATAGGCAGGAAACCCTTCCCAAAAAGAAAAAGAGAGTAACTTCACTGCCAAATGCTGGCAGAGTAGTCCAAGTGGGTGAAAGCAGTTCAAAAGAGGTGGAGAGAGAAACCAGCAACCAGGAAGGAAGCAGAGGTGAAATCATCAAAGAACACAGAGAAGTAGCCCTTACGATAAGAAAAAGAAGGCAAATATGCAAAGGGCTCTTCAAAATGTGGAGATTATAATAAATAATAAGAAGGAGAAAAGCCTCAAAAGGAAGAAGCAAACATATAAGAAATGCAGGGGGCATATCAATATGTCAGGGTCTTCTTAAGTCAGAACAAAGTTTTAATTGGGAAATATGTCATACTTAAACTTTTGAATACGATAGAATTCATATATATGTAATGTAGGTACATGTAACAAAGAGTACCAAAATCAAACATCTGTGGGTCCACTCCTTTGCCTAAAAAGTGGAACGTGACCAGTATGAGTACAGTCTTTTGTATTTCCCTTCCTTCCTCTTGCTTTTCTTTGTAATTTAGCCCAACATGTATTTTTCATAAATAATGCACTTGGAGAGAGATTTACGTATTTTAAACTTTATATAACTTATGCAATGATAAAAAGAATCATTTAGAAACAGGACCAGTAAAACAAGTTTAGGTTTAGGATGCTCAGGCATGTGCTATGGTCTGTGTAAGTGTCCCCGAAAGGTTCATGTGTTCAAGCCTTGGTCCCCAGGGTGGTGCTTCTTGGAGATGCTGTGGCCCTATAGGAGCAAGGCCCTTGGGGGAGGTCCTCAGAGAGTCCGGGGTGCCCTGCGTGCCCAGGCAGGACAGCCTTGAGCGTTGTTTCCCCACGTTTAGCTGGCAAGTCACTCTGAGGGTGCTGCCGCTGTGGTTCACGCAGGCCCTGGTGAGCTCTCACTGGCAGCAGACCTTGGCCTTGTCCACATGACATGGTTTTGCAGGCATGCAGAATGCAAGAGTGACGGGGTCATGAAGGCCTCCACCAAGAATTCAAAGGAGAGCTGGGAGGCCACGCAGTGTGTTGCAGGGACAGAGTCCCTGCGAGCCGCTGCTACGAGTACTGTGTGGAGCTGTGGGAGTGAAGCCAAAGCTACAAGGAGACCCCCAGAAGGCAGAGCTGCTGACAGCGTGTGATGCCTGCCAAGGGAGCAGCGAGCAGCACGTAGAACCTGCCCAGCACTTTAGGGTTCGCATGTCCATCTGGGCCCAAACCAGCAAGGCCAGAAGAGTGGGGCTGCCCGAGCCCTTGGAGTCCACCTTCTGCCATGGTGTGCCCGTTGGCTGGACATAGAGCTTTAAGATTTCACTTTTTCCTTGCTCGATTTTGTGGTGCTTTGGGCTGATCCCTCCTTCCCATTTTTTATTCTTCCCTTTTTGTCTGGGAATGTTTACATTGTGCCCATCCATCACTGTAACCTGAAGTAGGCAATTTTCTTTTTTATTATGCCTCACAGTTGAGTTTGCCTTGAATCTCAGCGGAGACTTTGGACTGGGCTTTTCAGCAGTGCTGGTACAGTGAAGTCTTTGGGGGAACTCTTTGGGATGGACTGAATGCATTTTGCGTTGTGAGATAGATGTGAACCTTTGGGGGCCTGGAGTGAAATGATATCATTTGGATAAATATACCCCAAAGGTATCCTTGGGTATACCTGGCCCCCAGTGTGGCACGATTAGGAGTTGGCAGAAAGTTTAGGCGGTAAGGACTATTAAGAGATCCTTTGGTCATTAGGAGAATGTCCCCAAAGGTGATGTGGGACCTCAAAACTTTTCTTTCTCTTTTACTTCCTGCTCAGGAGGTGAGCAGAATACCCTACCACACACTCCCGCCATGACATTCTGCCTTGCCACAGACCCAAAGCTATGGGGCCAATAGTTGATGAAGTAGAGCCTCCAAAACTGTGAGCCAAAATAAAACTTTTTTCTTTATAAGTTAATTATTTCAGTTATTTCATTATAGTGACAGAAAACTAATATAGTATTTCTGATAAAGTGATGGGACAGACCAAAGGGAAGTCTCTTTGAAGGCTAAGATGTCTCTTATTAAGAACCTATACTGAGTGTATATTTGGGAGTCATATGCATGTGGACCTGTCTAATAAACTGGTAGCAAGGCGCAACACAAGTGTCTTTCCAGAGGCCTTGATAAACCTCTTAGGGAATAGTTTATTCTAAAAGAAAAAAAAACTCAAGCATGAATCACTGAGCCTAGAAATAATGCCTTAGTTTGGAAAAAGAGTGATTCTGAGTATATCATGGGAGCTCTGCAAGCTTTGGGTGCAAGTTTAATTCCAAGGCAGAGACAGCGCTATAAAGTGAAAGATGGAAGACTTATTTTTCTATACTCTATAACACATTGGGGCCCAGGCAATTCTATTATGACATGCCACCAAAAGATTGTGACATAAAGGAGAGAGAGCCATTCCTCCTCACACTGCCCCATGAGAGCTCCATGAGGATTTGGGGTATATAGCAGGAGACAGAACCATATTCCCTTGCTAAGACATTGAGATCATCTCCAATTTTCACTTTTGGAAACAATGTTGCCATGAACATCTTTGCAGGTACAACTTTGGGTACTTTTGTAAGGCTTTCTATAGAACATATTTCTAGAAATTGAGTTGCAAAAGTCACTCTTTTTTATATATAAGATTCCACACTGGCAAAATATCCATCACACTAGTCTTAAAAGTAAGTATCCACTGTTTCTATTCCCACTATATTAGCTTTCCTTTACTATGATGAAATACCTGAGGCAATTAACTTTATGAAGATAGAAGGTTTAGCTCACGGTTGTGGAGGTTTCAGCCTAATATCAAGCTGCCTCATCACTTTGGGCCTCTGACAAGTAAAGTACATCATGACAGAAGTGTATGGCAGAGCCAATCACTCACTTAATAAGCCAAGGAGCAGAGGGAGACAAGACCAGGGTCCCACAATCCCCCTCACAGGCACATTCCCAGTGACCTAAGCGCCTCCCACAATGTCAAACCTGACAAAAATTCTGCCACCTCTCAGTAAAGCCACACTGGGAACCAAGCCTTTAACCCATGCCTTTGTGGGACATTAAACAAGCCTTAGCATCCATCTTCCCTCCACCTCCGACTTTCATCCACATGCTGCCTCTAATTGGTCTCAGTAATCGCACAGGTCACTGGGTTTGGGTTCAGCAGATCTGATCTTCTTGCTCAGAAGCAAGATTTACTATCGTGAATATTAACAGATTTGGTGGACTGAGAAAGACTACCGAGAAATGGTGGACACTGAGACGAGTGGAGCAGACCGGATGGTTCCTTAGCGTCTCCGTTAGTTCTTAGTTTTGGCTCCTTGACTCATTGCTTCAAATGCTCAGTGCTGCAACTTTTGTCGGGTGTCTTCAGCAGGAGGAATGGATGAGTGGTGCCAGCCATCTGCCATACAGGCTGATGGGTTCTTTTGCACGCTTTATCTCTCTTAATCCCTCTGACAGTTCTGAGAGGGAGGAGATGACATAACTGAGGCTCAGCGATGTCTAGGGGATGTGCCCCGCTATTGCACGAGGCTCAGGGTGTAAGCCAGGTCCACCTGACTCCAAAGCCCATGTTTCTTGCACTGTTTGAGAAGCCTGTCACAGTCTTGCTCGAGACCATGTTCCCAGCTAAGTGGTTAGGCAATATTTTGCTAATGCACCACCTCCTAGGATAAGGAAGGGATCAGAAGAGAGAAGAGTATTTTATTATTGGATTAGACCCTTGGCCTATTTTGTATTTATTTCTTCCATTTATTTGCAGTATTTTTGAATCGTTATTTTGCCCATCTTACTATGTGCGGGTGACTGTCCTAACTTTCTGTTTACTCTGGTACAGTGTCATTGAGTTTATGACCCATCTTTTAATGAGCTAATTTGAAAAATAACAATAGAAGAGAATATATTGAACTTGTGAATTCTAGGTTTGGAGATTGAATCTGAAGTTTCCCTAGCACCAGGTTTCTCTAATTACAACAAAATATCAAAATTAGCCTTAGAAAGAACCCCCTAGGTGGCTGTGGCTCCATTTCTATTGGAATTCAAAGCCCCTTTAATTTACAGTCAGATGATAGGACAGAAGATTAAGAGGGGCTGATGTTTATATTCTACAAAGTCAAAATTCATTCTGGAAAAATGCAAGTACTATACAGACATGAAGGATTTGGATGCATTCAAGGATGATAGATCCAACAGTGAGGTATTAAGGAGATATTAAGAATGTCTGGGTTGCTGTACGTAAACTGAGCCAATGACAAGAGAAACAACCACCATGATCCCCCCATAAGTACCCCTGAGTGGCACCAGGCCGGTAATACAATTGGTCTGAGGCAGGATGGTACTTTTTAATGGTCACATGTAAACCTCTTACTGGCTTTAACACCGAGGTTTTCTATTCAGGCAAGCAAGTACACATTTTCTGTTTTTGCAACCTCCATCTACTCTTCACTACATTTTGTGAATAATACCATAATTTTTTGCTTGAAGGAGTTATTCCCTTCTCTATTCTAACTCTCACTTATACCCCAAAATTTTGCAGTTTCAAGTTAAAGTGAAGCCTAAGCCAATGAGCATATCTCATGGTTCAGAGAGAGACGTGTACTCTAACCTCGTCACAACCAAGTGAGATTCATTTATAGGACTTTTCTCTAACTTTTTAGTAGAAAATTAATTTTCTTTTTTAACAGCCTTCTTTTAATTTGGAGGACATGAGGCCGGAATAGCCACATCCATTCTGAGAATAAAACTAAAACATGCAAAAAATTGAACATTTCAATATAATGCAAAGTAAAGCCAAGAGGTAAGAAGAAAACATGAAGTGCTTATGAAATATTTTTAAATCCTAAGTGTAGTATTATCTGATGTACCTGGGGATTCCTCTTGGGTTTATTATTTATACTAGCAATACATTTTCTTCTTTGTATAAGTCAATTTGAGTTGAGGTTTTTGTTTGTTTTTTTTTTTCTTGTTGATTTGTTGTTATTGTTTTGGTCACTCACAACTGTAAAAGTCTTCACTGATACAGAAATGCCCAGAGCAGGGCATTTTAATGACAGATTCTAAGATGTGGAATTAGTTGAACTGGGTGAGTTAGAATACATAACACTCACCTAAACTTCTCAACAGTAGTGTTCTTGATAGGAAACATGCAGGTTGTTAGAATCATCCAACCTTCTATGAAGTTTCACTAAGAAATAGAAATTATCCCATGTGAGCTGGTGCACGGTGGTGCATACCTATAATCCCAGCAACTTGGGAGGCTGAGACAGGAGGATCGCAAGTTCAAAGCCAGCCTCAGCAAAAGCAAGGTGCTAAGCAACTCAGTGAGACCCTGTTTGTAAATAAAATACAAAATAAGGCTGGGGATGAAGCTCAGTAGTCAAGTGCCCCTGAGTTCAATCCCCGATTCCAAAAAAGGAAAAGGAGGGCTGGGGCTGGGGCTGAGCGGTAGCACACTTACCTGGCATGTGTGAGGCACTGGGTTAGAGTCTCAGCACCACATATAAATAAATATCAACAACTAAAAAAATAAAATAAAAAAGCAAGAAAAATAAATAAATTGTCCCATGTGAAAGATACTGAAGAAGATAACAGTCTGCCTTGGAAAACCCTTTAACCCAAGCAGCATTTAACAGAACATGAAGGCAGAACCCAAGTTCAACAGAGAACTGGGATATAGCAAAAAAAAAAAAAAATACTATTTTTATATGAGAGAAACTCTCAGTCTGGATTATAGAATTAATAACTTTCTAGATTTTGATTACTTTGCATCCAAGTAATCAAAAACGAGCTTGCTTTGACCACAGCACCTGGCTGAATACACTGGTCTCAGTAATTCCAAATACTACTAGAAGTTGGGGCCACAGATCTAAAATAGACCTGTGGGCCCAGCCCTAACTCACAAATGTCCTCCATTTGGCCAGGAAACTGCTCAACCCTATAAGAGGAGTATCCCTCTCCCCTTCATGTCCCAGGTCCCTGCAAAGGGGAGGAAATCTGTCCCTCCCACAGTTCAAGGTTCTTTTTCTACTCCAGGATGATCAATGGTGGCCACATTTCCTTGAGGGGAGAATTTCACCTCCCTCTTCCCAGGAGGGACATAATGGGACCCGTGAATTTGATCAGAAAATGATAATCACCCATAGTAAATTTCTCAAAATTGGTGAGTCAGTGCTGACTAGTACTCCGTGCAGAACATCCCTAGTTCAGTCCAGGTTGAGCTAGAAAGCACCACCAGATCTTTGCCATGGTATTTCCTCCAACACCAAGTCGAGACAATGAGACTATATAGTCCCTGCTTTTGGGTCCTCATCTCAGATCCTAATCTGGGTTTTTCTTAATCTCCTATCAGCCTAGACAAGAAGGCATTAACATCTTCTAAGAAGAAGTAATTTTTAGGCATAGAGCATTCATATTCAAGATTTAGGAGGATAAGAAGAATTTTTTTTAAATAATACTCCTGACTTGCTTTTCAGGAGAGGACATTTGGAATCTCTCTCCCATGACTGTGTTTCTTGAAGACAGTTACTTTTGCTGTGCCACTCATTGGGGTATAAGCTACTCTCCTTGATGCAGGTCTGTGGTGTAAGTGTGAAGGGGTAGTTCTCAAGGTATAAAGTGGTCCTTTACGTGGGGTCAAGCTGGCCATTGCTTTGCCACCCTCTGAGTGCGGTGATATTTATAAAAACATACTGATGTCTCTAATCACTGCGCCTGGCCGCTCCCTCTGCCCCTCTTCTCACTTCTCTGCCTTCCTTCTCTCTCTTTTTTGTTCTTCGTTTCTCCTTGAATGTGTGCTTCTCCACTTCCAAACAGTCACACAGCCAGCTGTCATCAGAAATTCTCCTTCATATCTATCTCAGCCGAATGGGTACCATTCCAAGGTCAAGTATGGTTGAAAAGCTAGCCAACACTACCAGGATTTTTTTTTTTTTTTTTTTTTGCCAAGTCATCATGAAACTGCACCCCTAGCAAAGTTTGCCAAGTCACCATGAAGCTGCGCCCCTAATAAAATTTCTTTCTTTCTCATCCCTTCCATCATTTCAAATTAAGAGCGGTGACTTTGTTTTCCCCCCACACCCTGCTCCTTATCTTAATGACTAACTGCGGAGTGAGTTAGAAGCACTAACCCTTCCCTTGACGCTCCCCATCCCCAGGTTTCAGCAACGGTCCCAATTAAAAGGTCGCTGTAAAAAGTGTAGGGCCGAGAACTGCAGGGACAGAACCCAGACCACAGAGCTCCAAAGAGCAAGCCTCTCGCCAGTGGTTCTTAGATCCAGAGACCCAGGAAGACTTGGTGACGTGGGACTAAGATAAGACACCCACACCCCCGTTCCAGAACTGGCTGTTTCTCAAGACTAATGAACTACCCTGGCACCCACCTGCCTGAAACTAAGATGGCATTCCCACGAAGAATGCTGTATAAGCTTTCTCTCAGGGGTGCCAGGCAAGACGAGCCCCAGTGCCAGCCTTTCACCACCTCCCAACCTGCCGGCTGGCTGCTAAATAAATCCTTCCCTTCTCCGGCCACTCTGTCTCTCTAGTTCGTGGCTCTCTTGGGTGGCAGCAGAATTGAATTGTTTGTGGTTTCAACCGGATCTGTTAGAGAACCCTACAGAAAAAAAACTAAAATGTAAGAATGAAAAAAGAAAAGGGGCCCATAGAGTCCCTTCAGGTGTCTAGATATTGATAGGTTTCCCCCCAGCAGTTCTCATGCCGTCCCCTCTCCTGTACCCACTGCTGCCTTTGTGTCCTTACGGTCAAGCCCCTTGTCTCCAGGCCTCCTCTGCTCAATGCTGGGCCTTGTGATTCTTACCAGTTTTCATCATGAGCTGGATCAATGGTGAATCCCTCTCTCTAGGTCACGGCTTACACCGTTTGAGGTGACACCTATTGCCATAAATGAACTACTGCTGAGCATTCAGTCGGGCCATTAGGCATGAAGACTCTGATTCCCTAAATTGACCATTGGTTTATTGGGAGGAGCTGGGGAGCCTGCAAAGCTGCAGACTGCTCTTTGTCTTCTTGCACAGCACCTCTCTCTCTCTCTCTCTCTCTCTCTCTCTTTCTCTCTCTCTCTCTCTCTCTCTCTGTCTCTCTCAGTATTTAAAAAATTTTATTCTAATTTGTTATATATGACAGCGGAATGCATTCAATTCATAGTACACATATAGAGCACAAGTTTTCATATCTCTGGTTGTACCCAAAGTAGAGTAACACCATTCGTGTCTTCATACATGGACTTAGAGTAATGAGGGCCATCTCATTCCATTGCCTTTCCTACCCCCATTACTCCTCCCTTCCACTCCCTCCCCTTTGCCCTATCTAGAGTTCATCTATTCTTTTTTTTTTAATTTTTTTTTATTGGTTGTTCACAACATTACAAAGCTCTTGACATATCATATTTCATACATTAGATTGAAGTGGGTTATGAACTCCCAATTTTACCCCAAATGCAGATTGCAGAATCACATAGTTCATCTATTCTTCCCATGCTCCATCCCTCAGCCTTATTATGAATCAGCCTCCTTATATCAGAGAAAACATACGGCGTTTGGTTTTGGGGGATTGGCTTCTTTCACTTAGCATGGTATTCTCCAACTCCATCCATTTACCTGCAAATGCCATGATTTTATTCTCTTATAGTGCTGAGTAATATTCCATTGTGTATATATACCACATTTTCTTTATCCATTCATCTACTGAAGGGCATCTAGGTTGGCTCCACAGTTTAGCTATTGTGAATTGTGCTGCTATGAACATTGATGTGGCTGTGTCCCTGCAGTATGCTGTTTTTAAGTGCACAGCACATCTTCTGTAGGGCCGTGTGAGGTTAAATCTTAACTATGGCATAATGTATTGAAAACAACTAACTTGTTTGCTAGTATTGAGAAAACGTTTTACCCAGTGACAAAACACATATGTTCTCAAAAAAATAAGCCAGGAAACATACACCTAAAGAACATAGCAGGTAGGCCATTTGGAGTCTTATTTTTCTCCTTTCTCAGGGTCATTGTGCCCCACTAGAGTTAGCCTCACATGCGAATGTTGCTGTCCTGCCCTGTTCCGCATTCCAGTCTCCTTTTGCTTCAGCTTATAAACAGGAACTCTGCATCTGATTCTTCAGGGTGCACACGCCATGACTTCAGGAGATCCGGCCCTAACAACCTATATATTTTCTGCTCACTCTTCCAGATCCAATCCCCAGCCTTCTGCACACTAATATATACTCCAGATGTCTCTTTGGATGAGTCCTTGGACAAACATCCCCCAATACCTCACCCCAGCCCCTGGTAACTACCATTCTACTCTCTTCCTCTGTGAGTTTGACGTTTTTAGATTCCACATTTGGGTGAGATCATGTGGTGTTTGTCTTTCTGTGCTTGGTTTATTGCGGTTCCAGTTCTGTGTTGTCATGAAAGAGAGAATTCAACCCTCTCTTATGGCTGAAGAGTACTCCCTCGTGTATATGTACAACTTCATTCATCCTCGGTAATAAGACACTTAGGTTGATTCCACACCTTGCCCGTTGTGTATCATGCTGCAATGAGCCTAGAAGGGCCAAGATCTCCCCATCGTCCTTATCTCGTTTCCTTCGGAAAGACCAAAAAGTGGGGTTGCGGATCATATGGTAGTTCTAGTTTTAATTTTCAAGGAACCTCCATACAAACCTCCATAACATCTATCCTAATTTACGCTCCCACCAATAGTATATAAAGGTCTCCTTTTTCCCCACATCTTCACCGAAACTTGTTATCTTTCAGTCTTTTGAACCATCTCATTGTGGTTTTAATTTGTATCTCCCTGATGATTAGCGATGTTCGGTATTTTTTCACATACCTGTTGGCCATTTCTATGTCTTCTTTGGGAAATGTCTATTCCTTTTTTAATCGGGGTATTTGTTTTCTGGCTATGTCAATACAATTTAGATGATAATCCTTCATTAGCTACTACAATTTGAAAATATGTTCTCCCATTCTGTAGGTTGTCTCTTGTTTCCTTTGCTATGCAGAAGCTTTTCAATGTGATGTAACCCTGTTTTGTCTGGTTTTGTCCTTGTTACCCGTTTTTGGAGTCAAATCCAAAAAAATCATTGCCTAAACCCCATGGAGCTTTTCTCCAGGTGTCTTGACTTGACCATGCATGTGGCTCCCAGGCACCCTGGCTTCTCACTGGGTTCAGCCAAGAGGATACTAGCATGAGGCAGAGATCAGGAGAAAAAGGCCAAGGATAGATTTACCATGAAGCTAAGAAAGCTTAAACTTTACAGCTCTTCACCTACAGGTGTTCCTTCCAAATGTCTGTTTACATGGAATGTTCTTATGAAACTTAAAATGGAAGAGATTTTAAGCAGAAATTAATATGACCATTTTCTCTTTCTACTCTAAATTCTCCCTTATTATATTACTTATCTTATGTCACTGGAGTGGCAATAGGTATATTTGGCATCTGGCTAAAGAGACATGAAGTCGAGAAGTCATCTAGTTGGATTTAGCTGAATATAGTCATACAGTTCACAATCTCTTCCATGTATGATTGAGTTTTTGCTTATGAAGTTTCAGCAGCTAGAAAGCAGCAGAGGTTTGCCTGACTAATGCCAAGTGTTTTTCCCATGTCCGATGATCACCAATGAGCCTTTGGCCCTCTCTCCCCACCTCCCTATCAGACTGCAGTATATTTTTCTATTCTTGTCACCCAAGTCTTATCCTCCACCAATTCCCTGCCTGCACTCCTCGTTCTTACAAAGCTGGAGTTCGTGACTTTGCTGAACCATGCATTGCAATGCTCTTCTCTTGCCCTGGATGGTCTTATCCAATCACAAGTACCTAACTGCTTGTTTATCTTTTTCTGTTTTAAGAAAAAATACTGATGTTGGTGAAAACAACATAAAACTCATATCACAGCAAAAATGATAAATACATACCATCAGTTCAAAGAGTATTCAGGATTAGCCACTACAAAAGCAATTTGAAATGCCCTAAAATCTTACAGCATCTATTTGAAAGAAATCTGGTATTGATATGCCTGAATTTGACAATGTCTATGAAATTTAAGTGGTGTTCCCAGTAGTAACTTATAAAGCTGAAAGAAATTTCTCTGAACTATTAATAACACACATAAATTTTGACAAACTATGCTGAAAGAAAAACTAATTACCTTTTTATTCTTTTTATTAAAAATTGTGACTTTTGTATACAAAGAGATGTTCAAAGAGTATGCAGTCAAAAATATAGAAAATTGTATTTTACCCATTTGTGATTAAAAAGAAACTGAAGAAATTCGGGATAAAAGGAACCTACCTCAACATCATAAAAACTATATACATAAAACCCAAAGCCAACCTCAATGTAAATGGGGGGAAACTAAAAGCATTTCCTTTAAAAATCTACAACAAGGCAAGGATGTCCACTCTCACCACTCCTATTTAATATAGTGTTGCAAACTCACCAGAGCAATTAGGTAAGACAAGGAAATGAAAGGAATAAAAACAGGAAAGGAGGAAGTCAAATTATCACTGCTTGCAGATGATATGAGCCTATCCCTAGATGGAGCCAAAAAAAATTTTCACCAAAAGACGGCTAGAGGTAATAAACAAATTCAGTAAAGTAGCAGGTTACAAAAACCAATACCTTTCCTATATACCAACAATGAATCCACTGAGAAACAAATCAGGAAAACAATTTTATTCACAATAGCCTCAAAAGAAAAAAATACTTTGAAATAAATCTAACCAATGAGGTAAAGATGCCTATAATGAAACCTATAGAACATTGAAGAAAGCAATCGAAGAAGACTTCGGAAGATGGAAAGACCTCCCATGTTCATGGATAGGCAGAATTAATATTGTTAAAATGATCATACTACCAAAAGCAATATACATATTCAATGCAATTGCCATCAAAATACCAATGATATTATTTACACAACTAGAAAAAACAAAACAAAAAAAAAGCCGTCCTAAAATTCGTTTGGAAGATTGAAAGGCCCAAAATAGTCAAAGCAATTCTAACTAAAAAGTCAATGCAGGAGGCTTCACAATACCTGACTTCAAATTATACTACAAAGCTAAAGTAACAAAAACTGCAGGATACTGGCATAAAAACAGACACATAGATCCGTGGTACAGAATAGAAGTCATAGAGACAAACCCACACATCTACAATCATCTGATCCTCAACAAAGGTACTGAAAACTTGCACTGGAGAAAATACAACTACTTTAACAAATGATGCTGGGAAAATTGTTATTCATATGTAGAAGAATGAAACTACACTCTTATCTCTCACCCTGAACAAAAATCAACCCAAAATGGATCAAAGACCTAGGAATTAGAACAGAAACTATGCAACTCCTAAAAGAAAATGTATAGTCAACAGTCCAGGGTAGAGGCACAGCAATGACTTTCTCAATAGGAACCCTAGAGCTCAGGAAATAATGCCAAGAATTCATAAATCAGATAGCATCAAATTAAAAAGCTTCTGCACAGCAAAGGAAACTATTAAGAATGTGAAGAGAGAGCCTCAAGAATGGGAGAAAATCTTTGCTAGCTACTCTTCTGACAGAAGATTAATATCTGCAATATATAAACAATTCAAATTTTGTACCAAAAATCAAATAATCTAATTAATAAATGGGCAAATGAATTAAACAGACACTTCTCAAAAGAAGAAATACAAACGGCCAAGAAATATGTAAAAAAAATGTTCAACGTCATTAGCAATTAGGGAAATGCAAATCAAAACTACACTGAGATTTCATCTCACTCCAGTCAGAATGGCCTATGCTTATATCTAACCAGCTTGGTTTAGGGGAGCAGTTCTCAAACTTGGAGCTGTACAATCTATATATTTTTTTAAAATTATTAAGGTCTCCAAAGAGCTCTCTTTTGTTAATGTTAGAGATTATCTATTTGTTCACCCATCTAATACATATGCATGTGTATGTTTTTGTGTTCATGTGTAGTTAGAAATGACAACTGAGGAACTGACAATATTTATTTTATAATAAAAATAATAATCCCATTGTATGTTAATATAAATAACATATTGCTATGAACAATGGCCATATTTTCAAAAAATATTATGAGAATCAGGGTGGTGTTTTGCATTTTTGAAAGTGTCTATTGTCTGACAAAACAGATGACAATTAAATTCTCATATCTGCCTTTGCATTCAATCTCATATCATGAGAATACTCCACTGTACACTTGTGAGAGGATGAGCATTAAAAAGGCTTAATAACTTGGTGTTATTAAGCTAGTTTGGACCTCACTGACCCAAAGAGCCTTGGGGACCAGCAGCACTTCCTGGCCCACACTTTGGGAATCACATTTTGAAAAACACAGTTTCCTCGCCTACTAAGTGAAAAGTCTGAACAAAAGAACTTTAAAAAAATGCTAATACTAAAATATTTAAATCCTTTAATTTGTTTACTAAAGAAATAATAGCTACCTTTTGGTCACTTTGGAAGTTAGCTAATGAGAATTCAGTATAGGCCACCGGAACATTGATATTAGTCAAGTGTCCTGGTGTTAAACTTCACTTCTGAAGGGTATCAGAAAAATAAAGAAGGGGGAAAATATATATAATGTGAATAACTACGATTTATTGAGAAAATAACTTACAGATTGGAACTCTGAAACTTCACATTGACTAACATCCTTCAAAAATTGGATGTGGTTACGGTAAGGCATTTTAAGAGTTCCTATAAAATTACAATAATGATCCCCAACTTTCCATTAACTAGGAACGGGAGGATCTGCAAATGTGTGGCCAACCTTCCCTACATTCAACCTGAGTATTTCAAGTTCTAAGCAAGAAAAGTAATTGTGAACAAAAAAATGTTGTTAAATGCTGAGAGAAGTTAACATAGTTTAAGAAATGAGTTCAGGAAAAATGCTCCCCTCTGCTGCTTCCTGGTTGATCCCCGCCGAGAGCAGGAATGGCTCTTGTAACTCTCCCCACCCTTTCTGGGAAGTGTCCAGCCCATTGAACAGCCTTGTTCTGGAACATCCAGTTGAACTGGATCTCTGGTGGTACATTCTGCCAACCTGAGATCAGTGTGCATCAACAACATAATTCCTTGCTCTCCTTTTATCCAACCCTGGGGCTTGAGCTCATTCTGGACTCACAGAAAATTGCCAGTGGTATGTTGGGTGGTAATGGTGGTAGATGTCAAAAGTAAGAGGGAACAAAGAACCAGGATCCACCAGAGAAGTCAGTTATTGTTAGATCAGGCAACATCAGCACAATAGACATCTGTTCTGTTTAGAAAAGAACTTTGTTTAACTTACGGAGCTGTCAGTATAAGCCACACTCTTGGGGTATGTCATAAAATGATCTAAAGTGCAGACTGGAGTCAGAATCCTCAGCCTAATATCAATGGTAGCTGTCATTGCAGAATTCTGTTCCATTTGTGGTTTCCCCAAAATTGCATTGATTTTTAGCTCTTAGATTTATAGCTTAAGAGCTTTAAGTAGAGCTAGCTCTGAATTGGAAGCAATCAAGTTCCACTAGCTAGGCATTCCTCAGTTGTTCTTGTTCAACAGAGTTTCACTGGGTATCTATATGGACATGCACCAGGTGTTCAATAGTTAATAAGATGGTCATGATCCCTGCCCTGTGGACCATACTGTCTAATCTTCCTTCAGTTAGCACTATCATCGTCAGGAATTAGTCAATCAACTGTTTCCAAAGGACAGTTGACCAACCTGGAAAGAACTGTCCAATATCCTCAATTTTAAAACAACTGGGGGCTGGGACTGTAGCTCAATAGTCACACTTAGCATGTACAAGTCCCTGGATTCAATCCCCTTGCACCCCAAATTAAAATGACTATGGAGAAACTGTACCTGTGCATCTGAGGTTCAAATCTAGTTAGAAGGGCAGTACTGGAACTTGGCTTTCCTAATCCCCAGATATTCTCTCTTTGTTTTTTCTCCTCTCCCTCCACAAAAACTCCTGAGTTCACATTTAGAGCCCTGACACTTATGCTGACACATGCAGGAATACTGATTTATCAGCTCTGGCAAAGGAAATATCTTGTTTGTCTAATGTATTTGCCAGCTGCTAGAATACAGTTGTGACATAAATTTGTTTTTCATGAAACTTTCTCTATTTTCAAAACCAAAGTCCAACCGAAAGCTGAACACATGGGAAATATTTCACTTATCATTTTGATTTCGGGATGGATTTAAAGGGTAAATATTAAATAATGACATCAATCTTTATTATTTTATGTGTAAGAAAAGTCTCATCAAAACCTACCTCTCATAGACATGAAATATGCCTTAAGTTGGCTTATCAGGATTACTAAAATGACTTAATATAACCTTTGGATCAGAGATGTAAGAAATGTTCTAGACACACAAAATTGTGAAATATTTTTAGGAGTGAGAAGACTGAGCTAAACTTCTCTGTGGGGGTTTTCTTTTCTTTTTTCTTTCTTTCTCTCTTCAGAGACCTAGTGAGTTCAGTGTGGTTTATGACCATGGACCAGGTAGAACAGTTGAGCTTATGAGAAAATTTCCAAGTAGTTACTTTTTCTGGTTGTCTGAAAAAGATTTATTTTTGAAAACGAAGACCCAGAAAACCCCCGTTGGTGCAAAGCTACATGCTCACAAGGAGTGTAGGCAACACCAGAAAAGTGTCTTGAGCAGGGTGGGGGCGGGGGAATGCAGGAGAGAAAGAGTAAACACATGTACCCTGTGCACACACTGAAGTGTATGTCCATATTTTCTCTCAGTCTGTGGAGGGGGACACTGTCAGTCTGTGGAGGGGGACACTGATTCCATTCCATATCATAGATGAAGAAAATGAAGTTCAAGTTCATCACTTGTCCAAGTCACATGACCAGGGATGCAAAGCCTGATCTCATTTACATTCTCCTGATTATAAATTCTACGTGCTTCCCACCATTCTAGTATGGCATATCCAACATTTAATTTAATTTAATTCTCACAATAACTCTCCTGAAATGGATGTTATTTGCAATTTCAAAATTGTTGCCTCAGAAAGGTGAGGTCATTTTGCCCTGAGCCCCGGGGTAACAGGGTGAGCATTTTGTAATGTAGTGAGTGCCAAGCACTGCCCTGTCATTTCAGCCTTGCTCAAACAGGCCCTGGGATCCTGTGGGTCTATATTAGAAGCCTGAATATTCTCTTCAAGAACTTTTAAATTTTTTAATTTTATTTTAATATAATAGTTAGAAATGAATAGAAGCATTGGGGTTGGGGTTGTGGCTCAGCGGTAGAGAGCTCACCTAGCATGTGCAGGGCCCTGGGTTCGATCCTCAGCACCACATAAAAATAAAGAGATAAAATAAAGATATTGTGTCCAACTACAACTAAAAAATAAATATATTTTTTATAAAAGGAAGTGAATAGAAGCATATTTTGGATGACCAAATAATGTGATCAAGCTTCAGTGCAGGCATTTATATTCCTATTTATACTCCTAATAACACTGTTTATTTGATCTTTAGTGTGTTGGCAAACAAGTTTGGCCACCACTGGTCTGGCAGGACCTCATGTCAAAATAACAATGACTCTTCAGCATTTGTACTTAGTGTTAATTTTTTTTTTTTTGCTGACCATAATTCTCTTTTGTAATGATAATTCACAACTGGAAGATTATTAGAATATTAGGTGATTTAATCTATCAAGACAGAGGCAACTCTAGAGCATCTATATAGGAGAGATATTAATAGCTTTATTGGGTTGGAATGAGAAACATTGAAAATTTTCTGGAAGCTTCCTTGACAAAAATGAATGCAGTTTTAATTTAATTTCTTTTAATTTGGAGTGGCTAGGGCGAGTAGAGATCACAGTAGCACTAAAGCCCTCCCCCATGTCACTTTTGGCAACACCACTAAATAGAGACTTGTTTGACATCCACTTCATGAAAACGTCATGATAATCACATCATTTTATCATGGCAGATTAATGGTGAGAGAATAGGGAGGCTTCATACCTGGTGCTTTCACAACAGGTAAATGACAACTGACATCTTGGTGCAAGGTGCAAAAGACATTCCACCACATTTAAACAGAAAGGTGCAGAGTAATCCCATGGCATAAATGAGCGAAATGAGCTGAGCTCAGATGGTCCAGCCGCTCAACACACGGAAGCCTCAGCAGCCACGAAAAGCAATGTTTCAAACGATGTATAAAGTTATAAACTTTATTCAAGCTTGTTTGCTTCGTTCTTACATAATTAATGAATTATGCAAATCAGTGCACAGTGACCAAAAATAGAATTTTGTCATATTCGAAATGTCTGTCTTATGGAGTGAGTTTCACAGTGACCATCTGCTATTTTTGCCCACTCATCCATTCTGTCTGCTGGTAGAAGTATCCTGATTATTATTTGAGTGCCCACCCTTCCTCTGGGCAGCCCAGGCGCTAGTGGCTACTTGCTAGATGGAGGAGAATAGAACATTTTTGTCCATCCAGAAAGCTCCGCTGGACACCACTGACCTAAACCTCATACGAGATGATGTAAAAATAATATTATAGTATTTTATAAATTTCAGTTCACTTCTAAAAGTCATTATTAATCATACTCATTTTCAGGAAAAGAATGATTTTGTACAAGTAATCGGGGCCTCTGCAGATCATGGCAATCTTTGAGAAAAAAATCTTTTGATATTATAATAAAATGATGACACTCAATTATTACTTCATCTCTTCCCTCTTGCAGACTTGTTGAAAATGAAGTACCCACCTCCAAGATCATTACATAACTCCTCTACTTACTCAAGTAAGTGGAACCTTTCCGGATTCCTCAACTTAAAAATACAAGAAACTCTAAAAATTCTGAACCAGAAGACAGGGATATGACTCCGATCCAAGGTTTTCCCTCAGGAATTTGGACCACAAATGAATTGGGAGAAATGCAGATTTTAATGGTTAAAAGTCTGTCAGAGAGTCTGAAATCAGACTCTCTGACAGGGTCCTGTCACAGAGTCTGATTTCAGAGCTATAACAATACAGGTTTCCCCCATTATTCAAACTCTCTCCAAACTCCCATGTTCTGAACCCAGAAAAGGAATTCATTTGGATAGCAAAGAATACTTGCATAAAGAATAGAATGTGCCCCCAAAGCTCTTTATTCTTGGAAGTCTCTACCTTAGAGTCAAGAAACAGTACTGGCTGATGACATTTATTCCGCAAGAAAACAGGAAGAAGCATTTCTTCCATAGCACCTTTGGAAACGCATGGATCGTTGTGCTTTCTGAACACCTTTTGACATGTTTTAGCTGATAATCATTTGGTTCTGTGGTGTTCAAAGAAGTTATTTCTACTGATGGCATTTTAAAACAGTATGTCTAAAGCCAGGGGCGGTGGTACATACCTGTAATCCCAACAGCTCGGGAGGCTTGAGGCAGGAAGATCACATGTTCAAGACCAGTCTAGGCATCTTAGTGAAACCCTGTCTTGAAACTTAAAAAGGACTGTGGATGTAGCTCAGAGGCAGAGCACTCCTGAGTTCAATCTCCAGAGCCACCAAAAAGTGTGTCTAGAAATATAATTAAAAATAAGGACTATAGAAGGAGAAAACACATAAATATTTGAGACTCAGAAGATGGATAGTTAACTATACAAAGATGAGGTTTTAGCAATTAGATGCATTGCAAGTGATAAATGATTGTAAGAAGAAGGAAAATGTCACAAAGACATGGTAAATGTACAGAAGTCTCTGCTCACGTTTACCTCATGGAGAGGAAAATAATTATGAAAAACCTTAATTAATTGTCCTCTCATCTCCTAAAACAGTTGGGGATAGTATAATCTCTGTGGTGTCCCTAAGGCACATCCTCCCCCTTTCACACAGTGAAAGAGCACGCCTGGCCTAGGGCTTGGCAGAAACATGGATGAGTCCTTAGCCAAGTAAGTTAGGGAGGACAGGGCCTGAGTTTGGAGGCAGTGGAGGGAGTTACAAGAGAAAGAAAAGGGACTCTTAAGCGTGAAGAGTGAAGGGCAGAAACCTAGAAATGCTTGAGGGAATTTTGAAGGACAAGAGAACTTGATTCAGTTTTGTTCAGTGCTGGATAGAACTGTGGCATAAGTGCGCTTGTCCCTTTCTCCAAATTTTCAGTAAATGTCTGATCCCACAAATTAAGTTTTTTTTTTTTTCCTTTCTTGGAGGAGTAAAATATAGTTGAGCTTGGTATGGTGGCCCACGCTTGTAATCCCACTGGCGTGGGAGGCTGAGGCAAGTGGATCTCAAGCCAGCCTCAGCAACTTAGCAAAGCCCTCAGCAACTTAGTGAGACTCTGTCTCAAAGTGAAAAAGTTAAACGGGCTGGGGATGTGACTCAGTGATTAAGTGCCCCTGAGTTCAATCCCTGGTCCAAAATAATAATGATAATAATGATTGAGTTGCATGTCTGGATCAATACTAAGCAGAGAGAAGAGTAATAGCAAAAGATAGTGTTAATCTTGCACTTGGGCCAGAAGGACCCACCCCAGATTCCACATCCTGGTCTAACACAGTGCTACTCATACTGTAGTACAAATGGACACCCGTGGGCCCCCGGGGGGGGGGGGGAGTGTCAAAAGGCCAATTCATATTCAGTGGATCTGGAGTGGAGTCTGAGATCCTGCCATTCCTACAAGCTTACAGATGCTGCTATTGCTGCTGGTGGTAGGAAGAGGGACTCTGCTCCAAGGGAACATGCTCCAGGACCTTGCACAAGTGGCCCAAGCCCATGTCCAGGGATACTTTGTCCCTGAGTGCATACAGCCCACATTGGACTCAACCAGTGTGTATAAACCTACATTGCTTATTCACATACCACTAGGGCTGTTTGCCCAAGGAGTTAGAAGGTAAGTGGACAGAGCGTAGACATGCCCAGCTGTCCATAAATACATGTAAGGCCGCTCATAATGTGATATAATGCCGGGAGGAGGCATGGGAAGAAAAAAAGGGGGTGACTAGGTTGGAAGGAGATTTGTGGGTAGGTCCAGCTCTCCCCACTCTATTGAATTCCAGTGGGGAACTAGAAGATCAAGAATTCTGAATTTCAACCTGGCATTCTAAGTTTTTATAAAGGCATATTAGCCAAGGTAGGAGAATAGTATATATTTTTTAATAGTTTGTTGTAGAGTCATTGGGTTTGTGAGCCTCTCTTCTTACTCCTGCCCTATCGTGCCCTGGACTCTGTAAATATTAGGGCAGGTCTGTACAAAGATGACACACCTCCAGGCAGACCCAGAGTCCTTCAGAAACTGGAACATCCCAAACAGAATCTCACCAGGAATGTGTAGAAATCAGGGTTTCTACACAAGGATGTGTAATGGGAGGCCTGAGCTGACATCAGGATTCCATTAAAATGTTTGGAAGGTATCAAGATGTGAGAAAGCATTCACAATAGCTAAAAACTATGGAACCAACCTAAATGCCCTTCAACAGATAAATGGGTTTAAAAAATGTGGTGTACATAGACACAATGGAATATTACTCAGCATTAAAAAAAATGCCATTATGGCATTTGCAGGTAAATGGATGGAACTAGAGAACATCACGCTAAGTGAATTAAGCCAATCCCCCGAAAAACAAAGGCTGGATGTTTTCTGCTGATCTATAGTGGTGGGGAGGTGTGGGTGGGGGTAGGGAAGAATGAAGGAAATTTGAATTGTGCAGAAGGGTGTGAGGGGAGGGGTGGGGCTGTGGGGATGGAAAGAATGGTAGAATGAGACAGACATTATTACCCTATATATGTGTATGATTACCAACTACAGCCATAGGAATGAAAAGTTGTGCTCCATTTGTGTAAAATGTGTCAAAATGCACTCTACTAGCATCTATATATAACTAATTAGAACAAATTAAAAAACAATAGAAGGTAAACCAGTAGAATAGAAGAAGGAGATCAGAGGGAAGCAGGGGAGGGAAAGGGGAGATAAAAATTGATCAAATTAAACTGTTTTATTTTGTGCATGTATGAATATTATTTATAACAGAGCCCACTGTTATATATAATTATAATGCACCAATAAAAAGGAAAAAAATATGTGAGAAAGCAAAATATGTTAAGATTCTACTAGATAAAATGATGGCTTCATCCCCAGAAAATTTGTAGTCAAATTAGCATGTAAACAGTCAAACATAAACATTAATACATTAGCAAGTTTCTTTGATACTTTGAAGCATAAGAGAGATGTTGAATATTCAAGCAGATTAAACAACATCTAAAACATTGCATCTTATTTTAGTTTTCCAGCCGGTAGAGAAGGTAAAAACTAGAGCAAATTACCAAATACTATTTTAATGGTCTGTATTTGAACTTCTAACTTGGGACAGTTATGATAAGATTACAAAACCAAACACACTTTTGTATACACAGAAAACCTCAATGTCAAATATTTTACAAAAATATTGGTTAGGAAGTCCTGATCAGTAAAATTTAAAATATGCTTGAGGGCTGGGGATGTGACTCAAGCGGTAGCGTGCTTACCTGGCATGTGCGGGGTGCTGGGTTCGATCCTCAGCACCACATAAAAATACAATAAAGATGTTGTGTCCACCAAAAACTAAAAATAAATATTAAAAAATATTCTCTCTCTCTTTAAAAGAATAAATAAAATAAAATATGCTTGCTTTGAATATCTGTTAGATTTTCTTTCTTATTGGCTAAATTCAGAGGCTGTTGAAGACCAGACCCAGCCAGGTTGGTTAGGGGCAGCATGAAGCACAAAGAGCATTGATCCAGAAGTCAGACCCCCAGATTTTAATCTCGACTCTCTCTGCTAATATGCAAAGTGACCTTGAAGAGTCACTCATAAGCCTCTCGGTGGCTCATCTTTAAATTAAGGTGACATATTTTCTAGAATAATTAGTCAAAATAAAGAAAAAAAAGTCCTCCAAATAGGAAAGGAAATCAATGAAATAAAATAGTGAAATTGTGATTGTTGGTTGATGACTGAAACTAACATACAGAAAAAAAACCATAAATGCCACCAAAAAAACTGTTAGAACTAGTAAGAAAATACACTAGATGTGCATGATACAAAATCAACACAAAAAGCAGTAGCACTGCCAAACATTAACAACAAACTAGCTGGGTATGGTGGTGCACTCCTGTAATCCCAGTGACTCAAGAGGCTGAGGCAGGAGGATCTCAAGTTCAAAGCCAGCTTTAGCAACATCATGAGGCCCCAAGCAATTTAGTGAGACTCTGTCTCAAAATAAAAAATCAAAAGGGCCAGGGATGTGGCTCAGTGGTTAAGCACCCCAGTACTAACAAAAACAAACAGACAAATTAGCCCCCCCCAAAATCATGATAACAATCTCATTTATATTAGCTATAATACAATAAAACAAGATGTTTAGGAATAAATTTAATCAGGGAGGTAAAAGACTTGCACACTGGAAACTGCAAAATGTTGATAAAAGAAATTTTAAAAGATACAAATAAATGGAAAGATACCCTGTATTTATGGATTGGAAAAATTAATATTGTCAAAATGTCCACATTGCCAAAGCAATTTATAGATTCAGTGAAATCCTTATCACACTTACAATATGCCAGGCACATTGGTGCATGCCTATAATCCCAGCAACCCAAGGCAAATTTGAGGCCAGACTTAGCAACTTAGCAAGACCCTGTCTCAAAATAAAAAATAAAAAGACCTGGGGATCTGGTGCATTGGTAAAGCAACCCTAGGTTCAATCCCCACTGCCAAAATAATAACAATAATGTCATCACTTTTCATAGAAATAGAGCAAAAGTCTTAAAATTCATATGAAATCACAACCCCACACATACACACCAAATAGCCAAAGCAATCATGCATGAGAACAAAGCTGAAGGAATCAGATTCCAAGATACATTACAAAGGTATGATAATTCAAACAGCATGGTTCTAGAAAAAAAAATAGACATATCAACCAGTGCAATACAATAGAAAGCCCAGAAATGAGCCCATGCATGTGACGATCAATTGATCATTGACAAAGGTGCCCAAGAATACGCAATGGGAAATGGATAGTCTCTTTAATTGTGTTGGAAAAGTGGATATCCAAATGAAGAATGAAATTGGACCCTTAAATCACACATGCAAAAAAATCAATTCAACCTGGAATAAGAAATCTAAATGTAAGGCCAAAACTTGTAAAACCACTAAAAGGAAATGGGAAAACAGAACAACATTGTGTAGGCAATGATTTTTTTTTTTTAATTTGCCCAAGTGCAGGTGACAAAAGCAAAATAAACAAACAGGATCACACCCAACTAAAAAGCTGCTACACAGCAAAGAAAACAACAGTGTAGAGAGACAACATGTGGATTAGAAGGAAGTATTTGCAAACCATACATCCAACAAGGGGTTAATATCCAAAATCTGTAAGGAGCTCAAACAAGTTGATAACAAGAAAACAAAAGCCCAGTTAAAAATGAGCAAAAGGAGCTGAATAGCTATTTCTCGAAAGAAGAGATGCAAATGATTAACGAGTATATGGAAAAATGTTCAACATCACTAATCATTACAGAAATGCAAGTTAAAACCACAGCAAGCCATCATCTCACACTTTTTTGAATGACTATCATCAAAAGTACAAGAGATAACTAGTGTTGGTAAAGATATAGAAAAAAGGGAATCCTTGTACACTATTGAAGGGCCTATAAATTTGTACAGGCATCATGGAAAACCATATGGAGATTCCTCAAAACACTGAGGATAGAACTACTGTATGATCCACTAGCAATCCCACTTCTGGGTATTTAACAAAAAAATTTGACATCGGTTTATTAAAGAGATATCTGCCATCTTATGTTCATTGCAGCACTATTTATAATAGTCAAATTATGAAATCAACACAAATATCCATCAACAAAAGAAGGAAACACACACACACACACACACACACAATGGAATATTACTCAGCTTTTAAAAAGAAGGAAATCACACCATTTGTGATAACATGAATATACATGGTAGAGACTATGCTAAACGAAATAAGCCAGGCACAGGGAAACAATGTTCTCACTTGCATATGGAATCTCAGGCTGGGGTTGTAGCTCAGTGGTACAGTGCTTGCCTAGTACATGTGAGGCACTGGATTTCATCCCCAGAACCATATAAAACTAAATAAACCAAATAGAGGTACTGGGTCCATGTACAACAAGAAAGAAAAAGAAAGAAAGAAAGAAAGAAAGAAAGAAAGAAAGAAAGAAAGAAAGAAAGAAAGAAAGAAAGAAAGAAAGAAAGAAAGAAAGAAAGAAAGAAAGAAAGAAAGAAAGAAAGAAAGAAAGAAAGAAAGAAAGAAAGAAAGAGAAAGAAAAAAAGAAAGAAAGAGAGAGAAAGAAAGTCAAACTCATAGATGCAGAGATAGGATGGATGGTGGTTACAGAGATTGGAGCTGGGGAGCATGAATAGGTGATGGTCAAAGGGTATTTGAAGAAATGGATTGTTAACTAGCTTAATTTAAATATTTGATATTGTATTCATAAATCCTAACACCTATTTTGTACCCACATAGATTTATATATACTATTATAAATTGTCAATTTTCAATTTTAAAAATACCATTAAAATTAATGTGACTACAAAGTCTTCAGCACAAACATGGTGACTATAAACATATTATTATTATTTTCTTTTTTCACGAATTGCCGATGATGGTCTTCTTTTTTGTCATTAGAAGAACTGACATTTATATCGCAAAATTAAAGAGAAGACATAAGCTGAATCTCATTTTTATTGGCAAGAATATTGAGGCTAGAGTTCAGAAGGAACCTATTCAACTCAGGCTTACTTAAACAGAAAGGAGGAACTTACTGACTTGAAATTAGAAATGGATGAGCAAGGTTTTTAGGTTGACAATCTTTCAGGTTAAAGTTCAACAACAACAACAAAAAAGAGCTTTTGCTTCTCAGTTACTTGTTCTGAAACCTAGAATCTTATTTTAATTTCCCAAGAATCTCCATGAAGTGGATAATTTTCTTCCTTTTTAGTATATGCAGATACTTACTTCATGGAGTTGTTGTGAATTCAAAATAAGACCATGCACTTTAAAAATATGCACCTTGGAGAGGCTGGGGCTGGGGCTCAGTGGTAGAGTGCTTGCCTCACATGTGTGAGGCACTAAGTTTGATTCTCAGCACCACATACAAATGGATAAGGTAAAGGTCCATCAACAACTAAAAAATATTTTAAAAAAATACTCAGCTTGGAGCTGGGGGCAACCTCAGTGGTGAAAATGCATATTTAACATGCCTGAGGCCCTAGGGTCAATCCCCAGCATCCAAGAAAAACAGTGCTCAGCCAATTTCTGGTACCTAGCAAAAGCAATAAACATTGTATCCTGTGTATGTGCGTGGTAAAACATGTATGTCTCATTTTTATTACAGGTTGCCACTGCCGCCATCATCATCATCATCATCATCATCATCATCATCGTCATCTACACTAGGAGTTTCCAAACTATGCTCCAAAGAAACAAAAGTTTCCCTGGGCTTGCAAACAACGAAACATTTGACACCAATGATGAGAATTACTGAATGTAGAGCAAGTTTACTGATTTTTAAAAAGTATTTTATGTAGTTTCATATAAGACTTTCTCAGAGGAGGACATACAATCAATCAACAAGTACATGAAAAAATGCTCACCATCTCTAGCAGTCAGAGAAATGCAAATCAAAACCACCCTAAGATACCATCTCACTCCAGTAAGAATGGCAGCCATTATGAAGTCAAACAACAACAAGTGCTGGCAAGGACGTGGGGAAAAGGGTACACTTGTTCATTGTTGGTGGGACTGCAAATTGGTGCAGCCAATTTGGAAAGCAGTATGGAGATTTCTTGGAAAGCTGGGAATAGAACCACCATTTGACCCAGCTATTCCCCTTCTCGGTCTATTCCCTAAAGACCTAAAAAGAGCATGCTACAGGGACACTGCTACATCGATGTTCATAGCAGCACAATTCACGATAGCAAGATTGTGGAAACAACCTAGATGCCCTTCAATAGATGAATGGATAAAAAAAATGTGGCATTTATACACAATGGAGTATTACTCTGCATTAAAAAATGACAAAATCATAGAATTTGCAGGGAAATGGATGGCATTAGAGCAGATTATGCTAAGTGAAGCTAGCCAATCCCTAAAAAACAAATGCCAAATGTCTTCTTTGATATAAGGAGAGTAACTAAGAACAGAATAGGGACGAAGAGCATGAGAAGAAGATTAACATTAAACAGGGATGAGAGGTGGGAGGGAAAGGGAGAGAGAAGGGAAATTGCATGGAAATGGAAGGAGATCCTCAGGGTTATACAAAATTACATACAAGAGGAAGTGAGGGGAAAGGGGAAAATAATACAAGGGGGAGAAATGAATTACAGTAGAGGGGGTAGAGAGAGAAGAGGGGAGGGGAGGGGAGGGGAGGGGGGATAGTAGAGGATAGGAAAGGCAGCAGAATACAACAGACACTAGTATGGCAATATGTAAATCAATGGAAGTGTAACTGATGTGATTCTGCAATCTGTATACGGGGTAAAAATGGGAGTTCATAACCCACTTGAATCAAAGTGTGAAATATGATATATCAAGAACTATGTAATGTTTTGAACAACCAACAATAAAAAAAAAAAAGACCATCCTGGTATTACTGGCACTGAGAGAACAGCAGTGGTTTTTGAATTGGCATGGATCTTTGCGAAAATCGGATTAAAGTTCACTTTAAAAATAAAAAAAAAAATTTTAAAAAAGACTTTGCTTGAAAAAATACATTTCATTGCTGAAAGCAGATTTTAAAAACTACTGATGATATTCCAATTCATTAGTTTTACTGATAATAAAACTGAAGCACAGAGAGATGAAAATCTAAATTCTCAGCTTTGAACATGTTAATGTACCTCTTAGAACATACTTCAGTGCAAATAACAGAAAGTCTAAATTAACTGGCTTAAATAATAAATGGGAATGATCAATCACACAATTAACAGGAAAGTCCAAAAGTAGGATCTAATTCAAGGATAGTTTGATTGAACAGCTCAACAAGCTCATCACCACCTGTCTGTTCCATCTTTCTTGCCCTGTGGGTTCCATTCTATGCCAGCTGTGCTCATGGATGTACAATGGTTGCAATTGTTCCAGGGTTTAAAATCACCCCAGGCCATTCAGAAAGAAAGAGGGTGTTTTCATGTCAATACTCCAAGTGAAAATTCTGACATTCATGGTGATTAGTCTGGGTCATGTGTGTAACTCTGAACCAATTACTGTCCCCTGGGGAACTGAATATACCCTTCAGGCGACCTAGAAATGAGTTAGATATTGTTCAGGTTTCTCCAAAGCACAGTGGCCGTCTATGGATGGGTTATGTGCTCAAGGGAAAACTTGGGTGAGGTTAGGAAGGAGGAAGAGGGAATGAGCCTTGGTAGGCCACCAAAAAAAGTGCCTGCACTTTGGGACTTTGGGAAAATTACTTCCCTTCTCACATGTAAAACAAGGTGCTGGATTTGGTCAATAATCTCAAATAGTAAGTCACCCGGATGGCTTACTAAAGACTGCCAGCTCCAAGGCCCCCTGCTGGCAGGTTACAATTTTTACATAAGCATGACAGATGGCTCTTCCCTAAGTGGTCTCTGGGCCATCCACACAGCAACACTGGGCAAGTGAAAGTGGGGTCCCAGGACACCTGCCAGATCATGGTCTGTCAGTTACTGCGGTGTGGTGAGGTAAGGTGCTTGCTTCCGAATACAAACCAGCTAGGACCCTGAGCACACCGATCCAGCTAATTGTTTTTATGCAAGGCTTTCCTGATGAAAGAAGTGGTGTGCTGATAACTGCATGGCTTCACATTTTTGTTCTGCATTTATCAGCTACCTAAAAAGTCGTTTCTACCAGACACCGACAACCAGAGACGAGAGACGACAGGTCACAGGAGATATGTAAGAATCCAGTCCATGGGGGTCTTCAAGGCACAAGATGCTGCAAAATTCACCCTTTAAGCAGCTGCACTGAGGGGGGTAAGGACACCAATAATTCACGTGGTCCTGAGGGCCTGTAACCCTCCCTGTACCACTGCTAGCCACCAAAGAGTGGACCAACTTCCTTGGTATGAAGCTCTGCAATCCGGTGGCTATTTACGGAGAAGCTAAATTCAGATACGGCCCACACCACTGATAAAAGCCCAGCAGCAGGGTGAATTGGTACCGATCTTTCTTTCATCTGCTTTCCTATTTTCACACGCACGTAACAAATCATGTCTCGTTCTGATTGGATGTTCCTCTGGGGAAAATTACAAACCATTATTCAGGGATATAATTCAAACATTCTGTTGGAATGAGATAAAGGGGCTGAAATTTAGGAAATTAGATTTACTCGTTTTAATATCCTTGTATTTATGGAGCTGGGCATGGTAGCGCACGCCTGTAATCCCAGCGTCTCGGGAGGCTGAGGCAGGAGGAGCACAGGTTCAAAGTCAGCCTCAGCAGCTCACCAACACCCTAAGCAACTCGGTGAGACCCTGTCTCAAAATACAAAAAAAAAGGGGGGGTTGGGGATGTGACTCAGTGGTTAAGTGCCTTTGAGTTTAATCCCTGTCACCAAAAAAAAAGGCAGTGTTGGGTGATATATAAAAATAAAATTGATTTAAGTTCCAGTGTCAGTTCTTTCCCTTCAAATGCCTCAACCTCCCTGACCAAAAGCCGGAGGGCAGAGAGCCTGGGAGACAGACAGGAACAACCGGCACTTGGTTCTTAACCTGGGTGTGGGCTGCATCAATATTTATTACCCTGTTTTTCTTTTTCTATGTGGGATTATAATTTGCATTTCCTATGTGGGATTTTAATTTACATTTAAAAAGGAGGGGGTTGGGCTGTAATCAGTGGTGGAGCTGGGGCACTGGCTTAGCTTGTGGGCAGCCCTGGGTTCAATCTCAAGCACCAAAAAAAAAGAAAGAGAGAAAAAGAAAAGGAGGAAGAAAAGAAGGAAGGAAGGAACTAAAAGGAATGGCAAAGAAAACACACTGCAGCTAGCTCCTGGTTTTTGTACTCGTAAGCGTCTGGGATTTATTAAACCTAAAAAATAGTACCCAGAAGCCTAGCTCAGTGGATGCTCTCAAATGTTGTTGTGAAGTCAATAAAACAATAGATTTTTTTTTAATGTTATAGTTTGCATTTCTTTATCCACAATGAACCTTGGACAGCAGCTTCTACCTATGTATCTTAATAGATTTCTTTTTAAAGTAACCAGAAATTAAATGAAGACACATACCATGCTCAGGAGCGTTGTAAATACACACAGTTGTGGGGAACCTGTGATTTTGTTGGCCTTCTTATGGTGTTGGAACTGCATTTTAATCGTCTGAGTAAAACTAGAGCCACAGACATGGACTGTGGTTTGTTTTTAGGAATGTGTATATCAGTCAGGAATGATCTACTGAAGGTGAAAGACAGTCTGGCTTAACCCACGGGGATTATTTTTCACACATTAGCGAGAAAGATCTGGATGAAGGCAGCGGCTGGTGTTTGTACAGAGGCTGCATAATTTCAGGGCTGGCATCTCTGTGACTCCTCCGACTGCCTCCTCCCAGTCACAAATAACCAAGACAGATCCAGGTATCAGGATAAAGGCACCCAAAGGGAGGGCAGGAAGAGGGATGGCAGGGCAAAGGGCCAAAGTTTTGCGTTTATCAGAAAAGCAAAAACTTTCTCCTCACAGCAGCAGACCACTGTCTATATCTCAGACTGGAACAGGTCACACAGCCACCCCCAGCTGCAAGGAGCCAGTGAGCACGAATATTTAGCTTTTCAGCCTTCATGGAGTTAGCAAAGGACATGAGGATTGCAAATAGCCATTAGCTAAGCCAGCTGAGACTTCCCTGCAATATCCAAAATGTCCAAAGTGAGAGGGAATTCTCTGGCTTTAAAGGTACATCAACAACTAAAAAATATTTTTTTTAAAAAAGAATGATTTCTAGAAGATCTTATTTATACATACATGTGGCCAGAAGGATGACATAACATTAATTTGTTTCTGAAGATTTGTTAGCAGTTGCCTAGTATGAAACCAAATGTTAAGAGACCAGGATAACTAGATTTTTAACATAGGAGAAATTCATCAGGAAAACTCCAGACACTGAGAGTGGATGGTTAGTATCAATAAGCAGGCAAAGACGCTGAGTTCAGCAAGTGAGCAGACTAGGACACTTGAAGATAAGTTTCACTCACTGCACTTTGCCTAGGAGTGATCTCGAAGCCAACTCCTGAAAGACACAGAAGGTCCTCTCTAGTGTCATTGAAGCTGACCGACCACTTCCCACCAGCTTGCCCAGAATTAAGGATGCATGAAAAGTGGACATCATGGAGTTGTGATGACAGGAAGGAGCAGACTTAGATTCCTCCCCTACCAGTAGGGTGCCCTTAACAGGGCAGGCACTAGAGCGAGCCAGACCCCCAGGGTCCAAATCCTGGCTCTAATTTACTGGGAGCTAAGCAAGCCTAAATCTCTGAGCTTTTGTTTCTTCATCAGTAGAAAATATCATAGAATTTAAATGAGGATTAAGCAAGTTAATAAATATAACTTGCTTAAAATCACATGTGTCATATAACAAGAGCTGACTTTGCATGTTGGAACACATGTAATCCCAGTTACTCAGGAGGCCAAGGCAGGAGGATTGCAAGTTAGAGGTCAGCCTCATCAATTTAACAAGATTCTGTGTCAAGATAAAAATTTTAAAGGCTGGGGGGTGTAGCTCAGTGTAGAATATTTGCCTAGCACATACAAAGTCCTGGGTTCAATTCCCAGTACGGGGAGGGGTGGTCAAAAATTAAAGGCTTTCTCCTATGATTATGTTGGTATCATACTTTTACATGTGCCTGTTTTTGAGCAAGTTTTCCCTTTCTGTATTTTAAATTTCTGATTCTAATGGGAGAAAGTATTTTCTAAGTACTCTTCTGATAGAGGATTAACATCCAGATAATAGAAGGAACTCAGAAAACTTAACAACAACAAAAACAAGTAATTCAATTAAAAATAGGTTAAAAAAAAAAAAAACTGGTATAGCCACTATAAAGAACTGTATTGAGGTTTCTCAAGAAGCTAAAGTTAGAACTACCATATGACCCAGTTATCCTACTTCTGGGCATATATACAAAAGCAATAAAATCAGTATACCAAAGAGATACCCGAATGCCCATATTTATTGCAGCATTATTCAGCATAGCTATGATATGGAATTGGCACAGGTGCCCATCAACAGACAAATGGATGGAGAAACTGTGGAGTATATACCCAACTGAATATTATTCAGCCGTAAAGAGAAATGAAGTCCTATCATTTGCATCAAAATGGCTGGAACAGGAGGACATTAGGTTACATAAAATAAATCCGACACAGAAAGATGAGTGCCTTGTGTTCTCCCTAAAAAAGTAACCCTGAAAGTAGAATAGTGATTTTAAGAGATTGGGAAGGGTAGGAGGTGGAAAAAGGGAGATGGGATTGTAAGGGTCCGGCGGAGCGTCGGAGAAAGAGACCTCACAAGAGACTGGCTCCATGCAATTGGCAAAAGGGGATTTATTAATTCAGCATGCTGAGGTTCCAGGCTCACTCAGGAAGATAGAGCAGCCCAGAGCCCAGAGCAGAGGTCAAGCAGAGCTTAAGTACACTTTTTGGAGAGGGCGGGGGGCTTTGCATACATCAGAACAAATCATCATGAGGCGCGGGAAAATTGAACAACAACTCTGAGACATGATTAGTACATTCATTGGTGGGAACAGTCTGGGCAGGGGTGATTGTTCACTCCTAAGCAGGGTACACATTCAAACTGATTGGTTTTGGGGCCTGGTTGCCTACGTGCCAAGCTACTTGGAGCCCTTAGCTATTAAACAACCAGGAGACCAGAAGAAATATTTACTGGGCAGTTCAGGTATTGTCCTAACAGCTACAGGGATTACAGGTTCCGGGGATAGTAGAGGAATTTTAACAATACCTGGTCTTTTACTTTTTAGCCCAGGCCTTGCAATTTAGAAACTTTACAATGTGCCCAGTCTTTTACACTTTAACTCAGGCTTTTGCAGCATAGAATCAGTTTAGAAATTTTACCTTTACAGGATTTCATAGGGGTGTGCTGTGTGTTGGTATGGAAATATCACACTGAACCCAATTAATATATACAGAAAAAAATCTATTCTAAAACCAACAGGCTTTCTTCAAAGAATTCAGAAAAGACAGAGAAAGCAAAAGTTACTTTTAACAATCCATATTTTTATCCCCTGTAGAGAAAACCACGACCAACATATTATATTTAATTCATCTATAGATACTCATTTACAAAAACAAAATATACCCTGCATAGTACTTTGTCTTTTAAAAAATTTAACAATATGTTATACACCTCTTTCCACATCTGTAAATATATCTCCATAGAATCTTTTTAGTTGCAAATTCACATATATCAAAATAGCAAGGACTAGGGGTGTAGTTTCATGGTAGAGTACTTCCCCATCATGTTGTTGTAGTCAGTTTTTTCACTGCTGTAACCAAAAGACTTGAAAAGAAAGATTTTAGAGGAGAGAAAAAGTTTATTTGGGGCTCACAGTTTCCGAGGTCTCAGATATCTGACTCTACTGCTCTGGGCCCGAGACGAGGCAGAACATATGGCAAAAAGGAGTAGAGTTGGAAAGCAGCTCAGGATAGGGCAACAAAGAAGCAGAGAGAGATTTCACTCACCAGGGACAAAATATAAACCCCACAGGCACAACTCCAATGACCCATCTTCTCCAGCCACACCCTACCTGCCTACGGTCACCACCCAGTTAATCCATTCAAGGGGATTAATGAACTGATTAGATTAAGACTCTCTTAATCCGATGATTTCACCCCTGAACTTCCCTGCCCCGTCTCCTACAGGAGCTTTTGGGGGATACCTCATATCTAAACCATAGCACATATGTAAAACCCTGGGTTCAATCCCTAGCGCTGCCCACCCCCCCGCAATCAAGTTGTATGCATTAAATAAATACAATTTCTATCTAATAATTGCACCTCAAAAAACCACACAGATTATTCCCCAAAGAATTTTTAAAGTATCAATATTGGTTCATTACTTATAACAAATGCATTATACTAATGTAGGAGGTTAATAACAGGGAAAAGGCATAAGGCAACTCTGGAGTATATCCACAATAGTTCTTTATAATTATTCAAAATAGTGTTTACTTACCAAAAAAATAAAAAAGTGCATGTAGCATGGGCTGCAGTTCGAAGACCTTTATTTACCCCTGCAGCTGACTAGAGGATACCTTCTTGTTCTTAATTACAGGATGATTATTTATTCTGAAGTGTGATATCTGCTTAAAGCTTGATGGGCAGTTTGCCTGGGATAATTTGCAGACTACCCCTTTGTGATATTTTTATGATATCAGTATTGGCAAATTATCTAAATGCACCCTTGGCAAGTTTCTGCTTGGCCACATTCAGCTATGGCCCACCATATATCACAGATGTGTTTTCTGCCACAAACTTGAACATGACATTGATGGACTCCAAGCAGACAATCCTCATGCTACCCATGTTTAAACAAAGAACAGCTTGCTGTCTGGGGCTTATGTTTGTCTTCAAAGAAAATGAGAAGCAGGATAATGAGGTGGAAGATTCCTTCAACGATGGACACATAACCAGGGCTCCTGTGACTGCTGAGAGCCATTGCCAAGTAGGAATGACACATGGCAATTTCTTTGTCAGCTTACCCAATGTTGCTTAGAGGAAGGACTCTCCATATTGGACCCAGGTCATTTGCAGTGACATTGCATGTAAGGTGACCTTGCTCAAGGACCAGGGCGGATCCGGTTTAGGGCTCTCCTTGGGTTTAGGGCGGTTCCAGGTTTAAGGTGTACCCTGCTGGGAATAGGGTGTATCCTGCTGCCTCAGGCGTGCAGTTCCTAGAGTTCCCTTGAGTTCTCCTGGGATTCAGAGAGTATTTGGGATTTTCCTCCAGAACGTGTTTTTCCCCAGAACATGTTTGTAGAGGGCCAGTGTGAGTTCAGGAATAAAGAATTGCTGTTTGAATCTACAAAGCTGTGAGTGGCTCATGATTTTGTGCCCAGCCAGACTGCGGCATGTGACAGCATATTTTAAAGTGATTTCTACTCAACTTGCCTGGAGTATTTCTGGATGCAACCCAAGACCCCAGTTATCAACTTTTAGAATCAACTCTGGAGTCATGTTACTGAGAACTGAAAGACAAGATTCCTAAGCTTCTATCCCAAGAATTCCATTAGGACTCCTTAGACACTAGTTTCCCGGCTAAGTTTGAGCAAGAGATATTTTTATTTCTCTGATACCTTGACAAGGCAGATGGCAGGATGACATCATCACCCCTCAAGAATTTTAGAAAGCAGGCTCTACTTCAGATTTTGAGCCAAATGGACAAGTTACTCTCGTCGAAGATGCCATCAAGTCTTTGAGGCAGTCACAGCCTAAGACATCACTTTACATAATATCACACTGACAATAAGCAAGAATAAATCACACAGACTGTATAGTGGGGTCGTCGGTATTTTTCAGTTGTGATTTTTAGACAACACTTCCTCCATTGCTAGTCTAAATGATATACCATATTACAATTCTGGCTTTTTGCTTTTTTCTAGCTAATCTATCTGATCTTGTTTAGGAGAGTGTTCTAAATGTTCTAAATTTGCAGCATTTTGTATTTACAGATCCTCTGCCGTGCAATCTTCATAAACAAAATGTGTGTAAGCCTACAAACAGAGTTTCTATTTGTAATCAGTAAGTAAGGCATAATTCAGTTAAAATTAACTGAATTTAATCCAGCAAATATTTGTGGAGTGTCTGTTCTAGGTTTAAACTGCTAGGCTCTGGGGAGATAAAAATGTGGAGGAAGAGATATAAAATAGGTTAATATTTTTGAGGATCATGGGATGGTTGGGCAAGAAAGGCAAATGTCCTTGAAACAATTAGATTGTTGGGCAGACATGATAATGTCCCTCCTTCCTTCTTTCTTACCATAAGTACCTGGAAGTGAAATAAAACTTCTTCCTTCCAGGTGCTTATGGTAAGAATGAAGGCCTTTCTTACACTGTGGCAGAAATGAGCGCATGGAGTGGGGGTGGGGTCTGAGAGGGTATATAAAACTTCAGAGAGGGGACGGCTCCTGGAGGCCCCACCAGAAGGAACAAGAGCCCTCTGGAGAAGACCCAGCAGTTCCTGTTCTGAGACAAGAAAAATACAAGATGATTTTGGGGGTTTGTTCACTAAATCTCTGACGTTGCTTTAAGACTATCATGTATGAAATGAAGGACCAAGTGGTTTTAGAAAGTTCCAGGTTACAATAGGCTAGACTGTCCCTGGAAGTTTCATGGAGAAGCCAGGAGAGTAGGAACTCTATTTTGTCTTGGAAGATACCCAGGATACAAAAGGCCGCAAATAAACTGGTGAAACATTGCGGGGGTGATATATATCTATATATATATATATTTTTTTTTAATTTAAGGCCATGTAGTGTGACCCATAGTCCCACTTCTAGGAATTTGTCTGCTAGAGTTTGACTCTTAAATGTCCCCAAAGGCTCATGTGTTAAAGGCTTGGTCCCCAGGGTGGCACTGTTGGGAGTTGGAAGAACTCAAGAGATGACAGCCAGGAGGTCTTTAGGTCAGTGGGAGTGTTCCCTCGCAGGGGATTGTGGTCCCCAGTCCCTTCCTGCTCTTTGTTTTCCTCTCTGGCCCCAAGGTGAGTGATTTTGGTCCACCACACACTCCCACCGGATGTGTGCCCCTCTCTCAGGCTTAAAGGCAGCAGGACCAACTGATCGCAAACTGAAACCTCCAAAACCCTGATCTAAAGGAAATCCCGTGTTTTCAAGTTGATTATCTCAGGTGTTCATAATAGGGGTGGAAAGGTAACTAATGCATTGTCCTATAGAAATAATTATGTGAGTGGAAAAGACCCACATATAAGAAAGTTTATCAAAATATTCTTTGTACAGCAAAAAAAAAAAAAAAAAAAAGGAAGAAGGAAGAAAGCAAGTAAGCAAGTTCCTCCATAAAGGACTAACCGAAGAAATTATGGTACTATGTACAGTGGAATACTATTCAGACATTAAAAGGACTGCAGTATGATATGTTAATAGCTTGGAAAGATTTCTATGAAGAAAATTCTTGTAGAAAATATGTAGCATATAAACCCATCTCTGTGAATAACAGTAAAGTATATTTTATGAGTATGTGTCTGTGTTAAGAAATGTATGTCTGCTAAGCGGAAGGGAAATTTTTAGAAGGCCTAACCTGGTGAGGTGTGTGTGGGGGGAACAAAAGGACAGTCAGTGTAGATAATGGATGAAGATGATGCTGATTCAAGAGGAATCAGCATCTTGAATGAAGATGGAGGCTGATTCAAGAGGAAATAAAATGGTAATACCTCCAGAGCACTTCCCCCTCCTCCACCTGTTGTCAAAGTTACCTTCCTTCAGGGAATCGTTCCTCCCTACAAAGAGTTGTTAATGAGTAGGTCTCTGGGTGACTCTCTTCCTGCCTGTACCCACCCTTGGATCCCTTCACCTTTTGGGTCGCAGAGGCAGGATGGGAGGAGGAGGGGGTATGAGAGCCAAGAGAATTTAGAAGGTATAAAAGGGGCAGGACACCCCCACTCCCTCTGGCACCAACTTGGACCCCCTCCTCTGTGGAGGAACCTCTGTCCCTCTCTCTCTCTCTCTCTCTCTCTCTGTTCTGTCTTTCAAATAAAACTTTACTCTTGCCTCAGCACTTCTCGGGTGTTCCATCTTCAACACTGGGAGAACAGGACTCAAACCTGATTCTCACCCCAGGTATCATCTCTGGAAGTCCCACGGAGATCATCACAAGGGTAGGCTCCTCCTCACCCCCCGTCCTTCAGAGGTCAGCCTTCTCTTTCTTTCTTTCTTTCTTTCTTTCTTTCTTTCTTTCTTTCTTTCTTTCTTTCTTTCTTTCTTTCTTTCTTCCTTTCTTCCTTTCTTCCTTTCTTCCTTCCTTCCTTCCTTCCTTCCTTCCTTTCTTTCTTTCCTTTCTTCCTTTCTTTCTTTCTTTCTTTCTTTCTTCCTTTCTTTCTTCCTTTCTTCCTTTCTTTCTTCCTTTCTTCCTTCCTTTCTTCCTTCCTTTCTTCCTTCCTTTCTTCCTTCCTTTCTTCCTTTCTTTCCTTTCTTTCTTCCTTTCTTTCTTCCTTTCTTTCTTCCTTTCTTTCCTTTCTTTCTTTCTTTCTTTCTTTCTTCCTTTCTTTCTTCCTTTCTTTCTTCCTTTCTTTCTTCCTTTCTTTCTTCCTTTCTTCCTTCCTTTCTTCCTTCCTTTCTTCCTTCCTTTCTTCCTCCCTTTCTTCCTTTCTTCCTTCCTTTCTTTCCTTTCTTCCTTCCTTTCTTCCTTTCTTCCTTCCTTTCCTTCCTTTCTTTCTTCCTTTCTTTTCTTTCTTCCTTCCTTCCTTCCTTCCTTCCTTCCTTCCTTCCTTCCTTCCTTCCTTCCTTCCTTCCTTCCTTCCTTCTTTCTTTCTTTCTTGACGAGAATAATGAGCACTCATTGGCTGATGAAATGCAGTTAGTGCAAGCTGCCATTCTACAAGACTCAGGTAACAGGATTCATGGCATAGGTGGCTCCTAATCACCTGTTCTGTGGGTCAGGCATGTTGGGTTCTGCCAAAGCCCTTTCTCACTACTCTATCCAGGCTCGGAGTGCATTTGGCATTGTTGGGTGCAGAGCAGGCTGAACTGTGTTGTCTGCAGGGCAGGCTGAGCGGATGTTGGCTGCAAGATAGCCCACGCACTCAAACCCCCCCCCCATCTGGTCCTTTATCACCTGTTTGTGTCAAGTCCCGCTCAAGGCTGAGCACTCAACCCCCCTTGGGCCAACAAGGCAGCTTGCAGACCCAGAGGCCCCATTAGATTTGGGCTATAAAAACTCCCTCCTGCCAGGCCCCCCTCTCTGTTGCTCTTTCTCTCTTGCTTGCGCTCTCTCTCTCTCTCTCTCTCTCTCTCTCTCTCTTGCTCTTTATCTTTCTTGCACGCGCTCTCTGTCTCTTGCTCTTGCTCTCTCCCTCTTTATCTCTTCTCTCTCTCTTTCCTTCCTTCTTTTCTCTTTGTTGCACTGCTGCAATAAAGATCTTTTGGTTGCTCTGAGTGTTGTGGTCACTTTCCTTTCAGGCATGAGTACACAACATCTTTAGTCCTGGTCTGCTTTTGGATGGGTGGAGAAAGACAAAAGGTTGAAACAACTGTGAGGTTCTGGCCAGGACCACTTCCTGGTGAATATCAAAGTTTCCTCCCCCAAATCCTCTCCTGAATGCCCTATGGGCTAGCCTGTGGCAACTGGTCAATCAGGTGGCACTGGCAAAAGCCCCAACGACACACGCACCTCCAAATGAGCCATGCTGGACTCTCCCATGCTCACTCCTCCGGAACACTCCCCTCCCCTCGAAGATCAGACTCTAGCTGTTCAGGTTCTAGGGTTGAGAGAGGGACCTGGAATGGTTCATAAGGAAATATCTAGGTTCCCTTTGTTCACAACCTTTATAAGTCTGCAGGAATTCACATTATTGTTTCTGTGCTCCCAAGCTTTTTTGACTGCAAAAAGGGAGATTTGTACCCATAGCCCTCTAAAGATTTTGGGCTCAGTGTTAGAATCTGCCTACCATGCATAGGCCTTGGTTTCAATCCCCAGCACCAGATACAAAAAACAAACCATAAAAAAAGTGTTGTTTAATAAAACTTTTTTTTAAAAGTAAAAGAAAACAATAGGGGGGTGAGGATTCCTTTGGCCCACAGTGAACATAAACTCTTTATTCCAACCTTTATCCCTACTGTTCTGCTGCTGCCAAACATGGTGTCAATACCTCTCAATCTGATAGAGAATCATGGCCATCAGAGGGCAATGTAAATTTTAATAACATTCCACAACTCAAGTTGTTCTGTAAAAAGGAAAGATATGATCCAAGGTTCCTATCCAGGGCTAACGACTTCTCAGACCTTATTTTAAAAGCCCAAATTGCCAAAAATGTAAATTAGACTCAGCTATGATCCTTCATTCTAAGTGAGGCCAAATTCCACCCCAAAAGTTCATTAACTAATGGGGCGGAGGGGCTCCACACAGACAGATCAAGATTCATTTCAAAAAGAGTCCCATGTATTCCCAGGGAATCACAAGTAGCACAGTAAGGGTGGATAATCTGGAGGCTTGCATTATTTTTATGGCTACCCATGAGAGAGCACGTGGGTTATGACCACGTTGGTGAGGCAGCAGTTAAATCCGGAGGTCATGCATGGAAGGAGGGGTGGGAACTGCCAAGAGTTAGAGGCCCCAGGACTAGAGGCTCCAGCACTGGGGAGACATCCCCTAGCTAAAGTGATAGTTCCTGGGTGCAGGCACCTATGGGATGATCTCTTTCATTCATTTGTTTCCTATGTTCAGAGGGAAGCCTTGTCCTCAAAAGTAATGGGAAATGATATCTCATAATTTTCTGCATGGCAACTCGGCCTGATTACCAACTGGGAAATGAAAAAAAAAATGGTTAAAATGCCCTATACATGAGATTTTATACAAAACAGCAGCTTCCCTTACTTAGCTTACTTGCCAGATCTCTATCTTTCCAAAGCTTGCATTTGAAATGTAAATTGCAGAGACCTGTAGAACTTGCAAGATTTACAAGGCTTGCAGACAACAGGTTGAAACCGAAGGGAAAAAAAGTATCACTTTTAAATTCAGGCCACTTGTAGGACCTAAATGGCTGGCTATCTCATCTCCTCTGGCACTCTACCATGCTGCTTTCTTAACAAGTTCTTCCCTAAATGCTGGAACACAGGAAGGGGAAAGTGGAATAATCTTATATATACAAATCTTTTCTTTGACAATCTTTACCTGAGGACTTCAAGACTCTCACATTCTTTATATATCTAAACTGACTCTAATCTGAGCCAAAAGTGTACTCTGATCTTATAAAGATATTCTTCATGCTCCTTTAATAGGGTAATTATGGCCATGTCATTTTTTTTTCTTTTTCAGAATTCTTGTTTTTTAAAGTCTTTATTTTTGAGCTCATGGTTTTATGGTGAATTCACATTTGATCTTGTGCACCTAAATTAATATATTTTTCTGATCAGTCTTATATCTATCTTATAGTTGCCTACATATAGAGGATTTTCATACTCTGTCTTTTTCAGAGGCCAATTTTTCAAGGGTTAGCTCTCAAATACATTGGAAAATTTCCTTTTACAAAATCCTAAGTAGGACATAGACATGGTGATGTCGGAAATACATTTGAAAGCCATCGAGGACAAGATGCCACTTGAACCTTTGATTTCAGTGTTCACCATAGCTGTTAGACTTTACACCTAGCATCTCCAACTGTACAGGCCTGCCCTATATTTAAATCATAATGTAAAAAGTCTGAGAGACTGTATTTTAATTCCTAACAAGTTAAATCTAATAGAGGCTTTAATAAACATTTGCAGCATTGCCTCCTACCTGTGAATGTCTACCTACAAAAATCTATAAGATCTTTATTTCCCACCTGTTTTTTTAGTGTGCATACCTGTGTACTATACTGCTGTGTCTATATATGTGCTTATGTCCATATGTCACATGGTATTAAAATTAGTACAGATAAATGAGCACTCATAAATCAAAATATAAATGAACAATGGCTCCAAATACCTTTTAGTTTACGTTACTTAGAAAATTTTCAGTTTAAATTAGGTAAGCAGATGAGACTAAAGATGTATTTAAGGGCCAGGATTTGGCTCAAGTGGTAAAGCACTCACCTAGCAAGTGCAAGGCCTTGGGTTTGATCCTCAGCACCACAAAAAAATAAAAATAAAATAAAGATATTGTGTTCACCTAAAACTAAAAAATAAATATATTTTTAAGAAAGATGTCTTTAAAATTACTAACTCACAAGTTTTTCTATGTGGTCAGACAATTAATAGAGTGTTGTTTTCTATAAAATGTCTAGAATATAATATCCATTGTTTCTAGGATTTTTCTTCAACAAGGAAGAGATGGCTAGTACTGTTTACTATACCTGTCTGATATCTTGGCTTTTACAATTAGAAATTAATAAATTAGATTTAACATCAATGGGATTAATCATAAATGTGTTTATTAAGGAGACATCTGATTAACAAAGTTAAAGTGCTAAAACACTGCTAAATATAAAATCAAGTACTCTTGACTTCTTAAAATTTCATAAGGTAATATATTTAAACATTATGTGTGTTTTCATAAATGGTAAGTGAAAAAAGTTTTGGATTTCTTTGTTCTGTGTCTTCATTAAAACAAGGTTACTAAAAGTTAAGATTTATATAATTTATATGCACAGAGTATAAGAGGTTTCTATTGGATGTCAATTAAAGTACCATAAAAACTGTTAAGGTCTGTAAACAAGTCAAAATAACACCTGTTATTTTGCCAGAGAAATGTTAGAGTTTGTAAACAAGTCTGGACAGTGCCTGGCAAAATGCCAGAGGGAGTGGTTTGAGAAATAACAAAAGCAAGCCATTAAGTGTGGAGATTCCTTATTGGTTGACTGATGTATCTAGTTTATGTTAATTAGATAAGCTGTGTGAAATGTATAAATACCTCTGTTGTCCTACAATAAATGGCTCCCATTCCTGCTGTATCAATCTACACAAATTGTTCGTCACCCCCGCCCCTCCCGGGTTATTCTGCTGCAGCCGGACCCCGGCAGAAAAACAAAGTATTTCATCATATTAAAATGAAGTAATGGGCTCAGGGGTAGAGTGCTCACCTAGCACATGCAAGGCCCTGGTTTTGATCCTTAGCACCACAAAAAAATAAATAAAATAAAGGCATTGTGTCTAATTACAACTTAAAAATTTAAGAAATTGAGTAATTTGTCTAAATTCAGAAATTTCATAAGGATTGTTTCAGTATATAAATTTTATTTTTTTAAAGAGAGAGTGAGAGAGGAGAGAGAGAGAGAGAGAGAGAGAGAGAGAGAGAGAGAGAGAGAGAATTTTTTTAATATTTATTTTTTAGTTCTTGGCGGACACAACATCTTTGTTGGTATGTGGTGCTGAGGATCGAACCCAGGCCGCACCCATGCCAGGCGAGCATGCTACCGCTTGAGCCACATCCCCAGCCCAGTATATAAATTTTAAAAGGGGTCAACAGCTAGGAAAGAAATATAAGAAGGTTCTAGATATGGAAATATATTTTAGTATAGAAAGTAGAAGGAAAAAGAAATGTTTCTGAATGAGAAAGTATTTTGCATGGTAAAGTAAAAAGTTGTGGAATGTCTAAGTAAGTTACAGAAGGTTCGTGGAGGGTAAATTTCAAAAATTTTGTGTGTGGTCTGGGACTGGGGCTCAGCGATAACACACTTGCCTGGCATGTGTAAGTCACTGCATTCAATTCTCAGCACCACATATAAATAAGTAAAATAAAGATCAATAACTTAACTAAAAAAAAATATTTTAAAAAAAAGTTTGTGTGTAACTAAGTTGGTTATATATAAGTAGCTCAATCGGTTAAAGTTATTCAAGGTTTTTCCATAAGGTCAAATATTAATGTATTGATATAAACCAAAGTTTAATCCTCTATGGGTTGAAGTAACAAAGATTTCTTAAAACATTAATCTGTTCTTATCTATCAAGATAATTTCTTGTATTCTGTTAAATTGTACTATTTAGAGCACTAGTCATAAAGGACTTGGGATTTGTACAACTCGGTTAAACAACAACTGTTATTTTAGAGTATTACATTACATTACTGAGTCTAAATTTTTCTTTAAAAGCTAAATTTGGTTAATATAAGAACTTTAGTATAATCATGGTACCAATCTGGTGTTCTTCAAATTAAAGTTTAAAATAAAGATTTGGGATTATAAAAATTATGTTTCTTGGTTCACAGCTATTATATGAACTTAATATGTTCTTACTCTTATTAATTTCATTTTATATTTTTCTTGTAAACTTTTTAGCTGTTTATCTATTAGTGCCTTACAGAAGTATAAGTTCTAATATAACAACTTGAGTTAATTTGAGATAATAGGCTTTATAGACAGGATGTAAGGCTGACTTCCAGTACTAACACTGACCCCAATTAAATAGAAGGGGTAAATAACTATAAAGTTATAGACATTAAAGGTAAAACCCAATACTCTTACTTTAAGACTGGTAAAACTGGCTTGATAAATGTTTAAGACCAAAGCTTAGAGATTAAAGTTAATGAAATAAAAGGGCCAAGAAAGAAAGAAAATATCAATATTTGTCTCTTACCCTCTAAGTACAGCTTGAACCCAGGGAACACAAAGGGACTTCTCCAAGGGCTTTGTGACTTTTGTCCACATGGCTTCCCAATCAGGGAGATTAATGAGAACCTGGAGAACAGGAAGCTGACTAGGGCACATGCTGCAAGGAGGAGGGTCATTGGAGAGGGAGATGTCTCTGATGCTTCCAAGAGAAGCCACATGGTCAACAAGACCCTGACTCATCCTGGCAGATGGCACTAAAGGAACCAAGAGGCTGCTCTCAAGTTCCCAAGAGTGACCACCTGAGAGAACTCAGCTGCCTCCTTCCCACTACCCCTTTGGAGTTGTCAATGGACCTTTATTTTATTTATTTACATGTGGTGCTGAGAATTGAACCCAGTGTCTCACATATGCTAGGCAAGCACTCTACCACTGAGCTACAACCACAACCCTCAACTGACTCTTAACAATAGATAGGAACAAGGTTAATGTGACCAGCTCAGGCTTAAACACATAGCAAAACAAGTTATAATCAAAGTCCATCCATATCTAGGCATTTAAAAGGAATGACAATACATTTTTTAATATAATTTAGATGTACACTTGTGTCATCCCCACCAAGCATAAGTAGGACCGGAGACTACAAGAGAGGGATTCTTAGACAAAGAGACTATCAAAAGAGAGTATCAAAGTCAGAAGCTTTTTAGTCAATCATCAATTTAAGAACTATAAGCCTTCCTAACCTCCTACACAGGTAGGCTTGATCTGTGTTTGCTAGTATGATTACCTAGCCTTAAGTAACAGAAATAAAGGGATCTCTACCAAACATAGAGGTTTATGCCAATAAAAAGATATTTTACAAAAATCAGATAGCATTATATATCTTAACTACATCTTATAAGGGCACCTGTGACATTATAAAAACTAAGTGTTTGTGTTTACATTGCTGATGACTCTGGCAGTGTTAAAGATTTTACATCCCCAATTAGAGGCCATGTCCTTGTCATGTGAACAACTTCTTAGCTCTTGTACCTCTTGGTGAAAGATTACTGGTTTCTATCATCATGATGATATTAATTGACATGTTCCAGATGCTATGACATTTATTTTGTATTAATTTCATCTAGTTATTGTATCTTCTTGTTTCTCTCATAGAAGCACCCACCACCCAGATGACTTTACAACCTGTTGCTTCCAAACCAGACTTTTTCCACAGACCCCTGGACTGACACAACACATCCCTAAAAGGGAATCCCAAACTGCTTGCCCCATATCACCTCTCTCAGCTCAAAGCAGCCATTTCCCCTTACAAGAATTAAGGGTTTCATTATCAGATGGGAGGATTGTGATCAGGGGGCAAAAGGATAGTTAGTGTAGGTAATGAATGATTGGGTCAGGAGATGGAGGCTGATTCAAGGGGAAATAAAATGCTAATACTTCCAGAGCACTTCCTCTTCATCCACCTGTTGCCAAGATTACCTGCCTCCAGGGAATTGTTCCTCCCTGCCTGGGCTTCTCAAGTCTCTGTCCTTGTGCCAATTCATGAAACTTTCATCTTTCTTGGCTGCATGGGCCAATTAATTAAGTGAGATGTGAGGATCATGGGGGATAAAGAAAAGACAACTAGTCATACGTAGGGAGAAAAAGCTGGGGTCAGGTGGGTAACCAAGCCCTGGAGAGGCTTGACAGACTGACTCCAGACCTAGATTAGCAAGCTAATTATATAGGTTTCATCAATTGGGTAATTGTGAGGAAATTTCAGCAAAGCAGGCGATCTGAAGGACGCAGACATTAAGGCCATCTTGTTTGCAAAGAATTCTCTATCCCTGAGAGAAGGTGCTGACTTGAGCTCTTGACTGATAGAACCATGCCACCCCTGAATAGCATTACCATAGCAACTGGAGCATCTGGACCTGCACCTTTGCACAGGTAGCTCCCAGCACAAATGCAGCCACAAAAGTCAGACAGGCCATGATTTAGATCACTGCTTTCCACACCTCCCTGCAAGGAGCTGTTAATGAGTAGGCCCCTGGGTGACTCCCTTCCAGCCTGTACCCCTGAGTGGTTTTGTTCCCGCCCTGGGATCACTCCACCTTTTAGGTCATGTAGACAGGATGGGGGAAGGAGGGGGGAAGGAGGGGGCATGAGAACAAAGGAAATCTAAAATGTATAAAAGGAACAGGACACCCCCCACTCCCTCAGACACCAACTTGGACCCCCTTCTCTGCGAGGAGCCCCTGTCCCTTTCGCGCGCATGCTCGCTCTCTCTCTCTCTCTCTCTCTCTCTCTCTCTCTCTCTCTCTCTCTCTCTCTCTCTCTTTCTCTCTGTTCTATCCTTTACATAAAACTTTTCTTGCTCTTGCCTCAGTGTTTCTCAGATATTCCATCTTTAACACCAGAGGAAGGAGACTGACTCAAACCTGACTCTCAACACCAGTATCACAGGCCCTAAAGGAATAAACAAAGAATTTCACTTCCTACCTTAAGTAGTGAGTTTATGGTTATTTCTTGTCTTCATTTTACTTTTCTAAATGCAATTTTTAAACAAAGAAAAACATACATATTAAAAATAAAAGTGCTACTCTTGACCCAGAATATAAATTTTCCGAGTATCCCTCTTTAAACTTTGGGAACTATGATGATTTAAAAATAAAAACAAAAAAATATATATATATGCAAAAAATAATTATTGGTTATTCCCTTCAATGTTATAAAAACAGATTCTTGTTAAAAGTTAATAGAGTATATTGGTTCACTCTGGAAATTAAGAAAACAGAAACTAATAGTAATTATTCTTACTGATAATATAGTTACTTTCACTGAAGAGGAAACTAATGCCTAGGCAGATATACTCTGAGCCCCATCATCTAAAGCAGAGTCACATCTGCAAATGTCTTCTTGGTATCAGGGATGTATTCTGTGACCCATACATATATTTTCCTTATGTGAAAGTGAAGCCCAAATCATCAGTGGTGCTATTTGGACCACTCCAGTCTACTGAGTCCCACAGCCATGTAGACTTACACAGATGGATGTTACTTCATGTTCTGAGGTTGTTTCCAAACCAGGCCCAGTTTGCCATCTGTACAATATGCCAATCTCTGAAACTGTGTTTTGCAGGAAAAAAAAAAAAAGATCTTATTTATAAGGTGGCCAAGTGACTGAGCATAGAGAAGGGAAAGCAAGTGTGAAGTCCATGTCCCCCAGGATAAGGCTGAGGATATTTATGGGTGTAGGTGTAGGGAAAGGTAACTGGAGATCAGGAAGTACTTGGTGGCCTGTGTATGCATAATCAAGCTTCATCAGTGGTCACCACATACAGAGGTGCTGTCTATGCCTCTAAAACTGGTGCTTTACAGTCAACTAAAAGCAATGCATCAAGAACAGGTGAAGGAAGTTAAGTCTAGAAAAGCAAGGGATTAAGAGCTGGTGAAGCGGATTACATCCAGAGGATTTATTCAGGTTTTTCCTTAGTTTCAATGTCTAAGATTTGCTTTAAAAATACTGGAGATGGGGAAATCAGCTATAGTCAAACAAGGTTGACCACAAATTGATAATTATTAAAGGGTGATGAGTATGTGGCAGCTCACAATGTAATTCTATTTTCACATATATTTGAAAGTTTCAGTAAGAAAAAGTTGTGTGTTTCTTAAGTGTATGACTAAAATCATTGAAGTAGAAATAAAATCCTGGTTAAATTAATCTGGTGTCTGATCCTGGTTCGCTGACCAAGTTTGTTAAGAAAATTCTGTTTCATCTGTAAAATAAGGTCACCCCTCCAGTAGACTAGAGGAAGAACATATAGGGAAGGAGGAGGGAGGGGGAAAGGGAGTAGCAAGGAATGAAAATATGGTCATTCCTAAATTTTGCTAATTTCTTCAATTGCCTCACTTTGATTTGGAATATTTTTTTTAAAGATTAAAATAGTTTTGTTTTTAACCCTTTGTAACTGACTTATAAACTCTCATCACAAATTGGTGCTTCTAATTGTTCTTAAATTCTGCATTGAAGAGTCTAAAGAGGTCACTGTGAAAGTCAGTTCCTCTGAGCTTGTCTGCAATTCAGTCATCCTTGGTTGAGACTATTTATAATTATAATACTGAACATCCTTGATTAAAGGGAAAAGATATATTCAGATTTGGGGAAGAATTTATTGATAGGAATAGTTATTTGATCCTCCATCTATCCTCTTAGGAAATAATTTTTTTTTTCCAATTCATAAGTAAAGAATTTGACTTTTCAGGTGAGAGCTTGTAGCGCCCCCTGCTGGGAACATCTGAAATTTATCGACCTGCATATTAAACAGCAAGTTGCCTAGGCTTTAAATCACCTGGGACCTGTTGGTTGAAAATAAAGATTCACGGGCTCTGGGCCTATTGAATTAGAATCTTTGCAGGTGAGGCTTGAGAACTATTATTTTAGGCAACTTTTCAGATGATTTGAAGCATAAGAGACAAATGTCTGTCAAACTTGCCTACCAAGAATCACCTGCGGATGCTTGTTTAAGATACCTGAATCATACTCTGGGCTCACTGAATCAGTATCTCCAAGAAAGGGGCCTGGGCTGGGTATGGTGGTACATACATGTAATCCCAGTGACTCAGGAGGCTGAGACAGGAGGATCCCAAGTTTGAGGCAGCCTCAGCAATTTAGTGAGGCCCTAAGATACATAGTGAGACCAAACCCCAAAAGGGCTGGGATGTGCCTCAGCGTTTAAGTGCCTCTAGCTTCAATCCCCAGCACCAAGAAAAAAAAATAAAAGAGAAAGAAAGAAAGAAAGAAAGGAAGGAAGGAAGGAAGGAAGGAAGGAAGGAAGGAAGGAAGGAAGGAAGGTAGGTCTGGGACTTGATTTTTAATTAGAGGGCAAGCTGACTCTCCAAAGATGGACATTTGGTAAATATCAGAATTGAATGTCATAGTTAACTCTTGCCATCCTGATTCTCTGTATCAGGATAGCAAAGCACAACTGCAGTCCACTGGTAACTGTATATGGAACATCTACCTGTGGGGATTTGGCAACATTACCATAACCAGGTGGGGCTTCTGTCCTGTCTAACTCTATAATTTTGTGATCTAGCCTGTCCCCTAAAACTCTTGCCCTTGAACCCCAAGCTCCCAATGTCTTTGTCTCTAATATCAGTTAACAAATCTGTGATGTCATCTGGATGGTGGGCAGAACTTCCTGTTGGGGTGATCCCCCAGTCTTATTTGCTTCACGAACCTTCTCAGTCTTTGTTAAACCTTTGCACCGCACCCAACACCATCCCTATCTCTCTTCCTTCTAGGTTTGGAACTACATTTTTTTGGAATCACATTTTTGTTCAACGATAATGAAACTCCATTTTCATGGAGAGGTCAGATGGTGAACCTGACCTGTTCTAAGATCTATCCGTATTTCCCAGGGTTCTGCCCTACGTAACTACCTGAGCAGACATAGGAAGAGGGTTAGTATCTTCTCTTCTTCGAGTTAAGCAAAAAGTTCTGATTATTTTAGAGCAGCACTATAGAATAAAAAGTGTCCTTGGGCTGGGGTTGTGGCTCAGTGATAGAGTGTTCACTAGCATGCATGAGGCACTGGGTTCGATCCTCAGCACCACATGAAAATAAAATAAGGATATTTTGTCAACCTAAAACTAAAAAATATTTTTTTTTAAAAAATGAGCATCCTTGCCCAGCTTCACCTGGGAGTTAAAAGAAACATAAATAGAGCCATAAATAAAATATTACACATCACAAAAATACTCGAGGGAGAAATAAAGTGCAAAATTTCCCAAACCATATTCTTTTTCATAACCCATAATATGAGAGTAACCATTCTGTAGAACATGCTTTGGAGAGGTGTACTCTCTCCTTCTCCATGACCACCTTGGGGCTCTGTGTTTCAAATTACAGTCATCCCTCAGTATACATAGGGAATTGGTTCCAGGAACACCCCACCCCAAGCTAAAATCTGCAAATGCTCAAATCTCTTATGTAAAATGGCATATCCTCTCATGTACTTTAAATCATTGCTAGATTATTTATGCTTAAAATAATACCTAAAACTATAAATATGTAATACCTAGATGGGCACCGTGGTGTACACCTATAATCCTAGAGGCTCAGGAGGCTGAGGCAGAAGGATTGTGAGTTCAAAGTCAGCCTCAGCAGTGAGGCTCTAAGCAATTCATCAGGACCTTGTTTCTAAATAAAATATTTAAAAGGTCTGGTAATGTGGCTTGGTTGTTAATCACCCCTGAGTTCAATCCCCGGTACCAAAAGTAAATAAATAAATAAGATATTTACTGCACTACAAATGGATATTATCTGTATTGTTTAGGGAACAACTCCATAGGTATTCAGTACAGATACATTTTTTTAAAGAATACTTTCTATTCATAGTTGATTGAATCTGAGATTTAGAACCCATGAATACAGAGAACTGACTGTATCTGTGTCTTTTTAGTCTTGAAGTCCAGAAACAACATCTACACCAGGAGTAGGCTAATTTGCATTGCCTGGTATAAAAAAAGATTTTTCACAATTTCTACATTATTTGTTCCCCCTTCAACAGCTGAAAGTCCCACTTGATTTTTTTGACTACAAAGCTGATATGCTAATCACAGCACCTTGTTCACCCACCAACCTTTTCAGCTGTCTTTACAGCCTAAAGAGGATTTTTTTTTTCCTTTGTACCATTCTTACCCTAGATGCACCAAGCTGTGAGGTGAGTCAAAGAAGTAACCATGGACCAAGGCTAGTGGTTGTCAAAACTACTGTAAGGCCCTGGGACTTCCATGGGGTTCCTCAATCGATGTCTGAAAATTTGGAAACTTGGAGAGAGTAGGTGTGGCTTGAGACTTTAGACCTGGCACTTGAGCTTAGCATGCAAACCCGAAAATCAAACCCTCTGCTTTTTTTGTATTTCATATAATGTCCTGTGTAAAACTGGGGAAAAAAAAATTCTCAACTAACCAGTTTGAAAACCACTCATTTAAATCCTCACCCATTCTCAGGCACAGTGTTAAGTGATGCGAGAACCTAAACAATTGTATAGATCAAGATGTAACCAGCAAGTCTTTCATTATCATCTTCTGGATTCCCTGCTAGGGATGCTCTACCTTTGCAGTTGGGGCTGTGTCGCGACGGGCAAAGGTGTGACTTATGCAGTCGAGGGGGAGAAATAAAGAATATCCATGCGCTTCTGCCCTTTTCAATGCTTGATTCACCCAAATCACTCAATACCATTTCACTCTATAAGTTCTTAATCAAGAAAAATGACAATCTGTAATGCTAGGCCCTGCAGTAGACAAAATCAATCCATAGCAGACAATGCTAGATTAATTCTAAACACTGCAAACACTCTTAATCATGAAAAGCTCTTGACAGATATTCCTGCTGCATTTTAAGCTCAAGTGCCAGTTCTAAAGTCTCAAGCCTTAGGCTCTAAGTCCAGCAGATGCACACTCACTCAGATCTGCGGCAGGATTCTCCTGGGCTAGTAGAGCTGACAGCCGGGTGAAGAGAGATAGGGAGAAGCTGCAGTTCTCACCAGGGCCAAGATGTGGCTGTAGAGTTGGAAAGCGGTGAGGAAGATGCAGAGGATCAGGCAAACGCTGAGAAGAGTTGGGATGTCCGTCCAGGCCCTCATCAGATTCTCTGGCATGCGCATTGGTGTCGGCTGGCTGAATGTCTGTTCATTTGCTCCATCATGTACACTAAATTTGGGGGCTTCTGACCACCCTTTCAATCACTATCAGCTACCAGGTGGATTTCTCAGTGACGTCATTTGCCCTGGGGTGAAAGCATCTGGTCAGGTGGTCCCCACCCTGAGCTTCTTGCCTCTCCCCCTTATTGGGGTGAGGGCAACAGGACAGAGACTTCACTCTGAGCTTGTCAGGGTTGGGAGAAGTGACTTGTTTATCCCAGGGCTATGCCTGATGATCATAGTGGAGGGCTCCTTAGGCGTGCCTAGTGAGACTCCAGGTTTAAAAAGTGGAGTTTTTAAAAAGGAGTTGCTTAGCCTAAGGCCATCCCCAGACTGTTTGAGCCCCACCCCATCCCACACTCTGGTACAAGCCTGGCACTTGTCAGGGAATAGTTAAGGAGACGGAGGCCAGCACCCAGGGATTCAGGATTGAATTACACTGTTTACTGTTCCTGTCCTCCAGCTGAAAACCTGATACCCAAGCCCCTGCCTTGGAGCACACAATCCTAACCACCGAGTCCTTGTTGACTCTTGTGTTGTCCTGAAGTCCCTTGCCCCCTATTCCAGGGCTCGAGGAACTGGAGTCACCCTGGTGGGGGCCTGCTCCCTGAATGCCAATTATTTTGCCTATTGCCTGGTTCCAGCACTCTCACTCCCCAAAGACCTGTTTGATTTTTGAATCCCAGCTATTCCTAGCTTGATCTGCTCCTCCCTTCCACCTTCCCTCCCATCTAATCAACCTACAGTCTCTGCCAAACCCAGGCTTGGATTGTCTTTAAAATCTAAGTTTATAAATAACCTAAATAGATAGAAGCACCTCCCTCTCCCTGGACCCTGCATTTGTGCACACAAACACAGGAGCTGATTCTCTGCATCCTCTGGTCTTGTGCTGTCTTTTGCCATCCTTGGGACAAATCCATCTCCTCCCCACATCCTCTCCTCCCAATTCAACAGAATCTGTGACATCCTGGCTCACATTCCTTTGAAGATTGAAGATAGAACTTTCCCAAGTGGTTTTTATTACCCAAGACCTTTTCTGACAAAGCTGCCCCAGCATTCTGCCAACATTTCAGAGAGGCCACTCTGACAGTGACCCTGAGCTTTTCTCCTCTGAGAATCTTCAGCCCCTCTGAGATTTTCACAAAGGCGCTAGACTTGTGCTCTTCAATCTTGTAGCTCTAGCCACTGAGGGCTAAGTTTAAAAATAAATAAAGCTCAAAGTTCAGTTCCTTGGTCACACCAGCCAGATTTCAAGTGGCCAATAGCCACTTGTGGTTCATAGCTATTGTACTGGATAGGACATAGAACATTTTCATTATCACAGAAAATTCTACTGGACAGCAGTGCATAAACTTTCTTTCCTCAGAAAGATGCAAATTCATCCTCACATAAAAAAAAATGTTGTAGGCAAGGTAATTCACAGATATCCCCTCCCAAGTCATTGATTAGGAATCCCTTCCTAATACAGACAGGGAGCCCAGGGTTAGCCTGAATTCTATAGGGAAGTACCAGGAAAATATCAGTCCAGATGTCACGATTTCCCCTTAACCCAAATTCTTAAGCACATGAGGTTTCCTTGGCAGCTTAAGAAACATGACCTTTTATTAAATTGTCCCACCCATTCTGTTAGTTTCATTTGTTCACTTACCCAATATTTCTTGAGTTCCGTTGTTATGCTCACATTGACCTAGGCAACATGGTGAACACAACTGAGAAGCACCCTGCCCTAAAGGAGCTTATTTTTGGAGGAAAGAAAGGCTACAAACTAACAAGCAGGTAATGTTTCCTCCACTATAAACTTATTTCAAATCTATTTCCCTAAATCTGAACATGTCACTCCCCTGCTTAAAGTGTAAGGGTCCAGCGAAGCATCGGAGGAAAAGACCACAAGAGACCAGCTTCATGCAACATGCATAAGGGGATTTTTATTGAAGAGGATCCTAATTCAGCGCGCTGAGGCTCAAGGCTCTCTCAGGAAGGGAGAGCGGCCCAGAGCCCCGAGCAGAGGTCAAGCAGAGCTTAAGTACTCTTTTTGGGGAGGGGGGGGGCTTTGCATACATCAGAACAAATCATCATGAGGCGCGGGAAAATTGAACAACAACTCTGAGACATGATTAGTACATTCACTGGCGGGAACAGGCTGGGCAGGGGTGATTGGTCATGTCTAAGCGGGGTACACATTCAAACTGATTGGTTTCAGGGCCTAAAGGACTACGTGACAAACTACACAGAGTCCCAGGTTATTAGACAACCAGGGAGTCAGTGGGAATATTTACTGGGCAGTTCCAGTATTGTCCTAACAGCTACAGGGATTACAGGTTTTGGGGGTAGCAGAGGAATTTAAACAATACCTGGTCTTTTACTTTTTAACTTAGCCCTTGCAGCTTAGAAACTTTACAATGCCCGGTCTTTTACACTTTAACTCTTACACTTTAACTTCAATTTCTTTTTCCCTTACAAAAGTACTTTATAATATGCCTTCTTGGCCAGCAGAGGTTACACACACACATACACACACACACACACACACACAGAGATATGTGACTAATGCCTCAACAGTGATCCACAAACCAAAAACTTGGCCACCCTCCAAAGTCAAGGCCATGAGCCACCTTTCTTATAAGAGAGCTCTGTCTGTGCTTCAATGTGTAGGTTTATAATCCCTTTGCTTTTGGATAAATTTTAGGGTATTTTGTCCCCTAACTACAGGTTGGTTTTGATTTGGTAAAAAATTATATATCCAAATAGGAGAACTTTCCTAAGGTAAAGTTTCTAAACTTCATTTCAAGCTTCCTCCTTATGCGATTTTTCACTGGGCAATCCAAGATCCATTTTTAAATTGCTCACTGCACTGGGAACTTCCCCAATATTTGCTGTGGTTTTATCATGTTCTGTTCATCTTGCTCATCTACAAAAGCACCTCTTTTCCTTCAAGGATTATATCTGGTCCAGGTCTGAGGAAGGATGACATTTTCTCTTCTTCTAATATAGTTTGCATTCCTAAATTTAAACATCACTGCCACAGTCTGGCTGGGCACAAAATAACCCAGCCATCATAAAAGCCTTGTAGATTCCAACAGCAACTCTTTATTCCTGAACTCTCACTGGCACTGTACACATATGTTCTGGGAAAAATACACTCCCTCCACTGGGCTCTGCATACCAAATACTCTCAGAACCCCGAGAGAACTCCACGGGAACTCAAGGAGCAGGCGCCTGAGGCAGCAGGATACGCCCTAATCCAGCAGGATCCACCCTAAACCCAGAGCAGCCCTAATCCCTGAGCAAGGTCACTTTTCAAACCAAAACTCTCAAACATTCATGCAATGTCACTACAAATGACCTGGGTCCAAGGCAAGCCCATTTCCACAATGGAGAGTCCTCCCTCTAAGCGACATTGGGTAGGCTGACAAGGAAATTGCCATGCGTCATTCCTACTTGGCTATGGCTCTCAGCACATCACCACCAAGTTGCCTTAATTAAACACACACACACACACACTTCCTTTTCTTTTTTGGTCTAAGGTTTTGTATTTTACAGTGCTTGCCAACCTCACAAAAGATTCATGAAATCAATCAGTTGGTTCACTTCTCAGATGGTTGGATATATCTTTTCCCATCTCTGCCTTTCTTTTCCTTTTCTTTCTCTCACATCACACAAAATACAAACACAGATGCAGTTTGGGTTTACTTGGCACCTCCAGTACTCAAGTAAACCAGAAGACTTTGGGGGGTGGGAAATTGGAAGTTAAGAGATTTATAGTCTTTCATGACTTGATTTTTTCCATAGGGATTTCCTTCCCCTTTTAATGGAGAAAATTACAAAACATTAATATCAGTATGTTTCTCTAAAAGACAAGAATATTTACTAAGTGTAATCACACTACCATGACCAAAATAAAAAGGTACCAATGATTTCATAAACAAATATTGGTTTCAAAGGACTGAGGATGCCACTCAGTGGTAGGGTGCTTGCCTAGCATCGGGAGGCTCTGGGTTAAACCTCAAATAAACAAAAGTTCCATTGGTTTTAGAATGTGAAATGTTTATTGACTTTAAAGAAAATCCCAAATTCCAAATAGATCCCACAGATTTGAAATTTGTATTTAAGTCCCCTTTATGGTTTGGGTTCATCTCCAGCTCTTCACTTATTTGCAATTTATTTATTAAAGAAACTCAGTTATTTGGTATTATTGCCCATATTGAACTTGCTGCATATATATCCTGTTGGGGTGTGGTTTAACATTCAAGGGATCCTGAGGTTCCGCTGAAGGCATACTTCTCTTTACATTTTAAGCCATCAAGTAATTTAAATATATTAATATAAACTCCAATACTCTTTTTTTTTCCCTGAGAAATACTCCAGATAATTTCCCCTTGTACATTTACAGTAAAGCAATTTACTTTTGCAGAGTAGACAAAGAAAAAAGAAAACCCCTTTTTGAAGCTCATTTCCTCTAGATGCCCATTAGAGGGCGCCATTTCCTTTATTATATTTATCTTGACTCATTTTTAACTGCATCAATTTTGTTTTAGAGTTTTTAACAAGTTGAACCTCATCACCAACTTTGATTTCTACTCTCATTTCCATAAGACGTGACCGTATTCTCCTTTGTTAATTTGATGCCAACTTGTGTCTTTCCTATGACTTCCAACTTTGACTCCGTTCCCAAATGTAACCATCGGGCGGCGACCTTGCATAAATATAAATAAAGACCCGCGTAAAGGCAAAATTAAGTGAAACTGCCAAATAAAAAGCAGTTTCACAGAGGAAAGGACCATTAATTTAAGAAGGAAAGAGACAAACCAGACATTTCTAGTTCGTATCCAACTCACGGCCCAAGGTCAAAACTGTGTAAAATACAACACAAAGGAGCCATTCAGGAGTGGGGGAGTGCAACTTGCAGGAAACGTGAGCACAATCCCCTCCTTGATTTTGCGGTTCCGCTGGAGGGGGGCAAATTTACGTTTGTGCACGTGTGTGTGAATAGTTATGTGTGAATAGTTTTGGGGACGGCAGCGGGACGTGCGTGGGCTGGGTGGTTCTGCTGGCACCAACAGCTCTCTCTTGCCGCTTCTGGACCCCCGCCCCAACACCAGGGTTACCAGGGCGCTTCCTAGAGGTTAACCTCTCGCTTCACCCCAAGTCAACTGAGTCCCAAGGAGGCACGAGCCTCGACCACCTCCGCATCTCACTGGTTCACCCTTAAGAGCTGAACACCTGCATCTTGCTGGAGCGCAAGCCAGTGCAGGGACCGCTCTCACCTTCGCATCCTTAATAACCCTATACACATGTTTTCCCGCCTTGGACCAAACGGATCCACCTGAGAGCAAGTGGTATTATACAGAGTTAACAGGGAAGTCGTGGATCCTTTTGAGAATCTGATGTTAGGACTGTGCCTCCAAAGTTATACTCAGAAAAATTAGGTGTGAAACTAAAAAGGGCGTGGGGAAAAGTATTAGTGGAGGCGATTGGAGCTCGTCCATTTATCAGATCCCTCAGATCCCAGGATAAAAAAAAAAAAAAAATTCTGCTCCAGTTGGAGCCTAAAGGCAACGTAACGAAAACCAGACGGATTTAGGAGAAGCAGAGGCGTCCCTTCCCGCTCCAAACTCTACTAGTGTTTCATCTCAGAAACCTGGAGGGGCTGGGCGGAAAAATCTAGGGGAGAGGCGGAGCGCCTGGCTTGGATCCCCTTCCCCATTTTCCTACCCCACCCCCCACTCCCCATCCCCCCCTTCGCTCGCTGCAGAGGGAATGAAAAGGAGCTGCTAACTCCCAAAGCCTAAATGGCGGGAAAGGGATCGAGCACAGGGGCTTTTCCTTTACGTTTTTCTTTAAATAGTCAGCTCTGGAGTCTAACGTTTCGACTCTTCCTTTCCGGGTCTCTGCTCCCCACCTCGCAGCCAGCTCGCTTCTTTCCCCTCCTCCACCGCCATCCTAGAGGCTTCTGGCGACCCTCGGCCTTCAGCTCCGCCTCCGCCGCCGCGGGGTTTCACCCGAGGTGGAGTGAAATCTGCATAGTGTCCGCCCCCCTCCGATGTCATTCGTAGCTCCCGCTCGTTGCGGTTCCTGATTGGTGAACGCCCTGGGCTTATTTGCATGCGGGCCGCAGCCGGGTACCCAGCTGTGCTGGCGTCCTGCGCCGCGCAGAAGTTTGCCGAGCGCTTTCTGGCCGGCTGGTCCCGGGCTAGCGCTGCGCCCTGAGCCACCTCCTCCTTTTGCCGACACTGTCGCCGCCCGCTTCTTTAGGGATTTCGTCTCTGTGGAAGGCAGACGTTCGGCTTGCTGAGAGTTCAAGTGGGCAAGGGAGAGTGCCGAGGAGGAGCCATTCCAAGTGACAGCTTCAGGTCCGGACGCCGGGCGCTTGGGGCTCCAGCTCTCCGCGAATCTCTCCCACCTTCCCGCTGCGGCCGAGCGGGCGATGCGGCTACCGAGCCCCGCGGCGCAGAGAGGAAGGAGGGCGCCTCGGAGAGCCTAGAGCCTATTTCTGCCCACTTGGGGAAGGGGGCATGGAGTTGTGAGAGCCCCTCGCTTGGCGAGGCCGCCCGCGGCAGGCTCCCCCATGGCCGGGACGTATAGCTCCACTCTGAAGACGCTGGAGGACTTGACCTTGGACTCCGGGTATGGGGCCGGGGACTCGTGCCGCTCACTCAGCCTTTCGTCCTCCAAGTCCAACTCTCAGGCGCTCAACTCTTCCGCGCAGCAGCACCGCGGGGCGGCCTGGTGGTGCTACTCCGGCTCTATGAACAGCCGCCACAACAGCTGGGACACGGTGAACACGGTGCTGCCCGAGGATCCAGAAGTGGCCGACCTCTTCTCGCGGTGCCCGCGGCTCCCAGAACTGGAGGAGTTCCCCTGGACCGAAGGAGACGTGGCCCGGGTGCTTCGCAAAGGCGCCGGAGGCCGGCGGCTGCCGGCGTTTTCCGCCGAGGCGGTGAGGCGCCTTGCCGGGCTGCTCCGCCGGGCTCTCATCCGCGTGGCCCGGGAGGCACAACGCCTGAGCGTGCTGCACGCCAAGTGCACCCGCTTCGAGGTGCAGAGCGCTGTGCGCCTAGTGCACAGCTGGGCGCTGGCCGAAAGCTGTGCGCTGGCTGCGGTCAAGGCACTGTCCCTATACAGCATGAGCGCCGGCGACGGGCTGCGCCGGGGCAAGTCCGCGCGCTGCGGCCTCACCTTCTCCGTGGGCCGCTTCTTCCGCTGGATGGTGGATACTCGCATCTCTGTGCGCATTCACGAGTACGCGGCCATCTCGCTTACTGCGTGCATGGAGAATCTGGTGGAGGAGATTCGGGCTAGGGTGCTGGCCAGCCAGAACCCCGAAGGCGGTGGGGCAGGTGGCGGGGAGGTGTCCGCTGAAGCCTTGGAAATGGTCATCAACAACGACGCCGAGCTCTGGGGTGTCTTGCAGCCCTATGAGCATCTCATCTGCGGCAAGAACGCCAATGGTAAGTGTGCCAGCCTGGACCCACATATGGGGTGGGCTACTCAGGGACTGAATTTCTTAAGACGTGTGCCAGGACTCTTGGGAAAAGCGTTTGGTCTGAGGGTGGAGGAGTTCATTAAAAATCTCTTGTCAGAGATTGTTATAGGTGTCTGACTTTTGGAGAATAAAATCATAGCCAATCGGCTCCGTCATGTTCTGTGTGGCATTGTGACTTTCTAGGGTATGTTATTCGCTGCTTAGGTGAGATTGAGTCTCTGGACCAAGCCATTCCTGAACCTTTCTTGAAGTTAAGCTTGCTGGCCTGCCGCTGTTTGCCCTTCGTGGCCGATTTTCTAGTTGTTGCTTTTCCTGAACAACTGGACAGACAGACTGTTTTATCTCTGGTTTTCTTCAGGCCAATAGCAGCTGCCAGAAGGTCCAAACTCCAAGACCCAAGTCTTGCCTAGTGGAACGGGCAGAGCAAGTGGGTAGCCAGGAGCTCCTACTGAACCTTAGTCTTGTCTGGGTTAAAGGATACCCAGAGTCAGGGAGATGGAGGGGGAGTGGCTGGTTCTTAACACTCTGCACCACAGGGTTATGGAATCTGGTGATTCCTGAAACCCCTTACCAGAAAGGGAAGCACAAGCTGGCTCCCAGGGCTTTGCCCAAGCTGTCATTAACCAGGTGAGTGGGTGATTGAAACCCCATGCTGAATCAAAAGCACAACTTTCTGGGCTTTCCCCAAAAGAACAATGACCCACTCAATAAACCACATTATGATGAAGGGCTGGGGGCATGGGCAAATGCATGGTGTCAGATCCAGAAAAGGAACCACTGGGTAGTTGCATTTCTCTGAAGGATGACATGGCTTCAGTACAAAGGATAGAAGCAAAGTACTTGACCTTCTCCCTGGTAAGGTTAGGGTGTGACAGGCATTCAACAGCAAATGCCTCTCAGACTCCAATTTCAGGAGTTGACACCATGAATTATTTAGAATGGTGCTCTGGTTAGACATCCTTGCGCTCTTATTGGAAGGGGATAAAGGGAGCCAAAATCAAATTTAATATAACGTACTCACAATAGCTGAAATTTAAAATAACATTTAACGTGTTGGTCACTGTCCATAGCACTTTATATATTAACTCCTTTTATATGCTAGTGTGAGCTTGTGAAATATATATTTAATCTTCATCCCCATTTCCTGGTATACAACTCCTAAAATTCTTAGATCCCAAAGCAGTAGTGCCTTTTTGTATGCTAATGAGTTGAGTTGTCCCAGTAGCTTTAGGGTAGGGACTGGTCACCAAAAAGACCAAAGCAGGACTTTAGAATATTGGAACTTTCAGCCTCATCTCCTAAACTGGTGGGAAAGGGAGAGAGGCTGAAGGTTAAGTTGATCACCAATGGCCTAGGATTTAATGAATATGCCTGTGTAATGAAGTCTAAATAAAAACTCAAAAGGACCATGGTTGGAGAGTTTTGGGTAGTTGAACAAGTGGAGGTTGCCAGAGGGTGGGACTCCTTCTCCCAAACTTGGCCTTATGCATGTCTTCATCTGCATCCTTTGTAATAACTTTATAATATACTTGCAAATGTGTTTCCCTGAGTTTTTGTGAGCCACTCAAGCAAATTAGTCAAACCTGAGAAAGGGGTTTTATGAACCCCAATTTATAGCCAGATGATCAGAAGCACAGTGAAACAATGCAGGGGGTACTGCACCCTCAACCCATGAGATTTGACACTCTCATATAGTGTCAGAATTGAGTTAACTTAGAGGATACCCAGCTGGTGTCTGTTATTGCAGAATTGCTTGCTGGTGAGGAGGAATTCCCACACCTTTTGAGAGAAGACTTCTGTGTTGATTGTGGTGTAAGAATGGAGCAAGGTGGGCACAGTGGCGCACGCCTGTAATCCCAGCAGCTTGGACGACTGAGGCAGGAGGATTGCAAGTTCAAAGCCAGCCTCAGCAATTTAGCAAGGCCCTAAGCAACTCAGTGAGACTCTGTCTCTAAATAAAAATACAGAAAAGGGCTGGGGATGTGGCTCAGTGGTGGAGTGCCCCTGAGTTCAATCCGAGGTACCAAAAAACAACAACAACAACAAAAAAGGAACAAACATGGTTCGACTTTCCAGTAAGTAGGTATTTCACAGATAGGGAAACCAGGATACTCAGCAGTTGAGTAATCTGCCCAAGATCACAGATATTGACAAAACTGGAATTTGAACCCTGGCATGCTCCAGAGAGTTCAAGCTGCTAACCCCTGGGGGAGAAGAAACAGCTTGGTTTTCATTAGTCCAGCTTCTAAGGAGAGAAATCAACATAATAGGCCATTTTGAAGACACTTGCTTACCCAGTGCAGCTCACCTTAACATTCCTCGCTTTGGTTTTCAGTGCTGGCACTGCCAAAGGAGATGCCTGCAACGGAAGAGACTTTGACCTTCAGTTTCCTCCTCTTAGGTCAGAGTTGAGGTCATTCCAGAAACTCAGTTGGTGATGTCACAGCTGGTAATTGTGCTTCTCCCTCCAAGTTCATGCCTTTACCACCAGCAACACCAGCTCCTGGAGAGGAAGTGGAGGGCAGGGGGATTTCCATCAAGCTGTCACAGTCCAGGGGAAGAGTTTTGTACTTTTGGCTGAAGGGGGGCCCAGACTGAACTCAAAGGCTCCTAGGCGAAAAGACCAGAGCCCTAACCCCATAAACTACTAGAATAAATGTGGAACAATGGGTGCAAAACAAGACTTCCATTCCTAGCTTGTGCTGAGCATGTTGGAAAACTTTTTCCAACTGCAGAGTTGAAGCTAAAAAGAGTGGCTGCCTCTCCAGGGTAACCTAAAAATGCAAAGTGGTCAGGGATGGCTAGCAAACAGTGTCATAATCTAAAATGCTTGCAACCGAGGAGCCATAGCTTATCAAGAATCAGTCCTCCTTGGGATTTTTCTCTACAGGATGGGTTTTTGGTTTTTAACTCATCCCTACCTCCACTCCCAAACAGCCCTTAAGCCATGGTAGTTGAGGCAGCAGGACTCCCTGTGCGACAGACAGCAAAGCTCCTCAGATGTTGAGAACCAGAATAGCTCTGTCTGTTCCACCTGCTAGTCTCCAGGGAACTCCCTTACAGGCAAGGTGAGCTTTTGCTTCCATTTAGTGACATGAATACTCATTTCTTATACATGAAAACCAGGGAGTGGCCTCTCAAACCATAACTAGGCTGATTGATTAAGTCCCTTTAGGAAAAATAAAATGAATATTTAGTTGAAGAGCAATGAATTGCTTATGCCTGAAAGCCAACTTCAGAGAGAAGCATAAACTGCTTAGGAAAGAAATGGAAAGATCTGAACCTTAGTTATATTAAAATGACTCCAAGACCAGCAAGGTTACACAGTCTGCACAGCTGAAGACCAACTGGGGATCGGCTACATATGGGAGGGAGAGTGCTGGTTAGTATTCTTGTCCTGCTGGTCTCCTCTTTTAAATTATATATTTATTGTTGTTGTGCCTCCTAATTATATAGCATGGGCACATGCATTTGACTCAGCTGTATAGAGCTCTTAAACTTTTAATGTCTTCCAACTAGGAATTTTAAGAGCCCTAATCCATCTATTCTTGTCCATTACTCAGAATGCTGGACAAATATGGTTTTGCTCAGCCCAAGATGGATGATAAAAGTACTGTAGTGTTTATAAAACATGATCCCAGCTTCATAGAGCTGCAGAAGTTATATATTGTTGCTCATTTGTTTTTGATGTCTCCGATCCCAGGGCAATGTCATTAAATGATGATATCTTCATGACTTCCTTATGGGAAGCAGAGAAACCACTTTAATAGAGTAGTATTTATAAACAGAGGGCTGGAAGAAAGTAGAAACTTCTCCTTACACTCCCTCTCTGCCTTCTTCTATTTCTCAAGAAACTCCCTGTATGTGAGTTTGGTACAGAGCATTAGCTCTGGGTTTCTTCCTGGCCATTTTTTCTTACTAAATTTACTTGATTGTCTGATCTTTGAGAAAATCCTCTTCAGTTTCAAGAGTTTCAACTAAATGAAGGGATATTGATAAGAATGATCTTTCTCCAGATCAGTCAGTACCCCAGGGTGCACATAAGGGTTGCTCTCTCCTACTGGTAAAGAGCACTGATTTTGAAATCACCATGAGGTTTGAAGTTAACTCTGCCATTTATATTAGTGACCTGGAGGAAACTTGTTGACCATCCAAGCCTCTGTGGTGTCCTCTGTAAAATGGGTGATAATAACATCTAGCTCATAAGATTGATACGAAAATTGAGATCATACATTTTTAAGACTTTAGCAGATAGTAAATGCTCAATAAATAGTAACAATTCATTCAAGTATTTGCTCAGCACTGACCCTGTATTTCGTATTTGAATTCCTTTGACACCTTGGAAGAACCTTTTAACACCAGTGTTAAAGGTGCTGTGGAGGGCTGGGCATATGGCTCAGTGGTGAAGCACTTGCACAGATGTATAAGGCCCTGGGTTCAATCCCCAGCACTATTGAAAGAAAGAAAGAAAAGAAAGAAAGAAGAAAATGTGCTGTGAATTACGTAGTGGGCAAGGGGGAGTCTTCCTTTCATAAAGTTTATAATTCAGTAGAGAAAATAAGAAAAAGCAAATAAGAATTTACTCTTGGTTGTGGTTGGGTTTTTTTTTTGTGTTTGTTTGTTTGTTTGTTTTTAAAGGACAGAGTAATAGGATAATTTAAGACTGGGGCTAATTTAAGACGGACAAGGAAGACCTCTCTGAAGTTTCATTAGCAATAGCCAATAATATCAATACAACTATCTAAGGACCTTCTGGCCACAAATACTGACCAGGACTTCTCTGAATTATTCACTTATCAGCGAGGCAAGCCTCAACGTCTCCTTTTCAGCCAAGAAATCAAGGGGATGCCTCTAAAGCCGGGATGAAAACTCTTCTGGTTGTAGGATTCATTTATCAAGGAGACTGCGGGATGGATTTCCACTGAGATAATCAACGGAAGGAGCAGGGGTTAATTGAACTGTGAGCTGCTGTTTAATCAGTTTCCATCCTGGATAGTGTGTGAGAGGAGGGCAGCTCCCCTTCCTTTTGACCATTTTATTGAAGACAAGGGAGTCGGTAAAACTGAATCAAGGCAAGCTTTGGGCATGAGAACTTTTTATTTTTTTTTTTTTCCTTGCTTGAGAAATGCAACCCCAGGCTTAAGTAGGCAGAGGGACAAGCTGGAGTCAGAAGACTTCACCTGGCTTCCCACCCACAGCTGGAGGAGCCCCTCCTCCTCGAAATTCCCACAGCACCCAGGGAATCTTCTTGAATCATTTCCTGTTTCTTTCTGTCCGTCTCTCATCAAACTGTGACCTCACAGGCTTTGTCATCTCCCCTGGGTCTCACACAGTGGCTAACCCATAATAGGTGCTCTGTAAATGTTTGTCTGGCAGAGGACAGTTTTAATTTTTAATTCCAGGATTTGTATTTGAATTCCTTTGACACCTTGGAAGAACCTTCCCCCTTTAACAAAGCAGAGAATCTCAATTGGTTCTTGGTGAGTCGAGGCGGCAATTTGAGGGGTCACCACATCTTAGGGACTTCATTCAGCCAGTTGATCCCCTCATTGCTAGCAGGCGTCCCAAGGCTGTCTATGATGAGAAAAACGTCAGCTTGGGGGATTTTAGAGTTAAGAGGTTGCCTTTCGTGTGCTGAACCCAATGTGGAAGGGCTTCACAGCAAAGATCCTACAGGCTGCTTAGGTATAAGCCAACAGGAGAAAAGCTATATTGAGCTCGGCAGGCTGAGCCAGGAAGATTGCAAGTTCAAAGCTGGCCTTAGCAACTTAGTAATACCCTGTCTCAAAATTTAAAATAAAAAGGCTGAGGATATGGCTCAGTGGTCAAGTGCCCCTAGGTTTAATCCCTGGTATAAAACAAAACTATGCTAATCTTCCCCTTGCCAGCGCAGTGGCCTGAGAGGACAATGTCTGTTGATGACTTGGTCCAAAGAGGTTGCACCTGTGGCCCACTCTTCTGCCTCCTGTCCAAGGAGTGACCCAAGATAATCAATTCCTGCTTTGCATAAACAACACCTGAGGTTCAGAAAGAAGCAGAGACTCTTTGCCACTGGTCCTCAGTTTTGTCCTTCTCTCCCCATCAGGATATAGACTTTGCCGATAGGGTGGTGGGAAGATGCTTTGGCCCGTTTCCGTGATTCTTCAGCTGCTGTAATAGGCCTGACTTTTCTGCAGTACTGTGTACTTTTTCTCATGTGTGATCTTGCTGGATCCCCATAAAAATCCTGTGAGTGGGGTGTGCTTTCACAGAGGGGTCTCCAGGGGCCTGGAATTCACAGCTCCGTAATGACAGAGCAAGGATTAAGCCCTCATTTGTTCAGTCTCCAAGCCTGGGCTTTTCCTGTAGAGAATCACAGAATAAAGGTAGCAGGAAACAGGTCAGCATTGACCCTCTTCAGATGGCGGTTAGGGTAAGACTCACAGCAGCAGCATTACTTCTTATAGATCCCGTTTGTTAATGGCCTACCACGTCCAGGCACTTTCAATTTGTTAGACCCGCAGAGACTCTCCTGGCCCAGGGAGTGTGCCCTAGAGGTGCCATTGATTTGAAGGAGCCGTTATTATGGCTCCTAATGGGGCGGGGAGCTCTGCTACCCAGGGAGGGCCGTATGAGGGGCAGCTTCTAGGTGATCAATAAGCTCAGCTGGATGGAAAAGCTGCAGAGTTGCTACATGACACTCCTCTGTAGGCGAGGGGAGCTGGCTCAAGGAAGGTGGACAGGCCAAGGAGGGAGAGCTCAAGTGACCCTGCATTTAGGCCACTGATCTTGAGAGCTTAGCAATCTTCCCTAGGAGTTGGGAGAAGAGCCTTTTTTGAAGGTGGAATTGATTTCCTTAGCCTCCGCCATGCTGTCCGGCTGCTAAGTCTTGGTGTTAGTTGCACAGGGACAGAAGGAGCCTGCGTAACAGTGGTGCCCTGGCTTTGGAGACCTAGTTGGGTCCCAGATTGCTTTGCCCATTACTGACCTGTGCCCTCACTCCAAGTCTCTTTCCTTTGCCGAGAAATGAGGGGCTGGTTCTGGCTGCCCAGGATGGTTGCCCCTGATGCACTCAGTGCTTTGGGGATATTAGAGAAGCTTCGGAGTTGGTGAGAAGAGTGTGGCATGGGTGGGACTGCCTGGGTGTGATGCCTCCAAACTCCACTTGGGACCTGTGTGATGCTGGACAGGTTGTTTAACTTGGGTGCCTTACCTTCTTTCTCTAAAGCCATGTTCTCAACCTTAGCACTGCTGACATTCTGAATCTTCTTTTCTGTTTTTGGCCTGGAATTGTTCTGTGCACTGTAGGATGCCTCATAACACCCTCTTCTCACCACCAGTTGTGACAACCAAAACGTCTCCAGAAATTTCTAGATATCCCTTGGGGATCAGGTGTCACCTCAACAGAGAAATACTGCTAAGACTGAATATAGTACCCAACTCATAGGATGGTTGTGAGGATGGAATAAGCATCTCTCTGTAAGGAACCTTGCATTGTTTTTGGCACAATTTTTAGCTGTCAATTTTTTTTCCAAGCATGTTGAATGCACTAATTTTGTTTGCTTTTGCTAAAGTGGGAGCCTCTTATACGGGGGGAAACCATGGCCCAAATCTCAAGAGTGACAAATAGTTGTCACAAAGCTCTTCTTGATGACTAAGAGTTTGTGTGTGGAGGCAGGAACATGTTGTGGAATCTGGAAAAGACACCCTGACACTTTGCTCAGTTATGGCTTGATTGTCCCCAGGACAAAGCTGTCTGGGTGCGGGGGTGGCGCGGATTGAGATCAGACCATTACCCCAGAACTCAGGCCCACCCCTGCCAGAGCGACAGCAGCAGTGTGGATTCAAAGCTCCAGGCCCCCAGGGAGCAGTTCTGTGGATATTGGACAGGGCTTGTTACAGCCGCCAAGTCAAGAGCCACAGGGATGGCAGGTGTTTTGTGTTTTGCTGGTGTGTCATGTAAACATACTTTGTGGTCAACTTGCTTGTTTTTAAAAAGACCTAAATGGTTTTGCAGCTTTGGCTGTTTGGATCTGCATGTTGGACTGGGAGGAAATGATTAAGAAACACAACCCAAGTGAACCTGAGAAGTGCCACACCAGCCTCATTAACCTACCACTCACCAAATACCAGCTCTATACAAGACAGAGAGGAGATTGGAGGACAAGAGTCCTCACCTGGGGAGGAGTTTAGTAGGGGATTCGAGCACGTCATGGATAGTTGTGAAGAAATTTGTAATCAGTGCTTCAAATGATGATGGGACAGTGCTGATAGCCTTCATTTACTGCATCTGGTACCCATTATGGGTGTGTTACTTGAGCCAATTCATTCAGTCTCTCATCCTCTCTGAAAGGTAGATACGTTGTCCAGCACATAAATGGGGACCTTGAAGCTTTTGATGATTGGAGAGTGATCCCAATCCCAGTCACCCAAGTGGGTGGAAGGGATTCAGGGCATCTAGTGGAGGGTGCAGTGTATGAGACTGGATGTCAGACAGAGCTGTGACTGAGAACTGGGGAGGTTGTGCAGAGCACAGAGGTCCCTAGACGGAGGGAACAGTGTGAGCAAAGACCTGGAAGCCAACATGTGTGTGTGTGTGTGGGAGAATAGCAAGTAACCCTGTTTGGCTGGGAGCTTCAGATATATAACGAGGAGGAGGAGCAGGGGAGATAACACAGGAAAAGGGAAAACTTTCCCACATCTTTTATCCAGATGTTAAGAAGCCTGCCAGAGTGCAGGACAAGAGTTTTCCAAAACTTATTTTATAAATCAGAAATCGAGTGTTGTCTGTTTCCCAGCTCATCTTGACCACAGCCCCTGAGTCCCATTACCCCTCTTGCTGATTGAAAGCTGGACCTCAAAGATGAGCCCATTTGCTGTCCCAGCAATAAGAGTAACAGAAGAGGACCTGACCCAAGCCAATGTAGGTCGAAGGGCATGAGGAACCTTCAGTCGGCCTTAATCATCCTGTTGAATTTGGCTTTTGAGTTGGTTGTTTCTTCCATGGCCCTGAGCAGAGCATTTCAGGCCAGAGCAATCCCAGTACAGAATCAAAGTTGGGACTGGCAAACTCATTAAATGAGACCATTGAATTTGATCTTGCCAAAGCAGGCTTCTCCACTGTGGAAGTAGGGAGCAGCATAAAACAAGATGAGATAAAAGCATCCCAGAACATTTTTTTTTTTGGTTTTAAGTCTAACTTGATATGTTTAATTTCCAGTTTGGGGCTTATCCAATGACAGCTCAATTCTCAGATGTCTAGTGCTTTTCTGATTCTTGCTTCAGGTGCTTCTAGAGCATCGAGAAAGATTTCAACCATGTGACATGCTTGATATTGCAGACCACCCTCCAGCTCATTTTCATCTGGATTGAACACCCTAGGGTCCAGCCAAATTGTGCTGACAGCAAAATGTGAAAGATCATCAGGGGCTTAGCTAATAACTTGGGTGTTTGTCCTTTTCCTGACCCCAGTGTTATGAAGGCATTTTCTTGTCACTTCAGAAGATAAACTCCGCGAACATTATTGCAAAAGTATGTACAGGGTCATTTATAGTGAGTGGTTTGAGGTCCACTGTTTTGAAAGTGAGCTAGGAAGTGTCCCATGAGGAGAGAAAATTAAGTAGGAAAAGAGCTTGGAAATACTGAAGCTATAAGGTTAGGTTTGGGGAGAGATTGAATTTGGCCCTCAAAGTGTAAAACGGGCCTTCTAGTCAGAAAAACCATCTCTACAATTGAGGACACGCTCTCACTGAAAACTTTTTTTTTTTTTTCTCATGGTGCTGGGGATCCACCCAAGGCCTCTCACATGCTAGGCGAGTGCTCTACCACTGAGCTATGCTTGCAACCCCTTTGATTGAAAACTTTAAAACTTTTTTTCCCTTCTTCTTTAGAGTAGGAAAATGAGTACTTGCAGTGAGGAGAGCTATTAGTAAACCCAGGCAAAGGCTCACATTCCAGGCAAGTATGTGTGCAGAAGTGTCTAGGACAGTTCAGTGCAGACAACTGTGGATTTGGATCCAGAAAATTCTGGACTAAAGTTTGCCCCCTCTGTGACCAGAGTGAATCATTGTATTTTCTTGGAGCTCTCTGTCTGTGGTGTGAAGAGGTTGGCCTAGATTCTCCAGGGGCCTTTGCGTCTCTGATAATGTTTCTGGACCCCACAAGGACACTGTGAAATCATTTCTCTAAGGTCAAGCCCTGTAATTAGTATCCTCAGGAAAGAAACAGCCCAGGATGGAACTGGATGTGCTCTCTGAAGGCCCAGCTGAGTCGCAGGACTGAGGGCCATAGTTTTTCTATTAGCATGAGCTGTGATTACTGTACTTAGAGTTTTGCTTTCTTCTGCCCTGAAGATGAGTTCTGTGTGCTTTTGGCTGACCTAAAGCACTTGACAGCTGTGCCCAGGCCCTGGCAGGCCAGCACTGTGGCGAGATCCAGCTCTGAGGTGACTTCATACAGCCAGTGTTTGAAGCCTGTCTACCCAGACTTGGGTATTTATAGCTGGGGAGCAGCTAGAGAGAGAGAGAAAAAAAATTAAATATGCTACACCCTTCTTTATCCTATGTGGGACAGAGACAGGCATTGTAAGGAATTTAGAAGGCGGTCCTGTATAATCCAGCAAGATATTTTTAAATGCTGTTTGTTGCAGTTGGCAGGGCCGGTTTTTCAAAGAGGAGGGAAAATGAGAGTAACTGAGGATGACAGGCTGCCAGGAATTCTGAAGGCCGAGACGTGGTGCTTGGTGCTCTGAGGTGTACGGGACTCTCACTTCCTTCCTAGTCCCCAGGCTTGAGCAGGACTCGGGAAGGTGGGATGGAAGCAAGGTAAACGGGGTGGATTGCATGGCCCCCTTCCCCACCAGCCCAACCATCTTCCAGATCCTAAGCTGAAAGTCATCTGAGGGCTAGTGTCTGGTGTCCAGGAACGAGTTGCTTCATGAAAACTGGGACCCGGTGGTTTCTTCTTCAACTCATTTCGGTAGCTGGGTAAATCAACTTGTACTTGGAGACTCAACTTGGAAGCAAGTTGCTTGCAGCTGTTCTTCTGGCCTTAATCCTCCCAGGGCACGTCACACAGGCCAGAACTGTGCTTGGACCTAGCTGAATAGCAGGTGACAGGGCCCCTGGGGTAGAGCTGCGTGAAAAGACATCAGGATGACCTCTCGCTCGCCCAGTGGATGCTTAGAAAGTGTCCTAGGCAGTGTTTTCTACCCTCTTGGTTCCCCACTCACACACACTGGGGTTTGAATGCATGGGGTACTCTACCACTGGATCTCTTTTTATTTATTTACTTATTTATTTTTGTTTTGAGACAGGATCTCACTAAGTTGCCCAAGCTGGCCTACAACTTGTGATCCTCCTGCCTCGGCTTCCTGGGTTGCTGGGATTACAGGCATGCACCACTGTGCCCAGTTCACTTTGTTCTTGAAGGGGAAGACAGTGTTTAGGGTGGTGGGCCTCTGGATTAGGAGCAGGGGAGAGACTCAGAGTGTGGTTTGTTCATTAACGAATATCGACTGAGGATTTACTGTGTACTGGGACTGTTCCAAATATTGGCAATAAAACAAATAAATAAAAGATCAGAAGAATAGAGAGTGCTGGCCCTGCTGATAATGAGAAAGAGCAGGCCACAGGGAGGTCAGTGTGGCTGGAGAAGATGACTCCAGGTGGAGGGAATAGCAGGTGTGGCTGGGCAGGGGGGCAGCATGCAGAGGGAAAATGGTGGGGTGGTTAGGGTGGTTAGGGCCTCGTAGGTCGTGGTGTAAATCTAAGCTGGGAACCATTGAGGGACTTCAGCAGAGTGACACGATTAGGTTTGCACTTTAACCAGGCCATTCTCTCCACTCTGTGGAAAGGGACTGTAGCATCAAGCTTGGAATCAAGGTGACCAGTTAGGAGGTTTTTTTAAATAACCCAGGTGAGAGAAGATAGGGGCTGGGACCAGGGTGGCAGTGGAGGATCAGGGGTGTGTTCTGAGGTTGGCACCAGTGGCATTTGCCAGCAGCTCGGAGGAGTGAGGAATGAGAGGAGAATCAGCGTGACAAGTTTCCCATCTGAGTAACTGAAAGAAGGGGAGAGCTGTTGACCGAAATAGACACAGTGGCCCTCGGTTGAAGCGGGACTGAGCCAGAGTCCCTGTGCCATTTGGGTTGCTTGTTTCAAACTCAGTGCACCGATACCGGATAGGAGGTTGGCTGGGAGGCAAGGCCACTTTGGGCTTCGTTAAGCATATGGTGGGTTGAAACTTTGCCTCCTGTCCCCTTCCAGTGGGTGGGCACCGTCCATCAGGGCTGGGCTGAGACCCAGGCAGCGAGATTCCATTGTCGGGGTTACCATCCCTTCAGCTGATGGCCTGAAGAGCCCCTGAGCTCTGCTTGCTGGCGTCCGTGCAGGCAGCCAGCAGCCTTCAGTGACGATCATCAGCTCTGTCGTTTCCTGTCATTAGCATGGGGTCTGCTTAATTAGGTCCAGTTGTTCTGTGAATCACTGTGACTTTGCGTGAATGTCCTTTAATTCTGGAAGAGCAAGACCATTTCCAGGCAGGTTCGGCTCCTTGGAGGTCAAGCCTGAGTCTGAAATGTAGCCGGAAAGAGAACCATTCTGGGTGGGTTCAGCAAGCCCCGGGCCTGGCGTGGTCTCAGAATGGCGTGGGAGTAGCCCAGGGCCCTTAAGGTGGCTTGGTCCTTGCCCCTCAGGAGGGGCGGGGCACTGAGTGGCCGAGGGGAGAAAGCTGGAGGGGTGCCCACTGTCTCACTGCCGGCCAGCTCCCTGGTGTCTCTGAGCTTCGGTTTTCCTCCTGTGTTCCATGGGGTGGCTGTAGTTTCTGTCTCATAGCGTTGTCCCTTTGGGTGGCTGTCATTCCACATTAGAGTCATCTAGACAGCTTGAAAATAAAAGCGTGTGCCTGTCTGAGGGTCCCACCTCCAGAACTTCTAACTGAATGGTCTGGAGTGGGGCCTGGACCGTGTGGGTAGAGCTCTAGGGAGCGTCTGGTACACAGAGCGCTCAGACATTAGCTATTATTAGTGGTGAAAGCATCATTGTCCTGGAGTGCTCATTTTGTCGCCCCACCCAGGATGGTGGCTTTCCTTCACTTCACAGCTATGCTGCTCTGGCTCACGCCTCATCTCTAGCCATCTCCATGGAACCCCAAGAGAAACCTGAATGGCCTGGGAAGGGCAGAGTTAGGCTTGCATGGCAAGGCACCCCATAATCATGATTCTTACCCCACTGGTAAATGCAGTGGGTATTATTAATCTCATCTTTAATGGGAGGAAACAGAAGCCCAGAGAGGTTAAGGAACTTGCCCAAGGTCACACTGGTCATACTGGATAAGACTTTAACAAACCTAGGCAGCCTTCCTCCAGATTCTCTACTGCTCAACCACACGGTCTCTCCCCAGCCAGAGAACCAAGAGGCTCAACTCTCAGTCCCAACATGAATGGAGCCTTTATTAAGGTACCAGGCCAGGGGTTGTGGGCCTCCTGTTGTGTTATGTAATTCTTATCATCTGTATTCTTCCTATTGCTATTTTATAGCCGAAGAAACTGAGATCAAGGAAGTCCATGTGATGTAGCTAGTTCAAGAGAGCCGTTGTGCTCCGGAGTTTGCAGTCGCCCTGCTGTCCCCTCCTGTCCTCAGGAGTGATCTGGGTGGAGACTAAACATATGCAATGATTTCCTGAGCAAGAAATGAATGAGTTGGTCCCAGGAGTGAAGGTGGCTGAAGCAAGGCCAAGCATCACTTGCTGCTTCTCAACAAATGTGCCCATTTAGGTGCCTTAAAATAGCAACGCCACTCGGTGGGGTGCCAATGGGACACACAGCCCACGGTGTAGGTATTTGTTGCTCTGCTTGTTTAAAAATATATCCCGTGAAGCACATTGCTTCTCTCTGTTGTTGTGAATGAAATACGCTCTGAGAAATTGTGTGTATCGGTTGCTTAAAATAGTTCAAGAGGAAGAATGTTTGGAAGCTTCTCTCTGCTTCAGTCTATTTCCTCTGGATTTATGACACCTCAGAGAGTTCTGGGCCTCTTCTTGTTTACCCTTCTGGCTTTTCCTTTTTACCATATTTGAGCCCTTGTGTCATCATAAGCCAAAGGCATTTGTCACCGGAAAAAGTGGCAGCCTTCCTTAGGTAATTTAGTTGGGGCCCTTTAATAAAAGGAAAAAATAAAAATAAAACCTAAGAGCCCTTTTGCTTGGGAACTGGCCATCACTCATAGTAATGGCATCTGCTCCAGAGTGAGAACTTTTTCTTTCTTCCTTTGTACTGAGAGCTGCCCTGGGAAGCTGTGGGTGTCCTTGCAACTTCATCCTCTGGTACCCAGGAAATCTAACATGCAGTGAGAAAATCTGCAGAGTTGTTCTCTTCAAGAACGTGGCCCCTCGCTATGTGCGACTAATGAAGTTTAAATTTAGTAAAATTCAAGAAGGATGAAAAGCCATCTCCTTCATCATGCAAGTCACATTTCTCCTGTGCCCAGTGTCTACCATACTGGGCCGTGCAGATGTGAAACATCTCCATCATCACAGATCACAGACAGTTCTCTGGGCCCACGTGACCATTAGACTGGGTCACCAGTCAGTCGCTTGGGACCAGCTATCTGAGCTCTTACAGGTCTGAAATTTTTAATCATTCCTCAGCTTCTTAGAAGCTGTTTTTGATAGCAGGAAGACTTGTGAAAGTAGAGATCAAGGCCATTGACTCTTGCAGCTCTAACCTTTGGAGCCCTGATGTGAGGACATGCATTATGATTTCCAAGCTGTGTGTCCTGGCCTAGAGTAACTCATTTCGCTTCTCTGAAATAGTTGCCTTATTAGTGAAATGATGATTTTTAAAATACCTTATCGGGACTGTTTGAAGATTAAAAGACAGAATAGCCGGATGTGTATAGAACAGCACAATGTCTGATACATAGTAAGGATTCATGTGTTACAAAGTTTCACACGCATTTTTTCATTTGAGCCACAAAGTATCTTGCAGAGGTAGATGCCCTTGGCATTGCGGCTAGGCGGTTCCTAGTCTTTCCTTGGGGCCTTGTTGAATGACTTTTCCGTCTCAAAGCAGAGGTTATTTGTTTGTCTGAACCAGCAGCTCTTCAGAGCTCCCTTTCACTCAGAACTGCCTGTTCTGCCCCCACTGGAGGTCAGCTCTTTTCAGAGGCATTTTGCCTGAAGCCAGCCTGTTGGTGTCCACTTGGAGACCGGCCACCAGGAGTTACTGCCAGAATCTGGAATCTGGGGCTTTTGGAACATGAAGTTTACCCAGAAGGTTCAGGTTCTAAGTGCTTCTTTTTGGTGGTGGTCCTTTTGCATCCTTTGCTATGAGCACTGAGCCTAACAGCCCTTGGTGTGATCTTGACACAGATGGCTTTGGGTAGAGAGTGTCCTTGAGAAGAGTGGGGATGAAGAGAGGCCTCTCTTGAGCTGCAGAGGGGACTGAGAGGATAGTCAACCGTGCCTGGAGCCTGGGTTCAAACCTTAACTCTGCCACTCACTCACTTAGGTCGTACAGCTGATTACTTAGCTTTCCTATGCCTCAGTTTCCTCCTCTATAAAAGATGGGGAGAATTTTGGGACCTACCTAGCAGAGTGGTTGTGGGGATTAACCATCCTCATCATCATGGTTTCCTAGTAACGGCATGCGGCCTGTGTTCTCTGTCATGCGTTATTTGCATTTTCTACTTGAGCATGTAATATCTGTTTAGTCAGAAAAAAATTGATCCAAAGGTGATTAGCACTTAAAGTGAATGTGTAAATTAATTTGCATATCATGAACTCTATGTGGTCCTTTTTCCCCCCCTTTCTCTTCGTCCTTTGCAGATGGTGAAGATAAAAGCATGACAGTACATTTGTCATTTCAGTACCTTGCATGGTGACCACAGCCTGCTGTTTGCATGGTGACCACAGCCTGCTTCCCTCCTGCTGATTTGGGCTGGGTAACAAGCACACCCCAGCACACAGTGTGCTCAGAGCTGGATTATTTCTATAGGATTTGTTTGTGGTGTGAAGTGCCCATGTGTTTATGCAATTGCCGCTCATTTTCCCACACCCAGAATGTGCTAAATCTGCCATTTGTAATGAACTCCAAATAACTTGGAACCATTTGTAGGGAATTCAGTAATTTTGATCACAGTCGTTGTAAGAGTTGGGTTTAAATTGGGGAAACCCAAGTGCCACTGAGAAATGACGCTATCCCTCTCTCTATTTCTGTGCATGGTTCTACTGAGGGAGGCCCTACTCATAGAGAAGCTTCCAGAAGAAGAAGGGAAGGATGTGAGGCCAGGATATTACATCACATTTGTGGAACAGTGGGGCCCTCCCAGGCTGACCACTCGCTGTCCTCTGTGGGGCTTCCTTGGAACTGACAGATCTCTCGTGGTAAATGGGTAACTCAGACTCTTCTTGCCAACTAGGTGCTTTGTTTGCTATCTGTGCTGCAGCCTGGTCCTCTATCAGCACAGGCCCAAACCTCTAAAGGGTCCAGCATGTGTGGACCTGCAGCAGGACTCGGCACAGCTCTTCCTCCTTCCTGAAGCCCAGGAGGCCCTAAGGGCTGCCATTTCCAGGACTGACTGGTCACAGAAACATCTAGAGGCACTCAAGAAATTTACATTCTGGAACTTGGCCTAGCTACGTTAAGCTAAATCCACTCGAGGGAGGCAGAGGAGCTGGACAATATTGTTTCACTGCTCCTGAGGTGGTTCAGATCCCTGGGAGTCAGAGTTTTTTCTGGGCTCCTCTAAGATGGTACATCAGGCAGAGATCCCCGTTGAAGGGGCACAGCTCGGGAAAGGCCAGGCCAAGAGAGGCTGGGAAGACGCGGCACTGAAGGCCGCCCTTTGAGGGTCTCCTCAGTAGCAGATGGACACCCAGTCAGACCGACTTGCCCAGGGGCAGATGGAGAGCAGGGCTGCCTTGGAAAACATAACGGAAGCCAGTGATCTGGTGTAGTCTTCTCAGACATGAGATATTTGTTGAGTGCCTTCTATGAGATAAGCAAGGTTCTAGTGATTTTTCTCATGGAGTCCTCATTACAACCATCAGCTTGAGGTTCTATAATATATCCCATTTCATAGATGACGAAACTGAGGACTAAAGAACATTGAAATGACTTGTCCAAGGTCACTCACAAGCAGGTAACAACCAGCATTTGAGGACAGTGTTATCAGGCTTCAAAGCCAAGACCTCCTGTGCTGATCATTTCACTCAAAATCATTAGACTATTGGGAACGAGTAAGGTAAGATTCTTGTGTTGTAAGTAGGATGCTGTGTGACCCCTCAAGGCACTGCCCACTGACCCTTCCGGCCCTGGCTTTCAGAGCCTTTTCATGGCCCTCAGACCCAGGCTGAGACCAGCAGCCAGTGAGCTCTGCTGTTCCCTGGGGCTGGGTTCTGATGGTCTGCTGTTTCTCCTCTCCCTTCCCCTTCCCTACTCAGCCCTGCAGGCCCCTCTTCCTCTGCTTCTTTGGAGGCCCAGTGCCTGACCCTCCTTAGTAAATAAGTCAGTTCCTGGGGGTGCTGCTGTCACTACCCAGGGACAACAGCACAGACTTTATCTGAGCTGGCACTCATCTTCTCTGGGCACTCTGGCTGCTTGGATGGCTGTCACCAGGGCTGGGACAGCAGGGCTTTGGGTTGAGGGTGTGCATATGCAGCTGGGCTGCCCGGGTTCAGGTCCTGGTTCCACTTCCTCCTTGACCAGTGACTTCACATTTCTGTGCCTCAGTCTCCTCGTCTATAGGATGGAGGTAATGCTGCCTACCTTGTTCTGATAGTTGCGGGAATTCAATGAGTGGCATGTTCTAAAATGCTTGAAATAGTCCTGGTGCATGAGTGTCCAGGAGTTGGCCATCATGGTGGTTACTAGAGGAGGAGGGGCATGCCTTTGGTGACCTTTCCCTTGGAATAGGAAGGGAACCCACCCATGTGCCAGTGCAGCTGACTGTTACAGGGCAAGATGGGGGCTTTGGAAACAAATCTGAGTTTAACCCCCACTTACGCTGCTTTTTTAATGTGACCTAGGCAGGTGTCTTAGCCTTATTGTTTTGTTTTTTAGTCTGTCAAAAGTAGTACTTGCTTCATGGGGCTGAAACACAGAAGCAAAGCTTCTTACAAGGTACCTGGGCTCAGCTGGCAGCAAACGGCTGGGAGGAAAAATAGGAATTGAATGAACTGTAGTGAAAAACTCGGCTCAAAAGATTATGTGTACAGGGCTGGGGCTGGGGCTCAGTGGTAGAGCGCTTGCCTAGCGCTTGTGAGGCACTGGGTTCCATCCTCAGCACCACATAAAAAAATAAACAAAGAAAGGTACTGTGTCCACCTACAACTAAAAAACTACTTTAAAAAATAGATTATATATACAGTTTTTATGAAGTTAAAGACAAAGTATCAAAGGAGTGCATTATACAGATAGTAAGTACAGTATAAAAGGGAAAGTCGGGGTATGGGGAATATAGGGGATGGTTATGGCTGCTGGGCAGAGTGAAGGGGAGGGAGGACTCGAGGAGCAGGATCATATGGGTTAGGTGTAGATGGTCGTTGAGGCTCTAGCTTTTTGTTTTCAGAGGTGAGCTTACATTGTTGGAACTAATTAAAAGTGGTCATGAGCCAAAGATTATGCTAAATCAAATTCACTCACCTAAGGCTAAAAGTCCATGGTTTCTCAATAGGTGGTAGCTATTTATTATTAGTATGCCATGAGCCACCTGGGCCATGCTGTAAGCCATCATTAATGCCCTTTGAGATTGCCTGTCATTTGTGCAGAATACTCTGAGAACTGAAGTTTTTTCCTCCTCCGGCCACAGTGGCTTCCACATGGGGAACCCAGAACAGTGGGGGTATTTAAGTTGCCTTGTTTCTCAGGTTTGGTGCAGGTCTTAGGCATAAACTCCCGTGTGAGTCTAAACTGGCTGAACAAAGACAGGGCTGTTTTTGTCCTTGCCTTGCCAGATGGAAGGCTTTCATTAGAGTCACTTTAGGAGCATTCACGTTAGCCAGGAGATTTTCTTTCCAAGGGAAGGAAACGTTTGGGTTGGACCGGACGGTGTTTGCCTTGGGATGCTCTTAGACCTCTCTGCTTTCATTGCCACCGCCAAGCCCCATGACCTTTGCCTACGGCCTTTCTTTACCCATAGTTCCCTTCCTTAATGGATGGGAAAGCACAGAGGACATTTGAGATGCTTCTATAACATGCTCCTGGGTCTGTGGCATCCGGGCATAAATGACCTTCATGCTCTACTCCTTTCCTCTGAATGTGACAAAGCAGGGCTGGGGATGCAGCTCAGAGGTAGAGTGCTAGCCTACCATGCATGAGGCCCTGGGTTCAATCCTCGGTACTACAAAACTAAATAAATGAGTGAACTTGACAAAGCAGAGGAGACAAGAACATAGACTTTGGAGTTAGGGTGACCTTGGGCTCTTCACTGGGTGGTTTGAGGTAGAGACATTCTTTGCTTTTTCTGTATTTTAAATTGAAGTGCATGTGGTGCAGAATCTTGAGCACACAGCTTGGTGAATTTTCTCCCAGGCACATACTTGTGCAAATTACCCAGGTCACAATGAAGATCTAAAACCCTTCCGCCTTAGGAGGTGCCCTCCTGGTCCTTCCCTAGTACCACTTCCCACACGTCCAATTAACCATTATTCTAACTTTTGTTGCCACCAATTAGTTTTGCCTATTGAACTTCTGAGGGTAGGTACATTATTAAGCCTTTCCAAGCCTCAGTTTCTTTGTGAGTAGAAGTGCAAAGGTAGGGTTATGCTATGGTCTGGCTGGGAGAGTCTAATGCATGGCACATGTAAGTCTCTAAAGGCAGATTCGTCCAGCAGGTAATACTTGCTAAGGCAAAGCTGCATGCCCTCTGTGGTGACCATTGTTGGCTTCAGGGACTTTGCCTGTCTCTCTCCTAGAGAAGCAGCCCTTCACTTGTGCCAATTGTAATTCACAGTGACTCCTCTCCCTCCATGCCCCTCCATGACCTGCGAGTCTCTGAACTTGCTTCAGAGATTATTCTATCCGTGGTTTTGGGGGGTTCCTACTGAAACCAGTTCTTGTTTAATTCAGCAGAGGAAATAGGCAGGAAAAACTGAGTTCTGCTGCTTTTGCCTCTGTTTCAAAGAGGGTCTGTTTGCTCTATTAGCAAAATCAACAGACGCATTGCTGGATAGCGGACTGGGCTGCCCTTGCTGCCCTGGGCTGGGGGAGGGGAGGGTCCCCTGGATGCCAGGTTTGCTGCAGGGCCAGGGGTTGGTTGTTGTGTGGTTTTGTCATAGCAGGAAGGGCTAATTCTAGCTCCTCCAAAACAACATACAAACAAAAATATCCCTACAGCTGTGATCACCTGAAATGCTACAATGATCATTTATTTCCTTAGGTCAAAGTGGGGGAGAGCACCTGAGTTAGTGGGGTGCACTTGAGGAAGGTAAGACTTTACGATGTATGATTCCATTTGGCTTCAATCCAGTGATTTTTATGACATCTTTTCCTGAGGGGAGCAGGCCTTCATGAAGGAGAAAGTAGGACTGTGCAGTTGGTAGGAGGCCCAGAGAGGTTATGAGGGCAAATTCCCTGAATTTGTGATGTGATCTGGGGCTGTGGTCTGCCCACAGGCCATTCCACACACATTCACCGAACACTTAGTTTATGTCAAGTGCTATGTCAGAATGAAGGTGAGAGGTACAGTCCCTGCCTATTGGGAGCTTTGAGCAGGAGAGCAGGAATTGAACAGGAGGTTACAGTGTGTTCCGTAATGCGCTGTGCTTGGAAGATGAGGTCCTTAAGCCAATTGGGGGTATAGGGTTGCCACAGTCCTGCAGGCAGTGTCATTTGGGTTCAGAGCTGAAAGATAAGTAGAAGTGAGGTCCCAGACATCTGAAACACGTGATTCACGTCAGTGCATCCTTGGGACTCTTACCGGGAAACACATTGTTAAGGATCCCTTTTGCCCATCCCTAATGAGGTTTTGCTTTTCCTGAACTACTGGACACTTTTGCTAGTTGGCATGCCATTTATTTTTTTCTGACAACCTTGCAGCTCTGCTACCCCAGGCAGTATAATTTCGAAAACAAGGGTCTTCTGATTCTGCAATAAATCTTTGTTTCCCCTCTTAAGTAAGTGAGAGAGGCTGGATGGGAGGATCTGTTTAAAAACTGAAGACTTTATTAGTAAGAGTTAGTGAGTCTGAACATAACCCTGCTAACGGAGCTGGAAGGGAGACACACGTCTGTTGTGGAAGAGATACCCACTTGGCATCCCGCATGTGGCCAGCCAATGCATGGGAGCCAGCATGCCAAATTTCTCCAGTTACCATGGGACCCAGACTTAGACAGGAAATCATGGTAGGATGGGAAGGAATCCAAAATATACACGGCTGGTATACAGGCTGCAGTTGGGAAAGAGAGTAAGAGAACAGTCTATCTATTTTCCCGAACGAGGACTGCAACGTCAGATGGGGTTGTTTTTCCAAGACTCCTTACATTTTTATGGACCCGATTTTCAAGCTTTAATTTTTTCCACATTAAGCAATCCTTAGGTGATTTGAAAGTGACCCTTTTATATGTTTGTGGGGAGTACTTCTTAGGGTTGTTGTGTTTGCATTTTTAAAAGTCTCCAAACTAAGAGAACCAAAGCCCCTTCAGCTGGGGAGACTTTTTCAGCCATCTGGAAGGAATATCGGTTTGGGTTCCACTACTGCTCTTCCTTTGCTGGGAGCGACCCATTTGAAATCCAGTACCCCTCGTTTGATGGGGCGTACCAGTGGAAACAGACAGGCACTGCTATAAGGCAGCATTCTCGGCTTTCTTGGAAATCTCTGCCACCAAGTCCAGCAACTCAAATTTCTCATTCATGAAGAAGCACATTTGCATTCTGCCCATGAAATTGGTGTTAAAAGAAATTGAAAAATCAGGAAGGGGACCTTTCTTATGCTTTTGCAGATGTAGCTCTGGAAAAGTTCAGCAGGGGCCTAACTGTGCATAGCTCGGGAACAGTTCCAGGCCTCCAGAGGGACATTTAACAGGTTGCTATTGATAGCATTTTCCATGAACCTCCCAGACATATTTCTTGGGGAGTGTGCCTAACTCTTGATGAAATGAGAGTTATATAGCATGGGGTTTGCACCCTTGTGCCCCATTGACAAATACTGTCCCTCTATTTGGCCGAGTACAATTTATCAATTGACTTCATTGAATTTATTGCCTTTACTTCACGCAATGACATTATAACTACAGCCAGTTTAGGAGAGAGGTGATGACAATAATCCCTGATATAGGTGGAGTGCTTTAGGATTTTTACAAAGTACTTTCACATTCTTTCTTTTTCTGATATTAAAGTTATTATGGCCATCATTTATTGTGTCTTTACTGTTATATCAGGTGCATTGCTAAACATTTTCCAAACTTGGGCAATGGTTATAGCTCAGTGGTAAAGCACTTACCTGGCATGTGCAAGCCACTGAGTTCCATTCTCAGCACCACATAAAAATAAATGAGTAAAATAAAGGTATTGGGTCCATCTATAACTAAAAGAATTAAAAATTTTAAAAAAATTTGCAACTTTACCTTATTTGATCTTTAAAATCAGCCCTATACAATAATACTCTACTTTATTCCCATTTACAGAGAAGGAAGTTGTAGCTCAGAAAGATTAAGCCTCTTACCCAAAATCATAGAATTAGTTGAGGGTCAAGTAGGGATTTGAACCAAGCTCTACCTGTATCAGGGATCATATTCCTAAGTACCTTGCAGTACTGCCTCCTATTCTCTCTGTTAGGACAAAGGCTTCATTCTCTTCAAGAAGAAGATGAAGCACAGAAGGGTTTATTTGAGGTTCTGTGGCTCAGGAATGACCCAGCAGGAACCAGAAGTTGGATCTCACAAGGAACCAGTGTTTTATCATTACCCAGGACCTGGTGACCTGGGCAGTGGTCCCTGGCATTTCTAAGATGGCAACCAGTTCCGAAGAAATGGTCAGACCTGTGCTGATCCTTCAAGGCAGGTGGAGTTCTGAGAATTCCGTACAACATTTTTATATTCTAAGTAATTTGGCTGAAGGTGAGAAGCCATAGCTAACCACGTACAAATGTATTTCTGGGATGAGCATGGTGGTTCACGCCTATAATCCCAGCTACTCAGGAGGCTCAGAAGGAGGATCACAAGTTCAAAGCCAGCCTCAGCATCTTAGCAAGACCCTGTCTTAAATATATATATATATATATTTATATATATATATATATATATATATATATATATATATTTTTTAAGAGCTCAGTGATAAAGCACCCCTGGGTTCAATCCCCTGTACCATAAAAATAATTAATTAAAATGCACTGTTTCAAGTTTATGAAACAGGATTCTTTGCAGGTTGCAGACACAGTCCAGATAAATTTAAGCAAAGGAAAGTTATTACTTTTATTTAAAAGTCCTGAAGTATGGTTGGCTTCAGGTGCGCTTGGATTCAGGGGTTCAGTGGTGTCTTTGAAACCCTTGTTTCTCTTGCTTGCTTTCTCTTCTGAGTTTTGTTTCTTGTTGCCTCCATTTGGGCAGACTTCCCCCATGATTGTAAACTGACTGCAGCAAACAGTTTTGAAGCCCTCTACAGAGAGGGAGGAAAGCTCAAACCAAAATCCTGCATTTTTGTTTCATTGACCCTGATTGGCCTGAGTTAGGTCATGTGTCCATCAGCAAACCAATCACTGTAGTCAAGGGTCACATGCTCCACACCATGCTAGAACAGAAGACTAGGAACCCTCCTGGTCTGAGTACCACAGGTGGGCTGTGGATAGAAGAGGGAAGGATGGGTGCTGCAGAGGCACGATGCTGGGAGATCTGGAGGAGAAATAGAATGGAAAACCCAATCTTGAAACAAAACACACCTGCCTCATTAGGCTGAGAAAGGGTGACTTCTTTATTGGAAGAGTTTCAACAGACCATTAATGATAGTATCTTTTTGATGCTGCTATTAGAGCAAGAATTATTTGTTATGTTCACTAATTTCAGTATATGTTTATTCTAATGGAATTTTTTCTCTCTAGAAGAAAAGCACTTCTTTAGAGTGCCTCTTAAATATTCAGATTATAGGTTTGACGGAGAGAGCCACTTAGGTTCTGAATAGCTCAAAGACTGGATTTATTTCTGACTTAATGGTATCTTAAATTATGCCAGGTGGATTAAAATGCCACTTCTCTTTTTTTCCAATCTACCTCCAATTCAGTGCCACCTTGACATGCTTGAAGTTTTAGTGAGACTGTCCATTCAAGCTGCATGTGGTCAGATATTATTGAAATGTTCATTGCACAGATCCTTTTTTAAAAATCAGCAGCAGATGCACGTGGAAGCTGACAATATTAAGGACCGTATGTTTTCAGGATCCTGGATGGCTAAGTGGCTAATTTGCTTTCCATTTTATAAACTAAACCAGACCAGGAGGGGTGTCATTAAATGTGCCTTTTGAAGTACCTACAGCTAAGTAGATCCAGATAGTGTGGATGTTGAGCCAACAGGACTCCGTGAATGCCTGTCCTATGGCCAGCATCACAGTAGTCATCACAGAGGGCACAAAAGGAATGCTTTCTGCTCTGGAGGAAGGAATGACCCAGTTGCAATAACAACCCAAACTATCTATTCTGCAGTTACTATGTGCTGGCACATGCTAAGGACTTTCCATACATTGTCGTATTTAATCCTCACAATACCAGGCAGAGGGCACAAACTAGCAAACTCATTTTCCCAAGGAAGTTACAGAAGATTGAAGAGGTTAAGCAACCTGCCCAAGTCACCAAGCAAGTGAGCATCTCAGCCAGCCTGTCTCCAGCTGCAAAGCCCTTGTCCCTCACCTCAGAACCGTGGACGGAAACTGTTGTTGCAGGATTTCTCACCGTCAAAAAAGCAAGTTTCCCCCTGATAACAGATTTCATCACTCCTGAAACTGGAGGCCTGGGAGGAAAGAAGATTGCCTGACTGCTGAGGCCAAAGCCTTTCCAGAAGGAGGACACTAGGCGGGCCCCCTGCCAGCCTCTCTGACCCACGTGATCTCTCCATCTGTCTGACTTGTGGCACTCGCTGCCAGTCCAGTCTGTCTGCAACCCGGACAGCGGGACCGGGCCAACTACAAACCAGATCTTTGTTTGGGAATTGGGTAGACTTAGCGTTGTCCAGAGCTGCCGTGACCACCCTGTAATCTCTCAGCATTTTCACACACTGGGCTAGATGACACCTTGGAGCATGTGGGCTTGGAGGTGTTAAACAGACGGGAGGAGTCAGGTCTGGGAGGCCAGACGGCGGACAGTGCATGCTAACGTGCACACGCGGCTGCTGGAGGCTTGTTTAAACCAGATCCTGCCAACATCGGAGGAACAGAACACAGGATGCAGGACTTCTCCTGGGCAGGATCATTTGGCTTTTAGAGTTTTGTTTTTATTCCCCCCTACATAGTTTCTCTTGGGGAAAAAAAAAATATGTGGGTGAGGCGGAAGAGCAAAAGTGAGGGAATTTTCTCTCAAACGCTTATCAGCAGGGACATAGAGTCCCAAGTACGGCATGGTGCTGTCAAGTTGAGAGTTTATTCCCAAAGAGTGAGTGTGTGACCTTGGGGATGGCTTTTTCAACAAGTTCCCTGACTCCTGTCACTTGGAGGTTTATTTTCCTTCAAAAACGAATAGCAATTGGAAAGGAATCCAGGGAGTGAGGGTAACTGAATGTGCCAGAGGCCCGGGGTGGGGGGTGGGGGTGAGTGCTACACACTCTCTCCTGCTCCCGGGCCCCAGGCTGCTGGAGGCATGGAGTGCTGGGCTGGAGTTGCTCACTCCACCCTCTGGAAATTTCATCTTCTCAGATACTTTATATAAAAGCTGGCATGGTAATGTCCTCTTTATCCCTTGTAATTTTCTTTGCTCTGAAGTCTCCTTTATCTGATATTAATTATAGCCACTCCAGCTTTCTTTTGATATGTGTTTGCATAATGTATTTTCCATATGTTTAACTAGCCTCTATTCTATCCCAAGTGAATAGCTTGTAAACAGCATATAGTTGTATTTTGTGATTATCTATTCTCCCAATCGGTATCTTAACTGGTATGTTTAGACTACTCACATTTATTGTAATTCTAGATTCTTTGGATCTAGGCTTTTCATTTTATTATTTGTTTGTTCACTCAGTCTTGTTCTCTCCCCTTTCTTGACTTCGTATCATCTGAACACTTTTTAGTATTCTATTTAAATTCATCCATGGTGTGTTTTGACTATATCTCCTCATGATGGTTTCCACAGTGAACTTAAAGCCAGTGTTTTTCTGATACAAGTGGAATGGATAGAAAGCCCACCACCCTCGAGGTCCCTTTATCCTCTATATAAAATCTAGCTTTGAAGGAGATTATGTTAACCCACTAGAGTGCAGAGAAAGGGGAAAGACCTGGAAGGAATGAACAGTTGGTTTGACCCCATTCATTCATTTAGTAAACGTGTATCCACCATCTGACTGGGCAGCAAAATCCCTTCCTCCTGATCTGTATTATGTATAGACCAACATTAGTAGTAAGAGTAAGAAATAACCTCGTTGAGCAATTACCATGTGCCATGTTCTAAGTTTTTATAGGCATTATGTCATTATCCCAACAGTCCTATTTATGTAGGTGCTGTGATTATCTGCACCTCCTAAGTGAGGAAATGAGGGCTCAGAGAGGTTGACCTGCCTAAGATTGCCTCGCCAGCAATCGGCAGAAGTGGGAGCCCATTGATTTCATCCTTGCATTATCAAAGGGCCTCCAGAGGGGAAGAGTGCACATGGGAAGGTATGGCAAACTCCCAGACCTGCCTCCGGGAGCCATGCTGTCTGCCACATCCAGCCCTCCCTCTACTGAGCACACTGATGGTCCATTGGTCCATTTAAGAGGCTTTTTTCCAAAGCCAGTTCTTTCCTGTCCTCCTGCAAACATTTATAGGAGACCTTCTCTGTGCCAGGGATTACACACATAATACCAAAGCTCTGGACGTGGACCTTGAATCTGAAATTAGACTGTGAGGGTCTCTAAAGGTGGCCTACCAGTGTGGTTTTCAGATGTGGAAGCAGAGAGGGAAGGAGGGAAGCAGCCTGCCAGGGACATACCGGTAGAGGCTGGGCCTGGCCTGGGCGTAGGCCTGACTCCTGCTTTGGTGTCTTGGTGTTTCTTGTGCCTTCTTAGCAGAAGGGTGTGGCCAGCTAAAGAGTAGCAGGGCTGGAAATTCTGATCTGTAGCTGAACAGAGACGGCCAGCAGTCCCCACAGGGGAGCCCCTCTTTGCATGCCAAGCCTCAGAAGGCTCCGGCAGCTGGGCTGTGCTATTTAATAACCTTCTGGAGACTGATCCAGTGGTCGGGGAATATTGCTCGCCAAGGCTGAGGTTTATTTGTAGCACTAGGTTTTGCATTTCCTGAAGAGGCAGAAATCGACCCTAGGAAGAACTATTGAAGAGGTAACTCAAGTCAAACTGGCACCTGCTTTTTCATAGCATGACCTAGTGTAGGGATGGCAGATAGATATCACTTCATGGACTAGACCTGATCAACTGATAAGAACTTCCTGGAGCAATGTGTTGAACCCAGGCCCAAAGAAAGAATTAAGAGAGATCCATTGGTCATGCCTTTTGGAGCCCAGGAATAGGACTGACAGCATGACTGGCAGGTATTTACAGTTAGCATAGGGGTTAAAGCAGGCCTTGGAGTTCAGTTGTGGTGCAATAATAAGACCTGCCTTCATAGGATTGTTATGAGAATTAAATAAGAATATAGGTAAAGTGTTCCATAAGTGATGATTATTTTGCTTAGTGTTGGTGAGGGCTTCTAAAAAGAGAAAATTCAATTTATTCATTTAATATTTGAGTGCCTTCTTTTTTTTTTTTAATGCCTGGTGCTGACTTGGCACAGGAGAAAGGTTGTACAGGAGGGCTGGGTTTGTAGCTCAGTGGAAAAGTGCTTCCCTTGGTAGGTGTGAGGCACTAGGTTTGATCCTCAGCACCTCATAAAAGTAGAATAAAGGTATTGTGTCCACCTACAACTAAAAGAGAATATTTAAAAGAAAATAAAGTTTGTGAAGGATATTCCAGATATGCTCATGGAGACTGTCTCACTTAGAAGAAATAGACAACTAGCAAGTAAGTAGAATAGAGGGAGAGAGTATTGAACAGAATCAATTAGACTCATAAGAGAGAGGACTTGTGGGAGGGAAAGATCCTGTGAGAAGGAGACATTTGAACAGACACCTAAAATGTGAGTGGGAAGCCGATAATGCAGAGGTCTAGAGGGACATTCCCAGAAAAGGAGAGGGCAAAGTGTAAAGGCCTTAAGGAGGACCAACTTTAAGGCACAGGAAGCTTTCATAAGGCAAGATCAGAGATACCATGACTTACGTAGTAAATGCTTTTACATTTTATCATGAAAAAATTTGAAGCACTTTAAAAAATAGAAAGCTAGCTCTACATCTATCACACAGATTCATTAGATACCACCCTTGTACCATTTGCACTGTCTGGGTCTCCCTTTTTTGTCTGAAGTAGGTTAAAAGCAGTTCGCAGACTTCATTGCACTTCAACATGTATCCTTTGAGAAATAAGCCTTTGCTTACCTGTTAATGCAATGTCTTACATCAAATTCCCACAATGCCCTTATTATAACCGAGGACCTAGTCCCATATTTAAAATTACCTGCTTTGCCTCAAACGTAAGTTGTTTGGTGTGAATTAGGTTCCAAACAAGGCCCACATGTTGCATGTGATCATTAACTCAAATGTGTTTTCATAACAAGAAAGGTATTTGACAGCAGACCTGCAATTTGGGTAGTTTTTACACGTCTTTCTGATCAAAGCCTGGGAAGACTGTGAACTACTGTAGGCACCTCTGTCCCATCCTTCATTGTTGCTAAGACAGTGCGGTTTGACCAGGAGTCAGAAGCAGTGTGTTTCAAAGCCTGGACTTTCTTTATTGGCCCAAAGGTGAGGCCTGACTCTCCTGAAAGTTGTCAGGACTCTAGTCTCCTTGATGGCGATTGGTTTAGGTCTGGGTCTGTAAACCAGCTCAAGACACTGAGGCATGAGGGAATTCTGCTGGGTGGGGCTTCTGGAAGAGTTTTCCTTTCTTAAAAGGATGAACCCAAGTTTGAATGGGGATATATTTGGAGCTGTAGCTGCAGCTATCTAATGATTCTACAGGGAAAATCACACAAAATCTAGCATCATGATACAGACCAAGGCAGAGAAATGACATAACTTGCGTCCATGATAACAGTATTGATCACAGAACCAAGCAACCCTAAAACCACCCTACCCAGGACTTCCCATTATAGGACATAATGATGCCCCTAACTGTTTAAACCACTTTTTAATGCATCCCAAATGATATGCACACTAGTGGACAGGCATCTTTCTGGGTAAGGCAATATTATCTAACAGGTTTTCACTTTTGGAGGAAACGGAAAAGAAGACTCAACCTTCAAATTCTCTTCTTGTCCTCCTGCTTGAACTCTCTACTTGTGCACATTGACGGTTAGTTTCTCCTTTTCCATTTGAATTCCTGTGGATCAGGGCACACTGTTATGATTTGTTGAGAAATATTTGGGAAGGTCGGACTGCAGTAGAAAGGGCATTATGAAGCGGTTCCCTCTCTCCTTACAAAGATTTAACCCAAGATAAAACATCTTTAAATGCTAAAACTATATGAAGGTTTTGGGGCATATGGCTGAAAGGAAGGTACAGGAGGTGTTGGGGAGATTGGTAAGCTTATAGATGCTGCTGGCTAATAGAAGTACAGTTTTCAGGAGGGAGCAGAGCAAGCTGGAGAATTCAGTGACTCCCTAACGTGGACACAGGGTACCTGTCTTCCTCCCTGAGGAGTTAGTGCTCAGGTTTAGGGGAGAGAAGGGAAGAGGTACCTAACCCAACCCACACAGTGGCCCCTTGGGCTTCCTTGGTCTCTGGCTCCAGGATTTCTTTGTTTTGGAGAAAAGATTCTGCTGTAATGAAGCATGTCCATCCAAGTGACGTGTGACAATTTTCTGCATAGCTGTGGGAGTCAGGAAATTGAAATAAATGTCCATGATATTTCAAACCAGGACAAGTTTTCATCAACGGCTGGACTGCTTTGGCCACTAAGTAGATTCTTAGGATGCTGCCTTCTGATGCTGATTACCCAGAAAGTGCAAAATATTTAAAAATTAGTCCAAGTCTAACATCCTTAAAAATGCTCCTTCTCCAAATAAAAAAAAAAAAAATCTGTCTTCAAAGCCTGAACTAGATTCTTGTTTGGGTCACCTATGTGTATATTTGAAAGAAACAGACATAAGTCATGTCCCGTTCTGTTAGTAGAGATCCTAGGGAGCGAGCCCTGAGAGAATAAAAATCAAGTTAGGTAGCATGTTTTCGGGATTCGCAGGCTCCAGGTGCTGTAGGCTAAATGCTTTATACACTTGAGTTCGCTTTAACACACTTGCTCTCCAAGAAGCAGCAGCGTCTCATTTTCCACATGACAAAACCGAGGCTGGGAGAAGTTACATCATCTACCACAAGGTGAAGAACGGTGGTGAGGGATTCACACCCGGGTCCAGACCACTCCGGAGCCCACCTCGCTAACTACCCCACAGAGACGGTAGCCCTCCAGCCGCGTGCTGAGTGGTCAGTTGGCCATCTCTTTCTTGCCCCTGGCCCATTCTGGGCTTGCAGCTTCCTGAACAGGTTTCCCCTCCCCTGCCTCCAGGTATCAGCTGGTCCCCGGTGGACTCACCACTCTACAACAAAGTCAGAAGAAAGGGCAATCGAACTCTGCTGAAGACTCTGTCTGTCTCCACTGAGTTGGGTACTAAAGTTAGTAGGATTGTGGGTGGGAAGGGAGGTTTGAGCCAAGGCTTCCTCTGTATCAGATCTGGGCCGCAGAACATTTTGTCTCATCCCATTGCCTCGCCCCACGTCATCTGCCACGGAGTTTGGCGTGGTCTCTGCTTCAGTGCCACTCCTGTTATTCTGTGGGGCTGACACGGTGTTGTCCCTTAGCTGTAGGACATTTGCCAGCCTTGTTAAGACAGTGCTGGTCTCTGGCTCCAGGATTTCAAACTGGAAAGAGGTGCTTTTGGCAATCCTGCTGGCTCAGGCTAATAACCAGGGCAATTCTTTTGAAAGGTAGGCAGGCTTCCTTCTTTAGCCCCGAGGTGGTACTTTTTGGTATTTCTGCTTTAAAACATCTTGTTTCTCTAAATAGTGGGGTTTGTGGACTACCTTGGACAGCTGGTTATGCTGCCCAAGAAAGTTCTGGAAGTAACAAATTGGCTTCTTATCACATTATGGGTCACCTGTGGGTGCTGGACTTTGAGCTCTGACTCCCCAGCTGGTACTAAATGGTAATTAATCCCCTGGGCTTTTGGACTCTGTACTTACCGGGTGATTCACCATCTGGTAAAACCACCTTCTTTTGGACTGCCCAGAAAGCCCAGTTGGAATTTCGATGACTACACCATTGTGTGTTTAGGAGCCGAGACTCTAGAGTCATTTCCTGGCTTTTCCACCAGCTGACTGAGTGGCCTTCTGCCTTTCGACCTTCAGAGTCCATGTTTTCTGCTCTGGGAAATGCTGGGGCTTGATCTGGGTTGCCTTTAAAATAAGGGATCCTTAATCTTATGGACCCACTGGTGTGTATATCTGTTTTTAATCGCGATCACTCTATAATTTGTAAATTATAGAGGTTTATTGGTCTATGGCCCTGGAGGCTGGGAAGTCCAAGAGCATGCTGCTCAGCCTCTGCTCAGCCTCTGCTCAGCCTCATCTGGTGAGGGCTTTCTTGTGGCAGAGGCAGTACAGAGACAGAGCAAGCACGCTGGAGAGAGCCTTCTCTTCTAACAGAGCCACTCGTGATAACCCAGTCATCCAGGAATCGACGGATGCATTCATAAGGACAGCACCCTCATGACCCAGTCCCCAGAAGTCCCACCTCTCAACACTGCACAGGGGACCAGGTTTCCAACACACCAGGTCTGCAGTTTCCTGCACTGTTGGTCATCTGCATTTGTTCCGCCAGTTGTTGCCTCCTTATTAAGCAGTCTGTGGGCCCAGCCCCATCCTAGGAAGAAGAGGTGCCCCGGGTACTATAGTCTTCCTACTGGCGGGGGCACCAGGGCCTCTTCCACCCTGGGTCCTTCATACACCAGGACATGAAAGTTAAGAGCAACAGAGCCAAGTGTTTTGCCAGATCTTCACATTCTATCCTATGTGCTTTTTTTGGCTTCCCCACTGAGGACATTAACACAGAGAGGGTAAGAACCTATGCCATAAACTTCCTACGTATTTTTAGTGCTACTAAGGCCTTGGGCACACATAGGTCCTTTGTGTACCCTATTGTACTCAATTAGAACAAACCCAGCTGAGCTTTGTTTATTCTTGGAAACTCTTTGTGGGCAGTTTTTATTGTAGTTTTATCACGTTTAAGTAAGCTGTATTAAAAAAAAAAAGCCATTCTGGAGCTCACAGATTATCTGTAAAATTGGGCTTCGGCAGCACAAATGGAAAAGTAACTTGGCCTTGCTATTTCTTGGCTTAGCCTGGGACTTGATGATGAAATATTTGTGGTAAACACATGTTTGCACTCGGTCACTGACTTAAGCCTGTGGGTTTTGGGGGAGCAAATGAATAGAGTGGAGAATATGATCCCAAGAGTATCTGTTGCCTCCTGCAGGAGCTGAAGGCTCGGGGCCATCAGTGGGGCTAGCTCTGAAGTTGAGTTTAAAATGCAATTGTTTCTAGAAAGTGAAAGTTTCCCTGCTCTGAGGAGTTCTTGTCTATCCAGAGGATCTCAATTTGCTGATGGTTTGTGGGAAAAGACTTAAAGGGAGTGGCTTACAACTTTTCAAATATCCATGTCACAAGTTCTTCTATGATGGCCAGAGGGTGGAACTTACCATGAAATACAGCCTTGCGTTGGGTGCCCTCAGCTGAGAACAGTCCCTGCTGCTATCTCCCCTGTGGCTTCTCCCCTGCCTTGTGGGTAAGCAGAGGAGCCTCAGGTGTTCAGCCCTGGTCTAACAAGTCTGACCACTTGGTCCCAAAGTTGGTTCTTGTCACGTCAAGTGTTGGGTCAAAGCAAAACAGTTTTTTCTTCCTCTAAAACTTCATTGCAAACATCTAATTAGCAGCTTGATGCAGATTGGTTAGAAGTTGCTATGTAAGCTGGCCTGGGGTAAATTATCCTAAGCCTTCTGAGTCCCAACCCTAGGAAGGGAAGGTGCTCCCCACCTAGCTACCTGGGTTGTAGCTAACTGAGGTTGTAGAATTCTGTCCATGTCAGAAGCACTGAGAATTGTCAGGAAAGACGGTCTCAACCATGAAGAGCAGCAGGAAAAGGAACCTGCATTTAAGGAGACCTGTACCCACAAGGACAAGACTCATCTCAGGAACAAGCCTCAGGGACGCAGCAGCCAGAACTCACCCTTTCCTCCCTGCCAAGGGCTGTGGGTGAGCTGGGATGGGGAGAAGGGAGCTGGACCAGGGAGAGGAGAATGGGAAACCAGAACACGTCCCTGGAATCAATATAATTGTTTCCATTCCTTCTGAGCGTCTGAGGCCTGTGTTCCCCAAAGCGTCCTGGCGCCCAAATATAGTTTTCCATTATCTCAGGAGTCTCCCAAAGATGGGCTTTTAAGCCCAGACCTTCAGAGCCCTGGTCAGGAAGACCCCCAAACTCAGGTAATTTCAGAGACTCCTTTCTCCCCTTCGGCAGAAGCCAGTCAGTCCAAATGGGGTGTGTTTATTCAGTGAAATCCAGGAACCTCAGAGTGCTGGTTTTAATCAGGAGCTCGCTCTGTGGTAATTGGGGCTCCTCCACCAAGGATCTGGTCCCACTTACGTTTCTAAATGCCGGGCGAGCTTGCCTCCACGGATAGAGTGTCTGCTGCTCACGTGGCCACATGCAAATGCAGCCTGTCCTGAAGACAGGCTCACTCAAGTGCAGGCCTTGCTTTAATGTGGAATTTTGAGCTCTTCTGGCAGGGATTTTTCCAGTCTTTGTATTTTGGAGGGTAAGATAATACACAGCTTTCTGGAGAAGTCGTTTGGAGAGATGAGCTGGCACTTGGCAAAATGAAAACTGTGGGGACTATTGTGGGGCCGGGGACACCTCTGCTTGGGGTCCCCTTGACTTCTCAGAGCAGAGCCAGCCTCGTGGGCATGCGAGTGGGTGGTCACTGGGGGCTCCCTGCTTGGAAGGCTCCACTTGACTTAATGATTGGCTGTCACTGTCTTGAAATTCTTAATATCTGAAAGGCTACCCTGCTTCCTGTTCATTTTGTGTGGGGTGGTCTTGCCAAGAGGGTTCAGGCACCAATTGGGGATACCTGGGGTGAAGGTTAGGCTCTGCCGTGCAGAGGGCCAGAGTCCTAAGGCTGAGGGCACACTGACCATCTGCAGAGAATCATCCCCACCTCTCCCCTGCTGCTGGTGGGCAGAAGAGAAAAGACTATGGCCCTGCAGCACTTAGCACAAAGTATGCCACATAGTAGGCCCCTAAAAACACACACATCTGCCTGGTCTCTTTAGTTCTTCCTTTCTTCATGCAACAAATACTGTCATCATCCAAAGGCCAGCCAGCCAGCCTGGCTTCCATGTGGTACTCCAGGGTTTGGATGTTGAATATCAAAAATTAATATTCTTTTTTTTGGTACTGGGGATTGAACTCAATCACTGAGCCACATCCCCAGCCCTATTTTATTTAGAGATAGGGTCTCACAGAGTTGCTTAGCTCAAGCTGGCTTTGGACTCACGATCCTCCCGCCTCAGGCTCCCAAGTCCCTGGGATTACAGGCATGGGCCACCGCGCCTGGCTCAAAGATTGATATTCTTGGTAGTGTTTTCCATCTTCTCTGTCACCAGCGCCAGCCCCTGTCCCTTATTGTTATAAATTTGGGGGACTTGAACCCTCAGTTCCCAGAGCAAGTCCACTCCTTCCCCACACCACAGGCAGCACCACCCCAGCATCGTGTCAGAGAAAGGTCATGCCCTTGTGACCTGTCCCCACGAGGAAGAACTCAGCTTTGACATGAGCTGGAGGTGCTGGGAAAGTCTCCTCAAGGATGGAGCTGGGGATGTGGCTCAAGCGGTAACACGCTTGCCTGGCATGCATGCGGCCCGGGTTCGATCCTCAGCACCACATACAAACAAAGATGTTGTGTCCGTGGCAAAAACTAAAAAATAAATATTAAAAAATTCTCTCTCTCTCTCTCTCTCTCTCTCTCTCTCTCTCTCTCTCTCTCTTTCTCTCTCTCTTTCTCTCTCTCCCCTCTCTCACTCTCTTTAAAAAAAAAAAAAAAAAAAGGGTGGGGTTTACACAGTGAATCTGTGGCTTCTCACCACTCTTCCCAGGTGGTGGTAGTAGGTAGTAACTAGTGACTGCTGGGCCATTGGTAAGCACCAGGCTCTGTTCTGTGGGGTTTCCACCTGTGGACTCATTCTCCTTGGAGTTGCAAAGTCCCGTGTTACCCCTGTTTTACAGATGAAGAAACGGAGGCAAATGGGCCCTCAGTGTCTTCTCCCTTGCTTATTTGGCATGGCCGACAGCATCATCTCTATGGGGGGTGTGCGCAGGGGGGGTGGTGGTGGTGGTGGTGGTAATGCTCCTCCCATCCTCCAGGGTGTTTGAGATGGTGTTCTCCAAACATCAACCTGTCAGATGCCCCAGGTTACAACCACTAGGTTGCTTACTAGGGAAGAGGGGGCTTCAACTTAACCTGGGAGCCCCGGCCCAGCAGGCCAGGAGATGGGACCCCTCTGGTGAATGTCATAGGGATGCAGGCAGCTCCTGGCTGGCTCGTCTTCTGCACCAGTGGCCTGCAAGGAGCTACCAGACACTTCAGAGAATGCGGTCAGACCACATCCTACCCAGGAGACCGCTGAGGTGCTCAGGAGCCAGCCAATGGGACGGCCTGTCTGCTAGCCAGCCCCCGAGCAAGCGCCAGGAGTGCGTTCTAAGGGTGTCTGGTCATCCTCTTACTTGTCTTCCTACTGCCAGTCGCTGTCCCTCTGCTGACCTCATTGCAGGGAAGGTTCCAGAACTCCTTGAGCATGAAAATGCACATGGGCTCCTATATAAATCGCTTCATTGACAATGAACTATTGTTAACCCTTTCAGTTCATGGCCCATTTCCAAATCAAGACTAGTCTCAATTTTGGCATGTGTAGTTATATTTGCTAAGGAATGGGCTTTTCTTTTTTTCTTAAAGAACACGGGTTTTAGAGTTGCTTGGGCCTGTGTTTGGAGGCCCAGCTCTGCCACTGGCTAGTTCTCTAAACTAACACAAATGACTGTTTCTCTCAGGCTATTTTTTCTTATAAAATGAGGATAATAGAACCTATTTCTTACACAAGATTGTTGAGAGGTTTGGCTTATAATTCATGAGACATGTGTTTATAGTTCATAGTATATAGAAAGTGCGCAATAAACATTAGTGCTATTGCTGCTGCTGCCGAATTGTCTGAGATAAAGGAATATCCTTAGGGAGGGCCTATTTTTCTTAAATTAGTACAGAAGAAAGAAATGGGAACTCTATAGGACTGCAAACACATTCAATATTGGAACACTTTAGAGGATGGTCTTTTTTTTTTTCTAATATTGTTTACTTGTCAATGGACCTGTTTGTTTTATTTATTTATATGTAGTACTGAAAATCAAACCCTGTGCCTCAATACATGCTAGGCAAGTGTTCTACTACTGAGCTACCAACCCGGCTCTGAGTATGGTCTTTTTGATGTAGAAAGGATAAAATACCAGATGTTCCCCTGCAGTAAATATCTTTCAGCCCCTTTGGAATGCCTGGTGATGCATTTTTTTTTTTTTTTTTTTTTGGTGTGTGTGTGTGTGTGGTGCTGGGATTGAACCCAGGGCCTTGTGTATGGGAGGCAAGCACTCTACCAACTGAGCTACATCCCCAGCCCTGGTGATGCACTTTCATGGAGCTCACCTTATACTCCCCCAGGCATCCCCTGAAGGTAGTCACCATCCCCAGTTAGCAGTGCAGGAAAAACTCAGTTTTGTCAGTTTGAGCCCCAATCTTCTACATCAAGTCTAGCATTTCTTGCCTTGTAGAAATCCTCCAAAAATGAGTAGATGGCAAAGGTTTTCCTGGGATTCCAAAAAGGAACCATGTAGGGGCATCTGGATGTGTACAGTCAGTGTGAAGACGCGTTGGCCAGGCAGAGCCGTCTGCTCTTCCAGATTGAGGTGAGCCCCTTCCTCTGAATGAAGGGCTAATCAAAAGTCCTGCCCTAGCAGAGTGGTAGTTGATGGCCCACTCATAGCATTTGCTCCCTCTACCCTAGGCAAAAGAGAAATGGCATAAAAATTATGTTATGTCCTAAGACAGAAGAACACTAGGAACCAGATTGCATTGAAATAATTGCCTCTCGTGAAAAATGGGCACTTGCTGGGTGCACTCCAGTGATTCCATCTACTAGGGAGTCAGAGGCAAGTTGCAAGGGTTGCAGGGCAAGTTGCAAGGGTTGCAAGTTCTAGGCCTGCCTCAGCAATTTAGGGAGACCCTGACTCAAAATTAAACTTAGGATGGGGGATGTAGCTTAGTGTTAGAACATCCCTGGATTCAGTCCCCAGTTCAGTGCCCCACCCCTCAAAGACACCTTAATACCCCACCCAATTTTTTTTTTTTCTATTCAGCCCTAGAGAACAACCTCAGCTTTACTCCCTAGAAGTAATCTTTTCTTTCCCAATTGCCGTATTGGTGGCAGCTCCTACGTTTCTTCCTTGGTGATCCTCTGCCTTGATCTGGTTTCAGGCGCAGCTGAGGGACTGGTTCAATGCATCATTTATATTGCAGGAGATTTTAGAGCAGATTCATTTAAATTGAAGTGTCCTCTGAAGAAATGAGGAGGACAGCTGAAGCCTTGTCCAAGCTGCTCTGGTGTCCATGGGACTAAGCCCCACTTTGGGTATTTTTAGACCTCCTGGAGGCAGATAAATTTAGAAGCACTTGTGATGTGTCTTTCTGAGTCTGCAGCGTGGAAGTGCTGTGCTCCTGTCAGCCTCCCTCTCGGGTCACGGCAGCCTTCCGGGGCCTGACAAGCCAGGGTGTGCATGAAGCCTGCCAGGTCTGCCTGGATGAGATGTGGAGTTCTGAGGCAGCGGAAGCCAGAGCTACAGATGATGTCTTCTCACGAGGCAAGACTGTCAGAACCAGAGGGCAGTGGAGGGGCCCAGGCTGCCTGCTGGGCCCTTTAGGAATAGAGAGAGGGCCTCACTGGGTGTCCCCCAGACTGTCATTATAAACCCGATTGGTACCTTCCATTAGGTCCTTGGCCGAAAAGAAGGATCTCTAAGGAACTGCCTGCCTTCCAGAAATATCACACTATGTTGTATATTTGTTCTAGAGGCGGAAAGAGACCCGAATGGAGGCCATGAAGTTTTCCAGGGAGAGAGGCAAGGCAAGCAGAGAAGGTCTGGGAGCATTGGAAAGAAGCCACGGTGACAGATTTGAGAGTTGATTGGGAATTGGGAAAGTGGGGGCAGGAGCAGTGAGTCGGGCCTCACACTTCCAGCATGCACATGGGGTAGACGCTGAGGCGTTGAGAAGGGGAGGGACCAGGATGAGGACCTGGGAGAGAAGGCATCCTGAGGTATCTGTGGGGTAGACAAAGTACTAAATAAAAACCTGGATAATGGATCCAAAGGTAAGGACGTGGAAGTCCTCAGCGTGTGCAGGAGAGGTGCTTAGAGGTGGTACTGCTCAAGTCCTTCCTGGCTCTCGGCTGTCTCCATGCCTTATCTCATTTCAGTGACAAGCAAGAGACAAGACACTCTGTGCTTGTCCCCCTTTTAGAAACAAGAGCCAGCCCCCATGGGGTACTGCAGGGAGATACCTCCCCATCACACCATGGATCAGACTCAAGCTCAGGCCTAAGTGATGAGCAACAGGCAGATGCGACTCAGGTTTTGTGAAGCCTAAATTTTCTACAGGTATGAAGAATAAAACTTTATGATTGCAAAGTGAGAGGTAAAGACAAATATATATTTAGAGTGAGAAAATACTACAAAACATGTTTATATATTTATTTTTTTAATTTAGCTGTAGATGGACACAATCCCTTTATTTATTTTTACGGAGTGCTGGGGATCAAACCCAGTGTCTTACACATACTAGGCAAGTGCTCTACCACTGAGCTACAACCCCAGCCCCTACAAAACATTTTTTAAAACTGATATCACACAATCCAGACAAATTATTTTTTTAACCCCTGACCCACTTTTTCCCCCCTTAATTCTTTGACTGTGATCACCTCTTCATGTGACAGTGATTCTGTACTATATTCTATAGGCACAATTTAGTCTTCTATTAGAATAGGTAACCAAAAGTTGAGGTTTTTCTTTTATCACTGATAGTTTTAAAAATGTATTTTAGCTTCATAATTCACTGTTGGTGATGTCAAGGATTGTGGAGGATTGTTGTCAAATTTGGAGAAACTGCAGTCACATCTTTTCTTTTATGAGCTGTGAAATTTGGAAGAATTTTCCAGATTTGCTTCTGGCTTCCTGAATTGTGAATTTGTTTCTCCTCCCCTCCTTGCCTACTTCCGGTGCTGAGCACTGAAGTACACATTCTGATGTGAACTCTGGCCCTACACCCTTGTGTCACCACACATTTGGTAATAGGGTGCTTCTGGATGTCACTGGCTTACTGGGATGTTTAGTAACATATTAATTCCATGTGGAGGTAACTGCCAGCCACTGAGCCCAGTCGACTGTATCCCCAATTCTCAAGGTCCCTTCACCCAGGTGCTAATACTGCCCACTGGATTGCATGGGGAGATGTGGTCAGGTGGAGTGGAGGGACCGTGGTCTTAGCTGACTCTGGTCCATCTTACATGTGACCAACGTGAGATCTCTTATGAGGCTCTGGAAGGAACCTGGACAGGGGAGAGTTGCCTGCAGCTTCCTGGTGAACGTGCCTCTGCTAAAATCTCAGCTCATCAGAAACCATAGGGGCAGAGACATCCAGGACAGCTGCACATTTGTGTCCTATAAGTACCAAAACTTTATCTTTGCAGCCAACCTTTAACGGTTGAGGTAGGACTAAGGCATTTGAAGTGTTCCACACCATTTCCTGTTTTCTTAAACCATGAGCTGAGCAGACATGAACATGGCCCCAGTGACTCAGTTTTTACAACTCTGGGTGGTCAGGGGGTGATTCACTGAGGGACCCCACAATGTATCCAGATGTTGACCTTAATATTAAATGGCCCCACGCTGTAGTCTGAAGTTTTTATGACTGCTCTCTATTTTTGTAAAATCTTAAGCCTGTCTAATGCCATTTGCTGTTATTTCTTGCTGCTTTGAACAAACTGGTCTGCTCTCAACCAGCTTTCTCTCAGCAAGTAGATTCTGTTGAGTACCTGGTATGTATGGAGTGATGGGCCAGGAAATCTACGCATAGCAACAGGGATTAGCAGTCATGAGCATCTACCCAGGGCTTGCTCTATCTTTGGTGTCCTGAGCTCACATGTGTCCACTCATACAATTCTTGCAGTGACCTGTGAGGCAATCACTCCTGTTATTATCTCCATCTTACAGGTGAGGAGGCCAAGGCACAGAGAAATGAGGAAACCTGCTCAGAGTCACGGAGTGAGAGGTGGCCAGGTGAGGGTTTACTCCCAGGAGCTCCTGAGAGGTTGTGCCTCAGTCTCTCATCTCACGGTATCCTCAAAGAAACTGTCAACAGACCGTATTATAAGAACAAGGGAATTGAGGCTTAGGAGAATTAAGTAAACTGCCTCAGGACCCTGATTCCAAGATGCCCACCTTCTATATTCCACCATGTTGTGACTTTGAGACCCTCATCTGACTGTAGGGCCAGACTCATGGCCACAGGTAATGAAGGAATCAGACCAAGAGCACAGCCTGTGTCCCCAAGGAAATGACACTGTTGGAAGTGTGTGCAAAGGAAGGAAGAACTATGTGAGTTCCAGGGAGCTCTCCTGGGAGAGCCACGATCGGCAGTCCGTGGCGTTTCTGTTGACGGTGCACGCTTTCTTCATTTCCTGGTCTTTGCTGAGTTCTGTGGACGGTGGATTGCTCAAGAGCTGGGTGTGGGGATGTGAGGCACCAGTCCTCCAAGAGTTTTAGGAGGCAGTGGTAACAAAGGCCATGCATAGAGGAAGACAAGGGATAAACACTGGATCAGGTTGAGAGAACATGGTCGGTCATTTCTCAGTTCAGATCCAGGTGTTTTAGAGAAGCGACCTAGTGGTTTGGAACTTCATTTGGTGACCTAGTGATGTGTTGTCCTCTCCGAGCCCCATGGGCTTTGGTTGCTATTGTCTGGCTCTCCTGATACCAGGAAGGAATGCTGGCTAGTAACAGCACAGATCTGCAGGAGAGCAGGTGACTTAGGGCATCCTTGGGACTCAGTTCTTAGGACACCGAACTCTGAAATATTCACTCATGGATTCATGCAGGGAGAACCACCTCTCACTCCATAGATCCATATTGAGTCTTCTCAATTTCTTCTGCTTAACTCTTTCTTTCTCTTTCTTTTTTTTTTTTTAAGTCCCTCCCCCATCCTAGTATGCTTCTGTCATTGCCATTGCTTGCTATGGCTGGAAAACCAAGTATGCAAACTCCAGTCATTAGGCATTTTTAAGTGTTGGCTGCATTTTGAACTTACTGGAACTGTCATAGAGCAGAATTTTCTATAAACTTCTTTGAAAATTTATAGAAAGTAATATTTGTCTGGAAGAAAAGTACAACAACTACATGGCTCACCTTCTGGCCTTTCTTTCTTTAAGCAAGAATACTTTTGTTGGTGCACAAAACAAGAACACAAACTCCATGCAGTGTGTTTATAAAAAAAAAAACTTCCTAAATTTACACTAGCCTTCATGTGCTCCGAGCTTCATCCAGTGTTGTAGAATAAAGAAATTAGTTTAGAGTCATGTTGCTGAGACCTTGGAAATACTTCCTCATTGTATGAAAGTTCAGTTTTACCCACTGTGCTGTTCTTAGAAAGCAGATGCTGATACATTTTAGAATTATTTTTATTAACAAATGCATTGAATCCAACCAAATTATATCATCCTACTTAATTCAGGTTTTTCCAACTCTTACTAGTATGAAAAATTAATATAATCATGTGAATTGATATTATATGACATTACAATGTCAATATTAACTTTCTTAAGAACGGAAATGTCATACAGAAGAGTGTCTTTCATCTCAGGTTACACGTGCTGAAATATTGATAAAAGAAGCCACATACTTGCAACTTTCAAATGGTTCAGCAAAAATTAAAATGAATGTGGCAAAATGTTAATAATTGGAAAATGTCGGAGAAGGGACTGGGATGTTCATTGTGCTATCCTTTATATTTCTCTGTAAGTTGGTACATTTTCAAAAAGAAAGGTCGCAGTGAAGTCCTCCTTTTGTTCTTTCTTAACTGTCTCTATGAAGATAGAAATCATCTTGAGTGAAATATATTGAACTATGGTGTCTTTTGCCTCCTATCCCCTTACTCCATACATTTCCAGGCAAACCCCAAGCCACAAGTCGAGTGTTTTTATCAGAAAAGTAAAACCTCAACAGCCGCTCCATTGACCAGATTTGTCAGTTGGCTGGGTAACAGGCTCATGTGGTGTTACTACCCCGCTAGCTGGACCTTTGTGAATACTGAATGTTTCAGACTGCAAGATTTTCCTGTTTGAGGAGAGAAACATGCTGTGTGAGAGCAAATGTGTGCATGGAGGAGCAGGCCTGTCCCATAAAGGCTCCACCACCCACATGCCAAGAAAACACTGCCCTGAGTCACTGTGGGGACCCGTGCACAGTCTCTTGGGCATGGGCTGTTGATTTTGGTGTGCAGATGCAGCTTAACATTTTGATCTGCAGCCAGAGGATGCAAGGGTCTCTCCTAGCTCAAGTGCACCTGTGTGCACATTCAGAGTCCATGTTTTCTTTAGCCCAAGCTGTGAGTCCTGATGTGGAAGCCCATTGTCCCCCGCTGACGTGCTGTGCTGTTCCAGGTGCTGCTCCAAGGAGTCTGACTCAACTCAGGTGCTAGGCTGTGATGTCAGCACATGTGGCTAAAATTACTCCTGAGAGGCATAAAGTACACTGTGAGCGGCACCTGGGAACTGAGGCTGGCAGAGGGAGCAGGTTCCTTTTCCATTCCACGTTGTCTCTGGGACCTGTACCCTTTGAGGGGAATGGCAACCAAAATCCCTGGGCCATTTCAATCAGAGCACTGTGGGCTTGTGGTGATTACAAACCCTCTGCAGCTGGGCTGCCTGGGTTCAAATCCTGGCCCTACCACTCCCTGGCTTCCTGTCTGTCGACAGGTTACTTGACCTGTTTTTTCACCTGTGGAATGGGAATTGTGCTTACTTCATAAGCTATTAGGAAGATCACACAAGTTTGTTTATAGGAAGTGCTTGCAGTAGTGCTGTACTTAGTCTCATGTGAGTGTTGATGATATTCTCGTTCACGTTAGTTAAATGCTTGAGAAGTGAATTGCTATCTAAAGGGTGGAGAGTGCATTGGAGCTGGCAGTTAAAGAAGAACACAGGAGATCTCTTCCTCCTCTGCCTGGAAGCTTCCACACAGCGCCGCTGATGTATTCCTTACACTTAATTAAGATCACCTTATATGTGGGAAAGCTGTTTCTGATCCTCTTATCAGAGTGTAAAGTAAAACATGCTTGACTGGTTAATAAAAATGGAAGATGGAGTTAGAAAATATTGTTAGCTGTGAGCTGGGGCATACCCAGAATAGCGGTCGTGGTTGGCTGGCCTGTGGCTGGTGCTGCTCTAGGGATGTGCTCAGCCCAGAAAGTGACCTTCATACCTCTTTCTGGGTTCTCATAGGCTCTCTTTTTCTTTTTTCTTTTTTTTTTTTTTTCCTAAGGTACCAGGGATTGAACTCAGGAGCACTCAACCACTGAGCCACATTCCCACCCCTATTTTGTATTTTATTTAGAGACAGAGTCTCACTGAGTTGCTTAGTGCCTTGCCCGCCATTGCTGAGGCTGGCTTTGAACTTGTGATCCTCCCGTCTCAGCCTCCAGAGCTGCTGGGATTACAGGTGTGTGCCACTGCACCAGGCTCTTTCTCTTTCTTGACCAAAGAAATGAACTGTCTGCTGTGGTCTTCCTAACTACCAACAGCATGGTGGAAAGTAGGAGGTGCTAAATGTGAGATCTCTCTTTGGCTCCAAGCAAAGAAACTGCCCTGTGGCCTCTGCTGTATGTCAAAGGCCCAGAGGACAGGAATGTGGAAAATGAAACTGCATCAGGAATAAATCTGCCAGAGCCAGGAAATCAAGATGGAGGTGTGTTATCAGATACCATCAACCTGTTGATATGACTGCTATTCATATCTAGACTCCTAGGAGCCTACAACCCCTGGTGGAAAATTGGTAATGTCTTCTGAGTGATAAACCAGGAATTTCCCAGCTGCCCTTCTGACGGGGCCTAGGAGACTCACAGCTCTAGAAGCCTGACCTCTTCACCCCTGGGACAGTATTAAAACTTGGGTGAAGAGGTCAGGCTTCTGGAGCTAGGAGCCTCCTTGGCATCAGCTGATCCCAGGGACATCTTGCTTTCTTGCTTCCCTGAGGTGGTTTCAAGGTCACAAACAGTGAGTCACTCAAGGGCCACAGGCTCAGTGACCAATTCAAGCTGTCGAGAGAGCGTGCGCAGGTCCAGGCCAGCTCTTGATCTCCAGCCTCTCTGGCTTGATCTCAGCAGTCTTTCTGGCTGTGACCGGAGCCCTTCTGGCTTCTTGGCCTAGGGACTGAGCAGCTCATCTCACACCAGAGACCTTCATAGCAAGAATTCCTGCTCTCAAGTTTCCCAAGGAGAATGTTCCTCGACGGATTTGCATCTGTCAGCTCATGAGTTTTGAACAGGAAGGTGAGAGTTAATTTTAGAGATGCCAGGGAGAGATTAAAATCCCATCTCCATGTCATCTGAGAATGGTTAAATAAATCACAGTGCTTGAATATAGTGAAACTTACGCAGCAGCCCTGTTAAAAATTACATCTCTGAGCCAGTCACAGTGGTGCATGCCTGTAATCCCAGCAACTTGGGAGGCTCAGGCAGGAGGATGGCAGGTTTGAGACTAGACTTAGCAACTTAGCAAGACCCTATCTCAAAAAAATGACGAGGGCTGGGGATGTAGCTCAGTGGTAGGTAACCCTGGGTGCAATCCTCAGTGCAGGGAGGGGGGTTGTCTTTGAAAGAAATGTATAGGAAAATGCTTCCCAAGTATCCACATATATGAAAGAAAGTGGAGATAAGAAATGGTACATATGCTATGGTCCAGTTCTGTCCACACACACATATGTGTGGAAATACACCAAGGGATTTCCTCTCAGAGGGATAGAAACACAATGATTTTTTTTTCTTCTTTATACTTTATAATACTTACCAAATGTTATACCCTGAGCGCAGATTATGTTTAAATGTTTAATAATGTCCAGGGTCTTGTACTGAGGAAAAGCTGAATTGTTTGAATGCTCAGAGGGTGATGTTAAGCAGTGTGTTCTCTGGGTAGCGAAGCCCGTGGGTTTCCCTTCTCCCTGCCTCTCAGCTTTGAGGTCAGGCCTGCGTGTTTTGTTGATGGATGTAATCATATCAAAGTATGTGGGCTTGTTTATGCTAACTTTGGGCAGGAAAATTACATGTTCATTGATGTAGATTTTTTTTTTTTAAATAGTCAAGTGGTCATTTGGAGGATCAGAGCAGGGTTTATAGACCTTTATCTGCAATTCCACCATCTGAAAAATCCTGAAACAGTTCTTTTCTTCCATTCATTTCATGGCAAGATGGTGCCCTTTGAACAGCACTAACTACTACAGGAAAGAAAAAAGAGACCTGTTCAGGAGCACATGGGCAGCTCCCCTGTCTGACTTCCTTCTTACCAGTAGTGACCCAGGTGAGCAAGCATGATGTCAGAGCCCTTCAAGGGTGTGAGTCTATTTTTAGTAAGATTTCTGGGGGCTGGAAGGCCAGCCAGCCACAGAAATGCCCTGTCACAAAGATGTCAATAAAACATCTGCAGTCTTTCTCCCTTCCTCATGCCCCCTCACTATTGGCAAAAATGGAAGAAATTCACATCTACCCACAGGGATTGAATGAGTCCCTGTCCTGCCCCACACCCCAATAAATTGGATGAATGGGTGGATGTATAATAAAGTTGACCCAACTGGAAAAGAGTTTATGAATCACATTCATTTCACGAAAAGCAAATACACAAAAGGCAGAGTAAACACCCAAAAGGCAGAGTCCTTAACAGGTGCACCACCTTAAAACCTGTTCTCATTGGTTATCTTTACTGAGCCCCGAGACTTCAAGCTCATCCCCCGCCCCATGTTCTTTTAAAAGCACAGAAGATGAAAAAGCTGTGGCGAGATGTGCAAGGTCTGATTATACCCAATTACATCTGGCAAGCCCATGACAGAAATTAATGGGACCAGATTATTCTTCTGTATGAAATGCAGTTTTGCCCAGCCTCACTATTTTAGCTCTTGCCACGCTGTAGATCGTCAAACAAATTAATAGCATGCTAATGGGTGCCTTTCAGGCTTCTCGTTTGTATTAATGAGTCCCACTCCATCCTGATAACCAGTGATTTATGGCACTGGAACTTGCAGCCTGGCTGTAAAAATTGTCTTTTGTCACTCTTTCTGGGGTGGAGCAGCCAGCCTAACAAGCTAAATGGTAGGGTTTTGTAATTGAATTCTAAAATGTGAAACGCCTGATTCGAGAACATTGCATTCTGATCATGGCTTTGGAAATTGAAAGGCCTTCGTATGTCTCCCACTACCCAAAGCTGAATGCCGTCTGATTTGGGTTTCCACCACTTGCGAGGCAAGGGTGTGACATGATTCTTAATGGGGGGTATTCATGCTGAGCTAGCATAGCGGTGAGATCCAGCGGGCTGCAAAATGGCTTCTTTAAAAGAAAACACTGAATATTTTAGAGCCATAAAAGAGACCCCTTCCTTACCTTTGAAGGTGTTCCCAGCCTTCGCCTTTGGCCCACCATGAATGGAAGCAGAAAGCCTTATGTGCCAGACACCGTGTCACCCTCTCTATTCTTGTCTCGTTCATTCCTCCCTATGGCTGTCCAAAGTCGGTAGTGACATCCTCCCCGTTTAACACATAAAAACTGGAGCACAGAGAGGTAAAGTGGCTGACCCCAGTTCTGAGGCCCAGTCAATGGGGGAGCGGGATGCTAACTCAGACCCCTTCTGCTGCTTCCTCGGTCACCCACGTTAGCTGTATAACTCTCTTGTTTCCAATGCAGGAGCAATGCAGAATGGGAGCCCTAGGGGGGCAAACTCTAATGCCTTTGGTTTGAGGCTCCCATCCTTGCTGTCAATTTGAGCTGAGGGAACGAGAAGCCAGTTAATGAAGGAAAAGGTCCACTCTCCTAAAATGTGTCACGCAGAGTTCATTTGCTGATCTAAGGTGTCCCATCAAGAGCCGCGCACTGGGGGCTGAGGCTGTGGCTCAGTGGTAGAGCACTTGCCTAGCAGGTGAGGCACTGGGTTCGATCCTCAGCACCACATAAAAATAAATAAAGGCATTGTGTGCATATACAGCTTCAAAAAAATTTTTTTTTATAAAAAGAAGAGTGGAGGGCTGGCAGGTCTCCGATGGAGCAGGATGTGCTAAACTGCCACCTCCAGAAGCCCGAAGGCTCCTTTGACGTGGCACACAACTGCTTCCATTGTTTTCCCCGAGGAGTAAACTGCCATGAATTCCCAAACATAGTCCCTCCAAACAAGGGGACCCAATACCCTTGGAGATCTTGGCTTACACATCAGAGGAATGTCTTACTTCAATGATTATTATTTTTTTTAATATCAGTTTGGGTTCGTTTTCTCTGGTCCGTGACCACCGTGTATAGCAATGTCCCAGCAACGATCCGTAGACAGCTTATTTTTCATTAGCAACAGTCTGGAAACTTAATTGATGGGCCATTCCCGCCTCCCAAGCCCAGCCCCTGCCCCTGCCCAATCCATCCCCTTTACCTACTTTGATTCTTTCAGTTCTTCCTATTTCACAATCACCAGCCATCCCAGAAAAACATCTGTTAAAAAGATCCATCCCCTGTAGTGGGAATTAAGTACATATTTTAACTTCAGAAATTTTTGCTTAATGTTTTCTACATTGCATGGAGCAGAGGATTAATGCAGACGTCCCTGAAAAGCTCCTATGAAACCTTAAGCTGCATCTTCAATCACTCAAGCCGTTCAAGGACTGGAATTTCAAAGTGGATGAGAAAGTACCAAGACTGAAATTAGAACAGGAATCTTTACTAATTTAAGCATCTGCACGGGCCCAGTTGTCATTAGGACAGGCTAAATTCTGCTTTGGTGTTCCCAAGCCTAATAGTATTTTCGTTTTAGAACTTTTTTTTTTCTTTTTAATGGGAAGACCATAAAGTAAAATGGCTTTTTAAAGTAATTGGTTTAAAAGAAGAAGTAGCAAGATTCCCCCTGCCCACCCCTAATTTTCTTGCTGCCCCGAGAGCCTTAGCAGGTAGTGGCTCTTTATTTCTCCAGGACCTGCATGTGGGTCAGGATACCCCTCATTGCCAGAATTTGGAGTATTTTCATATATTTAATGGAGTATCAACTTAGGGATGAGACCCAATTCTGAACATAAAATCCATGTATACTATGCACCTTATACACATACCCTGAAGGTAATTCTATACAGTATTTTTCACGCACTTGTATTTGACTGCAACCTGTCACATGAGGTCAGGTGTGGGTTTTACATTTGCGGCGTCACACTAGCATGCAACAAGTTTTGGATTTTGAGCTGCTTGGTTTCAGGTTTGGGGATTCAGGATGATCAGTCTATATCTTCAGGTTCTGTGTTGTTAGATTCAGTGGGCCCTGCTCGGCCCTTCGTGTTCCTGGATCTCCCCAAAACATTATTTTTTTCTTTTTTCATTTATTTTGGCATAATTTCAGGCATAAAGAAAGTTGCAAAAATGCAACAAGAATTTCCCTGTTCACATTTTACCATCTCCACACTGTGTGAGTGTGTGTGTGTGTGTGTGTGTGTGTGTGTGTGTCCATGCCTGAAAATTTCTTTCCTCACCTTGTGAAGGTGGCTCAGCAGCATGACACAGCTGGTCCCTTCTTGCAGCTGTTCCTTCCCTTGGCTTCTCCTCCTCCCGCAGGGTCCTCTCCTTCTGGGTCCCTTTTGCTCAGTCTTCTCCCCCTGAGGGCTAGCAGAGCTTTCCAGGTTCCACCCCGGGTGGCTCTGCTCCGGCCCTCTTCTTCATCTAGGCCAATTGCTGGGTGGTATGTTGGGATCTGGGACTCTCACACTGCCCCTCCAGCCTGGCCTGCCTCCCTCAACCCCAGACTCTCCACCTGCTTCCTTGCGACTTTGTCAGTGTCACAGGACCCACACTGAGCTCCCAGTTTCATCCTCCCTGCTCCCCCCCAGTCAGGAAATGGCACATTTGGGCTGCACTGCTGCAAACCTAGTAGTCATTCGTGACTTTTCTCTGTTCATACCCCACACCCAATCTGTCAGCCAGGGAGACACCATTGCCACTGCTGTTGTAGTCTGAGCCACTTGTCCTCTCCCCTCCTCTGCATCCACAGCCTCCTGACCCGTCTCCCTGCCCCTACTCTTGCTTTCTGAAAACCAGAGCCAGTTTTTAAAAATGTAAATTTTACCATGAGAGTCCCCTGGCCAAAGACCTCCCATCAAACCTAGCATAAAATCCAAGCCCTTTGGAAATCCAAGCTCTCTGTGATCAGACCCTGCCTTCCTCAGCAACTTCCAAAGCCCCTCCGGGCTTTGCACATGCTGTTACCAGCACCCAGGTGCCCTATTGCAGGCTCCCTCATTTCCTGCAGATCACTGCCGCCTGCTGCAGGAGTTTCTCTGACCTCTCCGTGGGGAGCTCAGCCTTCCAGTCCCCCTCCATTCTCTTTCCCTGCTCATTTTTTCTTCCCACTGGCCACTGCTTTCTGTCCTGGGTATCTTTGCTTATTTTCCATCACCCACCCCCCACACACCCCAACAGAAAGGAAGACCCTTCAGGTGGAACTCTTTCTGTTTCTCATAGGAAGATCCTTTATTGTTTGTTGAAAGGACAACCCAGTAGGGCAAAGGCAAAATGGCTGGTTCCTGTCCAGAGTAGAGCCCAGTGGCCCCGGCTGGGCTGCCATCCCTACAGAGCATGACTGAAAGAATCCTCAGAGAAACTGGCTGTTTTCAGGTTAAAGCCAACAAAACTTTACCAATTGGCAAAGAAGGAAAGAGCATCTTTGTGTGCCACAAGACGTATAGCTCTGCAGCTGTTTTAGAAGTTTCCAAGTAAGTTCTTGCTAAATCATTCCTAGTCCTCTCCAGGACACTGTGGCTTTTCCTTCCTTCATTACTGGGGAGAGAGGGAGGTGAAAGGAGGAAGAGAAAGGAATGCAGCCTTGGATCCAGTGGCCTTAGGCCAGGGTCACCAGCAGAATGAAATATATGCTTGATTTAAGGTCTATTTAGATGTGGTCCTCCCTTCCCCAGTTCAGTCAATCTAGAAAATATATTGGTGAGGGTTAGGACTTGGCAAATTAGTATATATGGCTTATGTCTTAGATGTGTAAATCAGTTGAGTTCAGATTCCTCATGCACCCATTTAAATGGGACCTTTGTGTTATTTGTATAAGCCACTGTAAAAGCCTTTTTTAAAAAAAAAAAAAAAAAAACACATCTCATTAGCTACAAGCAGGGATGTTTCTTTTTCGGCTGTTTTGTCCAACCCAAAGCAGCCCATTTATGTTAAATAATAACAACACAAAACAATTCTTAAAAATAAACATAATCAAGAGGAGCTGGAGGAACAGTTTTCAGTCCTTTGTCCCACCCCAGCGAGTCCTGTGCCCTACCCCGTGATCCTGGGGAGCAGAACTGCCTGGTTGGCAGCCCAGATGTTCTACAGACAAAGGAGAGCCCTCTCCTTCCAGACGGGGAATGTGTTTACAGACCCCTCTTCCCAGAGCAAGAGGCTGGCGGGGATGCCGAGCTGGTCCACTTGGGATGAAGACATCAAAGCTGATTCTGATCCAATTAGAAAAAAATACTATTGTCCTCTAATTCCCAAAGTTCTCAGGCTGTTATGAACACTTAGCCTGTTTCCTTGGGGATCACGGTGGCATTGACTTAGATCTGAGGCTCATTGGTATGCACACATAATGACAGACCCCGGTCTCTCACACGTGCAGGGAGCCAGGGAAACCCGGGAGCCACTTGCTGTGCTTCCACTCGGCAGATGAAGTTTTTCAGGATTTGCACAGTGGCTGTAAATGCTATTTTTCCTCAGTTGGTCTTAAACGAGTGTTAGTCTCTGGTGTCTTAGAAAGAAGAATGTGAACACTTTATTGGGGAAAAAAATTTATAACTGTTTCCATTTATAGCACTTCAGAGAATGAACATGGGAAATAGTTTAAGCTGGTAATTTTAGCTATTAGTCCTGGCTGTGGAATTCCTGGAGATACTTCTCCATCTGTGTTCAAGTCAAAATTATTCTGTCCTCTTCAGCACCTACTTCTTTGCTCCATACCATTTCTTCCTTTGACATTGTCCTTGAAGGCTGCCTGCCCTGAATGATGTATAGGTGATATATATAATATATATGCCATGAGCTACTTAAGTATCTGATGTCTTCAACTACTATCACATGTTACAGAGAAGAACCACACTTTTAAGATTAAGAAAGTATTTTTCTGGGGTAACTTGAATTGGCACGGACTGCTGAAATCAGGGTGGATTTAGATGTAATCTTGGCAGAAGATACATCAGCCTTCTCTGCTCCCTGGCTACAATGCAAAACTTAACTCCAGCTGCCATTTTGAAAATATGGATGATCCATGGATTGGCAAGGGAGGATGCCCCCATTAGCCCAGATAGTGCCTTAATTCAGAAAGACAGATGCCTTAGTTCAGTGTCTTCTACACCTTTGTCATTTAGTGATTTCGGTTTTATCTCACGATTTCATCCACATCTAAAAATCACTTGACTGCATTTCCTTATCTTTCTCTTTAAATTGGTGGTTAAAATTCAGGCTTGTTCTCAGTAATATTATTCATAAAATTATGGGTTTGGTGGGCTTGTTATATTTTTCATTACTATTCCAAAAAAATTTTAATGTTATTCCAAGTACCACTAAATTCCCAAACCCTGCACTTAGTATAATATTTCTTTAGTGATTTAATATACGTGCTGTTTTTCTTCATTAATGATTCAGAATTAACTTTGGGGAGTCAGAAAGTCTGTACTTAACATACACATAAATTGTAAACTGTGTTCTCTTTTGTGTGTGTGCGGTGATTGAACCAGGGCCTCACACACGTTGACCGAGTGTTCTACCATACCACTAAGCTACATTCCTAGCCCCTTTTTTGAAAAATTTTGATTTGAGACATGGGCTTGCTAAGGTGTAGAGGCTGGCCTTGAACTCAAATTCTGCTTCAGTCTCCTGAGTCACTGAAATTACAGGTATGGGCCACCACTCCTGGCATAAGCTTCATTCTGGTTTCGGAATGCAGAAAGTCAAAATAAAAACATTTAGATAAGCACATTATGGTGCTTTACAAAAGGGAGGGATTTTCAGGACCCCCTCAGAGTATAAAAATAGAACATTTAGAAATATTGTTGAAGATAGAAGCAAAATAAAGATTAGAAAGAATAGAATCGTTAAGTTTTCATACCATTTAAGACATTTAGATTGCAGACAGAGTGCATGTTAAAAGGTTTTATCCAATCCGGTGAGCTGTTCTAATACATGTATTTGCGCCTCTCTCTCTCTCTCTGTCCTTCTTTTTCAAATGGTCATAAATGTAATGGCCATCACTCTGGCCTAGACATCTCAGATGGGTCTGCTCTTGCCTCAGGCAGAGAGCCTCTCACCCAGGTCGTAGTTATTAATGTATAATCTGACTCCTACCCCTAAAATTCTCTTAAGCTCAACTTTCTTGTTTTAAAATGGCAAGTGTCTTCTGATTTTCTCCTGATAGTATTCGATCACAGCAAGAAAATAAAGCGTTAAAGAGCAAATAGAACCCCAGGTCCTAACACCAGAAATGCACCAAACTTTAGAAATATCCATCCTTCCTTTCTTTTAAAAGATTTTTATTTTTTTTACATATTTTTTAGAGATCGTGATAAGAAACACATAGCAGAATAATAGTGTTAACCAGCCCAAAGTATATGGTTCGATAGCATTAAGTACCCTCACACTGTGATGAAGCAAATCTCCAAAATTTCATCTTGCCAAACTGAAACTCTGTACCTGTTCAACAATAGCTCACCTGATATATAACATATATATATATATATCATGTTTTGTTATCTGTTCTCCCATTGATGGACATGGGGGTTACTTCCCCTTCTTAACTACTGTGAAAAGCCCTCATGTGCACCTGGGTGTGTACCACCTCTTGGAGATCCTGCTTTTAGTTCTTTTGGATATATATGCAGTGGAATTGCTAAATTGCATAGTGGTTCTATTTTTAATTTCTTGAGGAACTGCCACGCTGTTTTTCATACCAGTTGCACCATTTTGCAATCCCACCACAGTGCACAATAGTTCCAAGTGCACATCCTTTCAAGCATTTATTATTATTATTTTTTGGTAGTAGCCCTCCTAACAGGTATGATGTGATATCTCATTGTACATCATTTTTTCTATCTATGTATACGGTACTCCTTCATTTGTGATGGGGTTACATCCAAATAAATCCACTATAAGTTGAAATATCATAAGTCAAAAACTACATCAAATACCTAACTTACTGAACATCCCAGATTGGCCACACAATATGTTGTAGAGTGTTGGTGCATGGCTGACTGGGAGCTGCCTAGCATCGTAAGAAAATATCATACTGCGTATCACTAGCCCAGAAAAGATCAGAATTTAAAGTCTGGTGTCTATGACTACACGTTGCTTCTGCACCATTGTAAACCCCAGAAATTGTGGGCTGAGCCATCATAAGTTGAGGACTATCTGTGTAAGTAGGGGAGCTAAAGCTCACCTCTTCCCATCTTAGTAATTAATTTGATATCTTTGGATCTAGAAACTAAATTGACACAAGACAGACTAATAAGAGAAAAGCATACACATTTTATTTTTACATGTACATGAAGACCCTTCTAAGAGAATGAAGACCCACACAGAACAGAAAGTGTTCATACCTTGTAGGCAAAGAATGATAAGTTTGTGAGGAAACTTGGGATCCAAGTTAGGGGGAGTACATTCTAGGAAAGGTCACCAGGAGGTATATGGAAGGATGCAAAATGGCAGAAGCTAAGGATTATTTTAAGAAATTTATTTATATGGATCCATCATAAAACAAATTCTAAGTCACTGGTGGTAGGATTCCCTTCTTTTCTTGGTGCAAGAGCAGCATCTCTTTCTCAGGAGTTGTCATGGCTTGATATAGATAAGAAAGGGCAATTCCAATGGCCCTTTCTACAGCAGTTCTTCCAAGGGCCTTCAGCGCAAAAATAGCATGCCAAGCACATCTTGGGGCAGCAGGTTCCTTGTATCCTCATTTGTCTATGTAGTGTGCAACTTTAAAACAAGCAAAGGGCTGGGGATATAGCTCAGTTGGTAGAGTGTTTGCCTTGTATGAACAAGGCCCTGGGTTCAATCCCCAGCACCAAAAACAAACCAACAAAAACCACAAGCAAGATTGTACACTGTGCACTTTCTCTGTAGTAAGACAGCTTCTCTCTATTGCCATGTTTTTGCAAAAAAAACTGCAAACTTTCATAAATATCATAACTCTTAGCAGAAGACCAGATGGATAGATTTTTGTTTGTTTACTTACTTTTTAAAGAATTTTTTGTAATGGCCTTTATTCTAATGAAGACTGCTATCTATCTGTGCATAATGCATCGGTGCACAGATTCAAGTAACTACCCAAGGCTACACATGACAAGGAATGAATTACAGCCCTCCATGAAGAACAAGAATTTTGTAACCACTTGTATAATTAACCCTTTCGGATCTTTTTGAATTCTATTTTTATATGTATGTGTGAAAATTTTATAATGAAAATTATCATATTGAAATATTTATATAATTATATTCTTATTCATATTAGCATGTGAATAATAACATATCATTAACATATGACAAATGTTCATACCCAAAGGCTTTTATTAACTTTCATTTTTCTGATATTAGGAAAAACTTGTCCGCTGACTCTGGTGTGCTTAGAGAAGTGTGAGCTGCTCTACCATGGAAACTGGGATTCTGAAAAGTCAGGGGTAGGGCTCTTTGTAGTTAATAAAGTCCAAGGCAATGGGGGTGGGGGGCATCTGGAGGGTCTACTTTCAAAAATAATTGTAGAGTAAGTACAACTTCTTTGCTGCGATTTAGGAGTTCCTCAGGAGCTGGGCCCTTGATCTGTGTTAACTTGTTTTAATGAAGCTGTTGGAGGTAAAACAATTGGGAATAATGTAAGAGAGTTGGACATAGTGAGGACTACAGTCAGCTATCAGCTCTGCCTAAAAGCTATTCAAATTTAAATTTAAAAAAAAAAATGTGTGGACCAAACAACAAACATCTGGCTGGAATTAGGTCCACATGTTCAATTTGACATCTGCTATGGAGCTGGCTTTTTGTGGAATATACTTTGCCTCTGGGGATGTACTTGCCATTCTTAGGTTTTAGATACCTGCCCTTAGGCTTCCTTGCTAAGGACCTAGGGCCGTGTGCGCTTCTGGCTCATACCCAGGTCCCACTCCAGTCGACCTTCCTGGGAGGGCTTTCTCTCATCAGTTGACTTCACACTCCAGAACAAGCCATTTAGATGTTAAAGAAGACCTAGGGTCAGGGTAGCTTCAAGTTATGGCCCAAGCAGAATTGGGTTGTGGGTTCTTGAGAATGCCATGAGTTTTCCAGTGTCCTGTGGTCAGGTTTGGATAGATTCCGGGTCTGCTCCTTACAAGTTGTGTAACTCTGGAGGCAGGAAGACGCCTTACCACTGCATCATCAGGCTCCAACATCGTAACACGGGGTTACAGCTAAAAGACCTAAATTATACACTCTCTATTTAAGGAGGAGTTCTTAGGGAAACCCAAAGACAATAGAGAGAAACAAGGACAGGGAATCTGACGACCCCGGCACCTGAGGTAGAGAAAAACTACAAACTACTAGCTTTAGGAGGCAAATCCCTTTGCCTTTCTAAGCCACACTTCCTATCTTGAGGATGGGGCTAATAGTGAGAATGATAAGTGGATTGGGAGACTGAATAATAAAAATGCAGATTGAATACTTAACACAGTGCTCAGCACAGAGTAAGATCTGTGTTAATATTAACCATGGCTATTGGGACTTAGGGATTTTGTGGATGTGCTATGATGAACCCCGAAATTAATTGCAAAATCTAGTGTTGATGTACGCTTTATTTTTCCTGGGGAAAAAGGATCTATCAGATTCTAAATGAGAACATGACAGAGTGGTCCTTCACCCTGATGTGAAGGGCTGCTGGGTACATCTTGAAGCTGGATACGTTCTCTTCAGCGCTCAGATGTTTGAGAATTAACAAGTCAGGTCCTCCTGGACTGCAAAGTACAGGAGCCTTGTTGGATTAGCTCCTGCCACCCTTGTCAGAACTTGACTGATCATAGGTTTATGTCATTGACCCATTTTCTTCAAGGGCTGAGCCAGTTCCCCAAGCAATGCTGATGGCAGAATTGGAAAAGCAGATTCCCATTTGACAAACAGGACCTCAGTAAGAATGGCCACGTTGCTGGTGTCCATTTGAAGGCAGAGGTGGAGGTGGGAGTGTGTGATTAATAACCCCAGAGGGACTGTGAAGGTCACTGCTGATGTCACGACCAGATGCAGGAGTGCCCGGCAGAAGGCCGCGCTTTGTGACAAGGCAAGAAAACACAGCTTTTCCGTGTATATTCTGTGCAAACCCCTCCGCCTTCCGCGCACCTGGGGGTGGTTTCTGCAGCAACACAGAAGTCTGGTGGGGAGGGGAGTGGCCTTGGAACCGCTGCAGAGGGTCATTCTTCATTGTCATCTCCCTGTGGGCCTGTGAGCCCCCAAAACCACTATCCCCCTGGGCAGAGACCATGACTATGAAGACTAATGAGGCAGTGGGAAAATAACCCACCCAGTGGGCTCTGTCTGTCCTGTTACAATTTTTTTTCAGACCTGATTCAAAGTGCTCAGAAAATGTGGGTGAGGAAGATGGCTTCTAGGAGACCCAGGTATTGGAAGTCATTGATTATTTTTTGTTCTTAGGACAGCTATAGAGAGTGTCTTTATCTCTGGTTTGCCTTCTTTGTTTATGCAATACAATGTTTTTAGATGATTAAATAGAAAAAAAGAGAGATGGGTAAATATGTGATAATAAAAGAATAGTAAAGTGTTCATGAAAGACTCCAGATGGTAGTTATACAGGTGTCCACTCTCAAATGCTTCCAATTTTGCTGTGTTTGAAACTTATAATAATAAAATGTCAGGGATTGTGGGTTGAAATATTTGGATGTAAAACTTCTAGAAAATGGCAAGAGGATTTTCATGGATTTGGGGTCCACGCACCGCTCGCAGCCCCATCATTCCCCCCATTTTGTTTAAGCTTCATTCTCCCTGGCTTATTCATTCCATTTTTGAGAACCCCTGGATGGTCCATTCTAGTTGACCTGGATACGGTGGGGAACAGAGTGATCCTTTCTGTAGCACACGTCTTGCAGGAATGTATGGACAGCTGATGTTGTTCAAGGAAGGGAAAGAAGGCCAGTTGTTTGAGAGAGGGAGGGAGTGCCTGGGAGAGGGGTCAGGGAGATTCCCAGAGGTTCTCATGCTGGGCTCTAGAGTGTTCCTCTGATTACAGGAAACTGCCATTGGCCATATCTCAGTACCATTCACCTTGCATGCAGTGGAAGGGGGTCCCCAGAGTCAAGAAATACACGTGGAACTCTGGCTTGTGCACAGAGGCTGTGTTATATAGAAAGCTATCTTCAAAAATTGGAAAATTTTCGAGAAGTGAGTCTATTTTGTGACTAGGATCAGTTGACCCTTCATAGTTATAGCATTTCCCCACCCCCATCTCAGGAACCTGAGATCCATTCTATTGGTATGCATATTTTTTTAACTACCTTAGGGTAAAATTATCTTTGGGGGTTGTGTGTATAATTTGGGGGTTGTGTGTATAATACATGTGTATACACATGTATACATTTGTGTAACCACCACCATAATCAAGATAGGGAACAGTACCATCACCCCCAAAAGCTTCCTCCTGCTCTGCTTGCTAGTCACCCCTCCCCCACCCCTTGACACCCACCCATCATTTCGCCATCATGACAGAATATCATATGAATGGAATTGTGCAGTAGGTAAGCTTTCAAGACTGGCTTCTTTCACTCAGCATAATGCCCATGAATATGTTTTTCAGCCTCCAAGGGGACGTGTTGAGAATAATAGAGTTAAAAGGCTTTTGTTTTGCGGGGAGTGGGGGGTGAGTAGAAAGGAAGAAATGGCATGAAAACAGTGAGGGATGGTGAGAAGCAAGAACGGAAAGAAGGGACCTAGAGATGGGCCTGGAAGGAGAATGCTGGGGAGGGAACCTTGGGATGTAAAGAGGAGAGCTCAGGACCAAACAGCAGGCAGCTTCTGTGTTTCCTCACGCATCACCCCCACCTGGCCTCCCTGAGGGAAGGGGTACAGAAGGGCTTTGTAAACCCCAAACCTTTTGGGGACTTTTTATTGTGATTATCCATTTCTGCACCTTCATGGGTAAGAGACCTGCAAGATAACAGAGGTGGGGGGTACCTTGTTTTTCCATGGGCAAGGATGTATTGCCATCTTCTTCCGTTACTGCCAGAGCAAAGCACACACCAGGTCCTGCTGCATAGTGATGAATCCCCCGAGACCCCCGATAGTGATCGATAGCGCCCGCCCTGCTCTGAGGCTCACATAATGAGCTGCACAGCCCCATCAGAGTCACCAGCCAGCCTCCGGGAAACCTCCCCTCCCCCACCATCCACTCATACGACAGTTGCCCCCCTCCCCACCCACCCCCTCCATAGGGTTTCCCTTTGATTGGCAGAGGCCCTGTTATTTCCGCCTGGATTGTCTGACAGCCCCTCTGCCTGGTCTAATTATGCTGGGTCTATTCTCAGACCACAGCCGACCCCAGGAAGGCTTTATCAGATTGTCCAACTGACCGTGACCAGATCTCCAGCACCTGCCTCCCTTGCTGATTGAGGAGGGAAGGTGTTTATACACAGCAGAGCTGGTGGCTGATTGACTGGCCTGGGTCCTGGGCTGAGGACGGCCCGTCTGTATGTCAGTGATGAAAAATGGAGTCCGCCTCTCCACCCAGCCTCATTAACGCCCCTTCGCGTCCAGACAGTGTCAAGTGGGGTGTGCACAAACACAGAGCCTGCTGCCATTGTTCCGGGGACCTGGGGACAGGTTTCCAGCTGCAACTGGGGCCTTCTCTCTCCATTTTTAATGTCCTCGCTTTCTCCATCTTTGTTGTTATAGTTACTCATCCCCTGCTTCTTGTTCACCCTTTTCTGACCACTCTAAATGGGACCTCCTCACCTGTCTTCCACTCTCATACCTTTCTTCCAGCATTAGCTTTCATAGACGCCAATCAATAATGACTTGGGTTGATCTATTTGTATTATTTGTATTATTAGCGTTCTGTTTCTGAAGAGAACGTTGGTGCTAATTTACCTTTTCCAGGCACCCAGGAGTGAGTCTGGTTATACGGAGCCTTTGCTAAGGCAGTCCAGGCATTGTGCCCATCCTGCTGGTCACTGTGGCAAATAACCCCATTTCAATAGGACCATTAAATCGTCAAAGTCCTTTAGGGCTCCATTTGGGCCATTTGCTAATTGATTTCTGGTAGCCTGAGAAGCTTAAAGGGTTTTCAAAAGCGGAGCCATTGCTGCTCTCCTGTGTGATGAGATTTGGCCCATTGTCTCATTCCAGCTCCACATTCCTGGGCTGAGCTCTGTTCTCCTGTTGGAGAAACCAAGGAAAGGGCCTCCCTCCTCAGCAGGGTTTCTGGACCCGCAGCACTGGCATTACCTGAAAGCTTGTTAGAAATGCAAAGTCTCTAGCCCACTCCAGACACCTCCCATGTCAAAATCTGTGCTTTGACCACATCCCAGGGATTCAAGTGCATGGCACATTTTGATAGGGTCTGTTACAGACATTATAAAGCCAGAAAAGCTCCCCTTTAGACCTACCAAGAGGTGCAAGACCTCAGCAGCTTAGTCCTATAAACTATCCAGGAAAGAGTTCTCCCTCCCTGCTGGCTTTGGAGGGGACCTTGTTGGAAGAGGAGAAAGCCAGTTTAAAGTATGGTTGATGAGGAACCGAATGTGGGTCTGAAGCCCCTGGGACTGTTTCCTGGCAGCTGCTTCTACCTATTCTTGGGAAAATGTTTTCTATTGTAAGACCACCTACAAAAAAAAAAAAAAAAATAGATTTTACCCTCCAGGGCCACCTCGTGATAATACCTTCTAGCCTGGCTGGCATTTAGTTAAAATTTTCCATCTTAACCCACGCTCTAAATTACTACTACTTGACTTTGGTTAAATTTGAAACTTAGATACATGGATGGTATTTTTTCCTCAATGTATATTTTTATACTTGCTAAGTGGACATATCCTGCTTCTTTAATCAAAAAAACCCTAAAAATTGAGGCTGGGGTTGTGGCTCAGAGATAGAACGATCACCTAACGTGTGTGAGGCACTGGGTTCAATCTAGAGCACCATGTAAAAATAAAATAAAGATACTGTGTCCACCTAAAACTAAAAAATAAATACTTTTTTTAAAAAAAAAATCTCCCTCCCTACAAAAGAAAACTTTTTGGTAGCTTTCCTTATGGAAAAGTTTCCTTATGGAAAGGTTGTCCATGTGTTCAACACGGACAACCTTTAGGAATATGAATTACTAGGAACACATCAAAATCATCTATAACCTCGTTGTTTGGTGTTTGTTTCTTCAAGATGTTGATATACGTTATAGGGACTTTATATTTTTGTAATGTGCTCTTGCTCTTACTGCTGTTTTACTATCTACTTTTCACTTCCTGGGCACGGTGGCACACATGTGTAAACTCATCAATATACACATACATAATATATGTATGTATATTTCAATTAATATGTTACATAGTTCCAAGTCAATAAATACAGTTCTTCCACATATTCATTTTTAATGCTTTGTAACATATTTCATCCTATGGGATATTCTCTAGTGCTGTGAATTGAATGTTTGTGTCCTCCCCCACCCCCCAAAAAAATTCATGTTAAAACCTAAGCACCCATGTGATAGTGTTAGGAAGTAGTAATATTAGGAACCTAATCACCAATGCAGTACTCCTAGGGGATACGGGAAGTGGTTAGGTCTTGAGGATGGGGCTTTCACCAGTGGGGCTAGTGTCTTTATAAAAAAAAAAAAAAAAAAAAAGTCCCAAAGCTGTGAGCCTTGAGAAGACAAGCTACAAGGCACCATCTGTAAACCAGACATCAAATCTGCCTTGGCCTTGGACTTCCCAGCCTCCAAAACTGAGAAATACAGTTCTGTTGTTTATAAGCCACCCAGTTTATGGTATTGTGTGATCACAGCTTGAATGGACAAAGATGTAGCATGGATTTAAGTAATCATCACCTGTTACTGGGCATGGTGGCTTACAGCTTTTTTTTCCTCTCTCTATTTATCAGCCCTGCTATGAACTTGACCTATACCAAAATATTTGCTCATGGTATAATTGGTTTACTTAGCAACATTTGGAATGCATAGTTTTAAAATGTAGCATTTAAACCGAAGAGGGAAAACAATGTATCAAGAGCTACAAGGCTGAAGGTAAGACTTATAAGACTTCCTCCTGGGGTGGAACTTTGTATCTGTCCCTATCCGCTCAGGAATAAGCTATCAGCAAACTGGAGCTTTGTGGAACAGCTTCATTTTGGCACATGGCTCTTGAGAATCATTTAGGGTTTTCTGGGGGGATTTTTTTTTTTTTAAATTCTGGCTCCCAGCAGGCAGTCACAGAGGCTGTGCTAGAATTTTTTTTTTTTTAAGAGAGAGTTTTTTAATATTTTTCAGTTTTTGGTAGACACAACATCTTTATTTTTTTTTTTTTTAATTTTTATGTGGTGCTGAGGATCGAACCCAGCACCCCGCGCATGCCAGGCGAGCGCGCTACTGCTTGAGCCACATCCCCATGCGCTAGAATTTTAAGGCATGGTTGACAAAGCCTTGGTGGGTTGTAGGATTGTCTCCACAGAAGGGGAGCTACTAGACTCCTAAAAGTGGGTGGGAAGCATGATACTACAGTACACATTGGGGTCACACCCTGGATTTCAGTAGGAACCAGAACAGATCTGAGGCATGGGCATGGTCAGGGAACTGGAGGTAGTTTCTAGCCAGGCAGAACTAGGAGCCAGAATGAAGTGGCCTCCACACTGAGGGCAGATGGGAATTTGAGAGCCAGCCTGGATAGAAGCAGGATCTGACTCTATCGTTTTGGAGAACTCTTGCCAGGTGTGCACTAACTGATGTCTGAACCTGTACACTGGAAGTGATGCAATCTCTGGGCTCACGACTTTCTGAACTGGGCAAAAAAAAAGTGGAGGTGGGGAGCTAGGGGAAGTTGGGAGCCGAGAGGGCTCTGGGTCACTGTGGGCTTTGAGCAAGGACATTCCAAATGGACACAGTGAAAACTGTGTGGTGCTGTGCCCTCCAAGCTGGCTGTTGGAACCAGCCCAGCTTAGCCCAGCCCAGCAGGCAGAGAGCAGAGCCACAGCCAGGAACTTGGGCTGGCCTTGGTCTTGGTGCCAGGCTGGCCTCCTCCCTCTCCCTCCATGCTCTGAAGTGTAGCTGTGAAGCCTGCACCTATTGGAGTCCCGTTCCAGCTCTGTCCTGCTTGTGTGACCTCAGGCAGTTCTTAACCTCTTTGTGACTCAGTGTTCTCAGCTATAAAGTGAGGATAACAGTACCTGTTTCATGGGATTCTCATTAGGACCAAATCAGTTCATTTATGAGAAGCATTTGGAATAGTGACTGGCTGTCAAAGGCATTTTCTTCCTAAGTGTTGGTCAGTGCCTTTGGGGCATTTGGTCTCAGTGCCTCAGGCCTGGAATTGTAAGTAACCTCTTATTTCTTCTTGAGAGCAGAAACCCAGTCAGATCCATGGAACCAGCACTGTGCATGGTGCAAAGTCAGGGTTCATGAGGGCTTCCTGACAGATAGGTGGGGGAAGCTCAGACTGTGACACCTGATAAATCTGAGTTCAAACTGTGGCTTTGCCCCTAATTTACTAAGGCCTTGATTTCTCTGGCCTTCTTTTTTCTTATCTTTGACTTCTGGCCTCACTTCCTCCTCTGTAAAATGAAAAATTAGACCTCTCCCAGGATTCTAGTGAGACTTAATGGACAGTGTTGCAAAGTGCTCGGCATTAGTGAATTTCCGAGAAATGTCAGTGCCGATGACGCTCATTCTGCCGCAGTAACTGGATGGTTCAAGCATTTGTTCATACTTAATTTTGGAGTGAGAAGATGGTTTGTGTTTATCTTTCCCTGGTGACTATTAGAACACTAGGAAGTAAACAGGACACCTGGGCAGGCACAGCAGGCCATAAAGCTGCATCCCCATCTGTACGTTTCTCAAACCTTTAGTCTTGAGACCACCCTGGGCATCAGTCATGGTCTTGGGTTATTACACTTCAACAGTGGCTAGGGTCCTTGGGTCTCGCAGACAGCTTAATGGTAGCCTGGCCTGGAGCGTGACTCCCAGGTGTTTACAACTTAGAAATGCCAGCTCTTGGTTTTGCGTGTGCAGTGATCTAGTTGTCATGAAGGCACCTGTAAAGCGTGCACTCCTGCAGAGCGGTGGACCTCTGGGAAGCCTGGAAGGCAATAAGCAACGTAATTGACAAGCTGAGACCCTGTGCACGTTGCAGGAAGCCAAAGAGGGCACAGATTCTGTCCCTCGTGCAGCTACAGAGACAAGTGACATTCACCCCTTTGTGTCAAAATGAAGGTTAGCATGTTGCAAAGCCTTTGTTTCCTTATCAGTGGTTGATGGTTACTTACTAGAGGACTTAAGGATCAGCCAGTCCCCAAAGTAATTCTGAGGATACTTGTCCTCTAAGAAGGTACCAAAGGAAAGGATTCCATAGCCAAACATGTTTGGAAAATGCATTGCACTGTTTGTTTGTTGGTTGGTTTTGCACTTTATAACACATTTGCACATTCAGAGCTCTGAGAAGTCCTGTAATAAACAAATTAAACATTGTTTAGCCCAGTTGCGCCCAAATCATTCACCATGAACACTTCTTACATGTGCCATCTATTAGCCTCTCTAGGAGCTAGGGAAAACTGAGGATATTCTGGGATATTTAATTATCCCAAATTATGTAACAAGCAATATACAGATATTTTAAAAGGAGACTCTGTTATTTATTTATTTAATTCTGCTGGGACAGAACGTGTTCCATAATTTTTTTTTGGGGGGGGCAGCCACTCGGGTTTAGGCTTGATCATAAAATACTCTCACCAGCCCACTACACTCTTGAAGGGATATGCTCAAAGCCGGTTCCATTGGGCAAGACCTGAACTTCAGAAATGAAGGTAAAATTGGAACTTTCAAAGATGAGAGCCCCTTGATTAACCAGGACTGCATCCAAGTGTTTCATTGAAGCCTTAAAAACACTCTTCTCAGCCAAGTGGGCATCTCCAGGGCGGGCTCCTCCCCTGATTGTCTCAACTGTAATATTGGAAGTTTGGCCAGGAGTATATGAAAACCCCAGAGTGATGGATTTATCCTGAAAAATATCTTTCACCTACTTTATGTTTTTGGAGGTAACACTTATCTGCAAAACTGCCTTGCAACTGGAATTGCTTTGACAAGGCTCATTTGAGAAAGTGAGCATTCTCACAATGCTGTCCCGTGGACATTGGGACGTGCTACTCCCAGGGCCCCCGAGAGGCCTCATTGCTCACCTCCTCAGACTGTTCTGGTGAGGGATGGAGACGTGGGTCTGCAGGTCAACACTGTGCTGGACTGGAGAGTTCGTTGGGTCACTTCTATAATCTGTGTGCCAGCTAAACAAGAAATGATGGATCGGCTGTAAGCTCTTGTTTATTATTGCAGAATCCCACTCCCACACCCCTCTCACCCTTTCTCTTCTGTGACGGGTCCATCTAATTTGATTTGACGTCCTAGCATTCAAGATTTGTCAACTGTTGTAACCCTAAGCGGTACTAATATTGAAAACCATACTTGAAATTTATATAATCCAGATGTGCATGCCAATAAAACAGAGATGAAATGGCAGGCTTGGGGCAGAGGAGGGGCTCAGAGGTGGAGAGGGGAGTGTGTGTGTGTGTGTGTGTGTGTGTGTGTGTGTGTGTGTGTGTAAGAATCCTGTTGCCCTATATTTTTTCCACATGGTATATATAACCAAGTAGGCTTTTATATATTAATATTTTCCCTTAAGAATAGTAACTGGATTATGAAGTATAGTTTCAAGTAAGTACCAGCATTGGTTTTATTTGTAGCCAAGAATAACTGATTAAGTTTTGGGGAGAAGAAAGGCAATCTCTTTTAAATGCTTTTTAAAACTTTTAAATTGGTCAGGACCTTCAACAATGTTGCCTTGGGAATTATGATCACACTGAGTCAGGATTTTTGACAGGGCCCTCTAATGTTGCTTTTCCCCCTCCTGAAACATGGCATTTTTTTTTTTTTTAGTTTGGTGTCATTCATAAAGCTCCGCTAAGAAACAGGCTCTGACCTCTGACCTGTCAATTCAAAGCCCTCCCACACTGGTAATGCCCAAGTGCCACTTCTAGTTTCTGGAAGCTCAGCGAGTTGGTAAATTAAATGTGCACAGTTCTCGGTTCAGGTGTGTGACATTGGCCTTACTTGGAGGGTTGAGCAGTGGCTCCCCTGTGTCACCTCCTGTGAGACTGTTGCCTTCTCTGTCCACAGCCTCTCCCATCTGTGTCTAGCTGAACTGGTCGGAAGGAATAATGCCAATGCAGGGAGTTCTGAATCGGAAGTTTTGGTGTCCTTGACATGAAAGGATGGCAGAAGGAATGATTATGCCTTTGCATGCTGAACGTAATTAACAGCTACCCTGAACTAGACCTGGCAGCCCAGGGAAACTGGTAGTACCAGCTAGTAAAAGCAGGTGGAAGGCAATCCCAAAGGGAAGCACAGAATGAGGACCCACGTGAGTGGAAATGACTCAGGGCAGACTGGGTGGCTGCAGTTGGTACCATGGGCACCTGTGGCTAGTTCAGGTCAGGAAATCAGAGATCTGGGTTGCTGTTTTAGTCCCTTTTAGGTTAGGGTAAAAGGAAACACCCAGTCTGCAGGGGAAGCTTGTGGCCTCCATCATCCCCACAGTTTGTCTCTAGACAAAGTAGTGTCTGCTGTTTCCACAGCAGGCATAGGACAGTGTTGGTGGGGGAGACGGAGGGGGGTTATTTACCAGCTCTCCTGTTGTCATCATTTACAGCCCCAAGTCCAAGTAACTCAGACCCTGCTTCACGCAGCCTCTGCCTTAGGCAACAACCCTGGTCTGAGTCAGGTCCTGAGTAAGCAATGCTGTCGTGGATCCAAGCCAAGTAGATTCCAAATGGTAGAACTGAATTTTTCCCATTGGGTTTCTGTCAGGGGATCTGGTGTGGGGTACAAGTGGGTCCCGTGGGGTTAAGATGCACGTAGCTGACTGAGGGGTCTTGTGCAGGCCTTGCCATCCTGGAGTCCAGGTGAGTCATCACCACCTGGGAAACATCCCTCCCCTCTGTGCAGCTGGGAGGGGCCCCAGGCAGGAGTCAGACGGTCAAGGCTGCCGGTCCAGTTCTCCAGTGCTGTCATCGCCCCACGCCGTCTAGAGTGACTGGCAGCTTGTGCCTGAGCTAGAAGTGGAAAGGCAGGAAAGGTTTCCAGGGTGGGGACTCGCCTGGGTTTTCAAGGCACGTTTGCAGTGTGAACAGTGTGGTGCCCAGCCAAGTCTGCGTGGCTGATCTGCATATCAAGTAAGATCCTAGGACTGAAATGGGGTTCTGCAAATCCCTGCTCTGACCTTGTCCCTCTCAGCCAGAACACAGCAAGGCCTCCATGGCGGAAAAACAACGTACCTGCCTGCCTTCTTTATTTCTTTCCTTCCTCCAAGATATACTTGAAAAAAAAAATCTGTTTTGTGACCCAAGATATATCTGTATGCACAAGATCATACTAGAAGAACAATAACCAGAAATGGGCCAACTAAGTGGACCATAGCATTATTCACAAAGGCCAGAATGAGAGTCTCTGTAAGGCGCGCCACTGTCCTCCAGTAGGGAATACAGCCCAGTTGTTCAGAGCCGGGGTGTCCATCGACCTTGGTTTGGATCCTGGCTCTGTAGCTCACTAGCTGTGACCTTCTGCTCTCTTACTGTAAGATGGGCTGATGGTATCACGTCATAAATTAGCCTGAGAACCGAGTGCACTTTGCACACAGTAAGTGCTTAGTAAGTGGCAGCTGTTAGCATAATTATTATTATCCCTTTTCCCCATAGCAACGGCTTGATGTGGGGCCAAAAGTGTCTGATTGCCTTCCTCTTTTCTAGATTGTTGCTCCAATACTGGTGCGTAAGGGGATGTCAGTTTTTCAGAAATTTGAGCTCGAAGCCAGACGGTGTGACCACCACTAGCTCTCCCCCAGCAGACCCGTGGCCGGGGAGGGGTCCTGTTTCTCTCCCATCCTCTGAGATCTGCCAGTGTTGCTTCACCGTGAAGCCCGTCAAGGGGCCACAGTTTGACTCGATGGACGACCAGCCAGGCACACCTGAAATCCCGGTGATGTGGAGACTGAGGCAGGAGGATCGCAAGTTCAAAACTAGCCGGGGAAACTTAGGGAGACCCTGTCTAGAAAGGGCTGGGGACATAGCTCAGTGGTAGGTGCTGTTGGGTTCAATGTCCAGTACAAAAAAAAAAAAGCCAAGCAGCCCTTTGGGATGCTGTCATCTAAGGCCAAATGCAGGCTTCTATGGGGTGGGAGAGCCAGAGCTGAGCCCCTCCCCAGTTTACTCTCCAAGGCGGTGGACTTAGCCAAGGTTCCCCCACAGAGACACCCTGGGAGCCTCCCTTTTCTTTCCAAATTGCTGTAGGGTCTGTTCCAAAACAAAACAGCAAAGTCAGACCCCCAGTGTCTCCTTGTCTCATTTCCATTAGGCATCACAACCTTGATGAATGCCAAGGGAAAAGAGGGTCTGATCCCTGGGACAGAACTCAGGCCAAGATTTTCTCACCTACCTTCCTTCCTGGGACCCAGAATAATAACATAGTAAGAGTTAAAAATCATAGAGTGTTTACTAAGTGCCAATACTCTTTATTAAAGTTACATGTTATTTAATCCTTCTGATAACCCCATGAAAAAAATTATTGCTCCCATATTAGTGTTCCCTTTTATAGATGAGGGGAGTAAGGCACAGAGCAGTTATGTAACTTGATGAAGGTCACACAGCTGGTAATGCCCATGGTAGTTTTAGAATCCAGACAGTCTGGAATTAGAAGCTGCACACTTCATCACAGCCCTGTGCTGCCTCTCATGATAATTATAAATTATAAAACAGTTGTAATTATAAAAATTTTCTATAGAGGTGTGATAAAATGGTATGGAACCACAGATACACTCATTGTCAGTTCCATAGCTTTGCTATTATAATCTAGTTATATAAGGTGTGAACATCTGGGGAGACTGGACAAAGTGCACATGGAACATTTCTATACTTTTTTTTTCTTTTTGCCAGTTTTCAGGGAATCTATGATTATTTCACAGTAAAAGGTCCAAACATAACACACCACGACCAACACAGTATTGATTTCTTACTGTAGGCCAAGCACTGAATACTTTATACTCATTATTTTATGCATCATTTTATTCATTTCTACCATTACGGGTGAAGAAACTGGGGTTGGCATGGTAAATAAGTTGGATGGCTCCAAAGGGAGCAGGAGGGCCACTGGGTAGTACTCACCTTCTCAATTTATTATAAATATCAAAAAGGAAAAGTATCCCATACTTGAGAAAATCTTGGCCTGAGTTCTGTCCCAGGGATCAGACCCTCATACATGGCTGCTCCATAAATATTGATTCCCATGTGTCTTTACAACAGTAAGCCCTACAAGGGATACACGGTCTTGCATTAACCAGTCAAATATTCTGCTGTAGTTTGGCTTATAGGATGCCGGGAACAAGGACCACTCCAGCCCTGTCCCCAGGAGGGAGGGACTCCCATGGTTCCAAAGGCAAGGCATGCATCAGTTGAGAACAGGGATACTGAGAAATGTGTCATTTGGGTGATGTCGTCTATATGTGAACACCAGAGAGTGTGCTCACACAAACGGAGACAACCCTGATCTCTCCAGGAGATGTAATTTTATGGGACCACTGTCGTACGTGAGGTCCATTGTTGACCAAAGGTCATTATGTGCCCCCAGAGGAAAGATTCATGTGGCCCAGAGCTGCTTCTCCTGGAGCCAAAGTCTGGATGGTTGGACCCAAGCCAGGCACCTTCCTGGGATTCAAGGACACGGTGGGGGATTGAAAGAGGGAGCATTATCAATCACCAGGTCGGATGGCATCTGCGATTATCATCTTCATTTCCATCAGAGGTGCCTTGTGACAGGGTATCGTCAAGTTCAATTTAGTCAGATTCAGGTCATAGCAAGGACTTATTTTCTGTTTCCACCCCGAGTTGAACCTGCCTTGAATAATTCAGTGTTCATTCACTTCCGAACACCAGGCGTCCCCACCCCTTGTGCCCTCCTACATTATGAGGGTCCTGTGGTTGCCTGTTTCTCCCTGTCTCCTTGCGCTCAAAATCCCAACTCTGGTTGTCAGCCATGAGTGTTTTAGGAGAGAACTTTTTTTTTTTCTTTTGTGTTGCTGGGGATCAGTTGGGCCTCACACATGTCAAGCAAGTGTTGTACCACGGAGCCACATCCCCAGTCCCCAGGACATGGTTTTTGCGTACATACGACCAGGCAGTGTCACCAACCTAAAATCTAGATACAGACCTCAGACTAGAGGGTACACACAGGGGTCTATGGACGTCTTTTGAACTAATATTCTTTTAACAGAATACACACGCGTGTGCACACAGGCGCACGCACACATGTTATAAAGCTTGGGAGTTTCAGATCTGGTAACAGTTGGTGAAGGCTGAGTAGCATCTGTCCCCCCTTAGATGGGGTAAATGTTCCCCAGTTTTCTGTAGGCTCCCCCATTCCCCAGAGTTTACTGACCTTGCATTCCTGGCCCCACATGTATGTAGTTGCCACCCTCTGATATAATGAAGGAAAACCCTGTCTCCAAAGGTGCAGCAGAGTAGATGCCTCAGGAGCTAATTGGGCCCTGGATGACCCTGAACCTCTGCCCTATGGAGTCTCGAGCAGTGGAAAGCGTCTCTCAGGCTGTGCTTCTCTTAGGCCAAAGCTTCACCTGGGCCTCTGGGTTGGGGATGGGGATTTTAAAGAACTTCGAGTCCTGCACTAATTGCAGCAGGTTTCTAGACATAGAATGCTGAGGGTACGTGTGTGATCTGTGGGTGAAGAGCTGGTTTGGAGTGTATCTGGGTGATGTGGCCTATTAGCTGGGTCACCAGATAAGGAGTCAGAAGACAAGTTTCAGTCTCACTCTATCACTTGTTAACGGGCATCTGACCTTTCAGAGTCTCGGTTTTCTCATCTATAAAATGGGGGTAATTTAATCTACTGTGCCTCACAATGGGCGGGTAAGAGGACCAGGTCACATGGTTCTATAAAAGTATGTTATGCACTGTAAAGTTGCCTTGAGAAATTAGGTGATATAACCCAAGTGCTGTGCCGTGGGAGAGCCGACCCCTCTCTGATACTCAAGTGTGTAGATCAGGCCAAGCTGTGGTCCAGGGGCCATATTCTGCCCAATAGGATTTTTTTTTTTTTTTTTTTACATTTAGAAATGATTGAAAACCAATAAAAGACAAACTGTGTTTCGTGGCGTATAGAATTTGTATGAAATTAAATTTCAGCATTCATAGATAACAGCTCATGGAACGCAGCCTCATCCACTTATATCTGTGGCAGCTTGCGGGCTACAGCAACAGAGCTGGGTCCCGGCGACAGGGGCCACACAGTCCACAAAGCATAAAATACTGCCTGACCCTTAACAGGAAAAGCTGGGGTCGATGGTGGAGGGGCCGTGGCCCGATGCCCCCGCTTTTCCCTCATTTCAACACACGTGCTGCTGCAAGTAGATGGCCTGGGGAGTGTTTTCAGATCTAAGCCAGAGAGGCAGATCTCCGGAGACCCACAACAAATCTGCCTTTCACGACAAAGCCAGGAATTCTCTCAGCTTAATTCCCATGGAGCAACCGTCCTATCCTGTGGGCTCCCGCGAGGGGCACTTCCTGATGGAAACCACAGCGCTTTTTGTAAACCCAATCTCCCTTTTAGCATTAACCACAAAAAGAGAAGAGGCTGTTCCTGTCCCAGTGGGCATGGCTCCAGAGTATTAACTGCCAAGCAGCCCTGGTCTGCAGAGCCTCGCCTCATCTGGATACCCAGAGAGGAGCTGCTGCTTCCATAAGCCTGCAGGCAGCACGAGGGAGGAGATTGTGCACCCTTCCCCCCACAGGTGCTGAAGCCGGATCCCTCATACCCCCAAATGGGACCTTGTTTGGAAATAGTCACTGGGGATAGAATTAGTTGAGTGAGATGAGTTTGCACTGGGGTAGAGTGAGCCCCTCATCCAGCATGGCTAGTGTCCTAATAGTGGGAGGGAAACTTGAATACAGAGCCAGAGGTGCCCAGGGGGCATGCCATGTGGCAAGGGAGGCAGAGATTTGAGGCATGAATCCACAAGACAGGGGTTGATGGCCTTACAGAAGCCAGGAAGTGCGGAGAAGTGCTGCTGCCCAGGCTCTTGGAGGAAGCAGAGCCCCACTGACACCTCAGTTCAGACTTCTAGCCCCCAAGAGTGTGGAAAAAAAAAATCTGTTGTTTAAAACCACCCAGTTTATGGTATCTTGTTACTGCAGCCCTGCGAAGTTCATATAGTGGCCGGCCCACAGTCAGTAAAGTGTGTTAGTGTCTTTCGAAGCAGTTGGCATGATACCTGCTCTACAAATTCCAGTGACCTGTCTAAGGTTTGGCTGGTGCAGAAGTGGTGCAGATCCAGAGCTCTGATTCCTAGCTGCTCTGCTGGATCACCAGGGAGCAGAGTCTTTCCTCTAGCTGGTCCCCAGCATCCCCCAACATGGAAGGGGCAGTATATCCCAGAGCAATGGTACCTTCGGCCTTGTGTTTCTCATTCCAGTAGCTCCAAAGGGAGTATTTCTTTATTGTGGTGGTTTGAACTTGTTTACTTGAGCTCTCAAATGTGGAGGAGGAAAAATCAGTTGCTAACTTAAAAAAAAAAAAATGGAAGGGCATATTCTGCCTACATCTCTGTGTTATTTGCAATAGAAACCGAGAGAGGAATGAACTGTCATTTTCTTAGCCACTTGCCATGCCTCTGAAGAAAGCATCCGAGAGATCCTTGGGAAGATACTCCAAATAAAATCCCAGTGTGGAAGTGGATTTAATAAGGGAAGTCTCCAGGGCCTCCTGGAAAGCCCAAGAACACCGATACTTCCTTCTTAGGTAGCACCTGGCTGGCCGTGCTCTGTGCAGCAGACAGTTGACACCTGCACCTAAGACAAAGGTGCTGCTTCTCCCCACGGGGGTGGCTCCTTTAAAATGCCCAGCTCGCCCACTGGTAAAGAAATAGGGCTGCAAGTGGAGTCTTACCACTGGAAGTCTAGGATTGTAAAGATGATCGTTTCCTGAATTACGAGTACTTTCAACCACCCAGTAAGTGTAAAGAGTCGTCTGGGGAGCTCCAACATAGTTGTCTCACCGATCTATCAGCTGTCACGAGCCTGTCCCACTTCACCTATCGCTTTGTTCTTGTTGCTAAAGTGTTTCGTATTAATCTCCCCCTTTATACTGCAGTGCATATCTTTTTTTTAAAATATCAGTATCAGGCTGGGGATTGTGTAGCTCAATGGTAGAGCACCTGCCTAAGATGTGCCAAGCCCTGGGTTCCAACCCCAGCACTGCAAAACCAACAAACAGGAAGGAATCATCATGGCACCTAAGAACATTAACACTGATTCTTTGGTGTCCGTCTACCCAGTCCTGTTCAGGGCCAAGGTTTTGGGTGTTTAAACCACATGAGGTGCAATGGGGACGGTGTGAAGTAATTCCACGGGGAGGGGAAGGAGGCTGAGGGTTGTTCCAGGTGGTCCTGGAGGGACCCCTGACTGCAAGGGGCTTCAGAAGTCAGTCAGCCTGAGCCTCAGTGGCCTTGTCCCCTCTGCCATGGTGATCGGGGTTTTTCCATGGAATTCCACTAGTATTGACGGGCTCTTCCCAGGGCTGCCTCCTCCCAGGCACCCGTGAGCTGGACACACAGCCTCAAGCCATGGGGGATGCCACATTTGTGACATATGGCTGGCAGTGCCTCGTGGGCACCTCTGCCAACAGAGAGAGTTGTTTCTTGCTCTGAACAGTGTTCACTTACAGCCAGAGGAAACCCCCTCTTCCTCCACCCGCATCTCTCTTTTCCTCCCCGCCACCAGAAAAGGGAAGAAGCGTTTTGGCGCTGTGTTTTCAGTGGGCTCACTCAAAAGGAGCTTTATGTTTATTTTCCGAATGGCCCTTTGGACCACGGCGTCCATTTATCATGCCCCGCCACCCACCCTCCCCCACCTCTCCTCCACCCTGAAAACCTAAACTCCATCAAACTGTTCCTAACGACTACCACATGTCCACGGAGGGCGCAGGGGGCGGGGAGGTGGGATGGGAAATGAAGGAAGCCTCCGAGGAGCACAGTAGCATATTAAAATTCAATGGCTTAGTCATCAGAGTTTTCAGCCCCAGCACCAAAGAAAAATAAATGAATGTTCTGTAACAGGCCTGTGGGCCTCGGAGGGAGGGGTGCGGGGTGGGGGGAGCAGAGGCTGTGGTTTAGATAGAGGAGTTCATGCTGCTGAGAACAATTAGGGCTTTTGCTCAGAAATAACAAGACGCACCACTGTTTCCCTGCCCGCTGAAGGAGTGCAATGGCCCCACGAGAAGGGCTGGGTCTCATCGGCCAGTTCAGCTCACAGATGAGGAAACTGAGGCCCAGGGCGTGCGACTGCTCCAGAGTCCCATAGAACTCGGTGGTAGAGGTGAGACCAGACGCCTGGGCTCAGAACCTCTCAGTCCAGGTTCTCACCTCTCTCAGCTGGTGGGTCTTCTTGGAGCTTCTGGAATACCACCACCACCACCCACCCCACCTTGAGCGATCTCTGGGTTTAAAGTGCATCAGCTCACGGGCTGAGACGGCCATAGTGTCCCCAGGATGTCAGAAGAAGGCGCCTGCCTTAGCATCCTCTTCCCATTGTCTTCCTCCCCACCCTCCAGGGCCTTGCTAGGAACCCTGGTAGGGCCCTCCCCACCCACCTTCTCCTCCAGCTGCGCAGAACCCTGATGTGTGGGTGGCCCTGCCCAAAGCTCGGCTGCTGAGGCCCGCCAGAGGCCTGCCTCTGAAGCATGTGGCTTTTGTTCCTGTTATTCTTCGGTCCCTGAGTCCTCCTTGGAGGAGTTGGCCAGATCCCCTTTCTTCTATTTGCTTTTTAGATGAGGACTCTGAGTCACAAGGAAGCCAGGTGGCTTGGTGAGGTCCTGAGTCGGTGGAAGAACTGGCTCAGCCACGTGCGTCTCCTCGTTCCCATCTCCACCTCCATCGCTCCCTCCCCGTTCCGTGACCAAGACTGGAATGGGGAGGTCCCGTGAAGTCTTTGGGTTGGAAGAGATCCTAGAGGAGAAGGAAGCCAGGCCAGGCCCCTGGGGTGAGGACCAGGAGGCATGGTGAGGCTGGGGAGAGGCCTGGTCAGGGCCGTTCAGGCTCGTACCGCAGAAGCAGCATGTCCACCCATACCTCTGGGACACACTGGGAACAGCTGAGTGTCCCGGGAGCAGCCAGTCCAGGTCACCCACCACTGGTCCAGAATAGGGAGGGCCTTGTAGTTGACTCTTGTATTGGCTTTGAGTCTCCCTGCAGGTTCTATGAACAACTTGAGGAGAAAAACTGAAAGAGCGAGCAACCAGCTCAGCTAACTGTCAGTGGGAGAAGTCAAACAAAATCATATTTTCTGAGCAAGTTTAAAAGGTCTCCCAGGAGTAATTGGACAAACTCCCATGGATTCAGGCCATGAAGTGAAACTCCCAGAGGCATCAGTTCACTCCTGCTTCCCCTGCATGGTGGCAGGAAGGCTGGCTGCATCCAGACCTCCGACCATCCCTCTTCCTATCCACGGCACTGGGAGGGGGCTGTGATCCGCACATCGCCACGGGCCCCTGATTTGCTGCCTTTTCATCATAGTGGCAGCATAACTTAATGATTGTCTCAGAGAGGAAGGACCCAAGGCAGAGTTAAAGAGATCTGCACCAAGGGAGCACCCTCAGTGGACGCTCGACCTCAAGCCCTATCCTCCGCACTTCTGGTCCGGGGTCCCCTCCACACCCCTCTAGGTTCCTTTCCACAGCGCCTCTAGGTCAGGTGTGTGAAGTCTGTCCTGTTGGCACGGGAGAAGACTGGTAAGGACCATCACCTCCCTTAGAGAAGTTGTTGGGAGACTTCTCTGGTAGACCATTGATCTTGCAGAGCAAAGCCTGTCAAATGTCAGACCCCAAAGATACCCCACCCGGGAAAGTAGAGCACCCTGGGCTGGCAACCTCCCCATCATGGAAGATCCATCCAAGACCCCAGGTGGATCCTGAAACCAAGCGCAGTACTGAGCCCTTGTTAATGATGTGTTTGCTAAAAATACATACAGATTCTTTCCTTCCTAACTAGCACTCATGTACCATCACTGTAACTTTGCAGTTTGAGGTGTGACAGCGAAACCAACACAAATTTCTTTTTCCTCCTTCACAATTTCACGGGTAGGAAATTTTGTTCTTATCATAGATCTTAGCAACCTTAGCATGTGATTTTTTTTTCCTTTCCTTATTGAGAACTTTCACTTTCTCACTTAAACAAAGCACTTTAATGACTTCTCTTTATCACTTCCGGATTGCCAGCACCACTCCTCTTGCACTGTGGGCCTTTTAAGTAAAATAAGGGCCACTTGATCACAGGCACTGCAATACCTCTACAGTCAATCTGATAATAGCCATCTTGGCCAACAGATGGACTGTTTAAGTGACCAAAGGGCAAGTAGCATATACAGTGTGGATACACTGGATAAAGGGGTAACTCACAACCCAGGTGGAATGGCATGAGCTTTCATCACACTGCTTGAAACAGCACACAATTTAAAACATGGAATTTTCTACTTTCAGACAGACCACAGTTGACTGTGGATACTGAAACTTTGAAAAGTGAAACTCCAAATAAAAGGATCTACTCTGTGTTTAAAGCCCACATTCTCTCCATATCCACCCTGCTTCATCGTGTTGGCCACTTCTTTTGCTATAAAAAGCCATATTTCATCTTCACTGAGTTTTTTAATGAATTTCTAACCAGAACTCAAAGTTTGGGAATGTGAAGGACGAACTTGACTCTCAAGCAAACACTGGCGCAAACAGTGGTTCCCCTCTGTAGTATTACCTTTGTACCCATCAAAAATAGCATTTCTCAAGAGATGACCCCTAACTGGCAGACTACTCAAAGCCTGAAGGGCCTAATGTAGACCAGAGTCATCACCAAAGCATTAATGATGCTAAACCCAGAGTTATATAGCACTGAAGTCCCCGGACCGTGGGCAAGCTCAGTCCACAACAAACCTGGCCCCTGTTCCCCCCTTGGCCTCGTTTCACCCCCTGCGGCTGCCTCCTTAAACCTCTTCTGTCACCCTGACATGCTCTGTTGGGGCTCTCTTCTCTGTCTGGTTTGGGGGCCCGTGAGAATGTGGTGAGAGTTTCAGACATCGAGATGTAGAGAGTGGTGCTGGGGACCTGCCTCAGAGCAGCTGAAGGTCCACAGGTGGAAGCCACCAGCAAGAAGTGGCAGGAAGTAGCATGGCGCTGATCTGGCAAGCCCTGGCGGAGGCCTTTGAGAAAACAGTCTTGCATTATTGTCACCATTAATAATGGCTCTTTATTGGAGCCTTGCTAGGACAATGCTCCAAACAAAGTAGAAGGAAGAAATAGTCCCTGCCGGGAGCCTTGTAATTCATCAAGGCAAATGGAGGAAGAAAGATTCACTTGTGGGGGGTTGCTGGGGATAAATTTGATAGATGCTAGAGGTGTTGTTGGAAGACACCCACAGCCTTGCCTGTGTCTCTGTTAGCTTTGTTTTAAGAGGCCTGTTCCCAGCCCCTCCTTTGTCTTGTGTATTCCACTGGCTCTGAGTCCCTTGAAGGCTCTGAGAATAAAAAATCAGACAGATTGAGGCTTAAATCTTGGCTCCAATACAGTGGCCCGACCTTGGATAGATTTCTTTACTTCTGAGCCTTTCACATCTGCAGGGGAGGTATGAAGATTGGTGATCAGAGGAGTGAGAATTAAATGACAAGAGTACTGATGAAAGGGGACTAGCTAGCACCATTTTTGTATTCCTTCAAGGACCCAAACACCAGGCTCGGTCCTAACCAATGTCACCATGTATTGAGAACCCACCGTGTGCCAAGCACCAAGCCTAGCGCATTTCTGGACCTCAGTTACTTGTCTGACAAAGAATGGGTATGAGAATGATTGCTTCCACACACACACCCCTTTTTTTTTTTTTACATATGGGTGTGAGCGGGTGTTGTTTTTTTGTTGGGTGCTGGGCTCACCAAACGAGGGGTGTGGTGGCATTTGGGGGCTGGAAGGGCTCTGTGAAAACCAGCAGCCATCCTGCCAAGTCGGAAGTTGTGCTGTCCTCCAAAACGCTGGCAGCCAGTAGCTGCAGCTGTGTTGCAACAAGTCTGATTTAATTTGGGGGGTGGTACAGACAGCACTGTGTGGTGCTTGTTAAGAGCCAGAAGAATGCAGCTTATTCACCAAATTATGAACATGGTTAGGTCTTGTGTAGGGGAGCGAGAGGAGAATGATAGAATTTTAAACAGTGAGAATGCTGATAATTATCAACTATCACAATGCCCATAATGCAGAAGATCTAACTGGATTAGCTCCATGCAGCTGAGTAAGCACTGGGTTTCCTTGAGGTCTCTTCCTTCCAGGTTCCTAATTCCTTCTGATTTATTTGTTTTTGAGATGGGCGGGGGGGTCTCACCATGTTGCTCAGGCTGACCTCAAATTCCTGGGTTCAAGTACATCCTCCTGCCTCAGCCTCCCGAGTGGCCGAAGCTGCAGGTACCTGCCACCATGCTCAGCCTGACTTCTGTATTCATCTATAATATAAATGTAAGATGGGAGTCTGATCATTGTCCTTCTTTATAGATCTCATTATCACCATCTTCATTCCTTGGGAATAAAAATCAGGCAAAAATCATTACATTTTTCACATAATGCAGTCGGTATAAACCTGAAATGTTGGGGGAGGTGAACTTTTTATTAGCTCTGTCCTTGCCTTTTGCATGACTCTGGGTAGGTCTCCAAGGGTGGTGTTTGTATTTCTCCCTCTAAAATGAGAGAGCACGAGATAGGATGCGTTAAGAAAATCCATGGAATAGGTAATTATTCCAGTACAAACAGAAACAGGTCATCCTTCCAATGACGCCATCCTGGGCCAAATGTCCATGTCATCCCTTATCAGTACAGATTTGTCCCTGGTAGGAGGCAGGCCTGTGTTACTGGACAGTATTCTGGGGAGTGCCTGCATCTGGGAATTCTGCCTTCTCCAAGCACTGGACTGCAGCCTGCCGACGTGTCCTCTTCAGAGAGCAGTTGAATTGCCCTCATCAAATTACACCGTGATGGAGGGTTGGGGCTTCGCATATTTATTATTTAGAAGGCACCCTCAGCCCTGCTGAGTGCAGGTACGGTGTCAGCTATGATCAGGTGGGCTGTTGAATTCAGAGAGTCGCCCTTTGGTGTTCAGTGGGGAGTTTGTGGTGGAGTGTAATTCTGCCCTCTCTGTACCTGGCTGGGTAGGGGCGGGCACCCAGGAAAGCAGTTGTTCTAGAGCCTCGCCTGACATCGTAATGGAGACCCTGTTTGTTTTTGTTGTGTTTTAAGTTCATTTGGGGAGGTGTTTGGGGATTTGTGGCCTAGTCCTGGTCTTGTAGGGTTGCTGAGCTGTAAACATGACCCTGTGACCCAGCCACTTCTGAAAAGCCATTGATGGGGTATTTTCCTCAGCTTTGGAAGTATCACCAGTCTCCATTCTACAGGACTCCAGGCCAGAGCCCACCTGCTGAACAGGAGAGCAAGAGACAGCCCACAGGTCCCCTAATGTCAACAGAAGACCGCTTGGTACAGAGGGACCTATGTGTGTCCAGGAGGGAAGGGAGCTGGGTAGGGGAGGACTTCCACAGAGTTGTAGGCCTCCTCTCTACTCCTCCAATCAAAAATCTGATGGACTTTTGCGAGTGTCCCTGGTGGTTCTTAGCCATTACCCCAACTACATATAAGGGCTTCAGGTTGCTAGTGCACTTCCTCCCTGACCTTCCCTACCTGGGTCCTGCGGAAAATTCCCCACACCTATTTCACACCCAAGCTGTTGAATCTGACCCTTCCATCCTCGTTCAATTTCAGGGGTGTGACAGAGGAACCCAGGCCAGACACAGCAGGCTTGTGACCTCACAGTGCAGGACTGTGGGAGCACAGAGGACAGGCTGGGGTGGAAAGGTGACCCAGAGGGCTGTTAGGACAAACTTCTACCAAGCCTGAGGTTGAGAACAGTTGCCTAATCATATCAATAGCAATGACGGATAAGAGCAGAGTCCTTGGACTCTGCCAAGCACATTAAACGCGTTAAACTCTTCACACATAAGATCACGTGAGCAGAGCCGGGCACCAGAAATCAGCCAGGTGTGTAAACCTGTGTTGTGCCCACCACACACACACACGCACGCACCGCACCCCTCCAGGAGCGCGCACTTCTGTAGAACTTTTTAGGTGCCGGGCACCATTGCGAAGCGTGTGTGTGTTTTAATCCACAGCAACCCTACAAAGCAGGTACTGCCATTGTTTCCGCCGTACAGGTGGAAAGAGGTCGAACAACTTGCAACACAAGACTATCTTTAGTCCTCTATCCGGTCATTAATTCCATCTCTGTAAATCCTTGACAGGTGATCCCTCTTCTAAAAATCAGAGGTGAGAGCACTTCCTTCTGCCTCTCTGTCCTTGGGAGGATTAAGTAAAAATAATCACATAGGACAGACATTTGTAAACCAGCATGCCGCGTTCAAAGGAGCTGTGGGAAAGCCTGACAAGGCTGCACAGTAGTGGTTGGTAACTATTGGAATCAGTGGAAGGATGTTTACAGTCAGCGTGACAGTCCATCAAATATGACACAGGGCCCTTGACCTTGAGATTTTTGTGGAGATGGAGTACCATGGGGTGGATCCTGGCAGCAGAGTTTCTGGAGTGATGAGAGAACTTCATCTGAAGGTGCCCTGGCCTCGCCCGAGGGATTCTGGGCTGGCTGGGAAGACGGGCAGTGCTGGCCGTGATTAGGTGGGATGTGCTTGGGAGGGATTGGGTGGTTCCGTGGATTATTACAATCCTTAGAGGTGTGCGCCAGAGACCATAGTGGCCAGAAGACAGCTGTTGTCACATTGGCATCCTGGGTCTTATGACCAAATATCCAGGTGTTAGAAGGTGTGTGCTTCTAACACACAAGGCTGAAGACCTGGGTCCCAGCAACTTGAGGAAAAAAGTAACTGTCAGCCCTGCTGGAAACCATTCTTAGATTTTTTTCCTAAAGGGGGATTTGAGGTTTGACCTTATTTTGCCGTCCAATATGATAGCCACTAGCCTCAAGTAACTATTTAAAATTGCATCTTAATATTCAAATTAAAATTTCATTTCCTCAGCTGCATGAGTCACACTTCCAGTATTCAGTATCCACTAGTGACAAATGTGTCTGAGAGACATTTTCTGCATTACAGAAAGTTCTAGAGGTTACCAGATCCTTCTGGGCATATAACAGCAAGGCTGCTCTTTCCTAGGCTGGGTTCTATGGCCCTTTCTAATCTAAAAACTCCCCTTTGCCTCTTGGAGTCCCAGAGGCCTGCTGGAAAGTTAGGTGCTCAAGTTGCTTTTGACCAAAAACAACTCTAAACACTTCAGTCATGATTTTCTTCTCAGCTGCCACGTCCATACATTGACTCTTGAGTCAATTTTCTTTTAATTTTTTTTTTTTCCTCCCAGGTGAGGACCAGGGGCATTAGCCCTTTCTAGAACCATGTTCCTCTGAGCATGTTCAGAATGGACTTATTCAGGTCAAAATGGACCAGTCAGAATTCAGAGGCCAGCCTCGAGCCCTGTCTTCTTAACAAATCATCTCAGCGGGACCGTGGCCAGCTGCTCCTCATACTGGCTCTTGGGGATCATTTTGTGTGTGAGGAATAATGAAGTTACATTGTATATTTAGAATTTTTTTTAACTTCATGAGTCTATTCTTCGGTAGCTACACTGCTGAGAAGGCAATTGATGGCTATGAGGGCTGTGTCTGGGAGAGCCGTGATGCTGCGGCCACTCAGAGCCACCCAGGAAATGTTGGGCCTGAGACAGGGCAGGCTGTGTCTCAGTCTTGCAGCTGTGTGGCTGTGACAGTCCACCAAATGGAGAACTTGCCAGACTTTTCAGGACAAAATTTTCTTTTGGGGTAGTTTGTGGTTCCCCGTGAAAAGAGAGAGAGAGAGAAGAAAGAGTGTGTGTGTGTGTGTGTGTGTGTGTGTGTGTGTGTGTGTGTGTGTGTATAAAAGGACTGGGAAAATAGACTTCAGGAACCATTTTTTCACTTGGGAAAGAAAAAATGTCATCGGTGATCTCACCTGAGAGTTTGGAACCTGGTGCCAGCCCTGTTTCTCAGTACACACCCCCAAATGCCACCCTGTACAGGTTGCCGGCACTGGGTCTTATTACTGATGCGATTCTCCCCCCACCACAATTGCCTCCTTTTCCCAAACAAACCCCCTCCAATTCGAAGGTCAGAACCCCGGACAGCTTTTTACACAGCCACCATATGGTGTTTGCTTTAGCACAGATCCACAAATGATGTGTTATTACAGCAGAGGTGCAGAAAATAGATGACAAAACCGGGCTTGTTCCCCTGCTGGAAACCTGAGGCTGAAATACTGCAGTGTTCCTGACTCAGAAGACCAGGGGGAGCCTTTCCCAGAATTGGGGCACTCGCCAGGGACCAGAGGGGCGGGGACAAAAACCCAACAACCTCGCACTGGTCACTAGGGGCGGGGTAATGGTTTATTTTCAGTCTGTATTTTATTAAATTCACTTTTTCCTGGTGTGGTGTATTTCTGTCTCTAGATGTTCCTCCTCCCAGAAGATTACAAACTGACTCTAGTATGGGCATCACAGTTAGCTGAGAGTCACCAGTTGGTTTTCACAAAGAAATAGGAGTGAGCAGGGGGGTCAGCACCGGAGGTTGGTCAGGCCTGAATACCCACCCAACGAACAGACTGGGTACCATTTTGGATGAATGATGATGTTCTGAGGTTGAGAGGTGCCGTGATACCCAAAACAAATGCACAGGAGTTAGTTTTCATCTGAGAAGCCATCAGAATGTCCTCGAGGCCAACGATGGGGGGGGGGTGTCACACTTCTTTCCCCCCATCGTTGGCTCCAGCGGGAAAATAATGCATCTCACTTCGGCCTCACTTCCCTCCTTTGTAGAAGGGTTACTTAGAACCGGCTGAGCAGGTCTCGAACCCAAGTACCTCATCCTTTTTGCTCTCAACCTGGAACTTTCCACCATGCGATTCCCTTTTACTTCCCGACACAGAGCAGGGAAAGGTGCCGATCTGATGTGCTGGTGGCGAGGGCGTCCGCGCTGCTCAGGACAGTGTTCTAGGCCCTGCGTGTGGAGGTCCTGTTTGGTAAAAGTCATGCCGTGGACATAGAGAAGTGAGGGTTTTAATTCATTTCAGACTGAGCAAACCTGGGAGTTTGTTTGCTCATCTGCAAGTGGGCTTCTGCTCCCTCGCCTTGTTTCTCTGTTGGGAAAATGGAATGAGGCAGCGTGGATGCCAGTTCTTCATACAGGACACAGCTTTATACCCACGCCATCCAGTACGGGCGCCACATGCAGCTCCTGAAGCCTAACCAAAATGAAATCAAGGTAAAAAATCTATTCCTAACCATCACCGGCCTTGTTTGGAATGCTCGATCGCCGCATGGGGCTGGTGACTACTGTCACCATATTCAAAGCTGTTATGGGTATGATGAAAGAAGCAGGTGGCATGGGAGCTTCTCTTCATTCTGGGAGCTGATGGTTTGAGGAAGGTTCTCGTGTGGGCGATGGAGTTGAGCTGCAGGCCCTGGAGGGAGCGGGCAGGTTGCCTCTCTCCTCTGGTCCTCACCTTCCCCCTCTGTACCTTTCTTACAGGGGCACCATGATGGTTCAGCAAAATCCTGTCTGAGAGCCCTTGGCTCAATGTCTGGTGCTCGATAATTGCTTAAATAACTTAATAAGTCACTAAGCCATGATTTATTGAGCTGTGGGTCTATTGTCACCACCACTACTAAACCACATAGGAAACCGCAGATCCACACAGATGATGCCTTCGTGTGAGCTGGGGAAGGACCAGCGAATTTCCCTGTAGGAAGGCACAGGGGTAGTTTTAAACCCACGAGAGTGATGACCAAGCAAAGTAGTTTAGCCGTAAGTTCCCCGAGTACTGAATAAAGAGCCCTTCACTGGGAGAGTAAGGGGAGGGTCTCGCTCCTTCCAGTGGGCGGTGGAGTGCAGAGGCACCGTTTCCAGGCAGGAAGGAGCTGTGCTAACCACGAGCCTTTAGCTTCCTCTGCGGCTCCCCCGTAAGCAGGAATTTAATAGCCATCAGGACCGGCTTCTCCGAGCTGGGCTAGGTGTGCAGTGGGCCAGGGGCCAGGGGAGCCGCTGGCTCTGGAATGGTGCTCCTCACCACTTGGAAGGAGGAGAGAGAATCCCAGACTTCTGGTGCTCCTGGCCCAGGTGTGGCCTCTGGGCACATGGGACCATGTGATGACAGCAGGTGGCCTGGGTGCAGGTGGTGAGGTGGGAGAAGACAGCAGGGATATTCCACGCTCACTGTGTTCACTGGGTGTGGGCGCTGCACTTTTGACTTAGCAGCAGGCACAGCTTGCTGAAAGGATGCCAAGGAGGGAGCTCGGGTTGGGCCTCACCTTGGGCGGCGATGGGGATTCTCAGGAGCGTGGAGGTGGGAGCTCAGGCCTGCACAAATCGTGGCAGCAGCCAGAGCAGCTCTCCGTCTTGTGGAGCGAGGGGTGGAGCCCAGCCCTGAGCCACGCAGGAGCAGACAGCAGCTGCCTGGGTTGAGGCAGGAGAGGACCTGGTCACCAATGGCTCCTTGGAGATCACCCTTCCTCTTCTGGACAGCTGCTAGTCTCCTTGGCTCCAGCACCAGGTTAGGGAGGACGCTTGGAGTTGCAAGTTATGAAAATCTTACGAGGATAAGGTAGAAATAAAACAGAAGGGGATTACTAGAAGCAGGTGGGGCCCAAGGGAAGGAGAGCTCCTGAGCCTCAGGTAGATGCCGAAACAAGGACCGGGGGCATCTTTCTCCCTCCCTCCCCCATCCTCTTGCTGCCTCTGTCTTTGTGTGTGTCTCTCTGTCTTCCTCCTCCTCCTCCTCCTCCTCCTCCTCCTCCTCTGTGTTTTTCCTCCTTGTAAACAGGGCAGGTCTGGAATCCACTCAGGTGTTGGTGGCCCAGTGGGCTGGTTAAGCAGTGGTCACTCTGAGTGGTTCAGAAACTTCCTACGGTGCCCACTCCTAGAGAGAGGTCAACTAAGCAAGAGTAGAGCTGGGGTCACTTCAGGAAATGGGCAGAAGTGGGGGGGAATGCGGGGAGGAGTCAGGAAGGGGCCAGTGGCAGGCTGGCCACCTCTCTCCAGGTGGTGTGGGTCTCTGGCCCAGCCTTCATGTGAGGACGGCCACATCAGGTGGTCACTGACAATGGGCTCACCTCCTCAACTTAGGAGCCTGAGCTCAGGATCTTTCTAGGGTTTGCTCTCAACGTTGGATCTTTCATGAAAATCTCCTCTTTCCTGGATGGATCCTGAGCCCTTCTTGGGCAGAGTGGGCACTGTGGCCTCTTGGCTTCCTGAGTGTCCTGCCCACAGCGCACCGAGAGTGCTCAGGGTGGGATATGGTGAGGGAAACCGCGCTCCATGGCTCCTGAGTTCTAGTCACCAGGGAGATTCCCGTCTTCTGCCTTCTTCCAAGGGCCGTTTTCGGTGTAGCCTGCAGTGAGTGCATCACTTCTCATTTGACTGCAGATGTCTTGCATTGCTCTGCAGAGCTTCCTAAGGGACAGTTGTGTCCTCAACTCCATCTGAAGTTCTTTGAGCATCATGCCTTACATCTTTGTAGCTCTGAAGAACAACCTGTTTGCATCACACCTGGCCCCAGAAAAAAGTTCCGGAGCCTCACACTGATGCTCGTAATGTGGTAAGATGCAGCAAGGAAAGAATTCTTTTGCCCTTCCAGCAGGACCCTGTTCTTTCTTACAGAGGATGCTTGGCTTTCCCAAGTGAACTTGACACTTGCTGGCATGGGTCGGGACCCCTGGTCAGTGGTGACCCAGGGTGACCTAGGAGAAGGACAAGGACAGAGTTCCCTCGCTGAAGCCAGCCACCCCACGCCCCTTTGAGCCTGGGGGAGTTTCTGGCTGGGTTTCTCTGAGGTCTTCTCCCCACCAGGAGCCCTGCTTCTCCCACTGCGACTCCCACAGGCACAACAGAACGTGGCGGCACCGTCTGAGCAGGCCGCTTGCCCTGCACCAGGCGTGACTCATCGTGAAGCCCTCTGAAGTCAGGGCTCCGAGCCCACGCCCCTGGGCAGCCTTGCCTGATCTATTTTGATTTTGGTTGTCATAGAAGAAGGGAGGAGTCGCCTCCTTGGCTCTGAGTCTTTACTACCTTTCCTGCACAATAGCCAGGCTGCTGTGAGGCCAGGTGGAGATGTCCCTACCTCAGCCCCCCAGCTCTGGTGTTCCTATCCACAAGGGTAGCCCCAGAGATCAGGAGGAAAAGGTGTAGAGAGTAGGAACATGTGTTTGAGGTGAGTCAGGCCACCTGGGTGTGGGTCCTGTCCTACCCGCAACGAGCTGTGTGACCTTGGGCAAGTTACTTAACCTCTCTAAAACTCTAGTCTTTTCATCTACAAAATGGGGCTGGTAATGTCTTCCTCCCCGTGTTACCCTGAGGACTAACGGAGCAGAAGGTCATTTGTAAAATCCTTACACACGGAAGGTCTCACCGGTGGCAGCTGCAGCTCTGCTGAGAGAGGCAGAGAGTTTGTGTAGGGCAGGAAGGAGCTTGGGTGGGTGCCGCCCTCTCAGACTGTCACTCCAGCGACAGGGAAGGCTGGGGGAATGGGTATGGAGCCTGGGGCAAGGAAGCATCGCTCTGCTCTGACTGTTCACTTTCCATGTCCGCCCCTTTCCTGCAACCACACTTGATGTCTGTGTTGGCAGAAAGCTGATCCTAGGGGTCACTGAGAAGTTGTTTCAGTTGCCAAAACCCTGTCATGTGACGCCAGTAAACCCCACTTTTTCCCCTTCCCAGGAAACAAAGCTATTTGGACAGGAAAGGCAGGCATTCGGGATCCGAGGGCATCCTGACTTTACTCGGCAAGTACTTACTGCACGCGCACCTGTGCTAGGCACGGGCGTGGTGCCGGGCCACTCGGCCCCTCTGCAGCTCACAGTCTGGTAGGGCTAGAGGACACTTAGGCTTCAAGAGACCTGGGCCATGGTCTCTTTCAGAGACACCTTATTGCCAGCAGGGAAGATACAGGGTCCTCACCACCTGATACCTCAGCCTCCACTTACCTTCCAAGCCTTCCCCCACCACCCATTATAACGTCAGCCCCCCAGCATCGTCTTCTCCCTGTACCATTGCAGAATTCCCACTCCCATCTGTCTGCCTGAGTTTCCAGGTCTTCTTCCAGCACCAGCTCAAGGCATCACCAGTCTCCAGGGCAGCTTCAGGGTCACTGGGCACTGCCAGGGGTCTCCCTTCCAGAGTCAGGTAGAGGTTTGGCATAACCGCACTCAGCAAGCTCTGAGAGAACTGGGCTACAGCTGGGCTCTTGGACCTTCCCAATGTAGAACAGCTGCAGGTGCTTGACCTGGAGGGAGCTCTGAAGTAGAGGTCAGGTGGGCTCAAGCTCTGGCAGCCTGCTGTCTTTCAGAAGTGTGGATGAGCTACCCAGGTGCCCCGAGGTGCTCTTGTAACTGTCCGAGGCCTTAGCAGCCTGGCATCAGAGGATAGTCCCAAAGTGCTCTTTGGGAAGCCTTTGGGGATATTCCGGTCAATGTCACTTGACAATGGTTGCTTTTGTAGAACCTCATTTAAGTTTTCATCCAGCTATGGATTTTTTTTTTTATGTGAAGCAATTATTTCACCACTCTCCCCAGCTTTTCAGTTGCTGGTTAATACCCATAGAGTACCACACTTACAAGTCAGTCAGACTTTGAAACTCATAGAGCTCACTCTTACAACCTAAAGAATTGCCGAGCTCGGTCATTGATTGAGCCCTGGTCCCATTAGTTCTGACTCCTCCCAATGGTGCTGTGTTGGTCAGCTTTCTATCACTATAAAAAAATACCTGAGCTAATGTATTTATAAAGAGAGAAAGTTTGCCGGGCATGGTGGTGCACACCTATCATCCCAATGGCTCCGGAGGCTGAGGCAGGAGGATCATTAGTTCCAAGCCATCCTCAGCAATCTAGCAAGGCCTTCAGCAATTTAGCAAGACACTGTCTCTAAACAAATTTTATTTATTTATTTTTTTTTGAAAAGGGCTGGGGATGTGGCTCAATAGTGAAGTCCCCCAGAGTTCAGCCCCCAGTACCAAAAAAAAAAAAGAAAAAAGAAAGAAAGGAGGTTTGTTTGGGCTCACATTTCTGGAGGTTCCAGTCCGTGATGGATTGGCCCTATTGCTTTCAGCCTGTGGTGAGGCAGCACATCACGTCAGGAGCATGTGATAGACCAAAACCGTTCACCTCGTCACCAGGGAGCAAAAGAGAATTAGAGAAAGAGGGTCGGGGGCCACAATTCCCTTCTGTGGCAATGACCTAAAGACCTCCCACTGGGCTCACCTCTGAAAGGCTCCATCCCCTCCTAATAGCACCACCCTGGGACCAGGCCTTTAATTGGCAGGCCACTGGGAATATTCAGGATCCAAACTGGGGCAGCTGCACATTCACAGGGTCCAAGGCTCGGCCACCTTGGACTCATGTATTTTCCCATTTATGTAACCGCAGTGGTTTTCCACATTAGGCAACAGAGTATGCCTCCTTCCATGGCTTTTGCAACTGAAATACCCCCAGTCTTACTGTGCCCTGCTTTAAAACAACAACAAAAAAAAAAAAAAAAAAAACTTGGGAACTAATACATTCTTAAGGATGCCAAGGGAGCAGGAATTGGGGGTTCTGAGCACATCAGTGGCCCAAGCTCAGCCACCTCTGGAATGGACCAGCCCACATTCTGCTTTTTAATAATGCCTACCTTGGAACTATGGAATGGAAATGGAGTTAGAATTAAAAGTGGTGGAAAAGTCTCATTTGTATGGGACACTTGCAGTTAAACCTTTTTTTAAAAAAATGGATCATTGTTCCTTGGGTGGTTCTTGTGGAAGTGGGGGTTTCCCCACTGTGGGTTCATGAGCTGGGCAAGAACCTCAGCCCACCACATGGAGCTGTTCCTTTCTCTCTACCCGTGTCACATGCTTAGCAGATGCAGTCAGCTCAGCGCTGTGTATCTGTGGGTTCTGCATCTGTAGATTCAGCCAACCACATATGGAAGTCGTTCAAAAAATAAAAGTGTGTACTGAACATGTACAGAATTTTTCCTTCCCTAAACAATGGGGTACAACTATTTACATAGTGTCTACTCTATATTAAGTAGTATAAGTGATCTAGAGATGATGTAAAGTACATGGGAGGATGTGTGTAGGTTATTTACAAATACCATTCCATTTTATATGAGGGACTTGGGCATTGGCAGATTTTGTTATCCTGAGCAAATACAGAGGGTCGATTTTGCGCCTTCTGCCTAGCGTAAGGCACGAGATGCTCAACAACGTCCTTCTCTCCTGTGCCTCTGAACCCATTTCTTCAGGTATAAAATGGTGCCAAGAATAGCTTTTCCCATAAAGCTGTTGAGAGCTTTCCATGCAGTGGTGCTTAAAGCGCTTCGCAGGGTTCCTGGTAAGTGCACAATCACTTGCCAGTGATCACTGTGATTGTGGTGAGAGTTGATCATTTGCTGAGATGTTGCAGCCTGCTCTTTGGTCCTAACTGGGCCTTGACTCCACAGGAGACCTGTCTCCCACCCTCCCCTGCAGCAGAATCCTGCAGAAGAGCAGAGGCGGGGCCAGTATGAGAAGGCCGCCCCACAGCCAGTGACAGTGGTGACCGAAGGCCCACCCAGTCACCCAGAAGGCCTTGGCCCAGCTTTTAAAAACTGACCTTCTGGAAAAAAAAGGGATTTGTAGAGCATTCCAAGGCTCAATTCAAAGAAACTTATTTGCATATCCTACATAGGAACTTTAAAATAAAACAACCTAAAGAAACAAGTGAGGCTTTTAATAAGGTTGAAAGCAAGTTGGAATGGCCACCTGTGCAAATACTGAGACCAAGGTGTGGGGACACAAGATTCGTCTCTTAAAGAACAACCAAGAGAGCCCCTTTGTTGCAGCTTGGATAAGACCCTGCACACTTGGGGCCACCCTTGTCTAAATGGTTTAAGAACCCAAGAATTCCTGCCAAAAATGCTTTGCTTTTTTGTTTGGCCAAAGAGTCTTCATTTTGAATATAATTCTCTTAGAAAAGGAGAGAGGGGATTGGGGAGCCAACAAGGCCTGATGCTAAGACCCTCAGACTCCTGGCGGATCCTACACTCGCCACCCACACCCTGTACATCCGAACAGGGGCTTCTGCCAGTGCTGGGCCTCTGTGGGGACGGAGCCCTGTGGTCCTGGCTTATGGTCCGCGCGTTGGGGAATCTGCACTCATAGGCATTGCTGAGCCTGGCTGTGTGCCATGCCTAAGCTAGGTGCTGAGGCCTTGGGTCTGGCCAAGGCACCATGTCCACAAGCATGGAGGCCAGTGGGAGCAAAGGCACTCTGGGAGTGAAGAGGGGCTCAACTCCGCATTTTGGAGAGCAGAGAGCCAGAAGCCTGGTTCCAGCCAGCCCACCGTCCATCCACGGCCATTTGGGGAAGAGGGCTGCAGGTGGACACGTGTTGCCAGGAGCTGCAGCAAAGGCTGACTGTAAATGACAGGCATTTGTGGCCCTGGGGTGCGGAAGGCTTCCTCTGCTGGAGTCCAGATGTTTTTCTGTGACAGTAGCATCAGGAGCCTGGTTATCTCCTGGCTTACCATGTAGTCCAGCATGTTCTTGGGAACAGCTTTGGAGAGGAGCTGGTGGGACCTGGGCCTTACTAATGCTCAGGCGGAGGAAGTGGCCCATGCAAAGCTTACGTTTCCTTTTAGGATGAGACACTGTGCACATACATGAAGAGTTTGAAGTTGGGAGAGTGGTATCCCTGTGAGTCACCCTGCCCCCTCCCCAGCCTCATCTAGATCAGCAGGAAAAGGCAAACCAACAAAAGCCACTGCCCTGGGGACAACTGCTGTCTCAGCACCTCGGTCAGCTGAGAGGCAGTTTGGGGCCCAGGCCCAGACCTGCAGAGTTTACTGCCAGGCGATGCCCCCTCCGTGGCCCTCTGCTGAGGAAGATCCGGTGGGAGGGGGCTGTACCCGTCCCTCGGCTATGACCGGGGAAGGAGTGTGGCCAGTGGGGCACAGGCACCATCCTGGAGAGGAAGCAGCACGGGACCTACGCAGGTCATGACCTCGGTGAGTCTCAGGTTCAGTTTTATGGTGCATGAGATGGATGCCCCCCGTGCCAGTTGGGGTTGTTCACAGCCATCACATAACAACCCTGGCTGACGTTCATCGAGGGCCTGCATTCCAGATCTAAGTGCAGTTTTATGTGGGTTTTTTTCACCTCGTGAACTGTCGACAGTCGTACAAGGTACACGCGAGAATGTCCCGGTTTTACAGATGAAGCAGTTGAGGCCCAAAGAGGTTAAGCCAAGGTCACAGGGCTGGTGTGGTGGGGGTGGATATTCAGATGAACCCAGGCCAACTGGCCCAGAGCCCCGTGTGTGTCCCTCTGCTATAGAGAGAATGAAATTAAATGAGATGATCTACAGGAAGGCTTAACGTGGCACCCAGCGGGGGCTCAGTCAGTCACCACAAAGGCCGCTGGGTATCTGTTTTTTTGTGTGCATTGTTATCCTGCATTTTGTGCGAGGGGCCCAGCTGTGGATTATTCCAGTCACATGCTAAAAATGTGCAAGGCTTTTGGTCTCTTTGTGTTGTGGTGAAGCTGCTGCTTATCTGCTTTCCCACCCCTCACCGGCTGCTCCCTTTTTACTGTGAGTTTTTAAAGGTCAGGGGGGGGGTCCTGAGAGATTACCCTCTTATCTGCCAAGTGTTCTGAAGCTGTTTATTCATTTAACAACTGGAAGTGAGTCTTAAAACACAAGAGGAAAAATAAAACCCCCTCTCGTGGTCAGCAGGGATACCTCTGGAGGCCAGCATCCCTTTTCCAGGGCAGGTGCGGCCCACAGGTGCCCGGGCTGGCTATCTAAAGAGGGGCTGATCTCCTTTCTCTTTGTATCTCCAGGCCTAGCACAGGGCCTGGCTTGGGACCCATGCTGTACAAAACAGCAGTGGTTTGAATTTCAGCAGTGGGGCTAATTTGCTGTGCTGGGCTCGAGGGCCAGATGTGTCCCCTTTTCTCCTAGGGTACAGAGGATCTTGGTCACAACCGGGTGGGGTTTTCCAGAACAACTCTGCAAGCCCGGAATGCCCTCTGCTGAGTCACGGCCCTGATACCTGGGCTTGGGTGTGTCTTTGGAGAAAGAGAACCCTGCTTGGGTGTCTCGGGGCTGGGTTCTGGTGTCTGCCCACGGGCTTCGAGCTTTCACCTTCCAAATGCTGAGTCTGGGCCAAGTATTTTTCATAAATGATCTCACTGAATCTGCATGGAAGCCTCATAAGGGAGTCGATAATGCTGTTCCCATTTTCACTGACATAATAAATCTACGAAATAGGAATAAGACTGGGACCTATCTCCCAGGATTATTTTTGCACATTAAACGCCATACTGAACGGATGCTGGCAGGGGCTCGAATGCAGTGAGAACTCTTTAGATGTGAGTGACTTCCACTAGCGGAGGGGATAATGGATGAGCCATCACAGTTTAGAATTGTGCTGATCGGTCCACGGTCACCAGGCTGGTCCTTGGAGTCAGTTCTTGGCAGAAGCAGGATTTGAAGTGGGTCCATCTCCTCATTCCTCTCCTCCCTGGTCAGTGTGGTGATGATAACCTCCCGCCCCAGGGCCCCAGGGTGGCCTGAAGAGGGCAAGATAATCTGGGGCATGATAGCTTTTTAAAAAGTAGAAGTTCCCACCATCGGGCACGTCCCCTGCTTCCTGATCAGCACCCACGCAGGTTGCTGGTGAGCTGGGCTGTGGAGCCGGAGAGCTGGTCTGAAAGAAGCCTGGCTTCCCCGCTGCTTCACCTTGGTCCTCTGAGGCTGTGGCCACGAGTGTGTGACCTCTCTAAGCTCTAGTTCCCTCTTCTGGAAAGCAGAGACAGTGGGATGCCCCGTAGAGACTCCCAGGATTGGCCTAGGTAGGGCTCGCAGGAGCCATCTAGCTCAGTGCTGAGTAAGGGCACAGTGGCCATCACCTGGGGTGACCAGGGAGATCTGTCCACAGCCTCAGGATGGGGAGCCCCCACTGGCCATTACCCCTACCCACAGAATCCCCTGCTGCCCCGGGACACCAAGATATTCATCTGCCCTGCTCAGAGTCAAGGCCGGCATGACTACTAGAGGACTCTCCTGTTCCACACCCTCCCCCACCTCTCTCCCATGGGAAGAACCACCACAGCTGGGCAGTCACTGCTCCCTGAGCCTGTGTGGGTGGCACGAGTGAAGATGCTCTCAGCGTTCCTGCCATCACCATCCTCACTCCTCCTGCTGCCTCTGTGAGTCTGTGGCACCCTATGCACTAAGCCCCTGGCAGTCACCACCTCATGGGAAGATCGGAATTCCAAGAGTCGAAGCAGCCTGGGAGTTCCCAGTGGTGGGAAGAGGCTGTTGTCTTCTGGGCCCCCTTTTCCCACCCACTCTTGTCCCTCTGCCCTCTTGGTTCATTGCTAATGCCTTCAGTCAGAGGGTGTGGTCAGCTCTGACTCAGGGTGACACAAGGTACTTTATGATCTGCACCACTAACAAGAGAGACAGGTGGCATCGTCCATGCACAGAGGAGTCCTGATCGTATTTATAAAAGGCAGAAGCTCATTTGTACTGGAGAGTCCTCTTGTGACCTCAGAGTGAGAGGGTCCCAGGGGCACAGTGACTGTAATAGTGACCCTGCAGAGAGGTTTCAGATGCAGGATCAGGGCTTCTCCTCACAGCTTCTCCATCACGATTTCCTTGTTCACTGAAGCCAACAAGGGGCTGGAGAGCAAGGTCAACCTGTGGGACCATCACAAGGCACCCCAATTCTGAGGGCCACTCTTCCCTGCAGCCTTATGGGGGCTGTGACCTGTTTTCACCGTAAACTCAGCTTGGATCCTAGAAGTTTGGCATTGTTCAGTGATGATGGAAGGGGAAAGATGCCTGTGTGTTAGAACAGGAGATGACCAATTCTTTATTCTACCTAAAGATAAATGCAAGATTGACATCTGAAAAAAAAAAAAACAATGAATTACTAACATTGGAGCTCTGGAAGGCAGGAAAGCAAACTAGGATTTCTAGGTTCTCCTTCCTTCTTCCAACAACCCTCCATTTCCTCACCCCTTCCATGGTAATTAGGCAGCAGGGATGTTGTCTGGTGGGAAATTCAGAGGATGAGGTAGGAACCCTTGGACTGGGCCTGGGTGATTGCCACCTCCTCTCCCTGTCCTCTCCTTGTCCAGATGTCTGCAGGCATACATGATTACATTCCCCTTTCCCCTCCGGACAGCCTTGGAAGCTGCAGTATTAACTTACTTAATCCTCACAAGTCCCCAGGAAGGAAGTCATAACCATTCTCCTGCACAGAGGAGGACACTGAGGCGGAGATGCTAAGGATTTGCCCAGAGCCTCACCGTGACTGAGCATGGAACTCAGTCCTCGCTCCAACCCCCATGCCATAACGCAGCCCTTCTAGAAGCAGCTTGCATAACGCAGCCCTTCTAGGAGCAGCTTGGACTGAAGTCACCCAAGCATTCCGTAGGAACAGAGTGAAGGAGCTTGGTGGTGTAAATCTATCCACCCAATACCTGTTTATAATCAGACATCTTTGCTGTCCCTGTCTTCCCAGGTGGGACATGTGGGATCCTCTGTGGACAGTGGGCAGTGAAGGGAGCAAAGTCCTGCTCTTGGGCCCCCTCAGTGGTCAAGGACCTGCACTTTGGCAGGTATATGTCGGGGAGAACATATAGTGTATTTGATGGTATGAGTGCTATGGAGAAGAATCCTGCAGGGAATTCAAATAGGGAGAGCCAGAAACAAGCAGCTCCGGGTCTGGGGAGCCTGCCTGGGAAAGTTCATGAGAAGCCCTGAAGGAGGTAGCTATTCAGACACTTTGGGAAGGAGCAATTCAGGAAGAGAGCAGCAAGTTCAAAGGCCCATGGCTGCAGCATGCCTGGTATGTTTGAGAACAGTGAGACCAGTGTGGAGTAGCTAGAGAGATGGGGTGTGGGCACTCTGTAGGGCTTGAGGCCAATTTAAAGACTTTTTTACTCACAGAGTGGCCTGGGGTGGGAGGAGTGTCATGAAGGGACTTTGAATAGAATGGCATGTTCAGATTAGACTTCTGGGTTTTAACAGCTTTGTCCCGTTGAGGGCAGAGCACAAAGATAGAAATGGGGAGATCAGCGAGGTTATTTCAGGAAGCCAGGGGGGTGCTGATGGTCCCTAGGACCAGGTGGTATCAGGGAAGATGGAAGATGGAGATTGACCTCCTGGAAATGCCCATCCGTCTCTGGGTAGAGGTAGCCTGTTCTTTTCTACCCTGAGCTGCCCTCTGCAGAGGGAAGAGGAAGTTGATGACAGCCACAGCACCATGACCCTGGGGTGCCCAGGTCCCCTACCAGTTCCTCTTGAGGAAGCTGGAGCGTCTCCAACCAGGATGACCTGGTCCAAGTCAGGCTGTATCCTCCTAAACAGGCAGAGAACCACAAAAATATGGGTGGGCAGGGCCTATGTCCTGGGGGGCGTTCGCAGCACTCATTCCTTGGCTGGGGACTTCATCAGGGCTCCAGGCATTTACACTTGGTTCCTTATCCCACTAGCCGCAGTAAGTTAGGGAGCTGGAGATGGCGCATTGCCTCTAAAGGGACCGCCTGTCTTCTTCATCACTGCACAGCCTGGAGCCCCAGGCTGCCTGGACTGGGAGAGTTCAGATTGCTACAGATGATCCGTCAGAATGTGAGGCCATCCTTTGCAACGGGCATATTCATATCGTAATCATAGTAACTTGGCAAAAGAATTTATGGGAAACAAGTTGAAATCACAGCATCCAGGAGAACCAGGAAGGGAAGGTACAGCCATGGTCATCATTATAGAGCTGCCAGCCCTGAAAGGTCACTGTGCGTCCATCAGCTCAGTTCATCTTCAGAGCAGCCTGATGGGGGTATGGGCTCCCTCGTACAGCTGGGAAAACCTCCAAACACACACACATACACACACACACACACACACACACACACACACACACACACGGTCCGAAACTCATCCAAGATGATCCAGAGGTGGACAGTCTATCCCCAGAGTCCCTGCTCTTGGCCATGAGTCCAGAAGTACTTCCAAACAGCTTCCTTCCCTCATGCAATTTAAATGACTTGACTCTGCATGCTTACATTCAGCTCTCTCACAAACTTGAGAATCACCAAGGAGAAGATATCATTTCCCCCACAGATAATAGCTGCCCAAACAGCTCCACCAAGTATCTGAAAAATAGACTGAATTTTCAAAATTCCACCAAATATTCAGAAAATGATGGACTACTTGAGGGCTCCCAGATGGCTCTGGCACCCCTGGGGTGCAGAGGCTGTCCAGAATGATTAGGGCTGGGAAAACACAGGTCCACGGGGGAGAGGTCTGTGCTGCTGTTGTGATGGCTTTGCCCCCTTCCTCGGCTCTATGTCTCTATCCTCTGCCTCCCTCCCTCCTGGCCTGGCCACAGGCCCTATGTGTCGGCATCTCAATCACTTCTGTTCCCCTGGAGATCCCCGCCTGGCCTTGGGCCCTAAGGCCTCTGGAGTAAATCAGGGAAAGGGGGAGGGATGCAGGGAGGGCACCAAAAGAGAATGGGTCCTCTGGCTGTCAGCTACCTATAATCTGCTGCTTAAAATGCTGCCATCCGGGAACTCGGGAGCCCCGCGGTCCTTCTCCAGCTAGAATTAAGCTCTCCTAACCCAGCAGATGAACCAGCCCAAATCAGAAAGAATATTTTTTTTTCTTTAAAAAGTACATAAAGCTGAGTTGTGTCTGTTCTGCCTTTTGCACAAGGCCAGAGGTGGAAGACAAATGTGATTTCTTTAAGTTTACAAGAGCAAAGGAAGGAGAAAATTTCCATATTTTCTCAACTATTTCAAAATGTTTTTTCTTTTTGTTTTGTTTTGTTTTTTGCATTTCCAATGAAGAGACTATTCCCATGACATCTTCTTTCAAAGGAAAAAACTGTATTTCGATTCTTTATCTTTTCCCCTTATCTCCAGTCTATCTCTTTTTTTCCATTTTTAATCTTCCTCTCTCAACGAGAATCTGCAGGGACTTCCCACCCAACCTCTTCCATGTAGAGCTGTCCCCACCAGACCCTGCAGGGATGACCTTCTACCCACACCTCTCCAGGGTCAGGCTGCCTCTGGGCCTGGGCCGCAGGGATCCGGCTGTATTCCTGCCCTGCCCACAGCTTGCTCATGCACTTTCTGTCCCTCGGATGAAAAAGAAAAAAAAAAACAAAACACTCTAAAACACTCACTCTGGCTCTCGCTCTTTCGCTCTCTCGCTTATTTAGGCCTGTGCTACCCATAAGGCCTGTTTCAAGGAGGACCCGAGCCTCTCTGACTTCCTGGCCTTGTCTCTTTACCTGAGGCACAAAAACTGTTCAATCAGCTAATACTGATCCCCTGCGGCCAGTTAGTGCCTTTAGCCTGGGTCAGGAAAAGCCCTGGAACAAGGCAATTAGTGATGGATTCCTTGTGGCTACCGCCTAGGAGTGGTGTCAGCAGGACCCTTAGCTTGTGGCTGAGAAGCCAAGGGGACCCCCACTCAGCATCCTGGACAGCTCTGATAGGCAAATCCTCTTAGGAAGGTGGGATCGTAGCCACCAGTTCCTTTTGATCTTCCTCTCTCCCCTCCCTGCTCCAGTGCGGCTCATTAGCATAGGCTAATTCGCTAAGGACTTGGTATGTAGCAGTTCAGGATTCTCCTCCCTTCTGATGGAGGTGATAACAGAGTCCATTTATGTATTGAACTCTGCTGTATGTTAGGTATTGGGGTTAGTGCTTTATACGATTTGTGCATAGCCGGTGGAAAAAAACAAGTCCACTTTACAGATGAAGAAACTAGGGTCCAAAGTTAATAACTTACCCAGGTTCCCATTCAGGCAGCTTGTTGATGGTGTTCATTTGTTTCCAGAAGATGTTATTAAGCATGTACTATACGTCTAACATTGTTTAGGCAGTGCTTGCATTTTATGGGGTGGGGAGAGTTGCCAGGCATTGAACATGTAAGCAAATAAATACAGCAATCCATATATGTGCTTCAAAGGAGCAAAAGGGGCCCTGTTCTGTGGCAGAACTGGATTCCCAGATCCTCTATGTCTAGCAGGAACAGGAAGCATTACCACATTAACCTGGGACGGGCTCAGTGCTAGGCAGTTTGTTACCTGAATGTCCCCAAGGCTTACCACTGCCCGATAGCTGTGTATCTTCATTAGAAAAAGATCTGCGTGAAGCACCTTGCCAGAGTTCTGGGAGAGGTGGCTCCGGAGCTGGCTCAGAAGGGAGTTGCATCTCTCCTCTGAGGAATGGACCAGCCCCAGCTTCTCCCTGGTACTCAGTCTTGTTATCAGTGAAAGTAAGGCAGGAATCTCCCGGTGGGGAAGCCTGGGGTCATTTCCAGCAACTCGATAAAGAATTACCACGTGACCTTTCCAGAAGGCCAGGGAGGAGAGAACCTAGTAGTTCTGGTTCTCAACTGTCACCAGGTTCCCACTTGAGATGGGAGTCCCCCTCCCTTCCCGCTGCCTCACTGAGTCAGCGATCAGCTGGCCCCGCCAAGGTGTCCACAAATAGCTCCTCCGCGTGATCTCACCGGAAGCTCCTCTGTGTGAGCTCATGGGTTGCTTTGAGCACCTCCTCCAAGGACAGCCTACCTGGCCCCGTCCCCAGCCAGCCGGGGAGGAGGCAGGAATAGGGAAAACCCCTTCTCCAGACACGGAGGATTTCAGGAGCTGGGAAAGAGTTGCCAGGTCTGCACTAAGATCTTCTGATAAGAATATAAGGGGAAGGAGTGGAAGAGGCGCTGAGTCATCTGCCAGGTCAGCTCCAGCAGACAGGCGGAAGGTCTGTGGCTCCTGCATGCAGGGCAGGGGTGCTATAACCCTGTAAGTCAGGGGCCACCAGTGCTTTAGGGAGGGGCTGTTGTCATTTGGGTGAGGCGATTGTCATCCCTTTGGCAACTTATCAGAGCGGTCCTTGCCTAACACCTGCCCCAGGTACCATTCCTGAGCCTATCCTATGTTCTAGGCACTGCTCTAGGCTCTCCCATTCAGACCCCCATGGGACCTTCAAATTTTTCACGGAGCTGTGCTGCCTCTTAGCATGGGTTGGGTTAGCTTCCAGTGCAGGGGTCCCCACAGGATGGTGGCATGGGTATGAGAACTGGAATGGACCACTCCCCCTGCTCTGCTTTCTCACATCAAAACCACCATCACAGGGAGGTGGAAAGGCAGAGTGCACAGGAGGTGTGTGTGCCCGTCCACTCTGCAGGCTCCCCAGGGGCTGCTGCAGAGAGTTCCCCCTCCCTGGTCCACAGGGAGATCTAACCAGGGACCCTGCACTGAGCACTGAACATAGGTGATCTCCCAGGAGAGTGAACCCATCTGGAGGAACAGGAATGATGTGGGCTAGGAGATCTGAGGCAGGTGGCAGTGACCTTCAAAGACATATAATGGCACAAGAAAATACTTTTTGAGACAATAAAAGAAACAAAAACCACTGTAGTCATAAAAATATATCCACAACTCTTCTCTCTAAGTGATAGGATCGTGAGTGATTTTTATTCTCTCTCCTGCTCTTGACCATTTTTGCTGCAGTGAATGTGCATTGGTTATTCTTCTCATGATAATTGAATAGGATGCTAGCGGGAGAACTCAATCCTTAAGAGTTAGTTATCTCAGATCTCATGAACTGATTTCTTGTTAAATGTGCTTTTATTTTTCCATGTCCTTTGGGGTGACACTTGTTTTAAAGAAGAGTGTTCTAGCACAGAACTCATGACCAAGTGATCAGGAAACAATAAATAATTTTCTGAAACTCTCACATAATGGGATACCACTTTACTAGGAGTGCTGTGGCCAGAATGAGAGGTATTGGCAAGGACGACAAGGCGTTGGAACCCTCATACCGCTGGTGGGAATGTAAAATGGTGCAGCCACTGTGGGAAACAGGCTAGTGGTTCTTCAGAAAGTGAAATACAGAATTATCACATGACCGGGCAATTCCACTCCTAAGTATACACCCAAGAGAAATGAAAGTTTACATTCGCACAAAAACTTGTATGGACCAAAGCAGCACTATTTATAATAACCAAAAAAGTGGAAACAAACCCAGTGTCCATCAAAGTTGAAGAGACAAAGTGAGGCGTGTCTATGCAATAAATGTCATTCAGCCACAAAAAGAAGTCTCACAGCACAGATAGGTGCTGCCACATGGCAGCGCCTTAAACACATGCCAGAAAGGGGGCCAGATGCAAAAGGCCACACTTTGTATGATTGCGTCCATATCCAGAATAGGCCAATCCATAAAGATAGGAACTGGGTTGGTGGTTCAGGGGCTGAGAATGGGAAATGAGTGCAAATGGGTGCCTCTTTCTTTGCGGAGGATGAGCATGTTCTGAAATCAAATAGTTGTAAAGGTTTCATAGCGGGGCTAGGGATGTGGCTCAAGCGGTAGCACGCTCGCCTGACATGCGTGCGGCCCGGGTTCGATCCTCAGCACCACATACCAACAAAGATGTTGTGTCCGCCGAGAACTAAACAATAAAACATTAAAAATTCTCTCTCTCTCTCCTCTCTCTCTCTCTCTTAAAAAAAAAAAAAAAGGTTTCATAGCTCTGAAGGGACTCAACGCCACTGAACTATTCCTTTTTAAAGAATGAGTATTATGCTCTGTGAGTTATATTTCAATTTTTTTTAAAATTACCATCTTAGACTCATGCTGGGCCTGTCTCCTCATAGTGGAGTGGAGAGCGTGGGCCACTGCTGGCTGGCTGTGCTGTCTTGGGCAGGTTACTTAATGCTGGGGGCGTCTGTTATCTTATGGTAAATGGGGACACTGTTAGGTCATAGAGTCCTTGGGACAGTTTGCTTTGAGCCCATTGCTGCTGCTGCTGCTACTGCTGCTGCTCCTCCTCCTCCTCCTCCTCCTCCTCCTCCTCCTCCTCCCAGCGTCAGCTGTTCCCTAAGGAAACAGGGTTGTCATTTGTGTGAGGGGTCTTGGTTTTGCTTTCTCCCCCTATAAGGGAGCCTCTGTGAATGCTATCCCCTCTAAGAGGCTGGGCTCCGGGAGTGGAGGGGAGGCAGTGATGGCTCGTCTCGCCTCTCTATTCCCAGTGTTTATTTGAGGCAGAACAAGCCAAATAGACAGTGGCTTCTTCTAAAACTTGCAGTTATGGGAATGCCAGGGGGCTTCCAAGTTCAAAGCACTTGCGTGGCATGGGTGTTTATTTTTCATGCAGATCCTTTCTTCCCTCTCTCCCTCTTCCCTCCTCTCTCTTTCCCTCCCTCCATCTCCCTCTCGCCCTCTCTCTCCCCCGACATCTTTCTTTTTAAGGGAAAGGCATAGAAGAGCTAGGATGAGTGCTGCAGAGCTGTTGTTTGCAGATGGCGACATCAGCCATAACAGTGGCGGGGCCTCGCAGACCAACACTTCAGCGCTCTGCTCTCCAGGGCCACTATTGGCCCTGGACCAGGGCTGAGGAGGGCCCGGTTGGAGGCCAGACTGACAGGCCTCTTTTTTCTGTATGTTTGAAGTCCACGCTGGAGCAAGCAGTTTTTCTGTCCTTCAACATCTGCCCAAGCTGTTGGCCACCTCCACACTACACATGCAGTTGGAGGGGTTACGTCACAGGTACATGTTTTTGCCTTTAACTTACAGTGCCACCTGAAGACAGGGCACTAGTTTGCTTTACTACTGAGACTATCTCAATCTTTTTTACTGAACCTTAAGGCTGACATCAACCCACCCTCTCTGAACAGTTTTTCAGACTTATAGGCAGACTTATAACCTGCCATATTTGTGGAGCTAAGTGAATGGCAGAGATGTAGAGAAAAGGAGGCAATACAATGAAGAATATAGCTTCTGGCCTCTCTAAGCCAGAAATCTAGTAAAACCATGATGGGTGTGCAGATTGTACCTACCTCAAGCCTGAGAACCATGGAGAGGGGCAGAGTGTAGAAGCCATTAGAGGTCACATGACCCCCTGAGACAAATGACACCTTCTGTCCACTATGTGCCCACTGTGCTGAGCACACATGTGCATGGTCCTGGTCAGTCCTCGCTCAGTCGCTGTTGCCATTGTATAGACGAGAAAAGTGAAGCCAGAGAAGATGTTTTTGTCCAAGACCCCCCTGCAAGTAAGACAGGGTTCATCCAGCCTGTGAGCTGCTGTTCTTAACCCCTCCCCTGTGAGCGGTAGGGGAAGTTCTGTGAAGAAAAGTCTCTGGGTAAAAAGAGAGGGAGCCGCCAGTGTGGAGGTCATGGTCATGAGCCCTCCAGTGTCCAGGAAGGGTTTGGTCCTCTGACTCCCTGTACCAGTCGGGGTTGCCCAGACAGCACAACCCCTGGTTGTGCATGAAGTCTTGGGCTGCTGGATCCGAGGGGGAGGAAGCAGGCTAGGCAGGGCTGAGCCATCTCATGTGAGGAGCCATGGCAGATACAGGGTCCCCACCACTGGAAGACCACTAACCTTGCAGGGCTCAGACATAGGCCTAGGCATGGAAGCTGCTAATAGACAGATGTGTTTAATGCTTTAATGGAGAACTTTTCTAGCTGTTGGAGCTGCAGATGAGCTCTCTTAGGGAGACTGAGTTCTTGATCACTGGTACTGTGCCCTCCCACAGCCACATAGAGTATTGTAGGGAGGGACAGACATGAGAACAAGGACAACATATTAAAGAGGGGACATGACTGAGCATGCTCAAGCAGGATCAGAGGCTGGGTGCTTTCTGTGGTCCCTTCCAGCTGTGGCTCTACAGAGTGTGTGTTCTGGGTTGGGCTAAGGCCCTGCCTGGGCCAGAGAAATTGCCTACTGAGACTTAGTCAAGGAGATTAAAAGATTTTGACTGTACCTCACTTTTGCCACGGGCAGTTGACTAGGGGTATGGACGGTAAGGTCCAGGAGGAACACTGCCTCCGCTCCCATGTAATTTGAGACATGCTGACTGGTCAATGATTCGAGTAATGAGACGGATCCTGGGGAGCTGCAGACCTGCTGCTGTCGAGACAGGGCACCTGGCACTGCAGAAATGATAAGCAGAGGTGTCAGTTCCCCTGCTAGGATGGGGGCCCCCAGGCAGGGGAAACACAGGTGGAAAGATAAGGTCAGTGTGATCAAAGGATGAGCCAGAGCTGGCAGGACAAAGCTCTTGATGGTTCTGGGGGATGGAAGTGGAGCTGGGGGGCTTCGAAGGAGAGGAAAGGAGAGAATTCCAGGAGCAACATCCCCTCAGTTGTACTGCTCAGACCCAAAGAAGCTGCAGAGACTGTCCCCGAGCCGCCCCCCCCCCCCGCCCCCTGCACTGGCTACACCCGCCCTCTTCTCTGGCTGGTTGCCAACCCCGATTCAGCTCGGAGAGGGATGCTGCCGAAACAGGCTGATTCACTGTTTCCACTGGGTCCCGCTCTGCAGTGTTGGTGGGCAGATCACACGCCAGCCTCGTAAACTCACTCTCCGCTTGTCCATGTGACGTTTATAGCCCCACAGGGAGCTGGCTTTTTAATGAGCCTAATTTGAGACTGTAAGTAGGAGTTTGTAAAACAAACAGCGAGGGGCTTCGGGCCAAAGCCCAAAGTTGCAGTGTTGAGTACACAGGTCACACACAGCTCTGCAGACAGGCGGGGGCTCCTTCATGCCCAGGGCGTCCCAGCGGAGGTGCTCCCCAGAGAGGGAAGGCCACCTTCAGCACAGCTGGCTCCAGGCTCTGTCTTTCCCCCCAGAAAGGGAGAGGCTTAGCAAGAGACCTCCCTGGGAAGCAGGAGGGTCCTGGCTTTCCCACAGGGAGGCAGAGACCTCTGGGGGGACAGGCCTGTGTGCACCTGAAGGCCTCAAGTGCTCGTCTCACACCCTTAGAGTCTTCTGGGCAGGAGAGCCTGTGGTGCCAAGGCGCTGGGTAAGGAACTCTTGTCTGGGAGGGCTGGCTTCAGGTTAAGATAGAGCTGGACACTGCCCGCAAGAGCCTGCTGCGTTGACCTTGTCTCAGGCCCCAGGTGGAAGGCGAGGCACCTCCCTCACTTGAGGATGCTCCTGCAGTGCTAGAGCCCTGGGGTGTGATGTGACTCGGGGACCACTGCCCACCACGCCGCCGCCCTGGAGAGGGCCCTCCTGACTCCCCCAGAGTAGCAGCAGTACATGCTGTGGGCCTTTAGGATGGTGTGCACTGCAGCCATTGAAAGTGTCAGCAACAGCATTTGGGGCTGCAGAAGGACAGCTGTGCGGTGTCAGGTGAGAAAGTCCTCCCATGCATGCAGGGACAGCTTTTTAAAACTTACACGTGCCGGTGCACAGTGTGAAGTCCGAAGGACATGCCATCTCAGAGCAGTAAAATTGCGGTAGTCTATCTTCCCCTTCTCCTCTATCTGATGTTTTTAAATTAAACCACTGGCAGTAGAGTCCCGCAGACCTCCCGGCAGCACTGAACTGGCTGGGGAGGCTGGGGAGGCTGGGGAGGCAGGCAGCTTCGCTCCTCTGTCTACGCTGAATGCTGCTGGGGTTGCCATTGCCACTTGAGCCCTCGGAAGACTCAGCCAGAGCCACCTGTTCTCTGTGCAGGCGAAGGGCATGCCCACTCCAGCCAGACCAGACAGTGAGCCTGGATCCTTCGTTTTCAGCCTGCTTCTCGGAGATGTCGGGCCTGAGGCCGGGGTCTGCTTTGCCTTGGGACTCTTCATGTGATTTTGTTTGAACAAAGGTTTCCAGAGTTTGAAATTGTTTTGTTTTCCAAAGCTACTGGTTTATAGCAACTCTCTCATGTCAGACAGCCACTTTATCTGCAAATCACAGAAAGCACCATTGCTTTGGTTTGCATCTTATTCCCCATGAAAATCTGATACTGAAACCCTAAACTTCGGAATCTGGGAATGTGACCCCATTTGGATCTGGGACCTTTAAAGAGACAGTGAATGTAAAATAAGGCCACGAGGACAGGCCTTCAATGTCTAGTGTCCTTATATGGGGTGAGGACACAGGCAAGCACAGAGAGAAGCCCAGGGAGAAGACGGCCATCTGCAAGCCAAGGAGAAGGCCTCAGGAGGATCGTGCTGACACATGGACACATCTCCAGGGTCTAGCCCCTAGAACTTTGGAAAAAAACACATTTTTGTTGTTTAAGCTACCCTGTTGTGTATTGTTTCCATAGTCCTAGCAAACTGAGACAAAGAGGGGCCTACTTTTCACAAGTTCAGGGGCACGGAGTTCACAGTGTGATTTAGCTGCCTGGTGAGACCCTCAAGAAATCCAGTTCTTCCTACCTTTTGTTCACACCCCCCCACACAGCATGTTGGCTCTGGTCTCCCTCTTACCCCTTCATGTGGTGCAGCAGGGGCCTGCTTCCTGGTGGTACAGTAGCTGCTGCTGCACCTTCTTCAGTGAATACATCACAGTCTGAGCAGTTGAAAAAAGCAAAAGCCCCGCCATCCAGGTAACTTATCCCCTTTAATCAGAATAAATAAATAAATAAATAAATAAATGATACTTTCCAAAACCCCTGAAGTCTTTGATATGTGACATTGTTAAGGACAATGAGATAATCTGTTAGGGAGCCTGGGTAGGTGTCTGCCAGGTCCCCCGGCATATTGCATAACATTCTAGACAGAGTTGGGATTCTATTAGCCAAGAAGGAGCAGGAAGGTGGTGGACAGGTCACTTGAGAGGGGCCACACAGTGACCATTCTCTTACATCTTTTCAGGGAAAGATCAGGGAGCCCTGCAAGATCCTGCAAGTGGCACAGTGAACTCTGGGAGGGGTGTGCCCTCTGAGAATGAATGTTGTACAGGAACTTCCTCTCAGTAAAAGAGCTTCCTCCTCTGTCCTCCTCCACCCCTGCCACCACTCTGTACCATGCAGTTTGCTCAGCCGTGGGATGACCAGGGAGGGGCTGTTTCTCTTGAACTCTGAACAAGCCCTTTAGAGTCTTTTGGTAAATGGAGGCGGGGGCTTTCTGAAACATCCTGTTGCCTTTCCTCCCTTGCCCTGTTGTGGGGCTCCCCTTCTATACTTCTAGTCCTACTGCAGCTGCCCCCTCTGGTCTTTGTCATGGAGGTTTTATTTGCCCACGTGATTTTCCTCTCCCTAGAACAGGAACCCAGGTCTCATTCACCTCTGTATTCCTAGCACCAGGCTCTGTACTTGACGGGCATATGATGGAGACTTGAATAAGTGAGTGAATGCTGAGAATAGCACAGCACAGCAATTTCAGCACAAAGAGATGAGTGGAACAGAACAGAGCCTGGAAATAGACCCATACAGACACCATCAGCTGACCTTTGATAACAGAGCCAAGGCCGAGACAGCCTTACCCACAGATGGTGCTGGAACTTAAACATTCACATGCAGTAAAGGAACCTAGACCTTCGCTCTCCCCGACGTGAACACACAATGAGTCTCAGACCTAAATGTAAAATGCAACACTATAAAACTTTTAGAAAATAGCCTTTGAGAAAATCGGGGCGATCGTGGATTTGGGGGTGACTTTAAATAAATACCACACCAAAAGCACAGTCTATGAAAAAATCGATAAGCTGGACTTTATTACCATGAAAAGTTTCTGCTCTGTGAGAAAGAGACTCTGTCAAGAAAGTGAAAAGATGAGCCACACGTGAGGAGAAAATATTTGCAAAAGACAGATCCGATGAAGGACCGTTATCCAAAATCCACAAGCAACTGTTAGAATTCAAAAAGAAGAAAACAACCCAGTTTACAAATGGGCCAGGGCTGGGGATGTAGCTCAGTGGCATTTCCAGGCCCTGGGTTCAATCCCAGCACTGCAATAAAAAATTGAATTAAGATGGGGAAAAGACCTTATCAGACCAAAGAACTTAATATAGGTAGCAAATGAGCACAGGAAATGATGCCTGTCATCATTTGTCATCAGGGAACTGCAGATTAAAGCAGCAACGAGACATTAGTTCGCACCTGTTGGACTGACCAAAATCCTGAACTCTGACACCAGCCATGGCTGGTGAGGACGTGGAGGAACAGGGACTCTCATGCATTGCTGGGGGTGCCAGATGGCATAGCCACGTAAGAGGACAGCTTGGCATTTCCTTCCCAAACAAACTGTGTTCGTCACAGTCCAGCAATTGCACTCCTTAGTATTTGCCCAAAGGAGCTAAAAACTTATGTCCACACAAAATCCTGCTCATAGGTGTTTATAGCAGCTTCATTCACAGTTGCTGAATGGTGGAAGCAACCAGCGATTAGTACAAATACTGTCAGGAATGGGCGTCTGGATGGGGAGAGCGCAGGCAGTGGCTGGCCCCCTGGGATTTGGGCTGTGAATTCCATAGCAGGGCATGTGTCTCTGGCCAGCAGTGAACCCTTGGGATGCTACTCTCCTGAGCCCTGGCCACTTCCTCCTCAAGTGTACAGATGACCTTGTCGCTCACCCACCCACTCAAATCCCTTCAGTGGGTCCTCCTGGTTCTCGGGCAGAGTGTGAGTCCCTAGGCTTTTGTGCCTATAGCTTGTCATACTCTCTGGCTGTCCCTCTTGAGTCCCCCTTTCAGTCTTCCTAAGGGTTCCTGGCCCCGGGTCCCACCCCCTGCCTCTTTTTTTACGGCCCCCCACAGCCAAGAGTGAACATTACATTTTTTTTTAAAATATTTATTTTTTAGTTCTCAGCGGACACAACATCTTTGTTGGTATGTGGTGCTGAGGATCGAACCCGGGCCTCACGCATGCCAGGCGAGCGCACTACCGCTTGGGCCACATCCCCAGCCCCGAACATTACATTTTTGAATGATTGAAAAATATTCATGACACATGAAGATAGTGTGAAATTCAAATTTCAGTGTCCCTGGTTTCATTCACGAAACACAGCCGTACCTGTTTGTCTAGTCACATGACACTGGCAGAGTCGAGAGGTTGAGAGATCGCATCGTCCGAAAAGCTGCGTAGAGCTGCTACTCTGACCTTTGAAGAAAAGGGGAAGACCCATCCAGCCTTTCTGCCAAGCCGACTCTCCTCCCCATGGCCTCTCCCCCGCCTTCCCTCCCCCCCACTTCAGGCCAGGACAGTGGTTCTCAGGGACCTTCCTCCTCCTCCTCCTCTTGCTGGCTCCCTTGGGGCCCTTGGAGTGCAGTATTGAGTGCTCCGCCTTCACGAGGGTGGAGGCCCTCCTGTTCCCCTTTATTCCTGTCCCCAGAGCACAGCTGCTGCTAGCACACCAGGTAATCAGGACACCACTTTGAGTAAATGAGTGAACAAATGCAAAATAAATGACCCATCTGCAGCCAGTGCAGCATGATTTTGTACAAATGTGAGCCGCAGCGGCCTCTAAGAAAACAGGGTAGAGAGGCCATGGGCTCCTCCCCTCCTCCCCATGGTGTTAATAGCTTTTATATAGTATCTGGTGGCTTTATCCCAAAGCCACTGGCCCTTGACAGTGAGACCATTCATAGAAATATTTCTATTTACTGTATGCGTCTTATGTGTCAGGTCTTTCCCCAAGTATCCTCCTCCATCACTTCTTTTACTCCTTAAACAATCTAACAAATCAGGAGCTCTCAGTAGGCGTATTATACAGATGAGCAAGTAGAGGCTCAGAAAGGAGAAGTAACTAGTTCAGAGTCGCATAGCTAGTAAGTAGGAGAGCTGGGTTCCAAACCCTCGTCTCTCTTGACGCCTACTCGTACATTATCTGGGGAGTCTAATGTTCAGACCTCTTTGGAATTGGAACCCCAATGGGCTGAAGCCGGTTGTTTGTGAGCAGGACTCCAGTGCAGTACATTTCTCTCTAGCACGCTCATGTTAGATGCCTTGGCCATCTGCCCTGGACCTTGCAATATTTGCAGTGTTTTTAACCCCCAAGGAGTGACTTGTGTCTGTCATGGGTATGCAACACTCTTCTTCCCTATGTCTGAGCTGATGCTGGGAGCCCTGACCCTGTCCCCTCCTTGCCTTCTGGCACTCTGCTCCCTAGCGAGGGAATCACTGGGGCAGGCACAGCCTTGCTCCCCACCCAGGCAGGGCAGGCCAGCCTCCCTTTTCCCAGCAGGGATTTGGGCTGTGGGGCTGGACTCTCCTTGTTCTCAGACCTCAGCAGATTGCAACCTGCACAGGCCACTGTGGTGCGGGAAGGTCGGGCCATCTGTGGCAGCAGGCTTGCACAGAAACACAGCAGCAACGCATGGCCCAGAAAGTCCCACGGAGGGACCCAGGTCTGTGTCAGAACCACCTGGGGCCAGGTGAAAGGGCTGGCTCTCAGCAAGGTCGAGTCTGGGGTGAGACACTAGACAGATCTCACCTGCTGTTATTAGCATGGAACCGCCTCTACCTGACTCGTAGAATCTTTTCCCTTATCTGCTATTTGTTTTTATTATTTGTTTATTTATAAATTCTCTATAAAAACAACTAGGCTTTCCTTTTTTTGCTTTATTTTTCTTTTTGCCTCTGTGAGCTCATGATGGTTATAGTAATAATGGTTTTGTTAAAAAGTCTGAAGATGAATGGGGGGGGAAAGTCATGTACACTTCTACCTTGCAAAAATAATCATCTTTGATATTAGAGGACCTGCAGTCTGAGCTCTGTATAGGTAACTAGGTAACAATGTTAAAAACACTTTATGTAAAAGTTTAACTTCAAATAACCAGTTTTGCGCCTTAATTGAAGTGAAAGGTATAGATTTGCTTCAAAAGAAACATTCTGTCACCTCTTCAGCTCTGATAACGTCTGTCCCCTCTCAGCTCTCATGACAACTGCTTTTATTTCACCCACAGGCACAGGTCATATTTATAAATGTTTGGAAAGCGTAGTCATTCAGAAAGCATTATTATAACACCAGCACGGTGAACACCAGCCTCACCTGGGCGGCTGGGAGGGTCAGCTGGGGAAAGGGCCGATACTTCAGGGTCTGACTCTTAACTGTCCAGTTCCACCCTGTCTTTAAGTTCTTAAAGTTCTCTCTAGGAATGTGTCTTTTTGTTGTTTTCTTGTGGTGCTGGAGATGGAACCCTGGGCCTCATGTATGCTAGGCAGGCACTCCCCTACCAGCCCTGTATGTGTCTATTAAATATATCGTCTGTACACAAAAGTGGCTCACTGTTGTCCTTGGCCTCCAGGAATTAGTGCACTCACCGCTGTGGGTCAAGAACAGACTGTGACAAAGGACCACGGTCATGTGCTGGGGTTTTCCTTTTTTTTTTTTTTAGTGAGAGGTTATTCCAAGACTCGTGCTTCCGAGGTCACTCAAGTTCTTGGTGTGTTACATCAATCCTTTGGAGCGAGGCCACCCAGAATCTCTTTAAAAGTATTCAAAATAACACAGAGATCTCTTTCCACTGGAAAAACCTCAGTAGTTCAAATGTTGGTTTTCTGCCCCACACTGCCCAATGTTGTGACGATTGCTGGTTTTTCCAGAGTTCACCTTTAGGTTTAATTTCCTGAAACTGATCTGCACGGTTACTCTGGCTTTATTTTACTCTCTTGCAAAAATGGGGAAACAGCAGGGAACAGACTGCATCTTATTGAGTTTTTGCTTCAAAAAAAAAATCAGATAGCAATCCCATGATCTCTACTAGTTTGTTTATTTTTACAAGCCCCCCTAGTCACCCTCTAGGTCAATGAGAGAACTGATATTCACCTTAATTAAATGAATCACCATAACGCGACTAGGGTCACCTGCACTGACTTGTGAGGCCCTCTGGTTTTATGGTGGCCCTTCTCTTCCCCTCCGAGTCCTTGCCCAGCTTAGAGCTCCTTTGAGATTTGGAGGAGCTGGCTGCATGAGAAGGGGCAGCCCACCACCAACTCCACGAGCAGCTCGGGGGATGGAGCATTCCAGAGGGAGGTAAATCCCAGCCCACCATTGGGGAGGGTTTGCTATTTACCACTCTTAGGAGGAAGGGGGTTGTTGGCCAGGAGCGTGTTGTGCTCCGTCACCCTTTGATCTCGCCTGGGTTCCCTGGCCACCTGCTCCCTGGGCAGTCATAAACGTGCGTTATTATTTTACTGCTTAATGGTGAGCTCTTGGCCCCGGGCCGGACTTTGCCGGAAGACCACCTTTCACTGGTGGTGTTCTGGTAACTTAGCCGGGGTGAGGTGTTAACCAGAGCATGGTTATTATTTGCTTTTAATTTCCTGCCCTTCGAGAAGGGGGAAAGCTGAGGGGCGAGGGTTGGGGAACAGCCCTGGGCCCGGAGTGAGTAGGGAGAGCCTGGTGCACTTTTCCTTCCCAAGCTGGCCCCTGGCCCCTTCAGGAGAGGCAGTGCTGTGTGGATTCCGGGGTCCCCTGGGGTGGCACACTGGGTCAGGATCCCACCTCTGCCATTAAGCTGCATACTCAATCAAGTGACCCAGCCCATCTAAGCCTCTGTCCCTCAGAGGCACGGGGGGCACTGTGATAGCAGCCCCTGCTGGGATCTTTGTAGGGGTTCCAATGCTTATTGATCCCATCCCTGTTTGTGAACACCCAACTCCATGGATTATTATTAACTTATGATTTAAAAAATTGCTTCCCAAACTCATTTTAGTGTCTCTCTCTCTCTCTCTCTCTCTCTCTCTCTCTCTCTCTCTCTCTCTCTCTCTCCCCTTCTCTCCTTCTCTCTCTCTCTCTCCCTCCCTCCCCCCTCCCTCCTATCTCCTAACATCTTCTCTCCACTTGAACCCTTGGGCGTTACAACATAGTGGTCACATCTCAAGGCAATAGCTTTGCCCAAGAATTAGCTCTTGATCATTCTTGACGAGTCACGGATAGGCGGATGATGGCAGCTGATCAGGCCCATTTCACGCCACGTCGAGGTTTCTCCCCTTAGTTCCTGCAGTGTCCCCTTGCCTCGACCCCGTGTCCCCAGCCTCTTTGAACTCAGAATGTCGAGTGACCGTTCAGTGAGGCCGTCCTCGTGCCCGCTTGTGTCTCTCTGGAGGATTTCCATCCTTTGGCTTTTCAGTGCTTTGTTGGAGGATGACTAATAGACAACAATTGGGCATTAAATGTCCTATATATAAAACCCAAGATCAGAGGCTGGAAACACTTTTAAAAAATAAAATAAAAGAGCTGGGTCATGTGGACTGCTTGGAAACCATTCAGTGGGGCAGTATAATTTTTATTTTCAGAAGCTTACGAATTGAACTCCACCCAAGCTTCCAGCGCCTAAGAAAACCGGCAGAAGAGGCCCTGCCTTGTGCGTTTCCTCACAAGGGCCATAAAGGAGTAATCCCTGCATCCTGGTTTTCATTTCAAAGAAGCGGGACAGGCAGTGGCCTTTGCTGCCTTGCCAGGGCTGGCAGAGCTGGGGGCGGGGGGTCATGGCAGAGGGACAGCAATGGCTCTGTGCAGAGATTCTCGAGGCATCAGACCATGGGGTCATTCTCAGAAGGCACATTGACGAGTCGTGTGTCAGTAATGGGCTGCCGAGTTTGGAGGTCAGTTAAGTTCCAGCCTTGATGGCTTTTTGACAAATGGTCAGAAAAGCTGAACTACAACCCTACCCAGTTTGCACAGAAAGAATGTCTTTACATTGAAAAGCCTGCATGGGAGCATAGTGTCATAGCTGGAAGGGAAATTAAACCATAGGAAATAGCAATAGGCTGTGTTCCCACTAGGTTCCCACTGCTGACAGTTCAGAAGTTCAACTCTGCGCTGATAAGGGCGAAATGCTTCTAGGGATCAGTGGGTACCTAGAGACCAGTGCCGGACGTCAAATTAACCCCCCATCTGTGCAGACACATAGATGAAATCCCCATCGATTCCTTTGCACTGAAAGTCTGGTTTGTCAGCCCAGTGTGCGGCCATCTGCTCTGGCTTGACGCTTGCTGGGAGGAGGCTGTACCTCTGCAAGCAGAAATCCAGGTTAGATTCCCAGATGGTGGCCTCCAGGGCCAGTCAGGTTGCCCACCTCACTCAATAGCACCTTCTCTGGGCACTAGTGGAAAATCACCTGGAAACAAAATGGGCTGGCTCCTGCCCCATCTCCACCTCAACCCCAACCCCAGGGACCATAGCAGAACCAAGACTTGGAACACAGGCTAGAGAAACGAGGCTCTGGGGTGTTAGGTTTCATACCTGTCGATGTCCTGGGAGGTGCTGGTGATTTTCCAGTTTACTGGCAGAATTACTTTCTTCCTTAAACTAAAGAGAAGGAAAGATGTTATGTATTCTCACCTGTGCAGAGGTATTTGGATTTCTTCAGGAGGGTGGTGGGGATCCTGGAAGGCTCCAGAAGGAGGGACAGGTTTTTGAGATATTAAGGCGGCAGAAGCAGCAAGGCCTGGTGGTGGGTTGGAGGTGCGGGAGGAGGAGACGGCTAGTAAGGATGGCTCAGAGTCTCTTGTGGGCACCCAGTGGATGCCCTGTCGCACTCAGAAAGTGGACAGTAAAGGAGCAAGATAAGAATTTCAAGGTTCAAGGGTTAGGCAGCCAGAGTGAGAAAAATTGAAGATTATGGTCCTGCTTATTGCTGGGGAGATATGGAGGCTTCACCTTACCAAAAGCACTTTGAGTAGAGTGCTGTCCCAACAGAAATGCAGAATTTATAGAAGAACGAGGCAGAGGACAACCCGGTCACGTGTTCTGTCTGTGCCTGGTGAGTCACTGCACAGTGATGATCCCAGTGTTGCTGGTGGGTCTCCTCGGTAGCAGGAATTGATTTGGGGTCCTTATTAATTAATAGAGGAGTGAAGGGAACACTCCCGCATGCCTGCTTTTCCATCATGACTAGAACAAATAAATTTCGTAAGGATTATACTGAATGAAAGAAAAGGGATGCCTTTTCTCTTGTTTTTGTTTTGGTTTAGGGGTTTTCCTTCGTTTTTTGAAATTCCTGTTCCCAGACATGACCTTGCCCTGGGCCCCTGTGGGAACTGGGAAAAGAAGACACAGAGGCAATGCGGGAGTGTAAAGGAAATATTTTATGTGTTTAATAAGAATTGCTGAACAATGAGCTTATGTGGGACCGAGAACAACTTAGGATTGATGCGAAGGAGGCTTTCTTCAGGAGCTGAGCGCTGCAGGGAAAGACGGGAGGAAGAAGAGAGCCTTCCCGCTCTAGTTTCAGGGGAGGCTTCCAGGAGTCCTTTTTCTGCCTTTGCATTTCCTCCTGTCAAACCTCAGGCCCAAACAGACTTTCCTTATAAATATCCTAGGGGTTGCTAAATTGTAGAAGGACAAGGTGCCCCAAAGGAGGAAGTCATTTCATTTCAGGAGCTCAAGGATGAAGAGATGAGTTTCCAGCCCCATTCAGCTTCTGGTAACCTCTGCAGCCTTGGGCAAGGCACGAAACTTTGTCCTGCCTCAGTTTCCCCATCTGTCAGATGGGGTAATACCTCCTGCGGTCCTGGGCATAAAGGTGGTGACATATGCAAACTGCTATTGCAGTACCTGGCACATGAGCAAGCCCTCAGTGAAAGTCAGCTGTGGTCGTCCCATACCACGACTGCCCATCTCCCTGGCTAGAATAATAAGTTACTAGATGTCAGGAGTCTCTTAAAAGCAAAAGGCACACAAAAACATGATGCTATCCGTTGCTGTTATTAACGATAGGTTCATAATTACTTTTGCCATGGTATTAAGTGAAAGCCCCTTTGGGTGGGTGAGGACTACGAAAATGGAGACTGGTATTAATGGAGCTGCCAGCTCCTGTTACTGGATCTATTGACATAATATTTCTCTCTGGGAATCCTTTGACAAATCAGCTGAATTTCCTGTCCCCTTGCCCTAAGCACTGTAAATTTGATCCACATGTCTCCAGCATGGTTTCTATAGTGGAGTAAGGGAGAGGAGGGGAGGAGCCGGCCTGAGCCGGGCCTCTGGCAGCTGTGGGCCCGACTGTGGGTTGCAGCTTGTCGTTGGGATGGCCTTCTCTTTTGTTTTACCAGCTCTTCCTAGTGTGTCTGGTTACTCATCAGTCAGGGGGAATTGCTGCTTGAGGAACAGGACCTGGGCAGGAGGTTGGGGGAGACCTCCTCACGTGCTCTTCCTCCTCCTCTAGGGAAACAAAGCTTTCCCTGGGAAACAACTGCTTTGATGCCATGCTTTGCAGAGTCAGCGTGGCTCGGGTGGCAGGGCTGCTGTCATCCTCAAGGGTTGAGGAGAAGCACATGGGGGCAGGCTTCGGTCACTTCAGCGTGAAGGAGGACAGGGAGGCCTGGCTCTGGGGAAGAGCAGATATGTATGAATCACTGAACCTACAGAATGGTGGAGGAAGACACCCCGGGACCTGGGCTAGAGGAAGGCTGCCCTGCACCCAGAGAAAGAGACTCAAGGCTCAGTAGGGGGTGTCCATGGGTGGGAAGGGGCTGTCATCACACAAGACCCACCAGACGGGGTCAGCCAGTGGGGAGCCTGGGTGATGCGTTCATTCGGCTCTGGGCTCGTGGAGTGGGGAGCCGGGGTGGGGGTCAGTTGTTCATGTTCTAGAGTCATCCCGACCTGAATTTGAATCTTAGTTCCACTGCCTACCTGAGCGAGTTTTGGATGCTCTTCCAGTGTCAGTCCTTCGATTTTGAAGATGGAGAATGAATGAGACAGATAAATAAAGCCTGTGTTCCCATGTAAAATAAAACAGCACCAGGATAGCCCTCGCTCTGAGCCACGTGCTGGTGCAGGAATTGACGACTGGAACTGTGGACTGGGGCTCTGGATGATGGCCTGAGGCATAGAGAGGCTAAGGAACCTTCCCGAGAGCACCCCACTGGTCAAGTGCCAGCCTAGAACTTCTGCTCCGAGGCCCCGTGGTCCTGCTCTGCTGCAGCCCCCGGTGCCTCCTGGTCACATCACACGGGCGCAGGACAGGGGGTTCTAACCCAGACTTGGCCACAGCCCAGGGGCTGTCCACTTATCTCAAGAAATTTTAGGAGGTTTTTCCCAAAGGTGACTAAATCTCTGTGGGTATTTTTCTTAAGGAAAAAAAAAAATGGGGTGGAAGATTGGGACAAAGAAACAGCACTGAGAGAAACAGCAGTTACCAGAAGTTGGGAATCCCAGGCTCTGACGGCAACTGGAATCTCTGTGGCCACATGCTTTAAAGAAGCAACATGTAATTTTAAAACAGGCTGATTGTGTTTTGTAGGTGCTTTCTTTTTTTAAAAAAAAAAAATTATTTATTCTAATTAGTTATATATGACAGCCGAATGCAATTCAATTCATATTACACAAATGGAGCGCAATTTTTCATCTCTGGTTGAACACAGAGTCACACCATCCGTGTTTTCATACATGTACTTAGGGTAATGATGTCCGTCTCATTCCACCATCTTTCCTACCCACCTTCCCACAGCCACATCAATTGTTTATAGCAGCACAATTCACAATAGCTAAAATGTGGATCCAACCTAGATGCCCTTCAGTAGATTGAATGGATAAAGAGAATGTGGCATATATAAACAATGGATTATTACTCAGCATTAAAAGAGAATAAAATCATGGCATTTGCAGGTAAATAGTTGGAGTTGGAGAATATAATGCTAAATAAAGTGAGCCAATCCCCTACCCCCCCCAAAAAAAAAAAAACAAACAAATGCGGGTTGTCTTCTTTTCTGGTGCTTTCTAAGAAGACACACAATGAGTTGGAGAGACTTGCATGTTGTCACCCCCTGGGATCCATCCTGACAGCTCTGCTCCCTGGCTGTTGAAGTGCTAATGAGAAACGCTAATTGGACTTGGCCAAGGGCTGGGATGAGTCCCCTTCTTGGAGTGGAGAGGGCAGTGTTCCTCTTCAGTGGCGGCTCCCAGCCCCGTGTGGGCTTGAAGAAGAAAGGAGATGACTTGGGGAAGTGAGAGGCCTCCGTGGGTGACACTGGCCTCTGGGTGGGCAGGAGAGCACCTCTGACTCAGCTACCCCTGAGCACCATGGAAACAAAACCGTCTCTGTCATCACACAACACTGAGAGGAGCACAACCCCCGGGACCAGTCAGGCCTGCCGTAGATACTCAGTGAGCGGCCTGGGAGCCTGTGTAGGCCAGGTCCTTGAGCAACTCCAGAAAAGGCTGGTATCCAGCAGGTTAAAGCCACCGCCACGGTGGGCCACTTCTCATTCCGACCCCCATAGTACCAGGCACAGCAAAAAGGCCCATGTCCTCAAGGCTCAGGCAGAGGTGCACCCCTCTGGCCCCGCTGCGTCAGAGGAAGGGGATGGGGGCTGAGCCCTGCCGTGGCGACCGACCGAGGCCCCAGGAGCTTTCCTGCCTTCCTGAGTGTGACCTCTCCATCTTGCTTCCCCACAGGTGTCCTCTCCCTCCCCGCGTACTTCAGCCCCTACAATGGAGGGTCCCTGGGCCACGATGAGCGAGCCGATGCCTATGCTCAGCTGGAGCTCCGGACCCTGGAGCAGTCTCTCCTGGCCACCTGCGTGGGCAGCATCTCGGAGCTGAGTAAGTTGGCCTCAGCATCTGGCCGCACTGCAGAGCAGGGGTCTGAGGGGGGAGGCAAGGAAGGGTCCGCCATCTGGTTCTGGCCACCACCTCGAGACTACATGTGCCCCCCTGAAAGCTAGATCCTTGTAGGCCTGAGGTGGCAGACTAGTGGCCCACGGACATGTAAGACTTGGTCAGCATGTGGACATAACCACACGTAAAATCTGGACTTCTGGTTTCTCTTGAAATCTCTGACGTCCTAGTAGCCTGCTCCCCAGCCCTGCCCGGAGCTAAGCCGCCGTTGGGTGGGTGGCCTGGAGTCTCCCCGCTTTGCTACAGAACTGGCCTTCTTTGTTCATGTCACCTGCCTGACCTAAAAGCCTCCGAATTTTACAACCAGTACTGTTTCTGATGCTTCAGTATAGGAAACGGAAGGGGACAGTTGTGTCCCCCTGGCTGAAGGAGGGTGTGGTCCACGGCTCCTGCCCCCAGTCTGCCAGCTGCGGCATCTGCCAGGACCCCAGGGTTCTGTGGGACACAGTTGGGAATCCCAGGCTGTATCCTGCGCTCTCCCTCTCCTTACCCCACTTAATTTAAGAAGTCAAACTGCATACTCTGCCTCCTTACTTCTCCCTTACCCTGTTGAGACCACCCAGTGGAGGATGGTGACACATCTCAAGGGTCACAGCGTCGGAAACAAAGCTTCATTCTGTCCAGCCTTCCCTGTTTGTGAGGGTTTGTTTTAATTTGTTTTTAGTTTTTTGGTTTTTTGTTTGTTAGTTTGTTTGTTTTCTGGCCTCTGAACAGTGAAGGACAAGTCTTTCTGTTCCTCCACAATACTGCTTCCTCTATTCTTGCCACATCCCAGGACAGGAAATGAAGGTTCAAGGTCACAGTGGACTTCCAGCTTCCTGTCTCCTGACAGAGCTGGTGCTTGGTGGCCTGGGTCCCCTGCCCTAGAGGGACCCTGAAGGAAGTGGGCTCTGGGGTGAGGCTTGATCTCCACCCTGACGAATGTGTCCTGGACGGTGAGCTGTCCTGGGCCACGCACAGTCTGTGTTCCGATGAGCTCTCCTGCCGAGCACCGTGAGGTCTCTTAGGCCTCCACGCGTGAGAGAGCAGCTTGGGTTCCTCCAGCCACTGAATATTAATCGAGGGTTTAACCTGTGCAAGGCCCAGCCTCTGCCCCGATCTCATTTACTCCTCGGAACAACTCAGCCAGGCTTGTCCTGATGGGAGAACTGAGGTCAGAGAAGAAAAGTGCTGTCCCCCCAAGTTACAGGGACAGGGATCAGAGCTCGCCTCCCAAGGGGTCTGGCTTTCTGCGTGCTCAGCTGCTTAGGGCTGTAGGCTTCCCAGTTGTGGCCAACAGCCTACATCCAGCATCTGACAGCCAAGGCCAAGATCAGGCTCTGGCACCCATTACAGTCCAAGCCAGGCACATGGGGCATACTCAGAAGCCTCCCCAGCGGGGACTAAGCTCTGTTGACTGTACCTTCTAAAACTATCCTGAGTTCTAGTCTGCCCCTTTCACCACCTCTGCTGCTACCAACTCTGCCCAAGTTGAAGCCACTTAAAACATGCATTGGTCTCTGTCACTCATCTGCTCAGTATCTGTCCTCTCCCCCGGTGGCTTCTCAGCACACTCATTAAAGCCCCAAATCATCACCATAGCCCACGAGCTGATGTATGATCTGGCTTCTTCCCCTGCCACTCTTCTCTCACGACCACACTACAGCCCACCAGCCTGGGTCAAGTGCCCTCCTTGTCCCCAGCCAACTTTCCACTCTGCCTGCCACATTGTCACCCAAACACCTGGGTCCTTCACTTTTTTGAGCCTCCACCCAAATGGCACTGTATAGTTCAGCTCCCGCCCTCATCCCTCTGCTGCCCTCTGTGGCTTTGGGGTTATGCTGACCACCACTTGACCCACATATTTACTTGTAAATAGCCATTCATCTCTCCTCTCTGACTAGAGCGTCAGCTCCGTGAGGACAGAGACTTGTTCTCTTTGGTCCACTGCTTTGTCCCCAGTGCACAGAACAGTCCCTGGCACAGCGAACTGCCCCTGAGGATTTATGTGTGTACTGGTGAGCGTGCATTTGTGCACAGGTGTGCTCTAGAAGGAAGGAGTTCTATCCTACCCAACGTCCATCTCCTAAACCCTGGCCAGGCGGGGTGCCCATCCCGGCCCCGCCAAGGCTCAGGTCACTGCAGAGCATCTCTTCAGGGACAGGCTATGTCACGCACCATGTTCCCTCTGTCCCTCCCTCTGAAACTGGAAGTTTTACTAACCTGCTGTGGAGGAGGGAGGAGACAGAGGTGGAGGCAGATATTGTAATTTTTCTCTCTGAGACTAAAGAACTTAATGAGGCTAGTGATACTTGGCAACAAGCACCTTGGACCTTCAAGTTTACCCTGGATTTTTACATGCGTTAACTCTCTACCCCCCGCCAAGACCGGCCTGCCAGGTAGGTTAAGAGGTTTCATTCTTGTATAAGGTCCAGCTACACCGAGAACTCAGGTCCTAATGTTTTCGCTCTGTCCCTCTGTACCCATGAAAATTTTAAAGGGAAGGAATAAGAAATAAACAAAACGAAGCACTTCTTTTTTTAAAGGCGGCCAGATGTTAAAGGCCTTATTTTTGAAGACAGTGCTAAATTCCAGGCTCTCTCGCCTGCTGTTTTTATTTGATGGCTCATAATGAGGGTTGGAGAGACCAGAGTGAAACCCATAGCACCTCTCATCAAGTCTTTCATGGTTAACAAGGGCTGAGGGCTTGTCTTTCCCTGCCTGGTGGGTGTTTCTGGGCTTCAGACCAAGGTTGCATTGAGCCTAGGATCAATGGATTCTCAAGTACAAGGAAGCAGCCACCTGTGTTCCAGAAGGAGCCCAGCCCCCGGCAGGACCAGGGCTTCACAAACTAGCCCTGGGGAAGGGCCAAGGATGACATCCCCGCCATTCCCTTACAGATCGAAACTTAGTAAAGTACCATAAAAATGAAAGTCTAGAAAAATGAAATAAGATAGACAAAACTATGACTATGTGAAATGCAAGCCCAATTTTTTCAGATTATTATTAGACATAAAATTACTCTTGTCAAATTGCTTTGGGCTTTTTTTTTTTTTTTTTAATTCACTGTCCAATTCTGAAGTTAACTGGTGGACCAATAACAGTCTGGGGACCTGTTCCAATTCACAGACCACTTTCAGTAGCAGGGTACAGCCGTCTAGAGCACATGCATGGGAGGCTGATTCACATACTAGCTGTACAACCGGCACAGATCACCGACCCTCCGTGAGCCTGTTTCCTTCTCTGTGAAATGGAAATGCCTCTCTTCCAAGGTGGTTTTGAGATTAAATGAGAGTTTATGTGTCACACAGCCTAGAAAACAGAAGGTAGCCAAGGAGAAAAATCACCAGGGCAAGCTTCTGTCTTTGGCCGTAAATGGGCTACAGAACCGTGTAAGCTTTTAGTCTTAATATTTGGCATCTAGTCTTTTTGGACTTGGAGAGAGAACCATTCATAGGGGGATTTGGATAGAAGAAGACAGGAACCTCCAGCTCCCGCCACCTTCACGGTCCTCCTAAAGCTTTGGGGAACCTCTCAGTTCCTGGCTTCCCTACTAGGAAATCTTTAGGGACAGCTTCCCTTTCTTTTCCTGCATTCTGGCTAGAAATGTGCTGCCAAAGGGTTCTCCACCAATAACAATAAAACAACAATAAAAATAATTAATGATAATGACTTCTACCTTGTTGAGCCTTTGGAATGATATTTCAACAGCATGTCTCTTTGATGGTATCACAGACTCTTTGATTTCTCCCTCCTGTGGTCCTGTGGTCCTGCCAAATGTTATGACATTTAGACCTGGAGAAACAGGAGCCAGGTTTCAGCTTAGCCGTGCAACTGGCTGTGGGAGGCCAGTGGCCTGCTGGTTGGGATGCCGGTTTCTGCCACCCAGGAGCCTGAAGGCAGGGCTGGGATCTAGAAAGTCAGGGCTCAGGCTCCTCCCGTCCTGGGAAACATGGGGCAGTGTTTGGCCACAGGCAGTGGACCTGGAAGGAAGAGCTCCTCGGGAGGTAACTGTAGAAAGAGGAATAATAGCAATTAATAAATAATGAATAATATTAGTGTTATATTCAACCTCCCCAAGCACTTACTCTGTGCCAAAAGCAATGTGAAGTGCTTGACATTTATTATTTCTTTGAATCCTAGAAATTGGCAGAGTAGTTACTGTCATTTCCATTTTACCGATGAGGAAGCTGAGGCTCTCACAATTACACTAGGGCACACAGCCTGGGAGGAGCAGAGCCCTGATTTGAAGCCACACCTATCTGACTCTGAAATCTAGGCTCTGATCAGTTTTCTGAGGACTTTCAAACCTGACTAGTCATTAGAATCATCGAGAGACCTTTCACAAACTACAGATGCTACTAGAGTCCTGCCCCAGACCCATAAACTCAGTCTCTGGACACAAGCTGGGTGTCAGCACCTCACTGCCCCCAGCTGTGGCAGTTCTGGGGTTTACCAGGAGCACCCCAGCAGCTAACTACAACTGCAGGATGAGCAGTGTGGGGAGAGTGGGGACCTGGAGGACTCTGGAGAGAGCTCTAATCCTAGGAGTGTCACTCATACCTGTTTGGAAGCCAGACACCATCCCTGTGCTTGTCCTGGGAAAATTTGGCAGTAAATAAGCTTAAGTCATGCCTTACCAGAGTTGTCTTTACAAATGAGATGCATGCACAAGGCTTTCTTTGTTCACTCTCCAAATGTTTGCCGAGCACCTAGTGTGCAGGAGACCCTGTGCAGGGCTCCCGGGATACTACAAAGCAGCTCCAGACTCCTAGAGCTGCATAATGAAGATTAATTGGATAAATGAATGGGTTGGCTCTGCTGTACATTTAAAGAAACTTCACTTGTCAAATTATAACCTGTTCATGTCTGCCGCCCTAGGGTAAGCCATGTCCCAGGGCTTCCTATAGAAGGGTCTGTGAGGACCCACCATGGGAGGCGGACATGATGACCCCGGAGGGAAGCCCCCAGAGTTCTCAGGCCACTTTTCCAGAACAGTGGTGCCTGCAGGTGTCTGGGGCTATTTCAGCCCATCCTTTCTCAGCATTGTGACCTCAAACAATGATGGGACATTTCCTGTCCAGGGCTGGTGGGATGTTGAAAAGATTCAACTTGGACAGAAGCAACACAGGATATGGGGGCCTGGGACCCCACAGACTCCAATAGGGCAGGTTTCAGTCCAGTTCACAGTGAAGTTCATGGACTTTGTAGTCAAATAGACCTGGATTCAAAAATAGACTCTTCTGTTCATTAGCCACATGACCACAACTAGTTAAACCCCACCTATGCGCCCCTCAGCTTCCCCATGACCAGGAGAATGCATGGGGCCAGGGAATGTTTATTCATCAAATAAGCCTCAATTTCCTCATCTATAAAATGAGATTGAAACTTGACCCCTGAGCATCATAAGAATCAAATCATGTTTCTAGGGAATGCACCCTTGGCACATAGTGGCACTTATTGGATGATGGTGGCCATTGGCATTGAGTGATCGAGGTCAAAGTACCTCTCTGCTCTGAAGTCCTGGGACTTTGCACATGACGGCATAGGGGAGAATTTCCACAGAGCTTGTCACTGGCTTTTGGAGGCTGGGAGGAGAGACCCAGGGAAATTCCCTTGGTCATACAGCTAGGTAAAGGCCCCTGGGGTAGTGGAGAGAGTGGGGATGTTGAAAAAGAAACCACATTAGCATAAATTCTGGAGGAGACCAGCCCAGCCAAGTGTTTAACTAGCTGTTAAGGCAAGACTGGAAATGAAAGGGAAACTAAATTGCTATTGTGCATCTAGGTGACAGTTTCCACCTCCGCCTGTTGACTCTGGGGTAAATAGTAATTATGCAGGAAGGGAAAGGAGCTAGTTCTCTTAGCCACAAGCATCCCTGGGACATGTGGGCTGTGATCTCATTTTGTCTTGGGTTTCTCTCCCTCTCCCCCCCCCCCAGGTGACCTGGTCTCTCGAGCCATGCACCACATGCAGGGGCGCCACCCCTTGTGTCCAGGCACCAGCCCCGCCCGCCAGGCCCGCCAGCCGCCGCAGCCTATCACCTGGTCCCCGGATGCCCTCCACACACTCTACTACTTCCTGCGGTGTCCGCAGATGGAGTCCATGGAGAATCCCAACCTGGATCCCCCAAGAATGACCCTGAACAATGAACGGTAGGCATCATCCTTGGATGGAGCTCCTAGTAGGATGTGTTTACAAATGTGTATTGACTGACTGACAGCTGATTGGCAAGGCGAGAAGGGCCCTGGAGCAGGCCACCTGACTGTGAGGAGGTGGCCTGGGAGTTTAAGGGGCTGCCTGGTGTGTAATGGGATTCTTTTTTTTTTTTTTTTTTAACCCAGGGCAGTCACAGCATGGGGTCAGTGAAGCTCAGACCATGGGCTTTAGCCTCAGGGTTATATGTGCCAGCTCTAGTACCCACTAGCTGGGCTCTCTGAAACTCAGTTGCCCCTTTAAGAACAAAATATTCTGCCTGGCTTGGTGGCACATGCTTGTAATCTCAGTTAATTGGGAGGCTGAGGCAGGAGGATCACAAGTTCAAGTTTGGGCAACTTACTAAGACTCTGTTTCAAAATAAATTTTAAAACAGGGTGAGGATGCAGCTCAGAGGCATCTGAGGTACTGGGTTCAATCCCCAGTGCCATAAATGAATGAATGAATGAATGAATGAATGAATGAATGAATGAAAGAGATAGAGAGAGAGAGAGAGAGAGAGAGAGAAAGAATGACATCCTTTTCTCTACTTGAGGATTGGATGAGCTGATGCTTTAAGAAAAATCACCCAGGACAGTGGCTCATTGGTAACTGGCTCTGACATTGGTACCGTCACCTCTTTTGAAGCTGGTCATCATTTTTCTTAGGGATCTTGGGCACATTTTGCTCCATGTGCTCATTTTACAGATGAGAACATTGGGGCCCTGGAATTTCTTTGATCTCCATCAGATTTGTGCCTAAATAGACCCAGCATCCAAGTCTGCTGTCTCCTTGCCAGTGCCATCTCCACAAGGCCCCGGCCCTTTCCCAGCTGAGGACAGGACCACTAAGAACAAACAGGTCGTATATTGTACAAGGGTGACCCAGGAGGGCCATGTCGGCCTGAGGACAGGACGCCTTTTCTAATTGTTCCACTTAGATGGCTACCTGTTTTAAAATCCTCTCCCTAGAGGAAATGCTTTTTGATAATTGCCCAGAGTCCTATATGTGCTGGCATGAGTCTCATCTGGAAGCCACTACATGGCCATTCAAGGCAGGATACAGCCAGGGGTTTGAAGGTTGTGTGCTTGATGGTCCAGGTAGCAGGGATGATAGCACTCGGCTGAGGAAGTCCCGTCTGCATCCATTTCACCACACAGTAGGGCCCAGGCGAGGCCATGTGGAGGAAGGTGGCCTGAGACCTTGCCCCAGCTGCCTGGGGTCTTGGAGAGGCACAGCGTGGCATCATCTGCTCCATAGCCAGGCACCTCTCCAATGAACAGAGAATATACAGGGGCCAAGGTCAGTTCCTGCTTCGCGGTTCATCGAAAAAAGCCATTGGAAAAGTGGCGGCCAGCCTGTGGACAGACAGCAACACCACTGCTGGGAGAGCAGTGGCCCTGAAGTCAGGTGGCCTGGCCACCAACAACAGCTCTGGCATTCAGGGACCCTGGGGCCTTTAGGCCAGGTTCCAAGCTTCCCCTGTGGTAAGGGGGGCAGGTGGAGGGTTACCCAGAGATGGCAGCATTGATGGAGCTTTACCAGGTGCTAGCACTGTGTGGGGCACTTTACAGGTATGTACACTACCAGGAAAGTGGTGCTCTTCATAGCCCCATTTTACAGATGAGTAAATGGAGCCATGGAGAGACTCAGTAACTGACCAAGGCCACACAGGCCGTGCTCCTCATACCTCCACCTAACCATCTGTCACTGGGAGACCACAAAGAACTGTGGCCTGGTAAGTGATGTGTGCATGGTATATATTCCCAGTAAATGCTGCCACACTATTATTACCAGTGTCGTCATGATGCCGTCACCACTGTGTTTCTCTGGAAGTTGGAAGGTAAATGCAAGGTCACAGAGGACACTCGGGGCCTGGCATAGGATGAGAGGCTTCAGAAAGATCCAGGCATTCTGAAAGGAGCATCCAGTGGGAGGGGGAGCCAGAGCCCTCTGTGCTCCAGCTGTTTCTGCTTTGAGGCGACAGCCTTGTGGTCAGGGGAGTTGGCTGGGAAGGAGAAGGGGCAAGGCAGACATCTGGGGAGCAGCAGAGGGGACTTGCTTGCTGTTTGGTAGGGTTCCTGAGGGTGCTAGGCCCAGATCCGGGCACCCACCCAAGCAAAGGTGGCTGGGACAAGAGGACAAGAGCTCCTCCAGGCCTGCTGCCCGGGGCTGGGCCTCTTGGCCCTGAGGCCAGGACGTGGCTCTGTCTCTGTGTAGAAGCAGCTTCTGGCTTTCCCCCAGGAGTTCCCAGCCCCAGGGCTCTGACACACAGCATCAGGTTTCTCTGCGGCTTATCTGCAATGTGGTGCCACAGCTGAGCTCTGGTGGTAACACAGTGTGTATTTAGATGCCAAATTATCTAAAGCCACAGTCTGTGGCACAGATCAACTGCTTGCAAAGGTATTTTTCCATGAATCATTTCAGTTGAGTATTAGACTCAAGAGAAAATTGGAACCACCATTAGGGACAAAAATTCTAATTTTTAAAGTTTCAATACTAAAACCCTAAAAATACCTGGGTAATAGCGTCATGAAGCAGCAAGAAAGGAGAGAGACACATGGCTAGAGGCTCAGGAATGAGGGGAGCTGGAGGAGTGACAGCCAGGAAGAGCGGCCATGGTGGTGGGCCACCATCTGACCTGTCCTGCTTAAGCCCCAGCCTGTCCTAGTCCTGCATGGTGACCCTCTATGGAGGGAGGCCTGGGGCCTGCCAGTGTCCAGGACATAAGCTGGGAGAGCCCAGGCTGGGATGGAGCCGAGCGTCATGACTAGCTGGTGTCATGACTCCAGCTGAAGTAGGCCTGAGGAGGGAACTGCTGTCCCAAGGCCAGCCTTCAAACTGTACTCTACTGCTCCGCAGAACCTCCAGCCAGTCAGTAAAATTGTCAAGGCCCAGGTTCTGTGGATAGTTATCAGGAGTTCTCACTGTCACCCATGAGGTGAGGGGAGAGGAGTGAGCACACTTTCAGAACTGTCCTGGGACACCAAGCGTGCTAAGTATTCACTCCTGTGATTTTTAGCTGATTCATGTTAGACAGAGGGAGCCACATAGGCAGTGACCATGTGGCAAGAAGAAACAGGTACCCAGGAGAGGTAAGGGGCAGTGTGGCAGAGAATGAAGCTCCAGAGAGCCAGGGCTTTGAGGACCAAAGTGAGGGGAGTTCTGAGCTTACGGCCAAGAAGGTCCCCACTCCCACAGTCCAGCTGTTTCTGATGGGTAGGTTTTATTCCTCGCTCTTCCCTCTTCCCAGAGTGTGAGTCTCCCTGGGAAGGAGGCAGTAGAGGGTGCAGAAGCTCCTTGTCACTGTGTGCCTTGTGCTTGAGGGAGAGCCCCACCAAGACCCACCCAGACACGCAGCCCATCGCCGTGTGATGTGGCCCTGCACCACCAGGCAGCCTCAGGAGGGACATGAAGCTGCTGTGATACTAATCTTAGTCCCCACTTCCCACAGAGTTCTTTTGCTGGGGCTCTTGGGGGCACGCTCAGAAGTTGAGGTTGTGGTCCAGGTGAGATCCTGGGGGAAGATAAATGTATGTCTGGTCCACCTCTCAGCTGCCTTGATCCCTGTCATGCTAGCCCAGAAGTTTCCAGCCAGTATGTGAACAGAGTTTGGAAGCCTTGGAGGCAGTGTAGGTTTCACCCACTCTACCTGAAGCCCCTACCCTTGGCTTCGGAGGCTGCCCAGTGATGGAAGCTTCCACAAGGCCCTTGGGTCGTTGTAGGTGTGCCGTCTCCTAGCAGCATGACACTTCAGCTTGTCTACATGGGCCTCCATTTCCTCATCAGCAAAATAATGGCTACAGCAGGGTGGCTACTCTGGTTAAATGAGGCAGTACAGCGCCTGACACTTTAGAAAGTGCAGATTAAATGGTGGCCGCCATCTTCCTCCTGTTATTATAATGATCATAAATAAATTTAGATGACCCATTTGGCATTCGGAATAGCCTCTCTCTGCATTTATTTTCAAACTTTTTATTATGGAAAATTTCAAACATACACTGATAAAGTAGTTATAATAGACACCTGTGTGTCTACTATCACTCACTCTCAACAGTTTTCAACTCACAGATAATCATCTCATTCAGCCATTTCCCAAACCTCAGGTTATTCTGCAATGAATGCTAACATCATATTTAGTTTATAAATATTTTAGTTTGTATTTTTAAAAGATAAAGGTTAAAAATGTAACCATTGTCACACCAGCACAAAATGAACACTAATTGCTTAATATTATCAACTCTCCAGACAGTGGTATCTAGGTATGATAGCATATATCCAGAAAGCAAGCACCAGAAATCATGTCCTTTGTAAATAAATATTTCAATATGTTTCACTAAAAGGTCAGAACAATTATCAGACCTCAGATAGAGAATAATTCTTATGAACATCAAGTATCCATTCAATGCCCAAATTTTGCTGTATACCTCACTTTAAAATGTGGGTTTTGTTCAAATCAGAACTCTTGTTGGAAAGTTCATCTTTTTTCCACAGATTTGCATTGTCCAATCTGACTAATATCAAGCATCCAGAGATATGTAGCTTTAGTGTGGCAGTTCTTAAAATGTGGTTCTCAGGTGACATCTGGGTCAGTGAGACTACTACTTCCATTCTTCATACCACTACCAAGAGTACTGCTGATATGACCACTATCATTAATAATAATGATTAATGATACAACTAGGAATAGCGTTACCACTATTATAAACACCATGACAACAGCGAGTCACAGCCACCATTAGAGAGCACACATTAAGGACAGACACACTGGAAGCGCTTTATTTATTGACTCATATTTCTCCCTGTACTTCTGTTGACCAGTGGAGAAGGGATAAATGAGAATTTTAAAGACTGGCTTCAGTGTCTGAGTCTGTAGCCTAATGAGGGCAAGAAAAACAAGAGAGAAATAAGAAGTGAGCAAAAGCCACAGCCCATGTAAAGAGGAAGCTCAGCGGCAGGACAGAGCATTAGTAGGTCAGCCCTTGGTCTGCTGGATCCAAATCCCAGCTCAGCGGCTTGTGAGCTATCCAGCCTCCTGCATGTCATTTAGGTCCCAAGCCCCGGTGGTGCCAGCTTCCTCAGGGTGGGGTAGTGAAACACTTAGAACAGTATCTGGCACAGTCTCTCTCTGTGGTCGTCTCGTCACCTTCACCACATTCTGGAGGGTCTTTGGAAAGGCTGGAGTAGTTGGGGGAGGGGTGTGGAGCAGGCTACCTGGGCCTTAAGGGACAGCTACAAGAGATTCAAATGGGTAGGGTGACTTCACAGCAAAAGTCACAGAAGGACTTCTAGTATTTCAAAGCACATGTTTCATGACAGAAATGGATCCACATTTCAGAAACACAAAACTTAGCCAGGTGCATTGATGCATGCCTGTAATCCCAGCAACTCAGGAGACTGAGGCAGGAGGATGGCAAGTTCAAAGCCAGCCTGAGCAACTCAGTGAGACCCTATCTCAAAATAAATAAAAAAGACTGGGGATGTAACTTAGTGGGTTCAGTCCCCAGCACTGCAAAAACAAAACAAACAAAAACAAACAAAACTTAGTTCTTTCCCTAAGCCGGCACTGATTGTTGTTGAGCAAATGGTTCAAGGTCAGGCTGCAGGTCAGAGGTTTCCAGTGGAGAAGCGCATCCTCACAGCGCTGGGGTCTCAGGGTCAAGTCCAGCCCCTCCTCCTCTGACTCTTGATCTGATTAAGTCAGACTTAATGTTTTTTCCCCCATTAAAGTGGAGATCCAAGCCTGCTTCTTTGGGTGGAACCCCAAGTTCTGGGCAAGCGGCCCCGACACAAGCGAGGCCCCATTGTGAGGACAGGCACCTCTTTGTTCCCTTCCAGATGCACAAGGGGGAGTGCTCCCCTCGAAGAGCTTTTTACATAAATCAGAGGCACCCACCGATAGGCTGTGTGTTCAGTCTAAAGAAGCAGGCTCGTTAATCTTTTGCTCAGCTTGCGAAAGTGTTTTCTTATCAAATAATAGAGATGATGGCAGTGGTGGCTTTATGCTACTGACTTGTGATTCCCCTAAATACCATTTCAAGAAGATTTGCAATGTTAAGCTCTTTTTTCTCTTCCTCTCCCCCTTTCTGTGCATTAAATTTCCATCTGTTTACCCAAAATGGAAGTAAATGAAATAATAGCTATTGGGTGAGTTAAGAACTTGCTTCCATGTATTCCCCAGGCTGGCGTATCCAGTAACTTTCAAAGCGACTTGTTGGTAGTGTGCAGTGCACCCAGGGAGCTGTCCCGCCTACCCCAGCTGTTCCCCATCACCTCACCCTCTTGTTTTCTCTCTGAAATTGCCTTTCTTAAGTAATTGTTTACTTGCCTATCCCTCCCCGACCCCTATAATGGAAAGACCACAGATCTGCCTTGTTCCTGAGGTCCTCAGCACACAGAATAGTCCCTGGCACACAGTATTTTGTTCAGTTCACAAAATAGGCAGTAGAGACTCATGGTTCAGCTCCTTAAGAGTTAGGCTGTAATATGGGGTCCCTGCTCTGTCATTTACTAGTTATGTGACTTTGGGCAAGTTATTTAATTTCCCAAGCTACCATTTCCCCAGCTTGAAACGGAAAATGACTTGACCTACTTCCAAAAGGATTTTGTGGGGATCAGATGAGGTAATACATGAAAAGGGCTTGTCACAGAATAAGCTCCCCATATATGGTAGCTGCTCACATCAGTATCATTACTATTATCATAAACCTATGGAAGGACTAAAATAGCGAAATCTTGTTTAATGCCCAAATAATCCAAAAACATTGGTGAATTTAAAAGTTGTATCTACTCAGAATTGCATATTTTCTCTCTCTCTCTTACTTATATACCTCCCTCCTCGGTCCCTGCCCTTATTTTCACCTTAACTCGGATCAGATAAGTTCCTGGTAGCCCAGGAACCAGGTGAGTGACAGAGAGGATGAGGTAAACCAGATGTCCCCAAGAGATTGATTTGAACAAAGACTTCTACAAACCCACCACCCAAGGATTTCAAAGAACTAAACAACCTGGATTTTTCTCTGCCATGGGATCAAACACCAAGCACTCCAAGTGTCAGGCACTCTCTGTAGTCAATGGTATATCATGTCGCTGGTGCTCTCGCGGGTTTGGCCATGCAGCCTATGCATAATGGGCTGCCATTACCAACCTGGGAGTGATATGATCTGGTTATTTTGCACGGACTAGAGGCATCAAGACAAAGCTTTAGCGCCTGTGAAGCACATTACACAGCCTCCTAGCTGATCCGCACCACAGCTCTTAAGGGAAGCTGCTTCCATTCCCATTTACGAATGAGCAGACTGAGGCCCAGAGGGTCCAATGCATGCCCAAGGTCACAGCAGGGAAGAGGCAGCTGAGCTCAGGCCCGATTTTGGATTGTGCTCATGCAGTGACTTCACACTGTGGTAAATCCTCCCCTCCCAGAAAGCGAGGTCCAGACTCAGGGACTGGGTCTCTCAGTCAGCACTTCCTCTTCCCAATGTGCCCTGGGCAGCTAGTGCCCAGCAACTTGGGGCCTCTTTCCCATCAGATTTGAGTTTGCTGTCTCTGGGTGGCCAGCCTGAGTGTGGGCATCTGCCCAGCATAAGGGAAGGAGCAAGCCAGGGATTTGGAGCAGACAAAGGAAGTGGCGGTGCCAGATAACAGCAGGAAGACAAGATGGGATCCTAGCCGGGGGACAAGTGCCCCCAGGGGGCTGCCTGGTGCATACAACTTCCTGTTCCATTGTTGTACCCGCTAGTCCTCACAGAAAAGAGGACTGGGAACTGCCGGGGCCCCAGGCTTCGTGTTGGTTTGGAGTGTTTTTCTAACACAGGCAGGAACAATCCCCTTGGTCCACAGTCCTCCAGGATTCTAAGAGCGCCTTGGTGCAGGGAAATCCCAGCTCTAAAGAGAATTGATTTTGCTTTCTTAAGGCAGCTTCTGAGGCTGAGCTGGAGATTTTTCGGCCCCTGAGGATGGGGGCAGGATGGGAGCTGAGGCCTGTCGGGAGCCAGGCTGGGCTGCTTTCTGGCCTGCTCCTACTTGCCTGCCAAGCAGCTCTTCAGAATTCTCTCCTCCCCCAACACCAGCACCTCTGATAGCTGTGACTCCACGCTCCTTACCATTGGTAGGTTTGGAAGGAACTTGGGGTCCAGCTGAAGCTTTGGGGTCCAGCCTGCAGTCCCAGCCAACTTTGGGGCCTGATAAGGCTTTGAGTACAAAAGCTGAAGTTTGGGCAGATTGGTGACATGAACCCAAGGCACAGGTGCTCAAAAATGCCTCCTTCTGGTTCTCTGCTGGCCAGGGGGGCGTTTCCTCCACAGGTTGGTATCATGACAGATCCTAGGGTGTTCATTTTGTTTTTATTAAGGGCAGAAAAACCACCATTGACTAGCTAACTAGTCTTGGTCAGTTTTCACTTTTGTACAATATATTCTAATAATATACCTCCCTTGCAGGGTGGCTGTAAGGATTAGAGATAATATAGTAAATGGCCTCGGGCTTTCTTGGCATGTACTAGGCCCTCAGCAAATCCCAGCAGTGATGGTGTGCTGCTTAGAAGCCCATGCTGGAGCTTTACCTGAGGCTGCAGTTGGGATGTGCGTGCAGAAAATAGAGTCAAGGCCCCACCCTAGGAGCCTGTTCTTTCTCTTTTCGAATACAAACCCATTCCCAGTGCCCCATCTCCGTCAACAAAGCCACTATTTGCCTGTTAAGAATTTCTTACATGCATGATCCTTTTCAGCCTCAAGAGCTACATGCTTTTGCTTCTCCTCAGAAGTTTCCAGAAGCTTTTCATGTAACATTGGTCATCTTTCAGCCTCAGACAGAGGTGCTGTGAGATTACACTCGGCTGAGTTTGAACAGAATTACCTTTTCCTAGAGTCTAGACAAAAAAATCCCATCTCTGTCCCACAGCCTGGCATTTGAACAGAAAGACCCCCATCCCTGTCCCACTAGATAAGCGAAGCAGGACGGGGGAACCCGGAGGTTCTCCCAAGGTTGCCTTGTTGGCAGAGGCAAGTGCTCATGGAAGGGAAGTGTATTTGAGCAGGTTAGAGGCCCTCACTTCTCTGGCTTTCATATAGTAAAAGAGCTGTGGTCTCTGGTCAGTTACCACAGACCCCAAGCAAGGAAGAAGAAAACAAGTCTCTGACAGATGGCAGCCATGGGGCCCTGTAGGTGAGATGTGACCCATTAGCCAAGAGAGCCACATCCCCAGGAAGTAGAGGAGGCCTGCTGTTACACTGCTCCATCCAGTGTGTGGGACGTGGTGATACCCTGGCCTGCTGGACCAGCCACCCACCCTCTAGGCAGTCATGCTGGGAAGTTGTGGCCTGGGAAATGGGGCAGATGCCCTGCACCTTGCAAGACTCAGGCACGGCCTTCCCTGCTGCATGGGAAAGGGTAAAGGGGCAGTGGCCCAGTGCACTCCCCACTGGAATGTAGCCCATCTCACCCACCCAGAGACAGTCCCAGCCACCAAGGGAAAGGTGGCTGTCTATCCTCCACCAAGGCCTAAGGGCTCACAGAGATTAGCACAACCACATCTACCTTTTTCCTTTCCCAGCAAAATTCCACCCCAACATCCCAGCCACCTTCCCAAAGACTGCCTAGCCCTGAGCTGTCACATGTTCCTGATTGGGAAGCTCTCATGTGAAACAGTTCTCTTTTTATCTGGAAATCATTTTCATTTTATCTGAAGAAAACCATTTGCCAGGGCTGAGGTTGTAGCTCAGTGGTAGAGCCTTTGCCTAGCATATGAGAGGGCTGGGTTCCATTCTCAGCACCACATAAAAAAAATAAATAAATGAAGGTATTGTATCCATCTACCAATAAAAATATACTTTAAGGGGAAAAAAAAAGAAAAAGAAAATCATTTGCCAATACCTAAGTCTACCCAAGCCTCCAGGAACCAGAGATGAAGTAGTTCCCCCTTCACAAGAGAGCTCTGGAGTAAGAACAGAGCCCTGAGAACATGCTGGCAGCCGAGGATTCGGCCTCCAGGATGGCAAACGTGCCTGGCCTTACTTAGGTATTCAATAATTGAGTTCCTGGTGGGTTCCTGTGCTGAGGGATGGGGAGACACCAGTGAGCAAAATAGCCTCTGCCCTCAGAAAAATTGTAGTCCAAAGGAGAAAGCAGACAAAACCCCACAGAAACAAATGAAAGCTTTACAAATTGGGTTAGTACTGTGTGGCAGTGGAGTACAGAGCTGGAGGAGGGAACAGAGACCAGCAGAGCTGGCTGGGGGGAGGGAGAGGACCACCCGCTGCCTGAGGGCAGCATGGGCCAGGCAGAGGGACCTGGGAGCAAAGGGTCTTTAGCCAAGTGACCTAACACAGTGTTGACACAGCAGTTCTACCTCCTGCCTGGTTGTCCTGGTGCTGATGGCCGTAGCAACCCTCTTCCCTCTGAAGAGTGGTCCACGTTGGGTGACACATTGCAGATCTTCCTCATTGTGCGATGGGGTACATCCCAAGAAACCCACCGCAAGTTGCAAATGCTGTAAGTGGAAAGTGCATGTCGTGCTTAATACAAGCCCAACCCACTGAAGATCCTGGCTTAGCCCAGTCCACTACAAACAAGCCTGCAGTGGGGCAGAACCATGTCACACAAACCTGTTTTATAATGAAGGGTTCCAGGTCTAATTTATTGAGTACCATGCTAAAAGTGAAAAAAAGAATAGTTGTATGGGTGCACTTTTGCCCCATACAAGTCAGAAGACTAAGTCACATCATCTGAAGTTACTATGTGAGGTTACAGGGCCTGAAACTCGTCATCTCTAAGATGATGCAAACCAGGGCCAGATGACTGACCCATGTCAGTGAGTGTACGTCCAGGATCTTGGACTTGAGGCATGCTGCCTAGGTTTATAGCCCAGCGCTGCCACTGGCTGGGTGCGTGATGGGGGGCAAATCTCTTCACCTCTTTAGCCCTCAGTTTCCCCAGATGTAACGTAGGCATTGTGATAATACCAGCTTCGCAAAGCAGGTAAGAGGAGTAAATCAGTCAATAGATGTAAAACAGTGCCTGGTGTGCTGTACGCGCTGTACAGTATGTGCTGGTTGTGAGTGGTTTCCTCTTATTCCTACGTACCCCGATTGTGTCACACAGTTGACCTCCATCCCACTGCAGTCAGGCTGCCCTTGAGACATCCAGGGCAACCATGGGACAAAAGCAGGACAATGACTCCCAGCTCATCATGACTCAGGTAGGTTCTAAATGGCTCTCCATATGTATCCCCAGCCAGGTGTGGTGGTGTACACCTGTAGTCTCACTAGTCTTAGCCACTAGTGAGGCTGGGGCAGGAAGATTGCTCAAGCCCAGGAGCCCACAGCCAGCCTGAACATTAGGGAGACCTTGTTCAAAATAAATAAATGACCCTATAGGGTTGGGCATGTGGCAAAGGTAGAATAAGTGCTTGGCATGCACATCAACCCCAACAGTGGGAAGAAAAAAAAAAAAAGAAAACTAGAAATTATCAAATGCATGTCTGGGCAAGTTTTATCAGGCACCTCTAATCTGTTTCAGATGAGTCTTAATAAGAAAAGTATATTTTCCCCCACAGAAAGTCTAAAGCCCCACCTCAAACGGAAGTCACCTGACCACACACACAGTTTCTATCACAGGTCAGCTGCCCAGCAGCCTGACTCAGGCAGGGTGAGACAGGCCTGGGGGTCCGAAGAGAGAAACATGCCCATCGCTGACTCTAAGCTGAGCCAAACCATTCTGGTTTACCCAGCAATTCTAGAAAAATAATTAGTCCAAGATGTGAGCCGGACTAGAATTGCTTCCTTTGTGCCGGGAGTGGAATCTGACTTCGGTGGGACAATGTTGGTTTTATTCTACATGGATGTTTTGGCTTGGTTTTGGGCCACAGTGGCTCTGTGGAAATCTCGGGGAAGCCACGGAGAGGGCCTCAGGGCCAGCACTCCAAGCCAACCCCGACCTTCTCAGAGAAGTCTGTGTTTGTGGAGCCACCGCTTGATTGGGAAAACCGGGCCATCTTTGCAGTACTACTTCCACCTCCAGACCCAGCCCAGACAGCAAGATGGGGAAGGGCGTGGGAGCAGCGTGTTTCACAGGGAGATCTGTGAGAAGCGGGGAGCGTGAGGGGACCTGACCCTGTTCAACCCCGAGCTTGCCTCCGACTCCCACTTAAGGTGGAGCAAAGTTGGCAGAAGAATTCAGGTCTGAGGGTGGGAGGCTTGGTGGAGGCCCCCTCCCTTGATCATCACTTGTACCTCTCTGGCGCATGCTTTCCTGGGCTCCTCAGGTGCTTTCAGGAGGGGCGGGCTGAACTTAGAGGCTGATGGGGAAATCTCCTGAGGAAGCAAGGCGTGATGTGCCTCCCCTACCTGCAGCCCAGGAAATCAGGCCCGCACCCCAGAGTGGCGTGCACACAGCGGGGGGGGGGGGGGGGGGGGGCGGGGAGTGAAACCGGGGGTGGCCCTGCTTCCCAAGGCCAAGCTTGGGCCTGGTCTCATGGCCCTTCCCAGCCAACACATGCAGTCTTTGTGTCCAGTTCCTCTAGGGCACAGAGGGGGACCAAGCTGCTGGCTGTGGACACTCAGCACATTAGACTGGGGATAGAGGCACAAGGCATCCTCCCGCCTGGGGCTCAGTTACTTGGCCTCCAGTTACCGGCCTTTGCCCATCTGCCAACCTGACTCTTGCCCCAGGCCCTACCCACCTGAACAGAGCCTGCTTTAAGCTGGAAATCGGAGGCATTTCCTGTTCCATGTTGCTAAGACACTGCTTATAGGACTGTAATCCCAATAAATCATACATTCGTGGAGTAGGCAGGGTTCCCCTCCCCAGCCCCGCCCCAGGCTGCAGGGACCTCTTAAAACCAAGACCTTAAGACGTGTATTCTTTTTTTTTTTTTTTTCTTAAGGGGGAAAATGGGTCCTAGTGAGGGGCTTTAGAAGCCTTCAGATCAATACTGTTGGGCTCATTGACGTGATTCATGTCAAGGGAGAGATGAAAAGAAACCGAACAGTAGTGACACCTGGGTCTCCTGTCTCTGTTTCTTTGCTGCCAAGGCGGAGAGCCGGTGCTGCCAGAGAGCCCGCAGCCCACTCTCAGCATAGTGGTTGCATTTGTTTTCTCTGGTTTATGAGCCGGGCTGAGCACTGGTGGGCCGCTCGCGGGCAGGCTTCTGCTGGCTTTACGTGTTTATACTTGCTGTCAGGGAGGAGGCGGGGTGGTTGGCTGGACTGGGAGGGCTGGGGCTGAGGCATTTAATAGAACCAGATTCCTATGGCCTTTGTTGCTGTTGTGTGTTTTCTCTATCAACAGATACTAAACTCGCAGTCATAGTTCAGGTTTGCAGAGAACGACCACGTTCCAATCACTGAGCTCAGCACTTTGCATGCGTGTCTCCCACCATCTTAGGAGGTAGTTTTCTGATTTAGACCCCTTTTGCTCATGAGGCAACTGAGGCTGGGAGAGGGGAGCCAACATGCGTGGAGTCACACTGTTTGATTCATTGGGAATGCCCCAGAGCCCACGCACTTGAACTCTGCAGAAGGCACAGCTAGTTTCATGTGGAATCACTGAAACAAGAGGAGAGAGAGGTTTTCATCATTGAAAAAGTCTAGAAGCCACTAACTTCACCACTTTCTCAATAGAAAAACAGGCCTGAGGAGAGTAATGATATGCCCAAGTTCAATTGTATTGAAGAAACTGGAACTTTCTCCCAGTGAGGAAGCCTCAGATCCCTGTGCCAGGATTGTGCATGCAAACCATATGCCACCCTGGCATTTTCTCCAGATCTTGTGCCACCAGGGGGAGAGAGTCCTGCCCCATGCCTCTGCTGCCTGCCCACCCCAAGCAGTGTTGTCTTAGGGATCTGCCATGGTCTTTTAAGGCTGAGGTCCTTCCTAGTCCCAGAGACTCTTTCTAGGAGTCCACAGCTTGTTTTCAGAAGATACTACTTGCAGCCAGACACAGTGGTCCCCACCTGTAATCCCAGCCACTCTGGAAGCTAAAGCAGGAGAACCTCAAGTTCAAGGCCAACCTCAGCAACTTAATAAGACCTTGTTTCAAAATAAAATATAAAGGGCTGAGGGTATAGCTCAGAGCACTTGCCTAGTTCAAGGGCCTCAGGAGCAGATTCAATCCCCTGTACCACACACACACACAAAAAAAATGTTATTTGTATTTTCATCCTTGTCATGGGAGAGAGGGGTTTCCAGAGACCATGTGATGTGATGGTGATGTCACTCTAACAGCTAATGGGATGTGGAGTTATAGATTCATGCATTTTACCATTTTCTCGGTTTCAATTTCTGATGGTCATGCATCAATAGAATAACACACCTAAAATCTCTTTGAGGTTCTTGATAATTTTTAGAAGTATGAAAAGTGTCCTGAAACCAAAACCATCTGAGAACCACTACTCTTGAGTTATCAGACCCAGGCAGAGAGAAACTCATGAGGCAGAAGGACTGGGCAAGGCAGATTTCCTGGTCCTGACCCCTACACTCTGGCACAGAAAGACTTGCAACTGGGCTTAGGCCTGGCAGAGGCAAGAAGTGGGAAATAGCCTTCTGCTTTGGGAAGGAACAAGGCAGAGAGATCTTGAGGAAAGCACATGCATCAGTGGTCCTCAACCTTGCTCCTCCAGGCCCTTTCACCCTGGACTTAGAACACAGTCATGGCCATTGCAGATGGGAATTTTTATAGGGATTTTCCAGAGTGTCCAGTAATGTAGGCCAGCTCTACTCAACATGCTCAGTGGGCTAGTTGAAATTACCAGAAAGGAAACAGCATCCTGAAACCCATAGCCCCCAGGGGCATGTTGCTGAGAAAGCCTGTGAATCGCTTATCTCTTCACCTGTTCCAGGACCTCAGGCCAGGGAGTGAGTTTGCTAAGGAGAAAGGCCTGACAAAGTTGGACGGGGGCAGGTACAGCCTTATTTGGCAGTGGATGGGTATTAACCACTACCCAGAAGCAGAGGGATGATCTAAATTTCTCTGTATTGTAAGAGTATTGATCAGTGTTTAATTTAGGAAACAGAAACCACACTAGGTATTTTAAGTAGGAAGGGATTTAATGAAGGGTATTGGGCACTAACAGAATTACGGGAAGGGCCTCAGGAGCAGATTCTAGACTGAGCCTTCAGGAATAGCTGCAAGGACAACACCTTAAAGCCAGAATCAGGAAGTCTTTGCTGCTTTTACCACCACTGCACTGCCTCTGGAACACAAGGAAGAAAGAACGTAGACATTGGAATGTTCTGTACGTAGGGGGGAAAAAAAGACCTGATGCTTTCATGACCTCATTTACTAACAAAAACAGAGGGAACACAAAGGTGGCCTCTGCCTCACAGTCACTTATAGGAACTCATGAGCAGCATCTTCGTGGGGAAATCTAATTTGAATGTTGAAGCCCAGGTGCAAAGGAGTCTGGGAAGTATGGTTTTCAACTTTCCAGTGCCTAAGCAAGATGATACAATGGAGGCAGCATGAGCCAGTCCCCAGCATACACCCGCTGAGGTTATCAATACTGCATTTTCTCATGTGCCGAGTTCTAAGAGGCATGAAGCGGGAGAATGAGTCAAGACACCATCTGGTTAGGCTTCATGATTTCCCAAACTCCCTCTTGGGTTTCCCATAGTGCAGCTGGGAGATGCCCACTTAGAGCTTTAGCAGCCGCACTTGGCACATCATCCTGGCTTCTGGCCACAGTAGGAAAGAATGGCTGGCAGAGCCACCAGTTATCTTTTTATTTACACGTCAGTCACCACTGCTAATGGTTTAACCAAAGTCGTCTCCTTAGATTAGGAGGACTGGTAGATACAAGTGTCTCTCTGAGCTTGTCTTCCAGCCTTGTAATGAATTTTTGAATGGTATTTTTTTGAAATTCACAAAAAAAATATTTGGCAGGGGGAATTCACATGAGCAGTTACAATCAAGGGAGATCCTGTAAACAGAGGGATAATTTGTGGACGGCTTGTTTTTCCTCTCTGGATTACACAAGTTCCCCCATAAAGTTCTAACTTCCTACTCTAGTGAGTCAACACTGTGCCCTTCAAAATCAGACGTCATTCTTAACTGGGAAGAAACGTGACTTGGCCCATAACTGAAGACCTGAATATGTGACGCCGATGCTCGTTCCTACTTTCAGCCATTCAGCAAACATTCAAAGAGGATCTGTTGCACAGGCTTTGGAGAATACAGAGATGAGGAGGGCACCACTCCTGACATTAGCAGGAACAGGGGACACAGCTTTACTGCTGGAAGACTGAGGTCTAGGGGGTTTCAGAGCAGAAAGAGATGGCTTTTAGAGAGAATTTGGGAAGGCTTCTGGAAAGAGGTGACATTAGAATGGGGCCTTGAAGGACAAATAGAATCTAGACAGGCAGAGTTGAAAACTGACCCCTCTGAGTTGGGAGTGGGCAGGGTGGGCCGGAGAACCTCAAGGGCTGCTGGTCAGCCATGTCCTGGTAATAGGTATTCAGGGCCAGAGAAAGTGGAGTGAGGCTTTGGGCCTCCTTGAAGGCCAGGACTCTGTGAGGCCTTTCCAGCCTGTGGCCTCCCTGTGTCCACATGGTAGACCAACCAATTCAGTGACACAAACCCAGATAGATTTTCTGTAGCAGCAGAACCAGAACATCAGAATAACTTCCCAAAAGAACCACTTTCAAGGTCACATCTGATTTCTGTGTGTGTGTGTGTGTGTGTGTGTGTGTGTGTGTGTGTGTGTGTGTGTGTTTTAAGCATCTTTTGCCCTCAAGGAGAGGAACTTTTAAAACTGTGGCAATAGCCTGAGGTTTTAGAGACATGGAATAAGTGACAGGGCAGTCTCTGGTGGTCACCTGAAGAAACTGAGCAGGGAGAGAGCACATCTTTCTCCTGGCTGGAGTGCTTTGGAGTGTGTCAAGCGGAAAGATGGTGGCACACAGGCCCACTGCCTGAGAGCCCCGGGTATCAGGAAGTGGAGTGTGTGGGGCCTGGCTGCCTGCCCTGGCCTGGCGCCTGCTCCCTGGCTTAGCTTAAAAGGAAGGGTTGTGGGATGGGGCATCAGGAGGGGCTGGGGACTTAGACAGGAGGCCAACTCTTGGGCTGTCATCAGAGAGAACAGCCGTGAGGGGCGGGGTTCCAGGGCTGCCTTCTTGGGGTACTGTGAGGGAAGCGCACCATCCATTCAGGATGGACAGAGTGGGCTGGGTGACCATCGAGTCACCATGAATGGTGTGAATGGCGCCCCCTGGTGGCACATAGCATGCTTTGAAAGGTGTCCTCTGGAACTTGCAACTCAGCAGCTTTACTGACGACCCTTCAGTTGTCCTGCACCATGGCCTTGGGCTTTTGGTGTCACAGAGGCTTCCTGGGACTGATCTTCCCATAGGACTTTGGACTGCGACTCCTCCCTGAGTACCAGGCTGGAAGCCACCCTGGGCTGACCCAGGAGGTTGTAGGGACCACCTCAGCCTGGGCTCCAGCCAAGGGAGCAATGACCATGAACTGTACATGTGTGGGGTGGCGTGTCTCGTCTCATCCAGCCGCCCCACAGCCCCGGAAGACCCAGGTTGTACTATACGGCAGTTGAAGACGGTACTTTGGATGCTTAGGTGACACTAGCGTGTCTAGAGTTTGGGTCTGCATCTACTATTCAGGGGACCACCTTTCCCCGCTTCAGAGAGAGAACCTGGCCACTGAATCCCTGGAGGGGCAGGAGTCTCCATTGTGCACACTGGCAGCCTCCTTTCACTGCCATTTATAGACCCTGAGCTCTGCTTATACAGCCATCGTGGGAATTCCTCCTGACCCTTGACAAGCTTTCTGTGGAATGGGGGGCAGTTGAGGTCTCTGAGCAGAAGGACCAGGTCCCCTCCACACCTCGCAGCCTGCAGGTTATGGGGTGATTCAACTTCGTGGCCATTTTCTGAGACCACATGAACCAAAGGGGCCCCCTTGCTTCAGGGAAGCGTCCCACCGAGACCTGACCTCTCTCTGCTGCTCCCAGGCCCTTCATGCTGCTGCCACCGCTGATGGAGTGGATGCGCGTGGCCATTACCTATGCAGAGCACCGCCGCAGCCTCACGGTGGACAGCGGCGACATCCGGCAGGCAGCCCGGCTCCTGCTGCCCGGCCTGGACTGCGAGCCCCGACAGCTCAAGTAGGTACCCGTGTCCAGCCACTGGAAATTCTCCTCTTCTCCCTTTTTCCTCTAGTAGCTGGGAGGAGGTCAGAGAGCTGGGGCTACAGCCCATTCAAGCTGCTCTAAGGGTGTTCTCTACAAATGCCAAGACTGAGTGTTGTCCAAACCCCAATTTTTGACCTCTGCCCAAACCCCAATTATGGCCTCCTTGATCTGCATGGCCCAGGCCTGAACCATGCTCCACACTGACCCAACCAACCATCACAGCGGAAGCTGCCCGTTGGGCACCTGCCATTTGCCCTCTGTAGACGCACATTTTATCTGCGACTCTCCTTAGTAGAGTTGATTGCAAGTGAGATTCCAGACCTCTCCCTACCTTTGGACTTCTGGGCCTCCCCTGGAACTCTTAAAGAGAGACACAGTGGCAACTAGAACTTGGCCACCATAAGCACACTCTAGGTAGAGGGCAGCCTGCTCTGAGCAAAGGTCCAATCGGCCAATGCTTCCCTGCAGAGCAGCCCCTGAGAGGTTATTTCAGTACAGAGCTTGATCCCTGACAGTTGACAGCTCCCCAGAGCTCGGCACACTTGTTTAACCTGTTTATAGAAAAACAAGTGTGTGCTCTTCTTGTCACAGAACATGGTGAGACCACCACGACTGACCCGAGTGTCAGTCCCAGTCCTTCCCCCACCCTAGCCATGCTCACTGTCCACGTTAGCCCGGTCTAGCTGCGTCGTGGGTCATTGACAGGCAGGGTCCTAGTATGGTCGCGCTCACACACCTCTGGGTCTCTTCTGTGCAGACCCGAATGCTGTTTCAGTTCCTTCCGGAGACTGGATGCCCGAGCTGCTACTGAAAAATTCAACCAGGACCTGGGTTTCCGCATGCTCAACTGCGGGAGGACGGACCTCATCAACCAGGCCATTGAGGCCCTGGGGCCAGACGGGGTGAACACTATGGATGACCAGGTAACTTCTGAGAGCTCCACGAGGAGGGGCTTAGGGACCAGACTCGGGATTGACAAATTGCCAGAGACGTAGTCCCCTCTGTCAGAAACCTGAGAGTTACTCAGCTCTGTGCTTCAGAGAGGCGAGCTGTCTCCCATTCTAGATAGAATGTCAGCCCGGACGTTCCCGGGTACCCCTTGGACAACCGTGGGAATGTGACTTCACTTCCCTGTCTAGAGGACTGGTGACTGTCTCAGCTGGTACAAGGCTGGGAAAGAGCCCAGAGGAGTCAGTTCAGCCTCAAGCTATGGATCGTGACCCCTAACACCTACGGGTCTGCTTGTACCAGAGTCATGGAAACCCTTTGCCTTTGTGGACCTGACATTCTAACTGGACCTTGCAAAGGCCTCTCGGTCAACACAGGTGCCAGGGCTTCACGGGAGCCTTCATCTGGCTTCTGTCCCCCTCCCCTAGCAGCACAACGTGGAAGCTTGTGGACTTTAGCTTCGACAAACTGAGGGTTTAGTCCACCTTGGGCAAATCACAATACCTCCCCAGGGAGCTGTGGCCCCACCTCTAAGATGGAGTCATAGTACCGCCACGTGGGTAATGCTGAGAATTTTCCATCTAACAGCTAGTTTGTGCTCAGTAGATATTCACTCTGGGCTTTGCTATTGATATGATTGTTCAGGTTGCTGGCAGTATGATGGTGCTCCTAGAATCTGTCCATCGGGGCCTCGCTAGCCTCTGGATGTCCCTGAAGACGGGGTAGAAACAACCTGAAAGGGTAGTTCCTCCAGGGCTTAGAGCCTGCATTAAGCTTAGACTTGTGAACAGATGCATGGAGCAAAAAGTCAAGTGTGTGCACAGAGGGGTGAAGCAAGCCAAATTTTCATTCTTTTGCTGTTGACTTTTCTACAAAGGCTCAGCCTATTGTTCCTTAAACTTGGCGTTAGTAGAATGATGTGTGGGTGACCAGGCCATTTCTGTATCTCTGGGCACTAGGCAAGGATTGTGAGGTAAAGAGACTCATCTACACACTGAGAGATAGCTCCGCCCTCTCCCTCTGCCCTCACTGTCACCTGCCCATGGAGGCAGCGCTGGGAACTGCCTGCCAAACCAGGAGGGAGCCCCCACGTGGACTGCTCTGCCACACAAAATGGGAATCTCAGTCTCTCTCTTGTGACGCTGCAAAGTGCCGGCTTCAGAGCTCACATGGACCTGGGTTCCTGTCCCAGTTCCGCAGTTAATTCCCCTTTTCAGCTTCTCATCCGTGAAGCGGAGCTTATAGTAGAGCCTGCCTCGCGGGAACAGCCCAGTGACCAAACCAGCCCACCCATAGTGACCCCTTCCCTGGCAGGGAGCGTGGGTCCCCTGCAGTCCTCCTCCATAACAGTGGCGATGCCAGCCTACTCCCTGTGCTCAGCCCCGTCTATGTATAAACTCACCCTCTTTTCTGCAGCCCTGTGAAGTAGACACAGCTGTCATTCCTGTGCTAAAGAGGACGAAACCGAGGCCCAGAGAGGACTCGTAACTTGTACAGTTCCCTCGGCAGAGGCAGCTGTTGTGCCCAAGTCTGGCTGTGGGCCCTTGCTTGCCCCCCTCTGGTATCTGCGGAGCTTGTGGGATTGCAACTGCTCAGCCTGCAGGTGCCCTGTGTCCAAGGGGCCCAGGAGGCACAAGGTGCAGGGGACCTCGGGATGAGCAGTTGGATCAGGCAGGAGACCCACCACATCTGGCATTTCTGAGGCAAAGGCCTACGGGATATGGGGTCTCGAGTGTCCTGTTCCAGAACGCTGAGCACCTGTCTTTGGTTCGCGCAGGGTATGACGCCGCTGATGTATGCGTGTGCTGCGGGGGACGAGGCCATGGTACAGATGCTCATTGATGCTGGGGCAAATCTGGACGTCCAGGTGAGCAAGCGGCAGGACGGTGCCAGGCCCTCACTTGGCAAGAGCACCCCAGGGTCTCCACCAGCCAGGCTGTGGGTGATTTTTCAGACAACTGGGTTGATGTCTCAAGAGAATAGAAATAAAAAATACAGAGATCAATACAAAGAACAGTTTCCTTAAAATTTGGGCTGAGAGGGTGAGCTGACGGAAAGAGAACCGCCAGGATTCTTTTTCTACAGAACCTTTCCCTGCTTACCAGCCTAATCCCAAGCCCTCCCCATCATACTCAAATACTTCTCCCTGTGTCTCTGAGACGTAATGTGGTCTTTTGCCCAACAATATTTACATCATTAATTGGACATCTACCCTTTTTAAATTTTTATTTTATTTTTAGTTATACCTGATAGTAGAATGTATTTTGAAAGAATATAAATATATAAAGTATAACTTATTCTATTAGGTTCCCATTCTCGTGGTTGTACATGTTGTGGACTTACCGTTTGTGTATACAAATACAAGGCCAGGAAAGTTATGATCAATTAATTCTACTGTCTTTCCTATTCCCCCCCTTCATTATCCTTTGTCTAGTCCAATCTATTTCTATTATTCTGCTTACCAACCTCCCTTTAGGTTAGCATTCATAAATCAGAGAGAACATTTGGCCTTTGGTTTTTTCAGATAGGCTTATTTCACTTAGCATGATATTCTCTAGTTTACTGACAAGTGCCATAATTTCATTTTTCTTTATGGCTGAGTAATATTCCATTATATATATATATATATGTATTAATATATTGAAAAATCACATTTTTTATCCATTCATCCATTGAAGGACATCTAGGTTGTTTCCATAGCTTGTCTATTGTGAGTTGAGCTGCTATAAACATGGATGTGGGGCTGGGGATGTGGCTCAAGCGGTAGCGCACTCGCCTGGCATGCGCAGGCACTGGTTTGATCCTCAACACCATATAAAAATAAAATAAAGATGTGTCCACCGAAAACTGAAAAATATTAAAAAATTCTCTTCAAAAAAAACATGGATGTGGGGATATAGCTCAGTTGGTGGAGTGCTTGCCTAGCAGGTACAAGTCCTGGGTTCCATCCCCAGCACACAAAGTATCCCCAGCATACTACTGCGTCACTGTAGTATGCTGTTTTTAAGTCTTTGGGGTATAGACTGAGGAGTGGGATAACTGGGTCAAATGGTGGCTCCATTCCAAGTTTTCCAAGGAATCTCCATACTGCTTTGCATAATTAGTTGCACCAATATGCAGTCCCACCAGCAATGTATGAGAGTACCTTTCTCACCACATCCACATGAACATTTATTGTTCCTTGTATTCTTTATAACTGCCATTCTAACTAGAGTAAGATGGAATCTCAGTGTAGTTTTAATTTGCATTTCTTTAATTGCTACCCTTTCTTTTTGAGCCTTATCCACACAGTGCTCCAGGTAGATGTTACCAATTGAATGTACAAAGCACTTGAATTGACTCCAGTTCACCATCCCCTTCATTAAGATGCCTGTGTCACCTGCCCAGGAACATCACCTACCCTAAGGTCATCTACCTTAATCATGTGTTGTTTTTCTCTAGGTTCCAAGCAACTCTCCCAGGCACCCCTCCATCCACCCCGATAGCAGGCACTGGACCTCCCTGACATTTGCCGTGCTGCATGGACACATCTCTGTAGTCCAGGTGAGCCCCTCCCACGTGCACAGCATGCCCCTGCTTCCCAGATATCACCCCAGTATCACCCCTAAGGGAGCAACTGCTGTGAATCAGACCTCAGAGACACTGTTTAAGGCTGGCTCCCTGATCAATAGGGCAGCAGCCCACCCACTGTGCCTCGAGAAAGGAGCAAGTAGAAGGATATGTGTGGAGTTGTGGGAAACAAGAATCAGACCCAAGAACAGGGTCAGGCATCAGTTCCTCTCGTGCATCCCAGCATGTGCTGGGGCTTCTCACCTCTGACCTCTGTGTCACAATCTGGCTCTATGCCTTGGTGTCCTTCCAGTTCTGCCCCTCTTGGTCTGTTCCCAGGTCCTGAGAGGGGACAGCTAGCACAGCTCAGCTGTCAAGCCAAGCTACAATGCTGCCCACCTTGGCCTAGGATGCCCCGCTGGCGTGGGGTGGGGTGGGGGTTCTAGAAGCGGAAGCTGTGGGCAGCGCAGCAGGCACACACTACTCAACTCCCAGGTCCTCAGGTCACTGGGGCCTGCAGGGTTTCCTGGCCCTTCCTCATGGAAGCCCCTATTATCTCTTGTCCCCTGATAGATTGGAAGTTCTGAGGGCACAGATTGTATCGAGCTTATTTGTGTTTGTCAACCTAGCCCTGACGTATACTAGGGACTCCAAATGGTCATTGCCTGGCTGGCTACCTCACCTGGCCTGCTTTGCAGTTACTGCCCTATGAGCACCTGGGCAGAGGGCCCGTAGGGTGTGCCCCGGGCTTGCCTGGACTGGCGCCCAGTTTCGCCCCGTCGGGCAGGCCTTCCCCTCCACGGCCTCTGCACTGACCCAGGCGGTGGGAGTGACTGATTTCTGACTGACAAGCCTCCAGCAGGTGGCCCCCACCCCGCCACCCCCAAGTGGATCTGAGAGTCAGCCTGGGCAACGCCCCTGCCCAAGGGCCAGGCCCAGCCCTCCTGGAACTGCTTGGTATCTGTTAAGCCTGCCCGTGATGGAGCAAGGAGAGGCCATTTGTTGTCCTGGATAGTGTGTGACATTCTGCCCGGCTCCCTCACTTGCCAGCCTGGGGTACTAGCTCTTGAGCCCATCGTGGGCTAAGCTGATTCACTTCATTTAATCTCAGCAGCACCACAGGGCAGGCCTCTCCTCCCATCTTGCAGACAGGGAAGACTGAAACTCAGGGTGTTGATGTCCCTGCCCTGGTCACTCATGGTCAGTGGCCAGCACGGCACCCTGCTGCCTCCCAGGGCCTCAGTTTCCCACTGTAGGTCACAAGTGACACTCTCTACTGTCATCTGTGTGAGTTCTCAGAAAGGTAACTGACGCATTTGGGAAAGCATTTGAAAAAAAGCAGTGACTCATAAGTTCATGGCCCAGGTTCACAAGAGTGAAGTTGAAGCTTCTAAAATTTCTGAGCCCTGAGGGTAACCAGGAGTTCTAAAGGGGCCAGGATGAGTTGTGTCTTGATCACATGCCTGGGGAGAACTGTTCCCCAGTCCCCCTGTGCACTGAGTGATGTCCTCCCCCTGTGTCCTGGCAGCTGCTGCTGGATGCCGGTGCCCATGTGGAGGGCTCAGCAGTGAACAGTGGTGAGGACAGCTATGCGGAGACACCCCTGCAGCTGGCCTCTGCGGCTGGTAGGTACCCCACTGCCCTGCCCAGCCAGGCCTCTCATTGCCAGGAGGCTCCGTCTGCCTTGTGGAATCACCTGGCTGGGCGTTTGGCCACACACTCCCTTTGGGAATGCTTGAAATCCATCCTTCTGGGCCACTGGGGGCTTCCCCTTGTCCTCATCCATCAGTGTTTCTGCTGAGTGTAGTCCCCAGACAGGTCAGCAGGGGAGGTGGGGCAGGACACACCTTCCTCCTCTCTACCTCTCACCAGCACTCCATCTGCACCACATGCAGTCAGCATGGCTCCCCACGCCCGTATTCAGAGTTTAGAGTGCCCCTGTCCCCATCCCTTTTGCCTTAGCATTCCTGGTCAGCCACCATCTCATTGTCCTGGCATTGACCCCTTGTCTTTTAGGGAACTACGAACTGGTCAGCTTGCTGCTGGGCCGAGGCGCCGATCCCCTCCTCAGCATGCTCGAGGCCAATGGCATGGCCTCCTCCCTCCATGAGGACATGAACTGCTTCAGCCACTCGGCTGCCCACGGCCACAGGTACCTGCCCCCAGGGTGCCTGCCCCACCTGACCTGGGGGCACTAAAACAACCTCTCAGCAGCCTGAACACACACACCCCAAGTGGTAGCAGAAGAGCAGCCTTTCCAGAAGCTAGAGCCTGTGTCAATGAGAAAGATGCAGATCCACAGGGGCCTGAGACAGTGGAGGCCTGGAGACACTGGTGGTGGGTGGCTCAGAGACTGGAACTGAGTAGACAGTCCCATTCAATAAGCTGGCTACAGGGCCTGCTCAAGATCACTTCCCCTTCATGCTTGGTGGTAGTTTCAGGGTACCTTAGGGACTTTCATAAAGTGCATGGCTCACCCAGGTGGAAGCTCCTGTGGCTTTGCAGGAAATCACATTTTGCTCCAGAAACAGATGGTGGATCTTCCCAGGGTTTTAACAGAGTGTCAACAGTCAAACTACAGCAAGACCATCCTGGGGTGGTGGGGCAGGCAGAGGAAAAAAGAGGTTATTAGAGGGCAAAGAAGGAGCCAGAAAAGGGCTGGTGGACCGGTCACCTGCTTGCAGCTCTCAGGTGGCTTCTCACCACAAGTCTTGTGTTCTTGCAGTGCCTGGTCCCCTATTCTTGTCCTCTGTGCTCGCCCACCTAAAATTCACCTCCCTTCTGGTCCGGTCTGCCATCCTGCCCGGGCCTCTCTACCCTGTGGGCAGCTGTTTGTTTCTCTGCCTCTCTGGGACACAGGCTCTGTGCTGTGAGTTTGGAGAGGTGTGGAGAAGGCCTGGCTCCTAGGTGACATTTGGGTCCCACTGTGCTGTAGCCACCCCAGGATGTCACAGGAGGAGGCTGGTCTGCACGGCTCCCAGTGTGGCCTTGAGCAAGATGTGGTTGGTCATAACCTGTAACTGGTGAAGCCTGGGGGACGCGGCAGTTCAGGAGAAGGCACTTGTCGAGCCTCCTATCCTACATTTGTATGAGTTCCACATAGGACGGCACGGGGGGCTGGACTGCTTACGTACTGTCTTATTCACTTCCTCGTTGACTCAAGAACAAATGCGGACTGCCTAGGTGTGTCCCTGTTTCAGGCACTTTTATGTGTGCTGCTGTACAGGAGTTGCTGCCACGCGTCAGGCTCTGCAGGCGCACAGTGGCTTAACATCAGCCCCTGGAGAAGGTGATGCTAGTGCCCTGTCCTACAGGTGACAGAGAAGTCAGGGCTCAGTCTATGAGAATCCCGTAGCCAAGATGTCAGGGACTGGTTAGCCCCAAAGCCTCTGATACGTCAGTAATACAGGATAGCAGAAGGGTGGGGTTCCTTGCACCCTCCCTTGTCTCTTGCAGATGGCCGGAGATGGGTACCTGTGTGGGAGGGGAAGGAGCCCTCAGGTGCCCTGCAGCAGCCCATCTGGGCCACAAGGCACTAGAAAGCCACTCAGATGGGCACTGCCCATTCATGTAGGGGACCTCAGATCTTATCCTTTGGCCCACAGGAATGTCCTGAGGAAGCTCCTGACTCAGCCACAACAGGCCAAAGCAGATGTGCTGTCCCTGGAGGAGATCCTGGCTGAAGGCGTGGAGGAAAGCGACACCTCGAGCCAGGGCAGTGGCAGTGAGGGGCCCATGCGGCTGAGCCGAACACGCACAAAGGCCCTGCAGGAGGCCATGTACTACAGCGCTGAGCACGGCTACGTGGACATCACCATGGAGCTGAGGGCACTGGGTGAGGCCCCGCAGGCTTGCATACAGCAAGCACACCTACACCCAGGCACGCAGTCACCCAGCAGGCCAGAGGGCTGGGACCTGCAGGGTAGACCAAGGCCTCCGGGCAGCTGAGCACAGGTGTGGCTGGGGCATGTCTGCTCCCTGACCAGGACAAGTGATGCCCTGGGCCTCAGATGGTCCTTAGCAGTGACAAATCAGGAGGTCATGGCCCCAGGCCTGCCCTCCTCCCTGGTCACAGCCCAGAAACAGAGCACTGGGAGCTTCTGTGGCACCCTGAGAATTTGTACAGAGTCACCAGGTCCGGTTGCTTGCCCAACCTTTCAGTGCTTGGGTGTACAAGGCTGAGGACTTTGTGTCCTCGAGGGAGGCTGGTCAGATAGACCTACTTGAGCCAGGTCCTATGTTAGCTGCACACCATGCAGTACCTGAGTCCCAGATGCCTCTCTTCCCATGGGTTTGGTGCTGATGATCCTCAAGAATGGGAAGGCATCACCCAAAGCATGAGGCCTGGTACCCACCGTAAGCACTTGGTCTGTGATAGCAATGTTATTACCCAGGGCCATAGTGCACAAACCCTCAGGGCTGGGCCAGAAAAGCAGCGAGGCGGCTCTGCTGGGAAATGGGGACATCACTCTTGCCCAGTGTGCTGGCCCCACCCACCTCCCTGGGTCTCTGGGCAAGGCCACGGGGCCTTTTTAATTCCATCAGGCTGCGGGGTGAGAAGCTACCACTCTAATTGCCAGGAATGACTGGTTTTTGTCTTGAACTTCACATAGCAGTTTTAAATTACTCTGTGGCCCAGCTGACACACTCCAGGGAACTGGTAAACATTATACACCTAGATGTGCACTGGCATACCAAGCTGGCTGCTGGGAACCCCTCTGTGATAGGACAGGGTTCGTTTCAGGTTTCTGTATAGGATGTCCTGCATACTTTCTGGGGTATCCACGTCTACCTGGCCACCCCTCCAGAACTTGTGGATCTTCCCCAGCAAATAATTCTAGGGCCCAATAAGCAATGAGGAAAGAGGTTTGGTGGTGGGTTTTTAGAGATTGGATCCCCTGCAGTTGGGCTGAAGTCATTCCTCCACCTCAGGTGATGAGAACCTGAGATGGCCCTCTGGCTGACCAGTGAGGCCTCTACATGAATGAGTGTTCTCGCCACACTGGGAGTTGTCACTCAGCTCACAAGGATGGGGCAGGTGGCCAGGTAGGGGGTCATGGTGAGAGCCTGTCACAGGGTCTGTGCTGAAGTGCCTTGCGAGGTGAATGACGCCTCCCCCACTGGCAGGTGTCCCCTGGAAGCTGCATATCTGGATCGAGTCTCTGCGGACCTCCTTCTCCCAGTCGAGGTACTCCGTGGTGCAGAGCCTGCTGCGGGACTTCAGCTCCATCAAGGAGGAGGAATACAATGAGGAGCTGGTGACCGAGGGTTTGCAGCTCATGTTTGACATCCTCAAGACCAGCAAGGTGAGTGTGACCAAGCCATGGGCACCCTAGCACCGGGGCTTGTCCAGCCTGTAGCCTGGCCGCTGCAGGGACAGGCATCTCTGGCCAAGCCAGTTCCAGCAGAACAAGACAGCGGCTGCTATAATCCTAGCCTAAACCTTGAAATAAACTGATGTATCTGCAGCAATAGAGGGGCAGTGGTGGCTCATGGGCCCTCTCTGCCTCCCACAGAATGACTCAGTCATCCAGCAGCTGGCCACCATCTTCACACACTGCTATGGTAGCAGCCCCATCCCCAGTATCCCAGAGATCCGGAAGACCCTGCCAGCCAGGCTAGGTGAGGCCTGTCTCCTCTTCCTTTTCTCCCCTTTGTGCCCCATCCCTTCCTTCAGCACACTTAGAACCCTGGAGGTGGGCACCTCCGCCAGTTTCCCCTCTTACCCTTTTCACAGACCCTCACTTTCTGAACAACAAGGAGATGTCAGATGTGTCCTTCTTGGTGGAAGGAAAGCTGTTTTATGCACACAAAGTCCTGCTGGTGACAGCTTCCAACAGGTACGAGCCACGGGTAACAGCGGCAGCTAGTCAGATTGGAGGTGCTAGAGCAGAGTAGCCAGAAGTAGTAGCACCTGCAAGCCCTTCCCGTCACCAGAGTCCCCTCTAACCCTGGTGTGTGTGTGGGGGGCCCCGGCGGCTGAGACAGACTGCATAGCAGGCACAGTAGGAGCAGGGCCCAGAGTGTAACAGGAGAGCTCAGAGGAAGGGCTGTCCGTCCTGCTGAATTATTGCTTCTGAAATGAAGAGGCAGGGTTCCACCAGAGTCATTAGGCCAGCCATCATCCCAGGATGATATAAAATGTCACTTGCCTCAAGTTATTTTGGGAACACACAGTCATTTTTTACAGTGCTCCGTCTTCCAGTTGCTAGTCAGGCGACAGACGGTGCCTTCCACCACGATGATGGAGTGAGAAGTCATGTTCACGCCTCTCCTTGGTTCATCTTTTTTGCCCCAGGTTCAAGACACTAATGACCAATAGATCAGAACAAGATGGGGACAGCAGCAAGACCATCGAGATCAGCGACATGAAGTACCACATTTTTCAGGTATGTAGCTCAGTGCTGTGCTCTTCTGGGTAGAGGTGCCTTCCCCCATAGCCTACCCTTGTCCCTCTGGGGTTAGGTACAGCTGTGAGTTGGCCTTGCTCTTCCACTGTCCCTCGTGCCCTGATTTTCGTGGTCAGATGAGAGTGTTGAAGTCCTCCCGTATACAGAGAGCCATCCCAGTGTGGGGCTGGGCTTCAGAGCCTGGCATGGGTCCTGAACTTGAAGCTCCAGACCATCTTCAGATAGGCATATGCCCTTGTATCAGCGTGAGCTCCCAGCAGTGAGCCTCCTTGAGGGCTTGCTGGAAACAGGCCCTGGCCCACCCCGGCCTCCTGCCCCAGACCCTACACCTTCAGAAGCTGCCCAGGTGGGTCACTCACATAGTGCAGCTGGGGAAAGGCTGGTATGGGAGGCACTCCATTCCCCAAGCATCAAACCCTGGCCAGGCAGGAAAAACTGAGGAGCCTCTCCTGGTCACAAAGGATCAGGAGGACATAAAGGTTATGTGGTAAAACTCCAGTCCAGGCAGGGTCTGGAGGAGGATCTCTGGCTGAGCTCCTCCGGAGGCCAAGAGGGTTTCATCTAAGGAAAGAAATAACAGAAAGCATATCATGGTATGGATGTACAGGGAGCCACCAACAGAATGGCTTATTTCCTTTCCCATGCTCCCTTGAGTCACATGTTTACTATTTACTAGAGAGAGATAACAGGATCTCCAGTCTCAGCAAGAAGAAGAAATGAAACAGAGGGGTATGCATGGGGTCTGGTGGTACAGGAAAAGGGCATCTTCCCCAAATGTGGGGAGATGAGGGGGCACATCTTGCCATCTCAAGGACCAGTGAGAAGGAGCTCCAGGTAGAGGGAACAGCAAATGCAGAGGCCCAGAGGCCATGGGTTATCAATTTGGAACCACCAGGAATAAGCCATGGCCTGAAGGACTTGGACCCAACAACTGGACTGGGGAAGCTTCAAAGGCTTTTGGGAGGATGGGCTCTCATCACAGCACAGCAATAGGGAACATAGGCATATTGTTATCCCCTTTTGGCTGATGAATCAGAAGCACAGAGAAGTTGAGTATTGGCTTAGGTTACACAGTTGGAAAGTGATAGAGCCAAGATTCGAACTCCAGACCTGTGCAGCATTTACGTTTAGAAAGGACCAGGGGGCATGACTCTACCTGGAGCCCCAGCAGGAGACAGAGGGAGTGGACTGGGGTGAATGATGGGACACAGTAACTGACCAGGGGAGAATGGGGGTGGGGGAAACAGGGAAGAGACCCAAGGTTCTGGCCTGAGTGTGGAGGCGTCTTCCTTTCCCTCTTTCTCATCCCTTGTCAAACTCACTGGGGCAGCTTCACATACTTGTTTGGTCCAGGAATCCAAAGTTCAGGTGAAGGTGGAAAACACAGTGGAGTCATAACAGAGGCAGGGGTTGGTGGAGAATGGGGACAGAGTGACAACGCTGGGACATGTGGAGCTGGCTGCCCAGCAAAGCTACTTTGCTTACCTGCTGGGCCAAGGGAGGGCAGAGCAGATCAGGCTTAGCAGCTCCCAGGTGACTTCTCAGGGTTGGTCGAGAGGTTAAATAGGAACAGGACCAATATTTGTGGCACATATGGCTTTGAAAGTACTGCCTCCTCCCCAGGCCTCCGAGGCTGATGGTGGACTTATCCCTTGCGGGTCTATGTATACAGACTCTGCAGTTAGAAGGGGGTGTCCTGCAGGAGAGGCCCCCCAAACATCTACTCCTGATTTCCAGGCTCCTCTGGAGGGATCAGCCTACAGCCACAAGCCAGGATCAGGGTTTCCTAACAGAGCCACCCCAAGATACCTCAGTAGCTCTCATAGAACTGAGAAGGAAGGAAAGAGCTCATCACCTTTGTTTTCTAATGGAGGAAACAGAAACCCGAGATCAAATCTCATATAAAGATAATGAGAATCACATATTACAGATTAAAATATCCTAGTCAGATTTTTTAAAACACTAAATTAACTGGATGTGCCAGTATATGCCTGTAATCTGAGCAATTCAGGAGGCTGAGGCCAGAGGATCACAAGTTCAAGGTCAGCCTCACCAACTAAATATTAAAAGCGCTGGGGATGTAGCTCAGTGGTAAAGCATTCCTGGTTCAATCCCAGTACCTACCTGCCAACTAAAAAAAAAGTTTAAATTAATTTTAATATGTAATTACTGAGATGTTTTACCAAGATTTCAAAATCCAGTGTGTATTTACACAGTGTATCTTAATCTAGATGAGTCACATCTCAAGTGCTTGGAAGCCACATCTAGCCAGGGCTAGCATATTGGATGGTAGGTCTAGAGACTTAACAAGCAAGGTAAACCTAGGCCTTTGAAGAACAGCTCCAAAGGTCCCAACCCTGCCATTCTGACATGGCTTCTGAGGTCCCGTCTCTGCATTACAGTCTCCTGGTGGCCCACTCACAGCAGAAGGAAAGCCTGCCATCCCTGTACAGCTGGTCCTGCCTGTGGCAGCCCTTAGGGCAGGTGACCCCATCTGCTGGGGGCTGCCAAGCTATGCAAAATTAGCCTCCTTCCGCAAGGCTCCAAGGGAGCAGTTCTGACCTGGCTTCTGGGGACCATATGCATCGGGAAGACCCCAAGGAGGTCCACGCACTGCTGGCAGGGGCTTATAGAAATCAGCTGCTAAAAGCCAGCACGAGGTGGCCTTCCAGGCTGTGGCAGGGGGCCACAAGATGGCTGCCTAGATCCCCAGCCCCTTGCCAAGGGGCTGCTCTGAGGCCATCCCTTAGCAAAGAATCCTGGAAGATTTGACCCACCTACCCTGTTCCAACCCTAGGCGTCTAGCATCTGTGCCTTGTCCTGCAGGCACGGCCACTCAGCACAGGAGGGCTGAGACATGCACCATCCCAAGGGACAGACAGTGGAAGTGCAATTATAATATGGCTATGCAGCCTCCCTCCAGGGCTGCACAAGGCCCACGAGGCTCACTTTCCTGGGGACAGGTTGATGGCTCCCAGTACCTGGCCCCGCAGGCTGCTCCTCTTCCCACCACTGGGCTGTCTCCCAGAACCTCTGGTGCCTCTCGGGCCTGAAGGCCAGTCCTAATAGAGCCCAAGTGCGCTGGCTGGAGCCTGTTTACCTAGTCGCTTGCCAGAGCCCTGCTGGGGCTGTTTCTTCAGCCAACCCGAGAGAATCGTTTTTCTTTTTCCAGCTGGGAACCTCACCAGGCTCCAGTGTGATGGCAGAGTTTGTAACTTAGATTTAAAAACTAAATATAGCTCCCCTTCCTGGGGCATGGCAGACCCCCATCAAATTCCTGAAAGCCCCAGGCAGAGACATGAGCCCCAGATGAGGACCTAGGCTCTACACTTTGTTTTTAGGGGACAGACCTGACCTGCCTGAATGTTCACATATGGCCTTCTGAGGTGGCAAGTTAGACAGTTGTCCCCTCGGAGACTCACCTCCCTCCTGGCTCCATGTGTAGAATTTAAAGCCAAGAGCAGTGTGGAGACACATGTGGCCGACTCAAGCCAAGCCCTCTTCTCTCCAGGGCTCTCAGGGTTGTCATGAGGCTAAAAGGGAAGCCCCACCCACCCCAGGACAGGAGCCCATCATCCAAGGAAGGTGTCAGGAGAAGGTCTTGGAGATGGCTGCAGGAGGTGGCATTTCAGGGAAAACACAGCATTTGAGAATCTCACTCTGAGCAGAGAGACAAAGTTAGGGGACTGCAGCAAGACAAGATGGGAAGGCCCAGGGGAGCACCCTGGGGGCTGGGTATGGACCTGCACACTGTGTCTGAGTGGTTCTCACCAAGGGCCTCTTCCGTGGCAGATGATGATGCAGTACCTGTACTACGGAGGGACAGAGTCCATGGAAATCCCCACTGCTGACATCTTGGAGGTGAGCAGGGGGTCAGTGTCCCTCATCTTCTCTGCATGTGTGCTCTCCAGCTCTAGGTGCCTGTAGGCCTCAGCCCCACTCTCAAAAACAGCATTTGGAGGGGTAAGAGGGGAGGAAGGTGACTTCTATGAGGACCTCATGCTTCCTTGTTGGATCCTTCCTTTCATCTGCCAAGAACAGTTCTGAAATAAGTTTGGAGACTGGGAATTGTGTACAGCACTGAGCCCACAGGTTAAAAAAGGACAGATGGGGACTGGGCCTCTTACTCACCTGGCCACTGCTGGCCGGGGGGGCTTGGTTCAGCAGCTCATGTAGATGAAGCATGACTCAGACCTGACATTGTTTGTCACCTATTCTGTGCCTCCCCCATTGTCCCTGTTAATACCCAGATGGCCTAGAGCAAAAACAAATCCAGGCCATCACCTCTGCCCCGAAACTGAATAAGAAGAAGGCTGGCCTAAGGCTTGGAGGAAGCAGGGCACACTCTGATGCCCAGGCCACAAGCCTGGTCACAAGTACTCAAGTCTGCTTTGCCTCCCTACCAGCTGCTGTCTGCTGCGAGCCTGTTCCAGCTGGACGCCCTGCAGAGGCACTGTGAGATCCTGTGCTCACAGACCCTCAGTGTGGAGAGTGCTGTGAACACCTACAAATATGCCAAGGTGAGCACTAGGGACACTGAAGCCACCTCCCAGTCACACACTACTCCACTGGCTCTGCTCAGTGGCCACACCATGGGAAGGGCAGGGGAGAGTGCTGAGGTGTTAGTAGCAACCTCCTCTGTAGCCTCTGATCACTGCCACCCACACATGGTCATATTCCAGCTTGGCCACGCCATGGAGCTCTGTGGACCAGAGAGGTAACCAAGTCTGTCAAATCAAATCCTCAAGTTCCCTTGGCTTCCTCCCACCACCCCGTCTTCCACATTCCAGCAAACAGAACTGTAATCTGCTTGACTCAAAACCCATTAGTTTTGATTTTTTTTTAAAAAAAAAAACCTCCCACATCTTGGTCACCTACTTCTGATAGACATTAACAGTCTGTCCCTTCCATCTCCTGTCCCCACCCTGCAACCTCAACTCTGCCTTGGCCTCCTCCCCCTACTCCCTTGCCTCTCTTCTGCCAACCCAAAGGTTCTTTTGAAAGTCCAAATGTCACCCCCTAATTGAGGCCCTCAGAGGTTTCCCACTGCTTGCAAACTAAAGAGCCAACCCTCAGTGCTCCCCAGGAACCACAGCACAACCCCCACCTTGACACACTAGCCTGCCTTCTCAGTTTGCTGAGGTCTCCTGTGACAGCCATTCCCTCTTCCCAAGTCCAGCCCTTTGCGTCAGATGGTCAGATGTCCCCAGACCTCCCACAAGCCACCCTATCACTCTACATCACCAGCTTTTATCTCCTTCGCAGCCTTGGGCACTGTCTGCAATCACCTTATCTGGCTGATTCCTTGACTGTTGTCTCCCCATCCCAAAACATTAGCTGCAGAGAGCCTTGTAGAGACGTGACCTCAGCACCTAATGCCCAGAGCCAGCTGACGTGTGTTCAATTAAGTTATGAGCATCCACCAAGTGGGCACTCCTGTGCTAAGCCTTGCGCTGGACGCCAGACAGTCCCTTCTCTTAGCAAGGGGGATGACTGCTATTCAATAAGATGTCACTCATGTGACATAGGCAAAGAAAGACTTCAATAATACTCTTGATGGCACAGCTAGGACTTGAACCAATAGGACCTGCTCCCAGAAAGTGCTTATGGAAGGGACTCAGATATGGGGGAGGTGGCCTCAAGATGCAGATGGGGAACACTTCCCCTGGGGCCAGGGCAAAGTTTAAGCTGGGCTTTGGCCCTGGGTGGGTGGGTGACATCTGGGGCTGAGGTTGGGGGGTAGTTGCAGGTAGTCTGTGCAAGTGTACCTCACCCCTCTTCTCCCTGCCCACAGATCCACAATGCCCCAGAACTGGCCCTGTTCTGCGAGGGCTTCTTCCTCAAGCACATGAAAGCCCTGCTGGAGCAGGACGCCTTCCGGCAACTCATCTACGGCCGCAGCAGCAAAGTGCAGGGCCTGGACCCGCTGCAGGACCTGCAGAACACCCTGGCGGAGCGTGTGCACTCTGTCTACGTCACTTCCCGAGTGTGAGGCAGAAGGGGGAACAGCTGGCCCACACCATGGGGGTACAAAAAGGTGCCAGGAACAGAACCACCAGGGCCCTGCAGAGGAGACATAGGCGCTCAAGGGGCTGTTCCCTTCCTTCCCCCAGACACCCACCCTGGTGTTGATAGATCCTGGGTAGGCAGATGGCCCTGAGCCAACCCATCATGCTAGGCAGCCTCAACCCTGAGCTAATGGATTCAACAGCCGGTGACTGGCAAAGGGGCGTATGGCACTTCTCTGCACATTTTTACCTAAAGGACTTCCCAGCACCCCCACCACATGCCCTTTCCCCTCAGATAGTTCAGGAGCAGGTCCGACCTACCCCTGCTCCAAGCTGTACCTGCCCCTGGGCCTCACTGAGCTCTGACCATCGAAGCTGGGGCTCTTGGGACGGTTGGCATACTAATGAATGTATAGAATGTAACCTCTGAGCCCAGACCATTCAGTGCAAAAGCTGGTATTTTCGTAAGTGTCCAGAGGAAAGGCCGCCCAAATTTCCGCACCTGTCTTTCAGGCTGTGCCTTTGAAAGGCTTGGCAGGGGCCTGCTTTGAGTCTTCCATTTTCTCTGGAGCCTGGGCCTACAGAGACCCTCATTTTAGGACTGCTAACTTGCAATTCCAGCTGATGGCTTCTGAGGCCAGGGTGCTGGCAGAGCTCAGTGGCCTTAGCTATGGCTGCTGCTGTTAGCGTCCAAAGTAAAGGGGGGGATTCTGGAACCTCAGGCCTAGACCTAGGCTACCTGTTGGCTCAGGCAGCAGCACCTACTCGTCCTCCCTGGCTGAGTCTCTCAAATGAAAGGTTTCTTTAACTCAGGACTAGAGAGAGGGCCCTTCTCACTGTGGCTCTTGGGCAAAAAGGACAGGGCAGTGGTGGAAGGGCTGGGAGAAGAGGCCCTTCAGCAGGGTCCCCCCACAACGTCCCAGTCTTTGGGCTCTCCTGGGGTAGAGACACACCAAAAACTGGCCTATTTATTATGGACCAGACATTGGGGCAACGTCAAAGACCGCTTGCTCTAGGTGGAGCCTGGCTGCACCTTAGAAACTATTTATTCATCAAAAGCCCCAGGCATTTTCAGGAGATGTCACTTGCTCACCCTGAAAAGCCCCTGGGGCTTGCAATCCTAGAAAATATTTTCAACTAGCTGCTTGAGCTGGATGTACAAAGGAATAGGTGTTATTTTATTGCTGTAATATTGTATGATACAGTAACTGTATATTAATGTCACTTATTGTAAATGTACCATGGTTTTATTAACAATAAACTCATTAACAGCAACTTTGGCCTCAGTGCTCCTGGTAGTGGGTTGCTCTGTCAGGGGTTGGGAGGGGCCAGAAGGACCAGTTCAAAAACCCAGAACCGAGTTCCTGGTCTCTCCCTTGAAGGGGGGGGGGGGATCCCCTTCCAAAGCAGTGCTGTGGCCACACTCACCTCAGGAACCTCTGTCTTCATCTGTCCCTCACTAGGGCTTGGTTATTCTCACCTGTAAAATGAGGTAGATGATTTATTAAGCACAGATGTGGCATCAGACTGGACAGAAGCCAGACTGAGGAATGGGAGAGGTATGGGGGCTTTCCTGACCTCCAGATCCAGGCCCTTCCATGGAAGGGATGAAGGAGCTCCGTTGATATCCACAAACTGCCCACACGGTACCTCCACGCAGGCCTGGCTTGATAAGAGATACCTGCCCCTGGGGTGGGGTCTGCTGCCTGTACACTCTGCTCAGTGGACTGTCCAAGTACAGAGACCCCGGCAGAGACAGTGGAAGAGTATGGTAAGCCAGTGACTCAGGACCAAAGTTTTTCTAGGCCCTGCTGTAGTTTTAGGTGCAAATTCCAGGCAGAAATTTTTTTAAATGTTCCTAGTCTAAAAGAATAACTCCTCCAGTCAGTGGGAACCTGACCCAGAGTGGCTGTGGTTCAGTCACACACCAGGATTCAGAGTGGGGAACGACAACCTCCAGTAGTCAGTCCCAGTCCAGGGAAAGGCCTGTTTCCTGGCTTTGCTGGGGTGGGGGCCAAGCAGGGTGGTTTGAGGCCCAGCTTGGGCACTGGATCTAGCTGGGTGAGGGAGCTCTGTACCATGTAGAACACAGCGCCATCTGGGGGCCACAGGGAGGAAGCACACTCAGCACCCACCTTGTACAGAAGCCCAGAAGGTGGTGGAAAGGGTGTCCCTCCCCAAGACCGGTGATCTAGAGTAGCTACCCTTCAGGAGTCTGTGTCCAACCCTCCCATCCCAAGCAGGGCTACTTCCAGCCTCAAAGGCAAGGTCTAGTTATGCTCTGGTTCCAGGTGGATCAGTGGTTCTCTTGGGAGAAGAGGGGTAGGGAGGCTAAAAAGCCCCTCTGAGCCTAGGTATAGCAGAAATGCAAAGGTTTAAAACAACAAAAAAAGACTTTCTTCTCAGGGGCTGGGAAGTATCTGCTCACTTACCCCAGCAGCTGGATTCCCTATAATCCAGGGCCACTGATCAGGATCATGGTGGGACATTTCTCAGCTGCCAGCTTCAGGCTACTAGCAGCCAGACAGGCTACAGGGAGAGCCGGTAACTTCTCCCAGGAGCCCCAGGGAGCTCAGCTGAAAGCATGAGTTCAGTACAGAGTTCACTCTAGTGCATGGCAGTGAGCGGGCAGCGTTTGCACAGCAGGTGCCTGGGCCTTCACCCCCTAAGGAGGTCCCTCTCCAGACACCAGGGGTGCCAGAGTCGACCCTGGGCCACCGTGGCCAACACTAAGACCACCTTCCTCCCAGGCGGTGGCCTCTGCATCCCGCCCCCCAATACTTCACTTTCCTTTCTGCACTCTGCCTGTTACCCTTCCCCACCAGACATTCCCCATGCCAGAGGCAGGGTGGTCATAGCTTTCTCCAGAGCCAGCCAAAAACACTACCAGGAAGCCCAGGCCTTTCAAGCCCTTTGCAGAAACTGCTCGTTTTAACCAGTAGTTTACAGAATCGAGAGTATCCATCCCCTCTCCCCAGCCTGGACCCCAGGGCCTTCCTTGGAGCTGCCCCTCTCCAGGCCCCCAGGCTGCCTACTGTTTGTAAAGGCCTCAGATAATGAGCCTACATTTTTCCAAGGTGACAGTCACTTATTTCTGTCCCTCCCCCACCTCCCAGCCTCAGCAACCCCTTTGTGTCTCCTGGTCACTCCTGAGTCCCCTGGGACTGGCAGACCAGATGAGCTGTGGAAGCCAGGAAGCCGGCTAGCACAAGCCCCTCCTGGCTTGGGGGTGGGGGAGGCTATTCAGGAATCCTTTGTTCAGGCTTCTCAGCCTCTTCCCTGTCCTCGTGACAGCATTCAGAGATGGCCTATCTGAATTCATTTTGCAAGTGACATCTCCTGCGCAACAGTAGAGCTTTACAGATGTCACTGTCTGGGGGCCAGATGGTGAGGTCTGGGGGAGGCTTGTCCTTTCAGGTTTGAAGGAGAACTCAAGAGACTGCAGAACACAGAGACCCATTTAGGAACACTCCCTTTGCAAATAAAAGAGCCAAAACTCCTCACAGCTGGTGGACATTGACTGCCTTTTTGTGTGCAGAGGATAAAGATACTTCAGAAGTTAGGCACCTTGTCTCAAGACATGGAGCTATCACCCTGAACCAAAGGTCCAGGTGCAGGCATGCTCTGCTGTCCACACAAGACTTTTCTAGCTCAGGACTGCTTAGAAAACAGCAGGCATTTGTCTTAGAGCTGGCACGTGGCTGAGCAGCTCCCCTAGTTAGATCTGGGTATTGGCACTCGCTGTGCCAGTTATACAGTGCTAAGCTCTTCCCCATCTACTCCTGCGACTGGTCCCCTCAGCTGGGAGGTGGTTTCTAGCATACCACTCACACATGACACATGAACCTGGAATGCAGACAGAGTGAGGTCACATGTCCACTTTCTGTTGCTGATACTTTATAAGCTACCCAGTTTCAGGTATTTAGTAAGTTTCTCTTACAGTTCTGAAGGCTGAGAAGTCCGGGCTGAGGGGCCACATCTGATGAGGGCCTGCTTGCTGTGGAGACCATAGGGAGCCTGAGGAAGCACAGGGCATCGCATAGCAAGTGGGCTCATCCATGGGACAGGATGACTTTAATAATAGTCCCTTCACAGGACAGAGCCTTCCTGACTCAATCTTTCCTTACAATAGCACCTCTTCATATCTCACAATGGAAATTAAAATTTCAATGCAAATTTGGTGTAAACATTTGAACCATAAGTGCCCAAGGTCTCCGTGAGGGTCAGGGCAGCATCTATGGGCACCCGGCTCAAAGCCTCTCACCTTGTACCCCAGAGCAGAGCCAGCTGGACAGGCTGCAGGGCTGGAGAATCTCAACAGGGGCCTCCTTACCTGGCAGATGATGTGCTCAGTAATTTAAAGCATCCTCTCTGGCCACCCAGCGCTCACTCTGCTTTGGGGCCACACTTTGCTAAGGCAGGCAGGCTCAGGCACCCACCTGAAGAAACAGATGAAGTTACCTTCCCGTGTCCTTTGAGCAGACCTTCCTGAAGTCCCAACACAAGGTCTGCAGCAGGAAACAGTAGATCCAGGAAACAAAGGCCCCCTCACCCAGGGCCCCATTGTCCCAGACAGGAGTCACAGCAGTCCTAAGAACAGGCATGGAAGCTTGCACTTCCCCCACTGGGACAAGTCCCAGATGTCGTGAATTTAATACCCTCGCATCTAGCCACCATCCTTCCATTAGACTTCTACCAGCCCAGGTTACATCCAGAGTGGAGCAAGGTAAGTTGGACTTGGCCTAGACAACAAGCCTCCATCACTCGGGTTACCGTTAAACCAGACACACACCGTGTACGTGTGAAGCCACCACATAATTTCTGTCTCCAAACAGGATGGACCAAAAAAACCTAATAGGAGCTAGGAAGGAAAGGAGGCCCAGCTAGCCAACTACTGGCCCCACAACACCATTCTCAGTACCTGCCGATTCTCCCACAGGCTCCTGGGCTGGGAGCTCGAGCATGCTGCCCATCCTTAGCCTCGACACCAAACCCTCCAAATTCTACCCAGCAGCCCAGATCCACAGGAATAACAGGGTAACAAGCAAATTCAGAGACATGAATTTCAGAAGCATCCACAGGCAAATAGTCTTGCTAGAATGTTATTTATTAAAAATAGATTCTCTATCCCTCCCCTCAACCCTGCTAGCAAAAGGGCTTTGCCCAACATTTTTTCCCAAATGATATGACGGTCTTGAGGACTTGGACGTCACACATGACTTAAATTAAGGGCTCGAGCTCTTCTGAGACTCTGAGGGCAACAGGCCTGAGCCAGGAGTGGAACAGGATACAGCATCCACAAACCCTGGTGCACACAACAGCGGCCACTGGGTGCACTAGAGTCCATTTTTCCAGGCCTCAGGGCACTGGGACAAGTCCAAGATGAGACCCAGCAGCTACTGAGCATCCTCCTGAACATCACCAGGAAGTTGTATACTTAAGGGCCTGGGAAGGGACAGTCAGCATGGCTTTCCCACATGTGGGAAACAGGCTGAGAAGCTGGCCACAGTGAAATCCAAACCTACGGGAAAGGAGGGCCAGGAAGGAGGCCGAGAGAGACCCACCTCTGGTGGTGCAGAGGCGACCCAGCCACCACGCTGGAAGCAGAAGCGTGTGGGAGTCACTTGGTCTTCAGTCAGTAGGGCCCACAGAGGGGCACAGTCAGGCCTACAGACTTCATCACAGCCCACTTGTGTGTTTGTTGGGGGCCCCGATTGTTTCTAATCGTCCAGGCTGCCACCCAGAGATGGCTCAGGAAATCAGGTACCTCCTCACAGGCAGCCACTGAGACCCAAGTTTTTTTTCACTATTTCTTCCGCTTCAGTTTCATATCTTTTTTGTTCTTTAGATCTCTGTTTTTCTTCAACTTCTTGTTCTGTTTAGGTTCTTGTTTGGTTTCCAACTTCCTTTTCTTGTCACTGAAGGAAAACACACACCAGGAATAGAAACAATGAAACAGCACAGACCTGAAATACCTCTGTCTGCTTTGTCTGAAAAATGGTCTGACTTCTGCAACTTGACGCAACAACACCCAGTCAGACAGAATGTTCTCTGCTAAACCATGGGAAGGGAAGACAGGTATCATGCTGGGAGGCCAAGATATGCCACACAGACCTCAGCACCTATGCCAACTGAGCTTTGAGTCTGTGGAGGACCCAATCTGTATCTTAAAACCAGAACTCTAGGTTCTCTTCGGGGTGCTACACCTCCTCCCCTCCAAGACCTCACCTTAACAAACATCTAAGGTGCCACAAGGGAGATCTCCTCCTACCATCTAGGTTACCATGGAAACCAGAAAAATTATCCCCATGATCCCAAAGACAGTTCTTAACACAAAGCACAAGACTCCAAGGAAAGCCCACCATCATTTCTGATGTGCTGCTGTTACTTAATTTTTCCTAAGTAGAAGGAAACCCAAAGGGGAAACCACTGGGCTCCACCTTGCAGCTGGCCCCTGGGTGCCTGCTGATGGCCGCCTCTCCAGGAAGAAAGCCTCAGAGGTAAACTGTCCTCTCCTGCATTTTGCACTGAGAATAGATGCTCCCTACCAGAACAACAAGAAGTTCAGCCCAGACACCATTAACATTACATGAAGTCCACAGTCCTCCTTTCAAAACTCTTCCTTTTTCTTTTTGCAGTGCTGGGAACTGAACCCAGGGCCTCATGCATGTAGCAAGTGCTCTACCACCAAGCTATACTCCAGCCCCAAAATATAAACTCTTTAAGGAAACCCCATCAATAACCACAGCAATGCCAAGAATTCACCCTTGCTGGGCACTGTAGAGCACCTTGTAATCCCAGTGGTTTGGGAGGCTAAGACAGGAGAATCATAAGTTCAAGGCCAGTCTCAGCAATTTAGTGAGGTCCTAAGCAACTAAGAAAGGCCCTGTCTCAAAAAAATAAAGAGTCCAGGAATGTAGCTTAACAGTGAAGTGTCCCTGGGTTAAATCTTTAGTGACAAAGATTTATATTTTATAAATATAAATATAAAAGCCCCTTTTATATTTTTTTTAAAGAGAAAGAATTTTAATATTTTTTGGCAGACATAACATCTTTGTATGTGGTGCTGAGGATCGAACCCGGGCCGCACGCATGCCAGGTGAGCGCGCTACTGCTTGAGCCACATCCCCAGCCCCTCATTCTATTCCTAAGTAAAACTCAGAAGATTCCAGGTCGAGCATCCATGCTGTTGATGGCAAATATAGCACTTGGCAGATGAAGCCTGGAATGAAGGTTTTCAAGAGCAGCTGAGGGACCACTGGGAAAGTCTAGAGCTCAGAACTATTTTCATAATATCATTTGCCTTTTTTGTTTCATTCTCTCACAAATGTTCAGTTTCCAGAGGGCACTAGAAAACAGCACAACAGAGTAAATGTGCCGAACAGGAGGAACAGCATCGCTATCAGAGTCATGTTGGGCCCAGATTCGTTTCACAGATTTTGGTGAAAGAAAAAAAAAAAAAAAACTTTTCAAAACAAGAAACCAAATGAGGGTCGAGAATGCAGCTGAGTGGTAGAACACTTGCATAGTATATGCCAGGTCCTGAGTTCAATCCCAGCACACAATAAAACAAAAAGTCATGAATCCATTGTTAATTTCAAATTGCTAGATATTTTTAAAGTTTCTTAGTTTTTAACTCTTAGTATGGGAAGCAATAGCCAGTTTAACCCACATGGGCAATGGTTCTTTTTTTAAAGAGAGAGTGAGAGAGAGGGGGACAGAGAGAGAGAGAATTTTAACATTTATTTTTTCTTAGTTCTTGGCGGACACAACATCTTTGTTGGTATGTGGTGCTGCTGAGGATCGAACCCGGGCCGCACGCATGCTAGGCGAGCGCGCTACCGCTTGAGCCACATCCCCAGCCCCGGTTCTCATTCTTTTTAAAGACAGAAAGGAATTCTAAGACCCAAATTTTGAGAACTGCTAGTTTCGAGGAAGGATTGGGTGGCAGCTCAAACTCAGGTTTGGCAATGGACACACCTGGTCCCAAATCCAGCTCTGTACCTCACTAGCTGGGTGTTTCTTGGGAAGTCACCTACACAGAGACTTCATTCTTCATCATTAAAGTAATGAAGGTAATAAAACAACCCTCATGCTGCTGTTTTGAGGCAGACGGTGGCACTGAAGCCTAGTCAGCCTCAGCCAGTGGCAGTGCGACGCCTCCAGACATGCTGGTGTACACAGGAGGGAGGAGACGCAGGCCAAGACAGCCCAGCCTGGTTTGTACAAAGGGGGCCCTGGTGCACTCTCAGCAGAAAGACAAGCCATGGCTTCTGTCTCAAAGCATCTACACCAGGCTCCTGTCATTGTGTGGGACTGTAAGTCAGGAGCTGCCACATAGAAAACGAGCGCCCCCTAGCCCTGAGTGATGAGAATGTGGAGATGTGGCAAAAGCCAGGCATAGGCTGAGTGAGTGAGAGAGAGAGAGAGAGAGAGAGAGAGAGAGAGAGAGTGTGTGTGTGTGTGTGTGTGTGTGTGTGCAAGCTATGGACATTGAGCGCAGAGTGGAGTGAACTGATGTTGCCCCTCTGCCTGGGCAGGCCTCACTCTGGTCTTTTCGCTTGCTCTGTCATTATCCCCAAACAGCTCATGAGATGGTCATGGCCTGTCAACTTGCTGACAGCAGAAATCATGAAGCTAGATTCAACCCCCTGAAACCCGACTCCTTGCCTCATTTGAATGGCTTCTCCAATAGAAGGGTTCAGCACATGCTCCTCGCTCTTTTTTTTACGGACCTCTAAGGTCAGAGGAGCCGTCACAGGACCCAAAGAAAAAGGTATTTATCCATCTCTGCATGATTATTTTGTGCAGCCCAGTTCACCTGGAGGGACCCTGAGTGTTGTCGTGGAATGCAACACTTCTACCCTCACCTCTTCAGGCTGACGATCGAGGCATTTTGCCCAGCTTTGTTCAAAACTTCATTCCACTCTTCATCATCCCCACGGATTATGTACCTACAAAAAGAGGGGAAATGTCAAAACCCAACAGAGAGGAGAGGACTCTTAAAAGAAAACCGATCAGTGACAACACTCAGCTCCTGCCGTGAAAGCCAGGATGAGCCATGTTAAGGTCTGAAGAACAGAGGGGAAAAAGACAGGCACGCAGCTGGGCTGAGATGTGCAGCTTCACTCCACAGAAGTGTCATAGCAACAGGGCTGGCAAGGCCTGCCATCAGGCGCCAGTGAGAGGACAGTCCCACATGGAAGGCAGCCTGCTGGCTTCTCACGAGACTCTCAACTACCCAGAACAGCCACTGGCCCCTGCAATTCCGTTCCTCGTTCCCACCTGCAGAAGTCTGCCCAGAGCTCCGCCTCCTGCCCTGACCCACCTCTTTTGGATCCAATAGTCCTGGAACATCAAGAGCGTTAATCCAGCAAAGGGGAAGGCAGAAACTGCACTCAATACACTGACCTGGGAATCCTGGCCACCCCAACTCACACCAACCACATCACTCATGACCAGGTCACAGACAACACAGCACAAAGGGTCACAGGTCATTAATTCTAGAGGTATCAGTCCTGACATGCAGGGACTGTCAAATCCATTAACTTTCAGGTGTAGCGGGAAAGAGGATACTGCAGATGAAGCAAGATGCCCAGCACAGAAGGTATCGCACAGGGAATTTCGATTTGGGGAAATACAATACTTTCTTCACACGAAGAGTCTAATGCACAGATGTGACCCCTAAAAAGTAGGTACTCATCTGCTTACCATCCCCCCTTCTGAGAAGGGCCTCTGAGGCATGACACAGAACTCTAGGGACCTATTGAGTGCAACTTAAAGGGATCTGGGAAAACCAATTCCTCTGAAACTTCAGTCTCAATTCCTCAGGGTTCTCTAGCTGTTAGGCTCCTGAAACTGGTTCCCTGAACCAGCTTCCAGGGCACCAAGGTTGTGGCTGAGGAGAAACCTGCAGAAGGACCCAGGCCCTAAGGCTGACCCTTCCCTTCCCTTCAACAAGCCTTACTGAGAGAGGTCCATGTTCTTCAGCTTCCCCACTTCTTTCTTGTGTTTCTCCTGGAATTCCTTTGCTGCTTCATCCTGTGGTCAAGGACCCAGAGTCAAGGGATGAACAAAACACAGAAGCAGGGAGGGCAGAGTAGCATGACGACAAGAACAAGTCCCTTCTCTTTTGACCATTACAGGCAACCTTAAGATTTTATACACATAAATACCGTAAAATCCTATCTAAAGAGTATCCCAAAAGACAGAACAGTTACACCAGTAGACGATGGGTTCCTGCCCTTCCACACACTCGGCAGGAGGCACCACTAGGCCCATGTGCAACAGGCGCAGGCTCAGACCTACAGAGCGTTACTTGGCTTAGACAGCACAGGGACTCTACGAGGGGATGGGGAAGATATCCCACTCACAGGCCACACTGACGAGAACAAACTCTGGACTCTGAAGCCCCGAGCAAGGACATACCAAGTCATCACTCAGGGTCTTCATCGTGGGCTCCATGACCACATCCTTCACTGCCACCATCTGCTCTTCAATGGCCTTTTCCTGCACCTCATTAAACAGCTTCAAAAGACAATGTAGAGAAGGTGACAAAGCAACAGGAACTCAGTCACTCATTACCCAGAACTTAAAGGTACATCTCCAAGATGCAGAGCTGTGCTCTAGAGTTTAGGAGCACTCAGAGCATATAAACACAATGGGGAGACACCCAACATGGACCCCCAGGAGAGAACCCAGAACTTTAGAGATTCAGCCAATGTCCCAAACGTCGTGTGTGTGTGTGTGTGTGTGTGTGTGTAGATTTGCAGCAAATACTGCCAACCGTTAACAGTCATTCAGACACAGAGCAGGGAGTGGGTTTGTCATATTATTGTAAAGACCAAACTCTTCTCAGGCCGAGATTACCTTCACCACTTTGCGGATGATCCGGTTGAAAAGTCCCATTAATTGGCCTGAGGGCAGCTCAATCTCCTTTTCCAGCTGGTCCACAGACTTATGCTGTAGGCCAATCCCCAAGAGAAGAGCCTAGAAGATAAAAAACCAGCTGGAGTTGCCTCCAGGACGGGCCCTGACCCATTAAAATGGCCCTGAGAACCAGTTATCCTCCTTTTAACCAAACCTATCTGGTAGAAGTCACAGGCCCACGCTGTTTATTCTGGCATCTCTTTCATCTCGTCACTGAAACCATCAAGAAACACTCCCTCCTGAAGTCCCCAATCTCATTTTTATTCTCCTGACAAACACCTGCTTTAGGACTGCATTACAAGCCTGGGGTTTCCTGGGCTTCTGGTAAGGCAGAATTAGGCATCAAAGTAGATGGACCAGGGAAGGTGGGGGGAAGAACGTGGACTCAATGCAGTTGACCACTTACTAAATGTACAGCTGGGTACAGCGTTTAACCCTAGACCCGGAGGATAAGGCCGAGACCTACCTATCAGCTATGTCAATCTATGTCAAAGAGCCCAACCCAATGCCCAGCACACAAATACCTCCACAGCTCTCCCTGCTCTGCCCCCACATGAGCACCAGTAACCTACCGACTGGGCAGCAGACAGGGCCAGGTCCCCCAGTTGGTTCAGGAAATACAAGCGGGAGATGGCCGGGATCAGGTCCATGATGAGGTGATAGTCAACCATGTTTCGTGAATACATCTCTAGTCGCTTCAGGTCATAGGGGAGGAAGAGTGCCTCCAGCTCCCCCCGGCCTAGGGCTGCAGGGGTGATAAAAGTCAGATGGCCAGGACTCCAGGAGCCAAGGGATGGCACCCTCACACGCAGCACCCACCTACAAGTGCAGCCACCCACCCAACACAACTAAACTGTGCACAGACTCTCCTCCCAAAGGAGGGGGCAGTTCCATGCCAGGCAGAGGGACAACTGGCATGTGACTTGGACAGAGTGCCCACACCAATACCCAGTCCAGAAAAGTCTTCCTGAGCCCTAAGGTCAAAGGGACACAACACCACCCTTCTCCCACCATCACTGTTACTCAGAATCCAGCCTCACAGAAAGTATACGTGCTCTGCTCTGCCCAGTGCAGCCAAAGGGACTCTTGATTTTTTTTTTCCATTAAAATGCAATTGGCAAGGGGCAATTCACCACCATCCCACCCAACTCACCAGCAATAGTGCCTAGCATGTGTGGAAACACTGAGTTCGAGTCTCAGCACCACATATTAAAAAAAAAAAAAAGTCTCATCCACAATAAAAAAATTTTTTAAAATACAATTGGCAAAAGTATATAGACACATGTGTTATGTAAATACATAAAAATTATGTATACACACATGTATATCTGTAACTGGAAACAATACAACTATTAACAATCCCTTGTTTTTAAAATATTCACATTTTAACTATTCAAACAAAATTGTTGTGCACAAAGCACTTCCACAGATTGGCCACGTACCCCTAGTACAATGTCACTACCCCTAGATTCCAGGACTTAAATCAGGCCCCACAGCTAGCTGCTGTCTGAACTTCTCTGATAACTTATGTCTAGTCATATCCCAGAGGTCATGGTGAAGGGAAGATGGCATGTGGGCCCACCTAGGGCACAGCGGGAGCCTGGGCTGCAGGAGGTGTGGGTGGGAGATGAAGGATTAGAACCAGGCCCTCAGCCCCACTCCACAACCCATCCACCCCCTTCTCCACCACCATCCCACCCAACTCACCAGGTTGGGCTGGATTCCCCGCGTTCCTGTTCTGAATGATGTTCAGAGCCAGGGAAGGGGAGAAGGTGCTGAACTGGTAGGACAACAAAGCAAGGAACCGCCTTCGAAAATCTGCAGGACCATCAGGCAGAGTTAGTGAGCTGCAGGCATTCCGGCTCCTCAACCCCCCGTGCCCTCTCCACTCCGCCTGCGTTCACCTTTCCAAAAGGCTGAGAGCCAGGCTCCCTGGTCAGCCTCGTCCTCGTCAGTCAAAGTCTTCAGCATGATGCACGAGTGTTCTCCTGTCAGGTCATTCTGGAGACAAATGTTCCTCCTTGGCACCAAGAACCCTTTATCCAAAGGGTCCACTGATGGTGAAGGGTGAGCACAGAGGAGGGCTCTGTGCTGCAACCCCTTCTCCTTCCCCAGCCAGCAGAGACCCTTGGTGGCAGGCCCTCACCCTCATTCCCCGCAGCACCTCAGTTCCCACACAAGCTTTCAGAGGTCACCCGCACACAACTTCCTAAAGGTGTAGGTTCTGAACTCAGGACTGACAGCTTATACGTAGCCTGATCCAGTCAAGGTGGTCTTGGTACCTTACAATACAGACTCCAGGGCCAAGCCCTCAAACCCAAGCTGGCAACCGGTGTGCGAGTTAAAACTTAAACTACATAACAAATTCCACAGCACCAAAATACCTAGTGACTTGCCATAGAAGAGCACTCAGGGAACAAAACACAAGTCACAAGCAGCAAGACCAGAGGCAGGGCGCATCAGGCTGCACTGAAGCTTACCACCCTGCACCCTCCTGCGCTCAATGGCCAAATCCACCCAGTCCCAACCAGGTGCACTGACAAGGACATAACCCATGCATGTGCTGCTCCGCACCCACACAAGTGGCTGAACACCCAGCAGTCTTCATCAGGTCCACTCTGAACTCTCAAGTGGACACTATATGACCCAGGGTGTACCAGTTCTGCATGCTCCAAATCACACTTTCCACACTCCCTCGGCTGTTCCCCTCACTAGGGAAACAATCCAAGAATCCATCCTCCCAAATGCTGCCCAGCACCCTTGGTACCCACACTCAGCCTGCCTTCCTGCTGTGGGATGAAGTGGCTGCCCGTCTGCCTGAGTCCCACCCCTCACCTCCAGGCCTCCACTCGGCGCTCTCCACCTGTGCACCATCCCTGCAGGGTGCAGGCACACTTCGAGACTCTCCCACCTGACAAACCTTCCCTGCCGCTTGCTTCCCAATAGCCACCTCGTTTCTTTGCTCCCTTTTGCATCAGGAAAGGACGTCTATTTGTGTTCTGTGTCCTTTACCCCCAACTGTCTCCAATCAGTACGGAGGCTGCCCCTCAGCTTGGTGCCAGATTATGCTAGAATATGGATTTCTTCACAGAACATCTCACTCTCTGAAGATAGCTTGTGTTCAGTTTTCTGCCATTTACATCCATTAGAAAATAAGCTTCTCTTATTTTAAACTGCCCGATTCTCTGCAGGTGCTAATATATTTTTAAGTGAACTGAAAGTCCCTAATTCTCACATCTGCCCTCAATAATCCAGCAGCTCTGTCACAGCCACATATTTTCGTGCCTCCTTCAGAAAGCAACTTGAAATACAAGACTGCTCAACTGTACTCTTAAAATTCAGGCACCCCACCCCAAGCCTACAGGATTCTACAATGCCTCACTTACCGGAGTCTGTCTCAAATAGACGGGAACAAATCCAGCTCGTTTCCAAAACCTGCAAAAAGGAGAACAGGTCATCATGTGTACCCTCTGGGGAGTGGCAAGGGCCAGGAGGAACAGGGAATTGGCAGACAGACACTGGCTGCCCAGGACACAGGGCCCACAGAAGTCTGTCACTGTGGAGGTGATGCCAGGGAAACAGGATAGGCACTTACTTGAGGAGCCTAGGGGTCAGGCCATAGGATACACCCAGGTAATCCAGGCGCTCAGCGGTCCTCTCATTCAGTTTGAGGAGTAAGGGAGGCAGGTCCTTCCGGGGAGTGACAACTTCCTCCAACAAGCTGACGGCCTAGGGAGACAAAGGGAAAGGACACCACCCAGAGGGAGGGCGTTAGCGACATTCTTAAGCACCCCTCACACACCTAAACCAGAAGACATTTGTTCCTGTAGTTTTCAAACAATTTCAATGAGTCAGGTGATCACTCCCAGGTATCCCAAACCCTGGGTATGTGTGGAATCACACTGCTCTGAGTTGAGAAAGTAGAAAAAGAGCTGAGAAAGATTAATAAAATTATGAACCCACAGAGGCAGGGTTCTGAAGATCTAGCTTCAAGTCCAGGTTCTGTCACCTGACAGCTCTCGGACCTTGAAAAAAAAATGACAAAATGTCTCATGTCCGACATTAAACAAAATCCCTTCCCTTGCTCCCACATAGGCACTATGAAGACCAATGAGTACATGTGAAAAGCTGTCAATCAACTGCTATTATCCTTAGCAAGGACTGATGAACTTTCATAGTCTGAGTTCTAACAAGGGGGACACTGCAGAGCAAGGCTTCTCAAACTTGAGGATACGTCACACAATGGATAGCCTGGGGAGCCACCACTAGAGTCTGATTCAGCAGATCTGGGGTGGGGATCACAATCCCCCCACTAGAGAATGCAGGAGTGCTCTATCACTAAGCAACAGCACCAGAGTACACTCCCCACCTTTTTTTTTTTTTTTTTTTAAATTTTTAGACAGGGTGTCACCAAATTGCGGAGACTGACCTTGAACTTGCCATCCTCTTGCCTTAGCCTCCCAAGTCATTGGGATTACAGGCAAGCACCACACCAGCTACAAATTTGCATTTTTAACAAGTTTCCAGGTGATATTAATGGTACTGGTCTGAGGATCTCCATTCAAGCACTAGGCTGGAGAAGCAGCCCCCTCCCTAAATGGAGAAGAGCCTAGACCTCTACATAGTTCTCAATGGTGCCCCTCAAGTCCCAAAGAACTATCCTCCCACACCCAGCATAGGTGTCCTGCCCAAACACACTCACCTCACTGTTTACGGTGTGGATTTCTTGGGATGTCTCGAGGACTTTTTCCTCCAGACAAGGGAACCTGCCTTCGTAGTACATCTGCAGCAGCTGCAGAGCTCGGCTGCCATAGCCCATCTATGAGCAAATAGGGGATGGGCAAAGGGAAGAGTTGTTCTTAGGCAAAGCTACTTCTAGTCCCCACATCACTTCTAGAGCCTTCACTCCTGGTTAAACTACACTTGGTAAAGGGGACCAATGAAATCCCTCAATGTGGTTAGAGACGAGACTCAAGACTGAACGAAGAGTCACCCCAATTCTTACAAAGGTCTACCCATCAAGAACAGCCCATTTGCTACTTGAGGCCAAGGATGGCTGGCTATGCTATTTGGTTTCCAGATTAGCAAGCCCCAAAGCAGGGCCGTTTCTATACCACTGACAGGTAAGTTTCTACAATTAATTTCTCATGAGCCTTTCCAAGTGACAGAGGGTACACTACAGAAAGCCAACCTGGGTCAAGTCCCCTATTCTCAAGAGGAAGCAGACCCCATCATCCTGTCTGCCGGGCTACCCCTGAGCACTGGCTAAACTCTCCAGAGCAAAGAAAAGCCTAGAACTTCACTTGCTTCTTAACCAGCTTCTTTTTTTTTTTTTTGTATTTTTTTTTTTAAAGAGAGTGAGAGAGGAGAGACAGAGAGAGAATTTTTAATATTTATTTTTCAGTTCTCGGCGGACACAACATCTTTGTTGGTATGTGGTGCTGAGGATCGAACCCGGGTCGCACGCATACCAGGCGAGCGCGCTACCGCTTGAGCCACATCCCCAGCCCCCCAGCTTCTTATTTAAGCAACTAAGTACATCTGCCCCAAACAGTTGCCAGCAACATGACCAAAGCCAACAGCACACCAGGGTCAAAAGGCATGTGAACATGTTACCCCTTGATAATCCGGGTGAACAGCAATACGAACGACCCTTCCACCAGAAAGGCCACCGAAGTCTGGATCTTGGAACTATGTAAGACACACAAAGAAGTAACTTAGCAACCCAAACATCTTCTAACACCACCAGCTTTGCTCAGATGTGCCAGGGACAGCCCTTTACCTGTTCTGACACTGTCCATGGAATCAGGTCCCCTGAAGCCTTCTTGCCTCGAGACAGGCTATTCAAAATGGACTGACGAGAAATCTCCCCCTCAAGGCACACCTGAGGGAGACAGTGAAGACAGCTCCAAATTCTGAACAACACCCGATCACCTACCCCAACAGACCCAGTCACTTGGCTCAAGGCCAGGAGTCAGCAGCTTCCCCTCCTACACTGATGTCCAAGTGCTCCCCAAGGCAATGCCACAAGGATGCCTCTGCTTCTGTACCTGGACAACCGCAAGCACTTCAGGAAGGGCATTCTGGGTGGGGGGCACGGGAGGCAGAAGGCAGAAGAGGTGATGAGCAGGCGCATCAGAGAGCATCTGGAGATCATTGGGAGAGTTCTGCAGGTACAAGCACAAAGCCAGGTCAGCAGGAAATGTTTACCTTCTCTTGTCCTTGACTCAAGAGACTCAATGCCTCTTTAGAGCCGTGGGGTACTGGCAGTACCACCATACCCACAGCCAAAAAGGCACTAGAACCCAACCAGGCACCTTTCTAGCATTATAATAGGCTAAGACTCTTCACAATAGCTTAGGAGAGACTGAATCTCCAAAGCCTGCTGTCCTCTCAGCACTGAGGCCACTGAGTGGAATAAGAGGTTTAGCACCATTTCATAGCCAATAAGTGAACTTCCTCCAAAGGCTGCTATTTCAAGAAAAACCACCATCAAATCTGATTCTTCAGCCTTCCATTAAAGGCTATCCGTAATATCCGTAAAAATACCATGCAGAGCTTCAAAAAGTATCCTTCCAAACCCCGCCCATTAATTTTTAATGGTTCCAAATATTCTAAGCCATCAGATTCACTTCTTAAAAACAAAAGAGCTCAGCAGTACAAAGCTGGTCTCAGGCCAGTTGGGTTACAGTAAGTGCGATGGTATCTCAACCTCTCAGGTTAGTAGGCAGGTGAGAAATACAAGTGCTCTTTAAAACCAGGCGAAGCTCTCCATCTTCTCCAGCTCCCACTCTCAAAGCTACATGAAGAATTCTGTACTCTGTGCAAAGTCAGAAGCCCAACACTAGCCACACAAACTACGCCGGGGATACAACTTCTCCAGTGAGACCATGGGACCTCACCACCATTGGGACATTTAAAGTCCCAGTGGAAAGGTCCCCTGAGCCACCAGGTAACAAAAGGCATGAAAAGTCAAGTAAAAGGACTGCCAAGGGAGTTTCAGCTGCTCCCTGTGGAAGCTTGCTGCAGGGTTAGCGCAGTTACCTTGTAATGTGAAGCCACATAGAGGGCCATAAGTCGCTGGAGGAAAACTTCAGAGGCCTTGTGGTAGCAGAAGAGGGTATCCCTGTTAACATAGTACCTGGCTGGGAGTTAAGCAACCAAAACAAACCAGAGGGCCCAAACAGGACACCCTGGAAACAGGTTTCCCCTCAGTTGTGAGGAGGAGCCCAGCATCCAGAGCACACAAGGTTGGAGAAGAAAGGAGGAAGGAATCCAGAAAGGTTTTTTTTTTTTTTTTTTGGAGAAATTGTATCCCACAATGTTGCCCAGGCTGGCCCTGAACCGTTTGCTGGCTCAAGCAATCCTGTCTTAGTCTCCCAAGTCAGGAGACGGGACTAGACGTGACACCATACCCAGCAAGAATATTTAACTTGTACCTCTCCCAAAACCTCTTAATTCCTGTACCGCCCTCTCCCTTTCACAGGGCCAGTGGGGCCCAGAGGATACAGCTCACAGGCTTCAGGTAAGGGGCAGCCAGAGACGATTCGCGTGATGTTGAGGCAATCCAGGCACAGCAAGTCATTCAGCCACTTTTCCACAGCGTCCCCGGGGGCATATCGGATGGACTCCTGGAGGGAAACCTCGTGCAGTGTTCGTGCTGTTCAAGTCACACACACACCATTAGAACTGATTATTAAATATGCACTAACAGAGCAAGGAAGAATGTTCCCTTATCTTTGTCACGTGGTACCCAGACACCCAAGTCTTGAGTATTTAAAGGGGGTAGTTTTAAATCATTCTAGTGGATAGTCAACTTGCCACGAGAACAACCCCACAGGGCTCTGCTAAGTCAATGCAACCATGCCCCAGGACAGGGACGACAAGGGTCCAGCCTCCAGAGGACCCAAGTGAGGCTCCCACGTGGTCCCCAGACAGCTGTAGCCAGAAAAAGAAAAGTCCTCCTGGGGACCCCATCTCTCTCTGATGACAGGAAAGCTTGGTAACTGCCCAAGAGGTCACAGAGAAGCAAGGATCCAGCATGAGGGTCTGAGGGGACCTGCTGTGAACCTCAGCGTCCTGTCAGGGTTCCGAGGGTACCTGATGCCAGTCTGGCTGTCGTTGTGGTCTTATTCTCGGCGGTGGTGCTGACTTGGCTCTGGGCACTCTGCTGACGGAGCTGTTGAATTAACTTGAGGGACAGTGACCGGCCAGTGCCCTCATAGCTAGGAAAAATGCATGGCAGTCAGGCGCAGGGACCCCTGGGGGGATGGGGGTGGGACCAGCCTGCTGAAACACCAGTTTTGCTCCAAGGATAGTTTTGCTCATCTGAGCTTCCAGCACAGCACACACGCATCCAGAGGGCAGCCTGATGGCTTGGCTCGGAGCCATTCAGGCAAGGAATGAGGTCTCATTTAGCTTCCTCCGATGAAAGTTATTCTACACACTTGGGCTAACCATCTTAAATCAAAAAAATAAGAACTGAGGCTGGATACAGTGGCACATGCCTGTAATCCCAGCAGCTCAGGAGGCTGAGGCAGAATCAAAAGTTCAAAGCCAGCCTCAGCAACTTAGCAAGGCACTAAGCAATTCAGCGAGACCCTGTCTCCAAATAAAATTAAACAGAAGAGCTAGGGATGTGACTCAGTGGGTAAGTGCCCCTGGGCTCAATCCCTGGTACAATAAACAAGGACTAAAAAGATACAATAAACAAGGACTAAAAGATGACACAAGTTAAAGTCTTTAGCACAGGGAAATCAGTACAAAGTTAAATATCAACTAATGTGGGGGAAGCCGTTACTAGAAGTAGCGCACATGAGTTAACCGGGACTGATCCCAAACTGGGAATTCAAGATAAATCCATTACCCAAGGATTCTTTTCATCACTACTTTCACTTAAAGTTGATATAAAACAACTGACAAAATACTTGGAAAAATGTTAAATCATTTATAATCTGGTCATGGAACAAGCTGTCTTCATTTTTGAGCATTTCCTTCTTGTCTTTAGTCACAAGAATATGTGACTTCAAGGCACATGCTATTCCACAGGTTTTCCATTTCACTTCGTATTACATCATTTCACAGCACTGAGGACTGTTTAAATGCTTACTCAAATACTGTAACATCATGATCAAAAAGCTAGATTAAGTGCTTCATTCCTCCCCATCTCACAATAACAAAGTTCTCTCAAAAGGAATTCCATGTATCTCATATGTGTGCATATGTATGTACACACATGTGCACAACAGAATTTGAAAAACCAGAGCTGGAGATACAGCTCAGTAATGCAGGACTTGCCTAGCATGTGTGAGGTCCCGAGTTCAATCCCTGGCATGACCAAAAAAAAAAAAAAAAAAAATCTTGGTGCACAAAAGTTTACCAAGAAAGTGGGAAAACCTTCAAAATGAGAGAAAACTTTTGTAAATCATGTATCTGATATCTGATAAGGAAGGGACTCAAGCAGAGGATGTCTAACATCACTAGTTACCAGGGTAAAGCAAATAAAAACCAGGAGATATCGCTTCATAACCACCAGAAACACCTGTCATCAACAAGACACAAGTATTGGCAAGGACGTGGGAGAGTTAGAATCTTCATAATGTCACCCTCCTTATCTTCAGGGAACATATTCCAAGATGGTCCATGAATATACATAACTACAATAAAGGAATTTATAAACTAGGCACAATAAGAGATTAATAGTAAAACTTTATAAAAAAAAATATGCTCTAGTAAGTTATTTAATTTTCCATTGATATTTTTCAACTGCAGTTGACCACAGTGAAAATCTTAGGTAGCGGACTACCAAGCACTGCTTATTTGTAGAAATTTAAAATGGTGAAGTTACTTAGAAAAACCGTCTGGCAGTTCCTCACGTGGTTAAACACAGTCACCATTTGAGCCAGCAATTCCACTCCTTGGCATACATCCAAGAGAACCCAAAACACATCCACACAGAAACCTACAGATGAATGATCATTGTGCCATTACTCCTAACAGTCAAAAGGCAGAGACTCAAATGTGTACCAACAGATGAATGGATAAATAAAACTGGTACACCCATACTGAGTGCTGATACAGACAATACATGGATGAACTTGCAAAACACTGGCTTGAGTGGAAAAAGGCCAACCACTGAAACATGACCACATATTGAACCAGATACAGTGGCGCAGGCCTATAATGCCAGCAATTCGGGAGGCTGAGGCAGAAGACTCGAAAGCATCAAGGCTAGTCTCAGCAACCTACCACCCCGCAGCAACTTAGCATGACTTTGCCTCAATAAAACACAAAAAGGGCTAGGGATGCAGTTCAGTGGTAAAATAGTCCTAAATTCAACCCTCAGTTAAAAAAAAAAAAATCATATTACATTTGTATGAAAAATCCAGAATAGGCAAATCTACAGAGTGACTCCCTGGGTTTGGGGAGTGTAGAGGGATTGGAGAATGATTTATAGAATGTCTTCACACAACTCTGAATTTACAAAACACCAATTTAAAAGGGTAAATATGGTATATGAATTATATCCCAAAGCTGTTAAAAAGGTAAAAAATCCATTTTACCTACTATTTTCAGCATAATTGTGGATAGTGATATTAATAAATCTACAAAATTATCTCAAGATATGATTTCCATTCAGAAATCTTTCCAATATTGAAAATACATATTGGGGCTCGAGTTGTAGCTTAGTGGTAGAGAACTTGCCTAGTATATGAGAGGCACTGGGTTTGATCCTCACCACATAAAAATAATATAAAGATATTGAGTCCATCTACAACTAAAAAAAATGTCTGTATAAAAAATACATGTTTAATATATTGTTACATAAGAAAGGCAAATTTATAACAATACAAAGTTTTTTTCTTGTTCAAAACCAAAATAAAATAGATTCACAGAAAACAAAGTAAAATTCTAAAGGAAGCTATCTTTGGATGGCTGGATTAAGGTGCTTTTTCTTTTTGATGCTAGGAATCAAACCCAGGGTTTCACGGATGCTAAGCACATGCACTACCACTGAGTTACATCCACAGCCCCCGATTTTTTTCCCTTGCTTATTTTCTAATTTTTCCATAGCAAATCAGCTGAATATTACAAATTTCCAAAAAGTTCTTATGCCAATATAAACCTGCTTTTTTACATAATTCTAAGACATAATTTGATATTGCCATGCATGTACTTTTTTTTTTTTGAGGGGAAGGGTATCCCCTTCCCCTCAAAATTGAACCTGGGTGCTTTACCACTGAGCCATATCCCCACCCCCTATTTTTTTTTTTTTTTTTTTTTTTTTTTAACTTTGAGACAGGGTCTAAGTTGAATAGGGCCCAAGTTGCTGAGGGGCCTTGAATTTGCAATCCTCCTGTCTCAGCCTCTCTAGCCGCTGGGATTATAAGCATGCACCACAGCATCCAGCTCAATCTGTGTTCTTTATTAAAAAACACATTCAGGAGACATCCATCACATTGACTCCTCAATTTTTTTAAAAAATGAACTCAGGGCTGTGTTGCTTTGGCCTCCCCAGCACATCACATGTAACTACATTCATTTGGCAGGCTGGAGACAGAACTCAGACTTATATGTCAGGCTAGCACTCTGTCACTGAGCTACAGCCCCACCTCTGTCTCCACAACCCATCCCTGCACTTTTTTTGTGTGTGTGCACAATGTTGGGGATTAAACCCAAAGCCTCACCCGTACTAGGCAAGCGTTCTACTGCTGAGCTACATTTTCAGCCCCAGGTTCTGAATTTTTTCAGCTTCATGCTGCTCACTTAATGTCAGACCAGAAGGGAGTAAAAATTTATGAAGAGGTCGACTCCAGTTTGAGAATCCCCAGAAAAGAATGAAGCAGCCTTGGAGCCTCAGATTTGGTTTGCAGGCCGCCCAGGCCACGTTCATTAGATGCCACCTGATCTGCAAGAACCCAAGATGAGAGCAACCACTCATACCCATGGTGCCTTACCCATTGATGGTGGATGCCATGAAAACAAGGTAGGGCCCGAGCAGGCTCTTCACCAGGGGCAGCGGGATGGCAGCAGCTTCATCTATCACAACGAGCTCAGCCTGGCCCAGTTTCACAGCATCTGCAGGGTGTATGTACTGTGGGAGAAAGTGTTCAGATTACGAATATGGCCATAAAGTCTCAGCGGTGAGGACTGGCAACCGCTGACAGAGGCACTCCATCCCACCTCCCTTTCTCTTCTCTCCCTTTGCTTGGCAGAGCAAGAATGGAACAGGGATGGAGTGGGACGCCTGGGTTCCAACAGTTCAGCCACTAGCTGTGTGGCCCTGCACAGGTCACAGGGCCTCAGATTGCTCTTCTGTAAAACAGGAAGTACCTACTGCTTTATGGCTGCTCTAATAAGTATGCATAAGTGCCTGGCTTACACAGCTGACAAATGGTAGCTGCTTTTCCCCTCTCTCTTCATGCCTCTTCCCATTTCTCCCTATCTCAGATTAGGGAGCCAGTGGCACAGCTCAACCCCCAAGGTGAACCTCAGGTTCTCAAACTGGGTGCTACACCCCCACCCACCCACACACACCCCACCCCCACCCCCGTAAGACCACCAATCCCCCTGCACTGGTGGGAAAATTTCTGGACTATTCTTAACAAACATACTCATGTCCTTATGCATACAAACAACCCCTTCAGTTTCTTCAGGGCTTCCTGCTATTTTCCAAGTGGTTTTAAAAACACCATGAAGAGGTATTTTACAGGAGAGGAAACCTGAATAGTCAATTAACATACTCAAAGATAATTCAACCTCATGAATAATTGGGGAACTGCTAAAGACATAAAGAGGACACCATTTCACCCAGGGACAGACAAAACAAATTGCTGTTAAGTACCCAGTATTGGGTGAGGACTTAGTGAAACAAAAACTCAGAATGCTGGTGTAAAGGTTAATGGGTACTCAGAAGAAAAATCTGGTAAAAACCAAGAAAGCTGAAAATCTATGCATACCCTAAGACCCAGCGATTCTACTTCTAGAAACAAATTTATTCATGAAGTGCTTAAAAATGAATCCATCAGATCTATAAGCTTCAACCTGACAAATCTTCAAAGTGAATGTTGAGTAAGGAAAGATGCACCATGGAGGACAAGTACGTACACTACTGTTCATGAACATGAATTATGTAATAACTACTGAAATGGAAAGGAAATGCACCAATTTCAGAATCCGTTATCTACAGGGAGTGGCAGGAGGAAATGGGAGGGATACAAGAGGAACTTCAACTGCATCTGATGTGCAGGTTCTCAAAAATAAAAATGACCCTTAATCATGAAATCAGCAACATGTCAACATTCCTTAAAATCTCAGTGCTGGGCATTTCAGTGTTATTTTAGTACTTGCCTGCAGCTTTGAAATCTTTCATCCCAATCCCATTAACTGTTTGCTTAACCGAAGCTTCTGGGTCAGGGAGAGAACAAGCCTACTCACTTCTGGCAACAGGACACACATTCTCAACAGGCCCCATGTCTTGACTTTCAAGGGCAGAAACTAAACAAGCATGTCATGGAAGCACAGAACGAGGCCTGGGGTCATGAACAGCTTTCATCTAAAGGCCTTCTCCAGCAAGAAGGATGTCTCAAAGGAACAAAAATGGGGTCTCACAAGCCGGTTTACCTCCTCTGCACTCCTACTGTAGTCTGGAGACAAAAGGACCCCAGTATTTGATTATAAATCTGACAGGCAGCAAGGGCTGAGCCAGAGCCTTTCAGAGAAATGTTTTCCTTCTTGACCAGTGTATTTTTCTTGATTTTTTAACAGGTCTCTTTATTCTCATAGCCTGCAGCTGCCCCCAGCCCCACCCCCAACACATAGCTGAGAGGAGAAAAGACTACTATTGCTAATGAAATCAAGCAAAATTGGGAAGGGGCTAGAGTTGTGGCTCAGAGGTAGAGAGCAAAGCACTGGGTTTGATCCCCAGCACTACATAAAAATATTGTGTCCACCTATGACTAAAAAAAAATATATTTAAAAAAAAAAAGGTGGGAAGAAGTATGTAGAATGAAGAGATTCTAAAAAAGACCCAGTGAGAAAAATTAAGATCCTTCAGATAAAAGGCATGGACACAGGACACTGTTTAATTAACATCTGGATTCTTTTATCAAAAACTCCTACTCAACAGGCACATCATATGCTCTGATATGCACTAAAGTTCAAGAACATAAACTACCAAGTTCACCTAGCTCACTTCCCTCCCCCACAACAACTCCAAAAATAATCATTGAATCCACTCCGATAAGAGCCTGGCAGACTTGGTCCCTTCTATAAGCCTGTCACACAGATGCCTTTAAGAGACTGAACAAAATTGCAGCCTTTGGACTAAGAGGAGAGCATTCAGGTTTACAGAGCACCCAAGATTTATGGAGCTTTGGGGAAAATACTGTTTAAAAAAGAAAATAGGTCATTGGCTAAACCACAAAGAGCACAGTTTGCAAAGTTTTTTTTTCTTTTAAATAGTGAAGTCATTGTTCTAGGTACAGATGCACCATTTCAAAACCTGCAGTAACCAAACAAAATGAGAACTGATGTCAGAACAATGATTCTCTTTGCTTATCAGCATAATCTCAATCCCACAGTCCATACTCGTGGGGCAGAACTACAACTTTTCAATCAAACTACACACATTTATTGACTTAATGCCCTTCTTTAGAAAAAGCTGGAAATCTAGAAAGTTTCTCATATGATAATAATACTGTTACAACAATTACACCGTACACAGGACACCTGGAAGAAAATTCAGAGAGTCCATTACATCCTGCAGGATCTAAGCATGCTATCAAGGAACAAGGTCTGAGCACGAGCCTCACCTGAATGGTCTGCCTGTGTTCCCGGAAGACATTCACTCTGATCACTGCTTTATTGAACTCAGGGTTTAGAGACTGAATAATCTCATAATCCAGATGTTCCTAGGGGGAAAAGGTCAAACCAATGACAAGCTTTAGAAATTCAAAATTAAGAAGCAAGCAAACATTCCAAAGACCACCTGGATTTAAAATCAGCACTAAATCAAAAGAAATTATCCCAATTTCTTACCTGATACTGCAGAGCATCAAATCCTTTAAATACAAATTCAAACAGTGTGTGGAGATTATCAGGGCTTGGAGAGGTAACAAAAATATTGGAGTACCTACAGAAAGAAAAAAAGGGAGGATCTGTTAAGAAATTGAAGAAAATTAAAAACACAAAACTATTTTTGTTTGCTCCTGTCACACTGTGGATAACCAGAGACAACAGCAGGATAAAAAGGCAGACACCTGCCAGGGAAGGAAAGTATCTCCAGACCCGAGGAAATTTTTCTTCCCAAAGCAATGAAAACACATTAACAAGGTACAAGAGGCGACATTCAATTACCAAAACCTGCAACAGCAAAGTGCAAGAGGCAGGGACAACTGTCAGTATGCAGAACCAGCAAACTGCCTCAGTCCAGCATCCTGACAAGAGGATGAGCCTCATACTCGGCACTCACTGCACTGAGGTTTCCAAACGCGGCCAGGTCAAGGCCACAAATGACCTCCAGAATCCTAGCTAAGTACAAAGGATGCTTGTGGCCAAGAGGCTGAGTGGTATGGATGGAGCAGCAGGAAGGACAGAGCTGAAGTCAGGAGCTAAGGTTAAGCCCCATATCTATCCCAGTGACTTGATGGGAAATCCTGGGTGTCACTGGACCACCTCAGTTTACCCAACTATAAAATGACCACAGGGGTGAAATGAGGGCCAAGGAAGATTATGCATATAGAACAAAGAAAATTCTAGGTCAATTATCATATCTGCATGGGAGCACACATTATATTAGCAACTGCATAAATCTTCCACCCAGAACTAAAAAAAAGTAACATACTCAAAGGCAACTCCTCGAAAATAGACATTTTCCCCCACCCTCCTAGTACTGAGGAAGTCAAACCCAGGCTTTAAATATGCTAGTACCAAACACTACCTTACCATAGAACTACATTACATATCCATTCCCCACACCATTTTCTTTTTGTACTGAGGATTGAACTCAGAGGTGCTCTACCTCCAAGCTATACCCCAATCCTTTTGCAAGTTATGTTCTTGCTAAGTTGCAAAGGATGGCCTCAAACTTGCAACCCTTCTGCCTCAGCCTCCTAAGTCACTAGGATTACAGATGTGCACCACTGCACCTGACATAAGACCTATTAATCAAGATCATTAAAATATCCAAGTTGTACTTTGGTCAGCAAAGTACATATATTCTCATCCCTGAAATTTTAAAGTTTCTGACCCCACATCCTTTGCTTTTGTGTTTGTTCAACTGTAAACAGCAAAAAACAAAGGCCCTGGTGGGTGTCTGTGCACACAGCAACTCTGGGTGTCCTGGGGGAAACTGTTGCCATTTCCAGGCAGGCACCCAAGACTTTGAAAAATCACAGTGAACCAGCTGAGAATGGGGAACCTGAGCTAACAGTTCTGCCAGTCTCCTGACCTCAAAACGTGCACACCCCCTCAAAGCTCAAAGGTCCTACAGATGGAGAGTCAGACCCCTTACCCAAATGCTACCGCCCCAGCAATAGCCAATCCCAGGGCTGCAGATTTTCCCCGTCCACGGGCAGCAGTGAGGGCAACAGTACTCCTCAGGGTCTTCTCCGAGATCCCCTCGATGAATTTCAAGACGGCTTTGGCCTGTAGAAAGAGAAACAAACATATTATTAAGTGAGTTGAGAAAAGCACAGGGCAGTTCTTACAGGCCAAAAAGCACTGCTCAGCACCTGGACTTTTCAATCCTGGGTCATGATGCCAGACACTAGGATATTTTGACCAAAAACAATCACAAAAATGAGATCAAGCCAAGCAAGCAAACTCGCAGGCAACTAGGGCTTCCATTTAGGGAGACACAACTCTGACAAGAACTTATCAAGAGGGCTCCCAGAACGAAAGCAGGGAGCTCATTTTATTGGTCTTCTAAAGGGGTGGGAACGTTCGCTGGCACTCAACTCAAGTATTTTGCCCTGTGCTGAAGACAAGTTACTGCAGCTGTTCAAGAGAACGCATGGGGCACCCATAAGCCAATGATGCTAAGCTGACACTGGTTAAGGGCAACCCAGAGCAAGCTCCTGGATCTCCTGTCAGACCATGAGCCAAGGCCCAGAAGTGCATTTGCTGTCCTCAGTATGATGGTCCCTGCCTCGATCTCAGTGCCAAGGCCTTAAATACCAATCGGATGCTCAAGACAATTTCATATCTCCATTCCAGACCTCTTCCCCACACTCCAGACTCTTGGGTACATGCAACTACTTCCTGTACACCTCCACTATGCAACAGACACCTCAAACTTGAAACTGATGCTTAATGTTCCCCCAAACCTCCTCCACTACAAGCTTCTCATCTCAGTTAACTGTCTGATTATCTAGGCCAAAAGCATTCTCAGCATTCTCCTCCATCCCTTACTCATCACCAAATCCTGTCAGCAAGGCAGTAACCCTTCAACACAGCCCTCACCATCCTCCTCCACCACTCTGCTCACGGCTACCATCCTGTCCTGCCTCCCCATGACAGCAGCCATATAACTGGTCTTCCTAGTTCCACCAACTTCCCACCACAGCCCATGTGCAGCTCAAACCAGAGGATCCTTTTACAAATAAGCCCGGGGATGCCTCTGGAAGCTGTGGCGAGACAAGACTATATTTAAACCCTCCACTTTCCCCATCCCTCACAGTGTAAGTGCTACAGCCCTTTCTGTGTGGCCTGCATGGCCCTCCACTCTCTCCCCTCACACGGCTTCCATCCTGTCAGCCTCCTTGCTGGTCCTAGAGAAACCAAGCTGCACCTCCACCTCAGGCTTAACCATTTGTTGATCCCTCTGCTAAAGTAATCGCCCTAAGACAGACACAGGGCTACTTCCTCAACTTCTCCAAGGCTTGGTCCAAATATCACCTGAATAAAGCCACCCTGAACACTGTATCTAGAACCACAAAACCCCCATCTTGGCATGCCCCCACCCTCTTGGCCACTTTTCTTTTTCTACGTTATACGCAGCAGCTTCTACTACACCATAATTTCCTAATTTCATTTAAGCAGCACCCGTCTCATCCATTAGAAGGCACACTCCAAGAAGCAGGTGTCCCTCATTAACTCTTAAGCCCAGCATCTAGGAAGGCCTTGCACCTAGAGGGAAACAAGATGCCAGGGGCACTGAAGAGAGGTGACACTACCGCAAACTTGGATTCCCAGCTGCAAAGCTGGATGCATGGTCAGCCTGGCCTGTCCACTTCTAGGAAGCAGTCTCGCTCATTAAGGCAACAAACTAGGAAAACACTAAAGAGATGCAGGCCTGAGCAGATAGATGGACAGACAGACAGAGAGGAAATGGAGCAGCTTCAGGAAGTTGAGGAAGTAGTTGAGGAAGTAGCCCTGTGTCTCTCTTAGGGTGAGTACTTTAGCAGAGGGATCAACAAATGTTTAGGCCTGGGGTGGAGGTGCAGCTTGGGTTCTCTAGGACCAGAAAGGAGGCTGACGAGGTGGAAGGGAGCAGCTTCAGGAAGCCAGAGTCTCTCCAGATGGCAATGCTCAATGGAGATCCAGATGCTAGTTGTCTTAACCTGGCCCTTGCTAAATACTGTATCTTTTGTTTTACTTTAGGCAAGCTGTGAACGCTGACTAAACCTAACTGGACTAAAAACACACTCTAAAATGAAAAACCCACACACACAGACAAAAGACAACAATCCAATTAACAAATGGGCAGTCACAAGCAAACTGGTTCACCTCAAAAAGAGGTGACCTATGATTAGACGAAGAAAGCACCCGTCTCCCTCGTAATAACAGTAACAATTAAAGCAACCATCAGAAGTTCCCATGAGACTGGTGAAAACTGACAAGTTTAGCTGCACTCAGTGCAGGCTGGGCTGCAGAGCAAAAGGCATTTCTGCACACTGTCGGAAGCTTGGTCAACTGTGTGACACCCACTCTAATGCCCACAGCCCCTGAACCAGCAATTTCTTTTTCAGAAGCATGTCCTAGATACAATGCCCACAGATGTATCCTGATAATACTGTTTATAATAGCAAAAAAAAAAGCTGGAACCAGCCCAAATGTCTACCAGAAGCCACTCTCACCCTATACAGTGAAATATCTATTGACATGCCCAGGGAAAGGTCAAAGACATGATAAACCCTGAACAGCAGCTTCTCTGCAGAGTGGGACTGCCAAGTGGAAATACCGTTTTCTCAATGTGTTCGCTTTCATACTAATGTCATTTGTGTTGCTTGGCCATTTGCTTTTTTATAACATTATTACTAGTATCGTAGTTTCTCTCCCTTCCTCTATCCTATCTCTCATCCCTCTGATTGGTGATACAGAAGGTACCAGAAAAGGTTCAGAGCAGCCTAGAGCCTACAGCCTGGGCTACATACAGAGCTTTGGAGCTAGTGATTATATTTCCAGGATGACTAGGAAAACCAGCCTCTTGGGACTCAGACCCCAGTGGGCGGGGTCACTGAAGCTGCTTTCCATTCTGAAGGCAAAGCCAAATGCTAAGAGGCCTGTGCCACTCATCTGGCTCAGGCTGGACCAGAATCCTGAACACACCTGGCAGCCTGAAGTCCTCTGGGGTGTGCCCAGCTGGCAGAAAGACACTGGAGAAGCTGAGTTTACTAGTGCTGGCTACGCCAGAGAGCAAAGAAATGCATCCTGGTAGTTCCCACCCAGCCTGCTGTTCATGCAACCCCAGGGGCTCTCATCAGGTTCACACTGGAATGAAGTAAGTACAAGGGGCCTCACGCTCCCCACTCCTCAATTCTACAGGAGCCATAAGCAAAACCTTTACACCACCAACACAGCTGAAATTAAACACATCCTGTGTACTTCCAGGTTTTTAGCTATTATAAATACCCTATCATGGAAAAAGCACTGAGAAGATTCTTCTGGAAATCTCATCTGTCCATCTCCCATGACCCCTGCTCCCTGAATTAGCTCCTTTGCAAACCCAGACATGAAGAACAGCCCTGTTGCTGTGGGACACACCTGGGAACAAGCTAAAAAAAGGCCCTTCTAGGCGTCTCTCGTCTTGACTCATCCTGAGTGGGCCGTGGCTTCTCTCTGCACACTGTTTTATCCTTGTATCGCTGACCCTGGGATAGGGCAGTTCTAAACCCACATTCACCTGGTCTAGGGTCTTGCAGCAGTCCACCAACACACCCACAGGCTGGGTGTCCTGCAAGCTCTCTTTCAACTCCTGTAGCTCCAGAGCAGAAGGGCTGAGATTCTCATCCTACCAGAGAAAAGAGGAAGAGGTTTGCCACTACCACGTAGGGTCACCACAGAAATCACAGCTCCCCCAAATCCCTGAGCCCTGGACCCAGACTCACCGGAGCCTGTGGAGGTAAGGCCTCGATGCTGGCCATGTGGGAGGAGATGGGCAAGATGTTGAGCTGGTCATCGATGACAAGGCACTTCTTACAAGATGCCAGAGAGAGGATAAACCTGAGGGACAAAAGCAGTCCTGAGGTGAGGTGCTGAGGAGGCAGACAATGCTGCACAAGAGGGGACAAGTTGCTTTTCTTCAGGAAGATCACTGGGCCCCATATCTCAGAAAGCCAGAACCCAACTAGAGAGCAATCAGAGCCTCCTCTACAAGGCACCTGAACACATTTTATGTGGCAATCAAGAAAGCCAAGATCCCAGATGCACAACCATGATTGCTTTTGCTAGGTCCTCTAGTCCTTTTCTCATCATCTGGAGCCCTTTAGCACTAATGTGGCTCTACTCCAAAAGCCCCATATGGCCACCAGTCACACAGGGAAACACACATGGAAACAACACACACAAATGAATAAGGAGAAAAGAAAGCTCCCTGAAGAAATACAACACTGAATTCCCTATATACAGAAAAATTAACTTGCTACACAATTCAAACATCCTCCATGCCTCAAGAAAAGGGCCTTTCCTGATACTTCCACAGGCTTCTGTCCTGTTAGAGTAACATGCAGCTACTCCTCCTGTCCTCATTCTACTGAGCCAAAGCATGACAGGATGTTAAAATCAGAGAGGCCCCAGGTTCATCAAGGTCAGGATTTCTAAACCTCAGCACTACAGACATTTTTTCCAAATGATTTCTTTTAAGCAGCATCCTGGTTTCCAATCACCTGATGCCAGTAGCTCTCTCCCTCAGCACCCCAGAGTCAAGACAGTCCAAATGTCTCCCAACATTGCCAACAATCCCAAAGGGAACACTGATCTAGGCCAGTTTCTCAAAGTATAACACGGGCTGTTAACTGATGGTCCCTACAAGGAGGCTCAATGGTGAAATTAATTTGGGAATGGGAAACAATCAAACAAGTGCCAGCTGTTGCAAGACTTTTCTGAGGCTAGAATAGGTAAGTGAGACTCTTCATAATGGAAAAACAGTGTCAGCATGTCCCACTCAGCTGGCCAGAAGTCTTCTTGTCACAAGGTCCCTCTAAAAGAAAACTATTCTGTGAAATACAGGAAATGGTGATCCAGATAGACCACTCCCAACCTCTCAAAGATGAGTAGGCTAAAGCCAGAGAGGGACAGGAACGTGGCTAAGGCCACTGGGTTGGTCAGAGCCAGCAGCAAGACTGAGTCCACGGGGCTGGGGATGTGGCTCAGTGTAGCGCGCTCGCCTGGCATGCGTGCGGCCCAGGTTCAATCCTCAGCACCACATACAAACAAAGATGTTGTGTCCACCGAAAACTAAAAAAATAAATATTAAAGTTCTTTCTCTAAAAAAAAAAGACTGAGTCCAGGTGTCCACAGACACCAGCTTTCGACCCCCTTGCACTGTACCCAGATCATTTCCCAGCTGCAGCTGCTGAAGAATTGCACATTTTGGAAGCCTGTACTACCTCTGCTGACACAAAAGCTTTCAGTTGGGTCCAAGATAAAAATATTTCTCCCACCTTGGCTTCCCAACAAGTGGAAGGAACTGAGAAATATCCTTAAGACCTACCTCTCATTAAATCGTCCCACGACATCCTGGTGGGCCTCAGTCCTGAACCTGGAATGCACATCCTAAGAAAGCAAGACAACATCCATTAACAAAGTCATCTAAATAACACTGAAGCCCAGGGCTCAGATACAAAGTTCTATCACAGGAGACATGAGCAACCCTGTGGGAAAGAAAATCCACTCCCACCTGCTCTGCTGAACTGGCCAAGTGCTCTTTGCTACAACTGGGATCAGACACCAAACGCAATGCTTCTAATCCCAATCAACTTCCCTTCGCCTCATCTCTGACATTTTCCACATCTGATCCAGCACCCTGACTCAATAAAATATACCTGTTAACTAGGTGGACCAGACTTCTGGGTACACACTGATGAAAGAAGCAAGACTTCTGCTCTCATGGGATTTACAGTCCAATGGTTGGAGGACAATGAGTAAATACATACACATTTTGGCAAATGCTACAAATGAAATACAGGGTGTGGGGATAACAACGAGAGGGACCTGTTTATATATGGCAGAAAGGGAGGGTCTCTCAGAGATGATAAGCTGAGATTAGAAGGGTAAGCAGTCAGCCATGTTAAGAGAAACTGGAAGAACAAACAAAGTGTTATTGGCACAAAGTCTTTCAGTCATGTGCAAATATCTAGGGAGTTCTTACAACATGCCAGGCACTCTTCTAGGATTTGGGAAAATATCAGTAAGAAAAACAACAATAAGAAAAACTACGTCCTAGGGCTGGGGTTGTAGCTCAGTGGTACAGTGCTTGCCTAGCATGTGTGAGGCAGCCCTGGGTTCAATTCTCAGTACCACATTAAATAAAGAAAGGTATCATATCCACCTACAACTTAAAAAAAAAAACTGGGGCTGGGACTCAGTGGTAGAGTGCTCCTCTCGCATGTGTGAGGCTCTGGGTTCGATCTTCAGCACCACATAGATAAAATAAAGGTATTGTGTCCACCTGCAACTAAAAAAAAAAAAAAAAAAAAAAAACAAACAACAACTAAGTTCCTGCTTCCACCAAGTTAGTGACTAATGTAGGAGAACAGACAAAAAAAACAAATATGTAACTAGAAGTTGTTGTCAAGTACTTTGAAGAATAATAAAGAAGATTAAAGAGTTACAGCTGGAACCACCTCTTCTAAACAATATGAAGAAAGATCACACTCATGGGGAGATACTGGAACAGGAACTTGAAGGCAGTAAGGATGTGAGTCATGATGAAATCCAAAAGAGCACATGCCAGAGGAAATAGCAAGGGCAAAGCCCAGGGGTGAATGTGTGCTGGTCACGTGTGAAGAGGGGCTACAGTGGCAAGTGACAGCAGGAGTGATAAAGGCAGGAAGCAGCCTCAAGATTTGAGGAAAGTCCATCTCACCAGAAAAACATAGCTCATTCAACCCAGAGGCCAATCCTGACACCATTTCTGAGCTGCTGGGTCATGGGCAGCTCTTAGAAACTGCCTCTAAGAACACCAATGTGGCAATACCAGCCAGGAGACCAGCTCTGCATCTGTTTTAAACACACCCCACTCTGAACCATGTCCTCAGTCATGGTTTAGGAAGTAAACTACCACTCCCATATTTGAAATTCTTGCCAAACTGAAAGCAAAGCTGGCAAACGTTGCTTCATTAACTAATAGAAGATGAGGGCCAGAGAGAATTCTGCCAATTGTCCCTTTGTTGCAAAACACAAATAAGTTCTAGCAGAATATTATTCTAGGAAAAAAATATATATATATTTTTTGGTACTAGGGATTGATCACTAAGCCACACCTCCAGCCCTTTTTATTTTTTTATTTTGAGATAGGGTCTTGCCAAGTTGTTTAGGGCCTCCCTAAACTGCTGAGGCTAGTCTTGAACTCGCAATCCTCCTGCCCACCAAGTCACTGGAATTAAATCACCATATCTGGCTTATTATTACTATTATATTAAGAATATTTAATTATTATTATCATATTATTATATTAAAATATTTAATATTTAGTTACATATAGTCTGCATCATATCTGAATTTCACATTTCTAGGCATACTCAGAGCCCCTGAGATTCAGCCGCAGTGACCTTTTCATTAGTTGTTGTCAAGGAGCTCCCAGAGGCTATCTACCTTCTCAACAGGAAATCTTACAGCAGACTAGAGCAAAATCAGACTGATATGAACACCGACCATTATGTTAAAAAAATAAAAAAACCCCGACCCTTACCATGGTCATCGTGTACAACTGCTTGAGTGAGTTCATGGTCCGGAGCAGGATAACCACCAGTCCGCCACCTTCCACTGTTTCTACAGTCCTGGCCAACAAGTTTGGAGTTAAGGCTTCAAAATCCTACAAGGAGACCTTAGAGGGTTGGTAATGCAAACAGCACCCCAGAGATACTTAACCAAAGGCCAGGTGATAAGCCAAAATCAGGGCTTCGGGTAGAAACCCAAGACCATACCCCCCCATCTGGCTCACCAAGAAACACATAACACACTCACAACCCCTTAGGGGCACCATGGAAGAGAGTCTGGTCCTTAGGGTTAGAAAGACATGGTTTTATATGTTAAAAATGTTTCTAGGGCTGGGGATTCAGCTCAGTTGGTAGAGTGCTTGCCTCATAGGCACAGGGCCATGAATTCAATCTCCAGCACCACACACACAAAAATAGAGTTTCTAATAATCTCTAATAAAATCCTGTCTGGAGGTAAGTCTTCCAAACTTCATTTGATTTATAGTCAAATTTCAGAAACATGTTTACATTTTCTAACACGTCTACAGATGGAAGTTGTTTGGCAAAACTCAACTGCACCACACGGGGGAGCTAGTGCTTAAAGAAGCCCTCATTCCAGCACCAAGTAAGGGCTGGGAGCACAACACTCCTGACAAATTAGTGATAAAGACAAAGGAGGCTGAGGTTCTTTTCTAGTAAGCAGTGTATTAAACAACCCACTGAAATGCAAGGAAAACAGAACTTCTGTTCTTGATTTCCCCATTCCTTAATTTATATTCTCTTAAATATGATTTATAATTAACATAATCATGATCAAAGTGCATAACATAATAAGTACAAAAACATGAATTTGGGGCTGGAGTTGTGGCTCAGCAGTAGAACACTCACCTATCACGTGTGAGGACCTGGGTTCGATCCTCAGCACCACAAAAAAATAAATAAATAAAAATAAATGTATTGTGTTCAACAACAACTAAAAAATAAGTATTTTTTTAAAAACATGAATTTGTGTATGAAAATTTTTTTAGAAAGGGGTTGTCGTGGATTTTTTAAAACTCACAGACTAAAACAATTACCCACCAGAAATAAAAAGAAAGAAACATGAGAAACTAAGTCTATTAACTTTCCCGATAAGAGAATGTATATTTGTGGATAAATTCACCAAGCAGCTTTCTAGGGTAAAGCAAGGGATTTTAGGGTATGTGGGGTTATGCTACCAAGCACTCAGGAGCCAACACAAGTGGATGAAAATGTTTCTATCCAGCTGGTTAAACAAGCTGCAATGTTCATGTGTCGGGGAAGTCTCCATGCGTGCACATAAGGATCTGAGGTTCCAGGGTCAGTCAAAGTTCCCTGTGCTTGCTTTATTAGCTTTAATTTAGGATCACCCAGCTGGCACATCATTGTAAGTTCTGGGGTCTCCAGACAGCTGCTAACTTAAGCAGAAAATTCTGGTTTCCTTGGCAAAGTGGTCAAGTCTTCCATTAATAATGCTTGGTATATCGGGGGTAAGAACCTGTTCTTATCATATACCAGTGTGGAAGCAATACACAGGCTGGAGGAAGTCACTCACCTGGAGGACACACATGCCGAAGGTATTGCCCAAGATCTTGTGGGTCTCATTGTAGTAGCAATAGCGAATGTTTGTGGCCGCTACAAAGAGCTCAAAGGGGTCATCCTGCTTTATGTTCAAGGTCCCATTCTTAATTTTCTTCTGCAGCTGTCGCATTCTCTTCTTCCGGTGACTGCAATCGCCACCCCCCAACCCATAAGAGCCAATTAACCAGAGAGGTAAAGGACATGGAAACAGAGGAGAGACTTGGTGATTACCCTCCAGAGCTAGTAGGGAACTTGGACTCTTTCATTTTAGAGAAGCAACATGAAGAGGCACTGGAGCAGAAAGATTAAGTCGCAGATCAGCCTGTGTGTGAACTATTCCCTTATTTTGTTGTACCTTGAGCAAATTATTCTGCTTTAAAAACTAGCACTTAAGGGGTGGGGATGTGGCTCAAGTGGTAGCGCGCTTGCCTGGCATGCGTGCCGCCCAGGTTCGATCCTCAGCACCACATACAAAGATGTTGTGTCTGCCGAAAACTAAAAAATAAATATTAAAAATTCTCTCTAAAAAAAAAAAAAAACAAACAAACAACTAGCACTTAAACCTTGCCTTTGGCCAGAGCTTGAATCCAAACCTAAATGGCCTTGCTATCTTAGTTTCAAGCCAAAGTTTCAACTACACTCCTACCCCCCAGAGGCCTGGGAGAGACAAGACAATGGCAGGTTACTGCACTCAGGTTTCCTAAATAAATTCCTCTACTTCTTTGCCCAGAGTATGGGATCATGTCCTCAAGGGCAGCTCTCATCTAAAACAATAAGGATACAGGATACAAGGATTAGAATGGAAGGTGGACATGGCTCAGAAATCCCTGAACTGTTTCTGGTCTTAAAAGCCCTGAATATTCAATTGAGATTTACCTTTCCTTTACAGAAAGATTTACTCCCCATTCCAGAATGATGGCTTATAACTGTTCAAAAATTTTCCCCAGTTCTCGAATTTACAGCTAAAATGAAAGCCCTTCCCACCGCAGGCCTCCACTTCCTCCATGAGCAGAGGCAGCTGGGTGAGATGATCTCCACCTCTCCTCATAGCGTGTGCCTGGGGTTCATGACTTGGCATGATATTCTGCCAGATCAAGACAAGGAGGCGGGGGGGGGGGGGGGGACTACAAGAGGCACAGATTTATAATTTAACCAGGTGGGTTAAATTTAAAAGACATATCTTCCCAAAACACTGTGAACTGCATGATTCCACATCAATCTCACATTTACCAAATAAAAAATACTACAAATCAGAAGCCCTCAAAACAAAATTCAAAGATATGCAACAGAGGCTAGGGATGAAGTTCAGTGGTACAGCACTTGCCCAGCAGGTACAAGGCCCTGAGTTCAATCTCCAGTACTGAAAAAAAAAAAAAGGCAACAGGATTTATTCTTATTCTTAACCTATATTAAAAATGCTTGGGGCCAGGGACTTAGCTCAGTGGTAATGACATGCTTACATGAACAATTATGCACAACTAAATACAAATCATGGTTTATAACTATATACCAGTGATAGACACCTAAATGTTAACAAGGCCCATGTGGTAAGATTATGAGTACTTTTTATTTTCATTTTTTGGTTTTGTTTGTTTTTCAGAACAGGATATTGAATTCAGGAGTGCTCTACCACTGAGCTACATCCCCTGTCGTTTCTTTTTTGAGACAGGGTCTCACAATCTTGCACAGACTGACCTTAAAATTGTAATCCTGCTGCCTCAGCCACCAGAATAGCTGGTTTTATATGTAAGTTTGCACCATCATGCCTGGCTTATCTTTTTCTGCACTTTTGTACTTTTTTCTGTATTTTTGCATTTTTGTATTTTGTTTACTTTTTTTTTCTTTTACTTAATACCAGGATTGAACCCCGGGGTACTTTACCACTGATCCACATCCCAGCCCTTTTTTACATTTTATTTAGAGACAGGGTCTCGCTGAGCTGCTTAGGCCTTGCTAAGTTGCTGAGGCTGGCTTTGAACTCACAATCCTCCTGCCTCAGCTTCCTGAGCTGGCTGATATTTCTTATAATAAGACTTTCATAACTTTAAAAAGGTTGAGTTATTTACTCAAAATCTGATTTCTCTTAGGCAGAAGCAAGCTTCTTTTTACGTGTGTGTGTAATATTGGGGATTGAACCTAGGGATGCTCAACTACTGAGCTACGTCCCCACCCCTTTATTATTTTTCACTTTGAGACAGGTTCTCACTAAATTGCTGAAGTTGGTCTTGAACTTTTGATCCTCCTGCCTCTGCCTCCTGAGACTCTTGAGCAGGCATGTACCACTACACCTAGCTCAAGTTTTTTTAAATTAAATAATTTCAGAACCTGTTAATAATAAATCCAACTCAACAAATATTAACTGCATGCCCACCACAAACATGCTAGATAATGTAAAAGTAAAAAAATATAAAGATAAATAAAAGAAGACTCCTAGATTAATAACCTTATCACTTGGAAGTAAAAAAAAAAAAAAAAAAAATACCCTAAGTCACAGTATAGAAGGAACTGTATTCCAACACAGTTGGTAGGTAACAAGCATTTAAGATGAGGACAAGCACTGAAGACAAGAGGAACCATCAAGTATGACTGAGGAACTCAGAAAGGCTTCATCAAAGAGGCAGGTGCTGAAAACTGGGGAGGATGTCAGTAGGTGATAACAGAGAGGTGTAGTAGCATACCAGGCAGAGAAGATGGCATGAGCTAAGAGCAGGGAGGTTTGATGTAGCATGAAGTAGCCAGAGGCAAAGACAGAGTCTGAGAGTCAACATCAAAGACAGCATACTTGGGGGTGAAGGAGTGAGAAGACACCCAAGGACAGAACCATAGATGCTGGCTAGGTTTACGGTAGGAGATATCATGATAGGCAAGGGAAGAGCTCAGGAAGGTGGCCCAAGTAAGCACAAAGACCAAAAAAAAGGAAATACTTCTAAGGTGACCACAGTATGGGTTCTCTGCCAAGAAACAGTACTCCCTACTCCACCCCAAACTCATCCAGGCTGAGTTGTAAGGAGAACTGCAAGGTTTCCACTAATGTGACCAACCCCCATCATTGTGTAATGCCCCACCTTGTAAGCATCTTTCTATAAGAATTTTGGGATAAAGTCTGATTTCCACATGGTTAGACCTGAAACACATAAAAATCAAGTTCTGTTTCTACCAAGAGACAGGAGAAAACAGAAAGCTGGTCTGCAATGAAAAAGCACAGAGAAAGCAGCAGAGATAGAAAGGATGGGAAGCAAGGGCAATCTGGCTCCAGACCACCCCTGAGCAGAGTAGAAATGGTAGCCTCTTAGGCTCCATGAACTATCCCAGATACTTCAACATTTTCCCCCTGGTGCTTAAGAGTGTTTGTGTGGAGGTCTGGTGTTTACAGCTAAAAGTCTGGGCTATTGAGACTTCAGCAATTAACTGTTACCATATAGCAGAGAAGTGGTAGAAGAGCTCTGAAAAGGAGAAAAAGGGAAGAAAAATTGCTGTGCTAGGCCTCAGGTCTCAGGGGATGTCTACAAGTACATTTCAGAAGCGAGACCACAAAGAACATAGGTAGGGAGTAAATGAGGCTCGTTTTAAGGTGTGTGTCAGTAAAATTGAAGGCAAATGCTAGCCTAAGGACAGAGCTAGGTATGAAGCTAATCATTTTCTGAGCATGGGGAAAACTGAGCATGTTTACAGGAAAAAGAAGAAAATTCAAAAGGATGTGCAGTGACCAACAGAAGAAAACCAGTAAAGGTCCTGAAAAAAAGAGAGGAGACCTAGAGTTTTCCTTGGACACAGGATGAGGAAAATCCCCTCTTTGCAAAGGAAAAAAAGGAGAGTGAAAGGCTACTAAAGGAATTTGCATTAGATGGGCTTGATCAGCTCAGAAAAACAGGAAGAGAACCTTAAAACAAGGCACTGGGCTGGGTACACCTCAAAGAGTATGAAAATTATTTGAAATTTATTGTTGGGAATGAAGAAAGGACATCTGCTCCATTTTTTTCCCCACTTAGAAATATCCTCTGAAATGTCATCTCCACTAAAGATTGTGATAATCTGTGTCAAGGAATTGTTTCCTGGCTTTTAACTAGCAGGAATTGTTAATTAAGGGGTTGTGCTAGGCACCTTTAAAGTATCATCTTAATCCCCCACAGGAAAAGACATCAGCTTACTTTTAAAATAAGAGGACTGGGTCATCTAAGGGCCAAGCTTACCTGCTAAACCCCAGTTCTTTCTTATAGCACCACAGCACTGAAGGCCGAGCCTTCACAGTTGCTTTGGACAACATGTGATGGAGGATTACCACCTGCCAAAGAAAAAAGTCAGAACCTCAGGGACCAAGGAGACCACAGAGACCACTAGGCCCAAGTCCTCATTTGACAGATTAGAAATTAAACTGACAGCCAGGGGAGGGAGGCATCCAAGATCACAGGCAAGTAGAGAACAGATGGGGAATAGAAACTAGGTCACATACACTGAGCCTAATGGTCAGTATACCACCCTGAGCATCAAAGACTTTTGGCTTGTCTGCTAATAAATCAAAGTAGAGAGAATTTATCACGATTAAGAAATGAAAGAAAGGTTCTTACTAGGCACCTTAGCAGTCAAAGGGATCGTAATGCCTTGACATGTTAAAACCCCAGAGGGCCTGTTGTAACATACTGACTCTGGGACAGGACACAAGATAACTCAGAGAGTATTTACCAGGTCTTACCTGATCTTTTCCATGATCCCCAACTACAACAAAGAGAGACCTTTGTCGCTCAGCTACTCCATTCTCAATGAGAATCCGGATTCGATTATCCACCTTCTTCCGATGCATGGTGAAAAACTATCACTAAAAGAGAAAGAAAGGAAATACAACTGGACAAAATAGCAGATTATGGGTAAGGAGCACTAGTTGGCTGCCTCTTCTGGGGCAAGGGGTTGCGCCAGCCACCTTTAATGTAACATTTTGATCCTCCATAGGAAAGACATCAGCCTGCTTTTAAAATCAGGAAACTCAGGCTTGGGAGTAAAGAAATTATTCCCTCAGCATAGGAAGTCGGCAGGGAGGCAAACCTCATAACTCTTCCAGGGAGCTTAAGAAAAATCAGGACTTGAATGTTCAAAAAATTAGGAATACAAAATACATAGTGATATAGCCATATATCAAAGGCATTTTCCAAACTACCTCAAGATATGGATATAGATGCTTATGAGAGAATGTCCTAGTAGGTATGATACCATTAACATAGAGAGGTTAAAAAAGAAAGGCCAAGATGCAATGTAGTTTTTTTCTGAATGGGCTGACTGATTTATTGATTGATTTTAAATATGTTACCCATAAAGTTAAGGAAAAGAAATCAACTGATTGGAATTCTGTCAGGTCAAAAACAAGTTTCTTCAAGTGAGGGAAAACCATATTGAAGCTTTTGTAAAGACAGACCTCAATATAGCTCAGTGGTAGGAGGAATGGCCAGAATACTTGAGGCCCTGGGTTCATTGCCAGCCACACACACACAACACACACACACACAGCTGTTATGTGATTGCCCATGATAAAATGCTGCATCATTACCATAATAAATACATCAAATATCAGATATATCAATTACACCACTACAACATAAAATACACACTACCAAGAATCTCCAGTATTTGCTTAATTCTAAGCTTTAATAAAGCTATTAATGGAACCTTAACTGTGCTTTAACTGTCCCTTTTGACATTTCCAAGCATGTCTTATTATTAAACACTATCAAAATCAGGGGTCCCTATTTATAAGTAAAGAGACAACTATTATTTAAAAAAAAAAAAAAATTCAAGTATCCCAAAGCAGAAAAGTGATAGGATAGGATTCACACTTAAATCTGACTCCAAAGCCTGAGCTCTTTCCAGTCTGCCAATCTACTCAGCTTGTAGGCCATATATTTCTAGCCACATGAAGACTCCATCAAAAAAAAGGAACTATTAGAGATTGCTTTTTGTTCCAGTTACTATGGGAGCCCCAGAGGTACCAGACAAAGTCCTTGATTTCAAACTTTCATTCTCTCTAAAGGGGATATTAAAAAGAAAAAACATAAAGGACAATTGTATATATATAAATTAGACGTGCAAATAGCAGCTACAATAAGGGGTCTGACGAAGGTCTGATATTACTGTGGATGGAGTTGTCACGGAAGGCGTAATAGATGAAGAGGGCCTTGACGACACGTAAAGATTTATTTTTTCATTCACTCATTTGTTCGTCTATCTACACATAATGACTACGTGCCAGGCATCATTAGCTGTACTGTCAAATAATATAAAGTCCTAAATACGACTACCAAACAAGGAGTATGAATGTGTGTGTGCGCATAGTTAAATACTCACGAGCCCTGGAGAATCCTGGATCAGAGAGCTTCGGTTCAAAGCCTAGACTACAAGCAAGAACAGCAAGAGCCAAGTGCTGTCACCCACCCATTCTCCACTAGGCCCTAGTTAGAGGTCCCTGGATGGCGGAGACTACTCCACGCAAACCACGAGAGCGCAGGGAAGCAAGCCCAAGATGCTGCGTCTCGCAGAAGGGGAATTTGCCCTGTAGGAGCGTCCTAGCGAGGGGGCCGTGGGGGCGGACCACGCGTCAGCCTAGACGCACAAGCTTCCTCCTCTGGCCAGTCCGCTTCTGACCCAGGAACCACACGAACGCCCACCTTAGCGGGAATCTCCAGCCGCCCCGCACGCCCCGCGGCACGTACCTGCGCCGGGATCCCAGCGCGAAGCGGAAGCACGTGGGGAAACGGAACAACTCCAGAAGGGCAGGATGCTGTAGGCTGCCCCTAGCGAGTTCCTGGCCGTCAGCGGAGTTGGCCGCACTCCGCCGCGTGTTCCGCCCAGACGCTGGCAGGTAAAGAGTGCACGAGCACACCAGACTCGGGGACGGGGAAGGGACCTTTCTCAACGCGGTCGACGAATGATGGCGTCAGAGGCCGCGGAGGCGGAGCTACCCCAGGACTCCCCACCGCGACTGCGCTGCGGAAGTTTTCGGTGGCAGAAGCTGACCCGAAGCGAAATTATTTGTTTGCTGACCCGAAGTGCATTTGTCTACGCAACGCAAGACAAACGTTCATGTCCACACCACCAGTGCCTGCCGCAGTGTAGGGGGTTAGCAGCAGGTGTCTCCACAGGCCAGGTGCAGCACACGGTGTTCAGGTTTTCAGTGTTGGCCTCGTTATGCGAAAGTCGGTGCCTCCAGGGATGTGCAAGTATTTAAAGTACTTGCCTTTGATGTGATACGATGAGGAAGCTCAGACCACCGATCTTTTTATTCATCTCACTAGACCCTCAACTCTTGTGGTACTGATCTCGTGAACCTGTCTGTGGAGTTATGCACATTTTCCACCCGATTTCCGATCTTTGCAGGGTCCCCTTAGACCTGTTTTCTAATACTAATCCTAGATTTCTGCTCTTCAATGTCCCCTCCAGCTCCCAGTGCAAGAACGTGACTACCCACACATAATTCTGTATTCATTATTTTGCGGAGGAAGAGGGACAGATCCCTTAACATAACTAGTCAGAAACCGAATTCTTACTCTTGAAGTTCCTTTCTCAAACAGGCATTTCAGATTTTAATGTGACCAGCCATACTACAACGGGCATTTGTCCGATACCCATCATTACAATTTTATGGATTCAACAAAAATGTCAATATGCTAGATGCTTCTGTTCACAGGGGATTAGTTCATAATGACCCTGCCCCTTTAAGGTAAATTCTAAATGTTCAAGTATACAGTAAGGGTACTGTTTTTGAGGTAGTACGGGAAAAAAAAGACTTTAATCTACAGTGAGCTTTAAGAATGTTAGCGAATAGCCTTCCCACACCAAAAAATGTAAAGGCTCCAAGGAGATAAAAACTCTTAGCAAAAGATTGCAAGCAAGTGAAACATGGTAGGCAAGCAGCCCAACATAATGTGGACCAGATTTAGAATCCAATTCTATTTGCTAGAAAACCACCTCACCTGGGGGGACAGGGTCGTGAAAAGGAAGTGATTTGCCCTCTAGAAAGGTTCAGTCCGCTGTACAAAAATGATAATAATCACAGGTGGGCTAAAAACAGAGAAGGAACATAAGCTATTACTGTTCCAGAATGGCAGTATTAGGGGACTCGGGATACTTCCCAGTAGAAACAGAAATTTAAGGATCAGATACAGGGCGTCAAAGAAAAAGATGGTTCCCAAAATAACTGCTCTGAACAGTTCCATAAATTGAAAGCAGCCAGTGAGTGGCAATCAATAAAGGTCAATCTGAAAGACCAGAAACACTCAAAATCAAGACATTCAGTTACGATGGAGTTTAGGAACTGCAAATACTTTTAACTGAAACACTTATTCAAAATCGTGGGATTGGATGAGACAAGATAACACTTGGTGAAGAGTATTAGCTATAGATGAAGTCAGACAACCAAGGACTGGAGAAAATCAGAAAGATGCCAGGCAGTGGCCAATCTATAGCATCCATTTACTAGCAGTTCACACCTTATGTTACATAGTAGAAAGCTACTTCAGCATGTACTACCTACATTATTTCTCCTGGCCCACATTATTTTGTTCTCAATAGTGCAATGAATGCCCGAACAGCAATTCTATTGGGTGACCCACTATCCCCACCCTGAAAAATAAGCTTTTAAACCTTCAGTGGCTTCCATCTCTTCATAAGAGGTAAATTTAACATGAATCATTAATTGTAAAGCTGCTCTTAATAGTACTTACTGGTGTTTCCAACCTCTATTAACCATTACCCTTTGCAATTCATCCAGTCAAGGATTCTTAGTCAGTGTAGACTGGATCTTTGGATGTGCTTCTTTGCCTGATCTAGTTTACCACTTCTCATCCTTCAAGCCTTAGATTCATTATCCTCCAATGTATCTTAACTAGGCCACGCAGGAGTCATGGCCTTAATATCTATCACCCACTATGTTGCTATAGTCACATTTCTTGTTTTATAATGGAAGCTGGGACCACAGTGATTCTTCTTACTGAATGGCTAATGCTTAATAGAATTCAAAATGGAGCCTAGTGGTTAAGTACCTAAATGCTTACAGGAATGTAAACACAAATTTTAAGAAATACCTTAGGGCTGGGGTTGTGGCTCAGAGGTAGAGCTCTTGTTTAGCACGCGTAAGGTAATGGGTTCGATCCTCTGCACCACATAAAAAAATAAAGATATTGGGTCCACCTATAACTAAGTATTTTTTTAAAAATACTTTAAAAAATGCTTTCAGTAGACCAGACATAAACTTCTGAAATACTCAAAGAGCCAGACTGCTGCATCAAAGTGAGATTAAGCCTCAGAACACCTTGTTAAACTAGGGTAGTAATAGAAAAGTAGTGGTCTCGCCTTCTTAGAAGATGAGACTACCAGACAGATTTAAGCCTTTTCTTCTTTCGCAAATATGTCTTCATTTAGAGCTTTGCTAAATGGTACATACAACTGAGCAGACTTTGTTCAAAGACAAGAGGAAACAAGTTTTCGTATAATTTAATCTAATGTGATTAAAAACATTTACTAGTCTTTTCCAGTAACTTAATAGAACTCAAAATGGGAAAAAGAGGTGAGGCTCAATTTATCTTTATTTTCCTGGGAGTTTGGAAAGGACAGAGAAATAAATCTTAACAATTTATTTTTAATTTTCCTAGGAGTTTCTTCGCCCCATTTACTTCTTATAAAAGGGACAAGTCGGGGCAATTATTGATTCTTTGAACTAAATTTAAAGTCAATAAAACTGTGCTTAGAAAGAACTCCAATGGATTGCAGATCTGGGAGCTTAAGGCTGAAAAGAAGGGTACGAATTCAGTGCTTATCTGCATTTCATTTCTTCTAACTAAATACATCACTGAAAATACAATGAACAGTATAATAAATTTCCTAAAACACTTAGAAAGCTCACTTGCTCAATAACCTTCTACAAAAATGAACTGGTTGTCAACTGAGCACCTCAGTAAACCTGACAATAAGCACACATTTTCATGTCTCGTGTTTAAATGGAAAGTCTCCCACACAACAAAGTTGTATGTATAGGGAAACAAAATAATTGTTAAAAGTTAATTAAAAAACACTGAGAAGTCACTTGTTTTAATATCAAGATACAATGATCAGAAATCTCTCCCATCTTCTTTATGAATATTAGGATCTGGAAATAAAACTGTGCTAATCAGTTTAGGTCATCAATGACATTCTACCTTTAGTGAAACTCTGAAAAAAGTTTCATTATCCTTGTGAATGACTAAAATTGTGCACGTACAAAAGTATTTTATATGTGTTCTTGCTATACCAAGATACTATATAGTAACCACTTCCTTTTAACTGCTAAAATACTCACTTGAGCAAATAGAAGGCCTTCTGCAGCTAAGACAAGCATTCACATATTATACAGAATACTGAGTACCAAGATTCAGATCCTGATGAGATTTTTTAAAAGTTCTCTGCCCTATCAGGCATTCCTTTAAAAAATGTGGTCTGAATTAATAAATGAAAGGTTTACATTTAAAATGTGATAACAGAACACCACCCCCATATTATAATATTTTGAAATGAACAAACAGTTCTTTTTAAAAATACATGTTACCAAACTATGAATACCTTTACACATTCACATCTGCACTAATGCATAGAAATTTGAAACCTAGAAGGCATTTCTCCCATCTCTGAACTGATTCATACTAATTGATCACTGAATACTAATTGATCACCAAATTTACTTTGATTTTTAAATGTCACAAAATTATTTTCTATAGATAGCAAATTTAGTTTTTCATAGGATTGCAAGCACACATCATCTAGGGATTAGCCATTGAACCATGAAAATTTTACCCATCCCCCTAAAGGACAACTAACATATGGTTGTGGTACATCCCAGGCAGATGTCATTTAAAGCACACAAGGGGAGGTGCTAGCAAAAGAAATACTCATTTGCAAAAGTAAACAGATAACCCTTCCAATATGATGTACCACAACCACACATGAGAAAAGTCAAGAACTTATTTTATTTATTTTAAAATAAACATTGAAGATTCCCCCATTACCCACCACCCTACAAAACTTGTGTATGTGGAATGTTCAACAGCCTATCCATTTTAGGTTACAAAACCAGCAAAAACTCCAGTTGTCTCATGATGAATGTTTTGAGAATAATTTTCATTTTTAAGGAGCCAAGTACCTACTGGAAAAATTCTTTAAAGGCTAAAAAATAAAATTTTAATTTCTGCACAGAGAATATCATTAACTTAGTAGCCTTTGCTTAATAGGTGGGATTAATTCTCCATGAAGTCAAGGTGGAATGGGACAACAAGCAGCATTAGGTTCATAGGCACATAGAACTAGTGCTCAAACTGCTAGCACAAATTCAATGTAGTACATATGGCTAATTCACTACTAAACTGTCCACCATCTCCATCAAACTTGAGGCTCTTCCCTATGCATCTAAGGAATCAAATCACCACTTTGAACATGAATGCCTCCAAGAAAGGGGAATTCAATTAGAATTAAATTAGACAAAAGATAAATGCAAGTACTACAAACAGCTGCTGGAGATAACCATAAAATGCACTAACAATACATGGGGTGAATCACATAAGCTGCTAGCTGTGAACACCAGTGTTTCAAGATACAACTTTTATAAACATGTTTTTATTTGTTTTGCTTATACCATCAGAGCTGAAGCTACTGTCTGTCATTTCCCTAAACAGGGAAATCAATCTAAAACACATACTGGTGCTTTTCAAAAGATAGCAATTTTAAAAGGGTGGTAGCAGCAGGCATTTGATATCCTTTTCTTTTAAAAACTTTCAAGCTGCAGGAAAAACATGTGACCAAGAGTGTTACTATTATCCACTAGATTTTCATAGTACCTGTACCAATTCAGGTAACGATACAAGATCCAGGGATTAGTGATGACAATGTGCATGTCATAAGGAATGATATATACTACCAATCCTTATAAAAGTCATTGTCTCAAAGAAGTTGTTAAGTGTTCAAAAGGTATCTAAATACTTCACATTAAGTACAGAAGCAGCTTATCCAGATTATATCCCATATTTGTTGCATATTTTTCAAAAAGTGCCAATCAAAGCCTGATTTGCAGGTTGGCTTTTTCTTAATACAGTATCAGCTGTTAAAAAAGCAGTTTACATGTGTTTTTAATCACAGTTGTTTGGCCGGATGAAGAGTGCTATGTCAAAGCTGGTAGCCACCCTTACATGTGTGACTAAGGACCCATGCATAATTTGGTATGCATCTAACGTTCCGTGCTCCAATTTAACTGGAAAAAGTTGTGAAATGCAGTTGTTCTCTCAAACCACACTCCACTCCTTCCATCTTCCTTTCAAGGAAAATATTTTTGTTTTGTCAATTACCATTGAATTAAATAACTCTGGGGCCGATTTGTAGCTTTTATCCAATGTCAAAAAGTCATACTTGTTTTCTTTCTTTCTTCAAGTCACTTCAAATAACTATGGAGATATTATCACCCAAATAACTATGGAGATATTATCACCCCGTAAAGTATATTATGTTTTACTCCTAAGCAAGGGTGAGGAATCTGAGTATCATGTGCAAGGCTCAAGATGACGCTTAGGACAGAACATGCAGAGTAAAAATAGTTTCCTTCCATATCCAGATAATATAAAGCTGACAATTGTAGTCCTGTCTTTATGGGATGAAAACAGTCCCTTTACAATAAGTTTCCTGAAAGGGAGAACAAATAGATAATAACTCTTCTGGTAACATATTATGGTACACTGGCCAGTGTGTTTTTGGCGATTAAACATAATCCTGTGAATCAGATTAATTCACTTGCTGAGTGTTCATTTGCGGCATCCCTCTGTTGGGTCTTGGGGGCCCTCCACGACCTAGAAGACAAAAATGGCATTTGATTTTTCTTTCAAATATTATTTGTTTTGCCTTCAAGCAGATTTTCATCTGAAGTCAAGAAGCATGTGGGCAGCTTGTCACCACATTATTAGGTTTAAGAGGTCAATTCTTCTGCGTTCAAGTTTCACCTCTTGGAAGTTGTCATGCGCAAATTTGCTAATGTTCTCTAGCTAAAGGAAGGGTAAAGCTAATGGAGTATTCCACCAGTACTCATTCATTCATTCATTCAACAAGTATTTATTGAGTGCCTACTATGTGCCAGGCACTGTCATCAGGCGTTGGGAATAGATACAGCAGTGAAGACAGACAAGGTACCTGCTCTCATGGAGCTCACATTCTAGTGTACACTCTAGCTTACATTTCAGTAGTAACATCATACTATCAAAATTAATAAAAGCACCAGAATGAAAACAGACCTTATTACCTAAACTGTTAAAAAGAAACTACATAACATTCAAAATTGTATAATGACTTGTAACAGATAAAATAACTTTTTACATGCTGTTAAAACAATTTTTGGCTATCAATTAACTCAACTTTCATAGAATATGCTACAAAGTGGGAAAGAACATGACCCACATTCACATGCAAATAATCTTTGATACTTCTAGTCAAGTCAGTAATTCCGGAGTGATCCATTAACTTAAAAAAAAATGCACCTTTTTGCTGGCCGATTGCTATAGCATTCAAATCAAAGTACTTTGTAATTCCTCTTTAATATACATTTTATACATGTTATGGCCAATAGCTAGAGGAAACTTACTTGTTGTTTAACGTTCCTCAAACCAGAGAACCATTTAGAACTTCAGATTACATGAAATGCTAGATCTAACTGTGAAATAGGTGATCTTCCTGCCCAAATAGGAAGTAGTTTTCCAATAGTAAAAGACAAAACAGAAAAAACTCTGAAAACCTAATTTTTAAGTACAGTTTAGTTATGTTAATAAGAATTTGGGGGTTCCATTTTAAAGTTGGAAATAACTTGATATTTTGATCATTAACAGTGGTCTAAAAGGTATTCAAATTTTCATTAGTTCTACCATTTCTAAATGGTTCTCTAAATGTAACTATGGCTTATTTGGCCATTAAAGGGGTTCTGGTCCTAAAATATAATATGCATGTTTCAAAAATGAAAGAGGAATAATAAATTTATATAAATGTTCAATCTCATTCCAAAAATGTCTTACAAAAATGTCTTAATAAGTACTTCCTAAAAACATTTAGCAGGTTTTAGGACCTGAAAAATAATTTCCAGTTGGAAAAACACTTTTTCTGAGGAAGAGAAATTGTTCTCATTTTCAAGACAATTTTATATAGTAACAGGGAAAGTCATTCAAAAATTAAAATTTGGATTCAAGATTATATTTTTTAGAAACAGAGCATTTCATTTAATCCCTAGCAACAAGTCTGGAAAAGATAAATGTATTCCTAACATGTAACCTACATGCAGACTATGAACAGCTCTTCCAAGGCCAGAACAGAAGCTCCACTTGGGAGCTAGGATCACCACCACAAAATATTACCTCGTGGGGCTCCCCGTGGTCCACTCTGCCCAGAGCCTCGCTTGAAATTCTGCTGATATCCATCCTAAAAGACAAGCTAGTTAGTACTGAAAAGACTTTTTAAAAAATGCTTACCCATCTAACTATTCTTACAATCTAACATTTGCATAATACAGAATTCTTATTCTTTGAAGACATTCCAATATCACAGCTAAAAGCTATTCTGTAATTACTGTACTTGTATTATTCTCAAAAATATTCCATGAGATATATACCTCTGCTCTCAAAATTCTTTGTCAGACTTTATTAAATGATCTACACTGAATGCTAAGAAAAGTCAATGTGATCATTTTCTATTAAAAAATATCTTGGACACTATAAAATTAATCCCAAATTAGTTATTGAGATCCGTCCTATGTTTACTTACCCGCTGATAACCAGAGTAGTCCCGGGGAGCACTGAACTGAGACTGTGTATAACCACTGTTTGGAGTATTAGAGAATGAAGGGCGGTAACCATCATATCCTCCTAAAATTTAGGACAAAAATTAATAATAATATCTTCACAAGGAATTTTTACTTTCTTATTAATGACAAAGGGAAGAATTAGAAAACCCTAAGTCATGCTAGTTCTAATCCCTTATGCTGACCTAATATGTTTTATAAGTATCTGTAAGTACCAACTGCTTTAGAACATGCAATTTTCACCCACATATGAAAAGATACACACATTAAAGGAAAAAAAACAAATCCCATAAGGTCTAGTAATACACAAGACCATTCTCTCTCAAAAGACTGACAGGATTTGAAAATAACAAGTTTATCTCAACTCTGTCATTTAAATAACTGAATACATATACACTTCAAATGTTTAAATTATACCCAAAGGATAATGTGGAGATGGCTATAACCCTTCCTTAAAACCATGATATTTCTATATATTTTACAAATCAGAAAAGAACTTGAAACAGTAAAAGGTATTTCAAACTTTTTTTCCCCTTCCTTTTTACCTCTGAATCCATTAGCAGGGCCCCGGTATCCATTCATCAAGCCTCTAGCACCACGGGAACCTCCACGAGACACACCACGACTATTGTAATAAGGTTGACTGCTCCGTGGAAATCCAGTGTTCTGCTGAGGAGGCTGCTGGTGATTACCAGTCACTTGATGGGGCTGGTCCTGGGAACCATGGTAAGTGCCAACCACTATAGTAAGAAAAATAGTTTAAATATTGTACAATAAACACAGATCACTACCATCTGTTCTCTCAAAAGCTTTCTGTAAGCATTATCTCCTTAAATTTTAGTTCTGCTTTTTAAAAAATTTACATATTAATAGGAAAAACACTACATTAATGAAAGTCCGGTTTTTCTCCTTCACACAGATTAAATTTAGGGGGATTAAAATTATCCAACAATGATTCCAAATCTTTGAAAGCAAGACATACAAAACTGTACCCTTTCAAACAGATGATTTGAAAATGCAAGTATTATTAACACCTTCTGAAAGACATCTACACTTTAGCAAAAGGGATCCACTGTAATTACTATGTGTGCCATTTAAATACTTCTTTCCATTATAAAGCTCCTAATTAGTATTTTTGTTGTTTTCAAATTATCCTTGGAACTTAGTGAAATGCATAAATCCATGCTCTCATAACTAAGCAGCAATATGGAAGAATATATCATCAATAACACGGCTAAATTAGCAAATGCCTCCGTCATATAACCCACGATGCCTGATCCCATTTCAAAGTCTTCGCAATAACAAGTATAGCCAGACAGTTAAAGGGTAAACTAGCAACTCAACCTACTTGAAGGTAAGATTCTAAAAAGCTCACATTACCTTGCACAACACCCTCCCTTCCACAGATAATTCTAGATGTAAAAATTTCCAAAAACTAAATATTGTGGCACATATCTGGTATGACAATGTTCACAGGGAAGAAAAAACATTTGCTAGAAGTGCCTCTGGGAGGTAACAAATAGTAGTAACAAGACAAAGGAAAGCCCGCAACATAGGAACAATGGTCAAATCAACAGCCTGCCAGAGATTTCCCATTTTGAAGTAGAGAGAAAAGGGTCTGTAACTCTTGAAAATATTCACTGAGCTATTTTATACCCTCAAGAAACTCAAGATACAGTTCTAGTTTTTAGAATTCTATTTTGCAATGAAAAATCTAGAGAATACCTAGGAAGAAGAGACATGCCTTTCTGAATTCCTTATTGCCCTAAACTATACTACTCAAGGTATAAACTTCTTACACAGATTAACTTTTTAATACATTCCTCAAATTTAAAATTACAAATATCAAATACACATAAAATTTTCTATCTAAACATTCATTCACACGCATGTAGTCAAAAATTTAATATTCAAATCATTTATCAACAAGAAATTTATTCATTTTGGTCAAACCTCACTGCAAGAAACTCACAGCAGAACAATTCAAGTGTAACCTTTATTTTAAAATAGCAGAGCTACCATGTAAGCATTTGTAAAATATAAGCTTAATATTCTATAAAGAAAAGCCAAGCCATGTGCAGTGACACACACCTGTATCTCAGCTATTCAGGACACTGAGGCAGGATCATCACAAATTTTGAGCAAGACTTTTGTCTCAAAATAAAATTAAAAAAAATAAAGAACAAAAAAGGAAAACGCAAAGATCTTTGTCAGATCTTTTTCATGTTGTTCCTTATTATAATTCTCCATGTATAAGCTTTTTTCTAATGAGAAATGATAAAATAGGATAAATGTGTCGCCAAAAGTGAGCTATGTTTGGAAACAGTAACAAAAAGGTCTCTGTGAGTTGATATTTGAGCACAGACCTGAAAAAAGAAGAAAGCAATGCAAGAGCATAAGTTTAAGAAATCTATTATACAATATGGTAACTAAAGTCAATAAGAGTGTATGGTATTCTTGCAAATCAAGAGTAGACTGTGTGTGCGCATCACAAAAGCTGGTAGAAGTATGATACGATCGATATATGTGTAATTAGCTCAATTTAGCCATTTCAATGTGTATATGTACATGACATATATAGTTTTACACAAACATTTTTTGATCACTTAACAAAAATGTCTTTTTTTTTTTTAATAGAAATAAAACCAGCCATACAACTGTCAGTGGAAGATAGTTTCATGTTAAAAAGAAAGGAAGTGTAAGGGTCAAAGAGAACTTTTCGGTGGCTGGTGTAGATATATAGGAAGAAAATGGACAGATACATAAGATACAGACTAGGATAAAGGCAGGGACCAAATCAGAAACAATCTTTTAAACCAAGATGTTTTAGTATCCTTTCTAAATGTAATGAGAAGGTACAGAAAGGTTTTGATTAGGAGACATCTGATGTACTTTTTTAAAATGATCATTCTGGTTACTGTGTGGACAATAGAGCAGGCTAAAAGAGTAGTTAGTCAAGGAGTCAAAAGTTAAGTGACAACTCTAGTAGTCCAGACAGGATATGATTATTACAGTGGTGGTATGAAATTGTTCACAAGAACAAGATGGGGGCTGAGTATGTAGCTCAGTGGTAGAGCATGTGCTTAGATTGGACCCAGGGTCTTACACATGCTCAGTGCGGGAAAAAAAAAAATTTTTTTTTAACAATGCTTATAATCCCAACTACTTGGAGGACTGAAGCAGGATTGAGTTTGAGGCTAGCCCTCACCAAATAAGCAAGACACTGTCTCAAAGTAAATAACAAAATAGTTAATATGGCTCAGCAGTAGAGTATCTGCAATCAATCAATAAAGCAAAGTGTATGGACTCATTTTCATTTTTACTGTAAATGTTATAAATGTGTATTTCGAAATGGTAACAAAAGTTTATCTAGCTCAAATGATTCAAAATTAGAAAGTAACAAATAGAACACAAAGGGGAAAGAGTTTCAAATCCAACTACAAAGGGCAAATTAACCAGTCAAATGATATAGTTATTAATTTCATCACATCAAAAAGATGGCTAAAACATAAGTATATCTCTGTAATATTTAAAGGCTTAAAATAAACCTGTACCACACATAACTTTCTGGATAGAGGATAAGTAGATAAAGGAGCCTAAGATCAAGAAGCCTAGGTTATCATTCAGAAGCTGAGCATAAGCATAACTTGACAAATTTCTACCAGATTATAGATGATTCAACCTCCATATTAATTACAAGTATGAACATTATAGGTTTCGTTAAGACTTTAATACTAAAAAAAATTTAAAATGCTGATTTAGATCTATCAAGAAATAGAATAATTAGAAAATTTCGGATTTTTTTTAAACTGTCTGGTAAGATTAAAACATTAACTCCTCACACTTTAGGAGGATTTGCTAGTTTGTTGAAGGATTCCACTAAAATTGCTAGGAATTAACCAAAAACCTAAAGAGGATACTCTATCTTACATATAAAGAAATCTAAATGTATCTATTCACATTATTGCTATGATAGGCGTAAGAATTGGCCATATTATGAACTTACTTGCCAAAAAGGATTGTTTCAACCTTGTCACCAAATAAAGTCACTAACACAAATGTTACTAATAAAAAAAGAAAAAAAAAAAATCAAACCAATCCCCAATTCAACTTTATATGATTGATTTATTGCCATGTATCATGCATGCTAGCAGGGTCTAAACAATAAGCAATTATAAGTGATCTGAAAGATAAAAATTTATAGAAAGTCAAACAAGATTAATTCCAGTAAAGCTATCCAAATAAATATATTTATAAAAGCTCAGTGATCAGAGGAAAAAAGGCACAAGGCCTCCAAAACTGCACAAAATTCACACAAAGTATGGACCCAACTCAGGATTAGCAACAAAAATAATTCATACGATCCACTACCAAAAACAAAAACTTTTGACCACCAGTACTCTGAAGTTTAAACTGTCCTAATACTATCAATAACTGTGTTGGAAAGCAAGCAACCAAAAAAGTGACACAGGTTTGACTACCTGTTTGAAGTTGTTCTTGCTGAAGCTCTGTTTGTTCCACTTGATGAGGCTGACTGGAAAAACTCTGGTTGTAACTGGCCTGGTACTGATTTTGCTGTTTTAAAGTTTCTGGTTCATTTACAGGAGGAACAGGGGCATTCATATTGAACACCTGTTAAGTGAATAAATGATTAGTTTCTCCCTTTATTACCTTCTTTGAATGTGGCAGATCTTGATGCTAGTAAACAATAACCCACAACGAACCTCAATGTGGGAAAATATATGTGTACATATATTACCATACAGCACTTAACATGCAAAGCAGCCTTAAGCTTTTTACATATGAAAGATCAACTTTAGTTCCTAATGTAATATCACTTGTAGAAAATTATAAATTTATTTTTTCCTTTTATTCATGTTTTAATCAAGTTAATACTTTAAGTATTTACCTCTTTAAATATCCCTCTCAGCATTGATTTAGCTGTATCCCACAGATTACAGTATTTCATTATCATTGTTTTATAAAAATTTCCCAATTTAAAGATGCTTTGTTGAATCACGGTAAAGTATAACGTCTGAATTTTACTTGGAAATATTCCAGTAAAGCAAATAGAGCAAAATATCAACTACTTAAATCTAAGATAGGACTGTAAAGATGTTGTATTGGCCTACTTTTTGTATGTTTAAACTCTGTTAATCAAGTCAAAAGGGGAAAACTGACAAAAAGAAGATGGAAGGCTGGGCACAGTGGCACATGGCTGTAATCCCAGTGGTTAGGGAGGCTGAGGGAGGAGGATCATGAGTTCAAAGCCACCCTCAGCAACTCTGTAAGACCCTGTCGCTAAATAAAATACAAAACAGGGCTGGGGATGTGACTCAATGGCTGTGTGCCCCTGAGTTCAATCCTCGATATCAAAAAAAAAAAGAAGATCCAAGTACACAACTAATATGTTCAAATTTACCTTTGAGAATTTTAACAGAGTTAGATGTTTAATTAAATATAACCCTGGGCTGGGGACAGAGCACAATTGGTAGAGTGCTTGCCTCACATTCACAAGGCCCTGGGTTCAATCCCCAGTAACACACACAATAAACAAATAAATATAACCCTGCAGTTATAGTAGATACAGGTTCAAGATGTTAAATGAATCTTCTTTGTTGACAATATAGAATGATTCATAGTACACCTAAGTAATTAATATTAGTTGAATAAATAATTTGCTTACCGTCTGCATGGATTGGAATGGAGCTGCATTTACATTGATTCCACTGCTATGTAAAGGTTTGCTTGTCCCAGCCTGAAATACCTGAGGCTGAGAAGCAGCAGGAAGGGATGATGATGCTGTAGCCTGGTCTGTGTTTAAAGAGATTGTTGCCTAAACACAAAATGAATAAATAGTTAGCGGTAAACTAACACAAAACTTTCTGTGTGTGTCAAGAGTTCAACTATTTCATGAAAGCAATGTAGGTTCAAAAAGGCCACAGTACGAATGATAAAGTATCTTTGCCTAATTCATCAATAAATGCCTCAACAAGTTATATAGTCTTATAGTAGAACTTGCCTGAATCTGATCAATTGGTTCCTTTTGTGGCCGTTGCTCTGTAGCATGAGAAGGCTGGTATAAGGGTTGAGATGCTGTGTACCCCTCACTTGTGGATGAAACCAAGGGAACCTAGAAAGAAATTGAGAAATCAGGTTTCTTCTTACAAAACTGAATTTCAAAAAATAAGCCTGCGGGGCTGGGGATGTGGCTCCAGTGGTAGCGTGCTCGCCTGGCATGCACGTGGCCCAGGTTCAGTCCTCAGCACCACATACAAAGATGTTGTGTCCGCCGAAAACTAAAGAATAAATATTAAAATTCTCTCTCTTAAAAAAAAGAATTAAAAAAAAAATAAGTCTGCTACTACTTGGGCTGGGGTTATGTCTTAGCAGTAGAGCACTTGCCTAAAATGTGCAAGGCCCTGGGTTTGATCCTCAGCACAAAGTAAAAAAGAATAGATAGAATAAAATAAAGGTATTGTGTCTAACTACAACTAAAAAATAAATATTTAAAAAAAAAAAGGAGTGGAGTCAGAATTTAAAAAAAAAAAAAAGTAAGCAGCCTACTAAATGGGTTGGGATTGTGGCTCAGTGGTTGAACACTTGCCTAGCATGTATGAGGCACTGGGTTCGATTCTTGCAACCACATAAAAAAAAATAATAAACAAAATAAAAGCACTGTGTCCATCTACAACTAAAAAATATTTTAAAAATAAAATATAAATAAGCCAACTAGGCTGAGTGTGGTAACCCACCCTTGTCATCCCAGCAACCGGAAGGCTAAAGCATGATGATTCCAACTTCAAGGCCAGCGTGGGCAATATAGCAAAATCCTGCCTTAAAAATCATCAATAAAGGGGTTGCGGATGTGGCGCAAGCGGTAGCGTGCTTGCCTGGCATGCGTGCGGCCTGGGTTCAATCCTCAGCACCACATACAAAGAAAGATGTTGTGTCCACCGAAAACTAAAAATTAAATATTAAAATTCTCCCCTTTTTTTTTTTTGAGAGAGAGAGAGAGAGAGAATATTTCAGTATTTATTTTTCAGTTTTCAGCGGACACAACATCTTTGTATGTGGTGCTAAGGATCGAACCCGGGCCACACGCATGCCAGGCGAGTGCGCTACCGCTTGAGCATCCCCAGTCCTCTCTTTCTCTCTTTAAAAAAAAAAAAAAAAAAAAATCAACAATAAAAGGACTAGGAATGTAGCTCAGTGGTGAAACACCCCTGGGTTCAATCCCCAGTACCAAAAAATAAATGTGTTAAAAAGTAAATAAATAAACCAACACTAATATTCACAGGGCTAAAAATTGATACACTTGTGAAAGGAGAAATTAATGACTCCATCTCTGAATTTATATACAAAACCTAACAATTGCAAAAAATATATTTTTGAAATCTCAAAGTAAAATAAACAGTTCATTATGTCCTTCCAGATTCTAATGTGGAAAAACCTGTTCTAAATTTTACAATTATGTTTGAATCATGTCTTCTGAAAATCTGCTTAGTTTAAAATTAAAAAGCACACTTCATTTTAATAAACAATTATAAACACAAAAATTACAATTAAAAAATAATCAAAAGAAAAATAAATACAAATATAAAAATAAAGACTGGTAACTACTCAAGCCAACAGAACTTGAACTCTAATCAAATGCATGCCTGATATTCATAGGCTGAAAGAGAGAGACCTAAGAAACAAAACATGAAAAATATGTATCACTTTTACCTGTGTAGCTTCTGGTTGTACAGGAACTTGATTAGGCTGAGCAAGCCTAGATTCAGAATGAACTGAAAAATCAACAAAAACTACTGTTACACAAAATCAAATTTCTTAAAGAGATGTCTAAATACCTTTATTATGGCTGCTAACGGCAAATTTCTATGACCAAATTATTAATGATATTTTGGTCAAGACAAAAAGAAGATGCAAGGCCAGGCATAGTGGCACATGCCTGTAAAGCCAGAGGCTGAGGCAGGAGAATCTCGGTTCAAAGCCAGCCTCATCAAAAAGCAAGGTGCTAAACAACTCAGTGAGACCCTGTATCTAAATAAAATACAAAAATATAGGGCTGGGGATGTGGCTCAAAGCCCGAGTGTCCCAGAGTTCAATCCCTGGTAAATTTAAAAAAAAAAAGACATGAAGTATACAGGTGAGATTTTAGCTTTTAATAGAACATTTTGGGGTTTGCTGGTAGTGATTATCAGTTTACTCTCAAAATTGCTTTCATTTTGTGTTTTGGAAGAGTTGAAGATGTCAGTAAGAAAATACATGAAAAGAGAGAAAAACAAGAATCACTGTCAGTGTTATCCATAAGACAGCCTATTAGTATAGGAAAAGGAACACTAAGCATACTCAAGAACTTAGATAATATTCAATTAACAATCTTAGCAATATAAACCACAATATATTTCAAAATTTTGGGGGGCTGGGCTCAGTAATAGAGTGCTTGCCTAGCATGCATGAGGCACTGAGAGCAATCCCTATTATTGCACTCCACAGGAAAAAACAAAATATAAAATGCTTTAAAAAGATATCTAATTGCATCTTATTAATAACACCCACTGCTGACCCTTGTCATTTCCTAAACCATGGTTAAATAGATCATCAAAAATCAATACTACTTTGAAATTAATGGCAATATGAAAATAAGACATGTACCAAAAAAATAAAATAAAAAAGAACCACTGATTAGTCATTTAGAAACTACCAATTTCCACTGAAGAGTCTAACAGACTCAGCATTACCTGAATATTTAACAGTCTTATAAGCCGTGTCCATATAATAAGTGTTGACTTTGGCACAATTTACAGGCTAGGAACAGTACACATCTTATTTTTCTGGTAGAGCTCAGAAAATGAACATTAAAAACTGTGGCTATTTTCTAGCATGCCTTTGACTGTTTGTAATTCTTGGAAGAGATAAGAACTCCTTTAACTTATAAAGAAATCCTAACTACCTTACCAAAATTATGTCACTGAACATGCTTGTTGTACTCAGCAACTTTTTATGACACTTTGAATTATGCAACACTGTTAGTTTGCCACTTTGTACCACTAAACTGATATTCTCTAGAGGGAAAAAACAAGAAGACTCAGAATTACTGATAGTCCTGGAGAGAAAATCCATTTAACCCAATACAAAGTACTGACACTATTTAGTGTTAGTTCAAATAATGTGAAGAGTTGATATAGGAAAATGCTCAGAAAATCTCCTAAAAAGATTCCATAGAGAGTCACTTTTATTTTTATGACTAAGTTTGAAGCAAAATTGCAAAAGTACAATAACAGGAAAAACTGGTCCATAGAGTCAAGAAGAAATTGGGTGGGCTGGAATTGTAACTCAGTGATAAGAGTGTTTGCCTCATGTGTGAGGCAAATTGAGTGGTTCCCATGAAGTTAGGGAAGAGGTTAACTAGTAACTGAAAGGGGACACAATATACTTTCTTAATCTGGATGCTGGTGAGTTCAGTTTGTGAAAACTCACCAAATGAGCATGCATTTTTCTGTGTCTGTATGTCAAAAAAGTTAAAAAACTAAGGAATTACAACTGAAATTTCTCTTCAAATTAAAAGAGAAGGATCAAAAGTTAAGCAAGCAGGGGCTGAAGATGTGGCTCAAGCGGTAGCGCGCTCGCCTGGCATGCGTGCAGCCCGGGTTCGATCCTAAGCACCACATACAAACAAGGATGTTGTGTCCGCTGAAAACTAAAAAATATTAAAAAAAAAAATTCTCTCCTTAAAAAAAAAAAAAAAAGTTAAGCAAGCATTAAAAGAAAATATCTCTGTAAACCCTGAAACCACTAGTGGGTCCTATATTTTATCTCACATAAAAATGTACCATTACTAACCAGGAGGGCAAACCAGTTGGGGCATGTCCATGTTTTGTGTTGGATTCATAGGTTGTGCAGATACAATGGCAGGATCAAGTGTCTGGTTTTCAAAATCCAGCATAGAATCCTGTAAGTTAGAATATAATGAAATTAAGTCAAATAGTGGGAACCCTTAAATCTTCTATTATAGTGTTTTACTAAACCATACTTACCTGTATAAAATTATAAGGCCCCTGCATTTGTGCCATAAGATCTTGTACTCGCTGTCTTCTCACTAGAGGATCTGCCTGAGCCACAGGAGTCAAAGAATGAGGCTCTGGTACTGAAGGAGATGCAGCCTGAGGTTGCTGCTGGAGTGAATTTACTACCTAAAGTGGAGAGAAAGTGTTGAAAGAATAAAACTCCGCTCATTATATTATTATTAAGTGGTCCCCAAGTTACATTTGCCATCTATACAGCAAAGACAACAGGCTTTGAGGTAGTTACTCAAATAGACAACAGTATACCACACTTAATGGCATCACTTCTACCATATTCTCAATCTCACAGGATACTATATAGCATCTCAAATGTACTTTATGAACTGTTTCCAAAGAGAGACTCCCTTTGCTTTATTCCAAAAATAATGTACTTTGCTTAAACTACTATTTCCTCTATAGTAACTTGATCTATGGTATTATATACATCATATATATCTACATCATATGTGTGTATATATATATATGATAGCATTTAAGAAGTGTTGGCTATTATTATCATCAAAATTTTTATTTCTTAAATTTCTTCTTCCATTTAACAAGGTAAGATGAAACTCTACCATCCAACCTAAACTGCTACAAAAGCCAAGTTCATTCTACCAGTCTTTCCCCCAATTCTAATAAATTTCCTTCTCCTGGTTATGGTTCTCAAAAAATCTCTAGTCTGCTTAGAAATCCTTACTACTTTATTACATCAAATTCATACTCTGGTTTTTAAGATCATGAAAATTATATCTGTTTAGCCTGGAGAAATCATCTTATTTCCTTTATAAACAAAAGGAAAATCACTAAGATAAAAATCACTAAGCTATTAATTATAAAAACCAACTTATCTGTCTTCTAGCAACTTCAGATGTTCCAAAAATTCCCAGAATCCTATATGGTTAGCCCTTAAAAGACCCACTGACCAGATATTAAGAACAAATCATTAACATAGTGGTTAAGTACAATAATATGCATATCAAATAAAATGCAAATATTCAACTTCAATGCACTACATATTAGTTCTCAACCTTTCCCTATAGCAACACAAATCCTTGTTTGTTATTAAAACAAATATGCTAATAATTTACTTCTACTCTCTCCCACCCTCAAACATACACTGTTAACCCAGGGGTGCTGTACCACTGAGCTATATTCCCAGCCATTTTTATTTTTGATTTTTGAGACAGAATCTTGCTGCTTCCAAAGCTGTCTTGCTTTTGTGCTTGGCCTCCTGAGTCATTCAGAGTACAGGGGTGTGCCACCATGCTCAACTTTCACTTCCACTTCTATATCCATTCTAAAACATACCAATTACCTGACTCCACTAAAACATATAACTACTTATTCCACCTAATTGGCACACCTCTTATACAACTCATAACACTAAAGATCTTTTTGATCTGTACTATTAAGCCTCTTGTAACATTTTTGAAATGCATTCCTTATTGGCAAACATACGTTATTTTATTGTTAGGGTTACACAGGAATAGTATTTTCATCCCTATTAAATATCTTTCTGATGTTAGTTGTTGATAGACCTTTATTTATATGCAGTACTGATAATCGAACCCAATGCCTCATACATGCTACGCAAGTGCACTACGACTAAGCCGTAGCCCCAGGCCCAAGGCCTAATCTTTTACCCATTTTATCAACAGTGCATTTTGATACTTCAACATAGACCTGAAGGTACTAATGTAATTATACTTTTGGAGAATAATCTGATACCAGAGAAACACTACCCACAGCTTAAAAGTATTTCCTACACTTTGGAGGTATAAAGGAGACACTAAAAGTAGATTTTAAAAGGCTAGGACCAGTGCTTGCCTCACATTCTCAAGGCCCTGAGTTCAAATCCCAACCACACACACACACACACACAGAGCTAGGACCAACCAGTAAGGTTTTTTTGTTTTTGTTTTTTTAAATCTCTTATAGTAACAAGGCACACCAAGGAGGAAATTCAAGTATAAGTACTAAGTTAGCTTTTCCTCTAACTTATGCCAGGATAAGTTCTCTATTCTGAGAGCAGAGAGAAGAAATACGAAGAGGGCCAATGAACTACAGATGAGGACCTGAAAAAAATGTTTAATGAGATGAGAGAAAAGACCAAGAAACATGAGGAAATCCAAAGCCTGGTGACCAAAACAGCATTAGGGCGAAGAAGTCCTCCAAAAAACACCCCATCTTATTCCCAAAGAGGTGGATTCTTTTGAAGATACCAATATGGGAGATCAGATTTTAACAGATCAATCTGAAGTAAGAGACCCTAATTCTCTACTTTTGACAGATTAACTCATAACTTTGTATAAACAAACAATTTTTTATAATCAATCAGTAAGCAACAATTCTAGTACATACACACAGGAATAAATGAGTGATCTTTAATAGTCTTGTATAATGAATTTGTTATTATAATAAAATGCTGAAAAAAATCTTAGTTGGTCCTCAGGAGAGAAAAAAATTACTGAAGACAAAAACAATCACCTTGTAATACAGAAAATTCTTACCTCAACCGTTTCAACTGTCCACTCATCTACCACCTGCTCCTTTTCACCACTGCTGAACTGTGTTTCTGCCATAAATTGTCTATTTACATACTGCAAAGTAAAGTAAATGTTTGAGATGTCGGTTTGACACACAGAAAGGTAAAGGTAGCATAAAAAGAAAAAATTCATACCTCTGTTGATTCAACTTCACTCTGTTCAGTGTATTCTTCTGCTGGCTCAGGTTCTAAAAGGTTAAAACATGATAAAAAAGAGGATTTTAAATTCAATGAAAATAGTTTAATACTATAATGGTGGATTCTTATCTTTTCAAACTTATAGAATACACAATGCCAAGAGTGAACTCTAATGCTCAATTGGATTTTGGGTGACATGCCAAAGTCAGCCTATCAATTGTAACAAATGTACCACTCTGGTGTATGGGTAGAATTAAGTGGAAAATCTCCATAATCTCTGTTCAATGTTCCTGTGAAACTAAATTGCTCTAAAAAATATTCCAGATTTTAAAATGATACCAAAAAACCAACAATTCTTATTTACAGTCCAAATAAGAGTTCAACATCTCAATCTTTTAAGGTCCTATATTTCACCATTTTTATAGTAACCTATTTAGAAAATTTTCTTTCCCTTTATTGCAAAATAAATTACTTTAGTATTAGTAAAGATTATTCTACATGGTGTATAATGTAAATACGGAGCTAGCACATTAAATTCCTCTTCTATTCTCTTAAGTATAAAGCAGCATACAAATTAAGATCTTATTCTCCATTTTAACATATTTTGTAGGAAAAATAAAACACTGCCCTATATAGTTGATTTGCTACTATCAGCTTCAACAATGTTCTTCTGGTTTCAACTTTATAACTAACACTTGTACAATGATATCCATGAACTTGGTACTTCATACACTTTGCATATTACATTTTAAATGGAGAACCCGAGGTATAAACAGCTTCAATAACTTGTCCAAAGTTCTGTATCTGGTAGGCACTGAAGCAGAGATTTGAACCCAAATAGTCTTGATTCTAGAACTCATGCTTTTACTATTACAAAATTTATGCTCTGACAATGTCCAATGTACTCATAATTTTACTCATTTTAAAAGTAGTCACAGTATCTAACATAATTTAAAATATTCTATTAGGTATTAAAAACCACTTAGAAAAGACCGCGTCACTGACACATTAATAGTTCAAAATTAAGATACCAAAAAATTAAAAAAAAAACTTGCATTATTCACCCTATAGACAGGTATGATAAATAGCAGTAAATCTGACACATCAGACAAAATTCTATTTCAAAACCCTACCAAGAAGTGGCCTTCACCCAAACTCCTGCCCATCAATTCTGTAGTAAGAGAACTACCAGTTTGTAACTGTGATGATCAAAATCATAAAACAAATTATGGAGTGAATATTTCAAGGAAGGACTTTATTGTTCGTTTTTTCTCTGAGAGGGAGTTACTCTTGGTATACTTTTAACATTTTGTCACACTTAAAAGTTTCTTTCGGGACTGGGAACGCGGCTTAGTGGTAGAGTGCTTGCCTAACACATGTGAGGCACTGGGTTCAATCTTCAGCACCACATAAAAATAAGTGAAATAAAGGCATTTTGTCCACCAACAACTTTAAAAGAAATTTTAAAGTTTCTTTAAAAATTTGTTTTTATGTATATTATAACTAAATAAGTAGAAAACTTGTAGCAAAACAAAGTAAAATTCAGAACTCTAAATCAGAAGTTCATATCTACCTAGGTACTCACCAGCTTCGGCTACCTGATCTTCCACTATAGGTGCAGAGGCTGCCTCTTCCTCTTCACACAGCCCATTCTGGTGGTTGTGGGTGCTATCAAAGTAGTTTGACTGAAAAACACGCTCAACAATTTCCTTTAGAGCTTTATCTAAAAAAAGAATGTGAATTAGAAAGTTAAGAGTATCAGATGAGCAATGATTCAACATTCTACAAATACTGTGAGAAGAAAAACACCTACATGTGTCACAAAAACATGTATAAGATTATAAATTTCACTGAGAACAGAAAGGTATTACAGAGTGATAAAGAAGAACCTATTTAAGCTTTGTGTCCAAAAAGAAAAAAAAAAAAAACAGTAAAATTACATCATGAGAAGTAATACACACAGGCATAAAAGATTGGATCTAGTCAGACCACACAAGGTTTTCATGTTATAACTGCTACTAAAGCTGAGAGATGAGAAAAGGTACACAAAGTGTTTCAAGGCAGAGGAAAGAGCATTTATACAGTCCTATGCAAAGAAGAGTGCCAAATTCAAGCAAAGAAAAGGATCACTGTGACTCAAGCACAAGGAATAAAAAAAAGCATAGTAGTAAAGATGATGCTGGAGAAGACTGGATAAAGGCCACATTGTGAATGCCCTAAAAGTAAAGGAAAAATGCATGTAAAATATATTAAAGCAAGGTCTTTGAAAGATTTTCAAGGGGAGGAAAGGAAGTAGATTCAGTTAAGCAACTGTATTATATAAAAAGACATAAAAGTAGAAGAAAAAGAGAGAAGTAGATAAACTCAAAAGGCAAACAAAAAGAGTCTATATAGTATTCTAGGATATTGGAAAAGTAAGGAGCTAGGAAGGTATACACAAAATTATTCTGGATTTCCTCGCCTTGTATTATAAATCTGTATATAATAAAGCCATTCCCTGATTGGTCACTGTACAGAAAAGTAAACATATTTGTTATGAAAGTTTTATAAAAGTAATCCTAATAAAACTATTTCCAGGGTCTAGGGTTGATAACCCCTGGTAAAGCGCTTGCCTAGCATGTATGAAGGGTTTCACTCTCAGCACCACATTTAAATCTTAAAAAGGTCCATCAACAACTAAAAAAACTATTAAAGACAAAAACAAAAACTATTATCAGCCAGGTACAGTACATGCCTGTAATCAAAAAACAAACTACAAACTTAGAAATTTAATCCTTATTATTACACACAATAAGGCTCAAGAAAATTTGATGAGTCTTGATGTATTGGTACAACTACTTTTTTAATAAAGCCAACAATTTATCAAATCTCCTCCAATGATAAATTAAATCCACATTTGTAACGAAATTTAAAAAGCCAAAGAGCTGTATAAAGAAACACATGTAGGGTGCTGGGGATATGGCTCAAGCGGTAGCGCGCTCGCCTGGCATGCGTGCGGCCTGGGTTCGATCCTCAGCACCACATACCAACAAAGATGTTGCGTCCGCCGAGAACTAAAAAATAAATATTAAAAATTCTCTCTCTCTCTCCTCTCTCATTCTCTTAAAAAAAAAGAAACACATGTAATAAAAGCTAACAAATCAAGAAAATGATTTCTTACATGAAAAGACAGAAATGCATTGCACTTCATATTTTCTTAAAGCAAATATATTTAAAATCTTGCTAATTAAATCACAGTTTTGCCAGGCTGGGGTTTCGGCTCAGCAGTAGAGCACTCACCTAGCATGTGCGAGGCCCTGGGTTCAATCCTCAGCACCACATAAAAATAAATAAAATATATTGCATCCAATTAAAAAATAAATATTTAAAATTTTTTTTAAAAAATTCATAATTTTGCCAATGAAAGCAAATAATCCAAGTCAATTCTAATAGCTAAGAAACAATGTATAAATATACATGTTTGCCTTAGTATGTTCAAAAATGTAATCCCCTAATTCAATCTTCTAAACAGCAAAGACAAAATTCCATTCTAAACCAGGCACCGTGGCACACACCTATAATCTCAGGAACTCAGGAAGCTTAAGCAGGAGGATTCTAAGTTCAAGGTCAGCTATATCAACTCGGTGAGTCCCTGCCTCAACATTTTTTAAAAAGCCAGATGCAATGGTGTTCACCTGTAATGCCAGCAGCTCAGAAGGCTGAGGCAGGAGGCTCATGAGTCAAAGCCAGCCTCAGTAACATAGCAAGGCCATCTAGAAACAAAATATAAAAAGTACTGGGGATGTGGCTCAGTGCTTAAGCATTCCTGGGTTCAACCCCAGATATCAAAAATAAAAACTTTTTAAAATAAACCTGGGATGAAGTTCAGGGGTATAATGCCCCCTTGTTTCAATCCCTAGTACCTGCCCCTACCACAAAAAAAAAAGAAAGAAAGAAAATCACCCCGATTTACCATAGTTAAAACTTGATTTAGTGAGATAGTAAAACTTCAACAACCTTTTGAAAAACAATCTCTCACTGCATATTTGAGGTATAATGTGTCCAATTAATAGCAGTGTAAGAACTAAAGAGTAAAAGCTAAAGCAATGACCATGGGTAAAATGTGTAAGATGAAATGTTCTCACAAAATTTCAGCCATAAGGAAAACCAGTCCCTACGTAACACCAACAACTTTGGAAAGTCAATCTGATATAAATCTAGTTCAAGCACAATTAAAGTTATATGTAAAACCATGTCAAGTGACTTGGATATAGCACAATGGTTAAAGAGCTTGCCTAGCTAAAATGTGCAAGGGCTTGTGTTAGACACCTAGTGCAATGGCTTAGAAGTATCTCCCAATGATCCATGGTAAAGGCTTGGTTGCCAGCCTGTGGTGCTATAAGATGGGAACCATCAAGAGAAAAGTCTGGGGCTGGGGTTGTAGCTCAGCAGTCCAGTGCCTGCCCAGCATGTGTAAAGCACTGGGTTCTATCCTCAGCACCACATAAAAAAAAATAAAATTTTTAAAAAATATAGTAATAAATAAATAAATAAGGGTTAAAAAAAAAAGAAGGGACAAAATCTAGTGGAAGGAAGTTAGGTCATTGGGGATGTACTCTTAAAGGAAATATTGGTACCCTATGGCCCTCCTGGCTATCTGCTTCCCAACTGTGTTGAAGTGAGCAAGTTTGTTCCACCACAGGTTCCCCATAATGTTGGCCTTGCCACAGTCCCAAACCAACAGAGCCAGCTAATCATGTACCAAAATCTCTGAAATTATCTCCTTCCTACTACCTCAGGAATTATGTCATAGTAACAAAAAGTTGATTAACATCCAGCACCACAAAAAAACACAAAACCATGTAAGTTAGGGCTTCTATTTTTATAGACTATCACAAGTGGTTTTTTGGATTTGTTGGGGTACTAGGGACTAAACTTCAAGATACTTTCCCACTGAACTATGGCCCCAGTCCTTTTAATTACTTATTTTCAGAGAAGATCTCCTTAAGTTGATGAGGTTGGCCTTGAACCTGCGTTTCTCCTGCCTCATCCTTCTAAGTGGCAGGAATTATAGGCCTGTGCAATAGTGCCCAGCGGTCACTAGTTCTGACTTATACAAAACACATATCACAAACACGCCCAAAAAGGATGCAAAAAGGAAATATAAAAGTAAACAGTAGATGAATGCAACTTATGCACTTCTAAATTTTAAACATTACTGTTAAGAAGAAAAATTCTTAAGTTAGAAAATTGACATTATTTTTAATACTTACAGGTTGTTCCACATACAGATTTTTCCTTCCCTTCCAGCAAGTCCCACAAATGAATGGAGGCATGTTCATATTGCTCGTTCAGCCTTATAATAAAAATAATAATTAAACAGCTAATTAATTACCTTTCAGTTATTAACAACTGAATACTCAGAAGTTTCTATTATCAAATAGGACTATACCTTAAACTCATGTCCCGTTCAGGGTCTACTAACTTGTAGAATTCATCCAACAATGACAATTCCTCTTCAGATAATATTGGTACTCCATTCAACCCTTGTTTCAAGTCTGTTCGCACTTCATCATCTCCCAATTTATCCAAAACATACTGTAGCTCAAGAACAGTTTTTAAACGTTTCTGTTCAGCTTCTTCTCTCATTAGCTGTTCCCGGCGTGCTGTCTTCTTTATTGTTTTCTGAATCTGTAAGAGAATATGAAACTATGAGACACCAAAATTACAGCTTTTAAGTACCTTCCACTAACTTACAAGAAATATTTCTCTCTTCCTTTTTAATGTTTAGCATCAGTTTGGGGATACAAAAAGGTTAGTCTTTTGAAGTCACTGCAGTGTTTTCCTTTCCACCTTTCTCCTTTCTCAAACTTCACAAGAACCAACTAACCCAAATTAAAAAAAAAAAAAAAAAAAAAGCCAGGCACAAGGGTGCACACCTGTAATTCAAACAGCTTGGGAAGCTAAGCCAGGAGCATCTCAAATTCAAAGCCAGCCTCAGCAACTTAGCAAGGCCCTAAGCAACTCAGGCAGATCCCGTCCCAAAATTTTTTTAAAAAAATGGGATGTGGCTCAGGGGGGTTGATCACCCCTGGATTCAATCCCCAGTACAATTAAAAAAGGGCAGAGGGCATATGAAATCTATATTAAAGGGAGAAATGGAAGAGGCCTTGGAGAAATGATAAAGGTTACAACAAGACAAATACATAAATGGTAGCAGAGTGGACAAATGAGACATTACCAATAAATGGAAAGTAAATGAATAATATATATGAACAGATAAGTTAGGATAGACAAGAAAGCTTTCAAGGAGAAAGTGACACCCATTAAAATAAATGGGTATTTCAATCTTAGGAGGGGCAGTTTAATGTCTCTTTTAGGTAGCTAGAGATAGAAAACACAAAGAGGCAAGAATATGAAAGGAAGAAAAAAAAAGAAGTAATAAAGATAGCACAAGTAGGGAATAAGTTGAAAAACAGAAAAGGTAGGCTAGAGCCAGGTTTAAGTTCTTGAATATTAAATAAATTTACTGCCAATGAAGTTAAAGGTTCAGACAAAAGTTCTGTTAAAATAAAAGCAAAGAATACAGATATTATAATTTATTCAGTGACAGTGGTTTCAGAAATGTTGTATTCTAAGTGGAACACACCCCTACCTGGAACTACTGTAGTCTCCAAAAGTTCGTGTGTTGGAAATTTAATCTCCTCAATACAAAGATTAAATTTTGGAAGATTAAAAGCTAATCAATGGATAAATGCTGCTGTTAAAAGGGATTATTGAAGTGGGTTCACCCTCCAGCCTTTCCACCTCCACCACATAAAAGGATACAGCAAAGAGGTCCTCACCAGAGGCTGGTGCTTTGGTCTTGGACTACCCAGCCTCCCAAACTATGAGAAATAAATTTTCATTTTTTATGAATTACCCAGTCTATGGTGTTATTGAAGCACTAAACAAACTAAGACATTACATTTTGGGGCAAATCATCAAAATTTTTTCCTTCATCAAATAAAATAAGATAGCATTAAGTGCTTAAAATATTAGTTATGAATCAAATACTCTTCTAGGCACAATCCTATGAACAGGGACTACTACTATCACCACTTTATAGATTAGAAAACTGATGTATTATGATGGCCTTTCTTCCCTGTCTTCTGGTTCTATTTCTCTGGAACACCTTAATTAATACAGGAACAGTAACTCATCCAAAGTCATACAACAAGTGGTAGAATCAGATTTAACCTAGGCAATCTGTTTCCTGAATCAGATCTCCTAATCCTTGCATTGTATTACTTCTCAAGTAGTAGACCGTCATTTTATCAAATCAGAGATAACTTTATTTTATTTACTTGTTTTTATGTGGCGCTGAGGATTGAACCCAGTAACTCGCATGTACGAGGCGAGCATTCTGCCTCTGAGCCACAACTCCAGCCTCACCAATGAGATTTTTAAGGTAACTATTTTATGACTTTTGTCCTATCTCAAAACTTAGTTCTTTTAAAAGACATCTTTCAGGTGTTACAACAAAATACACAAAATTGGAAGGTATCTTAGATACAACTGGATCCTCTGGGCCTGGTGGCACGCAACTGCAATCCCAGTGACTCGGGAGGCTAAGGCAGAAAGAGACCAGCCTCTGCAATTTAGTGAGGCCCTAGGCAATTTAGTAAGACTCTGTCTCAAAATAAAACAAAAAAAAAGGAATGAGGATATGACTCAGTGGTTAAGCAGCCCTGGGTTGAATCTCTAGTACCAAAAAAGATATAACCGAATCCAATCTTCTCACCTCGTAGAGAGCTTATAAATATAATGGAAGAATTAAAATCCAGAAGACAAATTTTTCCACTAACCCTATTTTTAGCATTTCATAAACATATATTATCGTTTACATACATCTTGACTTAATGCCATGAAACTTCTCTGTAGTTCTTTTGCAAACTCCAAATTATTTGTGACTTCCTGGTATTTTGAGACAGCATCCTAAAATGACAAAAACAGAACCCAACTTTACTAGAATCATGAGAACTGCAAAATTCTTCAAAATAGTAAGCATAAAATCTTTAATAAAATATAACATCTTTACCAGCTGATCTTGATTAAGCCTTTCCCCTTTATTCATTCGTTCCTGGTAATCATCAAGCTTCCCCTATTAAAAACAAAAAAATTACATTTCACAAAGTATATACCAGCTTAAGTTAAAACTGATAAAACCAAGCAGTCTTCAAAGTTTTTCTCAAATTTTGCTGTTAGTATGCCTGAGATATACTACAGATTAAGTAACATATTAAACAGTACATTTAATATTGAACTAAAAAATAAATTTAAATAATCACCATTGCTGAATGATATCAAATACCTGTAAATCAATGAAACAACATCGGTTATCTTTCAGGGTACTCAAAAAAGTGGTAGATAGGCCAGGCATATGGTTCCTAATCACAAAGGAGAGAGTCACAATTTGGTGAGGATTCCGTTTCCACCCAATAAGCATATCTGACATTTATAGTGTTAAATTTTTGTGGCCTCCCTTCCCTTCTCTGCTCCTTCAAAGGATCCTTATGAATACATAGAACAAAGAGGGTATCTTCCTGAATAAATCCATGGGCAAATTGTCTTTGATACACTCTACGCATCTTTGAACAACATGAGACATTTTGAAGTTACTATTTTCGCCTATGGGCAGTATACCAATCAACAACTTTGCTAGTAATTAAAGATGAAGGTAAAAAAATGATCTTCTGGTTTAAGATGACCACTATTTACTAAGTTGAAAATTTTGAAGGTTTTCCAAACTACTACTATTAGACAAGATCCTAAAGAAAAGGATACTTAGGTAATATAAGAGTCAAGAATTCAGTTAGGGTTGGAAGATAGGAAATAAAACAAATCTAAACTAAGAGGAAAAATAACCATAATAAATTTTGAAGATATATAGCTACTTACCAATAGTAACACTAACTAAAAAACCAAACATAAAGCAACATTTTGATAAGGAGGCTTCAGAAACCAGGTTAAAAGCAATAGAAATTTTTTTGGTTTTGTTTTTGTTAGGTTAAATAATCCATTTTCTTTGTACCAGAAACAAATCAACTTGCATAACCACCCTATCCTTAACTTAAAGGTATCACAATTAGTCACACTGAGTGTAAATAAAACCAAGATAATTATTAAAACATTAAAAGTTACGGAAAGTATGCAATTTTATTTAGTTGAACTACTTCACACTATCAGCTAAAGAGGTATAAAATTCAAGTCTACTTGTTGAAAAATAGTTTACACTGATCTGGTGAGCATAACCCCAATTGCAAAAGATGTGCTCAAATACCTTAGAACACTCTAAGGGGCAACAAAAACAGCCCATTCCTTTTTAGAAAGAACAGGCTATTTTTCTTTTTCCCTGGAACTACAGATTTAACCCAGGGCACTTTTCCACTGTGTCACATCCCCAGTCCTTTGCTGAGAGTCTCACAAAGTTGTTGTGGGTCTCACTAAGTCACTGAGGCTGGCCTCAAACTTGTGATCCTCCTGCCTCAGTCTCTGAAGTTTCTGGGATTAACAGGCATGCACTGCTGTTGGCAGCATCTGTTTTTCTTTTTAGGAACAAGAAACTAAACAAGCTCTGCTTTTAATTTATGACTCAAGATATTCCAAAATAAAAGAGTTATAGTCAAGAATCCTAAATTTAGAAATGTACAGATAATAGCCAGGTGTGATGACACACTCCCACAATCCCAGTGACTACAATCCCAGTGACTTGGGAAACTGAGGCAGAAGGACTACAAGTTCAAGGTTAGCAGTGGCAATATGACCCTATCTCAAAATACAAAATTTATAAGAGTTAGGGATGTAGCTCAGTGGTAAAGTACCTATGAGTTCAATATCCATTACCTAAACAAATACAGATAAATAGAAGATTTGCAAACAGAAGGGCCTAAAATTCAGTGCTAATTTATAGCAAAAATTCTGAACTAAACAAAGTACAATGGGGCAGAAGGTAGGGCGTGCTAGTGACACTGCATTTATTATTTTCTTCATTTATTATCTTCCTTTTTTCCTATTAGTATATATTTTTAAAGAAATTTGTTAAATCTAGAAATAAAACAGTATACTATATATTTCTCACAGAGTAGTTTTGTTTTGTACTCTTTTAAATATTCTGCAATGAACATACAATAAAAATGATTATAATTACATGCAATTTGAAAGATAAGATGGACAGATTTCAGGATATTGTTAGGACTTTCAAGAGCTATGACTAGGATAGTAGGATAAGCTATCAATAGCAAAAAAGCTTCAATTTTTCGCACAATAACAAATTTAATATTCAGCCTACCTGAGAGCTATGACAGATTACATTTTCCCAAAATAGCTACAACATCTGCAGGCCCATATGTGATTTATAATGTGACCTTGGTATTCCCCCATTAAGAACTAGAACAATTCCCCTGCTACTGTACCTTTATGGGCTCAAACCAGTACAGTATAAGTGATCCTGTCTGACTTTCAAGGCCAAGCCATAAAAGCTATGCATCTCTGCCTTGTTTACTGGTCACTATATCACTTGTATTTGGAGCCCTTGGCCATTATACAAGAAATCCAATAACCCTGAGGTTGCCATGCTAAAAATGAAGCAAGCCCTGAAGGGAGGTCTCATTTAAAAGCTCTGGTCAGCAATACCGTGTTCAAGTCACCCCAGGCCAGACATTCAACATGAGTAAAAAAGTCAGTCTTTCTTCCTCAGGCAATATAGAACAAAGACATCAACCCTGTTGTGTGCCCAGTCTGAATCCCTGAGAGATAGGCAGAAATCTGTGAGCATAATAAAATGTATGGTCTTAAGACCTTAAATTCTGGATTAGTCTGTTACAAGGTAATAACTGGAACAAGGTTAAAAGAAAAATGAAAAGTAGCCACCAATGAAACTCTAGCTTCCTGGTACACAAACATCTGTACAAACATCTGTAAAGAAATATTGTCAATGCAAACTATGTAAAAGAAGCAAGGCCAAAATGGTACATGCCTATAATCCCAGCTACTAAGGAGGCTGAGGCAGAAGGATTGCAAGTCTGAGGCTAGTTTGGGCAATTCAGCAAGACACTCTCAAAATTTTTAAATTTCTAAAACAGTTGGGAATGTAGCTCAGCGGCTGGGCACAACCAGCTTCAATCCCCAACGTTACCAAACAAAAAATAAAAAGAACTCTGCACTGCCAAAGCAAAGACGTATTTTACTAAACTCACATAAATTTTATATTATTGTTAACATGTTTTTTGCTTTCCAATCCATAACAATTTGAAAGCTGAAATTCTTGAAGTGAGAAGGATGTCTACAACCACAACAAATAAGTTAACTATGATGAAAGAAGTATGTCAAGTCATAACTGAACAATCTCAAAAATCTCTAACATAGGATTCCCAAAAAGCACACCACACTTCCTTATACTTAGTTGAATTTCCCAATCAAAAAATGCAGTAATCCCAGCATGCAAGTAATCCCAGAGGCTGGGGAGCTGAGGAAGGAGAATCCTGAGTTCAAAGCGAGTCTCAGCAAAAGTGAGGCGCTAATCAACTCAGTGAGACCCTGTCTCTAAATAAAATATAAAACAAAGTCGGGGATGTGGCCCAGTGACCAAGTGTCCCCAAGTTCAATCCCTAGTACTCGCCAACCCCCGCTAAAAAAAAAAAAAAAAAAAAAAAAAAAAGCAGTAAGCTAAAGGAATGCAGCTATACTTTCTAATAACAATAGTTTCATCATAGCATTACAAAAGTTCTCTGTTAACAATTATTATCTATCCCTTGAACCTTGCTCACACTTCAGAAAAGTAGGTTTCTAAGCCTGGCCAAAATACTAAGAAATGCACTCACTGAAGAAGTGACCAAAACTCAATAACAAAACAACTGAATCACACACACACACACACACAAAAACTGTTTTAAAGGACACTAGTTTTTTTCTTTACCAGTATAATGTAGGATCTCTCTCCACTGTTTAATATATAATCAGATCTTTCACAGCAAAGACTCTATGCTGGTCTATCAATGATTCTGATAATTCTCAAACCGGCAACGTGAGCATCAACCGGGAAACTGTTAGCAATTCAATATCTCAGGCACTACCCTAAATCTACTGAATTAAGACCCAGCAACCTGTTTTACCAAACTCTTACTGGGTGACTGTGCATACCTAATTTTGAGAAACACTCACATAAGTCAAAAACATTATAATTCTCTTATAATAGCAAATCCAATAGTACTGAGAAGTAAGAAACTATTTTGAATCACTCATATAGTACTCTGCCAGGTAGAGTGATACACACCTGTAATCCCAATGACTCAGGAGGCTGAAGCAGGAGAATCTCAAGTTTGAGGCCAGCCTCAACAATTTAGCAACGCCTTAATTTGGTAAGACCCTATCTCAATATAAAAAGGACTGGTGATGTGGCTCCGTGGTTTAGTGCCCCTGGGTCCAATCCTTAATATCAAAAAAAGAGATAAAATTTGTGGCCTTAGAAACCAGCACAAGGCAAGTTCAGCTTTAGGGGCTGGGGATGTGGCTCAAGCGGTAGCGCGCTCGGGTTCGATCCTCATCACCACATACAAACAAAGATGTTGTGAACGCCAAAAACTAAGAAATAAATATTTTTAAAAATTCTCTCTCAAAAAAAAAAGTTCAGCTCTAAAGAATTCAGAAAACTTGTGGGGCATAATGGTACACCTTGTAATCCCAGCAACTCAGGAGGCTAAGGCAGATGACCACAAATTCAAGGCCAGCCTGAGCAACTTAGTGAGGCCCTAAGTAACTCAGCAACACCCTACCTCAAAATAAAACATAAAAAAGGGCTGGGAATGTGGCTCAAGGTAAAGTGTCCCTTCATTAAATTTCCAGTAGCATAAATAAATAAATAAATTGAAAACTTGACTGGTGATTTCCAGTCAGCTTATAAATCTAGTTAACACCTGCATAAGATTCACTTGTGATCTGTTACTACACTGTATCCCTAAGTGGTACTTTTATCATATCTTTTCACTGTGAATTAACCCCAGAAAAAATACTTTATGATTAAATTCAGTGATGTGAAAATTTGCACTAGAAACAAAAAGCTTCTTTAGGACAATCAATTCATCCAATTTCTGCTTTGCAAAACAGGAAGTTTTAGGTGATAAGGGAAAGGATATAGCATTGCACTGTGGGTCCAAATACAACAAGTTGCCTCATCTTAGAAAGAGGAGACTACTCGGAAACAATATCATTATTATGGCCTTTTAATTCCTATTGTTATGGACTATTCAAGTACTTACACAAAGCCCAATTAGAAAATCTTTCCATTTGGATTTAAAATTTGTAGTATAAACAAGTCAACATAAAAGGACTTGCTTGTTACACTGACAGGTCCAACACTAACAACAAAAACAGGGGTAAGATAGGAGAAAACAATTCCAGACAAACACAGCTTTGTTCTTTCCCAGGTTAGAACTTGTCTGCCTAAAATGGTGATAAAGACAAATTGATCAACTACTCATATCAAATACATAAAATGAACATTAAGCATTTTTTTTCTGGAGAATTTTTCTCCAGCTATTTTCCTAGCATAAGATTGCTTCTTCAGGGGCTGGGGATGTGGCTCAAGTGGTAGCGCTCTCGCCTCACATATGTGAGGCACTGGGTTCGATCCTCAGCACCACATAAAAATAAATAAGTGAAATAAAGGCATGCTGTCCATCTACAACTAAAACATAAATATTAAAAAAAAAAAGACTTGCTTCTTCAGAAATGTTGCACACACCTGTAATCCCAGCAGCTTGGAAGGCCAAGGCAGGAGAATCAGGAATTCAAAGCCAGCCTCGGCAAAAAGCAAGGTACTAAGCAAACCATTGAGATCCTGTCTCTAAACAAAATGCAATATAGGGCTGGGTATGTGGCTCAGTGGTCGAGTGCCCCTGAGTTCAATCCCAGTAACTCCATCCTGGCCAAAAATTGATTTATAGCATCACCTGGGCAAGATAAAAATCAAATCATCTCCCAGATTACCAAGTCTCTGAAAAGGAATCATGAAACAGAGATGTGACTACATTCATGTCAAAAGGCTTTAGAGTCATGTGGTACTAAGAAATAATTACCCCACTACCTAGTCCCACTGTAAATTTTGATTCACTAAGTTACACTCAAATTTAAACTATCAGGCAGCTAACCCTATGGAGGGCTGGGGTGGGAAGGGGTGTCTACTATCAATCCTATTTCACCTTATCCTAAACTGAAAGAGTAGTTAAATAACTTGCCTAAGGTCACAGAAAAACCTTTTGTGCTTCAGTACCCCTCCCTGGATTCCAGCTGTTGCCACACTTTTTTCCTCCTTTCCCTTCACAAATTAGATTATGTTGCTGAATCACAGTACATCTCAATCTTCCGGTCTTCCCTGAGCTTTTCATCGTCAAACTTTCATTACTGAATGGGTTTTTCAAACAGTACTGCAAGATGGATATCCAAGACAGATGTCCTTCCAAGCTTTGCCCCTTTACTATTATATCCAACAAATTCCATAAACGAATGGGATATTTTTAAATTATACATTCAAAAAAATGGGGAGATGAGAGAACTCAAAAATAAATAAATAAATATTCTTCAACTAGGTAACCGTAGTCATAAGATTGATAGGAAACAAATAAAATCTGAAAAAAACTAATCTTGTTATCCAGGGAAGCCATGTAACTCCTGTTCTTGATTAAGGAGAACTCTAAACTAGGACACAATAATTAAAAATTAAGTCTAAAATAAAAAAGGAAGACCACCTAGATATACTTTAATGTATTCAGGTAAAATAGCTTCTAGAATACAGAAAAACAAATGCAGACAATGAAAGATAAAGATCTTTTCCTCAACATTCCAAAATCTTGATTGGCTTTTCCAGATATTATTTCAAGTCATCAATGCCTGCAGACCCCACTCTTCACCTAGAGAAACATCAGTTCTGACTTTGCTCAAGTTTAGCAGACAAGTTGAGTTCTGCTGTCCATTCACTTTCCCCAAATTAAAATGAGACTCAGTAACTATAAAATTCATGAGACAAGATAATAAGTAAAAGTTCCATCAGCTTTTAAAACAACAGAAGAGAAACATACACAGCAATTCATAGAAGATCCATTAACAACTATTTTCAAATGCTGGAAGCATACTCACATAGTACCGTGTCTGCTATTCCAGAATACAGGAAAGAATATTTAAGATTGGTGGGGGTGAATATAATTCTTAAAGTCAACAACTTAAGAAACTCCAAATTTTAAACAGACTCAGAAATTAGCCTTTACCAGGCCCTAGAAAACTAGTTAAAGCAGAGAATAAATGAACATCTGTCAGGAATGACAGATATCTGAACACCGAGAACAGTTAAAGAACGCTAAATTAGATGTCATCTAAGAACTCATTACAGGATAATTTTTCAAGCAGGTTAAAAGTATTCAGGAGTTTAAAAAAAGATAGCTAAGTGTGTTGGTGCACTCCTGCAATCTCAGGAAATCGGGAGGCTAAGTAAGGCAGGAGGATCACAAATTCCCAGGCAGCCTGTGAGACCCTTTCTCAAAAAAACATATGAAGATATAAATATAAAAATATAAAGAGTTCTAGTATCAGGTTGGGAATGTGGCTCAAGTGGTAGGATGCTCGCCTGGCATGCATGAGTGAGGCACTGGGTTCAATCCTCAGCACCACATAAAGATATTGTGTCCACCTTAAAAAAAATTATATGTTCTAGTATCACCTATTTTGAATAAATATCTTAAAAAGTCACGGGGCAGGGTGGCACAGGCCTATAATCCCAGCAGTTTGGCTAGGGAGGCCAAGTTTAAATCTGGCCTCAGCAACTCAGCAAGGCCCTGAGCAACTTAGCAAATTTCTGTCTCTCAATAAAACAAAATTAAAAAAAAAATGGCTGGGGACATGGCCTAATGGTTAAGCACCTCTGGATTCAACCCCAGGTACCAAAAAAAAAAACCACTTTAAGAAAAATCTAAAGCTTGGATTTGGCATATAGCTCAGTGGTAAAGTATACTGCCCAGCACAAACAAGGCCCTGGGTTCAATTCCCAGCACCACACACACACACAAAAAAAGGTCTAAAGCTTGTAAACTTGAAAAAACAAATTATTACAGTGTCAAAGGATACCTTTTGAATTATTAGTTGCTTTAACCAAGCTACTCATGAGGATTTCACATAGGTTATTTATACACATTCCTTGAGAGTTCAATGCAAAAAGATGTGAATCTTAATTCGAAATGGAGACCAGGAGGGGTTTTTTAGTGATTAAAGTACATAACAGGGGCTGGGATGTGGCTCAAGCAGTAGCATGCTCGCCTGGCATGCATGCAGCCTGGGTTCGATCCTCAGCATCACATACAAAGATGTTGTGTCTGCAAAAACTAAAAAAAAAAATAAATATTAAAATTCTTTTTAAAAAAAAGTACATAACAATTAATTCTATGTTTAAATAACAGTATTGGCTGAAATGCAAAAATATCTAACTTATGACAGTTCTAATGTGAAGGCATTATCTTTGTTTCTCCTAAATGACTATTCCCAAATTTTGCTTATTTTCCAGAGTATTTTACTTGCTGCCCACCTGAAACAATAAAAATTCCATTTTAACTTAAAAAAAAAAAAAAATCACTGCAAGTAAATAACTGTACAAAAAGCATTTTTATCCTCATGGATTAATCAATTTTAATGGATTTTCCCTCCCATCTTAGGAGTTTTGTTAATGAAGCTACACATATCTCTTCGTAATGACAATCTAACTTCGTAATGACAATCTAGCATATATGTGCAACAAAGCACTGGGTCTGACACACAATGGAATACAAAAATTGATAATCTCTGGCCTCAATTAGCTTACCACCAATTAGAAAAACATCAAGGTTAAGAACATAAAGCAGTAAAAAATGTCAAGGACGTGACGGGTAGAGACAATAGGTAGTAAAAGTTATTAAAGGAAACTGACTACTTTAATTGAGCTTAGTCAAAAAGCTCACCTTCCTCTTTCCTCGGGAAGTATGAATTTTGAACTCTACCCAATAAAGGTCTCTTTCTATCCGTGGTTTTTACACTCATATTTCTATCTAACAATATCATTAGTAGAAAAAAATTTTAAAATGAGCTCAAGCCAAACAATTTTCAGTTCTAACTTTGGCTGAACTTCCCTTCTGACCCTTCTCTCTTCTCCAATGTATATCATTTACTTCCCCCAGGGTGGGGAAAAAAGAGAGAGAAGAACCACTTACTAGAAGATTTCTAGGAACTTGGAACACAAGAATTGAGGTGGAAAGGTTGTCACACCTGCTATTTCTCTTCACTGGTAATGCTTTCCCAAAATTTTTCTGGTTTACAATATAGCAGGCGCTTTAGTGGAAACTGGCAAATGTACATTTGGGGCTTACCTACTCAAGAAGAAAAACTTCACAATTTAAGCTTTAAAAGTTAATTTCAACTAATAAGAAAAAATAAATGCTTTTTTATAAAGTTAAATATCTGGGGCTGGAGATGTGGCTCAAGCGCTTGCCTGGCATGCATGCGGCCTGGGTTCGATCCTCAGCACCACATACCAACAAGGATGTTGTGTCCGCCGAGAACTAAAAATAAGTAAATATTTTTTAAAAAAATAAATAAATAATAATAAAAAGTTAAGTATCATCACAACAATAGCTGATACACCAGACTTCACCATACTGAAGTTCTCAGAACCCCATTATGTGGACAACCTAGAAAGTTCAGCAATAAGATATTACTAAAGATCAAAATAGTACTAATCTTCACATAGCCCTAATAAAGATCAAAACATTTGAAAATGAAAAGCATTTTTCTTCCTCATTGAGCCTGTCAAAACGAAGAAATTCTAATTTAAAGGATTTGAAGCAAAAGGTCTTACTTGGTTCTACACAACAATTAAACACTAAGAATTACACTAATATTGTAGAATGCTACAAATTCTAATTACCCCCATAAAGCATTACAAGAGACATTGGAAATCACCCATTCCAACCTGGGTCTTTTTATATAAACATCTCTATTTCCTCTTCTATAAAATTAACTGTGGCTAAATTCTAGGGTGTTTTTCAGCTCCTTTAAAAAAAGATTCTATAACAATGTGGTTTAATCTTTTATAAGTAAACATGCTTTTTTAAAATATGAAATAGTACTAATCTTCACATAGCCCTAAGAAATTACTTAAAATTATGGTAAATTGTAGCTCAATCTGTAAATCACACAAAATATATTCGAATATTTGCCACAAAGAATGCTAAAGTAAAATATTTTGGCCAGGTTAAAAAAAAAAAAACAATCCATTCCATTATAATACTTGATTCTGTGCTCACCTCTGAAAGAGACAGACCTATATTATCATAGAAATTCAGTTTAACCTTTTAAAATACTTCCTTGATACATACACATGTGGAGAGAAAGAGAAATATTAAGCAATATAACTTTTTTTCCTGTGGCAAGGTGAATGCAAAACAAAGTAATCTTGTCCTCAAATTAAGCATTACAGCCTTTTTTTTCCTGAGACAAGGTGAATGCAAAACAAAGTAACCTTGCCTTCTGCATTGCAGAGGAATAGCTCTTGCAACCAATGGAGAAGCTGATACATTGGAGATCCTAAATGTCAAGAAAATTCAGATGTTAGCCCCAAAAAAGATTTTACTTATAAAATAGTTAAGGATGGGCTTACTCCAAAATACTTAAAATAAATCCTGTACAACAGCTGCATCAAAAATTTTAAGTAGAGGCACAGGGCAATGTTCTAAAAAGTATCCTCAAACTCACATTCTTTTTTACATAAACAATATTAACTACAAAGACATAAAGTACCTAAAGACTTTAGGGAGCAGTATAAAAACACTACTTTTTGGCATCAGTTTTGGTTACATATTGGTTAGAGGTTTTTGTTTTTTTTTTTAAGCAAGAGAACACTGGTTAATTTTTCATCTACCAAAGTCACTAGAGTATAAATCTATTATATTTACAGAGTATAACATTTAAATGTCATCTACTCACACATCCCTTATTCTACTTCAAAATTGATTTCATCTTATAATATCAAGTGAATTTTCTTTTCAGTTAACATTAGGACTTGGTTTCAAAACACCATCTTGCATAGCCTAAGGCCCAATTCTGTACAAATGAACTGATGATGAAAACCAGGTAGTAAATCACTCAATCCAATATTACTGTATTTTATAATCAGTTAAAAAATTTGTGAATCAAGTTTTACATTTGATTCTCTTTATCACAACTGTATTTTTTCTCTTCCTTAACATTCCTGTACTTTTTATTAGCCCAAATTAAAAAAACACCAAGCCATTTTCTTGCATTATGTAATAGGATCATATTTCATCAACGTTAAGCATGCATTTTCACTGAACAGATGCTTAGCTTTCCTCTAAAGGCTCAAATAATTAGAAAATGTGTAACTTTTTTTCAAATGAAATACACTCATTTCAACTCTCTTTTTTAAAGTGATACTATATCATCTATTAGTCATTTCTGTTTAACATACTTGATTTTACAATCCAGTATTTTGGCCCAGAAGGTTCCAGTGTTGACTGGTAAGAATGAGATACAGTTCAAACACAAGTTGCAATTAAATTGACTAAAAAAATAATAATAATCCAGTTGAAAAGAAGAGTTTTTCCAAAAAGGAATTCAAAACCGATTTGTAAGGCAAATCCTCTATTTTGCATTAGAAATAGGGCTCACTTCTGAAAAAAAGTTATTAAATCCTCTCACACAGCAATCATTTAGTTAAAAAATAAAATAAAAACCATGTGTTTAAATTAGGAGAAAGCCTTGAGTTTCTCACGAAGTAAAATACATCAGTATAAGTAAAAAATATAAGTACTGGTACCTCAACTATTTAACAAGTAGGTAAGTCTGTGACTTATCAAGAAGTCTCACCAAAGGGCTAGGGTTGTGGCTCAGTGGTGCCTCCCAAGTGCGGGGGCCCTGGGTTTGATCCTCATAAAATGAATAAAGATATTGTGTCCAACTACAACTAAAAAATAAGTATTTTTTTTAAAAGAAAAGTCTAACCAAACTGTAACTTGATCTTTCCACCTCTATTTAGCACCCCAAAACACAGAGACAGAAACTGAGATACTAAATATGTTAATTTTGTCCAGTTTGTTGAATCTCCATCATTATAAGGCAATCTTTCAGTACTATTTGCCCTGTCAGTAATCTCTATAATTAAAATTATTAAATACATTTCTTTCTCTGCCATCATTTAGGGAAAAAGGATGCCAATGTATAGTAATTAATACACAACTATACACCAGTGATCATTTGATTCAAGTTCTCTTGAGGGCTTATAAATTAGCTTTCTGGTACTTTTTCAGATAAACTAAACACTAGTATCCAAAAGTCACCTTATTAATAGATTGGCTGCTAATCAGTATATGACTTTATATGAATGCCTTTGAAGAATATACATTTCTATATTTAAAATATTACACCATTAATATTCCCATTCTAAAAGAAAATAAGACAATTCCTGGAAATTCTGAAAGTTAAGCCATTCAAGCATCAGCCAGATTAACAGAAATGTTTACTGAATTAAAAGGATTTTAAAGGTTGGGGTTATAACTCAGTTGGTAGAGCACTTGCCTAGCACGTGTGAGGCACTGAGTTCTATCCTCAGTACCACATAAAAATAAACGAAGGTATTGTGTTCATCTACTATAAAATATTTTTTTTAAAGAGAATTTAAAAAGATACCCTAGTTAGTCTCAATTTCAAAATAGGGTAGCAAAAGCTAAACCACAAGGCAAGACTCAGAAGATAGTTACCTTAGGTAAGCTTACTCTCTTCCACCTTTATAGTTACTTAAAATACTTTTTACCTCATTAATACATAAATCTAGTATTCCAATTACTTATATATTAAGACATATTTGTATACCAAAACAATAATCAAAAGAACTAGATTTCAAGATTTAGTCTCTCTCAATTTCAAATAAAGTCCAGGAAATTCAAGTAAAATCCCCAACCTTCAACATTGAAGGAAATGAGACAGAAGAATATCAAAGCTTACTATTTGTTTTAAAACTCTCCCCAAAATGTAAAACGAATCAGTAAATAAACAATTAAAATAACTGAGACCTAAATATCGCCATTTTTTTCCAATTTACTTCCCATAGCCCAAATTTGAGCCAAACATTATCAACACCTGAAGTAACAGCCAGGTGGCTGGCTAAATATGCATTTTAATGTGATTTCTTTACAATTCGAGATGTTACACTAAATGCACTAAAAACAGGCAATTAGAAGCTATCAAAGCAAAGTTATATTTTACTTTTTAAGGTAAAAGGCAAGTTAGTACAATAATCAGATGTAATCACCCCATTTTTTGTATTACCTATTTGTGTCACCCTTTCCACTGCTAATCTTACTGAAAAGTTGAATTACTCTGTGAAGATCCTTTCTCTACCTAGCTCTACACACACATACACACACACACACACACACACAAACACACACACAGTTGATACAGTCCTGCGCTGAAAGCATAAAACAAAAGGCCGACTTGAAGACACATCTCACCGTTATGGCCTAGAATAGTTAAATAATTAAATTTTTTAAATTGTGGGTGTGGCTCGATTTTTTGGAGGGGGGCGAGGGAGGCCAGTCCGGGCGGCTGCTGGTCTCTGCCCTCCCCCTCTGCTTTCGCTTTGTGCTCACAATGCAGCTCCTGTACAGCGCTTCCCTCTCCCCGCAGCCGCCGCCATGTTAGACACTCTCTCCATGTGCCCGGAGACCTAGCGACCGTCTCAAGTCCACCCTTGGCCCACCCCCGGCGAATCTCAATCATTGCAGTCCCCCTGCCCCTTTAAGAGTCCCCCAGGGGCAAAAAGTCGTAGCAAAAAATCATCTCGCGACAGTCCTGGGTCTGAGGCTCCGGGGGCACCTACACAATTGAAACAAAGAGGGAGACGCAGGGGAGCCCCCCAGAGGGGGGCGGAGGACCGCAAATCCAGGACCCACTCCACCTGGGCCCGACGGCAGAGCGACCCTACTCGAGGCTCTAAACACACTTCGCTGCCGGGGAAGCACAGGGGCCACTCAGGCCTCGAGGAGCCGGTAACGGAGCGGACAAACCCCATGGCAAGGGGACGCAGGCCACCCAACTCCACGAGGCAGTCGGTTGAGCCCGAGTCTCCCACCCGGCCCGCTCCATTTCTTCCCCACTGGCCCCATCAAAGACGCCCGGCCTCGGTGAGAGAGAGGTCCTGGCTGCAGGCCCCCGCCCTTGGCATCCCACCCCCGCAGGCCAAGAGGCCAGACCCACAGCCGGAGGACTAAAGAGGCCTGGGGCAGCGCGAGTCCGCATCAGGTGACAGGCACCTCCCCTAGGAGCCCGTTTTGCGGGCATCGAGCGCCGGTTCACCGTGGAGACGCGACGTGGGGGCCGCGGGACCTGGTGAAGCGCCAGACATGGGAGGAAGTCAAAGCTACAGCTGCAGGGTCGGGGGGCGCCGGTCCCGGACGCCGCAAGCCCTCCCTCTCCCGCCAACTCCTAGCACCTTTTTCTTCTCCAGGTTCCGAAGTTTCTTGTCGATCACCCCGAGAATCTGCTTCATGGCCTCGGTCTGGACAGCGCCGGTGCCGGTTGCTGGGTGCTGAGAAGCCGGCGCAGCTGCTCCGGCCCCCGCCGCCGCCTCACTCCCGGAGGAACCCGACGGCGGTGGCGGTCCAGACGACTTGCTGCCGCTTCCGCTGTGGCTGGTGGCCGAGGGCATCTTTAGACCGAGAGGAGAGAGAAGAAAAAGCGGGAGGAAGGACAAGAGCGGCGAGTCAGGAGACGGACGGAGCGAGACGCGGGACAAAACGCGCAGCCGGCGGGAGCTTGCGCGAGTGGTGGGGGAGGGGGCGGCGCGCGCCGCCGGCAGGAAGAGAGCGCGGGCGCGCGCGCGACCCGCCAGCGGGGCGCCCGGCCGCCCCGCCCCTCCCCCGCGCGAGCCCAGGCTCGGCCCGCCCGCCCCGGGGCACCGTACTCGGGCCGGGGGCGGGGCCTCCCAGCGCGGCCGCCAACGGCCAGTACAACGGTCCCACCGGGGCGGGCCAGGACTCGTCGCCTTCCGAGGGAGGGGAGAGAGAGGTCAGGGCCAGGGGTGGAGAAGGGAACTGAAAATGGCTGGAGGAGTGGGGAGGACTTGAGGACAAGCCCCTCGCGATGCTCCGGCCGGTCCGGAGGTAAAGGACAGTCGGGTGCAGCGGCCCTCTTCCCCTTCAGCGCCTTGGTCCGGGTGGCGCTCACCGTGCGCGCGCGGAGCCGCTGGAGATCCCGAGTGGGCAGCTGAGGGGGCGAGGGTGGCGCTGCGTTCCGAGGAGTGTCGTGCGCTCCGTGGGCGCAGGCAGCTTCGCCCTGTCCCCTTCGCACCGAGAGCCGCTCCTAGTGAGGCGAGCGCCGGCAGCGGGAGGGACTTAGCCAGCCAGCCCTCGGGGCGCGGGGGGCGGGAGAAGCGGGGCGCGGGGGCCTTCGCGGCCGTCGGGCTGCCCGGCGCGAATGCCTGCCGGGAAGCGCCCGTCCTGCCCCCTCCCCGCACGGTCTAAGCCCTTGAGCCGGGGGCCGCCCACATGGAGCAGGTCGGAACGGACCTCGGAGTCCGGAGTAGCGGTGTGTTTGAGTTTTGAGCAAAATCGAAGCTGGGGTCCTTCAGGCGAAGTCGCTTGGCGTCCAAACGGGGACAATAGGTGTCAAGCATCTGCTGTGGAGCTGGCGACTGCCCCAGGAAGATCCCTTATTTGGTGGGGGTGGGAGCAAAGGGGGTACGTGGGGTGGGTGGATGGTGCATTCCCTATTTCTAGAATTCCTTTTGTAATGCAGAGCGAGTAAATTTCCTCACCCCTAGAGGTCTTTTGAAAAAAAGGACAATTCGCTTCTTCCCCACAAAACAATCACCCAGTGACCCTGGAGTTCTCTGTAGAATGCGTGGGGAATGAGTGTGGTTGGTGGCTTTTGAAGTCTTGAAACTATGGGCTCAAGTTAAAAATCATTTTCGGCCGCTTTGAGCTGACATGTGTCTCATAAGCCTAAGTATTATGAATTATTAGGCATTTCGTTTGTTTTAGATTTACCTAAAACTTTAAAAAAGAGTGTTGAATGGAATACCATTTTTTTCTCCCTCCAAGAGAATTATTCCGGGCTTGGGGTGGGGTGGGTGTGGACAGCAAACAAAATGAGAAACCAACTGCTGGAGGGAAATGTATTAAAAGGATTATAATCAGTGGAAAATTCAGCAAAATAATGTTGTATAGAAACAGTAAATTATCAGTTTATAATTTAAATTCCATGAAAAAGGAGATTTGGATGAAAGTTCTACCAAACTCACTGTTCCCTAAGGAATAAAATGTGTAATACTGGCTGGCAACTGTGCATCCTGAGGGATCCTGGGGAAACAACAGCCTCTGGCCTTGAGATATTACAGTTAGCTGCAAAGTCTCTTTATAATAGTCATTCAAATATTTATTGAACACCTTAGTGTATGCTAGGAACTCTTTGGTGCTACGGATTGTGATCAAAATCTCTAGTTTTGTTGCAGCTGTTTACCAGTGACAAGTCCTTGCTTCCCCAAATGCTGAAGTATAACACAGAGAAGCAAGCAGAGGCAAGTGTAGAGTGAAAGTGGAGGCTTTATTAAAGGACAGCAGAAGAACTTCTCCCCTGAGGAAGAAGGGGACCCAAAAGGCAGAATCTGTGGAAGAGGGAGATCTTCCCTTTTTTTATAGTAAGTTTTCCCATACTCAAGTCTTTTGTTTCCTTTTATCTTGCAGTGATAAAATGCAGGTGGAAAGACTCAAAAGGTGGGAGATGGGTGGGCTGAAGGAGAAATCTGGGCAGGAAGGGCCTGGGGCGGTTTTTGATTAGCACTTCCCTGTTTGCTGGGAGCTGTTTCATTAACAGTTTCTTAGGATGAGTTGGGGCCTTGGGGACATGAACATTTCAATTTCCCCAAGTGCTGCTCTGCATTCTCTATAACAGCCTCCATTATCTTTATCTTATTTGATATTAGACCCTATTTACCTAACTACACTAACTACCTATCCTCAAATCTGGCTTCAGTTTCAGGAAGCTTACAGTCTAAAGTAGGGGGAAGACAGGTGGTGTCTGAACTGATAAAGGGAAAGCTTTGCTGAGTGATATAAGAACCAGGACTGCTGAAGGAAATGCAGAAGAATGCCAAACAATTACCTTGAAGAATTTTCAGTTAAAGGAACACAGAGTACCAAGATCTAAACTGAGGATAAGCAGGGAGACCACCATGGCTGAAGCACAATAGGAGGTGAAGTCCAAGACAAAAAGGAGCCAGGCTTGTACAGCCTGATAGGCTACTGTGAGGACTGGCATTTGCTGAGTGAAATAGGGAGTCTCAGTTTCTTGGTCAACCTGTGGTTTAACCACTATTGCAGCTGTGGATAGAATTAACAGAAAGTGTTTTGGAGGTGATAGGGTGGAGCAAGAGCAGAAGCTAGGAAACCAGTGGGAGGCCATTGAAATAATCCAGCCCAAATTTAGTAGCTAGGGACAAGGTCAAACAGTGAAGGTCATGACTAGGGTTGATTCATTATGTATTGTAAAAGTGGAGCCAGCAGATTTGCTAACCAGTTGTATGTCAGACATGAGAGAAGTGAAAGTTGATCTAAGGTTATTCAAGATGTAAGGACCTAAACTATACTTAGCACTATGATAAACAATTACACTTGGCCTAGAGGCTGGAACGAAAGATTACAAGAAATGCAACTCCAAGTATACTCTACCCAACCACTATCAACTATCACTTTAACACCAACTTCAGCCCAGACCTACTGCGTTAATCTGCATTTTAATAAATCTTCAGGAGGTTATTATGTACATCAAAGTTTGAAAAATAACTGATTCCTCAGAACTTGACCAATGTTATTGAGATCAGATATATAGTCCAGTAGACAAATTCTCAGACCTGCAGAAATTTCTGTGAAGCCCAGCAATTTGTGATTTAATAAGCCTCCTGGGTGATTCTGGTGCATGTCATAGTATGAGAAAGAGACTTCTAGGGGCTGGGGTTGTGGCTCAGTGGTAAAGTACTCACCTAGTACATCTGAGACCCTAGGTTCAATCCTTAGTACCACATAAAAATAAAGGTATTGTGTCCAACTATAAATATATTTTTATATATAAATTTATTTTTTAAAAAAGACTTTTAATGATTCAAGTTTGATTTGAAAAAGGTTTGTGATGTGCCTAAGAGAGACCCCTCCCTTCTGCTTTTCCTTGATATTTAACCAAGTAGCAGTTACCAGAGGTAAAAACTGATGGTAGCTAAATTAGGATCTTCAAGAAAAAAGATGTTTAAGGGGAAGCAAGATGAGAAGATGAGTGAGTCAACACAGAAAACAAAGATTCTCTTTTGGGGGTTCAACTTATCCCATAGGATATCAAGTGGGTCCATTTCACAACCCATAGGATAGCAAGCTAAGCTAAATTATTCCACAGTAGTGACCCTGAAAGTTCTGTGACTTAACACTGGAATCCTCAGACTACAGTCCTGTGTCCAAGTGGCCCTCCATCTGTTTGGGGTTTTTTTGTTTTTGTTTTTTTGTGGTGCTGGGGATTGAACTCAGTGCCTTGTACATGCTAGACAAGCACTCTACCAACTGAGCTATACCCCATCCCTGTTTTGGTTTTTTAATATTTTTTTGTTATAGATGCACATAATATTTTTATGTGGTGCTGAAGATCTAACCCAGTGCTTCATGCATTCAAGGCATGTGCTCTACCACTGAGCCACAACCCCAGGCCCTTCCATCTGTTTTTATAAAACAGCCACATCCCTTCATAAAGAAATGCTCTATGGTCAATTGCATGCCACACAAAGTACAGTTGAATAGTTGTGACACAGTAGGGTGTGCATAACAAAATACCATCTCTTCCTTTACCAAGAAAGTTCACAAATTCTTGGCTTAAAGCAATAATTGGCATACATCCATCGCAGTTCAACCGAAGGCTTTGCTCGTAGTGGTCACTCAGTAGATTCAAGCTGATGGTGAAGCCATATCTCAGGAGTTGCTAATAATTGTGCCCATAAGGAGAGTGTCTCTGGTAGTCAAATTGGTCCAGACATGCAATGTGTGCCAGATTACATTACCCCTTCAACCATAAGAGGATCAAGAAATGCTATTCTAGCAGATGCCTGGTAAGAAACTGGGTGAACCCAATATATCTGGTGAACATACATAGCTATTGTGCTTTCACTTCCTATAGTATGTCATCTCGATTTCATTTCCTTGATTTTGTGAATTCCTGCAGTGTCATCAGGTCCAGAAGACCAATAAATATAATGCAAAACTGTTTTTAGGCTGACTTCCTGCACAGTTCAGTGCCATGATCTCAGTAAGCCAAATTTGTCTATTTCCTACTTGTCAGAAAGGGGAAAGGGATCTGAGACTATGTTTCTGTCAGTTTCTTGATGCTTTAACTTTTTTTTTCTTTTTTTGTACTAGGGTTTGAATCCAAGGGTGCTTTACCACTAAGCTACATCCCCAGCCCTTTTTATGCTTTATAGTATTTTGAGACAGGGTCTTGCAAACTAGGACCTCACTAAATTGCTGCTTAACTCCTCAAGTCGCTGGGATGACAGGCTTGTGCCAGCACACCCAGTTTAACTTTGTTCTGTTCCTAATGCAAAGCCAGGCAATAGTAGAAATAGGACATTTAAAGGTTTTTCTCAGCAAATAAGTAGGAAAACAGAATATTTATAAATAGAAACAGAATGTTTATAAATAGTCTCCCAAACTGACATTCACTAATTTAATTCATTATAGACAACAGCACCCTAAAGTCTCCACCAAATGAATAACTGAACTATTTATCCTGATAGTTTTGGCAAAATAGTCCAATGCTTCAACTTGAATCAACTAATGCCAAATTTATCCGTAACAAAAGAGGAGATCTTTCATCTGGATTACATGAAGTGCATCTTTGCTTATGGTTGACAGAAACCTGTTCAAAATGCGTACACAACTAAGGCTCTTAAAATCTTAGATTTGTTTTTCGGTCATTTTACTACAAATCATCAGTGGATGTTTGTCATAATTTTTCCAGTACTGCTTTTTCAGTGACAATTTCACCAAATTAATTGGCTATGTGTCCATGAGCCACCACTAACCTGAGATTTTAAGGGGAAGACAGCAGTTATTCATATATGAACATAGGAAAGTTATGTCTAATTCATTCTACTGTCTTTCCCATTCACCCATGCCCCCCTGTCCAATCTGGTGCACCCACCTCTTAACTGTAATATTACACTTAGAAATAGAGCTTCATGGGCTGGGGATGTGGCTCAAGCGGTAGCGTGCTCCCCTGGCATGTGTGCGGCCCGGGTTCGATCCTCAGCACCACATACAAAGATGTTATGTCCACCAAATACTAAAAAATAAGTATTAAAATTCTCTCTCTCCCTCTCTTTAAGAAAAAAAAATAGAGCTTCATATTTTGTAGAGAATAAGTTCAGTTTTCTTAGATTTCACAAAGTACTGTTGTCTCACTAAGTTGCTTAAGGCCTTGCTTGCTGTGTTCCTGAGGGGCCTCGAACTTGCAACCCTCCTGCCTCAGCCTCCTAAATTGCTGGGATTATAGGCATTCACAACCATAACCAATAATACTGTTGTTTATGTTTTCAACATAAGAGGAAAAATATTTTGGTCATTGGTACTAAAATCTTCCATGTACTTATGTGAACTGCATATTGTTTTAACAGGCTTTCTATTTCAGTGGTCTTCAAACTGTGGTGATTTTGTTCCTCAGGGACATTTGGAAATGTCCAGAGATATTTTTTAATTGTCGCAATTCGAGGGGGTGGTATTATTGCATCTAGTAGGTAGAGACCAAGATGCTCCTTAAACATCCTACAATGCATAGAACAAACTACACAGAATTATTCAGGCCAAAATGTCAATAAAGCCAAGGTTGGGAATGTCTGTTCTAAGAGACCAAAAACAATAGTTATTCATTCTAGCACTTAACAAAAACACTGAAATGACATTGGGGGGGTGGGGGGGCGGGTAGTTTGTTGGAAAATAAAGTGTAAAAGTTAAACTAGGAACAGATCATCATCTTCCATCTTGGCAGCCTAATCCTGGTCTTTTTCAGGCAGCACATATACTATGTATCATTACTCCCACTAACACAACCCTTGGTGAACAATAATTGGAGAAAAATAATTCCCTTCAAGTGATAACTGCTCCACAAATTTTATAAGGATTAAAACATTATGTATCTCAAAATTACACAGTGGGAGAATATAAAAAGTCATTAGCTTATTCAAAATTGTAAGTACAACTAGTCAGGATATATATTATTTCAGGAATAAGAATATTTAACAGCACAACTTCCCCAAAGGTAATAGTTTACCCTTCAGGCATTAATAATTTCTTTCCCCCAGTACTGGGAATTGAACCCAGGAGCACTGAGCTACATCTCCAGCCTTTTTTATTTATTTTTTGAGACAGGATGTTACTAAATTGCTGGAGTGGCCTCAAACTTGCAATCCTCATGCCTCAGCCTCCTCAGTTGCTGGGATTACAGGAGTGTGCCACAGCTTTTGGCTGATTTATTTTTTTAATCCTGAGAATCTAAAATTTTAAAGCACTAAGTCATTGAAGACATGAAAAATGTTATGGAAAGATATAGGTCCTGTATTTGGGGGTTTTTCCACTTGTATAGATTTCCGATGGATTCAAATTTGCAAAGGGGAGAAGTATATAAACCTCACTAGTTCTCATCCTTGATGCTATGCTTCTCGAGTGGGCAAGGACCACCAACTTCAAAATCACCTGGGATTCTTGTTGAAATGAAGATTCCTGGACTCCATCCGGGATAGAGTATCTACATTCAAGAATCTGAGACCTACAGCAATACATTTTAAAACTCAAAACTCCCCTTTGGGGGCTGGGTATGTGGCTCAAGCGGTAGCCCGCTCGCCTGGCATGTGCAGGGCGCTGGGTTTGATCCTCAGCACCACATAAAAATAGAGATGTGTCCACCGAAAACTGAAGAATAAATATGAAAAATTTCTCTCAAAAAAAAAAAAAAACCGAAAAAACAAAAAAATTCCCCTTTGCACATTCAAGTTTGTGAATCTCTGTTCCATATAAGAAGACTGACTGTACATGCCACTCATTTTCACACACAAAAAAAAATAAGTGCCAAGAATATTCAAACAAAATTCTTTTCATGGTTGCCTTTTTTTCTCTAAGGGAGTGTTTTAAGAATCTCTTAAGTAGGGCAGGTTGACAATGGCTAGGCAGGTAGAAAAGGACAGCAAACTCAAGTGCTGATTCTGGAAGAAACAAACGGATTCCAAGATGGGGGAGGAGAGAATGTGGAGAGAGACCTGCTGAGAAAAGAATGCACTCAGAATGGTGAATAGCAGGTGAGGATGAGGGAAGGGAAGGGTGACTCAGCAAGTCTGCAGTGCACTAAGGTACTTACATTGGAAAAGCTGATAGGCAAGAAAAAGGAGGGCGGGTTGGAGCAGTTAGACTGCGGCGATCCTCCAATCTCTGGCCGGCCTTGTTAAAGCCCTGCTAGCTGGACCCGCCCCCTGAGCTTCTGAATGAGTAGAGGCGGGGCGGGGCCGATGTTTGCATACCACGTGCTTTAAGACTCCTGTATAAGTTTTATAGTGATGTTGGTTCTCCAGGTCTGGGGACGACATTCTAAGAACTATTGAATTAGAGAAACTTTTAAAAATATTAACTATAGAAGCAAGGAAAAATCTAAGGAGAAGATATTTTTCAAAGTAATCCAAGATAAATAGTATATTATAAAATAATACTTTCTGCTGCTGGTTTTTGTTTTATATTAAACAGGCTAGTCATCCTCTCTCCAGATTTTGCTTTCAGAGGGCAATGAGAGAAGGAACAAGCCAATTTTTCTCTAGGCCCTCCTTGTCTAATCCCAAAGCCTCTGACAATCCTACTGCAAGATTACATTACTGCATGTTTTTTTGAGGTAAAGCTGAATTCTGTGCTCCCATTCACCTAAAAAAAAAAAAAAGTACAATCCTTTAAGATGATCCAGGCTGGTTTGATAAGAAAATTAAAAACAAAAACAAAAAGAAGGAGGAGGAGGAGGAGGAGGGAAAAAGAGGAAGGGGAGGAGGAGAAGGGAGGGAGGATAGTGTGGCAAGGAATACATTTGTGTAACTTTTTCACAGAAAAAAAAAACATTATTTTTTAAACCTCTGCTTTTTAAGGAATTGCAAGTCACACAAGCTTATTGCAAATGACTCAGATAAGAAATAAATTGTGCAAAAAATAAAACTGTTGTATAACAACTTTATTCTCATGTAACACATCATAAATTCAACCCAAAGTGTACAATTCAGCAGTTTTTAATATATTTGGAAGGTAAAGCAACTATCACCATTATTTAACTTTGCTATATTTTTATCATCCCTCCCAATTAATTATTACTCCATTAGCAATCACTCTGTTTATCCTTCTCTCTAGGCCCAGGTTTTCACTAGTCTATTTTCTGTATCTATGGATTTACTCATTCTGGACACTTTATGTAGTTGGTACCTTACAATTTGTGGCCTTTGTGTCTGGATGATTTCATTTAGTATTTTCAAGATCCATCCATGTTGAAGCATGTATTTCATTCAATAACCAATAGCCCATTGTACTAATAATTCCACATCTCCATTCATCAGCTAATAGACTTGTAGATTATTTCCACTTTTTGATTTATATGAATAAGGCTGCTGTGAGCATTCATGTACAAGTCTGTACTGTGAACATGTTTTTAAGTTGCTAGGTATATACTTAGGGTAAAATTGTTGGGTTATATGGTAACTCTGTTTAACTTTTAATTTTTAATATTTTTTTAGTTGTAGATGGACTCAATACTTTTATTTTATTTATTTATTTTATGTGGTGCTGAGAATCGAACCCACAAGTGCTAGACCACTGAGCCACAACCCCAGCCCCTCTGTCTAACTTTTTAAGCAACTGCCAAAGTCTTTTTCAAAGTGACTGTACCATTCTATTCCTACCAGCCATACAAGAGGGTTCCAATTTCTTCACATCCTTGTCAACTCTTATTGTCTTTTTTTTTTTTTAAGGTTTTAGAATGTGAGCATACAGCCTTTAATGTTATTGTCTTTTTATCCTAGCTGTACTAGTGAATATCTGAGTGTGTCTCTTTCCTTTTAGTTTGGGAATTGAACCCTTGTGTATGCTAGGCAAGTACTCTACCACTGAGCTACATCCCCAGCCCTTAGTGAGTGTATCACAATGAAAAGTAGTATCTCACTGTGGTTTAGATCTGCTTTGCTGGCTATTTTTAAACAAGAGTTAGATTCTTCCCTTCTTTGGGTGGTTTAAGTATGAGTTTGCCAGAAAACCTGGGAAAGAGAATCACATTTCAAGGTCTTATACTTTATAAATCAGGATTGTCACAGCTCTGACGTCTACACTGCCAGCCAATGCTACAAAGTACCTAGGTGATGAGACTTTAGGAAGAGAGTTCCAGGAAAATATACCAGCAATGGGTGGATATGCAAGCATGTCTAATATTTCAGACTTGACTTAAACTTAAGCAAGATAAACAGTTGCTTGCCTAAAAGTTTGATTTTAGCATAAGGAAGGAGTCTCCAGCTCCTTATTATTCCTGCAAATCTGTCTACTTAACAGCACTTTATGTGTGCCAGGCTGTACATGTTGATTCACATAATGAATAAGACATAATACTATGGCCTTGAGAAAATCAGTGTTGAAGACGGTAGATAGAAAAAGAAATAAAATCTAGGGTAGTATACCGCATGAGGTATCAGTACACAGTCACCAAAATGGTTAAAGTTTTAAAAATTGAAATGTACAAGGAACATAGAACAACTAGAAGTCTCATACTCTGCTGGTGGGAGCGTACACTGCTCACACCATTTTAGAATCATATTTAGCATTATCTCTTCAAATTGCATATTCTATGTATCCTATTATACAGAAATTCTATGTGTGTATATATTTAGTAGAAATGCAAATGTACAGTTATTGAAAGACATGTACAAGAATTTTTATAGTAACATTGTGACCTTTTAGTAACCAAAAATGGAAACAACTTAAATGTCTATCAATAGTAGGATCTAAGTGGTTGTATTTGTTTAGTGGAATATTATACAGCAGTGAAAATGAACAGATCATGGTTATTAGCAATGACATGGAGGAACATAACACATATAATGTCAATCAAAGAAACTAGACACATAAAAACATAGAACAAGGGATTCCACCTTTTGGGTCCCCTTCTTCCTCCGGGAGAAGTCTTTTCTTCTGTCCTTTAATAAATTTCTACTCTCTACTCTGGCCTTGCCTCGGCGTGCTTCTTTGGTGTTATTCTTCAACATCGGGGAGCAAGAACTCGTCACCGGTCAACAGCGGTAACATATTGGAAGTCCCATACCGAGATATTCTACACCGAGGTAAGCGCCTCTCTACGCACCCCATGTCTGTTTGAGGTGCATCTTTCTCTCTTTCTTTCTGGAGGGTAAGGTGGGCACCCGTCGGCTACTTAAACGCAACTAGTGCAGCCGCCACTCTATAATGAAGTTTTTCCTGCTCAGACTACTTCTTTGGCCCTCCTGTGTCCCACCCCTGGGGCCTTCTAACCTACATTCCATGACTGAAAGAACTATAAAAAGGGGAAACAACCTCACTTCCACGGATTCCACCTTTTGGGTCCCCTTCTTCCTCCGGGAGAAGTCTTTTCTTCTGTCCTTTAATAAATTTCTACTCTCTAAAAAAAAAAAAACATAGAACAATACAATATGGGTAAACTACTAATCTATAGCAAGAGAAATCAGAACAGTGGTTACCTCCAGGATTAGGTAACAACTGGAATGAGGGAGAAGAGAAGCTTTTGAGGTCTTAGTAATATTCTGTCTTTTGATCAGAGTGGTATTTATACGGGAATATTCACTTTATAAAACTCAATTAAGCTATTTGCTTATAATTTGCACTCTTGTATCAGTATGTCATACTTCAATTGAAATGTCAACTTAAAGTATTTCATTTTTTTTTTTTAGAGAGAGTGAGAGAGAAGAGAGAGAGAATTTTTTAATATTTATTTTTTAGTTCTCGACGGACACAACATCTTTGTTGGTATGTGGTGCTGAGGATCGAACTCTGGCCGCACGCATGCCAGGCGAGCGCGCTACCGCTTGAGCCACATCCCCAGCCCCAAAGTATTTCAATTTTTTAAGGGTAAAACCAAAAGCCTGTACCAGGAACGGTGGCACATGAGTGGGGGTGCTTAACTCTTTATGGAAGGGAATCAGAAAAAGACTTTCTAGAAATGTTGCTGGAGCTGGACTTTGAAAGATATGTGTGTGTGTGTGTGTGTGTGTGTGTGTGTGTGTGTGTGTAAATACACACACACACACATATTTATTCATTTATTTATTTTTAAATAAACATACAAAAGTGAGTAAAGAGGTAAGCCCTAATAATAAGCCCTAAAGCTTATAAATCATAGAGTATGTTTTAGGCATAAAATCATAGAGTATGTTTTAGGAATCACAAATAATTCTATTTTGTTGGAGCAATAATTGGGGAGGGATTTCAGGAGGGAGCTACAGATGATAAGACCTACTAATGACAAGATCATGAAAGCCCCCTTTATCCAGTTAAATAACTTGAACTTGAACTGTAGCCCTTAGCCTTGTTATGAAAATATATTCCCCTGATGTTCTCAAGAAAATTATGGGCCATCTCACTGGGAAAATGCACATACAAAAGTCTGGAAATAATTCACGTTTCTTCTGATACTGTGTATGGACTCCTGTTTCATGGATCTCACAATAAGAATTCTTTCTTTGCAACAGATAACAGGGATTAATTAAAGAGCTGCAAGAAGAACAGTGGCAGGATTAGTTAGAAAGACCAGTGCATACAATATGGAAGTTAGATTGGAAACTGAGTTAGGATGACCCATAGGAACTGATTAAAATGGTAAAAGAACAGAAAAGGGCTTAAAGTAAGTAGTATCAGAACAGAAACCTAGAGATATTCATAGGTAAGGTTTTCAAGATAAGGGGCTGGACATGTAGTCAGGGGTATAGCACTTGCCCTCCATGTGCTAGGTCCTGAGTTCAGTCCCCAGCACTGCGAAGAAAAAAGAGGAGGGGGTTGCTGATTCCATGTGAGGACTGAGGCAGAAGGTTGCTTGTGGGATTCCTGCTTTTAGAACACCAATTAAGGGGCTGGGGATGTGGCTCAAGCGGTAGCGCGCTCACCTGGCATATGTGTGGCCGGGGTTCGATCCTCAGCACCACATACAAACAAAGATGGTGTGTCCACTGAAAACTAAAAAATAAATAATAAAATTCTCTCTCTCTCTCTTAAAAAAAAAAAATAGAACACCAATTAAAGACAGAAACTAGGAAGCACCAGAGACATTTTAGTTAAAAATGAACTGAACTGAGGCATAATTACTTGGAAGGAAGTGGAAGACACCCTGACTCCATAGACTTCCAGTGCCTCCCGATGGTGGGTGTTGGGGTCCAGGCTCCTTGACACTGGTGGCACCATATGCATTTGGGCCTTGTGTGCTGCTAGAGTAGACTTGGACAGAAACAAATCAATCTGCGTGCCCTAATTCACAAAGCCATTAAGGCTTTGTCTTGGAAAATAAAAACAAATTCTGACACCTACAAGCATGATTTATCTCTGTGTTGGAACTAAAAGAGAGATGTAAGGGAAGAGATTGAACATTTGGATCCTAGGTTTACCATGGCACGGAGCCATCATAACTGAATGTAACACTTTTTTTTTTTTTTTAATTTTAATTCCTACTTGTAGTATTGAAATGCTGCCGGGCCCCCAGATCATCAAAATACTTTCTTTCACTGAATGAGGATTGCCCTGAGCTATTTGGTGGACATTTGTGTCTGGTCACAGCAGATCACACAGCAATAAATAAGGACTACACAGGGAGAGAGGATCAAGTAGAATCTTATGTTTTACTCTCACAGCAAGCAAAAAGAATCTGAGCAAATTTTCCAGTTCTATTTATTAAGACAACCTGAACCTTTGGAATCTGAAGTTATCACACAAGGGAGACGAGTTGAAGGCTCCAAGTCATCTGATTTGAACATTGAGAGGAATGTGACCTCATTTTGAACCTCAGGAGAGTGAAACAGGATATATTGGTCTAATCAGATTTGCATTTTTAAAAGATCACTCTGGCTGCTTTGCAAAAAATAGATTAGAGGAAGGCAGATATGGATGCAGGAATATATATATTGAGAGGCCACTATAATCACAGAGACCATGGTAGCATGAACCATAGGGCGCGATTTCAATGGATTTAATATACATATATTATGTATACAGTATTTCAGAGGTGGAATAAATAGAACATGGTAATTGAATGAATGTGGGAAGGTGGTGAGAAAGAGAGAGGAGTCACAGATGACTCCTAGGTTTCTGATTTGTGCATTGGGTGGATGGTAGAACCATCCCTGAAGAAAGACCAGATGGGGTGCTAGGAAATGGAAGTTCACTTTTATACACGTTAAGTTCGTTGGGTTATGAGACATCCAAATGGATTTGCCAAGCACACTATTGAATCAGGTCGTAGAGTTCAGGGGAGAGATCTTGGTTAAACATTCAGTGTGGGATTCATTCAAATAGAGAGTGTAACTGAAGCCTCGTGGTAAGAATAAATGAGAGCTGTTGAGATATGAAAAATAAGAGGACCAGCTGGGCACCGTAGTGCACACCTGTAATCCCAGCAGCTCAAGAGGCTGAGGGAGAAAGATGGAGAGTTCAAAGCCAGCCTCAGCAATGGCAAGGCGCTAAGCAACTCAGCGAGACCCTGTCTCTAAATCAAAATAGGGCTGGGGATGTGGCTCAGTGGTGGAGTGCCCCTGAGTTCAATCCCTGGTACCAAAAAAGAAAAGGTAAGAGGACTTAAGACAATGCCAGTTCTTAAAGGTTCTGAGGATAGGATAAGGCAGTCCAGGAAACAGAAGGGCAGGAAAAGGAAATAAAAAAAAAAAAGAAAAGAAAAGAAAAAAGAAAACCAGGAGTGATGGCATAAAGAAGTCAAAGGAAGAAACTGTTTCAAAGAATCAACTGTGTTAAATAATTTTGAACAAGCAAGATGGAGACTGGGAAATCTGGTGATTTTAGCTGGGGTGAGTTTTACTGAAAATATTTATCTATTGGTGTGGCTTGGACACCAACGAATTGGAATGAATGTTAGCCTGATGTAGGAGCAGGGTGGAAGGAACCTTGCTGTGCCTGGCCTTAACTCTTTACTTACCAGATGATGAGGAATTATGGGGGCATGTTGAGACAGTGAGCAGGAAGCAGGCATTCAGGGATTCAGGGATTTTTTTCTTTTCTTTCTTTCTTTCTTTTTTTTTTTTTTTTTTTTTGGTACTGGGTGCTTAACCACTGAGCCACATCTGAGCCACATTCCCTGACTTTTTTTTTTTTTTTTTTTTTTTTTAGAGACAGTGTCTTGCTGAGTTGCTAAGTGCTTCACTAAGTTGCTAAGACTGCCTTTGAACTCAAAATCCTCCTGCCTCAGCCTCCCAAGCTATTGGAATTACAGGTATGTACCACCATGCCCAGCTGTATTCAAGGATTTGGGACAGCAGTTCCTTTTAAAACTGGTACAAAAGCATTTCAACAACTTACAGTAAGTATGGGCACACTAGTGTGAACGACCGAATGTTTTCTATAGTTTTAGCAGAAAGAGTTGATTAAAAACCTTGGTAAGACATCTTCCAGTGGAGCCAAAGCCAGGGCAAAAAGGTTGGAGAAGTGATTGGAGAGTAAAGAAAGTAAATTGTATAAAATTTCTTCTAGGATGTTTGGCTTTGGGACAGAAGGACAGCTGGAGGTGGAGGAGGGTTATTTACATTTTTTAAATATGTAGGCAGGGATTTGAGCATGCATGAATGGTGAGCACAGAAAGAGGGTTTAGTGATGGTCAGAGCAATACTTCTTTTAGTATGAATGGACCAAAGAAAATCACTTGTAGCTATTCATAGGTATTGTGGCTAGAAATGGCAGGAATTCCTGCATGATGGATTCTTTTTGTTTTTATTTTTCCTGTAAAGTAAGAGGTGAAGGTTATTTGCTGTGAATGAGAGAGGACATAAAGGATTAGAAGTTTAATGAAAGTCATGGGTGAGGGGAGTAAGGGGCGAGGCCTGAGACTCTGCCCTGAGGTTGGATGCTACTGGTTCTAGAACCACGCCTTCAGAGAAAAGCACTGAGAAAGCACTCGGTTCCCTCCCTAGTCCACCACCTTCACCTCCCTGTCACACCACAGAATCCTCTTCACTATGTCTCAGCCTCAGTGTCTCCCCCACACTCTATTTTCTCCACAGTAGCCAATTCTTTCTTTTCAAAAAAAGTCCATTTGCATCAGCTGCTTAAAATTCTTCAATGACTTCCCATTTCCCTAGAAACAGAGTTCTAAGTATAAGTCCTGAAGTCCCAAGTCCCAAGAACCATATTAGCAGAGGAGATGAATGTCCCAGTTCATGAAGAAAGACGGAAATTTGAGAATTTGCCCTTCGTCCCCACATTTTTGTTCTGTTTGGGCCCTGGATGGATTCGATGATGTCCTTGCACATGGGTGAGGGTAGGTCTTCACTTCTCTTATCTACTGATTCAAATGCTAATCTCTTCCTCTAGAAACAACCTCACAGACACATTCAGAAATAATGTCTTACCAGATATCTGGGCATCCCAGTCAAATTGACACATAAAATTACCATCACAAGACAGGACCCTCAAAGGAATAGGAATTTTCACAAGCATGGGGAAAAGGTAGTAGTCTAGAAATATTGGTGGAAAGAAAAGAAGATAAGAGTCTGTCCTGTAGTAAATAGATCTGCATACAGATTTACAACCACAGAGATGAGGTTCAACTAATGCAAGCAGGCATGGAGAACATTTGTGGAAGAAGTGGAAGTTATAGGGGAATCCGCTTGGATCACAGAGTAGGTGCTCCAGATCATATAGGGGTGGTACAGGAGGAGAGTGAGAAGCTGAGTCAGGACCCAGCTAGTACCATGGGCCTCATGGTATAGTCACAGTCATTCTCACACTTCACTGTGCATCAGAATTACAAGGAGAGCTTGCTAAAACACAGATTTTTAGGCCCCAATCCCAGAATTTCCAACTGCGTAGATCTGGGGTGGAGCCTGAGGATTTCATTGTAAGTTACCAAGTAATATTATGGATGTTGCTGGTCCAAGGACCATGCTTTCTTTCAACTGATGTGATGGAAGACCAGTGACGCGAGTGTGGCAATGAAAACAGGCATGAAAAGTGAATCAGTCCCAATCATCTCCCAAAGGATGTTAGGCCCTGGGCCAATGGACAGAGCTTGGCTCTGTCTGTTGTAGGTGATATTGACTTAACACCAATGGCCTCAGTATGTTAAACTTGGGAATGGTGTCAAGGTCTGCTCTTAATTCCAATGGTGCCAATTTAGTTCCAGAGCATATACCAGTGGATCCAGAAATCTTTACTATGCAACATCCCTTTAGGAGTCTATCACAAAGCATTAATGCCTTGTGAATCGAAGAGTATTTATACTAAATCCAGATATCAGACTAAAGTTGCACCCTGGCGAGATTGTCAGAGTTTAGCCTGTGAAATCTCAGCAGTGATATAATCTGGCTCCGCTAACAAGTGGCAGTGGTACTTGTGGCAACCAAGGACTCCTAGAAAAGGACTTCTAGGCATAGACAACTAGACTAGAACAGCAATGACATAGAGCTACCCATAACTCTCAGGTCTCAGACTTCACAAGCTAGAGTATAAATGAAGTCATAATTATGTCAATATCTTTAATCTGGATGCTCTAAGACCTTACCCAGTTGACAAGCAGGATTCCAGAGTTTTCCTCAAAAATATTTGGAAAGAGGTTGTAGAACTGAAATTTGGAATATTCTAACAAGAGTAGCTTCATTGACACTTGGCTTAGAATTCTGGGATCTTGTGAACCTTGACTCCAGAATTTCAAAGCTCCAAGCTCATCATTGTTGATGCGAGAGAGTGAGTTGTTGATGCAAGAGAGTGAGGTGAGACGGCACCTCTCAGCTTTCACTCTCCCCTAACATTAGTGAAATTCCATGAATCACTTCTGACTATCATTTGCTGAGATCCTGTTAGTGGAGAGGCAAATCATGGGTCCAGTGCTTCAGGCAGACACAGTACAGTGTAAGAAGAAGAATGTGAGAAATTCAGTCTGATCAAAATGAGGAAGAACAGTAGAGAAATCAGTGGCATTTTGTGTCAGAGCCCAGTCAATCTTTGGGGACTGTGGGTGGAATTCCCCCTCTGGCACCAGAGTTCTAAAAGGATACAACAATCTCTGGAGTCTTCAAAAGAGGCTGACAACCCAAAGTTTTGCTCTCATGAAAAGAGCAAAATTAATCCCACTTCTATGCTTCTCAAAATGAGATTGGGACTGGGGAGATAGCTCAGTTGGTAGGGTGCTTGCCTTTCATGCACAAGGTCCTGGGTTCAATCCCTAGCACCACCACCCCCCCCAAAAAAATGAGACTGGATTTATATTGGGTCCTTCCCTTTACTTGACTGTGGAAAAACAAGTCGGGCCACCCACAAATACCTGTGTATATTCTGGCTCTGGGCTAGGGCAGAGCCAAGGACCCACCAGGAATCCTTAGGAGGTCTGTGAAAGTGTAGTGCCACATACCCTCTGGGCAAGCTAAAGTTAACTGGAAATTAGGGCAAGTAAACACAGCTTGGCAACAGGATTTGAATATGTTCCCAGAGGTTCTTCACTGTGGGGCTTGAGGGATTGGACATCCATTCATTCCAATAAATATTTATGGACACATATCAGAGTAGCCAGGGGCACTTTTTCCCAAAGTATACAGATATTTTTATACATTTGCCTTGCACAGTCCTTCAGAGGCTATTTATTTCTTTCTACACACAATGTTTGAAATTTAGGTAATATAAAAATGATGAATGAAGATAGTACCTGTTCAACCAGACAGTTTTCCTCAAATCCTAGGTAACCTACTCTGATAACATCCCAAATAACCTTTCTGCCAAAATCATTACTAAAGCAGTTACTAATTTTAGAGGAAAATATTAAAGAAATAAGTCCTAAGAAAAGTCAGGTGCTTTCTTATGCTTAAAAAAAAAATCTAATATTAAACACTGTTGGTCTGATTCTGATTGAGAGGCCTAAGTAAAAATAATTAAAACTACCACTTATTGACCACCTACTATATGCTGAGCTCTTCAAATATGGTCCCATTTGCACAACAACCCAGCAAAGTTTTACCAGTAATAAAGAATGGAGATATAGAGATTTAAATAACTTAGCTAAGATCTAGAGATACTATTTAGATTAGAGATCTGAGTTGTCTGATGTTGGACCTAAATTTAGAAGGCAAAAATTTTTTAATTAAAAGAAAGACTATGTTTTAAGTACCTTCCTTCCTTTAGGAAACATTCTCTATCTCCCTACCTTTGGTGAGACACTGTCTTTGGCAACCTGATAAGATTTGTATAGGTGAGAACCCTCATTATCATTCCATTCTGTCTTAAAACTGACTGTCACATTCTTTGCCATGGTGCTAGATTTGAACCCAGCTTTTTTTTTTTTTTTTTTTTTTTTTTTTTTTTTTTTTTTTAAAGAGAGAGTGAGAGAGAGAGGGGGACAGAGAGAGAGAGAGAGAGAGAGAGAGAGAGAATTTTAACATTTATTTATTTTTTCTTAGTTCTTGGCGGACACAACATCTTTGTTGGTATGTGGTGCTGCTGAGGATCGAACCCGGGCCGCACGCATGCTAGGCGAGCGCGCTACCGCTTGAGCCACATCCCCAGCCCCTGAACCCAGCTTAAGATTGGTCTTCTACCGCTTCCCCCTTTCCCTCTTCCTTTTTACAAAAATTAAGCTTCTCTTACCTCGCTAGAAAACAAATCTCAGCTAACACTGAAACTTAGAGCCAAAAGTCTTCTGAAATTGGGGCATTAACACGGCTTGCCTCCCAAAGCTTTGGAGCTGAATATTAGACCTGAAGGTTTGAGCCTGGCTTTTTCCTGCTCCTAGATGGCTGCCTGCTTGCTCAGCTGAAACCTGAGCTCAACACTGTTGCCCTGGAGCGGGGCCTCTCTGCACACCCAAACTCTGGCAGGGTAGTCTCTAGATCAGGACTGATAGTCAATACCCAGGGTGCTCTCAACCAAGAGCACCCTGGATTCCCTGTGCCACAGCTCCTCAGCGTCATTGACCCTTTCATTTCTTGAAACCCAGAATCTTCTCATGGACTTAGAACTTTCAGTTTTCTTTTGCATGATGCAAAAGGGAGCCCATTGTTCCAATTCTTTTTATCTTCCTGGGAAGTTTTGCCACAGTGATGATGAGGAGGAGGAAGATGATGATGATAATAATTATTATTGTCTTTCTGGCCACAGGCATTTTGTGTCTCTCAAGCTTACTCTGGAAGGTTTCATTAACGTCAACGTTTACACTACAAAGGTTGAGGACTTAATCCTTTGCAGGAGATTAAAAGTCCAAGAAGGTATATTAAGACTGTAGGAGCAACGTGCTGGTGAATGTTTAACAACCGGCGCTCAAGGGGAAAAGTTTATACACATGTGTAGTATTGTGAAATATATATTTTATCTTTGTTCCCATTTCCTGGCATAGAGCCCCTGAAACACTCATAGGTAAAGGCACTAGGAGAATCTTTTCATTTCCATGTTTGGTCTTGTCCTCAGATCCTTTCACAGAGCTCCTAAGAACAGTGTCATTTTCTGAGTGAGCATTTTTTGTTCTAGGGAGGTGTCTGTTAGTGGTTCCTGGATAGTGGCAGGATGGGAACTGATCACCAGAGAGTTAACTGTATAATTAGAGGGTTGGAACTTTCAGCCCCACCCTTTTACCTGTAGGGAGAGGAAAGGTGCTAATGGTTGAGTTAATCCCCAATGGTCCATGGTTATGCTTAGGTAATGAAGGTGCCATAAACCCCCAAAAGAACTGGTTTTGGAGAGCATCCAGGTTGGCAAACACTTGAACGTTGGAAGGGAAGTTTCTGCATTTGGGATACTTCTACAACTTACCCCATGTATCTTTTTATCTAGTTGTTCACCTGTATCCTTTGAACCTGAGGAAAGGATTGTGAGAACCCTACTATATGGCTGATTGGTTAGAAGCACAGATCACAATATGTGCTTGGGACTAGTATCCGAAGTTGGGGTGGGGGAAATCTTATGGGACTGAGGCCTCAACCTGTGGGATCTGACATTATCCTTAGGTACTGTTAGAATTGAATTGAATTAGAGGAGACCCAGCTATTCTTCTGGAAAATCTGCAGAATTGCTTGGTGTGTGGGAATCTACTTCCCATCTGGTGTCAGAAGTGTTGAGTGACTTTATGAGAGGAGATAGCAGGATAGGAAAAACTGTTTTTCCCTATCTTCTTAGAACATGTGTGTCTCTCATATATTGTAAATACATTTATATGTATATATGTGCATATGTTTATATTTTAATGTAATAAAAACAACTTACAAATAAGACATATAGTACTTTTTATTTAAAATTCTATAGGGCAAATTGATTGTCACAAAATACTTCTGTTGATTTTTGCCTAAATCTTACAGTGGTTACAAGTAGCAAGCCTAGTTTCAATATGGACAGTGTCAATCATTTTCCTTTACATCAATCAGTGAGAAAAAATGAAACAAACTCCACTTGTTTCTCAGTGACATGAGCCACTTCTTTACCTAGTAAGATGATAGTATTTATTGATTTATTTTGGTATCAGGGATTGAACTCAGGCACTCGACTACTGAGCCACATTCCCAGCCCTGTTTTGTATTTCATTAGAGACCAGGTCTCACTGAGTTGCTTAGCACCTTGCTTTTGCTGAGGCTGGCTTTGAACTCATGATCCTCCTGCTGCAGCCTCCCAAGATGCTGGGATTACACACGTGTACCATTGTGCCCAGCCAAGATGGTAGTTTTGGAATACCGGAAGAATGTTCCCTCCAACTTTTGTGCCATCCACAACAAAGCCATTATAGACACCACATACTTTAAACTGTATTATTAACATTTTCTCCATCACTTTTTTGAGTCTAGACAATCAATATAATAATAAATCAAGCCCTGACTTGTGGTATCTGCTGATTTCCATAATGTAACCACTCCCACTGCTATGGTTTTGATGTGGTTTATCCCTGAAGTGTTCATGTGTTAGAAGATTGGTCCCCAGTGTGACAAAGTAGGAGGTGATGGAAACTTCTAGAGGTGGGGCCTAGTGGGAGTGCTGCCCTTGAAAGGAATTAATATAGTCCTTGTGGGACCTTGGTTAGTTCTTGGAAGATGGTTGTTAAAAGAAAGCAAGACCAGCTCCTCCTCAGACTCCCTGGCTTCCTGTCTTACCATGTGACCTATCTCTCTCTCTCTCTCTCTTTCTCTCAGGTACTCCCACCTTGCTGTTATTTACCAAGTGACAAATCCAAGGGTCCCCTAACCAGAGCAGATCGGATGCCAGTGCCATCCCTTTGAACCTCCAACACTATGAGCTAAACAAATCTCTTTTCTTTGTATGTATGCAGTATTTTGTCAAGCATTTTGTCATAGCAATGGAAAACTAATATTTCCACCATACCTAATTAGGTAAACTAACAATAAGATGTCACTGAACAGAGATTGGAAGAGATGTACAACAGAAGACTATTATAAAATATTTGTACCATTACAGATACAACAGATGTAAATAACCTTCAGAGCATGGACAATAGTAGAATGTAGTTGAATATTTAGAGAAAAATATTGGGTATTTGTTAGCCTTTTGTTTTAAATGTTACTTATTTAATGATAAGTTAAGATAATTTATTTTTAAAATTTTTTTAAATTTTTTTTTAGTTGTAGATGGACACAATAACTTTATTTTTATCTGTTTATTTTTATGTGGTGCTGAGGATCGAACCCAGGGCCTCACACGCGCAAAGCAAGCACTCTACCCCTGAGCTACAACCCCAGCCCTACATAATTTAATATTTAATAATGACTTTAAAACTGGCTTGCAAATTTCCTGAAAATTTAACAATCAGCTAACAAGCTGGTACAAACTGGCTTCTTCAACACACTACTGGGCATGTCAAACCAATAACATAATTTAAGTTTAGTGTTATGCTTCTCATGATCACATACACATTTCCTACTTGGCATGTCTGTGATGATTGTTTTATTAGTTACTACAAATGGCCCCTGACTTAAAAGGTGCTGAGGATGGAACCCAGTGCCTCAGATGTGCTAAGCAAGTGCTACAACTCCAGCCCCTGTTAGTGATATTTTTATGAAGTATTTCTAGGTCTCCACTTTATTATAAGTTAAGAAATATGATTAAAAACTTTACTTTCCTGGTTGCTTGGAGTTAGTGGTGGGTAAGTATTTGTTTATTTTAGCTGAAGAAATGTGAGCAGAAATAATGCGCATGGCTTTGGGGTGAAAGCTTTAAGACCTAACACACAAGTTGGCATACTCTTTCTCTCCCTCTACCTTAAATGCTTTATTTAGTGGCTTCTCCATCAGCCTGGGTCCCACAGGGAGCAGGACCTAGAACAGATCCCTCAGTTAATCTAAAGCGAATATTTAGTGTGAGTGAGAAATCAAGCTGTTGTGTGAAGTCCCTGAGATTTTTTGGAATGTTTGTTATTGCAGCATGACCTAGAGTACTCTGACCAATGTTATGTCTAATATTTAAGAGTCTAAAGCACATTAGAGAATCTCACAAATTAGCCAGTTTTATCTTAAAGAATCTCATAAATTATCTTGTTTTATCTTTAATATGTACTTTATTTAGATTTGTCATTTTAAACTGAAGAACATTAGATAATTTTTAACAGAATTAGATTCTCTGAGAAGCTGATTTATTACATAAAATTATTTGATTTATTACAATAATTGTTTAAGTGTTTAAGAAGATTTTGCAAATATGAGTTGCAAGTCTGTCCTGTAAATTATTTGAAGTGCTTGGGGAAGTGGGGCAGTATTATGCAAATTTAATTTATAATATTATTAGTTACTACAAATGGTCCCTGACTTAAAATATCTTGATTTATTTTTTTTAATATTTATTTTTTAGTTGTAGTTGGACACAATATACCCTTATTTTATTTATTTATTTTTATGTGGGTGCTGAGGATCAAACTCAGGGTCTCATGTGTGCAAGGTGAGTGCTCTACCAGTGACCACAACCCCAGCCTCAAAATAGCTTGACTTATGGTTGTTGTGTTTTTTTTTTTTTTTTTTTTTGTGATGCTGGGGATTGAACCCAGGACCTTGTGCATGTGAGGCAAGCACTCTACCAACTGAGCTATATTTCCAGTCCCTGACTTATGATTTTTCAACTTTATAATGATGTTGAGAAAGTGATATGAGTTCAATAGAAATCATACTTTGAATTTTAAATTTTGACCTTTTCCCAGGCTTTAAATATATCATAAAAACTCTTCCGATGTTCAACTGCAGGCTAATGAAAGTGTTCTGATCACACTGAAGTTCTTGTCTAAGCCATGATGTTCTGCAGGCTGGGTGTGTTAGGTGAATTTTCAAGTTATAGTATTTTCAACTTCTGATGGGTTTATGGGACATTACCCCATCCTCAGTCAAGGAGCATGTGTAGTTATTTGGGAGAATTTTCTCTGTTAAATTTTAACCAAGTGAATATTAAAAACCATTACTAAATTTATAATTAAAATGAGATCCATAAATTAAACTTAGAAATGCAAGAAAAAATTCAACTGACAACTTTTATGAAATTAATATTAAGTTAAAGCCCAAGTAATTGTATGGTCCTGTTCAAGCAAAACTACTCTTCATCATTAAAAAAACAAACAAACAAACAAAAAAAACCCTCAGTTAAGGCTCCTCTCTTCATACTTCAGGATATAGCAAAAAGAATATCCAACTAAAAGTTGAGACCAGGATCCTATTTCTGGTAGAGCCCCCAAATAATCTGTGTTCTTGAAGAAACTCTTAGGTCTTTAATAAACTCATGCCAGATGAGAATGTTTGGATGGATGATCTTTCTGATAATGTGTTGCTTTTGTTGAGATGGGATCTTGATGTGTTGCACAGGCTGGTCTTGAACTCAGGGGATCCTCCCACCTCACTTGAGAGGCACCACCATGCCTGACTTCTCTGATAATTTTTGTGATGCCTCTTTCTAGTTATCTTTTGTTTCATTATAAACTATCACAGAATTTAATGGCTTAAAGTAATTTTTTTTAAAGCTCTCACAATTCTGTGGTTGATTGGGCTGATTTGGTTGGTTCTCGCTCCTTGGGATCCCAGCAGGGACTGTAATCATCTGGGGTCTCCATGAAGCTACCATGTCTCAGAGGGCTCACTCACATCCTGCCCAGGATGGCTGGAAGATTGGGTCTGGCTGGCATGCTGGAGGGCCTGGCCACTTTCTCTACAGAGTGTCAGGGCATCTCTTTCCCTGTGTGTCTTTCCAATAGGGCAGTCAGAATTCTTTTTATGGCAATTCACAGTTCCTCAATGTAGGATGCAGAAATTACCAGTCTTAGGCCCAGAAGAGGCCCAGTATCACTTCCATTGCATTCCATTGATTCAAGCAAGTAGTAAAACCAGCCTGGATTCATTGTGGGTGGGGACTATGCAAGAGCGTGGCCACTGGAAGGAATGGTTCATGGAGCCAACTTTGGAGACCAACTACCAAAACTCTTTCTTTTTTTAATTTGGTTCAGTTGCATTACATAAAATGGTGTCTTTCGGGACTAATAATGTAGCTTACCGGTAGAGTATGTTCCTAGCATGTGAGGCCTCGGGTTCTATCTCTAGGACTGCAAAAAAAAAAAAAAGAAAGAAAATAAAATCTGTTTTCAGGATGGTGGGTTTCATTGTGGCATATTCACACGTATATAAAAACACAATTGGGGGGGCTGGGGATGTGGCTCAAGCGGTAGCGCGCTCGCCTAGTGTGCGTGCGACCCGGGTTCGATCCTCAGCACCACATACAAACAAAAATGTTGTGTCCGCCGAGAATTAAGAAAAAATAAATAAATATTAAAAAAAAAACCCCACAATTGGGGATCTGGGGTTGTAGCTCAGTGGTAGAGTGCTTGCCTAGCATGTGTGAGACCCTGGGTTCAATCCCCAGCACTACATAAAACTAAATAAACAATAAAGGTATTGTGTCCATCTACAACTAAAAATATTTTTTAAAAAACCCCACAATTCGATCAATTTCAATCCCAAGTATCTCTCATGTAACTCAGCCCTAGGGGTAATGGCTATTAGTTATTCAAGAATGGCTATTATATGATATATTTGCTATTCCTACATTCCTTAGCATTCTCTTCTTAATTATTGATCCCCTGTTACTCCGGTCCCCTATTACAGTTGATAATTTTTTATATTAAACTTTCATGCTATAATTACTACATGGTTTCTCCTTCTTGATTACACACAAACTGTATACAAATCTTAACTTGTACCCTGTTCTTACCTCTCAGCCAATCAAAAAAAAAATATCGAGAATATATTTTAAAGTCCTTTTGACGTATGAATTGTCCTGGAGTTGTGCCTCTTCCATCCTGTTCCACTCCCACCAAATCCTTCTTCAGCCCATGCTATAGCTTCAGAAATTATGATACTATTCTGGAAACAGACTGCATTCTTTCACATACTTGCAGACCCCGGTTCTTTGGCCTAGAATTTTTCTTCCTGTATTGTTCTGGAAGCATTCTTATCCTTCACGACCCAGCTGTAGTATTATCTTTGTGACGCTTCTGTGGCAGAGTTATTCATATACCTCTATGTTAGCACTTGGCACATAGTATTTTATTTTCCCAGTAAATGATAAGCTCCCTGAAGACAGAAAATATCCTGGTTACTTTTATATTCCTAGATACAAGAACAATGCTCAACACATAGTAGGACATCAGTGAACATTTGTCAAATGAACCAATTTGTCTACATGTAATGCAAAAGATGGAAAAAGTTTCAAAGCCATTATCATTTATGATAATCAGCTACCATTACAGCTCAGCAATGTTTTTGGAGGGTGGGTACTGGGGATTGAACTCAGGGGTTCTATCTCCAGGACTGCAAAAGAAAAGCATGCTAGCCAAACCCAATCTTCCAGCCATCCTGGGTAGAGTGCCAGGGGCACTCGACCACTGAGCCACATCCTCAGCCCTATTTTTTTGTATTTTATTTAGAGACAGGGTCTCACTGAGTACTTAGCACCTAGCTTTTGGGGCAGCTGGCTTTGAACTCGCCATCCCCCTGCCTCAGCCTCCCGAGCAGCTGGGTTTACAGGCAGGCATGTGCCACCGCACTCGGCTTAGCAATTATTTTTTTTGACAAATTATGAAAGTTATGACTACTCAGAGAATCAATTCTCCAGAGTCTGTCCCACTCTGATAAGTGTTAAACCATAGCAGTCTCAGGCTTCTATACATGGACCAACAAGCCAAAATGCTATTCCCAGTCTCAAGGTCTCAGCTCAGTTCCTTCCCCATGGAAATTATATTAAGCGTCAGGTATCTGTAGTTAGAGAGACTAGAGATCTTGGTGAGCTAACTGACTCTTCCAGCTTCACTTTTCTCACCTATACGGACCTTGCAGAAGATGAATAAATGAGATAATGCAAAAAAAAGCTTGCATGGTACTTCACACCAAATGAATCTCAAATACTAGGTGCTGTTGACATTCCCTTGTGCTCACATTTAGCAGCAATTTCAACAATTTCTCCCTACAATTTTTTTTCTGGAAAGGACATTTGGTTAACAGTCCCAGCCTGGATATTCTGATAGACCATTCCTGACAGACTTGGAGATCTGGACACCAGTCTCTGCCTATTCTTTGCTATATAATCAACCCATTCTAGAATTTGGGGCATCCCCAGTCCATCTCTTTGGAGAGTAACTTATGCCACATCTCACATTCACCTTTGTTCTCAGGGCACATGTCCAAACCCACAGCCTTTAAGTCAGACAGAATCTGTAAAGTCTCTTCTTCAGTCCCAATTTCCAACTCTTGTCCTGCCTCACCCCCATCTTCTTTACCCACAGCTGACACAATCTGGCATATACAACGACAGTCTGAAAGCAGCAAATGCAGAAGCTGTCTGCTTTCCTGCCCAAAAGCAGAGTTGTTTGGGAAATTTTTTATCAGAAATAAACGATTCTAGGGTTCCATATAATTGATGCAGAAGTAAATGTGCTGGTAACCCACTGTTTGTTTTTCTGTTTTTGTTGCCTGGAGAGGAGGAAACGTTGGCTAGAGCTTCTGTATGCCTCAGAGGCTTTGGACCAGCCTCTTTGGCTTCCTCCACCAATAACTAACATTAATAGGGGAGCCCTTACCCTTGAGCGTGGTCCCAAAGGAATTAAAATCTTAGTCCTGTTACTTGCCAACCGTGAGCATAGGCAAGTTCCTTACCTCCTCTAACCCTCAGTGTTTCCAGCTATAGAATTGGGGGTGGTAATCATAGTAGCTACAAAAAGAAACTTGGATAATACACAGAAACTACTCAGCACAGTACTTGGTATAGAATAAGTGCCTAATTGAAAGCTAGCACTCTTACTCTCCCAAATGGCCTAGAAATAATAAAACAACAAAAGCCACTGCATTAAGGTAGAAAAATGTCTTCCTGGAGGACTATGCACACGTGGGTTTGGAATAACAGTGTGACCTTTCTAGGACCTCAGGGTATTCAGGAGTTCCAGATACATGAACTTGGGCATCATTTCCTTCCAGATGTTGTTGCATTTTAACAATTTATGATAAAATTTCCATAACATAAAAATTTACCATTCTGACCATTTTTGTCTTGAATCTTTAGGTCTGTCCACAACTCATAAAATAATCAATGATTACTAAAAGTTCACATTTAAAAAAATTCATTTAAACAATGAAGGAGGGGTTAATGGTTTACTTAAGGGAAGTGCAGTAGAATTGACTTCAGGGTATGTTTTAATTCAACAGCTCAAATAATTTCAACTAAAAACTTGTTTCTTTCCATATTTTTTTCTTTGCCCTGTGATGTACTGATTTTATTTGTTTGTTTAATATCAAACCCAGGACATTGTGTATTCTATGCAAGCCCTCTGCCTACCACTAAGCTACACTCCCATTCTTGCACTGATTTTATTATCCACAAAGTGAATTCCTGGCAGCTCCAAGCTCTGTGCTTTCAGTTAAAAGATACAAACCCAAACAAAAAACCACTAGCCAGGTCAAACCTCTAGTCCTCATAACCACTCTTTTGGAGAACAGGATGTCTCATGGTCCTCCCACTGGTGGGAAAGGAAACTCTCCTCTGTACAGATGTCCCCATGTCTCCTTATGTCTAGTTGTCTTAAACTATATTGTGGGCCTATTTTGGAAAGATCATGGTACCCAGGGGAGCTAGGGCACAGTGACTGGCTTAAGGAAGTCACATGGTTTATTATAGAATTGGAGCTGGATTCATCCAACCCAAACCAAGTGACTAAAACAGGGGAGGAGTGCTTCTTTACAAGCATACCCTGGAGTTATTACTCATAAAGGAAATGTTCACTGCAAATACTTTGTCCTGCCTCCTTACCACCCACCATCCCAGAAGAAATGACTTCACATTTTATCTTCCTTATTTATATCTTCTTACTCAGTGGTACTCTGGCCCAGTCTACATTGGTTTTTTTTTTTTTTTTTGTTACCAGGGATTGAATCCAGGAGTACTTAACCACTGAGCCACATCCCCAGCACTTTCTTTTCTTTCTTTTTTTTGAGACAGGGTCTCCTTAAATTGCTTAGGATCCTGCTAAGTTGCTTAGGACCTTACTAAGTTGTTGAGGCTGGTTTTGAACTTGCCACCCTCAGGCCTTAGCCTCCCAAACTGCTGGAATTATAGGGCATGTGCCACTGCACTCTGCTCCATTGGTACTTACATAATGACAGGAAGATGAGTCATAATCGATGACTCTTTAAGAGTCTACGTTTTCAATGACTACTCCCGAATAAAGGGGTCCTTCATTGAATTTGAGATATAGTTTGAATTGTCAGCCTATCCCCACAAAAGTTGTCACCATGTGGCCTGAAACTTGGCTTTGAAAACCTCACTACCTGTAAAAGAAGAAATCTAAAGTCAACTTTAGACTTTGGACAAGCAAGGCCCACTGTCATAATGACCCTAATCATGCTGCATCCCAGTTCAGTGCCTTGGAGACAGAAAGCGTTCTGCATATCTCACTAACAGTGTGTACGTGCTCTTACATAAACTGAGCTGGTCTTCTGATAATCTTTTTGAATTCACAGATCTCTGCAGAACAAGGGAGTTTTGTTTGGGCCATTCTGACACAGTTTTTTTTTTTTTTTTTCATGTTTTTGTGTTGAGTTATAGTGCTTGCTTCCTAAAAGCTTTCCTTTCTGAAGGAGAGGACTGAAAGATAAAACAATTAGGAATTTGCAAGAAAAGAACACAATTACTGATTGAATCAGTATTGATTTCTAAAATTCTTATTCCATTTAAATTAAAACAAATGATCATAACCAATATTGATAAGCATCACCTTTAAGAGTTTTCATTTAGTCTTTTTAAAGGTGAGTACTCATTTCTCCTGCTTTTTCCTGGTTAACTATGCCTGAGGTAGGAGAATTGCCAATTGTATCTTGCTGTAACTGAGACATAACTGCTCACTGGTGACAGCATACTTTAGTTGCAGGCAAAGCATTAAAAAAAAAAAAGGCATCTTATTTGCTGATATGAGAAACCTAAACAAATGACAATATTTTTTTTTAAGTTCTTGAACTTTAAATATCCTGAACCATGAATATGTGAGAAATATAAGATACATACTATCATAACATTTTGTTACTTTCTAAAGTGATGACCACTTTTTAGTCAAGTCTAGCCAATCTAGACTAAAGGGTCAGTCCTGGGGCTGCGGATGTAGTTCAGTGGTGAAATACTTGTCTAGCATGCATGAAGCTGTAGGTTTGATTTCCAGTGCTGCAAAAAAAAAAAAAAAAAAAAAAAAAGGGAGGGGGAGGGTTTCAGTCCTTTTTGGACTTTTCCTCTCTCTCCCCACACATGCACTCTCTTTTACTGTTTTCCCCTTATGTATAATAGTTACATTTGAATTTCAGTACATATTAGCTCTTGCAATTGACAAATGAAGGAATACATAATTTTTTTTACCTTAAAAATTTTAATGTTTTTAAGAACAGATTTATTGTCAGGCAAATGGTAAACAATTAACTTCACACATGTAAAGTGTTCAGTTTCATGTTTTTGTCATAGATATACACCCATGAAACCACCACCATCAAGATAGTAAACACATCTATCACCTCCAAATTTCCTCATGACTCCTGGTAATCGACCCTGGGTCCTTTAACCTCCTTTCCAAGCAACCGCTAATCTACCTTCTGTCGATATAGGCAGAAAGTGTTACACAGATGGAATCAGATGGCATGAACTTTTTTATGTCCTGCTACTTTTACTCAATATAATTATTTCAAGATCATCTATATTGACACATGAATCAATGATTTGTTTCTTTTTATTGCTGAATAGTAAGAAATGTAGTTTTAATAACTGATCCTTGAAATTCATGAAGTAGAACTGTGTTAATTACGTATAATCTCTTACTTGAACACAATAACAGAGGTTAGTTTGTCTGAGGTTGAATCTCTGAGATTCATTAAATGTGAGATTTTATAATGCTACTGGAATTCTTGGGACACCAGGTTTGCCTTTTGACCTTAAGTCTCTAGCAGGTTGTGTTAATACTGCAAGAATGTGCATAAGAATAAGATTTGATGTTGGCTTGAATTGCAGAATCATCAAAATTTATGACTAGAGGGATATTTGGAGATTTTGCCATTTCTTCATTATAGAGATGAAGTAGTGAACTCCCAGAAAGGGGTCTAACTAAGATCTTATGGAACAAGTTTCTTTGAACCACATTATGAAGAGGGTGCTGGAAGGTGGAGGTAGAAGTAGAGGAGGTGGTGACTTGGCCTTTTGCTGACTTGGCCTTTTGCTGACTTGGCCTCCTCTCTTCATTCTTGGCTGCAGACCTCTGAGCCTCTGTCTCATTCTCCTTGTGGCCCCGGGCCAAGGGTCCATCCCCACCAGTGTCCACCATCTTGTGCAACAGAATGGATAGCTTTGTTCCATCACAGCAAGTTTCTTGCAGGCTCTGGATGTTGAGAGCAGCTCTGAAACCTAAACTTCAAGAAACCCTCTGCCTGATGCAGCTGAACTACCATATTTAAGGGCTGTGGCTACTCTGCTTGTTGCTTTAGAACAGCCCTCAAGGTGTCTCTGCCCGGGAGACCAAACTGATGATGCAGCACTAGACATTTGCTGAAGCCCAGAAAGGGAAAACTAGAACCCACATTTAAATGCTTGGTTTGCCTTCTTTTCTTTAGCCTTCCTCCCCGATACCTCTGATGCCAGGAAGGGGCACGCAGACTTTCCTACTTTCATCCTCCTGTATGGAACTCTGTAGTACACTGGCCTGGACCCTGACAAATAAATGTTGCAATAAAAATAATGCAATGGTGCAGGAAGAAATGCAGTCCTCCCTTCATGGTCAGAATTGCAAAGCTTGAGGAGTGCAGAATGCTAGAAGCTAGATTTCCTCTTTGCATTCTTCTGGGACATTTTAAATCTTCCTAGGCAGAAGGATTCTCATGAAGACTAGAGTGAAAACCATGTGTTCTGGCAAGCTAAATATAGAAGCCCATTAATAATTTTCAAACTACCAGTAACACTTCCAATCCACTTGCTACCAAAGTGTCCTAATTAATACCCACCTGCTCAGACTTAAAGTTACAGCTGCCAAGAACCAAAGATCCTTCTGTAATCCATTCTCTCTCTACTACTATGGGGATAAAAGGTAATGATTATGGCAATGTAGTATATGCTGCACAGAATATCTCATTTAATTCTTGCAACAAACCTATCTTATAAGTACTATTATTCCACCCATTTTACTGACAAGGAAAGAATCTTGGAGTGGTGACCTTCTCAAAGTCACCTATCTAGTAAGTGATAGAGGAAGGGGTCTTAGGCTTGTTTTCTAGCTAGGTGCTTCCTCATTTTTAACCTACTAACCTCTACTATTTCCTGTTTGATCCCTATATACACAGTGGGTAGATTCCTAGCCTGAACAGATGAATTTAACCCAGCTAGGGGAGAGGTGGGTTTTCCAGGACCCTTCCTACTGAGTGAAATTAATTGAAATGTGCAGTGAAATCCAGGTGGAAATGTTTATGGCACAACTACAATTGGCTAATTTAACTGACTTTGTTGCTTCTAGAAATCTTGGCACTAGTAATAGATTAATTATCTTAAGTGATGGTACCGGCTTAAAACAATCAATGTTGCAATAAAAATAATGCAATGGATGTTGGCTTTAAAAATTTAAGGTTAAAAGCCACAGTATGTTGCAATTAGTTATAGATTAATAACATTTTCCTGACCCTTCTTTTCCCTTTGCCCTGATTTCTTATCTGTATTTTGTCTTTTAAGGATATATATATATTTTTAATTTCAAACATTAATTTAATTTAATTTTATTTTTAAAAAATTTCTATTATTGGTTGTTCAAAACATTACATAGTTCTTGATATATCATATTTCATACATTTGATTCAAGTGGGTTATGAACTTGAATTTTTACCCCGTATACAGATTGCAGAATCACATCGGTTACACATCCACTGTTTTACATATTGCCATACTAGTGTCTGATGTGTTCTGCTGCCTTTCCTAACCTCTAGTATCCCCCCTCCCCTCCCCTCCCATCTTCTCTCTCTACCCTATCTACTGTAATTGATTTCTCCCCCCTTGTTTTTATTTTCCCTTTCCCCTCACTTCCTCTTCTTTAAGGATATTTTTAAAAGCTTCTGCGAATCGTCTTGGATAAGGTGGCAAGAGGTAGTAAATTAATGAATAAATTAAGGAATCATTGTATTTAAAAGGTGAAACAATAATAACTAAATTTTGTATATCATTTTGTAGTTTTGTACACATTCTTTGCCATGAACTCTGAGTTTTCAGAAATCAATTCTGCATTTATCCTTGTGTCACCGGGATCTGTCATGATTTATTCATTCAAAAATTATTTTTGGAACTTTAGAAAAAGAGATGGCATGAAGAACTTGTCCTCAAAGAGCTTACAAAGTAATAGATAGTGTCAGGTCTACTGGAAAAAGCTCAGAGAATGTTTGTGCAATAAATCTTACGTCATCTCTGCAAAAGGGAAAAATTAAGGTTATTTCTAAGTTTTTAAAAAAGTGATATCAGAAAGAGGAAGAGCCCTATAATCACATTCTGGTATTTTGACCCCAAAGTCCTTGTTCTTTCTACGGCATTAACAGAAACCCACAGAAAACAAGTGACACAGTTTTTTGTTTTTTTTACTTTTTTTTTTCCTTCCATCTGCCCAGCATTTTATGAATACTCACAGAGCTTTCAAGGGAAGACACAAATAAAGAACATCTTTTCCAAATCAGAGGCTGCATGCTCCAAGAACCATGATAGGTAGAAACAGGTGCGTCCCCCATGCCAAGCCAATTGCAGTGTAACCATCCACCCCAAAACTTAGTGGCCTCAAACAACATTGATTCATGATTTCTCATGATGCCAGGGGTTGACAGAGTGCTCTTTTGCCCTCTTTGGCATTGGCTGGGTAAACTCCACAGCTGTGCTCAGCTGGTGTCTGGGCTGAGCTGGAAGGTCTGAGGCTCTGGTGATGACTGACAGCTGAGGTGCTTCTGTGTGCCTCCTTCTATGTGGCATCTCATCTGCAGGCCTCCTGTGTGGTCTTTCTCCAGTGGTAGAGTGGACTTCCTTTAGGGCACTGCAGCCAGGTTCCAAGGCAGCAGAAACAGAGGCTACCAGTCTTCTAAAAGCCTGGCCTCAGAAGTCTCAGAGGAGTATTGGTCAAAGAAACCCTCTCAGGTTCAAGAAGAAAGGAAATTGATGCCCCCTTTTGATGGGAGGGGCAACATGCCCACACAGGAAAGGAAAGAATTGTTGGTAACCATTTTGCAGGGAACCTACCACAGAGTGCCCCTTGGACTATTGTTCTTCCTGTTCCCCTTTGGAAACTACAGATGCTAAGAACCACATAATCCCAGAGCTGGTGGGCCATTTTGCTGCCAGGTGGACAAAGCCTTAGTAAGAACAAAGCCAACCCAGAGGGAAGTAGAGCCAGGAGGTGGAGCAAAAATGGTTAAATTGAGTTTTCCACTGGGGGGACAGAGAGGCCATATAGCTAGTATTAAGAGCACAAGATTTGGCATCATACCATCCTGAATTCTAATCCTGCCTCTGCTGCTTTTAACCACTGAGACTTTTGGAAAATTGCTTAATAGCTCCCAACTTCAGATTTGTAAAATGTGAATAACGGAAGTACCTGCCTCCATACAATTTTTGTGATGTTGAAATGTGATAACATTTGTAATGAGTGGAGCAAAGTGCTGGGCACAGCATAATCTCTCAGTAATGCCTATTGCATATATAATCGAGTACCGAAAAATGACATTTCAGTCAGCAATGGATCATATGTGCCATGGTGGTTCCGTAAGGTTATATTGCCTAGTCATGTCATAGCCATCTTAGTTTGATTAAGTATACTCTTAATGTTTACACAACAACGAAATTGCCTAACCACACATTTCTCTGACTGTATCACCCTCGTTAAACAACACATGACTCTGCTGAGATAGAGTTGGGACCTTTCCCTTACAGAGATTTTCCTTCCTGAGCTAGTCCTTGAAGGTCAAAAGTGAGATTCTAATCCAAGTTTGGTCGCTTTGGATATACTTTAACATATAGCAAAAGATCTTACATGTCAGAAGTTTTTCTAATTAACGCATTCTTGTTTCCAATTCAAATATATGAAGCTAAAAATAACCCATGTTTGACTTTAATAATAGGAAAAGGAGAGTTGGTAAATTTTAAGCTGCTCTTAAGAAATGTAAATTCTACCCAGACAATTTTTTTTTTTTTTTTTTTTTTTTGCAGCAGGGATTGAACCCAAAGGTGCTTACCTACTGAGCCACATGCTCAGCCCTTTTTATTTTTAATTTTGCGACAGGGTCTCATTAAGTTGCTGAGGGTTTTGCTAAGTTGCTGAGGCTGGCCTAGAACTTGCAATCCTCCTGCCTCAGCCTCTGGAGTTGCACCACTGTACCCGGCTCTACTTTTGTCTTATATGCATGATATTTTTTTATTAAGCTCTTGTTAGTTCACACAAGATTACTTATCTCCTCTGCTCTTTACTGGAATTGTAGCTCAATTCTGTGTACGTGGTAGGTTTCAGGGGTAAACTTTGCATCATTCTCTCTCTCCCTCTCTCTCTCATTGTGATAAAGTACACATAATCTAAATTTATCATCAGTGACATCTAATACATTCCCAAGACTGTGCAACCATCACCATTATTTGGTTCCAGAATATAGTTTCTTTTAATTCTCTTTCTTTTTTTTAAATCAAGTGTTAGAGCCAATTTCCTCTGTTACCTCAGTTTATACACTTGGCTAGACAGGAAACGAAGAGAGTTTTCTTAAAGCCATGTGTCCTGATGGACTGGTCTGACAAGGCTTCTGTAATCAGCTATGATTAACAGCAGAGGCAAGGGCCCTCTGCCTGGAAACCCACACTGAGCATTTGTTTGCAAAGGGACTGGCCTGGAAAGGACCAATTGCCTTTTGTTAGTTGGGTCATTAGAATGATCTCTCCGGAGGCTGCTCTAGAACAAGAAAAGAGTCTACATTTGCTGAAGTGCATTCTTTCTTTTTAGATGACTCACAGTACATAGAGCCATGATATGATTATTATTTTTTCCCAGAAAACAGTCAACACTTATTCAGTGTTTCATGTGCCAGGCACCATGCTGCTAATTATTTCCTTAACATCGTTGTGCTAGAGGCCTCTCTATGACTCCATCTTACAGCTAGAAAGTGAAGGTTCAGAGAAATTAAAACAACTTTTCCAAGAGCACACAGCTACTGTGTTTTAGAGCCAGAAATCAGCTTCTAGTGTGATTGACCTTGGTGTCCATACTCTTAATCAACAACAAATATAACCTTTTTTTCTTCTTCTCTGCAACACAAAGCGAAATGTTTGTAAGGGAGTTTGAGAATCCAGAGCAAGAAGCATCCTCAATAAAGCCACCGGAACAAGGGAAACTAATGTCACAAAACTGCAAAGTAACACTTCTCACAGACATAGTGACACCTCTGCCTCCCGCCTGCTCCTTTCTGGACCCTTCCCATAAAGCTGCTGTACCAATCTGCCTGTCACTGACCTCCATCTTCATCTCCAGAATTTGTTCTCACTGCCTCCCTCTTTGTGTCTTTAAATCCCTGGGATCCCATTTTCATCTCCCCGGGACATTGTGCCTCCTTTTGGCCCCCTTTCTCCACTCCTGAGTGGCTGTCCATACTTCTACTATACTCATTTTTGACATGACATGTGAGCTAAAGTCAGCAGTCCCTCTTAGAAATGATCTTAACATTGACCTTGTGGGAACTGCAGGCAAGAGAGGCTCAGGCTTGGCTCCCCACCCGGCCCCAGGCTCTGTCATGGACATCCACTGTCAGGACAGCTGTTTACAGAACACTAGAAAAATATCTTAGATGTTTATAAAAGAAGACAGAGCAGGTACTATTTCTTTTTCCCTATTTTTAAAATGTGTCACAACATTTCAAGCACATGAAGGGAATACATATACTAATGGATATCCATGAACTGCTCATGGATATGAATGGACACATTTGAGTTTATTTTTCCTTAACGAAATAAAATATTAGAGATGTGATTGAATACCTTCCCGTCCCATTTCCTTCCCTTTTTCTTAGAGAATCTACTATCTTTGAGCTGGTTTGAATCTTCCAGTCCAGGTTTTAAAACTATCCATGTATTTATCTATTTATCTGAGTCCACAAGGGATATTATTATTTTGGGTATTCTTAACACTTTTATATACTTATTACACTGTGCAACTTGTTTAAAATTTTTTTTTTCATTTTCCAATGGGCCTTCATTATTTATTTATTTAAATATGGTGCTGAGATTTGAACCCAGTGCCTGACTCATGCTAGGCAAGTGCTCTACCACTGAGCTACAACCCCAGCCCTGCAGCTTATTTTTCAAGGTTATATTTTAAAGATTTAGCTATGTTGAGCCGAGCACAGTGGCACATGCCTGTAATCCCAGCAGTGTGGGAGGCTGAGGCAGGAGGATTGCGTGTTCAAAAGCAGTCTCAGCAACTTAGCAAGATCCTAAGTAACTCAGTGAGACCCTATCTCTAAATAAAATATTAAAAGGTTGGGGATATAGTACCAAAAGAGAGAGAGAGAGAGAGAGAGAGAGAGAGAGAGAGAGAGAGAGAGAGATTGATTTATCTATGTTGAAATATGTCCCTAGGTTCATTCATTTTCCCCACTATGTAGTGAACCCCCAACATCTGGTAAGATGCATATACATATGTGGTTGTTCTTGGTATCTGCAGGTGATTGATTCCAGGACCCCTCAGGAACACTAAAATCTGCAGATGCTCAAGTTTCTTATATAAAATGTTGTAGTACACATCCTCCTGTATACTTTAATCATCTCTAGATTACCTATAATACCTACTACACTACAAAGGGTATATAAACAGTTGTTGTACTGTATTGTTAAGGGAATAATGATAAGAAAAAAGTCTATCCATGTTCACTACTGATGCAATTATTTTCTCAATTTTTTTTTTTTCAGTTCTCGGTAGAACCTTCAGATGTGGAAGCCATGGATACAGAGGGTTAACTGTAGGTATTATTCATCTAGTTCCCTAATAGAAATTAACAGAACTTTCTATTTTCTTTTTCTTTTTTTTTTAAACCATATCAAAAGATACTATGATGGCCAGTTTTGTGCATCTGTTCTTGTATGCATGTGCCAGACTTTTTTTTAGAACAAATTCCTAGAAGTAGAATTGCTGGGGCATAACGTATGTATAGATGTATAATTTTAGCCATATTGCCAATTGCTCTCTCAGTGATGGCACCAATTTTCATTCTCATTATCTGAGTTTGAGAATTCTATTTTTCCTTTGTCTTTGACAACTCTTGACATTGTCAGAGATTTTGAGTTTGGTTAATCTGACTGCCAAGAAATAATTTCTCAATGTTCTCTTATTGTTAGATTTTTAAATTACTGATTCAACTTTTCACTGATTTATGAAGTCTCCTGATATTTTCTATTTCTTCTTGACTCAATTATGGTAGGTTATATTTTCCAAAAAGTTGTTTAACTGGGGCTGGGATGGTGGCTCAGCAGTAGAGTGCTTGCCTAGCACAGGCGGGATCCGGGTTTGATCCTCAGCACCACATAAAAAAATAAAGACATTGTGTTATGTCAATCTACACCTAAAAATAAATATTAAAAAAAGTTGTTTAATTGGGCTGAGGATGTGGCTCAAGTGGTAGCGCGCTCGCCTGGCATGCGTGTGGCCCGGGTTCGATCCCCAGCACCACATACAAAACAAAGATGTGTCCGCCGATAACTAAAAAATAAATATTAAAAAAATAAAAATAAAAAAAATAAATTAAAAAAAAGTTGTTTAATTATTTACCTTTCATATATCTTGTCATAAAGTTGGTTATGGTATTTTCTTATTATTTTAAAATTTACTCCATTATTGCATTAGACTGTTTTCTATCACTGTGACAGAATACTTGAGATAAACAACTTAAAAGGAAGACATGTTTGTTTTGGCTCACAGTTTCAGAGGTTACGGTACACAGTCAATTGTCCTTGTGCCTTTGTTCCATGGTGGTGGAACAAAGCTGCTCACTGCTTGGCATCCTGGAAGCAAAGAGTGAAAGTGGAAGAGGACAGGGTTCCATCATCTCCTTCAAGGGCACACCCCCAATGACCTCACCTATTTCCACTAGGCCCGGCCTCTTAAAGGTTCCACCACCTCCCAACAGTATCACAAGCTGGAGACCAAGCCTTTAACTCAGGGCCTTTGGGGAACATTTAAGACCTGAACTGTAGCAATCATGTAGATCTTTTCACTTCTGATATTGTTTATTATTGTCTGTTATGTTAATCTTTCAAAAAGAAAAAAAAACAAAAACAAAACAAGTCTATGTTATTAATATTCTTATTCTTTATTTGCTATTTTATTAACTTCTGTGCCTTGTGTTTGTGTGTGTGTTTGTGGTGCTGGGAATTGAACCAGGCCTTATCTGTGCTAACCAAGTGCTATACCACTGAACTACTTTCCCCACCTTCTTGAAAAAATTTTAAAATTTTGAAATAAGTTCTTCCTAAATATCCTAGACTGGCCTCAAATTTACAATCCTCCTGTCTCAGCCTTCTGAGTAGCTGGGACTACAGGTATGCACTACCATGTCTGACTTCTGTGCCTGTCTTTGGACTTTTCTTTTTTCGTGATATGACCTTGTAGATCTTTTCCTAACTTCTTTAATTGTGTGCAAATTATTTTTTTAAACTTTATTTCTAACATATGAATTTAAAGTTATAAATTTGTCTTCAAAAGCACTTTTTTTTTTTTTTTTTTTTAAAAACATTTATTTTTCAGTTCTCGGCAGACACAACATCTTTGTTTGTATGTGGTGCTGAGGATCGAACCTGGGTCGCACGCATGCCAGGCGAGCGCGCTACCGCTTGAGCCACATCCCCAGCCCTTCAAAAGCACTTTAGCTGCTTTGTTATATGGTAACTTGATTGTCATTTAGTTACTAATTTGGAACATTTTTCATCATAATTTCTTAATTGATATCTAACTACATGTATTGGTCAGCTTCCTGATACTGTAACAAAATACCTGAGTTAATAAAAACTAGTAAAGATTTATTTTGGAGCTGGGCGCAGTGGTGCACGCCTGCGATCTCAGCAGCTTGGGAGGCTGAGACAAGAGGATCTCAAGTTCAAAGACAGCCTCAGCAATGGCGAGGTGCTAAACAACTCAATGAGACCCTGTCTCTAAATAAAATACAAAAAATAGGGCTGGCTCAGTGGTTGAGTGCCCCTGAGTTCAATCCCCAGTACAAAACAAACAAACAAACAAACAAATAAACAAATAAATAAATCAATAAATAAGATTTATTTTGACTCACAGTTTTGGAGATTTCAATTCATGGTTAGTTGGTCCATCACTTTTGGGCTTATGGCCAGAATGTACATCATGGTGGAAGCATGTGATAGAGAAAGCTGCTCACCTCATAGAAGCCAGAAAGCAAAGAGAGAAGAAGGAATTGGGATCCTCATATTCCGTTCAAGGGCACACCCCAATGACCCAACTTGCTTCCACCAAGTCCTTACCAAGTTTCTACCACCTTCCAATAATTACATAGGTTGGTGACTTAGACTTTAACATAGGCCTCTGGGGACATTTATCCAAACAATGACACTATATTAGAGGAAAACTGTGATAAGGTGATATATATATATATATATATATATATATATATATATTTTTTTTTTTTTTTTTTTTTTTTAATAAGGATTGGTGCTTAATCACCAAGCCACATCCTACCAGCCCTTTTTTATATTTTATTGGAGACAAGGTCTCAATGAGTTGCTCAGGGCTTCATTAAATTGCTGAGGCTGGCTTAGAACTCAAAATCCTTGTGTCTCAGCCTCCCAAGTCACTGGGATTACAGGTATGTGCCACCACGCCTAGTGGTTATGTTTTTGCTAAAGGATTTCTAATTTTGTTGTATTTTAGACAGATAATGTAGTTTGGATGAAAGAAATGATTTTATGCTTGTTGAGACTTCTGTGAGACCTAGATTGGGGTCTACTTTTGTAAATGTTCCACAAATGCTTAGAAAGAATGTGTAATATTGAATTATTGAGTATAGAGTATTATATGTCTTTTGGTTAAATCAACTTAAATTTTAAACATTCTTTCTAATTTTCTTTTGTCCACTTTATCAGTCTTTTTCATTCCATTTTCTCTCTCTCTTTCTTTCCTGTAAAGGACCTATCATGTGCAGAGGGGAGATGGGAGTTAGCCCTTCTTGGCAGCTCCTTTCCTCACGACAGCCAGGCATTGCTCAGCTGTCTTGCTTCCTCTTGGCACAGATGAGTGTCCCCACCCTTTTCTTGAATTCGAAGGCCTGTTTGTCCTTGGAGACCTTAGGAAGTTCTGTGGCTCACCACTCATATAGGGCAAAGTCACACACTTCTTTGATCACTTTCCCCACATACTTGGTGTGTGCCTGATCAGGTGCCTGCAGCAGCATGTGTGCCTTAGTCTGTTCACTGCTTGGTCTCCTTGTGGCCCTTGTTGAAACCCATGACTGTGGTGTGGGCAGAGCCATGGCTGCTGCCCTTCAATGGTTGCTATGGCAGAGGCTGATGAGTTTCAGACCAGTTCCTGAAAGCAGCATATTAAAATTTCCAGGTTATGATTAGAAATCATCAATTTATTTTTGTAAATCTAGCCATTTTGTCATAAATATTTTGAAGCCATATTGTTGGGGACATAAAAGTTCAGGAATGTTTATAACCATCTAGTAAACTACTTGTTTTATCATTCCAAGATAATACTGTCTTTTCCTAGTGATGCTTTTACTTTTTTAAGTCAGTTTTGTCTGATAAGAATGTACCTACATCAGTTTTATTTTAGTTTACTTCTGTGTAAGTGTTAGTTTTAGGAGGGAGTATATTCTGTGATAAATCTCTTGCCCAGCGTGCTTGAGGTCCTATACATGAGGTCCTGCATCAGCAAGTGTACACACACACACACACACACACATACACACACACACACACACACACACACACAAGTTTTAGGTAGCTTATTTAGGTAGGTAGTTTCCATCCTTTTAAAATGATATTTCTTATTTGTTTGTTTGTTTTGTTAAAGATATTTCTTTTAAAAAGCAAATGGTTGGTTTTTCTTCTAAAAAATCTGAGAATCTCTGCATTTCAACTAGTGAGTTTAATCCTTTTACATTTATTACTATTACTGACATGTATTGAGTTATTTTTGCTAAAGATGACATAAGAAAAACCAACCAAGGTGGTATATTTCCTTTTCTTTAAAAAAATTTTTTTTTTAGTTGTCAAAATGAACTTTATTTTATTTATTTATATGCAGCGTTGAGAATCAAATCCAATGCCTCACACATGCTAGGCAAGTGTTCTACCACTGAGCCACAACCCTAACCCATATTTCCTTATTCCTAACATTCAACATTCAACACAGAATACTTACCCCCATGTGTAAGGACTATTTTCCCACATACAAACCAAACAGTCTTCCAGTGGATTCTACAGAGGACACCAGTTAGTTGTATATCCTCTAATTTGGTCAGTTCTGACACTGTCTACCTGGAGATAACTTCAGATTCCACAGATTCCAGGCCTATGACACTGTTCCCCTCCCACTTTAGATGCCACTTGCAAGCCTCGGGTTGTGATTTCTGCTTCTGACCAACAGGCTACTAATTGAGGTCCTCATGATTCCTTCCTTGGGTTTGACTAACCTGCTAGAGCAGCCCACAGAACTTTAGCTACATTTACCCATTTATTATAAAGGCTATTACAAAAGGTACAGATAAACAACCAAATGAAGAGCTGCATAGAAGGGACACGGAGTTCCCACTTCTTGAGTGGACACACTACTCTTTAGATACCTTTATGTGTTCAGCTGTCTGGAAGCTCCCTGTATTTTGTTCTTTGGGAGTTTTTATGGAGGTTTCATCATGTAAACATGATTGATTAAGTCATTGCACATCAGTGATCAATTGAACCTTCAGCCTCATTCTCCTCCCTGGAGGTTTGGAGGTGGGGGCTCAAGGTCCCTACCTTCTAATCGCTGCTTGGTTTGTCAAGTGACCAGCCCCCATCCCAAAGCTATCTAGAGGTCTTCACGACCTCCGTGGACTTATTAGCTTAAAAAAGATACTCCTATCACTCCGGGATTTCCAGAGCTGTATGTCAGGAAACAGAATGAAGACCAAATGTCTCTTTCACAATATCACATCTATCATCTTATTTTGGTTTTTCTTGCTAAGCTTTGTTTATTTATTTTTACTCAATTCCTACCTTCATGAGTTGACTTTTTTATATTCCCTCCTTTCTCTTCTATTCATAAGAAAAGTATACTATGTGTTGGTCAGTTTTCATTGCTGTGACCAAAATATCTGACAAGAACAACTTATAGGAGGAAATGTTTATTTTGGGTTCATGGTTTCAGAGGTTCAGTCCATGGTTGGCCAACTCCGTTGCTCTGGGCCCAAGTGAAGCCGAACATCATGGTGGAAGGACATGGCAAAGGAAAGCACCTCAGCTCATGGGAGCCCAGAAGCAGAGAGCAAGGAAGGTACCTGGGACAAAATAAAAACCCCAAAGACATGCTCCAGTCGCACCCTACCTGTCTATAGTTATCACCAGTACAGTAGTCCTTTCAAATTATTAATCCATGAACTGGATTAATTCACTAATTAATCTCATGATTTGATCACTTCACTTCTGATCATTGCTACATTATCTATCACATGAGCTTCTTGGGGGACACCTTATATCCAAACCATAACATATTCTATTTTTATTCTTATATTGGTTACTCAATAAAAGGTATAAATGTTTTAGCAAAATATCTCTCACTCCTAGACAATATAAGGAACTGAAAACCCCTTAACTGGAATCTCCTTTCTTTTTTTCTAATTATTTGTTGTTTAATATTACACTTGTGCCTTGTTTGTAAACTCCTCTCTTCCTATTTTATTACTATTTTTCTAATTTACAGATAAAACTGAGATTCAGAGAGGTTAAGTGACTTGCCTAAAATCACATATCTAACTGGCAAAATCCACATAGGACCCACTTTCATTTGGGAATAAAGCATGTGTAGACTTTAGTTCATTAGGATATGCTGATCATTTCACTGGGTAATTTTTCAATGATCAAATTTGTGTCAAAAAGAGAGCTACTGAGTGTCCTCAAATATCTCTCAGTGGTGAACTGGATAAAATGTGGCTTTTGCCCTTAGTTTGGCTATGCATTGAACACTGATTCCTTGTAGACCTTATATCTCCCAGTGTGCTTACAGAATCTCATTTTAACTATAATCAAGTGACAAACAACAGGTGATGTGCTGAGAGTAGATAATGATATAATATATAAGAGACTGTCCCCTCCATCCCTAGGTAAGATGGTTATCATACAAAGAGATGATATCATCTTCGAGGTTTCTTATTTGAAATTTCAGTCTATGCGTCCACTCATCTATCCTTTGATGCAGGACAGTTTTATGGCTAAGGTTGGCACTGTAATTGCACAAATTTCTAGCCCACTGCTTCAGCCTTCCAATCATGTTTCTGACTAATAAGGCTGAGATCCCAGGGGAAGTAGTTTATGGACAGCTCACTGCTACCTATTGTTATCCTAAGAAAGCTAACAAAGCCCAATGAAAGTGGAGAGTATCAGGGTGTCATCTCTGTTCATGAAAGACAGCCCAATTTTCAGTTGGGGAACAAAGAGTATATTTGAGGATGAAGAGCTGGTGAAATAGCTTGGCTGAGTAAATGCTCCAGCAGCAATGATTATTGCCTCATCACTCAAAGGTGAAAGAACAGAGGGAAAATGGCACAGATTGCATTCATTGCGTCCTCCAGGTTAACAGATGACAGGGAGAAGAATAGAGTTCAAAAGCTAGCTAGTACCCACATGGTCTTCTGCAAACTCTGAAAAGGAACATCTGTCCTAATTTTGGATTATGCAATCATATTGAGCACTTACCTCCCTCCTCATTTAAAAAATAATTCGTGATTAAGTTTTGGTGCAGTTTAAATAGATTTAGGAAGAAACATTTGAGGAACCCTGGCTGACATCAAAAAGAAAGAACCAGAGCAAGGGTGGAATTAGTGTTAAGTGACTCCCTGTGTCGGGCCCTGTGGTAAGCACTTTACATACCTTATCTTCAATTTTCTCATTAGTCCTTTGAGGAAGTTTTTTCTTTTTAAATATTTTTTAAGTTGTCAATGGACCTTTTTATTGTATTTATTTATATGCATTGCTGAGAATTGAACTCAGTGCCTCAGACATGCTAGGCAAGGGCTCTGCCACTGAGCCACAACCTCAGCCCTTGAGGAAGGTTTTAATGTCCTCTATTTATAGGAAACAGTGAAGCTCAGACACATGAGGTGACTTATCTAAATTTGCATCAACAGTAAGTGGAACAGCTGGTATGTGAGCTGAGGTGGGCTTGGCTATCACTCCATATTGCTTTTAGATGACATCTGTAATGGCTTAAAAGGTTACAAGTGTGATTATAAGGTGTTCACACAGAATCTATTCCTTTCTCATCTTCCTGAGCCAATGAGGAACATTTGGCACAGATGTCTTTCCCTGACTTTATCGTGGAGTCCTGCAAGATTCCCTCTCTCCTTCCACAATTCAGTTGGTGCCATTTAAAACCAGGTCTCCAGCCCCCTCTCCCCAGGTCTCAGTCATGAATCTCTTATCCTGTAGACTGATCTGAACTTCAGCTTCTCCCTCTCTGCCCCACCCCCACCTCTGCTCTCGGGTTTCTATCTTCATTGCTTTCTCCAGTTTCTTCCCTCCCTTTGTTCCCCTAGGCAGCCTGCCTGTGTGCCAGACACCCTTTTACTGGCTATGGATGATTTCCATTTTCTTCCTGGCTGTCTTGCCAGTGCCTCTTAGGCCACTGTGGCTCAGCTCCATTACTGGGACAACCTGACTTCCAGTCCTTCCCACCCCAGTGTCATATAGTCACCTCACTTCCTCCCTTCAGTTTCCAATATTTATAAGTGGGAAATGCCCTGAGCATCTACCATGAGCCAGGCCCACATGCACCTCCTTGCACTGAAGGTGAACTATGAACAAGGGGACTGTGGTACAGGGATGGAGACAAGTGAACAGGGTTCTCAAACAATGAGACAAGTGTCCTAATACAGCTGTGCCTGGGACGTTGTCGATGTGATCACACAAGATAGTCTCCTCTGAGGCGGAAGGAGAGGATTGGAAATGGCTTCACAGATAAGGTAAAGACTTACCTGAATCTAAAAGAATGAGTAGGAGTCTCCATCATTTCCCACCCGCTGAGTTGCTATGGTTATAGCTATGGTGGGCGACTTAAACTTAAAAAGAGTAGGGGTAGAAGGAGAGGTGAGAAAGTGCAAGGGAGAACTTTTCGTAGCTTCTACACAATCCCCTAAAGTTGAGGGGAAATTTTATTCCTGATTGGAGTTTCTCTCTTCCACTATTAGGGAGAAATTTCCTCCTTTTCATTTTGTGAAAATTAAATGGCGGAGGAGGGGACAGAAGGTTATTGCATGAATAATTGAGTTTCACATAGTAATAGCTACCATGTTTTCAAAGGTTAGTTTCTGTGTCAGAGAGGTTGCTGTCTGCTGGAAGTTTCCCTCTGATTGAATATCATCTTTTCAGTCTGTTCCCAGTTTGCATTGTTTGAGGCTCCACCTGCTGGCTAGAGCTGCAAGTTTTGAAGTCCAATTACCCTGTCCACATGGTTCCATGGCTCCATCCTCCTTTCCTTTAGGTGTCCTGGAACCCAAGAACCCTGACAGGTGTCTCAAGGTGGAGAAGTTCAGATTGATTTGATTTTATTTAATTGGGTTGATTGTACTGAGGATGGTGGAAGCTGGCCATGGTGGACAGTGGCCAAATCCAGGAGCTAGTTCTCAGTTCTCTGCTCCTACATAACCACAGTTGCTAGAGTGGAATCTGCTGATTGACGGGGTGGAGGAACTCTTTGAAGGTGGGCCACACCCATTTAGTGGGCTCTTCGCCAAGGTTCTCATCCCAGATTCTTATTCTTTTCCATGTCCTTAGGGAGCCAGTCTGCTCCATAATGGTGACGAGATGCCCTAGCTTCTCCATAGCATCACAAGATGGCCACAGAAGGGCTGATGCTGATGTGCCTCCCAGTCTCTTTTGCTTGTGATAGGGGGTCAGAGCCTTGCAGCAGGAGTGGGACCCCAATTCACCAACTCAGTGGCTCACTCAGCTTTCCAGGGAAGTGTCTTCATCAGTGCAGATGTCCCTTGTCACCCTTAAAAGAGCTGAGCCTCTAAAGTTGCTTTTAGCCACCAGTTTATTTATCAACTATACTGGCCTAAAGCATCCAGCCCTTGAAGGACCCAGAATCAGCATCTGATAATATCCTTTCTGGTTCACTGTCAAGGCTGGCTACAATTCCCATATCTGCTTACCTCCTTGAATCCATTGCCTTTTCTTTCTTGGAACTCTCTTTGGGTTGCCCAGATTCTTCCCAATATATCTCTCTAATTCTACATTTCAGGGAGAAGGTTTGGGAGGAGAGAAAGGGAATAGTCTTTCCCCTGAGAATATCTTTGAGCTTGCTCTGCAAACTGGCGCCTAGCTCTGTCCTCCCAGGGAGTCTCCTCTGTTATTTAAACTTTAAAGGTGGGCCACACCCACTTAGTGGGCTCATTGCCAAGGTCATCGCTCAGGCCCCCTGGATGTTTCCCTAGGTAAGGAAGCTGTAAAGATATCTTCAAAGGTCATCTCTGCCAAACTGCCAACAGTTTCTTTTGCCAAATAAGAATGGGGAAAAAAATTGTTACACAAAAATTCTTTAATTTAATCTTCACAATAACCCTATGAAGTAGGTATTATTGTTATTCTCATTTTATAAGAACACTAAGGCCCAGAGGCAAAAAGTATTTGCCCATGCTTTCAGCGATCAGGGACCAAACAGAGAATCAAAACCAGCTCTTTTGGACTCAAAAGCCCTTTGCACATGCTACCACGGAAGGAAAAAAATTTTTTTTCTAATATTTATTTTTTAGTTTTAGGTGGACACAATATCTTTATTTTATTTTTATGTGGTGCTGAGAATCGAACCCAGTGCCTTACGCATGCTAGGCGAGCGCGCTACCGCTTGAACCACATCCCCAGCCCCAAAGAAAAATTTTTAATAAGTAGTGTTCACTTAAGAATAAGTGGCAATGAATGCCACAATTAAGAATGGCTTTCCCATTGGTCCATTGATACTTTTTCCATTTGGTTTTGTTCTCTGTATTTGTTATGGGCTGAATTATATAGCCATCTCCCTGACCCCCAGTTCATATGTTAAAGTCCCAATCCCTAATAACTCGAATGTGACTGTGTTTGGAGATAGGGTCTTGAAAGAGGCAATTAAGGTAAAATAAGTTCATAAAGATGAGCCCTAATCCAATGACTGGTGTCCTTACAAGAAGAGGAGATGAGGACAGATATATACAGAGGGAAGAACTTGTGAAGACAGAGGAAGAGGGTGACTATTATGGACCAAGTGTCTATTTTTCTCCTTGAATTCTCATGCTGGAAACCTAATGCCCAGGGATAGTATTAGTAGGTTGGGCCTTTGGGAGGTAATTAAGTTTGGGGGTGGAGTTCTCACCTTGGGATTAGTGCTTTTGTAAGAAGGGACACATGACCTCTGTCATTTGAGGATACAATGAGAAAACAGCCATCTGTAAGCCAGGAAGGGGGCTCTCACTGCACGCTGGGTCTACTGGCACCGTTGTCTTGGACTTCCCAGCTTCCTTGACTTTGGGAATAAGTGTTATCTAAGACACCCAGTCTATGCCAATCTGTTATGACATCCCAAAAGAAGACAACGACCATCTTCAAGTAAAGGAAAGAGGCCAGAGCTATGCCAACCCTGCCAATATTTTGATTTTGGACTCCTAGCCTCCAGAACTATGGAAAACAAATTTCTATTGTTTAAGCTGCCCTTTCTGAACCACTTTGTTATAACAAACCTAGCAAACTCGCATAGTATTTATAACTCTTGTTACTGATTGCATTTCCCATGGAGTGGGCAAAGTGTGTTTCCATAAAGTATAAGCAGGTTCTATGAGCTCTCTTTAGTAGAATTGCTGTTTCTGAGAGTATTTTTTCCCAGGTGCAAGACTGGAAAATGAAAGAGGTTATTTCCTCATTATGTTTTCTTTTCTTTTGGGGATTTAAGCTTAGCTACCATTTAAGGCATTTAAAGTATTTTTCTTTTTTTTCTTTTTTTTTTTTTTTAGTTGTAAGTGAACACAATACCTTTATTTTCTTTATTTATATGAGGATCAAACCCAGGGCTTCACATATGCTACCTCTGAGCCACAACCCCAGCCCATAAAGTACTTGTCTTTATTGAGCACTCTGAAAGTGAGAAGCTTCACACACATTTAATCCTTAAAGTGATCTTATGACTCTTATTTGCATTTTGCAGATGGGGAAATTGAGCCATAAGGAGAATAATAAATTTGTGGATTTTTTACAGAGAAAGTCGTGATAAAAACCCAAGTTTTTTTTTTTTTTTTATTGATTGTTCAAAACATTACAGAGCTCAAGACATATCATCTTTCATACATTCGACTCAATTGGGTTTTGAACTCCCCAAATACATAATACAGACTCACTTCTGTTACATACTCACATTTTTACATAATGGCATATTAGTGACTGTTGTATTCTGCTACCTTTCCTATCCCCTACTATCTCCCCTCCCCTCCCCTCCCCTCCCATCTTCCCTCTCTACCTCCTCTGCTGTTGTTCAATTCTCTCCCCTTTTTTCCCCCCACCCCCTTGCCCCTCATAACCTCTTATAATTTTGTGTATCACTGAAGGTCTCCTACCATTTCCATATGTTTTCCCTTCTCTCTTCCTTTCTCTCCCCCCATTCGTCTTAATTTACTGTTAGTCTTTTCCTCATGCTCTTCCTTCCTGTTCTATTCTTAGTGGCTCTCTTTATATCAAAGAAGACATTTGACATTTGTTTTTTAGGGCTTGGCAAAAACCCAAGTTTTTAATTTCTATGACTTTGGTCACAGTGATTTACTCCTCTCTTCCCCAGTTGATTCTACAAATAGGAAAAAAGAGAGAAAGGCCAGGTCTTGCCACTCAAGGCATGGTCCTTGGACCAACAGCAGGCATGACTAAGAGCTTGTCAGAATTGCAGAAACTCCACCTTACCCTAAATATACTCAATCAAGACCTTCAAATTAACAAGATCCCTTGGTAGGATCAGCTGTCTAATTTGCAGGACCCAATCCAAAATGAAAATGCACAGCCCCTAGTTTAAAATTCAAAGATTTTCAAAATGGTAAGTATGTTTACAGTTACGCAGGTCTCATACCCATGAAGCCAACCCTGCCAGCAGGTGATACAGTTGCAGGAATGCAAGTTAACTAGAAGTCCTAGAAGATTCCATGATACAACCCTTCACCAGGGGGATGTTTTCACTTTCCTTTTCCTTTATTTTTATTTTAAAAACACAAAATGTTGCATTTATACTCCTTAACTCATCAATTGGTTTTACTATAAAATAATAATTCTCAAAAAAAAAGCTTGAAGGAAAATTGATACTCCTGGATACTCCTGAATAATGCATATTATTGCACCATATTGGCATGGCTAATCCATGGCACTCTGCCTGTCTAGGAAGTATGTGCAGCCCAGCATGAAAAGCCTGGACTTAACCTATTCTAGGTACAGACTGCAGAGCTCTTTAGTAGGTGATTTTTTTCTTTTTCTTTCTTTCTTTTTTTTTTTTTTGTGGTACTGGGGATTGAACCCAGGGCCTTATGCATGAGAGGTAGCAGGTGATTTTGACAGAATCACCCCATACAAATATCATGCCCCCTCACTTTTTTTTTGGTACTAGGGATTGAACCCAGAGATGCTTAACTACTGAACCATATCCCCAACCCTTTTGTGTGTGTGTGTGTGTGTGTGTGTGTGTGTGTGTGTGGTGCTGGGGACTGAACCCAGGGTCTTGTGGATGCAAGGCAAGCACTCTACCAACTGAGCTATATCCCCAGCCCCCCAGCCCTTTTTTAATATTTTATTTAGAGACAGGGCCTCACTGAGTTGCTTAGGGCCTCGCTAAGTTGCTGAGAGGCTGGCTTTGAACTCACGATTCTCCTGCCTCAGCCTCTCTAGCCACTGGGATTACAGTTGTGTGCCATTGTGCCTGGCTCTCATGCTCCTTTCTTATAAGAAGCTGAGAACTCATGTGGCATCAACCTGTACCAGAGCACAAGGCCTGGCTGGAGGCTCCTTGGACCTCGGTTTTTCTCATCCATACAATGGAAAGAGGGATAGCACCTATCAGGGAGGGATGTTGTAAAGTTTAAATGAATTATATATAAAATTAAATTCAGAGAACATTTCCTGGCATATGTTAAATGTTCAATAAATGTTAGCTTATTACCACGTCCTGGAGATTAGATTCTCATTGCACATTGAGACAAGGAGAATGTCACAAGGAGAATTTGCCCAGCTCCCAGCTCCCCAGGGGATGGCATTTACTCTGATGAGTTAGTTCTGACCTGGGCTCTGGTCTTCATTCTGTAGGTGTGGAAATCTGATTTTTGTCAGCATGCTGAGGGTGAAGCTATAAATTAGACGGTGTGATTACAATACTGGACAACAATGATGTGTGTGGAGGAGGGAGGGGGAAGAAGAGAGAGAGGGTGACAAGCTTAAGGAGGGTGATGAGAGATGAAGGAGGGAGGGGGAGAACTAGTAGAAGTTTAGTGTTTGATGAGGATGACCTTTATATTCTTTTTTTTTCCAGTGAGAGAAACGATTTTCACAAAGAACTTAAAGGTCACCAAAAACAGCAGTGACAAGATGATCTCAAGGAACTGTCCGGTCTCAGCTGTGACACCAAGTCACCTTTGTGGGTTGCATCTTCTCAAACAGCCAGAGCTGGGTAGTGCTGTGGAGTACTTAAGCCTCAAGGGGGCACTCAAAGCTTCCGTACTAGGGACTCAGGAGCATCGAGCCAGGGCTTGTCCTCTGGATATCAGCACAGGCAGGGGATTTTTGGAGAGAAATAGGTGTTCCGGTGGATAGACTGTGCTTAGGAAAATTAAATTTCTTTCTGCTAGTCTGGGCATGTGGGATATTGAGAGATGCATTTGGGGACTTTGTTGAGGAATTTTTTTTAACTTCTCAATTTTTATAATTGAATACAGCAATTAAATGCATCTATGGTTTTAAAAGTTAAGCATGACTGTTGTAAAAAATTTCAAGTGTTAGAGAAAATATAAAGTTCCCTGTGTTATTCACTCTCATGCCCCTCTCCCCAAAAGGGAGGAAAAACACACATGCTTAAGAGTTGAGTGTGGTTATTATGACTATATTAACTAACTAGCTAGTTAAACAAGCAAATGTGTATACAAGAACACGTTTTTGCATAAATAAGAATACTGACATTTAAATTCACAAATATAACCTGAGCTATAAAGCAAACTGGAAATCTTGTGCCTTGTGGCCCAGAACATTCTCTTCCCATGAGTGACTACCACAAAAAGACATATTATTAGAAGTTCATGATCTGAGTGTGAAACCAAAACAGAAGGGGTGAGTTAATCTTCTGTAGTCTCTCAGCTAAGAGAACATACCATCTGGGGACAAATATCTTACAGATCACATTTTGTTGATCTTCTCTATGTCATTTTCTTAATACACAAATTATAACTGGGTTATATTGTTACTTTTTTCCCTTACATTTGGATGAAAATAGTTTTCTTTAACCTACATATGAGTCCTTTGAAAAGATGCTTCATGACCTATTTAAATGATTAAAAGCATCCGATTAATCTTTTACTCACGTTTTAAAAGAGTGGTGAAAGGGAAATTTAAAAAAAATTATTTGTTGTTTTTAGGTAAACATGACAGTAGGGTATATTTTGACATATTATATGAACATGGAGTGCAATCCATTACAATTTTGATCCATTCTTGTATGTTGAATGCATGTGGTGTTACAGCGGTATTCATATATGAACAATATGAAAGTTATGTCTGATTCATTCTACTGTCTTTCCTATTCTCATCCCTCCTCCTTTCCCTTCATTCCCCTTTGTCTATCCAATGAACTTCTATACTTCCCCTCACTATCTTCCTTTATTATGTGTTAGCATCCACATATCAGAGAGAACATTCGACCTTTGTTTTTTTGTGACTTGCTTGTTTCACTTAGCATGATATTCTCCAGTTCCAAAATTTACCAGCAAATGCCAGAATTTCATTCTTCTTTTCAGCTGAGTAATATTACATTTTTGTATATATATATATATATATATATATATATATATATATATATATATATATACACATTTTCTTTATCTATTCATCGGTTAAAGGGCACCTAGATTGATTCCATAGCTTGGCCATTGTGAATTGAGCAGCTATGAACATTGATGTGGCTGCATCACTGTAGTATGTAGATTTTAAGTCCTTTGAGTATAAGCTGAGGAGTAGTATAACTGGGTCAAATGGTGGTTCCATTCCAAGAGGAATCTCCATACTGCTTTCCAGAGTGTTTGCACCAATTTGTAGTGCCACAAGCAATGTATGAGTTTTTTCTCCCACATCCTTGCCAACTTTTATTGTTATTGTATTCTTGATAATTGCCATTCTGACTAGTGTGAAATGGAATCTCAGTGATTTAATTTTCATTTCTCTAATTGCTAGAGATATTGAACATTTTTCATATATATACATTTTTTCACATATACATTCACATACACACATATATAAACACACATACATATATATAATTCTTCTTCTGTGAAGTGCCTGTTCAGTTCCTTTGCCCATTTATTGGTTGGGTTATTTGTTTGTGTTTTTTTTTGGTATTAAATTTTTTGAGTTCTTTGTATGTCCTGGAGATTAATGCTCTTATCTGAGGTGCAGGTGGTAAAAATTTTCCCCCATTCTGTAGTCTCTCTGTTCTTGTTCTTGATTGTTTCCTTTGCTATGAAGAAGCTTTTTAATTTGATGCCATCCCATTTATTGATTCTTGATTTTATTTCTTGTGCTTTAGGAGTCTTTTTGAGGAAGTCTGTTCCTGAGACAGTATGATGGAGAGTTGGGCCTACTTTTTCTTCTAGTATGCACAGGTCTCTGGTGTAGTGCCAAGGTCCTTAATCTACTTTGAGTTGAATTTAGTGCAGGGTAAGATATAGGGGTTCCATTTTAATCTACTACATGTGAATATCCAGTTTTCCCAGCACCATTTGTTGAAGAGACTATCTTTTCTCCAATGTATGTTTATGGTGCCTTTGCCTAATTGAGATAATTATATTTATGTAGGTTTGTCTCAGTGTGGGAGGCCAACCTTACGGGTGACTGAGTTACACTTCCCAGCTGGGTGCTGAGGCACTCAGTCACAGAAATGGATGTGTCTTGCTACAGCCCTATGGGTGAAGCTATGCTCACCTGTTCCTTTGTAATATAACCCCTTGCCCTGTTTAGGATAGAATCTTCCGTGGAAGTGCCTTGTGTGTGTCCCCTCCTCTTACTGTGCCCTTGGGTGTGACCTACCCAGGTGTCAGTCAACCTGCTGACAGTGGACATCATGAAGATAGACTCAGCCCCCTGATACCTGACCCCTTGCCTCATTTGAATAGCTTCTCCTCAATAAAAGGGGTCAATGCATGCTCTCTCTCTCTTCTCTCTCTCTCTCTCTCTCTCTCTCTCTCTCTCTCTCTCTCTCTCTCTCTGTGGACCCTTAAGGTCAGAGGAGCCATCACAACAACCCCAAAGAAAAAGGTATTTGTGTCTCTTGTGTGATTATTTCGTGCAGCCCAGTTAGTCCAGTTTAACTAGAGTGACCCCTAAACCTTTTAGTCAAGAGAACAGAAACCCGGCATCTCAGTGTACTTTATTCTGTAACTTTGGTCCACATATTTATTTTGATGCCAATACCATGCAGTTTTTATTACTATAGCTTTGCAATACGTTTAAGCTCTGGTATTGTGATGCCTTCTACTTCACTTTTCTTACCAAGGATTGTTTTGGCTATTCTGGGCCTCTTATTTTTCCAAATAAACTTCATGACCGATTTTTCTATTTCTATGAAGAATTTTATTGGAATTTTAATGAGATTTGCATTAAACCTGTATAGTGCTTTTGGTATTTTGGCCATCTTAACAATATTAATTCTGCCTAGCCAAGAACATGGGATGTCTTTCCATTTTCTAAGGTCTTCTTCAATTTTTTTCTTTACTATTCTATAGTTTTCATCTCTTTTGTTAGATTGATTCCCAAGGGTTTTTTGGTTTTTTTTTTTAGGCTATTGTGAATGGGATAGTTTTCTCTATTCTCTAATTTCTCTTTCAGCTGATAAGTCATTGGTGTTTAGGATACAATTGATTTATGGGTGTTAATTTTAATCCTGCTACTTTGATGAAATTGTTTGAGTTCAAGAAGCTTTTTGATGAGTGTTTTTCTTCTAAATATAGAATCATGTCATTGGCAAATAGGGACAGTTTGAGCTCTTCTTTTCCTATTGGTATCCCTTTAATTTCTTTCTTTTGTCTAATTGCTCTGACTAGGGTTTCAAGGACTATGTTGAACAGAGGTGATGAAAAGGGCATTTCTGTCTTGCTCCAGGTTTTAGAGGGAATGCTTTGAATTTTTCTCCATTAAAGTAATATTGGCCTTGGATTTAGCATATATAGCTTTTATAATGTTAAGGTATCTTCCTACTATCCTTAGTTTTTCTAGGGTTTTTGAACATGAATGGATGCTGAATTTTGTCAAATGCTTTTTCTGCATCTATTGAGATAATCATGTGTTTCTTTAAGTCTGTTGAAGTGATGAATTACATTTATTGATTTCTGTACATTGAACCGACACGGAATCCCTAGAATGAACTCCACATGATCATGGTGCACTATCTTTTAAATATGCTTTTGTAAGCAATTTGCCAGGATTTTATTAAGAATTTTTGCATCTAGGCTCAAGAGGGATATTGGTCTGAAGTTTTCTTTTCTTGATGTATCTTTGTCTGGTTTTGATATCATAGTGATACTAGCTTCATAGAATTGAGTTTGGAAGGGTCCCTCCTTTTCTATGTCATGGGATAATTTGAGGAGCATTGATGTTAGTTTTTCTTGAAAGGTTTGGTAGAACTTGGCTGACAATCCATCTGGTCCTGGGCTTTTCTTTGTTGGTAGGCTTTTGATGGCATCTTTAATTTCATTGCTTGAAATTGATCTGCTTAAATTTTCCATGTCTTCCTGTTTCAATTTGGGTAGATCATGTCTCTAGAAATTTGTCCATGTCAGCATGATTCTCTTTGTTATTGGAGTATAGATTTTAAAAAATATTTTTTGATTATCATCTGAATTTCAATAGTATCCATGGTGATATTTCCTGTTCATCATAAATTTTAATGATTTGAGTTTTCTCTTTCTCTTTGTTAGCTTGGCTAAGGGTTTATTGATTTTATTTATTTTTCAAAGAATCAACTTTTTGTTTTATCTATTTTTTATTTTCTTTTGTTTATTTGTTTCTTTTTTTAAAATTTTTTTAAATATTTATTTTTTAGTATTTGGTGGACACAACATCTTTGTCTGTATGTGGTGCTGAGGATCGAACCCGGGCCGCACGCATGCCAGCAGAGCGCGCTACCGCTTGAGCCACATCCTCAGCCCCTGTTTATTTGTTTCAATTTCATTGATTTTTGGCTCTGATTTTAATTATTTCCTGTCTTCTACTGATTTTAGGGTTGATTTGTTCTTCTTTTTCTAGGGCTTTGAGATGTAAATGTTAGGTTATTTATATGGAGACTTTCTATTTTTTTTTAAAGAATGCACTCAGTGCAATGAATTTTCCTCTTAGCACTGCCTTCATAGTGTCCCAGAGATTTTGATAAGTCTTGTCATAATTCTCATTTACCTCTAAGTATTTTTTTTTTTATTTCATCCTGATTTCTCCTATTACCATTGGTCATTCAATAGTGTATTATTTAGTCTCTGGGTGTTAGAGTAGCTTCTATTCTTTTTATCTTGTCATGATTTCTAATTTCATTCCATTATGATCTGATAGAATGCAAAGTATTATCTCTTTTTTAATATTTGCTAAGAATTGCTTTGAGGCATAAGATATGGGCTATTTTACAGAGAAGAAAGTGTATTTGGTCCTTGATGGATGAAATATTCTATATATATCTGTTAAGCCTAAATTATTAATTGTATTTATTAGTTCAATAGCTTTTTAATTTAGTTTTTGTTTGGAGGATCTATCTATTGATGGGAGGGACATTTTAAAGTCACTAGTATTATTGTGTTGTGGTCCATTTGCTTCTTGAAATTGAGAAGGGTTTGTTTGATATACAAAGATGCTCCATTGTTTAGGGCATAAATATTTATGACTTATTTCTTGTTGATGAATAATTCCCTTAAGCAGTATGAAATGTCCTTCTTGGCCCTTCTGATTAACTCTGGCTTGAAGTCTAGTTTATCTGATAAGAGGATAGAAACCTCTGCTTGTTTCCAAGATCCATGATATATTTTTTATGTGAATGATATGTTTTTTCCCCTCATTTTACCTTCTCAGTCTGTGGATGTCTTTGCTTATGAGGTGAGTCTCTTAGAGATAGCATACTGTTGGGTCTTGTTTTTAATCCAATCTTCCAGTCTACATCTTTCAGGCCATTTAATTCAATGTTATTATTGAGATATGATTTTTATTTACTGTCATTTTGATTTATTTCTGGTTTTTAATTTAAATTAGTTTCTCTCCTTTGATTGACTATTCTTCTAGTTTCTCCCTTTTCTGGTTTTCACTTTTATTTTTCATTTCTTCTTCATGAAATACTTTATTGAATATGTTTTATACTGCAGGCTTTCCAGTTATGAATTCTTTTAACTTTTGTTTATTGTGGAAGGTTTTTATTTCATCGTCAATCCTGAAGCTTAATTTTGCTTGGTATAGTATTCTTGACTGGCATCCATTTTCTTTCAGAGCTTGGTATATATTATTCTAAGACCTTCTGGATTTGAGGGCTTGAGTTGAAAAATCAGCTGAAATCTGGGTTGGTTTCACTCTAGATGTTATTTATTGCTTTTCTCTGGCAGCCATTAAAATACTATCCTTATTCTGTATGTTAGGCATTTTCATAATAATGTGTCTTGGTGCGCATCTGTTGTAATTTTGCGTATTTGAAGCCCTATAAGTTGCTTGTATTTGGTTTTCCATTTCATTCTTAAAGTTTGAGAAATTTTCTGATATCATTTCATTGAAAAGACTGTGCATTTCTTTAGTTTGTATATCTGATCCTTCATCTATCCCAATAAATCATGTTTGGTCTTTTCATGCTATCCCATATTTCTTGGAAGTTCTGTTCATGGTCTCTTAACATCTTTTTCCCATGGTCAGCTTTATTTTCTATATTATATATTTTGTCTTCATTGTCTAAAACTCTGTTACAAGGGGTCTAGTCTATTGGTGATGTTTTCCATTGAATTTTTTCTTGGGGGACAGGACCAGGAATTGAAAGGGGCACTCGGCCACTGAGCCACATCCCCAGCCCTATTTTGTATTTGATTTAGGGACAGGGTTCTCACTGAGTTGCTTAATGCCTCGCAGTTGCTGAAGCTGGCTTTGAACTGGCGATCCTCCTGCCTCAGCCTCCTGAGCCACTGGGATTTCAGGCGTGTACCACCATGCCTGGCCTCCATTAAATTTTTTATTTAGTTTATTGATCACTTCATTTTGAGGATTTCTGACTGATTGTTCTTCAGGATCTCTATCTCCTTGTTGAAATAATCTCTCACTTCTTATATTTTCTGATTTAATTTCTTATGTCATCTTTTACCTCGTAGATGAGTTTAACCATGAATGTTCTGAATTCCATCTCTGACATTTCTTCCACTGTGGTGTCAATGGAGTCTACTGTTGAAGCAGTCTAGGTTATTTGAGATAGTTTTTTTTTTTCTCTTGTTTTTTCATATTGTTTGTGTGTCTACACATCTATCTGGATGGATCTGATGTTGTGGAGTTTCTACCTTATGAGTTTATAGTATCCCTCTATGTGACTAGTACCTCACAGATTGAGGGGGGAGCCCAAGGATAGCAACAGTGTCTGCAAATAATATACAGCAGTAGACTAGGTCCTTAGTTCCTCTCTTGATATCTAGTGTTAATTGTTACAATACAAAGGGATAGTATGATAAGCAATTTCCATCAGTAAAAACATTATATCAATCATGTATCATGTCTGGCTTAACATCAAACAATAGATGTGTCAATGCCTTCTGCTGTATTAATTATTGCTGTGACAAAGGGAAATTTTTAGTACCAGTTACTTAAAATTGACAGGCCCAAAGCCTATTCACATCAATAAGTCTAAAATCAAATGCTGCCATCAGCTATAACTATAAACATATAAAATCTTTCTTTAAAATAATCAATTTTCCTGTTTCCTTCACATATATAAGCCTAGAAACTGAGCTGTGGTTACTTTGAGGCATACAATGCACAGATGGTTCCTCTGGCTTCAAAGTGTTCTTCATCTCATCCACTAGAGGGTACCTGAGAGTTATCTAACAAAAGCACTCGTGAAACCAAATTAAAAAATCTGAGCTAGAAACCACAGATCTAAAGTGATATAGTCTCCCTCCCCCCCTCCCTCTTCTGGAACATTACTAATCAAATTTAGTTTACTAAAAAATGGCCATGTCCCCCACCACCAAATTGCACTTTCTAATTTGTAGACCCATTCTCTCTTGTGAACAATTTTTGTATCTTGCCTGGAGAGAGGGATGTGAGCATTTTACAATATATTAAATGTGAGTATTTTTCTCATGAAAATTGTGATATTTAAGTTTACCAGAAAAGGTAATTTTGTCATCATGATTTCAGAACTGTTTCTCTATCTTTTTTTTTTTTTTTGTAATTAGTATATAACTCAATTGGATTCACCCCAAACAGTTTCATGAAATAAGCAGATTTTTTTTTTCTCTCTTATTAGGTTCATCTTCTACTTCTCACTCCGTTTCATGTTCCAGTAAGAACCAATTAATATATTAGCTATTAAACCTAAAAATTGGAAATAGTCTAAATGGCCAGTAGTAAGGAAAGCCATCAGTGATATGTTAATAAAGCCAGAATTAGACAGGCAGAGAGGCAAGGGTCAGATCCAGAGAATGGAGGGATTGCAATGCTAATTCCTTCAGAGGCCTTTCTCCAACCTTATCAAGAACCTGCCCCTGCTCCAACCTGTTGCTGAGGTAACCTGTCCCAGGAATTGCCCCTTCCTACAGGGAGTTGTTAATTACGCCCCCTTCCTGTCCAGATCACTCCAACTTGCGCCCTCCCCCCCATCTGCTTCTCACCTTTTGGCCATCCCAAGGAGCATCTCCAAGGCCTAGTCATAAAAGATAAGAGGAAGAGGGCAGGAGAACAAAGGAAGCCTAGGACATATAAAAAGGCAAAACACCCTTGCTTCTTGGGATTCCAGGATGCAAGCTATGGCCCCCTTCTCCCTCCCGGGAGAAGTCTATGTCACCCCTGTTTAAATAAACCCTGCTTTATATGCTTGCCTCGGCGTGTTTCTCTAATGTTATACTTCAACATATGAGGGAGCAGAATTAGTCATCAATAACCGGAGTATCTTTATGACAATGGATATATATATTAATCTATTAATTATGTTGTGTACAAATTATAACACTAATGTAATACCATTAGGAATACTTTTACAAAATAACCATCTAAGTGTCAGTTCCTGGATGATGAACAAGAAAAAAGTCCTGGTCCTTAAGCAGTCTGTGATTTGGTGTGCATGGGGTGTGTGAAGGCACCCATAACCAAATACTTAAGCCCATAAGGATTATGGGCATGGGTTTTGGAGTCAGAAGTTCAGACACTCCTGTGCATTTGTTATACGACCTTGAACAAATTATTTCAACTGAGTCTGAACTTTGGCTTTGTCATCTGTTAAATGGGGATAATACCTACCTTAATTTTATTGTGAAAATTAAGTGAGATGATGAACATAGAGCCCTGACACCTAGTACTGAGTGTGGAGTTTGATACAGGTTAGTAGCAGTGGTGGTTGACCTTCATTGCTTTCTTTGTGTAGCAGGAAACAAGCTACAGCCCACTCATGACAGACTGGCTTAGAGAGCCACCATGGAGATGAGGAAGAAGTATCCTTCCAGGGCGAGACAATTTCTCTGGTCAGGCAAGATTTAGCCACATCCCCAAAGTCCAGTTATCTGGATAGCCCAGTGGATTTTGGCTGCCTGGCATGTGGAAAAATCACTGAGAAGAGCGATTCTTCAGTGACATAAATTTCCCCTTAGAGTGACATAAATTTCTATTTTTGCTTTAGCTGCTTTGAGGCACAGGGGTCCAAGTGGGCTTCTTAGGGGGAAGTCTTCTTGTATTTTAGAGGGCCAGTGTACAATGCTGTTCCCACATGGGCTGGCTGACCCCAAACAGAACCCTGCTCACTGAGAAATAGCCCGGGATGACAGAGAAAGTGTCTCTCAAGCAAAGGTATGAGTGGTGCTGAAATCCAGGGAACGGTGGAGCCAGGAGTTGAGTGGGAGCTGAGTGACAGTGACATCCAAACAGGTTCCAGGCTGAGGAAGGCAGAAACTCTGCTGAAATCCAAGGTGTCGTCAAGGACTAGAAACCAGAGAGATGAGTGCACAGGACAGGAAAAGAAACATGGCTTGGGGCTGCCAAGGTGGAATTGCTGCTACCCATCCCCCGTTCTGTTTTGACACAAATGAGGAGAAATATAGTTTCTGAAAAGATGGTGGAGGAGATGTAGAATGGTTCAATTAGATGGGTTGGGCTGGTTATTTAAAGATTTAACCTAAAAATTAAAAAAATGAAAAAAGAGAAGAATTATCACAGCTACAAATAATTGAGTGCCTATTGTGGATTAGAGGTTTTAATAAATGAAGCAAAACAACAATTTTTGACATAGGAGTCTCTTTCATCCTGCTATGCACTTAAAACAGGATTTGGTTCTGGGAAAGATCCACGTGGGTCTTTGGATTAATATGGTTACAAAAATATCTCTTTGCTTACTTCCTTGCAAGTTAGGCATCAGTGTAACCGTGTTTTGCAGAAAAAGCGATTAAAGTTTAGGGGGTGTTATGATTTAGATTTGGAATGTCCCCCAAAGGCCTATGTGATAAAAGCTTGGTCCCCAACTTGGTGCTATTGGGAGGTGGTAGAAACTTGAAGAGGTGAGGCCTACTGGGAAGTCTTCTGGTTATGGGGAGCATGCCCTGTAGGGGACAGTGGGACCCTCCTCCTTCCTTTCTCTCTCTCTCTCTTTTTTTTCCAATCAGAGGATGAGTGCTTAGCTGCATTATGCACTTCCTTCCCAGGATGGGCTGCCTCACACAGGCCCCAAAGCCAGAGGGCCAACCGACCATGGGCTGAAGCCTATTCTCCACCTATTTGTCTCAGGTATTTTTTCCAGAAACAGAAAGCAAACTAACATAGAGAGATTATATATGTGGTTTGTTGGAGTCATGAGGCCCAAATTGGAATCCGTGGCCATCCAACTCCGAAGCTCACTCTGGAGCCACTCTGCCAGAATCATACAGGTGTGTTGCTGTGAACAAGGTGTGGACCATGGTTGCCGGGACTTGGATTTGAATCTGCTCAAGGGTTTACTAGCTTTGTCCTCTTGGGCTGATTATTTAACAACTAGCAGTCTGCTTTTCCCCATCTGTAAGCCAGGAGTAATAACAGCCCCTTCCTCAAAGGTTGCTCTGAGATTATGTGACAATATATGTGGGACATGTAGCATGGACCTGGCAAATGGAAGGGACCCAATAAATGTTAGTTATTATTATAATATACCATGTTGGCCTCTGAGAGGGGTACTTTGGCATCTGTCTGAGCCCGTTTCACTGCAAGCACCAGAAACATATATCCTGTCTTGGAAATGTCTCACATAATGGATTGTGTCTGTTTAACTCAGTCTGTACTGTGCTTCGAATACCAGGCATCCACAAAATGCCTTGGATGATGCTATTACCCAACTGCATGAGTGGGTTTGATAGCTTTTCCGAAGGGCTGGTATTTCAGTTGTGCAACTGTAACTGCTTCGTGGCAATAGAAAAGATTTATTTTGAGGACCCCAATCAACCCCCAGCCTTATTTCTCAAACTCCGGCTACATCACGAGATGTCAAAGTCATGCAGTATTAGCGTTTGGTCAAAGGTGCTGGTGGCATTTTGCAGATGTAATGACACATGTTGTCTAGGATGGCTTTGTGCTGCTTTCTGCCCATGCCCAGCTCACTCTTTTAAGATCCAGCTGATGGGAAAAGTCGGCTGGAAGCTCACCCAGAGGGCATGGAAGGACAAAAAAACAACAATAACAACAACAAAAAAAACCTTGCTTGTTCAACTTTGTAGGAATCTGGGGCCTTGGACTGGGTGAAAGGTGCCACACACAGTGAAGGAAAGGGCCTGGTAACCATCTCTGCTTGGACCCAAGAAGGGCCAAGTAAAAGATCTCTCATTAAAAAAAAATAAAAAAAATTAAATATACTGAATTTGCATGACTTCTGGATATGATGACTCCCCTCCCCCAAATGGGGAAACAGGAATAGGGTTAGAGGGCAGAGGGCAGAAGAAAAAGCAGGGATTTTTCTATTAATGGGTCACTTATGTCAGTGAGGTAAACCATAAATAACCATTTAAAAACTGGGCTGTGGGACCTGAAGGCTGAAGAGCTGTGTGCTTGCTGCACTTGGGGTCTCTCCCAACTGGCTGATCCTAACTTATTTTGAAGAAAATGAGTCGACCGAGGAATTTTTCATATTATAACAGCTACATCTTGTGTCCCGAAGCTCAATGTCCTCGTTCTCTATATCTTGAGGATGTAATATGTGGAGACATGAGGTTCAAACAATGATCCAGCCATGAACCTGTGCTGGGCCATAGGCAAGTTACCTGACCTCAGTTTGTTCAGCTGTAGAATGGAATTAATGAAAGAATCTACTTGCATAAGGTATGTGTAACGGAAAAGAAAAATAGCATTTTAAACCAAAACTGACAATAGTTACTTCTGCCTTTTAAGGGAGGTGGGCCTGCTTGATACCAGTAGGGAAATAGAATTTTTCTTTATGCCCTTCCCCAGAGATTGATAGAAAGTCAGGGGTGGGAGGAATTAGCATATGCTTGGGTACAAGAGCGGCTGTTTAACAGAGCACAGTGATGGTGTTGGGCTGTACCAAGGGGAGACTGGAGCTGACTGTGGGCAGAGAGGCTGGAGAGGGCTGAATTGATCTGGGGGAAATAAATAGTTCTAGGGGGATTTGGGTGGCTAGTAAAGGAAGGAAAAGAGAGAGGCGCCCCAAGCAATGTTGCAGAAGGCAGATCTTAAGGAGCTAGGAGAGCCCAGCTGTTATCTATTTACATGTTCATATATGTCAAAGAAGAGTACTTTGTGGCATGAATGAGCATTTACTAAATGGCAGTGAGTAGTCGTGTAGCAGGGCCATCTTGTTGTTCCCGTCTTGTCTCTCCTGGAGGAACAATGTCACCTTTCTTTGTGTTGTGTATATGTATGTGCATGTGCATTTATGGCTGTTGGGCTTTGGGAGCAAATGACAAAGAGGCATGTAATGGGTGCAAGTTCTGGCTCTAGAGGGTTTATTTCTGTTTCTTCTTGTTTTTTCTTCTATTTTTAAATTGGGGGCAAAAAATGCTAGCATGCATATTGGGTAAATGAGGAGTTGAGATGAGATAGTCTGGTAATTCATGGGTTAGTTATCGTTCACTAAATGTTAGAGTGTTGTATAGTAATAATCATATGAAGATAGCACTCTGTCCTAGAATGCCTGCTTTGTGGCGTTATTGTAAACTTTACATGCATGCTCACTGCAGAAAACTGGGGAAAAAATGGGAAAATAACAACCACTCCAACAAAATGATCACCACTATTAACGTTTCAACTTATGCCCCTTTTTTTTTTCCTTCCCAAGTGCACATAGATCTTTGTTCTATCTTTTCAAAATGGGATACTGTTCTATAATCTGCTTTTTAAAACTTTTAATCTTAGCAATAGACCATGAACCTTTCCCGGTGGATGAGTTGCTTCTTAAAATAGACATTCTGGTAGAAATAGCCATGCTCTGGGCAAATGATTCTTTTTTTTTTTTTTTTTAATAATTAGTGTGTGGGGGGTGATGCCTGTGGCTGTCCAAATCTGGGAGACTTGCACATTATACTTCCTTCCTGGAAAATTAGCAGGACACATGTAAAAAGCATGTCAAAAGCTCCGACCTGGATTAGATCAATGTTTTCCCAACTAATTTAACACTGGAGCCATTTATTCACATAACTCTTATTAATGTCGTAGGACTCTGGGGGAAACACCACTGTAGCCTAATGCTTCCTTAAGAGTAGGGAGCGGGTCTTGTTCGTTTTTGGTTGTTTCCACTCTGCTTTACAATTGGTTTCTTAAAGAAATTATGAAAAATGGTCTGAGCCTGACGAATCCACTTTCTAAGCAACAGCCACACACGTGTGACTCAGGGGCCAAGGGCAGAGGCTGGGGCTGCGCTCTGAAGAGTCTCTCAGTGTAAAGTTAATTGGCCCCTTTGGGGATGAACCTGTGAACTTGGCCTCGTTAGCGCCAGCTCAAAACAGCTGAGTTGCTCTATCTGGTGCCACGCAACTGTTTTCCTACCCAGATTCTCATGCTGTCCTCCAGGTGGCGATGCTGGTTTGTTGACCTTCTGAGAGCCCTAAGTGTGGGCCAAGAAAAGCCTGGAATTGAGGGGAAGCAGATGCCAGGAGGCCCAAGTTGGGGTGGAGTGATTGAAAATGGGAAGGCACTTGAGGTTTGCAGTTGACAGAAGCTGAGGCACCAACTCTCGCACTGGGTATCCAGACCCAGGCTTTAAAGAATCGTGAAGAACCAATAAACCATGTATATGCACTGCTAGCATTTATTGACCCTAAGCCATGGGACTGGAAAATATGCCAGATATTTTTATTTATTATTTCTTTTAATCCCCTGAGCAGATCATAAGGCAGGTCCTGAAGGTAGAAGTAGAAGAACTTGAAACTGAACCTTGGTTCCGAGGCCTGGTATTATATCTGAGAGCTTTGCCAGACTAAAATGAGAAGGTATTTATCAGAGATTAATAAATGAAAAAATGGCTGGGCACCATGATGCCTGCCTATAATCCTGGCAACTTGGGAGGCAGAGGCAGGAGGATCGAAAGTTCAAACCCAGCCTCAGCAACTTAGTGAGGCCCTAAGCAACTTAGTGAGACCCTGTCCCAAAATAAAAAATAAAAAGGTCTGGGGATATCTCTAAGTGAGACGCCCTGGATTCAATCCCTAGTACCAAAATAAATAAATGAAAAATAATTGGTCGGTCGGTCTCTCTCTCTCTCTCTCTCTTTCTCTCTCTCTCTCTCTCTCTCTCTCTCTCTCATTTCATTAGTACAAGATGGGCCTGATACCAGTTAATGAAATTAATATCAGGTTTTTTTTTTTTTTAGTTAGCCATCTGCTCAATAAATTGTCCCTTGGTAGCCATAGAAGATGGGTTCTAGGACCCCCTGCATATACAAAATCTATGTTTGCTCAAGTTTCTTGTGTAAAATGGCATAGTATTTACCTGTAACCTGTGCATAGCTTCCTGTTGCTTTAAATCACCTCAAGATTACTTATGACACCTAATAGAATGCAAATACTATGTAAATAGCTGTTATAGGGCTGGGGATGTGGCCCAAGCGGTAGTGCGCTCGCCTGGCACGCGTGTGGCCCGGGTTCGATCCTCAGCACCACATACAGAAACAAAGATGTTGTGTCCGCCGAAAACTAAAAAATAAATATTAAAAATTCTCTCTCTCTTTTAAAAAAAAAAAAAAAGTTCCCGGCCAGCGAGATTTGAAATATTGGCGCCCACAGGAGAGTTGGCGCCCGTGGGAACTTTAAAAAAAATAAATAAATAGTTGTTATACTATATTTTATAATTTTTGTTGTTGTACTGTTATTATTTTCAAATATTTTTGATCCATGGAAGATTGAATCCAAGGATGTGGAACCCATGGATACTGGAGGACTGACTAATTAGAGTCCTGGTCTGTAGCTGTAGATTTACAACATTCAGATCTGGGTGGTGAAGGTATTCTTTTTCAGAATTCCTATCATCTTTGGGGCTGGGATTGTGGCTCAGTGGTAGGGTGCTTGCCTAGTATGCATGAGGCCCTGAGTTCGAACCTCAGCACCACATAATTGTAAAGATATTGTATCCACCTAAAAAATAAATATAAAAAAAAATTCCTACCATCCTTTTAGTTCTGGTGGTCATTATGCAATATGAATGCAGCAAAACAGAACAATTCCATAGTGCACAGGTTAAAATTCATCTGTTCCATTCAGCAGCACTGTGTCCCCATAAAAATAGGACATGTTCACGTTGTTTCTTTAAATGCCTCTTTCCCCCAGGGAAACGTGCATTTGTTGAGGGAAGGGACAGTGCCCTTCATTTTTTCATTCATGAGATCTATCGAAGTATCTTAACAAATCATTGGTAAAGTTTAAATGAATGAGAGAATGAAAAGTGTCTCCTGTAGAAATAATATCAGAGCATGAACTTATGCAGGAACCAAGGGAATTTAGCTTAAACTAGAAGAAAGACCTCAGAGAGACATAAGAATCATCTACAAATATGCAACAAGTTGTCATATGCAGGAAATTTTAGAACAATGTTGTATCTTTTTTTTTTTTTTTTTTTTTTTTTTGCTACTGGGGATTGAACTCAGGGTGCTTAACCACTGAGCCACATCCCCAGACCTTTTTGTATTTTGTTTAGAGACAAGGTCTCACTGAGTTGCTTAGGTCCTTGCTAAGCTGCTGAGGCTGGCTTTGAACTCATGATCCTTCTGCTTCAGCCTCCTGAGCTGTTGGGATTAATGCATGGGCCATCACTGCTGGTGGTTTTTGTGTCTTCAGATAGAAAACTGGAGGAGGCCACTCTCTTTTAGAAAAAAAGAATTTAGGAACTATCTAAAAATAAAAGATGTTGCTGTCTAAAATTAAAAGGTGTTACATTTTAGTGCAGTGACCTTCCATCTTGAAGCAGAGGTGGGATGGCCATCTGTTGGGAATGTAGAGGGAGGGGGGTTCTTCACCATGGGCGAGGTTGAACATCTGACTGACTCTTGCTTTGTGCCAGCACCCGAACAGTGTGGGCCACACAGAAGGCCCTTAAATATTTGTTGAACAAATGAGTAACCATCTTCTACTAACTGAAGATTCATTCAGCAAAGACTTATTAACGGCCTCTGGCTGCAAACTAGAAGCTAAGGACAAAAGTTGGTTGGGTCCTCTGGTTCTTGGCAACAACGTGGGCAAGGTTTAGGCCAAAACCAAGAGGCAAAAGTGATCCAGACAGATGCCTGACCTTTCCTTGTTGGTCTTCCTTCTAGTATAACTCTCCTTTTTTTCTCTCTCCCTACTTTTTCTCTTTTAAAAATCTCTCCCCATTTCTAATGTCAGAATCAGGTGTGAAACAATGAAACAATGGAGTCACAGTACCGATGCTTATAGGGTATTTATTTTAACTTCTTTGAGCCACGTATATTAAATCATAAATGGGGATAAATATACCCACCTCTTAGGGCTAAGGACATGATTCAATATAGGTTTTCTTGTTTGGACCCAAATTTGATCCTGTAGTTGATGGAGGATGGTAAATGGCACCACCCTCCACCCAGCCTGAAATCCCATGATTTCCCTCCACCTACCCCTCAGTGACCATGTAGCCTTTTTTTGTTTTTTGGTATCAGGGATTGAATTCAGGAGCACTCGACCACTGAGCCACATCCCCAGCCCTATTTTGTATTTTATTTAGAGACAGGGTCTCACTGAGTTGCTTAGTGCCTCACAATTGCTGAGGCTGGCTTTGAACTCGCAATCCTTCTGTCTCAGCTTCCTGAGCTGCTGGGATTATAGGCTTGCAACACCACACCCAGCTAACTATGTTTGACATTTTTGAGAGGCTACCAAAATCTTTTTTCAAAGTGGTTGTACCATTTTACAATTTCTCTACATCCTTACCAACACTAGTTATTGTCTGTGTTTCTTAATATAGTCACCCTAGTAGGTATAAAGTGGTGCTATGTTGTGATTTTGATTTGCATTTCCCTAATTATTAATGACATGGAACGCCTTCTCATGTGCTTATTGTCCATTTGTATATCTGATGTTCTTTGCCCATTTTTAAAACTGAGTTGCCTTTTTACCATGAATTGTAAGAGTTCTTAAATTTTCTGCATACAGTTCCTTATCGGGTATATTATTTTCAGATGTTATATCCTATCTTATGGGCCTTATTTTCATTTCTGTGAGGTATACAAAAATCTTTAATTTTGAGAATAATAATTTCTTTCTTTTTTTGTTACTTGAGCTTTGATGACATATTTGAAAAACCATTGCCTAACCGAAGATCACAGAGATTGACTCCTGTATTTTCTTCTAATGTTTTGTAGATTTAGCTCTCACATTGAGGTCTACAATCCATTTTTTGGGGGAGGGGTACTGGGGATTAAACTCAGGGCCACTCAACCACCGAGCCACATCCCCAATCTTATTTTGTATTTGATTTAGAGACAGGGTCTCACTGAGTTGCTTAGTGCCTCACTGTTGCTGAGGCTGGCTTTGAACTCGGGATCCTCCTGCCTCAGCCTCTTAAGCTACTGGGTTACAGATGTGTGCCACCATGCTTGGCCCCTACAATCCATTTTGAGTTAGTTATGCATATGGTATGATGTAGAGCCACGTGATCTTTTAAAAACACAAACCAGGTTCAGAACTTCCCTGTTGAAATTCTTTACTAAATTCTACTTCTCTTAGAACAAAATCCAAGTTCCTCACTGCAAGGTCTTCTTTCTCCCCCCTTCCTGCTTTGATGTTCTTGCACTGCCATTCCCTGTACCTAAAACAAGAATGCCGGGGGATACTCTCATTCTTTAGATTTAAAAGTGCCTTCTTTATTGAGACTTTTGTAGCCACCCTATTGAAAGTAGGTTCCCTTCTGCCTCTTCTTCCCCATCACCATGCACTGGTGCACTGTAATTACCAAGGCCATGTTCACCTTGTCTACAAATTTGTTTACTTGGTTTGTGTCCCTCCCACTCATGGGAGGGCCCAGGGCCATGCCAGTCTCCTTCACCTTTATGCCTAGCACTAGTACCTAATAGGTGCTCAGTAAATATTTGTTTTAATGAGCATCACAAATGGTTCTTCTATTCACAGCATCTTTTCCCACTTTTTTTGATTTTTATTATTCTATTGCCTCCCCCGACATTGATTTTTTTGCCTGAGTTTTCTTTTATTGCTTGTTTTCCTGGGATATGAAACAATGGAGTAGAGAACTGATTTTGGCTTTTTTAAAGTTTTCTTTCTTTTCTCTCCTTATTGCTTTTAGCATGTAAGAATCAGTATCGGATTCAGCTCCTCAGCCCTCACCAATTTTTTTTTTTTTTCTGAAACTTTCTCAGTAGAAACTAAACATTGCGTTCTTTTGGTCTTTTCTTACATTTTCCTATGAGTAAGACTTTTCTGCTTAATGAAGATGCAGAATAAACCGAATTTCTTTTTTCACCTCAGAGAGCAACTGGCTGAGTGCAGGACAAGCAAACACCAATAAATACCAGGGGGTTTATCATCAACACTTTAAAAAAGTCACTAAGACTCAGGTAGGCTTTGCTGAAATTGTCATAAATTCCAAATAAATGGATTTGGAAATTGTTACAACCCTTCGGCAAACTAAATTGAATTAACCAAATTAACAAATGCTTTCTGTGTAGAAATTCTCTGAGAAGTCATCACATAATAATGTGTTCTAAAAAACTCTGCAGAATAATTTCTTCCAGGTGACTGCTTGCTTACATGGAGAGGCTGGGGCCCTTTACTTGGTGACATATCTCTGCACACATTTCTGCTTCCTATCAATTTCGCAGGATTATCATCATAAAAGAGGAACGCACCTTCATCTTAATGTTAAGCTCCACTTCCCTCCCACTGAGAGAAATGCTTTTGATGAAGACCGCAGCCGGAAACATGGTTAAAGACCCTTTCACCTGAACGGCTCATTCTGGAATTTTCTTTTCACTTTGCCATCTTGCTTATCATTCACAGATATCCAAATATCTAAGAAGTGAGCCCAAAAGATGATTGAAACTTTTGATCTGAGAAATAACTCACACATTTGTTTTGCTTTGCTCTAATCTTCAGAGCTGTGTATCACGCTGACAAGTTCTCGATTTTTAAAAAACAGATTTTTCCTTTGGGCTTTCTCCTCCTTTCATTGTGGTAATATTTTCTCCTATCTTCCATCTTCTAAAAAAAAGTAGGTGTAACAGTCTAATCAGCCTTTACCAACTTTTCTGCAAGAACAAGGCAGAAAATATGAAGATATAAATCAAGAATTGTTATTATTGTTTATGTAGTCGTGATATATGGTTCCACTGAGCTTTGAGTTTTACATGGCCACTTTGAAAACACAGAATGCTGCTCAGGCACAAGCGATTTGTTTCTGAGCCCTGGGCTTGGATATTTCTAATAAATATTATTCTGCCTCTGATTTTATGATATCAATAAGATACCCAAGCAATAAAATATTTTCAGATTCCTGGTATTAAGTCCACATTGTCAAAGAAAGATAATGACTCTAAACTTCAGGTACAGTAGGTAGACAAGACATTAGGCACAAAATAGCTAAATTTTTGTAAATCATTAAAATGATGATGATCGTTTTATGCATGGGGAAAAGTCTCAAAGGATGTCTATAAACATATTAAGCTGTTATTTCTAGATAGAGAAATTATAGATGGTTTTAATTTTCTTTTTTTTGCTTATTTATATTAATTTTTCTCACTGTGAATATATATTACTTTTGAGATGAATAAGACCCTTTTCAAAGAATATACATAGGAAGAGTTGATAAAACTAACTATAAAAATAGAATGAGTAACATTAATGGAAAACAGGGGTGGCTTCTGAAGCTGACTATCTTCCGGTCATTTCTGAGTTCATACTGTGCACATTCTCTGTTGGCTTTGATGAAAGTGCTGACTACCTATTGTCCACCCACATCCCTGTATCTGAGCCAGATCAATATATCTATCCAATTTCTAGATCCAGGAGAAGCAAGAGCAGATTTACTTTCCCATGAGAAAAAGGCTCCTCATTTCATTCCCGACTGGCTCCCACTCCAATCCCATTTCTACCTGCCTCCGGATTCCTGGCTTTTTCTCCTGTCTGAAGCCCTGTGGTTCCCTCAGGGCACTCTTAAGGCTTGGTGTGAACTCAACTTTGCAGCTCTGAAGAACTCAGACTTCAAAGACCCATGACATAGCCACCTTACCCTCCCCCTCTACATGCCTCCCTCCCTTACTCCCTGGTCCAAAGACTGTCAAGGAGAACAGACTGAAAGGCCCCTCTTTATTAGGATAACCCACTCTCTTGCCTCTTAATGCCTCATCTTGCCATTCAATTTGGGAACTTATGTCAAGTGGCAGAGAAAGTTGGACCCAAAGACACACTATGGCAGCGTTTGGAGGAGTGGTCTCAGGTCAAACATCTGGGAGACGTTCAGGTACATGAACCAGAATGGCCACATCCATGACTTGTGCGTGGTATTTGTCCTGATTGATTGGTACCCATACCTTATCAGTTGTTAAATATTTTGATGTTCGCAGAGTAAAATTTTAGTGTTGTAGATGGTCAGTGTTTACAAAAGACCTGAACTTGTGTGTGATTTAGTGTTAGCCTTTTGCCTCCTGCAAGCCTTGGTTTACACTTTGGGAAAATGGGGATACTAATACTGCCTTTTCCACTTCAAAGAGTTACTGTGATGATCAAATTGTCATTGTGGATGAAGAAGTTCTCTATAAACTGTGAGAGATTGTGCACAGCAAGGTATGATGATAGAAATGATCAATAATGATGATAACCGTGCTCCTGGTGAAGGTCAAGGTGATAAGGATAATAAAGAATAAAAAGAAGACAAACTTGGGAGCATCATGGACTATGCTTTTCTAGTTCAATATGCTCCTGACATTGCTCCCTGGCCCGCAATTCATAGTAACAGTTAGACAGAAGCAATAAAAACTGGCAACATCAACCTTCTCTGCTTTATGCCGTTTTAGCTCCCAGGTTGTTCACTGGCCAAGCGCTGATAGGTGCTTCCCTTTGTTTGTGGGCATCCATTCCCTGATTTATGTAGCATCCTGGCTGGAAACCCTTCTGTCCCATAATTCCCAACACCTGGGACAGCTCTTGATGTTCATTTAATGATCTGCTAGGACCCAGAGCCAGCAGAATAGAAATGTGGGATTGTCCTGCTGGGTTCTTGTACCCCCTACACTGCCTAGTCTGAGCAGGATTCTCACGAGCCTCCTTCTGAAACGTGCTCCTGATCTCCCAACCCATTTGGCAAGAAGGAGCTATTAAATGTGGCCAGACAGAGTTAGTAATTGGCTCCCTTTCTCTCTCCCTCCCTTTTTCTCTTTTTGTCTGGCTTGTTTATCCCCTACCCACCCCGCTTTATGAAGACTCTAGGTCTTCATCAAGTAGGATTCTTCCCGTGGATCTTGACAAGAGTCCTTGCCCACGTGGAAAGGGGAAAAAGAGTACCATTGAGTCTGTTCCAACAGAGGAAGCACACGGTCATAGAGTAGTTGGCTCCTAGAATTCATTCAGAGCAAGGGGTTTAACCTCAGGGTAGCAGAGAGGTCTAGCTCCTGTGGTTTTGAGGGAGAAATATGCTCTAGAAGGAGTTGCCTTTCCCTTTGTTAATGGTACGGGTCAAGGCACTTCCTGCAGAGGAGGCTCCCTCCTTGTGAGGCTTTTCTGTCCCTTGAGGTATTATAAATGACCTCTGGAATCCTCTCCTCCTCTTTTCCATGTACTTTGGAATCAAGTCTTTAAAAATTATACAGCAAATATGGTAGTGGGGGCGGGAGGAGATCTGAGGAAAGAGGACTTAAGAGTCATAAAGCCCCCTCGTATATAAGGAGAAAAGAGGGCCTTAGGGTGGGAGGGGCTTTTTCCAGTGGCCCCAGATTCAACTTTTTTTTTGTTGTTTTTGGTGGTGCCAGGAGTTGAACCCAGGGCCTTGTGCATGCTAGGCAAGCACTCTACCAACTGAGCTGTATCTTGAGTCCTATATATGATGTCTAAATGAACTTAAGATGCAGACACAAAGACACACCGACAGAATTCAACCATTAAAACATTACGATTTCCCTTTGATCCCACTTTTATGTTTCTTCACTTGTAAAGAGCCCCTTGACCTCTGAGAGGCCCTGGACATGATCATGGAGCACTTGGGCTGTTAGAAGGTGTCCATTTATGGGAGGACTTATCCTACTTGGTTGTTCTATTGGCCATCTCGACAGTTCTAGAAGGTTGGGACTATTATCAGCTCCACTGCACTGAGGGAGAAATTGAGGCTCTCCTGAAGGCCCCGTGGCTAGAAAGTAGTGAGGCTAGGGTACAAATTCCATCCCTCCATTGCTGGCAACGCAGAGCATCTAAGGTGCACTGGGCACTGAGATCACCTTCCTGGCGGCCTCACCCCCCTCTTCCCGGGCTCCTCCTTGGGCCCCTCCTGGGCTGGTACTGCAGGAGCTATCAGGAGCTTAGGATTCTGTCTGAGCTAAAATCCTCCTAAACTCCCTTCTGAGAGAGTCCAGGACATCTCACGCCTTGATTACCCCAGGTGACATCCTGTTTAAGTTGGTCTGACCTCCCTGAGCTCATTTCTTTGTTCTGGTCACCTCTGCTACCATCAAAAATAACAGGTTGCTGATAAGCTGGCCCTTCGCTCCCCTGCGCAGATGGGTGGACCCTGAATCTGCACTCAGAGCAGGCCTCTCAAATTTAAAAAGCCCTTGTGCTCTGTATTTTGACAGGTTGAAAAATCCAATCCATTTATTTTGAAAACCCATTAAGCCCAGCCAATATGGGATATTTAGAAAGGCCAGAACTTTGCTTTTGGTCAGAAGGTCAGTGCTGTCATAAAATAACAGCTAAAGGAAGCGAAACAAAACATATTTTATTGTAGGGCTATAATTCCCAAACATTCTTTAAAAATATACTTTCAGTTAAAATAAGACAAAACAAAAACATACCACATTGAATTGCCGGAAATTGCCACCGCTCTAAACTCTTTGTTCAGGGGATTTATTCAATTTTGCATCTCCATTTCTCCGACCTGCTGCAGTCACGTAGTAAATGCTCAATAAATGTCTGATGAATCAGTCTCAAAATGGTTTTTTTTTTGCTATTTAACATTTGTTCTTGGTCTTAGTTTCTCTTGTTCCCAGTGGCAGTTAAATTATCTCAAGAAAAGAACATATGATTTTAGGGCTCTGGGGTTTTGGAAAGTGAGTTTTAGGAGAAGTGATTTTGACTCTTCTTGGCATCTTGAATTATTTTATTGACGAAACAGATAACAAAGGTTTTATGATCAGATTCTCGAAAGGTAACTCATTTGATCCTTTCACCTTGTGAAGGCGGCATGGGAGATGTGACTATTTTAATGTTATCTTTAAGAAGGGTGCATAGGTATCGACTATTACTTAAAAGGAAATAACATTATTAGGTCATCCCAAATATGTGAGATGTTCAGGAGATGGAACTAAACATTCTTTTGTTTGTCCAACAAGTCATTTTTTAATCTATATAATGTCCTTCTCTGATAGCTATCTAGATGTTGATGTCCTTTTTGTATTCCCCCTTTTTCTTTTCCTATATTACACAATCTCTTGGATCTTTTCTACCCCATCCCTCCAAGGTCCATCCTGGAGAATCACCAAAAGATTCTCAAAGCTCTAAGCAGGACTTCTGTGTTTGCCATGATTGGATGGATGAGGACAGGTCCTTATTATGATTATGCATCCAAAGTTTCTTTTTGTAGCCATGGGGAACATATTTATGACCTGAGACCAGAGCTAACTCTTAAAAAAAAACTTTTTTTTTTTTTTTTTAGTTGTGGGTGGACACAATACCTTTATATTATTTATTTATATGTGGTGCTGAAAATCAAACCCAGTGCCTCACGTGCTAGGCGAGTGCTTTGCTGCTGAGCCACAACCCCAGCCACACACTCCCTCTCCAGAGCTAACTCTTGGAGTCTTGAGGTAGAGCCAATGATTAGAGCCCCTTTTCTCTGCCTTAATTATGAAACAACTCAGAAATAAGACTAGCTAGCAATCTGATGGAGGTGATAGTTAGCCAGGAAGAAAACAAATATTGGAAAACACAGCTTGCAGCTGTAGGTGAACAGTATTCTGAATGTGGAATCCCAGAATTAGGCAGACTTACCCATGCTGGGCTGGGGTAGGCTGCCCTCATCAGAGCTTACCTCATGTCCCCTGGGAGCATGCAGGACCCAGAGGGAAGGGGTGAGGAAGGCACTCTGGGTTAGGATTAGGGTTAGGGTTAGGGTTAGGGTTAGGGTTAGGGTTAGGGTTCAGGGTTCAGGGTTTGGGGTTTGGGGTTAGGGGTTAGGGTTAGGGTTAGGGTTGAGTTGGGTTAGGTTAGGGTTAGGGTTAGGGTTAGGGTTAGGGTTAGGGTTTGCCAGTTTCTCCTGCCAAACCCACCAATCATAAGGTACTATTCCCCATTGGGAGAGGGATGAGTGAAGGATCAGGAGAGGCCAGGAATGTTGCCTTTATAGAGTCTGTTCTAATGAAGAGTCATCAAGAAGGGAGTAAGTATCTTCCCTTAATACATCATATTTTATTGACCCATATCATGTTTTAAAAGTTGATTTACCAGGTAATGTTAAAAAAAAAAGGTATTTTACATACAATCAGAATCTAGGAATTTTCTTGAAAAGCCAGAATGATCTATCAGCACTGAGCTGGCTTCCTTGTATGGCACTGAATCTTGGAACTGAGCTGCAGGTGTGAGTACTGTATCCTACCTAGTCACATCTCCCATGCCGCCTTCACAAGTCCCTATTGTGTGGACAGTCATGACTCTTACTCATTTCTCTTACCTGCCTGGTCTTTCCAGATGTTTTAGTTTGTTTCCTCTGATTTACTCATTTGAGTCTAGGGGTGAATACAAACCTACAGGATCTACAAACCTGCCTCTCGTTAATATTGCCTACTCCTACTTATCTTTGTCTCCTTTTGACTCATTATTAACAAAGCCTCCATCTTTATTTTTATCTTACAAGAACTCCTCTTTCATTTCAGAGGCTTTGTGTTGGAGAAAATAAAGGAGATGAGGGAAAAAGAAAATCCGGACCTAATAGTCTATTAAACAAATGAAGAAACTGAAGCTGGGAGGTTAGGAGCTGGTCAAGGTGCATTGCAGGAGGAGGACACCATGAGGTCCTTGGACACCCTCTGCACTGCACTGCACCTGTGTGCCTTTCTGCTTTTCCGGGCGCCACTGATCCAGATGAGCAACAGATTGCACGTCTGAGTGTGAGCTTCTGAGATACACTTGGCCTTCCTGGGATGACAAATTAGGCAGAGGCTCTAAACAGACCCCTCCCACAGATGACAGGAGCAGTAATAATGAGAGGAGGAGGTCAAGAGCCTGTTTTTTCAACATGGCTGCCACCCATCTTCTGTTTCTTCTGCAGTGCAACGGGCGTAATTTAGGAAGGAGCAAGTGGTATGAAAGAATCAGACCTTGTTCAATTTTCCCCTGTGGTCCCCCCCCCATCTGTAGGGTGTACTTATTTTTAAAAAATACTTTTTTAGTTGTAGGTGGACACAATACCTTCATTTTATTTATTCACTTTTACATGGTGCCACAGATAGGACCCAGTGCCTCATGCGTGCTAGGCAAGCGCTTTAGCACAGAGCCACAACCCCAGCCCCTGTAGGATGTTCTTATATTTTCTTCTAAGTGTTGACATAAATTAGAGGGAAAGGTGATTACTGGGACGGATGGATGGATGGACAGATGTGTAGACCGATGATTAATCTCAGAGGGTTTCACAGTACTCCTCCATGTGTTTGCAGCAGAAAACACTTTGTTTGTTTTTGGAGTCCTACTTCTAACACTTAAAGTTCCAAGTATCAAGGCTGAAAAAACAGAGATACCATACCTCGAATAAGAAGGAAGTACCACAGAGATTAACAGCATGGGCTTTGGACTCATTTGCGCCTTATTAACATCTTGGAGCTTCTGTTTCTTCATGTATAAAATGATAATAATAGTCCCTTTCTCAAAGATGGTTGCTGTTAGAATTAACTGAAATAATTTTGGGACGATACTAATAATCAGTGCCTGGAAGATAGGAAGTACTCGGGAAATGATAATTAATTCATTGGAAAGATTTCTGTTTTATATGAACGCCTATTACATGCTCAGTTATAGCCCAGGAATTAGCTTTGTGTTTGTGGGTACTAACAATTTGAGGGGATGGGCATCTGCAGAACATGGTTATGATATAAAGTATAAGGATCTTCCATGGAACCATGATTAAGCATCCTGATATACATTCTGGTGGTTGGTTGGAAGAGGAGAGTGCTCCTCTGGCTGAAGCCATGCAAAAAGAACAAGGCAGTCATGTTTGTGCTGTTTCTGGCCACAGTAAAAGAGCAGATGGGTGGAACTGTCACTGCTTGTCAAGTTCTTTCCAATCCATATCCATGGAATTTTTCCTAAGAAGCAGACACTGCACTAAGTACTTTTGATTGAGTTCTGCCACTTGCTGGCTCTCTTACGTGGCTTAGTCACATAAAGCTCTCTGGGCCTCAGTTTTCCATTATAAAATAGAAAGAATTCTATTCATCTCATTTGTAATGTGATGCTAATGGCACTGCAAACACGAAAGGTCCCTGTAAATAATAAAGCACTGTAAGAATAAAAGTTTCAATTGTTGGTGGCTTCTTACCTGGAAGCCATAGTAGACTGTTTAAACCACTAAGCTAAAAGCTAAATCTGCTAAAAATCCTCAAGGGGTTCTCTTGCCTTATCATGCGAGCTGGGTGAGGTGACCCATGCTGTTAGTCCCAGCAATTTGGGAGGCTGAGGCAGAAGGATGGCTTGAGCCCAGGAGTTTAAGACCAGGCTGGGCAACTTAGCAAAACCCTGTCTTAAAATAAAATCATCCAAGCCTCTTACCATTGCCCACTCCACCTTACACAACCCAGCCCTGGGTGCCCATGCCAGATTCCTCTCTAACCCTCTCCTGTGTGTTAACTGCCTTCCAATCACACTGGCCCTCTGTTCCCCGAGGGCTAATCCATTCCTGTCTCAGTGCCTTTGTATGTACTTTCTGTCCCTTGAGAGTTGAGTCTTGACCATGGCTGGCTCTCTGTTTTCCTTCAGGTCTTCTCTGGGAGGCCATCCTCTGGAAGAGGCTGTTTTGGGCCACAGGATCTAAGTATTGCCTACACCTCTGGCAGCCCCCACTCTCCAGCCTCTCTCTCATCTCATTCCGTTTTCCCCTCAGGGATTATCACTATTGAAACATGCTTCATCATTTATTATGTACTTGTTCATTGGCTGTTTCTCTCCCTCTCTGTGTGAAAGTTCCTTCCGGAAGGATTTGGTGTGTCATGGTCACTGTTCTACCGGTGTCTCAAACAGTGCCTGACACCGAGGTGCTCTGTAAATATTATTGGTCAAGTTTAGCTGCAATTCAGCCAACCCCAGACACCTTTCGATAGAAGCCAAATGTGTTCCATCCATGGGAAAAAATATTTACAAGTCCCCACAGAGTTCTAAACTAGGAGAGCGCTGAATTCTATTGCTTTCATTTAACTCCTGCTACATATTAAGAATCACGAATACTAAGTCAGAATATGACTGTGAAGGAGCCACGTTGGGCCTGTCTGCTGTGATACCAGTCAAGGCAAAAGACATCCGGCTCCTAGTCGTGAAGACTGACACGATGGGGGCAATTGGCATTTAAGAGGAAACTAGTGGGCGTCAAGTGGGACTCTTGCGGCAACAAAGCCAAGGGGGGGGGGCATGAAAGCCTTCGCTGGAATTGGCAGGTGGTGGCTGTTTAGTGAGGTAATTTGTGCCTGGCTAGCCCAGCCCACAGAGATGCCTGCCGCAGGGAGGTGTTGGCAGATCCATGATGCCCTGTGGCTCTGCAAACTGCTGCTGCTGCTTAATGAACCAGTCAGCCATTAAAGTGCCTCCCACACCATGGCAGCATGTGCGAGTGGAGCAGCTGAAGGAACATACTGGAGAGCAGGGGAGCTGAGGCTTGACCAGAGTCCTCCACCCCAGCTCTTTGACCTCAATTCCAAACACTGGCCTCTTGTTCACTCTGGCTGCAGATGCCCTGGCGGCCTGGCTCTTTCTTCCTCAACCTGCCAGACCCATAGCTACCTCCGGGTCTTTGTACTGGCTGTGCCCTCTGCCTGGAACTCTCTCCCCTCAGACCTTTGCCTGGCTAGTTTCCTTGATTTCATCCTTGTCTTGGCCTCAGGGTGGTAAGCTTGGAGAGACCTTCTCTAGCCACCCACTGCAAAAAGAGCACCTGCCCCTCTAACCAAACCTAAGTTCCTTTCCTTTATTTATTTTTCTTTCAAATAAGCTTGATAGTTTTTTTTCTCATTATTTGTTTATGTGCTTATTGGCTGGTCCTACCCCCCTTCTAGACCCCCTAGTCTAGTGCAAGTTTTTGCAGAGTGGGAAACATGTTGGTCTTGCTTTGTGCTGTATCCCTCTTAGAACCAGGCCCAAGTCAGAAGATAAGTGACAACAAGTATTAACTGACTTTGTTGAATGAATGAATGGTACAGGGCAGGAGGGGCTGGACTATGGAGGACCCTGGATACCAGAGGTGGGTGCAAATCTGCAGGGGCCCAGGGTGTGCAGGAATGATGGCAGTAGGTATCGAAGCAGGGAAGGCTGGAGATGAAGAGAGCATTTAAAGAGGCCCCAGGAATGTTGCATCTCATGTTAAATGTTTTTGTTTCCTGTAGGAAAAGCACACAAGATTTTGGTGATTGTCACTCTTGAAATTATTTACTTACAAACACATTTCTTTTACATATATCTGTAACGACTCAATAATCATTATGCATGCTCAGAAATTCTTTCAAAGTGATAAAAAAAGAACCTATTTTCTATTAAGGTGAAATTTTATAAAGTTTGGCAAATTAGTTTTTTTCAGCATTGTCTGAACATTTATTTATTTATTTATTTATTTTTAAATTTAAGATTTATTTAGGTGTAGATGAACACACAGTATCTTTATTTATTCTTATGTGGTTCGAGGATTGAACCCAGTGCCTCACACATGCAAGGCAAGCGCTCTACCACTGAGCTGCAGCCCCAGTCCTGTCTGAACATTTATTAATGTCAATTCTTCTTTTCATGTTTGGTGTCAGCTAAAACACACCTTTTGAGACCTAAAACATTACCCTGGGCCCCCGCAAAGAACTTCTGGCCCTGGGCCTGGTACTCGAAGCCCCTGATGGCTGGCAAGACCTGGAGATGGAGGAGCTGGGTCAGGATGATTCTGACTGTGAGTGGTCAGGGGGGTCTGCAGCTATGGAAGTCCTTCAGTTGATGCTGCCTCCACCCAGAGGGAAGAGCTGAGGATCTGGCAGTGGGGATCAGCAGCAGGAGCGAAAAGAGGAAGGGGAACCCCGAAGAGTACAAATAATGTCAAAATCTAAGAGATCAGAGAAATTCAGGGAGGCTGGCAGGATGCTTACCTTCAGCTCCCAGGGGTGTGTGGCCGGGAGGGAAGATGATGGGTTGAGTTTGGGATAGGTTGAAAAGAGCTGGGCATCATTTTCCTTATCTGTAAGGGAGGGAAATTAGTTAGGACTTACCTAAGAAACAGAACCAGTAGGAGATAGATAGCTATAGACAAGAGAGACATATGGAGATATAGAGATTATATACCCATTGTGTGTGTGTGTATGTGTGTGTGTGTGTGTGTGTGGACAGAGAGAGAGCGAGAGGGCAAACACACAGGTCAGAGGGAATTATTTTATACAATTATACAAGTTTGGAAATTGACGAGTCCCATGACCTGCAGTCAACAAGGTGGAGACACAGGAGAGCCAATGGTGTGAGTTCCAGTGTGAGTGTCAAGACCCGACACCAGGGTTGCTAATGGTGTGGTTCCAGTCCAAATGCTGGAGAAAAATCCACGACCCAGTTTGAAGGCAGTCAGCAGGAAGAGTTCTCTGTCCTTCTCAGGAGGGTTTATATCTTTGGCCTGTTGAGGCCTTCAATGGATTGGCTGAGGCCCATTGCATGGGAGAGGGATATCTGCTTTACTTAGTCTGCTTTAACCAGTTCATACATCAATCTCATAAAAAAAAAAAACCAAAACCCTCAGAGACATATTCAGAAACCAATTTTATCCACCCTACTCCCCCACCCCAGGGGAATTTGTAAGTTCTCTTACTCATCAAACAAGGAGAAAAATACCCATCTTTCCTACTACCCGGGGCTTTCTAGGATCAAAAGATTATGCATGTGAAAACATATAAATTCTAGAGAGTAACATGGATATAAACTTCATTCAGCCTATTAATCATAGTAACAAGCAACATGGCCAACACATGCATGAACTCCTGCACCATCAAAATTTATCAAATACCCACCATGTTCTGAGACTATTCCAGACACTCTGGGAAACATGGGAAATGAGTGAATTAGACACACACCATCTCCTTGGGGGCTTTCTCAGCAAAACCCTTGCTGATTCCCACAACCTCATAGGATCCTTTGTGAATAGCTCCTTCAGAACTTTGTCTCTTTTCTTCAGAACACTTCATTTGATTTGTTGTTCTGTACACTTTTCAATACTTATTGGATTGATAAATGTTTCCAACACTTAGAGATCTTAAATTCTGTCAGAGCAGGAATCTGTCTGGTTTTGCTCACTGTAATACCCCATGCCTACTACCACAGCATCTGTTACACAGTGGGAACTCAGAAGCAAGTTGTTGAATAAGTAAATGGATGGATGGATGGGTGAATGGGTGGATGATTGGATAGATGGATGGATAGATTTTTTTCTAAGTGCCCAGGATATAAAAAGTAACTTAAGGTTAAGTTACCAAAGTAACTTAAGGCACTAATGTGTGTGATAGTAATGATTGCTTAATATGACCATAAACCAAGGGATTTGAACTGCAATTCTCATTAGGTAGCAACATAAAGTCAGGCTTTCTCTTTGAACTTGGTGTGATAGAGTCTAAAGATCATTCTCAGAGGCAGCTAACTGTTAGATTCAAAGAAGGGTGTGGGAGGGCCTCTGGGCTCAAATAGAGGGCATCAAAGACCAGAGTATTCCTTTCCAGATCCCTTTCCAGTTGCTCACACAACCTGGCCTGAGAGATTAGTGCTCCTCTTCCTGTGGCTCCCTGAAGCCTCTACCCAGTTGTTATCTGGCCCAACCTTCTGGCCTTGGAGGAGCAGAGCCACGGCCCTACCTCTGAGAGCCCCTGCATCTTTCTATCAAAGCTCCGTCCAGTACGTTTGATGAAGGAAATGTTCCACCCATCAAGGGGCACTGGGGTGGGCTTGGTCTCCAGAACTAGCTCCCATAAGTCACCTCCAACTGATTGTCAGAGGAGCGGAGATTCCTCCATAATAAAACACATGAAACTCTCAAAGCATTTGTAGTTGGACACAATACCTTTATTTTATTTATCTATTTATTTTTTGTGTGTGGTGCTGAGGATTGAACCCAGCGCCTTTCAAGTGCTAGGTGCTGAGAAAGTTGGATGAGTCTTCTGATTTCTTTGATCTTGCTCATCCTTCCATGAAATTGATGGGTGGGGACAGGCTCCAATGAGAATGGCCAACTTCAGGAAAGGACACTCTCAAAAATTCTGAGTGGAGCTGAGCACAGTGGCACACACCTGTAATTCCAATGACTCAGGAGGTTGAGGCAGGAGAATCTCAAGTTTGAGGCCAGCCTCAGCAATTTATTGAGGCCCTAAGCACCTTAGTGAGGCCCTATATCAAAATAAAAAAATAAAAAAAAAAGCACTGGACATCCACAAGACTGGGATCCTAACAGCCAAATGACTTCTCATCATGCAAAATTGATCTCCTTAGGGGCTGGGGTTATGGCTCAGCGGTAGAATGCTCACCTAGCACTTGCAAGGCACTGGGTTCAATCCTCAGCACCACACAAAAAAATAAATAGATAAAATAAAGGTATTGTGTCCATCTACAACTAAAAATTTTAAAAAAAAATAGTCCTCCTACTTCTGCTTTCTTTCCCCAATCCTTTCTACTAGGGCAGAAAAACTAAAGAGTTTAAAAGAGAGATTTCTACCAAGAAAATTCATCAGAATGGGCTCAACACAGAACAGCAACACAAAAGGCCTAAATCAGAGGAAATTACCCTGCTTGGGTACTATTTGCAAATCACTTCAAGAGAGTCTTCCGGCAGAGCCAGGGCCAATTTTAAAACACCCACATCCTCTGGGCCTCGCCCTCCTCCCCAAAGGTTATTGGGGCCTCGCTCAGGCAAAAATCCCTTCGCCCTCATTTGCATTGTTCTCTGGAGGGGAAAGTGAGCTAGCCCCCTGAGAGCTGCCCTGAGAGGACCGGCAGAGTCACCCCTCATTCTGCTCGACCAGGCGTGACTTGGTGGGAAGGTGATCTCGGGGTCTGAATCGAGTCAAATTAATTAGTCAGCTGCCCCCCCCCCCCAGAGAATGTAGACATTTGACCCTTCACAAGAAAATGAGAATGCCCCACCCAGTGACAAGAAATGAGGGCGCTGGTCACCAAAGGAAAATAGGAAAGTGGGAAGAGTAGCAGTAACACACCAGCTTTGACCCTGAACTCTGGGCAGCAGAGTCGCCCCCGGCTGCCATCTTTAGTCAACCAATGGAGATTCCATGAGGCCCTCTAACTGTGGGAAAGTGGCCTTCCAACTGCATCCAGAGCGCCACAAAGAATTTTTGTGGGGCTAGGTCATTTTCTCCAGTGTTTCTCTAGGCCCTGAAAAGCAGGTTACGATGAGGATCCTGAATGTCCCAGGTACAATCCAGAGGCCACACTGTATTCACTTGTTCTAACTCCTTCTTCCCTGGAACCCCCTCGTGAAGACTGGGTGTGTGTTCTAGGCTGCAGAAGTCCTGCTCAATCCCAGGGTTCATTCAACACCAGGGTCTTGGGGATGGCCCACATAGTCAGGACCTTTCTTTAGCAGGAGGATGAAAATAATTTTTACCTCCATGAAATTTCAAAACCAAACGGAATGTGCATGGCTCTTCTTGGCCTCCCCACCCCCCCAGGCTGCTGAGAATGACTTTGCAACACGAGGGCGATTCGTCATTAGAACAACAAGGCCGGCCGCAGCATGGCTCTGGTCTTATCAGAGAAGTTGGCCGAGCTGGATTCTATTAATTGCTGAATGCTGTTGGGTTTGGCAGATACAGGAAGCAGTTTACATGGCTACATAGTGCCCCGGCTCGCAGCCTCTCTGAAACGGTATTATTGTAGTGGGATAATTGTGATTAGGGACAGTTCCCCGAGGAAGACCAGGCCTTTGATGATTGAGTCACTTCCTCTCCACTCCACTTCAGTGTGATAGTGTGGCTCAGCCCATAGTCACAGGCACCCTTTGCTGGCCAGAGAGTCCCAAGTCCCACAGCAAGGTTCTCAAATGGGCAATCAGAGCCTCCCAGGATTATGGGAGAAATGGAGGGAGAAATGGAGCACCCTCCTACATGTCTCATATGAGCAATCCAAAGTGTGTCCCCAACGCCAAGACAGCATGTGCTTTGGAATTAAGGAGACCAGGCCCTGCATTCGCTGGCTGTGTGATTCTGGGAAGTTCATTCTTTGAGTCTCCCCATTTATCAAGTGGGGAGGATCAGAGACTATGAGGATTGAATGGAATTAGTTTAATGTGCATAAACATTTAATAAATAGTGGTTCTTCTTCTTCTTATTGGTGGCATTGCTACTGTTAACGACTCCCTCCTGTTTTCCCCAAAGCAAGTCTACCGAGGGCTGGATCAGGTTGACTCTACTCGGAGGAGGGCAGGGGAAGGATGAGGCTGGCTGGCCATGAAGCCTGGGGTGAGGAGTAGGTCCCAGTCTCGGCTTCCTTAGAGGCCATTCCCTGGGCCAGAGCTCCCACAAACAGAACCCCTTTCCCTGGTCACAGGCTTGGCATGCCTTTCCATACCGCTGGGTGCTGCCGTGGCCCACCCACTCTACCCAAGGCTGTTTTTATCCAGAAACAGCCCCTCAATGAACTATCCTGAATCATGCTTATCTTAGCTTCTGTTGTGCTTCTGGGAAAAAAAACACCCTCTGTGCACAAGGGTGGGAACAATCTTTGCCCAAACAAAGGACTCCACCCTGTTACAGGAACTGGCAAGTGGGCCCTGCAACTGCCTACAGATGGGAATGGGGGTGGGGAGGCCGAGAGGAGCTGGTCTGCCTGTGTGGCTCAAGAGTCAGATGTCTTGGGTTCACACCTGCTACCTACCAGTTGTATGCTCTTAGGAAAGCCACTTTTCTTCTCAGAGCCTCAGTTTCTTAATTGGTAAATGGAAATTAAAATCTCTCTCTCAGAGCCACGGTGACTAGGATGAAATTAGATATGTATGCAAAACACTCAGTGTGGTCTCACCCAAATAGAAAATAATAATGGTAGCCCCAGTAGGGAAGTTGGGTAGGCCTAGGGGAACCCTGATGCCACCAACAGGCTCTTGGCTCCAGAAAGGGCAGATCTCTCACTGCCCCAGAAATGCTCCTGGACCTAACAGTCCCTAAAGCACTGTTGCCAGGTCAGGGTCCCTACACATTGGGAATATCCAACAGCTGTCTTTAAGGACAGAGACCCTGTGTATTTTGTTCACCACTATATATTCAGTAGCGGTGTGTTCATTTTTATTTTTTATGGCCACTGTAAAAATCGATCACAAATTTAGCAGCTTAAAAGAACACGAGTTTATTTTCTTACAAAAGTATTTGGCTTCTGGAACTGAAATGGATCTCATGGGGCTGAAACTAAGGTATAAGAGGCTGCACTCTTCTGAAGTCCCTGGGAGGCAGGCTAGAGGTTGCCCAAGTTCCTTGGCTCATGGCCCCTTCCTCCACCTTCAAAGTCAGCAATGTTCCATCTTCAGGTCTGACTTTAATGCTCAGTTATAAGCACCCTTGTCCAGGAGATTCTCCCAGCTCAAGGTCAGCTGAGTAGCAGCCTTAATTCCATCTCTCCATGTAATCTTCCTTTGCTATATAGCACAGCACATCCATGGGTTCTGTGGATTAGGGCATTTTGGGGGAGCATTATTTCACTCACCACACCCAGAATGAAGGAAAATGGATAAAAATCAGATAATAGCACTGACGAAGCATCTAATTTTGGACAGAACTTCCTGCTAAAGAAGACCACAGAATCTTACAGTCTCCCCTTAAGACACAAAGGGTCACTTGTGAGAATGGTAATGAGCACAAAGATTGCAACAGAGAGAGAGAGAGAGTGTGCTACTAACAGGGCTCACAGACCCTGAGGGGGTCAAGTGTCTGGTCAGTGGTCAGCACATCATAGTATTTATTCAGCAAATACTTGAGTTTCAACTAGGTGCTAATTGACAAGGAGGCAGAGATGAGTGAGGTGACAATTCCTGCCTTCTAGAAACTTCAAGATTCTTAACCCCTCTGTGACCAGTTCCCTTATTTTAAAATGGGAATAATAATAGTACCTGTATGGTGGGATCATCTAAAATGGGAATAATAATAGTACCTGTATGGTGGGATCATCAGGAGGATTACATGCTGTAGCATACATATGCACAGAGCTTAGAACAGTGGTATATTGCCAAGCAAGTTCAATGAATGTTCTTGTCCCCCTCTTTTTCTCAGTCTTAACATAGCAAGCAAAGAATTAGGGATATTCTAGAAGATACCAGAAACTTACAGTTTTGGCACCTAATGGTCTCTGGTAGAAATGCTCATTTGAAGGTACAGTTATCTTATTTTCTTTTTTCTTTTTTTGAGTACCGGGAATTGAAGCCAGGGGTACTCAACCACTAAGCCACATCCCCAGCCCGTTTTTAAATATTTTATTTTGGGACAGGGTCTTGCTAAGTTGCTAAGGGCCTCACTAAGTTGCTGAGGCTGTCTTTGGACTCCTGGTCTTGCCTCAGCCTCCAGAGCTACTGGGTTTACAGGTGTGTGCCACTGTGCCTGGCTGGAGGTGGGATTTTCTATTTCCAAATTTCTCAAGGTAGGGAAAAAGACAGTTGTTACTCTGCTGTTGTCTTCATGCAGATTTCCTGAAGGCCCATGCACACAGACAGATCCAGGGGCACAGTTTGAACCGAGTAGCTCAGACTTGCCTCAGGAAGACCAAACTTTGGGGTTATTGTTCACAGGCCCCTGGAGCTGGCCTCTGGGGGTGGGATCAGAGGAGCCAGGAGTGCTTAGGGGCGTGAGTCCTGGTTTCCCTGGGGAAAGGTTCCTTTTGGCCACTGCAATCTTTCACCAAATGGATCTAGAGACACTGGTCTGGATATGAGGGGCCCCAAGGCTCATTCTTAAACCCAGTGCTAATGGTTGAGCAAATGCCTCTGTTATCACTGGATTTGCTTAAAGCGTTTTCTCCTCTGAGGTATAGCAATTGCTCTCAGATCAGACAGGAAGTCCTATTGCTCGAAAGGAGCCAGAGTTATCAAGAGAAAACACATCAGCGCCCGTCCTCTCGGGAAGGGAATCGTGAGTCATCAACAAGTAATCAACGAGGCTCCTCTCCAGCTGGCCCAGGGGCTTTTGTTCAGATGGGACAGGTCAGGGAAAGTTTGAGCAGGCAGTGGTTTTAAAGGGTGGGGGCAGCCTCAGGACTTTGTCTTCATATTTTCCTCTCCAGAGAACAAGCTCTCCTCAGGACAGGGAGCTAACACTGGCAAACTGTCCTGAAGCCATCGGACAAATCTGATGCCATCACTCTCTCCTACTCAAAACCCATCCACGGCACCCCCTTTACCTTCGGATCAAGTCCAATTCTTTATTGTGGTGGACAAGGCCCTTCATCACCTGGAGTTGGGGGCCCACCTCTTGCTCCTCTTTTGTCTGTCATGCGTCCTATCTGGCACTATCCTGACCTATCTGGCACTTTCCTGTACCTTTAGTGCCCTTGATCCCATTTCTACACGGTACCGTGTGCTGGTCTGAGATGAGCACAGGAGATCAGAGGTGCAGACACGAGAGAAAAGTCCTGCAGAAATTGAGAAAGGAACGAGGCAGGATCTGAGTGTGACAAATTTCTCCAAGCCAGCCCCCCAAACCCCAGCAGCTAATCTCAGTGTGTATTCTTGTGCTAGACTGCACGCTTCCCACGGACAGGAGAAATTTCTGAGACTGCAACATCTCAGATAATATTGAAGGTAATTATGATCAGACGGAAAGGCAGTATGTAGGAAATGCCACCACTGACAAGTGGTACATTGAGCATGTACTAAAGATGTTCTGGGCCTTATTCGATCTCCAAAATGCCTCTATGAGAGAGGGACTAGGGGTCTGTTTTATGAATGAGAAAGTGAAGCCTCACTGAGATGGCCATGTGTCCAGGGTTCCACAGTTAGACGTGGTGGACCAGAAACCCAAGTCCAGGTTCTTCTGACCCAGACCCATCTGGACGTTCCTACGTGTGAACACGTTCATGGGAGCTGCAGGGCTTGGGGGTGGGGTGCTCGGGGGCTCTGGGAAGGGCCTCTTTTGTTTGGCTTCACTTCAAACAAAGACGACAGGAGGAAAACTAAAGCCCCTGACTTCCCTTCTCTGTAGACCAAAGCCAGGCCCAAAATAGTAGAGACAGGAAGCATTTGATCCCAAAGTGTCAAGTGAACATAAACATCCTGCCAACTCTGCCATCAGGGAGTGCCCGAGAGCAGCTGCCCTGCAGGGGCTGGTCAAGAGTTCACCCACCGGCCAGTGAGCTGTCAGACCCTTGGAGGCCACCATAGGTCTTGGGTCTGTCGGCATGTCGAACATCAGAGCATCCAGGAAGTACAGAGATTAGGGTGACCAAAGGGATGCGTCCTACAGATCTCTAACTACAGGAGGTCTCCAGACCTAGCTCTGTGTTTGCTCAGAGGCCACACATTGCTTGGCTGCTGCAGACCACAGGGTGCAGCAGGGGAACTCTGAGGTTTGGCTTAAGGTCTCCCTGGTAGCCTTGCTGAACCTTTCTTCATCTACAGGACAGTCTAAGGTGCTTCCACTTACCCCTTCTTTCTTTGTGACTCACAGTCAGGCCTATGTCATGGTCTGAGGCTCTCTCAGATCTTCGACTCTCTGAGTTCCCCACGGGCCTTTCCCCTCATTACATCCGTACACGTCCAATCCCCTCTTAGCATCTGCTTCTTAGGAGAGGAAGACTAAGTCGGAGAACAGCGAGTAATTGCCTCATTTTATATTTCAGAAAAACCTGAGCTCAGAGAGGCAAAGGGATTTTTCTGAGGTCACACTGTGAATTCCTGCAGGGCAGGAAATGGGTCTCCCAGTTTGTAGATGAGCTTTTATTTCCTTTATATCGTATGTGTTTGGAATGGGAGGGTACAGAAGCAATGACACTTGTGTGAGAATTTCTTCAAAACAGGTTGCTCACACATTCTCTCCCAGCTTCCTCTAGCTGGAAAGCCCCACCAGTAAAGACTGTGTCTCTCTTATTCACCCATCTGTCCCAGACACTCTGGTTTTCAAAGCTGGGGCCCTTAATCACACTGTATGCCTGGCATAATTGTGAGAGCACCATTTAGATGACAGAGGTTACTATTGCTTCTGCAACTGGGACCAGGGTGATATAGATAGATACCAGCAAAGGTGTGTGGGAGGCAGATCACAAGATGGCTAGGAATAGGTGGGAATCTTCCCAGTCAGAGAAAATGGAGCAGCAGCGTTTGCCCAGGGCCCCTACCTTATTGGAGCCTACGCTGACCTGTCAGTTAAGAAGCCTCCTGCTAATTTCTTCTGCACCTGGCCAGGAGGAGCTGGGTGGCTTCACAGCTTCCATCATGTTAATTGCCACCGTCTCCCCAGTGACGCTGAGCTTGGTTCCTGATAAGGTGCTTCCTTAATAGTCTCCCATTTCCCAGCTGACGCTGGAAAATAGGCCTGACAAGGAGGTGTGTTACCCGCAGGGAGCAGGCCGAGCTGTCACAACCAGTCTCCCAGCCTGAACCATGGATAGTGTTCAGGCAACCCTTGTTCCCCTGAAAGCGTTCATCTGGCACATTGGCTGTTTGTCAGGCAGTTCTTCTCTCTAACGTTGCACGGTCCACGGCCCTGGCGCCAGATCCTTCCTTTTCCCACAAAGCACTGAAGGGGAGTTTGCAAATTCTGGACAGCATAGGCTTTCTCTCTTTGGGACAAAACAAGAATGATGAGGTTTGTATTTGTCAGCATCACATTGTAATTAGCGACAGTTTGGGTTATGGTTTGCTGGTTGCGAGCAACAGAAATCAACTGTGTGGACGTAAGCAAAGGAAGATATAATGGAAAGTCTGTTTGGAACTCAGTAGTGAGGCTAGATCAGCACCAGCCAAGCTTCTCAGAACTCAAGGTCAAGGGAGAGGACATTGATTGTGTCTAGTTCCAGTCACTTATTTCCCCTCTGGCCAAAGGGAGACAGGACAGTGAAATGGTCTGTATCTAAAGCAGGTGAGTGAGGCACCCGAAGAGGAGGGTGTGGGGGCAGATGAGGCAAAAATAATGGAGTTCACTGGTAGACGAACTGGGGCTAGAGGCCCCAAAGGAGGTGTCTGGTCCAGTATATGCTGAATCAGACCCTCTCTGCTAGCCCTGTATGAGAAGTGAAAGTTAGGACCTATGCAAAGTTCTCCACAGTGGACACACACGTGTTTAGTAAGTGATAGCTGTAGCATTAGTGCTCAAATTACTGCCTTTGTCACCTAATTTTAAACATTAGGCAGTTAAAGCACCTGGCAGAAGGCTGGATGCATGACCCAATTACTGTCTTGAAATCCATGAAGAATCCTCTAAGTGTTGTGACCAACACCTTTTTTTTTCCCTCTCTTAAGACTGCTGCTAATTTTAACAGGTAATGGGAACAACCTGAGATTTTTAAAAAAATATTTATTTAGTTGTAGATGAACACACAGTACCTTTATTTAATTCGATGTGGTGCTGAGGATTGAACCCAGTGCCTCACACACACACACACACACACACACACACACACACACACACAAGGCAAGCGCTTTACCTCTGAGCTACAGCCTCAGCCCCACAACCTGAGATTTTTGAAGAACTTTTAGCTTCTGGAAATGCTACAGAAGAGTACTATGGGCCCTATTTTGGACAGGTACTGGGTAACAAGACAGAATTTCATGGGCATGGGAGACATTAGCCCTCTCTCATCACCACTGTACAGAATCTGCTCATTGACCTACCTGGATCATGCGCTGGACCACCTGCACCTTGAAGAAGGAGGGCAGTGGCTGGCTATCTGTTCATTGCTGTCTCCTTTGGGACCAGCATAGGCAATGACACGTGGATAGGTTCAGAAAATATTTTCTGAATGAACAAATGAATGAATGACACCAGACTGACAACCTAAGGGTTATAGTCGCTGCCCCACATCTCCCTGATGATCAGAGTAAAAAGTCTCTAGGTGGCTTGTTTGGGTCTATGAGGGGACCTCCTAAGGTTTCCTTTGGGAAAGCCTTGTAATGCTTATCAAAGTAGAAAGAGAGAGAGAGAATGGAGAAGGCAGCAGGGAAATTCATGATTCAGAGGTGAGGCCTGGAGGAAAGGAAATGGCAGGGGGGTGGGGGGTGGTTGGTTAACAGGAAATTCCTGTGAGGACCCAAGGGTGGGACCGTAGACAGGAACTTCATTTCGTTCTGGTCTGGAAAAGCTGACCAGGGTCCCCTTCTGACTCAAATGTCTATAGGGCGGAGGGAGGGAGGCTGACCCTCTACAATGCTTCCTACCCTCCCCCACCATGTTAAATAGCAAAACTGGACACGTGGAGGGTAGTTGCTGACTAAGGCGGGTTGAAGAGTAACTGCTTTAGGAATTCAGATGAGTAGGAGACCATGTGGCCAGAGGTGTCTTTGAGGATAAAAATTGGAGTCCGGTTGACCTTATCTGATGGGAGAGATCTGGATTCATGCAGAGAAAGGAGCACAGGCAGGGGACAGAAACTGGACAAGGCCCACAAAAGTGGGAAAAAACGGTATGGTCTTCTGCTGCCAGAAGTTCCTGACAAAGTCAGTAAGAGTAGTCATGGAAAAGGGGGACAGGGATGCTGGTCAAGCCAAGGAGAGCCCTTGACAACAAGCTCAATTATTGTTTCTAATTACACACACACACACACACACACACACACACACACACACACATCTCTATCTATATGTATAAAATTTGCATGTGAATGAGTGTTGTGCTGTTTGAATAATTCTGTCCACTACCCACAATGGCAGAAGGCTTAAAGATGTAGGTGCTCCCGCCCACTCCATGAGCAGCTCTCTCCTCAGTGTCTTTAGGATGAAAAGCTATTTGTGAATTGCCTTCTAGAACTTTGGCAGAGAAGATGGCCAAGCTAAGACAAAATATGCCAGAGCTCCTGGGCCATTCAACATCTATAGTTGGTGAAGACCTCCAGAGATGTCTCTCCTATCGGCCAACAATGGGGTTCGGCCAAGTGGGTTAACCTTGTAAGTCAAGTAAAACAGGCCACTTCCCTTGGATAAAGTTTTAGGGATGTTGAGAAGCTCCCTGCCTCCAAACTGTCCACCCTGTCCCTTGAGCCTGTTGGATAATGTCTGAAATTCCATAATGAAAGCTTCATCTCTTAGCTAGAAGCTGTGATCACTAACATTTAAAGCTGTTATCGGATCATAACACCCAACTATAAATGAAGAATCTGAAAGCAGGTTTTGATAGGGAGGCCGGAGAGGGAAAGAAAGAAGTAATCTGAGCACTGGAGATGGAAGATGATCAGGGGCACATAAAGTGGTGGAGAGAGCAAGGAGAAGAGGAGCTGGCATTGCCACAAACTTGGCCAAAGGCAATTTTGCTGAGTTCTAGCAACGAATCCTAACCCCAGCCAGACTGTCCGGTTATTAACAGAAACGTTTCACTCCGGTCTGATTATGGCATCGGCCAGATGATTTAAATGACTGCATTAGGCTGCTAAATCCATAATCATTGGCCTCTCCAGCACATACGGGAGCCTGGCTAATCTTAACATTAGCAGGTTGCAGTGCCTCGTGGAGGGCTGCCCGCTCCAGAGTGACTGATACTGTTCTCAAGATCTCGAGGAGGCCCAGGGAGCAGGAGGATGGAAGTGCTCATTCTTATTATAAAATCCCCTGAGAACAGCAGGCTGTTTAAAGGATCAGTGTGTGGGCCATTTTTCTTCTGAGGAACTTGCCTTACAGTCTCATGCTGCATATTTCCCAGTCATAATAGTTTGGAGAAAAATATTGCTAAATGGCTGCATAAACAATTTTAATTGGCCTGGGCTCCCAAAATGTGCTATTTTTGTTCTGCTGCCAAGCTTGCTTTTTTTACTAGCTAATTATGCCCAACATTTAACTTTCGGCAAAAAAACAGGAAATAGGGCATTCATTACTCGAGTGACAACTTTTCAACAAGCCCACATTTCAACATCCATTGTGTAATTTCCTCTCCCTAGCTTACAGTTAGTTGTTCCATCAGGCCTTTGGAAACAAACAGCTCCTTCAGTGGGGGCTGGTAGGAGCTTTGTTCAGTTCCAAATGCCTGCCTATCTCCACCCCAGGCAGAGGGACTGACTCCCCTGGGCCACCAGTGTTCACAGGGTGGGTCTCCTACCTTGTTTATTTCTTTGCAGAAATTCCCCAACTAGGATTTCTGCTGACCTCACTTTGCTGCCAGATTGGGCTTCACCATCAGGAGCTGGGCTGTGCCTCTTGTTTAGGCAGCACCCCAAGGCTCCTGCGAATTTAGGTAACTTGCAGAGGGACACCCGTTTGTCCCCTGAGGATCAGAAAAGACAGTCACCCCCAATGTGTTAGGCATTTACTCTTAGAAAGTGTTGTAAAGCCATGTCTATTGTATGATTCACTTTTAATTTATTATATTTCAAAATGTATTGCAAAGTATATCCCATATGCATGAAAAGCACATGGGTCATTAAATATACAGCTCAATGAGTTATGAAGCAAACACTGGGTGATTCCCGTCTAGGTCAAGAATAGATTATCAGCAGCTTCCCAGAAGGCCCCCTCATGCCTACCCAATCACTCCTTCACCCAGCTCCACCAAAATAAGTTCTGTGCTGAGTTCTAATACTATGGTTTCATTTTAGGTATTTAAACTTTATATAAATGGAACTACATAATAATGTGAGTATATATATATATATATTTAATGTGGGTCTTCTTTTGTTCTACTTTGTCTTGTTGCTTGCTTGAAGTTGCACCTCACCCACTGTCATTACTACAGAGAGTTCTCCACATGAATGTAACTCAGGTTAGCAATATTATTATAAAGGGCAACATGGGTGGTTTCCAACTTGTGGCCATTATGAATGATGCTACTCTGAGTCTTCCTCTGTGTGTGTCTGTTAGTGCCATCACACACACATTTATGCTGAGTATCAACCAGGCGCAGGCTGCTGGGTTATACGTCGCTGGTGTATGTGTTTGGTTTATAACTCAAACCAAAATATTCTCAAAGTGGTATACATAAGTGGCCATTGCTCTACTTCCTCACCAACACTTTCTACGGTTCATCTTTTTAATTTCAGCAGGTGCTGAGTGTTATCTCAGTGTGGTTTTTATTGGCTTGTCCTGGATAGTTAATGAGAATGAGCACTTATTCGTGAGTGGATTTAGAATAAGATGAAGACCGAAGTTGAAAAGTAGTTGAAATCAGGAAAATGATACTTCGATGGGAGAGGAGATAGCCTAAGCTTTTATTCCTGACATTCTGGTATTGATCAACAAGGAGTTATTGAACCCTCGTGGCACACTTACAATTGTGCTGGGTAGTGTGGAAGAATCAAAAAAGCTCACCACCATATACACAATTAGTATCTTGCTTATTTAAGCTATAAATCATCCACATCCATCCACATCATTAAGTACCCTACAATCTTACCCCCCCCTTTTTTTTGATGGTTCTAGGGATCCAACCCAGGGCCTCAGGAAAGCTAGGCAAGTGGGGCTGGGGATGTGGCTCAAGCGGTAGTGCGCTCGCCTGGCATGCGTGCAGCCCGGGTTCGATCCTCAGCACCACATGCAAACAAAGATGTTGTGTCCGCCAAGAATTAAAAAATAAATATTAAAAATCTCTCTCTCTCTCTCTCTCTCTCTCTCTCTCTCTCTCTCTCTCTCCTTAAAAAAATATTTTTTTTTAAAAAAAGAAAGCTAGGAAAGTGTTTAACTATCCAGTGTAACTGTTGACTGTAGATGAAACCCCTAGCTAAGCCACAGATCCATGAGAAAAATGTTAATTGTTACATGTCACCAATGCTTTGTGGTTGTCTTACAGTATGATTGTGGCTAGATGATGCATACTGTGGTGGCTATGTTAATGGATGCCATACTAACCATTAGGTCATGAAATGTTGGGTGGACTTGGGCATAAGTTGGCCTCAGCACAGCAAAATGTCAAGCTGCCACTTAGGAAAGTTTCTGTTTTCTGAAGCATGTAAGATCTATGCTCCCAGAGTATATGGGGACACAATTTCATTTAAACAGCAGCCTTGTACCACTGGACCACTCAGGAATAGTGTGATGCCATCACCTTTACTGAATGAAGTTTAAAGGGATTGGGAGAAATAAAGTTTCATTTTGGTCACTCTGTGTCATGTTATTCATGTACTGATTATACTGGTTGGGTTGGATTTCCATCCTTTACAACCCAAAGAGTCTGGGTTCCATGGGTAGGAGCATGGAATCCCACCATTGACCCATTAAAGAACATGGTCTTTCTACAACTGGCATGAGACTGAGAAGACACATTAGGGACAGGCTGGTTCTTCTCTATGTCATCCTCCTCATTGCCTGGAGAGGACCTTCTCCCAGAGCTGGCCCATGCGTAGACCAAAGGAGGCAATGTCTCTCTGCAACAAGCCTGCTTTTCATCTTTAGATTCCTACTGGCATTTCTGCTACCCCCTGCTGTATACATCCACTAAACATGCTTCGTGTGCTTGACCCTTTTCTTATTCTTTTATGCCTTTCTATTTCACTTATATATCGCCATGTAACTAATTACTCCCAACTTAGAAGCATAAAAGAGCCACCTTTTTTTCTTCTGTTTGTGTACTCTACAGGCCAGGTATTTGGAGAGGACACGGCAGGATGGCTTATCATTTCTCTTGAATGTCTGGGGCTTCAACTGGGAAGATTTGAATGGCAGGGACTGGCATCATCTGGGAGCTTCTTCATTCTCATGTGCCTGGTACCTGGACTGGGTTAGGCTCAATCAGGACTGTTGACAGGATGTTCACAGTCCAGTGGCCTGAGGATAGTTAGACTTTTTTTTTTTTCTTGGTGGCTCAGTGCTTCAAGAATGGATGATCTAGCATTCTTCACAGAATTGGAAAACATACTTCTTAAATTCATTTGGAAGAATAAGAGACCTAGAATAACCAGAGCAATATTAAGCAAGAAAAGAAAAGCTGGAGGCATCACAACACCTAATCTGAAATTATAGTATAGAGCTATAATAATAAAAACAGCATGGTTTCGGCATCAAAATAGACATGAAGACCAATGGAACAGAATAGAAGACACAGAGACAAATCCACGTACTTATAGCTATCTGATATTTGAGAAGGGTACCAAAAATGTATTGTGGTGAAAAGGCAGCCTTTTAAACAAATGCTGCTGGGAGACTGGATAGCTATATGTAGAAAAGTAGAACCAGACCCCCATCTCTCACTCTGCACAAAACTCAAATTGGAATGGATCAAAGACTTAGGAATTAGACCAGAAACTTGACAACTGCTAGAAGAAAACATAGGGTTAACATTCCACTACATAGGTGCTAAGATGGACTGCCTAACAAGACCCACAAAGCTCAAGAAATAAAATCAAGAATCAATTAGTGGGATGCCATCAAATTAAAATGCTTCTGCCCAGCAAAGGAAATGATTAAGAGCATGAAGAGAGAGCCTGAACGGGAGAAAATATAGACCAGCTACTCCTTTGATAGGTGATTAAAATCCAGAATATACAAATAACTAAAAAAAAAAAAAAAGTAACACCAAAACCCAAATAACCCAACCATTAAATAGGCAAAAGAACTAAACAGAAACTTCTCAAAAGAAAAAAAAAAAGATAATGGCCAATAAAGATATGAAAAAATGTTCAACATCTCTACCAATTAAGGAGATACAAATCAAAACTATACTAAGATTTCATCTCGCTCGAGTCAGAATGACAACGATCAAGAATACAAACAATAATAAATGCTGGTGAGGTTGTGGGGGGAAAGGTACACTTGTACATTGTTGGTGGGAATGCAGACCAGTGCAACCACTCTAGAAAGCAGTATGGAGATTCCTCAGAAAACTAGGGATGGAACCACCATATGACCCAGCTATCCACTCCTTGATATTTTCCCCAAAGATCTAATATCAGCATACTACAGTGATACTGCCATTTCAGTGTTCATAGGAGCACAATTCACAATAGCCAAGTTAAGGAATTAATTAATTAAACTCAATAGATGAATGGATTTAAAAATTGTGGTATATTATATATACAATGATGTTGTACCCCATCATAAAAAAGAATGGAATTTTGGCATTTGCAGGTAAATGGATGAAAAATGGAGAATATCATACTAAAAGAAATAAGCCAAATACAGAAACTCAAAGGTTGAATGTTTTCTTTCAGATGTGGAAGCTAGAGTAAAATACAGGAAAGGGGGAGGGAAGGATAGGATAACATAAAGATAAAGGGAAGATCAGTAGTGTGGAAGGAGATTGAGAGACAAGAGTGGAGGGATGGGTTAGGGGAGGCAATGCAGAATGAATTCTTTAAAAAATAAAGTTATGAGTCTGGTGAGGTGGTGCACACCATAATCCCAGCGACTTGGGAGGCGGAGGCAGGAGGATCACAAGTTCAAAGCCAGCCTCAGCAATGTAGAGAGGCCCTAAGCAACTTAGCGAGATCCTGTCTCAAAAAAAAAAAAAATCTTGTTACGTGCATTATAAATATACAACAGGGAACTTAGAGCTGGGGTTGTGGCTCAGTGGTAGAGCACTTGCCTCACACGTGGGGGGCACTAGGTTCAATTCTCAGCACCATATATAAATAAATAAATAAAATAAAGGTCCATCAACAACTAAAAATTTAAAAAATATATAACAGGGAACTTCACCTTTATACATAGGTAGAAAGAACCAACCAAATATAAATTAATAAGCGAGCAAAAGGAGGTCTAGTAGAATAGATGAGGAGATGGGAGGGAAATGGGGGGGGAGGAGGAGTGGGAAAAAGGAGGGGTCATAAACTAAAATTGAATTTCAAGCATGTATGAGTTTTTCAGGATGAATCCAACTACTATGTAAAAAAATAAAACTTAATTAAAAAAAAGAATGGATGATCTAGAAATACAAGGTGAGTTCTGTAATCTTTCATGACTCTTTTTTGGAGTATACATTCACCTCCCCCATACTCTAAGAGAAGCACAGGTTGCCCAGATGCCCAGATTCAAAGGGAGGGGATATATCATTCCTCTCTCTCTCTCTCTCTCTCTCTCTCTCTCTCTCTCTCTCTCTCCTCTCTCTCTCTTTCCCTCCTCTCTCCCTCCCTCCCTCCCTCCCTTCCTTCCTTTCTTCTTTTTTTCCTGATACTGGGGATGGAACGCAGGGGTTCTTTACCAGTGAACTACATCCCCATCCCTTTGTGTTTTTATTTTGAGACAAGGTTTTGCTAAGTTGCCCAGGCTTGCCGGATCCTCCTGTTTCAGTCTCCCAAGTCGCTGGGATTACAGGTGTGCACTACGGAGCCCAGCCTTAGACCTCATTTCTTGATGGGACAATTATTAAAGAATTTGCAGCTGCTTTAAAACTGCCATGCATTACATTTATCTTGCAGTTTTCCTAATTGCTAAGACTATTTCCTTTGTGTAAGAATCTTTCCAATGGAAAAACAATAAATAATTCAAGATAACTTAGGGGCAAAAATAAATAAATAAAAGACAGACAATTATAAGGACACAATATTATCTGACAAAGCACTCCAAAAATGTCACTGTAGTCCTATTTTCTGCTCAGTGCTGGTGGGTGCTAAGGAGTTGGTAAGGCAAATTCACCCTTGCTGTTGTATTAGCACACCTGGGCAGTGATACCAGAGATCTGAAGCTTCCAGGGAGGGGCTGGGACACTATGGTAAGCCTGTCACTGAGCGTAAGCCACAAGTATAGGCTGGTTGTGTCTCCCCAGGATGAAGGCTAGAAGATGGGGATCTAGGGAAGGCAGCTTGCAGCTGTACCCTCCATAGCTGAACATGTGGGAATTTATGCTAGGTCTTAGATATGTCTTCCTCTCTCTGACCTTCAGGTTGATCCTTGCTGTCCCTAGCCTGGCAGACTCAGACTTCAGTGACCCTCTCAAGTGTGCCCCGCACTGTGGCAGTGAACAAGACATTCAAGATCCTGATGACATCTCCCCCGCCCCCCCCCCCCAACCTGGGACCCAGCAGCCCGGATTCTGCCAGCTACATTCTGAGTGACTTTGGACATGTATGCAGTTCTCTCTGGGACTCAGTTTCTCCATCAGTCAAATCAGGGCTTCAACCTTGAAGGACCCTTCAGAACACACAGAAGACAGATGATTCTGGCACACCAGGCTCTCCTAAAATTTCAATCCTCAACCTCAAGTTTATTTTCTGTCTTTTGCCTTACCGCTGGCTGGCTTACTCGCGCTGTAATTTATTTAACTGAGCCATGCTGAGCAGTTTGGAACTGAGTTTGCATGAATCACTGTCCATAAAATCAAGTTAAGTGGATTTCATTCCACTCAGCGCACCTGTGTATATATGTGAGGCGAAGAAGCTGGATTTTCTTGGCTCTTCCAGACCACTGTTAGAATTGCTTCTGTACTGATATAGCATTCACCCTGTATTTATAGTCCATTGTTATAACAGCTTCCTTCAGAGAACTGAAAGTAAAGTGTTGGAAGCAATTTCTCCTACAGATCATTTTATATAGCTGTCCTGTTTCCCTATCTAGCTGCAAAAACTGACATTGATTTCCTCTATTTTATCAGAGTTGGCAAATATCAGATTCAACTCCATTCAGTCATTCCACAGATTTTTATTGCATGTTACGTGAAGTCAGACTGAGCTAGGGACAGGGGTGAAGGTTAATGGGGAGTGTCATAGTATTCAAAGACCCTAGAAATGGTGTGAGGTGTTAAGTAACAACGCAGGGGTTAAACAATGCGAGAGAAATGTTGCTAGGCAGAAAATGGAATATTCGGATGTGTTGAGTGAAGGGAGAAGTCAAGCAAGGTGTGCGATCTGGAGAGGATTATGGAGAGTTTGGGAAGGATGTTGAGCGCGAGAGGGTGATTTCTGTTTGGACCACTGCCATTGCCTCCCCCCTTCCCATCCCCTTCTGACAATCTGCACAAAAATCATTTCAGTTCACCATTTTTGTAAAAGGATAGGATGGGGAGCGGGGGAAGTGAGTGGAGATGAGCATTTATGGGAAGAAATGCCCGAAGGGTCTGCTCTGGTGCTTGTGAAAATATATTTGGGAGCCAGTGTGAAGGATTATAAAGGGATTTATTTCATTTTGTAACATAGCCAAAAGCACAGACAGGCTATGACTAAAATGGTGGTTCAGGGGACTGGCTATTTGTATCTTTGTGCTTATTTTCTATCTTGATAGAAAATGTGCAATCTTTACTCTGCCACGGAATAAATATTTCACAGTTTCCGGACTGACTTCGAGTGGTTTTGCAAATTCTATTCCATTTATCCATCTGGGTCTCTGAAAGACATACTGGGTGTGGAGAAAGGGTGTTTTGGGGCCTCTCCCCGCTAAGGACACGACATTTATAGTCCCATCATTCTTTTGAGAAAATCAATTACTTTCAAGAACTAAGTTTTGAGTGTACCTGTGTTAAGGTTTGGATGTGAGGTGTCCCCCCAAGAGCTCACATGTAAGACAATACAAGAAAGTTCAGAGGAGAAATGATCGGGTTGTAAGAGTCTTAACCCAATTAGTGAATAATCCTCTGATTGGGATTAACTGAGTGGTAATTGAAGTGGTAGGGTGTGGTGGAGGAGGCCCTGGGAATTGGGGCGTGGTTTTAGGTATTTGTTTGTATCTGGCACTTGGAGTCTCTCTCTCTCTCTCTCTCTCTCTCTCTCTCTCTCTCTCTCTCTCTCTCTCTCTCTCTCTGCTTTCTGATCACCATGTGAGCTGTTCCTCTGCTACACTCTTCCACCATGATGCTCAGACTCACATGGAGCCCCAGTGAATGGTGCTGGACTTCTATGCACTGAGACCTCTGAAACTGTGAGTCCCCAATAAACTTTTGGTCCTCTAATATTGTCTGGTCAGGTCTTTCATTGCAGCAGCGGAAAAAAACTAATTAAAACAAACTATTCAGGATAAAAAAATGTGGCATATATACACAATGGAATTTTACTCAGCAATAAAAGAGAATAAAATCGTGGCATTTGCAGGTAAACAGATGGCATTGGAGAGGATAATGCTAAGTGAAGTTAGCCAATCCCCCCCCCCCAAACAAATGCCCAATGTTTTCTCTAATATAAGGAAGATGACTCATAGTGGAGTAGGGAGGGGGAGCATGGGAGGAATAGATTAATTCTAGATAGGGAAGAGGGGTGGGAGGGGAAGGAAGGGGGCAGGGGATTAGCAAGAATGGTGGAATGTGAGGGACATCATTATCCAAAGTACATGTATGAAGACACGAATTGGGTGTCAACATACTTTTTATACAGAGATATGAAGAATTGTGGTATATCTGTGTAATAAGAATTGTAATGCTTCCACTATTATTTTTTTTTTTTAAAAAATCAATAAAAAAGAAACCTACTCATATCCACAATTCAAGAAAAATTTGATTTGCTTCATGGATTCTGTTGGTTGTGTTATTTTGGGATGGAGATGTCCATGTATCTCCAGGAACCATGAGGGAAGTTTGAATGCCCCAGTGGCACTTCAGGCTGGATAGACTCTACCAAGAAACCCTGGAAGTTCCACTTCTGTCCTGGAAGAAGAATGTAATTCTAATGGGCAGTGCTGTCCAATGGAAGTATAACGGAAGTGCAGAAATTTCTAGTAGCCACATAAAAAGTAAAAAGGGGGGATTTATTTAAATAATATATTTATTTGACTCACTACTTCTGAAATATTTTTATTTCAACCTATAATCAATATAAATCATGATTAGTGAGCCACTTTTACATGCTTTTTTTTTTTCATACTGGGTCTTCAAAGTCTGGCATCTGCTTTACACCCTAGCAAATTTCTGTTTAGACTAGCCATATATGAAGTGCTCAATAGCCACACGGGACTGATGACCACTGTATTAGATGACAAGGTCTAGAGTTCTCTATCAGTCCTGCCTCTTGAACTTGGAGCCTTGGAAGGTATCTTGTTTTCACCTTCATTGGCTATGAAGAACCCAATCTTTAGATCTGGCTACAGAGAGCTCTCTATTTAGCCCTCCAACTATATAATTGTCTCCATTACTCTCAGAGATGGTATCTGGTAAATTTACAGGGCTTCAGGTGTATATATATATATATATATATACCACATTTACACCTGTCCATGTCTCATGTGCTGGTCCTTTCTGTACTTCCTTTACCCTTTCAAAACTTACTTTTCCAGGACTCCCTTCCCCTCAGGGCCTTACCCTTAGGGTTTAAGTAATAATGATGATGATGATGATAATAATAAATAATAGCTATTAGACAAAATATACTTCTTAATAAAACATAGCCATTATGCAGCTATTTCTCATCCCCCTTCCTCCCCCTGTCCCTGCTAATCACTCATCTGCCTTGTGTCTTTATGGATTTGCCTTATCTGGAGATGTCATCTAAATTAGATTATCCAGCATGTGACCTTTTTGTCTCTGGCTTCTTCACTTCACTTAATGTTTTTGATGTTCATCCATGTGGTAGCCTCTATCAGTCCTTCATTCCTTTTTATTGCTGAATAATATTCTTCTACACAGATATACCAGATTTCATTTTTCTGTTTGTCTTTCCATGAACATTTGGGTTGTTTCCACCCTTTGATTACTGTGAACAGCGATGCTATGAATATAATATACATTTTTTTTCAATGCCTATTTTACTTCTTTCGGGCAAATATCTAGGAGTAGCTTTGTTGGCCATATGGTAGTTCTATTTTTAATTTTGTGAGGAATGGCCAGTGTGGCCAAACCATTTTATATTTTCACCAGCCATGTGGTATGGTTCCAATCAATTTCTCTATATTCTTGCCAACTCCTTATCCCCTCCTCCTTTTTAAAATTTTGTTATAGCCACACTAGTGGATGTGAAGAGGCATCTCATTATGGGTTCATAGAAAATTAATATATCTTACTTTTTAGAGCTGTTTTAGGCTCACAGAAAAATTAAGCAGAAAACACAAAGAGTTCCCACACACCCCTCTCCTGACACATGCACCCTCACTTTTTTTCCACTACGGACATGTTGCATCACAGAGGTGCATCTGTTACATCAGGGGACCATCAAAACATTATCACCCCAAATCCCCAGTTTACATTAGGTCCGTGCTCAGTGTTGTACATTCCACAGGTTTTGACAAATGGGTAATGACATGTCGATACCATTATGGTATCCTAGTCTGAATGAGTAATTTCACGGCCCTAAAAATCCTATGCCTTGCCTCCTTGTGGTTTTGATTTGCATTTCTCTAATGACTAATGGCACTCAGCATCAGTCTCGTGGTTTTTAGACAGGGCCTTGAGAACCCCCTGAGGGCCCACCCTGGTGAGGAAGAGGGGAGTGCTGAGCAGGTGGCAATGATATTCGAGACCCCCCCGCCTTTGGTCTGATGGTCCTGCTGTTCCATCCACTCTCATCTGTTGCTATCCACTGCTCATGAAATATTCCATTAGAGCGAAGGGTCCTGAGGCTAACATAAGTTTGTCAGTCATTTGTCTGGTCTTCTGTCATCTGCATCTCCACTTGGCTAGTGTCTTGAGACTGAGTAATTTCCCAACTCATCAGTGGAATCCAAGTTTGACTCCTTTCCCATTCTGTTTCAGTTATCTCTCCCTGTTAGTAATGACATCATCACCTGTCATGGGAATAATGACAATTACCACGTCTTAAACACTTATGCTGTGGCAGGGGCCATGGTAAGCACTGTCAGCTACTCCTCAATGCGTCTATGAGGTTCATGTCATTAGGAGGCAAGTTCACATGCACAATAGAAATCTTTGGCCTGGGCAGCAAAAGCCCTCTCCAATCTTATACCTGCCCCTCTTCCACTCGCTAACTCTACTCCAGCCTCAGATGGTCCTCCTGTTCTGTGTGGAGGCCGGGGTATTCCCACTTCGAGGCCTGCTCAGTGCTCCGCTCTCCTGTCCCCCTTCATGATGAACTCTTACACTGTCTAGTTTCCAATAACAGATCACTGGGTTTTCATGAAACTAAGTCAGTTGCTCAAGGTCACACCTTCCCCTGTTCATATGCTCATTCATTTAAAAAAAAAGTTTTTAAACCTCTATTTTGGGCAAGGCACTGGAATAAGTATTATGTGAGATAAAAAGAAAAAAACTCCTCAAGGGTTGCAGATTAGTGGGAGAGGGAGACGAAAACACAAGTTTCTATCATATACTTGACCCTTGAATAACATAGGAATTAAGGGTGCCAACAGCAACCTTATAATCCACTTATAACTTTTGACTCCCCCAAAAGTAACTATGAGTAACCTGTTGTTAATTGGAAACCTTATTGATAACATTAATAGTTGATTAATGCATATTTTGGATATGTATTATATACAGTAAAAAATTATGTGAGAATGAGGAGACATTAATTTTTACTGCCATATGTAATTTTTTGGAGAGATGAACTGTTCATGGGGTGATGATCATTGTCCCAGGATGGTATCAGTGGATACTGGCAACACTTGAACTCACTACAACACCAACAGGAGATGTCTACAAAACTATTACAGTACAGCATGTGCAATAGTTATCTTTATGCTGTAATGATTTAATACCGAATCTTTACATTTCTCTTGACTGCAAATGGTGCCATGTACAGCCTGTACGTGTGCATAAATTTTGCTAAATTTTAACTTTTTACAATAGATTTGTATATTTTTTATAACAGTAAATGATAAAATAGATTATTATCTACATATATTTCATGCATTCTTGACATACTTATTTTTTTCTAAGTTTTTTTTTAATACTTTAGGCTACATGATTTGTCTGCAAGGTTTTGTTTTTTTTTGGGGGGGGGGTTGGTTCCAGGGATTGAACTCAGGGGCACTTGGCCTCTGAGCCACATCCCCAGCCCTACTTTGTATTTGATTTAGAGACAGAATCTCACTGAATTGCTTAGTGACTCACTGTTGCTGAAGCTGGCTTTGAACTTTCGATCCTTCTGCCTCAGCCTCCTGAGCCACTGGGATTACAGGTGTGTGACACTGCGCCAGGCTGTCTGCAAATTAGAAATTGTTTTTTTTTTCAAAAAAAGTTCAAGTATAAGAGGATCTTCCCAGTTCCAACCCATGTTGTTTGAGAGCCAACTGCACAAGTCAGATTTTGAGGTGTCATACATAGTAATCATGGCACTTTCAAAGATTTTTGTTGAATTTTGCTCAATGGCATACAAATGAGAATCCCAATAAACAGAGGCTTAACAATGAAGACATCTATTGCTTTGTCCCACACAGAGGAGGTCTGGAGGTAAACAGACCCCTGACTCTGGGATCATCAGAGACACAGGTTCTTTCTATCCTTCTGCTAAACCACCTTATTATGTGGCTTCCATTTAAATGGCTCAACATGGCCCCTGCCCACGATCACCAGCCATCCCACAGGTATTCTAAGCAGGAGGAATGAAAAGGGGAGGAGGACAAAAATAGAGTATTTCCCGGCTGAGGGAGTCCCTCTCCGAAGCCTTCTCAGGGACATCTACCCTTCTACTTATATCTCCCCGGCTGACACCTGTTCACTTGGCCTCAGTTTACTGCGAGGGGAAATCAAATCTTTTTTAGTTATCTTTTGTCACACCAAGTAAAATTGGGGTTTTTGTTCCAAGAAATAAGGGGAAAATGTATATTTGGAGACACCTAGCCATCCACCATAGGTAGTTATTTGAAGCCCTTCTAGTAGTAAAAATTTGGAAATAATGTAAATACCTAAAAACATGACTGGTTTAATAACCGATCCAGGCATGCTTAAATATTGCATTTTAGAAAAATGTTTAATGATATAGTAAAATGTTAATGATATGATATAAAGATAAAATAAATAACTACTGTTTTAAGAAGACAATTAGAATATTATGTACGTACCAGAGGAAAGTTACCTGATGATATAAAAGAATTATGGTACTGTGCTAACCTTTACAGAAGAGTCCTTATCATTTAGAGTTATATTTAGAGATGAAATGATAGGTATGGAATTTGCTATATGGTAGAGGAGAAAAAGCATGAGGCAGAATAATACTGATAAAATAAGAGTGGCCATGTGAGATCATTGTTGAAGCTCTGAATGGATAAATGGAGATTCATGATCTTCTTTCTTTTCTTTTATGCATGTCTAGAAATTCCCATAATAAAAAGTTTTAAAACTTTTATGGATTAAATCTGACTCACTTAAACATACTTCTCATATTTTAAGCGCACTACTTATTCTTTTTTTTTTTTTTTTTAATTTATTTTTTTTCTTTTGTTTTGAGAGAGAGAGAGAGAGAGAGAGAGAGAGAGAGAGAGAATTTCAATATTTATTTTTAGTTTTCGGCGGACACAACATCTTTGTTTGTATGTGGTGCTGAGGATCGAACCCGGGCCGCACGTATGCCAGGCGAGCGCGCTACCACTTGAGCCACATCCCCAGCCCCGCACTACTTATTCTTAATCTTGCAAGGTGGAGTGGAATTCAATAAGATGAAAGGGTATTAAAAACACTGAGATGAATAAGGGTGCCCAGAAATGCTAGTTGCTCCCACGAGGATTCGGCTAAACTAGATTAGGGTTAGCAGTCAGGTTTTCTGATTCTAATTTTGGGGTCTCTCACTGCCCATCTTGCCTTCCCCATCACCTCTCCCAGGGGTAGCAGGGTAAGCTGGGACAGCAGGGTGCAAGGTACAGGCAGTGTCAAGGTGGGTTCCATTATCAGTCCCCCCAGGCTCTCCTCGTAGGGACTGACCTTCTTGGTCCACGCAAGGGGCTGACCAGAGCACCGTTGCATACATGCTGCTCATTCAATGCAGCAGATTGGCTCAAAGTCAAGGTGCTCCACTAACTGGCTGTAAGGCCTTAGGCAAATGACTCCTCGCCCAGGGCCTCCGTGTCCTTTTTATCCAAGGAAGGGATTGAACACATTTGGTTCCAAAGTTTTCAACACTAATTTTCTTGAGGACCCTGATTTCTTTTTGGTTCTGGGACTCTATATTTTTAATATATTTTCAGAAGATAAGTGTTAATAGTAATAGTAACAACAGTTAGCATTTATTGAATGCCAACTATGCTCCTTTTTTTTTTTTTTTCTTTTGAGACAGGGTCTCCCTAAGTTGCTCAGGGCCTTGCTATATTGCTGAGGTTGGCCTCAAACTTGTGATTCTCCTGCCTTGGCCTCCTGAGCTGCTGGGATTACAGGTGTGCCCGACTCAACTATGACCTTTTAAGCTTTAATCCAGTTCATTCTTACAATAACCTTTATGAAGCAGGCCTATTAACATCTCCTTTTTAAAAATGAACAAGTAGGCTCATTGCGGGTGAATCACTTGATCACAGAGGTGGCATGTAGCAGAGCTGGGTTTCAAACCAGGCCATGTGGCTCCAGAACCCAACAGGTGGAAGAAAGTAGCAGACTGCATGGCATTTCCTTAGGAGATTTTAAAGCTCTGGGTCAGGAAAGAAGAACCCAGTACTTCTCCCAAGGACCGAGGAGCTATTCTAGGTATTCACTGTGGAGATCACAAGGGTATGGTTTCCATGCTCCATTTAGGTTAAGGAGACACCAAACTGGAAGTCAGTTGGTGCTATGGTTTGAATGTCCCCCAAACTCATGTTGACATTTAGTCTCCATTGTGGGGTATTAGGAGGGTGGAAATTTAACCTGGCTATGGTCTTTGGAGGTGGGACCTTTGAGAAGTAATGAAACTTAAACGAGGCCATAAGAGTGGGGCTCTGATTCAGTGGGACTGTGGCTTTTTAAGAAGGGGATGAGGGACCTGAACTAACATGCTCAGTCCCTCTTGCATATGTGATGCCATGAGCCATCTTGGGACTCTGCAGGGTCCTCACCAGCAAGAAGGGCCTTACCAGTTAGAATCACCTGTTCTTGAACTTCCCAAATTTCAGAACCTTGAGTCAAATAAATTTCTTTCTGTCTTTCTTTATTTCTTTTTTTTTTTTAAATTATGAGTTACCTAGTCGGTGGAATTAAGTTATAGCAACAGAAAGTGGACAGGACTAGCATGTCCCAGTCTGGTTTTATGGGTTTTTTTACAGCTTTGATCATTTTGATTAGTCCGTGCCTATTGAAAACCAGTTTTGAGAATTTTAAATTTCACCCTAGATAGAGAAAACAATGGCTGGTCTGCAAGAATTTAGGAGTTGGGCAATCTCTTCAGAGGAGGCTGAAGAGAGTCTCAGAAAATGATAGACATTTTTTTCTGGCATGGGTAGATAGATAACCAGGCTGGGTGTTTGATGGCTTTTAAAAGTCTACACAGGCCCCAGGATCTCACAAATCCTCATAGATTGGGCACTCACATTTGGAAAAAGTTACTCACAAACACCAGAAATATTCTATAATAGAAACATGTCTTTGCTGGCCCGACTTTACCATTTTCTTCTTCTATAACTCCACACCTTGATATTCTTTCCTCTCCACTTACTTTTTTTTTTTTTTTTTTATTCTTAGTGGAACTGTTCTGCATGGGCAGATGGTCACTTGGAAGATGAATTCTGAATCAAAAGATAAGAAACATGGGGCTGGGGCTGTAGCTCAGTGGTAGAGCACTTGCTTTCCCATGTGAGACACTGGGTTCCATCCTCAGCCCCACATACAAATAAATAAAATAAAGATATGTCATCTATCAACAACTACAAAAATTCAATTTTTTAAAAGATAAGAAATTTTTTTTAAAAATTTTTTAAAAGATAAGAAACAAAAAAAGAGCATCTGTGCATCCCTCAATAGTGCTTATGAGAGAATGACCCTCATTTCTAATATTTCTGAGACCCAGCTATTTATAAGCCTTTTTCTTCAATCACATCCTCTGGTATGGCATTACTTTTATTTTCTGAAGTATCTGGAGTCTGTCTCTTTTGCTTGTAACAAAAAATTAAAAAAAAAAAAAAACCTCACACAGGGTTCAATACTGAATGTCAAGTGCTTTTTTTCCTTAGAAGCTTTTAATCCTAAAAGACAGGGCTTTCTTTCCTGGCCCCCCCCCCCCCCCCCCCCCCCCCCCCCCCCCCGCCCAAGGACCTAAGTCCTTTTTCTTCCGTGTTTCCTTCCAGGGCTTCCTGGGCCAGGGCGGAAAAGGGCTCTTGTCAATGTGCTAAGCTTTACCTTGAGGGATGAGTGAAGACACCCTTTAAATTACCTATAAAACCCTTTGATTCACTCAGCAGAGGTTGCCATGGGCAATTTGCTAAGCTTATTGATTATTTTCTGTTTAAATTAAAGTTTGATGTCCTGGAACAGACTGTGAAGTGCATGGAGTTAATGGAAAAGGTTGAGATCCAGGGGAGAGACACTCACTGGGGAAATGGAGGGTATTCAAGGGGAAAACAGGGAGTCTATGAAGAGGAGATTGTCGGCGCCAAGTTGTAGTAAATATGATGGCGATAAAAAAGATAGAGAATGGAATTCTTTTATGGTGAAGGGCAGCTTCCCGACATTTAAAGCCTCAAGGGAGATGGGTCTGGGTGGGGGGGCAACATACTCATTCCACAAATATTTGTTGAGTGCCCATTATATATCAAACACTGTGCTTGGCACTAGGGAAATACAGCCCAGAAGGCACTATCTTTGAGCTCTAAATCTGTGGTTCCCAAAGTGTGGTCCCTGGGGCAGTTGAATCCCCACTGCCTGATGTATTAGTCTGTTTTCTGTTACCATAACAAAATGCTGAAGGCAGGCTACTTTATAAAGAAAGGGGAGTTATTCAGCTCACAGTTCTGCAGGTTCAAGGACATAGCACAGGCATCAGTATAGCTAGGGTAAAGGCCTCATGGTAGATGGGATCACAACGGTGGTAGCACATGCAAGAGAGAGAGATTACATCACCAGACAGGAAGCCCAGAGAGCGATTCAGGAGTCAGACCCACTCAGAATTTTACAACAACTTGCTCTTGAGAGAACTAGCTCAGGGGTTCCATGAGGTCTATCATAATTCCTTATGAGAGCAGCTTCCCCTGTGAACTGCCACTGGACACTACCCCTTAAAGGTCCCCTCACCTCTACATGACAACCCTGAGGACCAAGTATCCAACACATGAACCTCTGGGGGACAGACCATATCCAGAGTGTGTCACTTGGGAACATGTCAAGCAGGTAAATGCTTGGGCTCCACTGCAGACTTCTGAAATCAGAAATTCTGGAAGTGGGTCTCAGTCCCTTCCAGGTGAATCTGGAGCATGCTACAAGTTGAGAACCACTGTCAGGCATGGTGGTGCATGCCTGTAATCCCAGCAACTCAGGAGGCTGAGGCAGGAGGATCTCAAGTTTGAGGCCAGCCATGGCAACTGAGAGAGAACCTGTCTCAAAAAATAAAAAGGGCTGGGGATGTAGCTGTCATAGAGCACCCAGGGTTCAATCTCCAGGGACCAAAATAATACCAAAAAAAGCACCACCAGCCTGGCATGTGGGCACTCACCTGTAATCCCAGTGACTCAGGAGGCTGAGGCAGGAGGATCAAAAGTTTGATACCAGCCTCAGCAACTTAGTGGACCCTAAACAATTTACTGAGACCCTGTCTGAAAACAAAATAAGAAGGGCCAGGGATGTGACTCAGTTGTTGAGCACCCCTTGGTTTAATCCCCAGCGTGCCCTCTCCCCTCCCAAATAAAAAACCCACCACCACTACCACCAGCAACAACAACAAAACTACACTACTAACAATAAAAACAAACAAACAAACAAACAAACAAAACAAAACAAAACAAAAAACCAATTGTAGAACCACTGCTTTATGGTGGGGCAGTTGAATCCCCATTGCCTGATGTATTAGTCTGCTTTCTGTTACCATAATAAAATGCTGAAGGCAGGCTACTTTATAAAGAAAGGGGAATTATTCAGCTCACAGTTCTGCAGGTCCAAGGACATCAGTATAGCAGAGAGATGGGGAAGGGACTGCAGGGAAGATGAGCCCTTTCACAACAGTCCCCAATGACCCACTTCCTCTAGCCATGCCCCACTTGCCTTTGGTTACCACCGACAGTCCATTCAAACTAACATGGGCTGATCAGGTTCCAATTCTCACAATCCAATCGTTTCACCTCTGAATATTCCCACGTTAACACAAGAGCTTTTGGGGTACGCCTCATATCCAAACCATAAGAGGAGGGTAGAATCCAAATGCTCAACTCTCCCAAACACCAAACCTTCACAAGCTCCATAATTCACTCCGTTCTGAGATTCAAAGATGATCTTCAGATAGAGACAGAGCCGTGGTCTTCCCAGATGATTGTATTGCGAGGTTTTGGGTTCTAGATGCTTGGGGAAGATGATGACATCAAAGAAGGTGGCAAGTCTGGAATGAGCTGGGAAGAAAGCATTTGGTGTGCTGGCTGGGAGAAGAAGCCAAGCCCCAGCTCCACCTGCACGGTTACCATCATCTTAGGGACTGATTAGGTATGGGAAAATCTTGTTGATTCAGTCAAAAATAGACTTCAGGTCATGATAGCTAGGATTCAAGTCCTTTAACTCTTCTATTTACAGTACATTCATTTTCTGTTTATTTTGTAACAAAATCAGTATTAGTTTCCTATGGCCGCTATAACAAATTACCACAAATCTAGTGACTCGAGACAATATGAATTCATTCGCTTACATTTCTGGAGATCAGAAGTCAAAAATCAAGGTGTGATAAGGCCTGTGTTCCTTCTGGAGGCTTCAGGAGGAAATGGGTTTTCTTATTCTTTCCAGCTGCTAAAAGCTACTTGCATTCCTGGGCTTGTGGCCTCTTCCTCCATCTTCAAAGCCAGTAGCTTAGCACTTCTATCTGTCTTCTACTTCAGTTCTGACATCTCTCTTTGACTCCAATTCTCCTGTCTTCCCTTGGTAAGTACTTTGTAATTACACTGGGACCACCTATATAACTCAGAGGCAATTTTTCCATCCCTAGATGCTAATTTAATCACATTGGCAAGTCATTTTGCCATGTAAGGTAACACATCCAAGGTCCTAGGGATTAGGATTTGAACAGTGGACTATCTAGCACACTCTATAGCTGGCGGGAAGTCATTTTTTTTCCCTCTGATAACCTCCATCTCTCCCCGCAAATGCAGATTATAATTCTTCTTGGTCCTAATCTTACAGGAAAATGTGCATTATTTTAATCACAGATGTAAATATTTTTATTCCTAGCATCTTCATCTGATAAATAGGACACTTCAGTTGCTACCCTGTGCAATGCTGTGTTCACATTGCATCAGAAAGGGCTGCAGAGGAAAAACCCCACAGGATGAGAGGGAGTTGTAGTAGTTATGTAAGTTAGTTAGATTTTTTAGAGCCTTAAATATGTGTCAGCAAAGACAGAGAGGAGGCCAATTCTCTGAAGGAACCAACCATGTGATGACTCAGATCATCATGTAATGCTTAGAAGAGAAGCAATAAGTGCAGGTCCCAAGATGCTCTGGTGATCAGGAACTTCAGGGTCTGGCCACTGAGTTCAGGAAGAGTCAAGATGGCCTTGCTCCCACCTCATAGTAGGTGACAGGGCTAGGGACGTCTGTGCCCACCGAGGCTCTTGCTGCTACTGCTCCCCTGGAATTGCATTTGTTGGTGATCAGGGGAACAGAAAGCAGCAGCCGAGTCCAACAGAAGAGAGACATTAAAGTTGATTAAGTGAGTGGGCCAATTAGTGTCTGGCTTCATGCAGTGTGGAGTTAATTAGCCTCCACAAAACAACAACAGCTGCCTTAATGGTGGGGCCGGGGGCCCAGTGGAGAGGAGCCATGGGAAGCGAAGTGATAGGGCTAGTGCTTAATAACTTGGCTGCCATGGGCCCTGCCCCACTAAAAATGTAGAACAAAGCCTATGGCAAGCTTCCATGCCTGCTTCCAGACCCTGCATGGGGTGAGCAGCCAGACCCTTGCAGACTCCCGCCCCCAGGGAGAGGCCAAACTCACACCTCAGGCTTGAGTTTCTTTTTTGAGACCGGTTAGCACCACTTAGATGGCTTTCTAATGAAAATCACTACCCTGCGCGCTCTGCCTCCATCCTCAACTCCATCCATCACACAGCTTCCCAATGGTGTTATTTTTTCCTTATTAAAAAAATGAATGCATATTTATTGGGGGAACTTTTGGGAAGTATAGAAAATCTAGAGAATAAACCGCCCTCTATCCTGCAGAAGATTATTTCATTCATGGACCATTTATTGTTCACCTACCAAGTGCTAGCACTGTGCAAGGTGTTCAGGCAAAGTCTGCATCTGTTCAGCTCTTTTCTCCCTATAAATCATATCTATGCTGTTTTACAAATTGGATTCACTGTGCATGATCTTTAATAACCCACTGTTTTCAGCAATATGCCACCCACATTTTCCCTATCTCATTAAAATATTTTTTAACTACTCAGCCTCTATGGTTCCACTAATTACGCTACATTGTAGGTGTCCACTTATTTATGCCTCCTGCCTCCTAACAGTTCTTGAGGGTAGAGACAAGATGTCTTTTACCACTATATATCCCCAATAGATCAGAGTCTAGATCACAGCAAAGCACATGGTAGGCACTCTTTAAAAATTTAATGAATGCATAAGCAGATGAGTGAAGAAATTTAATCAATCCTTTCTTGTAGACCACTGAGATTGTTTTCCACTTCTTTACTCTTATAAAAAAAATGTTTGTAATAGGCAGGCACTGTGATACATGCCTTTAATCACAGCTACTTGAGAGACTGAGGTGGGAGGATGAGAAGTTCAAGGCCAGCTTGAGCAACTTCATGAAACCCGGTTGCAAAATAAAAATACTTTTGAAAAAAGGGCTGGGGACATAACTCAGAGGTAGAGTCTTTGCCTAGCATGCATGAGGCACTGAGTTCAATCTCAATGCAGGAAGCGAAAAAAAAAAAGTTGTATCAGTTGAAATTGGATTCAACTACAAGTGACAGAGAATGTCCCAAAGCAGTAGCTTAACCAAGGTAGAAGATTCTCTTTTGCAAAAGTTCAGGGCTGCTACGGCACTTTGCTATCCATTGGCATGGATGTCATTTCCAAAGTTAGCTCATTTTTCAAAATGGCTGCTAAAGCTCCAATCACATTCTAACCAACAGCCAGGGAAAGAAGGGAGAAGGACATGGGTCCTTTCTTTAAGGACTCTTCCTACAAGTTCCATATACCATTTCTGCTTGCATTCTCATTAGTCAGAATTTTGTCAGATGACCAGACCTAACTGCAAGGAAGTCTGGGAAATGTGGTCTTAATTATGCATCTAATATTCAAAACTACTGTTCATGAGGAAGGAGGAGAAGAAAATTGGGAAAGCACTAGCCAGGATGGCTCTTTGACTCCTGGGTTGACTTGAGCCTCTCTAGTTAGCTCCTCCCCAGTGTGACCCTTAGTTTCTTCCAACGGGGGTCTGGATAGCTGTTAGGTCAGCCTGGCTTCCTGGACTCAGGTCTGGGACCAGCGCACCAGGAGAGTTTCAGGGCCTCCATCTCCCGGCTGTAAACTTCATCTTGCCAGTTGATGCAGTCATCGCCAAAGACTGACTCAATAAAAATGCCCCATTTCCCGGAGGATGTTTTTCCAATTAGTGCAAAGAGGAAGTTCCAGCTGTGAGGACAGGAATCGGGGTTTCTGAAATGCAATGATTATTAGTAACAATCAATCAAACAGCCTCCTAGGACAATGGAGCAAAAGCCAGCTCTCGAGGATGCTATGTGGGACAGGGATGACAGGCTGCCAGGAACAAGAGGCAGTGTGGCTCAACTGCAGTGTGGCCGAGCCCCTGAGACAGCAAGGGACTTTGTAACAAGGTTTTACCGCCTGCAGTAAAAATCCTGCCAAAACGCATTCAGGACCATGCGGGGAGACGCGTATTCATTATTGCGCCCCTAGCAGCTATCGCAGGAAACCATCTGGGCTCAGTTGGCCTATAAATTTGCAACTTGCAGTTGGGTGGGCTATGGGGAATCGGCCAAGCAGGAAGTCAAGGTGTGAAGTGGATCTGGCAGGTTCCACACGCAGGGCTAGCTCAAAAAGTTGCCATTCCTGGCAGTTATTTTTTTTTCTTTTTAATTTTTTATTGTGAAATATATCACACATACAAAAAATGCATAAAACAGAGCTGTACACTTTCACAAATTATGATAAAGTGAATTCGCATGTAACAATCGCTCAGGTCAAGAAATAGGACATTGCTGGCTCTTATGAAGTCCCCATGTTCCCCTCTAAACACAGCCCTCTCTTCCTGCAAAGACAATGATTTTGATTTTAACGAGGATAACCTCTCTCTCTCTCTCTCTCTCTCTCTCTCTCTCTCTTTTGTTTCATCAATGAAGTATGTGTCCCCAAATGCTAAAGAGTTTTAGTGTGTCTACTTTTGAAATTGACATTGTACAGAATCTTTAAGTCCACAATGCTTTTGTGCCTTGACTTCTGGATTCTGTGCTCAATATTCTCTCTTAAATATTTATCCACATTGCCTAAGGCTCTGGTTTATTCATTTTACTACTCAATATTATTCTATTTATCTACTTTACTGCTTTTGGACATTTGAGGTGTTTTCTGTATAGGTTTATTACAAATAATGCTGTTAGGAACATTGGTGGACATCTACCCTTGTGTACATATTGGTGAGTTTCTCTCCAACTGTGATTCTCAGACTTCAGTATATATAAAAACAGCCAGTCAGCCTGCAAAAATGCACATTCCTGGTCCTTTGCCTTGAGATTCTGACTCAGCAAATCTAGGGTGGGACCCAGAAGTTTTCATTTCCAAAAAATTATTCAGTGATTATTATTGTTACTGACCCCTGGACCAGTAACCAATATTATCTCTTAAATATTTATCCATATTACGTAGACTCTAGTTTATTCATTTTTATTACTGAATATTATTCTATTTATCTATTTTACTGCTTTTGGGCATTTTGCTGTTCCCAGACACTGGGGTGTTTTCTCTCCTGTGGCCACACTACAGGACAGGGGTGGGCAAACAGCTGCCCACAGGCCAACCCTGGCTCACTACTTGCCTTAGATCTTCCATGGGCTCAGAAAGGTTTTGACTTTTTGGCTTTTGGTACTGGGGATTGAACCCAGGGGCCTTCAATGACTGAGCCATATCCCCAGCCCTTTTTATATTTTATTAGAGACAGAGTCTCACTAAGTTGCCTAGGGCCTTACTAAGTTGTTGAGGCTGGCTTTGAACTCCTCATCCTCCTGCCTCAAACTCCCAAACCTCTGGGATTACAGGCATGAGCCACCGCAATGGGCTCAAGTATTTATTGATCAGTGGTTAAGTGGCCCTCCAAGGGCACTTAACCACTGAGCCACATTCCTGGATTTTTTTAAATTTAATTTTTTTTTTTTTTAAATTTTAGGCCAGGTTTTGCTAAATTGCTTAGGGCCTCACAAAGTTGCTGAGGCTGGCTTTCAACTTGCCATCCTCCTGCCTCAGCCTCCCGAGTCACTGGGATTACAGGAATGCACCACAGCTCCTGGCTCTGTATTATCTTTTATTAGCTTTGTTATTCTACCTTTCACATTAGGGCATAAGTCACCTGGTGTTGACTTTTGTGCATGGTGTGAGGTAGGGATCCAATTCTATTTTGTGGATACTAATTTTTCCAACACCATTTATTAAAGACCACCCCTTCCCCACTGTTCTATAGGGCTATTTTTGCCATAGAGCAAATATAGGTATATGTTTAGGTCTATATATCTGGGCGCTCTGCTTTATGCTGTCAGCTTCTCTGTCTATCCTTGTGCTAATATGACATACACTTAATTATGATTCATATGTGTTTAAATTTGATAAAGCAAGTCTTTTCATCTTGTTCTTCTCTTCTTCAACAGCGTTTTAGGGGTTTTTATTTGTTTTTGTTTTTTGGGTCCTGGAATTTTTTCCCCCTTAGTTTCTTCACAAAGAACATGAAAATCCATTCCTGATTGGTGGCAGGGTCCGTTCATACAACCCCTTTGAAAAGCAATTTGGAAACACTTCCCAAAGACCATATATTTTAATTCAGTAATCCTATTTCTGGGAACCCGTCTGAGTGAATATCTGAAGTCAATATTCAAATGGGGAAAATATTGGACTCAACCGACTCTCAGGCTCTGGGTCTGATCTGTGCTCAATGATGGAGGTACAATGATAAGGAAACCCACTCCCGACTTTCAGAAGCTTCCAATCTCCTAGAGAAGGTAGCATCCAAATAGATCATTCCAATCCAGTGTGGTACATGTTCAGCTAGAGGTATGTATGGATATCAATGCACAGAAGTGCTCATGCAGGCATTGCTTATAAGAGGGGAACTTAGGTGAAACAGTTGAAATGTCAGGCAATGGGGGGTGGAGAAGTCAGTTATGGAATAACCACAGGATGGAATATTATACAGCTATTAAGATAAAAATGGAAGCAACCTGAATAAGTGATTTTAATCTAATGCTAAGTGAAAAAGAGCAGGATGCAATGGTACACAGAAAAAAAAATAATTTTATCTGTGGAAAAATAGATTCACTGAAAAAAAATACTGAAAGAAATATAGCATAATGACTATAGTTGTTTGAAAACAGGTGATTTTTTTCTTTTTTGTATTTTTCCAAATATTCAGTTATGTGGTTATATAAGTTTATAGTAAAAATATGAGCAACAAAGCCACTTCCTTCACCAACTGACTCCTTTTTTTTTTCCAAAGTACCTGCCATGTGCCAGTATGATAAATGCTTTACATGTGTGACCTCCTTTAATTCTAAGAGCCCTTACATTTTAGGTTATTATCACTTCATGAGTAAGAGGAGGAGGAAGCTCAGAGAGGAATAGGAACTTGCTCAAAGTCACACAGCAGGAGGGAGAGAAACCTGGCAGTCATCACCGCTGGGGTCTCCATCACTTCCCCAGCCAGCTTCTGCTTGCTACAGAATTGCAGACTCTTTCAAAGGGCAGCGGGTTCAAGGGCAGTTATAGTGTGGGTCTGCCTAGAGGAAAGTAGGTGATTAGCCTCTGGACCTCTCCAGTCCAGTGACTCTGATACTCAGCTCTGTCTTCCACAAAATAGCTGGGGTGATCTTAGCCCCGATCTTGCTGAGCCCCAGTATATTCTGCTGTCCAATGCAATAAATAGACTCCGCCTCACCGGTTGTTACATTGATTAATGAGATAATATATATCCCCTGTCCTACAAAAAGAGACACTTGTGAATTTATTTCCTTCTACCCAAGGACACAGGAAACTTGAAAAAGTCCCAGCCTTTTCCTGTCACTTGGCCTCTGGTTATTGTCCTGGGTGTAATGGAGTGGAAAACTCTCTACACGGCTCCCTCTGACAGTGAATTTCTAATCTCAGAAAACTTAATGGTTTTTGTCAACCTGATTGTCCAGTGAGAGCGGATTAGGAGAATGACTTCCCTTGTCACTGGGAAGTTGACTTGCTTCACAGCCTTCTCCCCGGTGCCGGTGGGAGGCATGATCGATACGACACAGACCGAAATACTCACCTGTGGTTCCGGGGCTGAGGACAAAGGTTGGGAGTTCCATTTAAACGCCTTCAGCCATTTCCAAGTAGACCCAGGCGTGAGGTGCATTAAGCGGTTCAGGCTGGTGACCCGGAGCTCCGTGCTCCGAGGGGCAAACCTGAAATCGACTTGCTCCTGACCAGCGAAGCAGAGGCCCCCCGGCTCAGGCTGGATTTGTCTTCTGCGCTCCAGTTTCTGCAGAAGGAAGGCCCATTAGTTACTGTCTGCGCGGCCAGGGAAGAATGGCCTTGCCGGAGTCTGCATCAGGACTTCCCAGAAACAATGCACGGTGGCCAAAATGGACAGAGACGACGAACGGACGCTCAGTTCCAAAATCCCCCTGTGCATCGCCCACCCAAGGTCTGGAGGCCGCAGGTCGCCTGGAGCATCCCTTGCACCGGGGTGGTCCTCTGCTGTTTGCAGATGGAACCAAGAGAGACCTCAGCAGGGAGCATCCCCCAGAATTCAGTGGCATTGCCACTTCTGGCGGGTCCACGGGGAGCTCTCCAGGCCTGGACAGCCAAACCAGGTCCTGCTTTATCAGAGGCACTTAAAGATCCTTGTCACTTCCATGGGAAATTCATTCCCATCTTTCAGGCTAGGTCAGGTGGCCAAGCACTTTCTTTCGAGGTCCTCATGCTAATTGAGAATCACACACACAGCTGTATGTGTCGGAATGCAGACTCCATGGAGGCTTTGTTCAAGGCTGAGCCACAACCCTAAAGACATTTGGGGCACATAGTAGATTCTCAGTAAATGTTTGTTGATTACATTAATTAATTACTGAACATAATCACTTGTTTATGACCTGTCTCCCCTATTTAGTAGAACCCTCATGGGAGAGGGAATCGGATCTTATTCATCCTTACCATTCAGACCATGGTGCATAGTAGATACTCAACTGAGTAGATACTCAAGATACTCAATACTCATAGTAGATACTCAATTAACACAGAAGGAATAATAAACTGCTTGAGTTTTTTTTTTTTTGGTGTGTGTGTGTGTGTGTGTGCTGAATGAATCTAAAATTAATGATACTGATTCTAATTATTTAAGTAATAAAACCACAATGCAATTATTTTAGACAAAGAGAATGCAGTAAAAGACACATCTTTCATTAATAGCATCATTATTTATAGTGGTATATACATTTATACAACTGCTTTATTATTTTGATGTTTTTCTTTTCAGTTTTTCATTTGGGTATTTTACACCCAATTTTAATTGGGTTATTTTGGGCATGCGTGCTACATACATGCACGTGCATGCACGCGCGCGCGCGCACACACACACACACACACAGAAACACACATCAACAACTGTCCGGGTATCAGGGACTTTATAAATTTAAGAGCAGGAAGGGAGGTCTGGATGAATAATGTCTTCTCATTGTTATAATTAATCGTTGGCCGTACAACAGGATTAATAGCATCATGGGAACTGCTGGTGAGAGGCATTGCTCTCTAAAGGTTCACCCCATGGGGTCAAGGCAAATCTGGCTATGGAAAAAAACAATGTGCAGGTTAGAAATAATCCACAGGAAAAATGCTTTATTTTTGTGCTCACAAATCAGAGAAACTTGCCATGGTCGCTGCTAAACATAAACCAGTTATATACACTGCTGTGGGCTTGGTGGCTCAGGGTTCATTTCTCATTCTTTTTTATTTGGATCATTATGTTGAAATCACCCTGTTTCTCTCTGTAAGCCCCTAGTGATACAGTGCCAACAAGTGACTTGTGATTATAGAAGTGAGGAAGCCACTGTGTAATTTAAAAAACAAATCAAATCAAAACCCTGTTCTGCTATACTCAAAATACATTTCTAAATGTTTAGAGGGAAATGGGTCTACTCTGTGAGAGGCAGCCTATAACAACAGAGGGCCTCTGAGCTTACAATATGGAGAAGTCATGCAAATTTCCTGTTGATAAATGCGGTAGGCAGGAGGTTGAGTGGACAAACTCCTGGTCTGTGGGTGGGGACTGCTTTCTGGGTTGGCTACAGATGCTGTGTTAAATAGAAGAAAGGAGGGATAGCTTGATCTTGATTTTTTTTTTTTTTTGTCTTTTTTCTTTTCCTAGTTCTGACTTAGAATAGAAAAGAGGAGTCAGGACTGGGCAGAGGCAGTGATCTGATATTAATACAGCTCCCTTGTCTGGGCAGTGGTCTAGTGGCAGACAGAGGACCTGGGTCAGCACTAGCTCAATGCCCACCTCAGTGTGTGAACCAGTCGCCCTCGAAGGTGTTGGCAATCGTGACGAAGACTGAATAAGATCCCAGCTATGAAAACAACTCAAAAAGCAAGTGTTTTTTAAAATATCTTTATTTTTATTTTTATGTGGTGTTGAGGATCGAACCCAGGGTCTTATACATGCAAGGCAAGCACTCTACCACTGGGCTACAACCTCAGCCCCTCAAAGAGCAAGTGTTTTAAAATAAGAAGTTAAGATGCCAATGTCGCAAGGGAAACTATGCTATTGAAAGGCCTGAAGAAAGATTTTATTTTTCTTTCTTTTTTTAAAAAAATTGGGAAATTAAACACACTTCTTTAAAAAATGTCTTTAAATTTATTTTTTTCCATCATTATGTACAACTATAATGCACCAATAAAAACAGAAAGACATTTATTTTTTTATTGGTGCATATGCAGAATGATGGGCTTCATTGTGGCACATAGAAATGTATATATATTGGGCTGGGGATGTGGCTCAAGCGTTAGTGGGCTCGCCTGGCATGCGTGTGGCCCGGGTTCGATCCTCAGCACCACATACAAACAAAGATGTTGTGTCCGCCAATAACTAAAAAATAAATATTAAAATTCTCTCTCTCTCTCTTTAAAAAAATGAGTTTAAAAAAGAACAGTGAGGAGCTAAGTAACTCAGTGAGACCCTGTCTCTAAATACAATACAAAATAGGGCTAGGGGTGTGCTTAGTGGTTGAGTGACCCTGAGTGCAATCCTTGGAACCAAAAAAAAAAAAAAAAAATTGAAAAAAAGAAATGTATATATAAAAAAAATCAGAATTTCATTAATTTTACTCTCCCTTACCTCAGCCACCCTTCCCCCCCCCCCCATCTCATTCCCATCCTCTACCCTGATGTTCTCCCTTCTAATTTCATGGCTTCTACTTTTCACCATTTTTTTTCTTCTAGTTTCCACATATGAGAAAAGGCAGAATACTTTTCTGAGTATGAGTTATTACACTCAAAATTATGTTCCTCGGTTCCATCCATTTTCCTGCAAAGGACATAATTTCATTCTTCTTTATGGCTGAATAAAACTCCCTTGTGTGTCTATACCATATTTTCTTTATCCATTCATCTAGTGATGGACACCTAGGCTGGTTCTATAACTTGGCTATTGTGAATCCAGCTGCGATAAACATGGGTATGCATGTATCTCTACAGTATTCGGGCTTAATTCTTGTGGATAAATACAGAGGAGTGGTACAGCGGGGTCATGTGATTGTCAATATTCTAGCCCGAGCAGCCTTACAGGAGACTCTAATAAGTTAAGTGCCCACGGCTTTTTTATGCTGGAGGCATAGATAAGAGATAAAGGACAGGCAAAGGAATGCCCCAGTGCAGAGGTACTTGGTAATAGATGAGTTTAATGGGAAAGAGCATCTGTACCTGTTTCTACAACTTTTAACTTTTTCTATAATATTTATGTATCTATAAAACTAAGATGATGTTGGTGTGGTGTTGCATACCTGTAATCCCAGTGACTTGAGAGGCTGAGGCAGGAGGATACCAAGTTCAAGGCCAGCCTCTGCAATTTAGCAAGACCCAGTCTCGAAATTTAAACAAACAAACCAAAAATTAAAAAGGTCTGGGGATGTAATTTAATGGCATAGTGCCCCCCCACACACACACAAAGGAAAAAAAAAACTAAGATGATGAAAGAAGATAACCGGTTATGGAAAATTCAAAGAAAGGTAGATTTCTAGTTGTTATTTACAACTGAAACTGCTCGATCTGATAAACAATATATTCCCTTTAACAAGCTCCATTTCTTTTTATCTTTTTGGATTTACTTATCCATTCAACCAATCTGTATTGAGTATCCACCTGAATGCACAAAAAGGAAATAATTGGCTTCTGTGGGGTGGGACTTATCACCCCGAATCTAGCTAGCATTCTTCAAGAAAAAACGAAGAAGGAAATCGCAAGCTCAAAGTGCCAGTCAGATTCAGAAAAGAAACACCATCTGGCATAGAAAAGCCTCCTAGTTAATCACCAAATCCATGTTTTTCTCTTCTTCCTGGGCATACAAGGTGCTGTCCATTCAGCTATGGCCACTATCTGAATTCTCAGTCCAAATCTGAATTCACCACCCGAATCCAATGGAATGAGATTGGAAGTCACACGCATCATCTTGAAGTTTGGCCCCCACAATGCTCCTCGGGGTTCCTTTCCCCACTCAACTGACTGGAAAGGAGGGGACCCCCCACACTGAAGTTGGCAGAGCCTCTATCATCTTGGATCTGAGCCACGGTGCAGAAGAAGCCCACCCTGCCAACTGTGGCAACTCGGTAAGTACCATCATGGGGACAAGAGGGACGCTTCAATTATGCTGAGTCATTATACATGTTGAGTTTGTTGTTTCACTAGTTATACTAATTTAACTATATATAACAACTAGTCTTCAATTTTATGCGGGTAGGAAGGAAGAGATGAGGAACGTTCACCTACTTAACAGCTGTGACTACTTCTATTTGTCATAGATGAACAAGCTCAAAGGAGCTGGAGTGCTCATTATGCCTGGCCCCGGATCCTTGCCTTCTCCCAGTAGGATCATATGGACACTTTCTCCATCGGGATTCTTCCAGGCCAAGAGAGAGAGGAAGATGAAAGATACTTCTTGAAAGTAAAGTGTAATTGTTCACCATGTCCTCCAAACTGGTGGTAGTCCCGTGAACTCCTTCGATAGGAGAATGAAATATTAGAGCAGAATATAAGGATAAAAGACGTCAGGAAGACCACGTTTTTCTGTATCCCTGGTCACTGCTCTGCAAACACAGCCTTGCCAGAGTACCCACCGAGACCCTGGACCCATGGTATCATGGCCTCATGGTACCCCAGGAACTTGCTCTCGATTAATGAGTCAATGAGGTCTGGAAATTGACTCTCTTCAGCTGCTTCAGCCTTCATTGGGATGTTTTTGGTTCAAAGAGTCACAGAAAACTCAAACCAAGCTCATAAAGCTAATAGGGAATTTATCAATATACGACACTGGCTCCAGGGACCTTATCTTCCTCTGCCTCTCCTCTTTTTATATATATATATATATATATTATATATATATATATATATATATATATATATATATATATATTATATATATATGACAGGCGGAATGCATTACAATTCTTATTACATATATAGAGCACAATTTTTCATATCTCTGGTTCTACACATAGTATATTCACACCAATTCATGTCTTCATACCTGTACTTTGGATAGCAATGATCATCACATTTCACCATCATTGATAAACACATGCCCCCTCCTTTCCCCTCCAACCCTGCCTCTCCTCTTGACTCTGTTTTTCATCCTCCAATCTTGGCACCACATGGTGACAAGATGTCTGCAGCCACATCAGCAACCTGAGGTGACTATTCTTCTCTGAACTGATTCCAGGGACCAGGGAGACACAAGGCTGTGATTGGCCAGACATGGTTACATGGCCATCTCTGTGGGGATGTGGGAACTCCATCCAGAGAACAGGGACTGAGGGTAGGGGAAGGGTTGGCTCCCCAGGGACTCAGGACCCAAAAGGGAAGGATGGAGGCAAATCACACCAAGTACCAGAAGTAAGCAGGTGCTGAGTTCAGGTGATAGCGTTGTGCTGTACCTTTTTGGTGCAGAAAACACCTGAGCTAGGTGGAAGCAAGCAGAACTGTGGGCTTCCCAGAGGCCCAGGGAGGCAGCCATGAACTATTTCTCTCTAATGCCACCTACATGGGTAAGACCCATCCATCTAAGGGAAATTCAGAATCTTTCAGTAGTAGCTTTTCCATCAAAAGCATCTTTTAAAAACTTTCAGGTCTCAGGAAAAAGGAAAAAAAAATCGTTTCTTATTTAGAAAGTAATAAAAATGTTTCTAAAAATAATGATAACAGCTGATATTATCTTGGGCATGGTGGTACACACCTGTAATCCTAGCTACTTGGGAGGTTGAGGCAGGAGGACTGCAAGTTTGAGGCCAGTCTGAGCAATTCAGTGAGCCCTGTCTCAAAAGAAAAAATAAAAAAGGGTTGGGTGTGTAGCTCGGTGGTAGAATTCACCTGGGTTAATCTTTTTTTTTTTTTTTTTGTACCAGGGATTGAACCCAGTGGTGCTTAACCAGTCAGCCAATCCCCTGCTCTTTTTAATATTTTATTTATACACAGGGTCTTGTTGAGTTACTTAGTGTCTCGCTGAATTGCTGAGGTTGGCTTTGGACTTGTAATCCTCCTGCCTCAGCTTCTGGAGCTGCTGGGATTACAGGCGTGCACTACCACCGCTCCTGGCCTGGTTCAATCTTAACCTCCCCATTATAGTGCTCCTAAAACTTTAGGAGCAGAAGTTTATGTCATATAAAGGATTTTAACAGCCAAGACATCCCGGATGGAAAATCCCAAATCAAAGCAGAGGCAACTCCTGGAGTTGGCATCTGGTTTCAGGCTGGTCTTAACCTAAAGATTTAGTTTTAACCAATGTCACAAACTGGGACAGAGTCAGTCCAGGAACATAGGGGCTCAGAATCAGGATGCCAAGGTTAGAATAACTAATGTAGGAGGCCTGAAACTGGGCAGGGCAGGACCAGAGAGAAAGGTGATCTCTGGGTCAACCTGGCTCTTTAAATGTGGGCCTTTCCCTTTTTAAGTGCAGGTGTTGGTTCCCGATTCTGACCTTTTGAGCTTACTCTAGAATCTGGACCTCGCAGCCTTTAACAGAGAAGTCGCTTGCCGTTGGGAGGGGCCTCTGACGTGGTCAGCTGGAGCTCAGAAACCACATCAAAATATTTTCTGGGCTGAGTACCCCCAGCGGGGCCATGCAATGCCTGAGAGATTTAAGGCCTTTGAGGAGGTGAGAGAAAATGGGAAATAAGAAAATGAGAATTTGAAGAGGAAGGAGGACAAGGGCAGAAAAAGAGACAGACCAGGCAACGGTGGGGGGAGGTCAGAGGCCTGCCCTTTGACAGCCACTGCTGTGGCCCCTCAGCGCTGCCCCCAGAACCCTGTGCGGCAGGGGTACAGGTGGACAGGCTGTGCTCAATAACTGGGGCTTTGCTTTCCCCCAGTTTCCCCCACTCATTTTAATGAGTTTTGAGTGCAAAATATTTCTCCCCAGGCAGGAAGAGCTTTGTAACAAGACATCTAGCGTTAGTTACGACATTCGAGCTAAAAGCTCCTTGTGGGAAGGAAAAAGACTTTTTTTTTAATGTCATCGTAAAAAAGACAAACTCTCCTAGCCCTACTGTGGAACTGGTGCCTCTGTGGACAGAGATGAGCATGTGATCTGAAACCCAGGCAAAGGAGAAATCTGGGGAAACGTGTCCCCAGCCAAAGAGGCAAAGGGGCTTTTCTGCAGTGCAGTTATAAGAAGTGAAGGGCCACCAGCTGGAGGTGAAGTGTGCAGAAGCCTCCCAGGGACACGCCCTCTCTCCAGCCTTGACCTACCCCTGGGAGTCTGTCCGTGTGCCCAAGGGACAGCCTAGCTGCACACCTTGTCCTGCCCAGAGTAAGCAAACAGGGCCATGGCACCATCCCTACTGTCCACTCCCTCAAGGGAGAGGCAACCAGCGTCTGCGTTCCAGAGTCACAAGGATCTCTGTCCAAGTCACTCTGCCATTTCCTAGCTCGGCCACAGCAGTTGACTGCCCATCCCTGGACCTCTGTTGGAGAAAACAGCACCCATCTAGTGGGACTCAGAAGGACACCAGGCACACTGTATCCAAGGCATTATAATGAAAAATATTAAATGATTAAAAACTAAATTATTAGAAGCAATTAATAGAATTGAAATACTGTTACCCAAGGGCCCTGCTCAATGACGGTATTGAGGTTTCCCCTTCAGAGATACAGTTTTCTTACACAGGTCCTAGAGATACAGAGATGAGCAAAACAGCTCCCTGCTCTCTCACACCTGAGCAAGAGAGGCAAGGTGGCGATACCCAGCTCAAATTGGTACTGAAAGTGGTATGACAGGTCAATGTGCATCTCTGGGGACTCTTGAAGCAAACGGTGTCCCCCTAGAGAATGTAGGGGGTTGTTGTTTGATTTAGACCTGGGAGGGTGAGCAGGATTTGATTGGATGGGCAGTCTTTAGTAGGGGAAGGATGCTTAAATAATTTGAAAGATTTTTAAATTATTTGCCAATACTTAAAGACTAGAAGAATTCGCTTTGAAATCCAGATTAGCTGTTATTTCTGAGCCTGTGAATCTGTATGGCAGCAAGAGGCTGAATGGAGGAAGCACTTGATCCTACCACAGAGAGGGTTAAAAGCAAGGAGTGAGGGATGGGGACCATTCCAGAAGTTGATAGTCCAGAGCAGGACCACAAGGTAATATCAGCTGCTTTTTAAAATGCCTGGTTCATAATTCATTATTGCTTTAGTATAAGGACTTGGAATTCCAATCTGTAGAAGTTTAAATAAAACATAGATCTTAGGAGTCAACATAATGGAGCCAATTCATTTTACAGACGAGCAACACGGGTCAGCCCTAAACCACACAAGCCAGCAGATAACAATAGTCTGGCAGAGATAGTAACCAGGCAGGAGTTCACTGTTCCCTGGCTCCTGGTCTGGGGGGGCTCCAGACCCCACATCACACCCTCCCCCTCCTCCCATGGGTTTGGATAAAAAATCCCCAGGAATGCTTTGTGGAAACTCGCATGTATCAAGGACAATGATTTCTTCCCCCAAAGCACTGATGTCCAACCGGACACAGAACAGGTAGTCGAAAAATGTGTTGAAAAAATGAATGAACTTGTTAGTGAATTAGTGATGACCTTAGAATTGGGTGCTGTTGCCCAAAACCACAGCAACTGAACCTGACCCTCAGGGGCACCATCTTCTGAAGCCACCAGTGTCATCATCTTTGTTCACAGTCCGACAGCCAGCCCCGATGCCCGGGCCTTGCTGTTCCCTGGACATTTCGGTGAAAAGCCTTTGATTCAATTTTCACTCCGTCTTATTATAGCTACTTGCTCTAGGACTCCACGGGGACCCCAGAGCTGTTCTCAGAAACATTTCTGCCCTCCCTCTGTTCTTACTTGTTGTCCTCAAATGAGACAAATGCCCCCTTCAACTTTGCTTTTCCTTAGGACAAGTTGTCCTCTGAAAAGTCCCTCCATCCTGCAGTAATTAGTTGCTGGGGTGTAGAGGGTGCCCCGTGGGCATCTAGCGTAGTTCAGACATGTCTAGACCCAGCTAAAGCTACCTTGTCTGTCAATAAAGATGGAAACACACTGGAAAGAAAAGGAGGCAAGCTCTTGCCTGCTGTCTGGAAGTGCAGCATGGGGTCCTTGCTTAACACCGCTGGGCTCTATTTAATAGGAGGACATCACGGGGCACAGTCACTATCCTGAAATCGGCTCAGCCACTTCGAGAGCCAACAGTGAATTCTTCTCTCCATGAATGTCCACAACCTGGGAGTCCAGTGGAAACTTTTTTTTTTTTTAGTATTTGAAAATTAGTTTTTGAACCCAGGAGTTCAAGACTAGCTTGGGCGGCATAGTGAGACCAGCATAGCAAATAAATAAAAATTAAAAAGAAGTTAGTCTCAGGACACTTGGGACAGAGGGACAGTACCTCACAGCTGACGACATATGAGAAATGATGCTAATTATATATATTGTATAGCTTACTAAATTCTCTTAGCAGAGAGTTGAACCATCTCCATTTATTACAAAGCAAGAGTCCTTCTCTGGGTGTCACCTCTTCCAGGGAAAATTGCTTTTTCTTGCAGCCACCCCAGATTGTACCGTGCCAGCTAGCCTTTGCTGAGATATGAACCCTGGGATACCACAACACAATTTTCCCACGGGAGTCTGCCATTCTGCATGCTGCATATTGCAGTTAACCTGGAAACACAGGAGAGGAAAATGCTCCGAACCCCAATTAATAGTTAGCCCACAGCAAATGCCACGGATCACCCGGCCCAAGTCTTAGCTTGAAACTTCTGCAGGATCTTTCTCCCAAGATAACCTCAAAAAGGTCTCTCAGCTTTCTGGTTGTTAAAACAACAACTACAGTAGCAGGAATTGAGACCTCAAGATCAGGGGGGTAAAAATGAGGAAGGAAATGGCATGTTGAAATGACTATTTTTCCCCATCTGGTCCTGTTCTTTCTAGTTAAAGCCCAAGATCTCAAGGAGTTATAGTGCAATAATTTGATCGATTAAATGCTGAAAGTTTTCTATTGATTTCAAGGCTGTTCAAAGCTCTACCTATTTTGAAGTCTGGGGTGCGATCGAATTCCTTAGAGGTTTCTGTTTCTGTCTATGCCAGGCTGGTTTGGCGCAGATAACCCCTCTGGAGGCCCTAGGTCCAGCAATAAAGAAAGTGTGTCATTACAGTTCTCGGCCTTCAGAGGATCTGATCTTCATGTTCTCCTTTTTGTCCCTTTTTGATGCCATTAAATTTGTGGCCACTCTTGTTTTTTCTCCCTTCCCCCACCCACCCCTGCACCTTTTTCTACTTCAGATCAAAGAACTTGTTCGTTTCCTCGCTTTACTTCCTTGGGGGCAAAACTAGGTTAGCTCTCCCCCCCTCCCCACCCCCCGGCCAGGAACTCAGGATACCCCTTAACCAGCCTGAGCTCCACCTTCGAGAGCCACCCACGATTTCAGACTCACTAGTAGTAGGAGGAGAAATGGTAGTGTTGGAGGGAATCTAGCAGTCAGACCCTCAAACCCTCCTGCTCAGCATCCTCAATTTCTATTTCTTTGCATTATCTTTCATCCATTGCCACTAGGCTTCCCAGCCCCACCCAAGGTTTGCGCAGGGTGAGCAGGGTGGTGGCTTTCCTGTCTTGCCTGAATGACTAACCTGTAAGCCCATCCAATGCGCGTTCATGACACGGACCCCGAGAAAGAGAAAGCGAGTGAGTGGATCTGCAAAGTCTGTTGTTACCCGGTTTCCCTTCAGCCCCAGAAATAGAAAGCCAGACTTCCGACTTGCAGAGCCCCCGTGCAAACCACCAGACCACACTGCCAGATAAGAGAATGTTGGATTGTGTCATACTTCCTTCACAGCTCTAGTTTCTGAAAATGGCCCTGAATGTTAGAGAGCCTCTCGCCATGACCTGAGGATGCAGAGGGGATGGAAGTGGGAGGACAAAGGGGTGAGCTCTGTCTCTTTTCTGATGTAAGTTTATTTTTAGCTACAGAAGTCAAGGAAAGGAAAGTTGGTGAAAGATCACTTCTGAGATAACGTTCTTATTTACTTATACAAGAAAAAGAAATATGTAGACACTGGGAAAGGAGATCCCCTGGCTAAGAAAGTGTCTTTGACCTTTCCAAGTTCTGTATGTTCATTGATTAAGTACCTACTGCATGCCCGGTGCCACATTTGAGCTGCAGATTTAAAGAGGAATAAGATACTTCCTTGGAGAAGGAGGAATCTGGACTAGAGATTCCAACTCTCGAGCTCAATGCCATCACCACCATGGAAATAATTTTGCTCAGCTCTCCCAACGCAGTCTCAGCAGTCGCCTCTCTTGTCAGCAGCTGCAGGAAGAGTGATGACCCAGGGGTTGACAGGCTCCTAATTGGAAAGTAGGAGGTGCCGTCAGAGATCGACTATAAAAGTTATCTTTGGACCTGGGTGAGCACCTAATGCTTGGAAGAGACTTGGGGGTGAGGCTGGGTAAGCTGTCACCCTAGGACAGGACCTGGCCCAGCACTCTGACTATGTAAGCTGGGGAGGAAGCTAAGGCCCATCATTTCGGAGAATGGCAAGGAGCGCGTGCAAACTGAGATTTCAGGACCCAGAGAGTTCGCAGTGCAGGGCAGGGGGATCTGGGGGGCACATAAGGAAAGGAATGTCTGCAGCAGCCACAGAGTCTAGGATCAAGGAGGCAGACCCCAGAGAACAGCTGATAAGAGTTTTGTGATGAAGACAAAATAAATAAATAAATAAATAAATAAATAGCAAGCCTGGAGTCTCCTTTTATTCAGCTAATAAAGAAGCAACTACTTATAAATGACTTCTTGCACTGCTTCCAGCCCTAAGGGTGTCAAAAGAAGTGTCAAGGTAAAAAAATTGACTATCTACTTAAGAGATGATCAAATCCATAAACTGAAATTATCACTGGGTAAGACAATGTGGCATGTATTACATAACATGGCCCTTGTGCAAACTCTCCCGCTGTTATCTTGTTTAAGCCACTCGACAACCTTGCAAAGTGGGTATCGTTGTCCCTATTTTACAAGTGAGGGTGCTGAGGTTTCCAGAGACTGTGTATCTCATCTAAGTTTGTCGCGATAGTAAGGGGCTGAACCAAAGATTCCAATCTAGGCCTGTGTGAGTGTCTGAACTTTCTGGTAAGAGCCTGTGGCTCCTCTCTACCGAAATAGAGTGGTACATTGAGCAAGAGGGAAAAGTAAACATTGGCTGGGGGTGCAGGGAAGATGTCCAGAGGAGGGACAGGGAGCAACATGGGAGCAGAGTCAAAGATGATTTCCTGAGAACTGCAGGATGCCCTGGAGCCCATTCAGAGCTGAGGATCATGAGTGTCCTTCACGCTCTGAGCCAGAGAAGGAAGAACTGAGTTAGATTGGGGCCATGCGGAGCTTGCCGTCTGGCACAGCAGCGGATCTCCCCAATGGCTTAGGGATTCCCGCACAGCGAGCTTCGGGCACAAGAAAGCCCAGTGCAAGGGCAGAGGCTCCACCCTATCCGATGGACAAGCTCACCCCCCACCCCAAAGGCCAGCCCTCCAAACTCTGGGTCTGCAACACCCTCAAAGAACAGCACCTGACCTCAAGAAGTGAGAACTAAATGCCCCTCCCCAGGGCTGTAGAGTGGACCTTCCTGTCCACAGGTGCCTGCAGGCGTCCTGGCAAAGAGAAGAGGTGGCTCTGGCACCAGGTGCTGGGGTGCCAGTGCCTCCCGAGAAGGAACAGGTGCAAAGCAGGGCAATTAGCCCAGAAGGTGTCCGTGGGGGCAGACAGCCTCCATCTGAAGGCAGACCCACCGGGCTTGCATCCTCTGCTGGGGAGCAGGCTTCATGCATTCTCTAGCTCATGGGGGATTGCAAGGGAGAGCGTTTCTTCTTCAAGGAGCCAGAAGAAGTAGTAATTAAAATTCCCTTTAAAAATAAAAAGATTCTGAAGAGGGCACAAGCCTTTAAGCCTCCCTCATGGTGTTCTGGATGCTCCGGCTTCTCTCTAGAGGGAGGAAGAGCACAGGCTGAGACCGGAGAGGCCCACCGAGTGCGGGGCGCTCGCTGTGCTAGCTGGTGGTTGCTAATGTCTTTAGGAACTGCTAATTTACCCATCTAATTTGTTCCTCCATACCAACCACAAAGGGAGACCACTCAATTATTCGGATCCAAAAGAGAAGCTGGTATTTACCATGATCTCCCTAGAAACAGTGTCTCTGGGTGTATGTGTGTGTGTGTGTGTGTGTGTGTGTGTGTGTGTGTGTGTGTACACACACTGTGAGGGAGGTTCAGCCAGGGGCTGAGGTTTGGCTCAGTGGTAGAGGGCTTGCCTAGCATGTGTGAGGCACTGGGTTTGAGTCTCAGCACTGCATATAAATAAATAAATAAATAAAGGTCCATTGACAACTAAAAAATATTTAAAAAAAAAAAAAAAGATGCAGCCACTCCAGAGAACCAGTGGAGGGGAACACACATTTGGGAGCTGTACCTTGTGCCAGGCACGGTGCTAGGTTTGACATATCTTGCTGACATAATTCCCATTTGAAAAAGATGCCATACTTCCGTATTTCAGGTTCTTGCTCTGATGTTTCTGCTTAGACAAACCTGTCCGCCTTAGGCATCACCTGGAAAGTTGAATTTTCAATGAAACCTTCTTGATTTTATCTGGTTAAATGAGTGAAGCTCTCTTTTGTGCTCCTGGAAAACCATTTTGGATTTCAGGGAGACGGCAGCTTCTGTTTCCTAATCTGTGACATAGTGTAGAGCTACCCACAGCCCTTGTGAGGAATAAATGAAAGAAATCATGCAAGGCCTGAACAGTGGCTGGCCCTTCATCCTTGCTAGTTATCGTGGTTGTCGTTGTGAAGAATGGGAATAATAATAACAATAATATCACTTATTGTAATGATTTGCCCCTAGGTTGTAAATTCCTTGCATTAGGGATGGTATCTACTTTATCCATCATCGTTTTAGACCCAGAGCCTGGGAGTGTTTGGCACAAGATGAGCGCTCATTTCCTAGCTGGCAAATGAAGGAATAAATGAAAGTTCAGCCAAGCATCACTTAGACAGGGATAGTTTCTGATAAATGCCATCATCAGGTGGTTCCGTCATTGTGTGGACATCATTGTGTGGACATCACTGTGTGGACAGCACTTACTCAAGCCTGTGGTGCAGCCTGCTACACACGTGGGCCATCAGTAGCCTGTCACTCCTGGGCTACAAACCTGTGCAGCACGTCACTGTACTGAATTCTGTAGGCGACTGTATTGCAATGGGAAGTATTTGTATATCTAAACACAGGAAACTTAGAGTAAAAATATGGCATCAAAGATTAAAAAAATGATGATGTCATATAGGGCACTTGCTGTGAGGGACACCTGCTGGGCGAGTCAGTGAGAGAGTAGTAAGTGAGCAGGAAGGCTCAGGCTGTGACTACACTGCTGTAGATGTTATTATTATTATTTTTTAAGTTGACACAATACCTCTTTATTCTACTCATTTATTTTTATGTGGTGCTGAGGATCGAACCCGGGGCCTCGAACTTGCTAGGCGAGCGCTCTACCAATGAGCCACAACCCCAGCCCCTGTAGATGTTATTAACGCTGTACGTACACTTAGGCTATGATTTTACTTAAACATTTCTTTCTTATATAACGTAACCGTAATTTACTGTAATATTTTTACATTATAAACTTGAAAAATTTTAAACTTTTGGACTCATTAGTAATAAAACAGCTTAAAATGTGAACACCTTGCAGGCTATAAGAATTTTTCACTTCTGTTATGATCTTAGGGGACCCCGGTTGTTTATGTGGTCCATTGTTGACTGAAACATCGGGAGGTGGCACATGATTATATTTGTCTGCACCTCACTTTGGTGAGCTCCTGAGCATGGTCCCGTTATCTGACCTACTTCTCTATCTCTCATGTCCCTACTTTGGCACAATACACCTGTTCTGTTGAATAAATGCAGACAGTTCAATGCTTTACCCTGCCAGTGCCTGGCCTGCAGAGTCTGGCTCTGAGCCCGGCTCCTGGCTGGCAGTGTTTAGCTGTTGCACCATGAATTCATGAGTGTGTCTTTGACACTTCACCATCTAGGCATAAGATGTCATGGTCCTCAAGGGTGGGGGCCAGTCTTATTTATTCTTAAATCCTTAGTGTCCAGTATAGCACCTGGCACACAGGAAGTGCTCAAATGGCTATCCCTGGACTCTGATGTTCAGCCAAAATCAGAGGAGCGGAGTCCCTTGTGAATTTGTCATCTGTCCTCTATCATCATCCAAATCCATCCAATTTTTCCCATTTATGTTGATTAACCACCTCTTGTCTCATTTACCAAAGTCTGAAATTCTTTGAGAGTACTCTGCCATAATGGATAAGAGTTCAGACTCAGTGGCCAGAATTTCTGAGCTTGAACTTGGCTTTGGCAACCACAAGCTGTCCTGCCTGGTTTTCCCCTTCCATCAAATCAGGATGACAACTCTTGCTTTAGTTATTCATTCAGCAAGCATTTTTTTTTTTGGTATGTAATAAGTGGCAGGAACCATTCCAGAAACAGGGGACACATAGATGTCAACAAGATACACATTGATCTTGCCTGAATAGAACTCAGAAGCTAGAGAGAGGTAGACAGATGGAATGAATAAGCAAGTAAACATATGGTATGTCAGAAGGCGATATGCACGAGGGAGAAAAGTAACACGGGCGGATACAGTGAGGGGTCAGGAAACAGGTACCAGAGTTGTGAGCATCTTATAGTTTGAAGGATGACCAGTGGGTCTATGTGGCTGAAACAGAGGGACAGAATGTAGGAGAAGGGGACACAGAATGGGTCGGGGTCAGACATGCAGGGCCTGTGGAACTTCAGCTTTTGCTCTGGCTGGAAGGAAAGTTTTGGAGTTTCATGCAGGAGTGTGAGATGATGTGACAGAGGTTATAAAGAAGCCTCCTGGGATTGGCATGGAGAATGGTCTCTTCAGCTGGCACACATGCAGAAGGCTGGTCATTTGTACCTCCCAGCATTAGTGTGAGGAACAAATAATATGACACATTAATGTGCTTGGAAAAGCCTGGCAGAGGGTAAGTGCTCAACCCAGGAGCTGTGGGATTGTGCTGGCTGCACCAGCCTTGTTTCCCGAGGGCAAGGCTTGGTTGGTCATGCAGGGTCCCCCCTGCCCTTGCCCACTCAGTCACCCCCTCTGCCCCACACCTCCTTCTCCAGCCTTTCACTTATGTTGAAGCTCCTGCATGGTAGCACCGCCTCCTGCTGCTCCCCACTCTGGTCCAACTCAGGTGCAATGCCACTTATATCCTTCCTGGTCCCAAAGTCTTCTCTGGACTAATGGCTCATTAAATTCACACCCCTGGAGGCAGCCTGCAAGGTCTCCCACAAGACCCTGCTACCTTCCCTTCCCACCTATTTCTACTCCTACCCCAGGCATATTGCATATCCATGGAGAAACAGAGCTAGACACAATATGTCACTCCCCGTAGAATGACAGCGGAAACTGCCTGCACTTATGATAGCAAATTGATGTGATGAGCCTTTGCCCCAGATTTCCTGGGCCACCTTGTGTACCCTAGCCAGGGTGGACCATACACCTGCCCATTACGGGGTCAGTTCTCCCATCAAGTTACTGTCGATGCCAGACTCCAAATGACGGGTTCCCGTATCTGACTGCCTGCTCCCAGTTCAAGTTCCTCTGCTCCTCCATTCCTCTACTTTCTTTTCTTTTTTTTTTTTTTTCCCTTTTGGTACCAGGAATTGAACCCAGTGATGCTTAACCACCGAGCCCTTTTTATATTTTATTTTGAGACAGGGCCTTGCTAAGTTGCTTAGGATCTTGCTAAATTGCTTGAGTCTGGCTTTGAAGTCGTGTTCCTCCTGCTTCAGCCTCCCAAGCCACTAGGATTACAGGCGTGCACCACGGTGCCTGGCTCTCTAACCTTTTAAAACATGAGCTCCATTCGCAAGGGATTAGTGCCAGACTAAGGGAAGAAAATTATTAAAACCCAGCTGGCTGTAGAGAGAAGAGCAAAATACTTGACAGTCTGCTTCTACCAGTCTGGAAAGCAGGGACTACTGTCTCCTAAAACACCCATCAGTTATGGATTTCAGGCTGGCTAACCCAGCGACCATCCCACAGGGGACAGAAGTATTAGCTTCTGGCCTGACACCCACCACCATGTGGATCTTGGAGAAGACAAAAGAGAGCCTGGTCGCCAACAGCAATATTCTAAAACAGCATGCCTGAGGCTATCTATTCCTACCACAGATGCCAAAATGTGGACAGCCACTCACAGCTGTGGGATGCAGATGTCCCTTGTCATTGTAAATGGGCAGACCTAAATGCCATTATGGAGCCTTAAAACCTAAAAATGTGATTTAGGAGTCTCTCGGTTAACACTACCTGGCTAAGCCTGATGCAGCTGATGGCCTGGGTCTGGGACAGTTTCCCTACTCCATGCCAGGACACCTGGGCAATATGGCACTCATGGTGTCATCCCTCTCAGTTTGGAATATACGACTCTTCGTTGGTATATATTCAGACCAGCAGTATTACATGATCCCGAGCAGCCATCAGGACAAACAAAAGGGGTGTGGCCTGCACTTCTAGATCCTTCCAGGTTGCCCAGCTATCTTTACCCCAGTTATGATGCCTGGCTGCCAGCCCATGCAGAGCTAAATGTGCTCCAAGCACCCTTCCTCCTTTGCACATCTTGTGACAGCCTTCCCCACGTCAGCCTATGCCTTCATGGCCTGCATCTGACTTGAGAGTTATGCTGGCTTAGGGAGTCATCCAGCCATTGCAGGTAATGACCACAGCCCAGCCCATCACACGCCGAGGAATACCACTCACCATGGTGCCCCCTGCCAGAGCACAAGCCTCCTTCCTAGGGGACCCCTGACTTAGCATATGTCACATATCTGAGAAAGGTAGCCACCAGACAAACCACCAAAGTGATAAATCTCTCCTCCCCCCACCGCTCCTTTTCCATTGTGGCTGAAACTTCCCCTCCTGGGCTTTCCAAAGCGAGCCTGCTGCTGAAGATTGTCACCAGGCTAATTTGCATGTGCACCTGGCTAAGGCCACTTTCCAGGAGCTGGATTTCACGCAACATTGGGCTTGCTGTCTTCCCCCATGGACAGGCCACTCTCTCTGTGTACCATAAACCCAGCAATACCAATGTCACTGGTCTAGGCCTTGCTGTCTCCTCTGCTGTGCCAGACTGAAAGGGCATGGACTGATGTCATCAAATCTGGTCCCCGCAAGAAGGGGGAGAAATGAAAAGAGAAAGAACATCAGACTCAGTCTCAGAATTATCCCTCACTACCCCTGTACTGTACCTCGAACTCCTAACCCCACACCCACAACCCTTACTTGGGCTGTTTTCTGCCAAACATACCTCTCTCCCTGCTGGTTTGGTTAAGAGGGCCAGTTTAGGAGCCACTGACTGTACATCCCTCCTTAGTCTGACAGCTCTGTGAACCGGAGCAAGTTTCTTAGCCTGTGTGTGGCTGGGTTTCCTCAACCACAGAACGAGGGTCACGATACTTACTTCATTGGGGGTGGTAGGGACCAAAGGAAACACTGTGCAGAGATCATAGTATGAGCCCGATACCAGGCGCTCCCAGGTGTGTACCCACTGAGGGGCAGGTCCACAGCTACCTCCTCCACTCCCCCTCCAAGGGCCCCTCACCCCACTCAGCATCTCACTGCGCAGGTGCATTTGTTCTCCGTGATGTGTGTGTTCATTTTGACTTCCTAAGGAAGACAGAAAGGTCCTCGAAGGAAAGGGCCACCTTTGCCCTGTTCTCCTTCTGACTCACTGTGTCATCATGAACTGAACTTTTTTTTTTTTTCTTTTTGGTACTGGGGATTGAATCTAGGGCCACAACCACCGAGCCTCATCCCCAGACCTTTTTATATTTTATTTAGAGACAGGGTCTCACTAAATTGCTTAGGGCCTTGCTAAGTTGCTGAGGCTGGCTTGGAACTCACAATCCTGCCTCAGTCTCCTGAGCTGCTGGGATTACAGATGTGTGCCACTGTGTCCGGCTTGAACTTAACTTTCTTAGGACTGAGTTTCTTTCTCTAGGATGGAAAATACCTTGCCTAAGTGCCAACACGTACCTCTGCACAGCCTCAGGAGACACATGGGTGTTCTACCTGATCCTCTTTCCCCCAGAGCCTGGGGCCACACTCATAATTCCTCACACGGTGCTTTGGCGGAGTCTACTAATTTATTCAATGACTGAATATTTTGTACTTACTAAGCACTACCCTGTGTTCGATGTCCAGGAGATAAAACTTTGGATGTCTTTTCTCTGTAATAATAGAGCTTATTCCTTAGTGGAGAAGAAGGATAACATGCAAATACATAAATAAGAAAATATAAAATATGGGGAAAAGAACACATTAGATAGACAGAAGTATAGCAATGAAGATAAAATAGTAGTGTTTGTACCTGGGGTCGAGGGAGGCTGCTTTAGACTGGAAAAGGCCTTCTGATGTCCCTGAAAGTTTCCATCTGGCAGACTTGGGCCTAAGGATATGTACTGTTCACATGCGAATGTAGGAAATTCAGGGGACATTGGCATAGTGAAGAGGGTGAAGTTAACTTTATTTATTTTTTTTTAAATTTTTTTTTTAAAGAGAGAGTGAGAGAGGAGAGAGAGAGAGAAATTTTTAATATTTATTTTTTAGTTCTCGGCGGACACAACATCTTTTGTTGGTATGTGGTGCTGAGGATCGAACCCGGGTCGCACGCATGCCAGGCGAGCGCGCTACCACTTGAGCCACATCCCCAGCCCAAGAGGGTGAAGTTATAGAGTCAGAAGACTGAGGCTTAAATTTGATCTCCTGTGTGCAGCTGGAGGTCCCTGGGCATGTTGTTAAACTTCTCCTTCAGTTTCTGTTATCTGTAAACTTGGAATTACTACTATCACCAATCTCAGGAGCTCTTTATCAGGATTATATAAGACAAAACATTAAAAATTGCCCAGCACATAATAAGTGCTCAATAAAAGGTAGCTATTATTTGCAACAACAGGCATATCTACTTAGAGCTGATATCTTTTGTCTGAACTACTCAAAAGGCAAATCCAACAAATGCCACTCACTAGGTGATGTGGTCTCTGTGTTGAATTTTACCTCAGGAAGTCCTCCTTCCTCTTGAAAATAAATTCTCAAAAAAAAAAAAAAAAAAAAAAAAAAAAAAGCAAGAATACCAGAATCTAATGAGTAGGTGCCCTGGGACTCTTGAGTTTAGGCAGACTGAAGATCTGAAAGGCTTTGGTCTAATTTCCTCTCCTATCAAACGGGAAGCTAGCTGCTCTCTCCAACTTTTGGAGGGATCAATGAGGCTCAAAGGGATGTCAGAGACTAATAGAACTGTCCCCAGGCCAGCGGAGATCCAACTGAAAGGCCACCTAGTAGCGATAAGGACAACTCCTGACAGGCCACCCTCAACACGTTTGGAGAAGGGGCCACTCCTTCACATTTATAAGCTGGGCTGGTACATGAAGAAGAACAAGAAGTGCGCGTGTGTGGCGGGGAAGCTGGGCAGGAAGCAGCCCCTTCAACCAGCAAGAAAACCGTTAGAATCCATTCCTTTGCCTGGTGCCAAAGCTCCACCTGCCCCACCCAGCGCTGTATCAAGGACACTGTCCCCTATCGGAAAGCCCTGAGGACATTTTCCCCTGGTTTATCAAGGACCTGTGGAAACATTCCCCCAACTGAAGATAAGGAGTCTTTTTTTTTTCTTTCTTTCTTTCTCTTTCTCTTTTCTCCTAGTTACCTAAACCAGAGGGTTCCTAGCATTTTCTGAAAAGATTTTTTTTTTCCTCAACTTGGATTTTGAAGTCACAGGTGGAGAGGCAGGCAGGTAAGATGGATTTAATTATTTAACTCATTCATTCATTTATTCTATATTTCTCGTGTGTCCCATACTGAGCTACAGTTTCAATTCTGAGCAGAAAGTGCTTGCAGTTGTTGGAGAAGCCAGGAAAAAATCTAGCAATTATGAAATGCAGAATTATAAAATGTGACTTGAACTTGGAGCGGGATCTGTAACCGTGGGTCTTGACCTAGTCTTGGGGGCACCGTGGGGAGGACTTCTCTAAGGAAATGATTCTTTATCGCAGGGAGAGCGTGGACAGCAATCTGCTAGACTTCATGCCCTCCAAGTGGGTGTTTTTAGGGCTAAAAAGATGCCTCTTAGGGTCTGGAAGACTTGCTGCCATTCCATGCCAGTCCCGTTTCCAATACCAAATCATGATTGCTCAACCCTTGCGAAGGTCAGGATGGAAATAACTCATTGGAATGATAGAAAAGCCAGCATAAACCTGCCAGAACCTCCTTCAAGATTCAGTTCACTTTGCAAAAGTTGCCAGATAAAAGGTATTTCCAGATGGAGGGCCATGCAGTAAATACAAATGGAATATTTTAAAATAGCTCATCCTTTGCAATATATGACCCAAGCTGCCTTCTGTAATAAGAGTTGAGACCTGGTAGCCTGAAAGCATGAGAGAAGAGGTTCAGCTGGCCCAGAGCAGCTCTGCCGCCTTTGGAAATGGGCTGAGGCCTGAAGGGGCATGAAAGTGACTTTAATAGCTGAGTGTGGTGGTGTACACATAATCCCAGAGACTTGGGAGGCTGAGACAGGAGGATCACAGGCTCCTGGCCAGCCTCGGCAAGCTTAGTGAGATCCTCAGCAATTTAGCCATGACCTTGCTTCAAAATAAAAAGTAAAAAGGGCTGGAGATATAGCTCAGTGGCAGAGCACCCCTGGGCCCTTGGGTTCAATCCCCAGTACCAAAAAATGAAGCCAGTGCCTGCTACACTTTCTTTTCATTCTTAGATTCTCAGAGAGGGCAGATGTATGTAAGAGTGTTGAGTTCCTTTAATGATGTGGCTTTATATAATAAGAAACGGCACACTTTTTACCTTTATTTGGAGCCCCGTGTTCTTCTGCAAAGAAAGTTCTGCAGGTACGAGGGACTGGTACTGTTCACAAAGGCCTAAGTGGGTAGGGATTACCACTGGGGACCTGAAAACTGTCTCAGAGCTCATGGGACGGCCTCACCATACTAGGGTTGTTCAGAGGTTGGAGAGCTTGTGAGGGCTGTGGGTTTCCTGACATGTGGAATTCTGCACCTAGGACAGAGATGCACCTGGGGCATGGTCTTTAATTCTTACCAGGTATTTTTGGTGCAAGTGGTAAAATATATGCAACATAAAATTTACTAGTTAACCATTCCCAAGTACAGCATTACTCACATTCACGTTGTCGTATAACCACCACCACCATTCATCTCCAGAACATTTTTTTTTTTTTATCTTCCCCAACGGAAATGCTTTACCCATTCAACCATGAGTCCCCTCTGCCCACAGGCCCTGGCAACCACCATTCTACTTTCTGTCTTTAAGAAATGATCTCCAGGAACTCTAGGGTCCTCAGAAAAGTGGAATCATAGAGTGTTTGTCCTGCCTGCCCTATTTGACTTGGCTCAGTGTTGTCAAGGTCCAATCCGGATAGGCAACATGTATTGGAACTTGCTCCTCTTTAGGGTGGATGATATCGCACTGTACCCAGATGCCACTCTTTGCTAATCCATTCATCTTTCCATGAACTCTCGGTTGCTTCACATTTTGGCTATCGTGGATAATAACTGCTAAGAACAGCAGTGTACAAATCATCTGTCCAAGTCCCTGTTTTCAGTTGTTTAGGACATACATGCAGAAGCTGAATTGCTGGATCACATGGTAAGTCTATTATTAAGTTTTTGAGAAACTGCTGTGCTGTTTTCCATTGGGGCTCTCCCGTTTTGCATCCCTGTCAGCAATAATGTACAAGTGTTCCCAACGCTCCAGATCCTCACCAACACCTGTTATTTTCTGATTGTTGGTTTGTTTGTGGGTTTTTTTTGTTTTTAGGTTTTTGTTTGGTTTGGTGTTAGGGATGAAAGCCAAGACCACATGCATGTGCTCTACCACTGAGCTACACCCCCAGCCCCTGTTTTTCATTTTGTTTTGTTTTGTTTCAAATAATAGCCATCCTGATGGGTGTGTTATCTCATTGTGGTTTTGATTTACATTTCTCTAATGGCTAGTGATGTTGAACATCTTTTCAACATCGCTATTGGCCATGTATTTTGTCTTCTTTAGAGAAATGTCTATTTAAGTTCTTGGTCCACTTTTTAACTGGGTTGTTTGTTTTTTTTTTTTGTTGTTGTTGCAGTTGTTGAGTTGTAAGAGTTCTTTCTATGTTCAGGATCTTCACCTCCCACCAGACAGATCATTTGTAGATGCATTTTCTCTTTATTTGTAGATGTATTATCTCTTTATTAACTCTCAGGAGTTGCCTTTTCAGTCTGCTGGGTGCTAAGAGGTCTTTTTTGATGTAGTCCAATTTGTCCATTTTTAATTTAGTTGTCTGTGCCTTTAAGGTCATATCCAAGAAATCAATGCCAAATCCAATGTCATGAAGCTTTCCCCCTATTTTTCTGCTGGGAGTGTTATAATTCTAACTACTAGGTCTATGACTAACAGTGATGAACCATCCTCAATCCGGATTCTGGGGACACCTTCCTCACCAATGCGGAGACCTTCAGGACTTTGTGAATGTCACTGTGAATATTTGAGAATTGATAACATGGGTGTGATATTGAAATTGATATTGAAATGGGTATGATATTCATCTCAATTCAAAAGGAAGGACTGAGTATCTTCAAATTTCTGTCAGCATCCTGGGAGGTAGCAAAAAAATAAAAATCATGACTTCTCCAAGAACGTAAGGCAAGAGTCCTCTTTTGAAGTGGCAAGAAGCTGTTCACACATGAAATCTAACCAGGCACCTACCTAGGTCCCAGAGCCAAGAGCTCTGGGCAGGGTTATAGGGCACTCTTAATGGAGGCCTGGGGAATTGGGTCTTAAACTGCTAGAACGACAGAATCACACAGACAGTTTCAACTCTAACCTTCTAGTCCATCTCCTCCCTCCAGAAAACTAAGGTCTCAAAAGGTTCAACAATGCATGAATGGTCACAGGCAATAGGGAACCCTTGCACATCCTTGAGCTGGGTGCTGGTAGGGGAGAGAGTGGCACTCCAGAGAGTTTAGCAGTAAGGCACAGGAGAGGGGCCTGAAGGGAAGCAGAGAAAACTGGCAAGAAGAGACCAACAGCTCTTTCCCTGGTTTGTGCTGAAGGGTCCCTAACCTCAGTGATGGTCATTTCTCAAAAGCACCACGGGGGAGATCCCAGCTCTGCTCCTTCTCACTGAGGTTTGCACTCAGGAAGGCAGGGAGACAGGTGGCAGAAGGCAGATGTCATCATAAAGGGCAGAGCCACCTTCTTCTGGCAGGCTCAGTGCCCTCAGTTATGAAGCAAAACTCAGCTTCCCCAGCAGTGGCCTGGTCCCCACGGTCTAGGGTTCACTGTCCCACACCAGAGTTCCTGACTCTGAAGAGTCAGTGACTAGGGCTAGCTCCTGGCACTTCCTCTTGATGTTGCCTCCCTGACCTGAGGCTGAGCTAGGCTTCTGTGAACTTAACCCCCCTGTCCCACAAGGGTGGCCCTAGCAGGAAAGGTAAGGCAAGAACCCCTGCAAGGACATTGACCTCACCCTGCTTGCGCTGAGCTCTCCCATGTGGCACCATTCATCATACATATATCTCCAGCCAAGAATAGCCTGCCCTGATTGACTCTGCTCCTGACAGAGGTTCTCTTTGCTTAATTAATTCTAATAATAGCTGCCACCATCGAGTGCTTACTCCATGTTGATCACTGTGCTAAGCATTTGGCATGCATGATCTCATTTTATTCTTACAACCCTGTGATAAAGAGATCATTATCCCTATTTTGCACATAATGAAACTGAGGCTCAGAGCTGTTACATAACTTGCCTAAAACCATGTCAAAGCGCCAGGAGTCAGACATAAACCTGTCTCCAAAGCCCCGTACTTTTGCATGTAGATTCACTGTCATTTACACATGAGTCTTTGTGGGAGGGGGGGACTGCAGAGGAGGGTCATGTGTCAGAATGCCATCTTTGCTGACAGTGCCTTAGCATTTCTAGCAGCCAAGAGCCTGATCTCTGTCAAAAAAACAAAACAAAACAAAACCAATCTTAACTGGGCCCAGTGGTACATACCTGTAATCCTAGCAGCTCAGGAGGCTGAGGAAGGAGGATCGCAGGGTTGAAGCCAGCCTTAGCAACTTAGCAAGGGCCTAAGAAACTCAGGAAGACCCTGTTTCTAGATAAAATATAAAAAGGGCTGGGGATGTGGCTCAGTGGTTAAGCATCCCTGGGTTCAATCCCCAGTAACTGCTCCCCCGCCCCACAAAATCAATCTTAGGCCCAAATTTGAATGATATCTGGGCTTATGTTCTTGAACATTTCAAAAGAGATGTTCAAGAAGGAAAAGGTGCCTTCAGATTCCTTCTCTACTTTTACCTTAGCATTGTGCCTGCATGCTTTGTTCAGGGGGGAGGGCTGCCATTTGTATTTCATTGACTCAAAGATTATTTATTGAGGGCCAGTCATGGGCTAGACACATTTTGGGTGCTAAAGACCCAACTGGAAACAAATCAGAAGAGTTTCTATCATCATAGAATTTACATTCTCATCAAGAAGAAAGGCCAAAACAAAGCCTGACAATACAACCATACAAATGTGGGCCGGGGATATAGCTCAGTTGGTAGAGTACTTGTCTCGCATGCACAAGGCCCTGGGTTCAATCCTCAGCACCAGAAAACAAAACAACAACCACCTGAAAATGCATAGGGAGTAAAGAGGAAGTCGTGCTGATACTAGGGAGAAAATCCAGGGAATAGAGAGTGATGAAAAGCGGGATTTTAAAAGGCCCTTCTGAGGATAAGATATCTGGACAGAGACTTAATGAAGCACATGAGAGCTAAGGAATCGTGTAGAGAAAGAGCGTCTCAGGCAAAAGCACAAAGGCAAAAGCCGTCCAGACATCAGCTCCATTTGTCCTAAGGAGCAGGAAGAAGGCCTGTGTGACTCCACCAGGAAGTGAGGAGAGAAGAGGTCAGGAGGATAAGAGACGCCAGCTAAAACGGCCTGGGCCACAGTTAGGAGTTTGGATCTCAAATGTTCAGTCCAGGATGGCGGACACTGTGATGTGTCACTCGGGTGTGTCTGTCTCCACCCAGCTACAGAGAAGGGAGAGAGATGGCACAGAGTCAGCTCCACTCCATGAAGCACCTCCACTCCAACTCTCACCTTGAACAACAAATAAGCTTAGGGTCCAGTACCCAAGAGAGAAGAGGAAAAGGGTTCAGTGGAGGCCACAGGGGAAGAAGAAACGGTGGACTCTATGTCTCGTTTGCCTCGACCATCAAAGGGTTCGAATTATCAATGGGAGTCCAACTATCTTACACCCGGAATCTCTTCAGGATATTACATTAAAGATGGCCATGGACGCTTCCATATTTCATAGAAACTTACTATATGTCAATTTCAGAGAAATTGACATATAGTAAGTTTCATTCATAGAATCCTATAAAAGCTCTGTGAGATATATATGCTGCATATTCCCACTTTACAGACATGGAAACTAAAGTGTAGAGGTCAAGGTCAATAAATTCAGAGCTGCTGCAGGTGGGGAACAGGGATGGGTGAAGCCCAGGAGGGAGGAGCTTTTGGGCTCCGGTTCCAAGGAGACAGCTAGGAAGTCACATTCTCAGGCTCCTGACACTGGAACATGCTATGGGCTTACCTCTGCTAAGAACTTGCTGTGGAGAGGTGACACGGCTTCCAACATGGGGACAGTTCTTGTCGCACTTGGTTTTGCCCCTTTTTTAGTTGCAAAAGATTAGAAGGGAGAAAATCGGATAGACAAATCAGGGATGTGACCGAAGCAATGACATTGTAGCAGCCTACCCAGGGCCCAACTGGGCACAGTCCTAAGCTCATAGCTGAAAGATGGAGCTCCCAAAGCCTGAAGTCTGCCGATGTCACGAGCTCACTTTGGTTCGTTGGCAACACCCCAGTCTTCACATTCTCTGGCAGATGTCCTGATTGGCTGGGAGATTGTTGCTTCCTGATTCAGTGGTGATCATTTCTGAAAGATGGGGTAATGGCAACAGCTATCATTGCATCACTGCTGTGCAAAGCGTTTTTACACACGTTATCATATTGAATCCTAGGAAAATTCCTACGAGGTGAGTAGGCATCCCCGTGGTTTACCCTAATCTTGGCCCTGCTGAGTCTTACTATTCCAGGAGACCCATGTGGCCTATAGCAACTGAGGTTCAGAAAGGTGAAGTAACTTCCCCCAAATCACACAGCAAGTAAACAGCTGAGCTGTGCTCATTCTCCTAACCTTCAGTTGATATGGATTTTTTTTTTTTAGAAGATTTATTCAGGGCCCTTTCCTATTGTATAGGAAACCAGACTTTATTTATCACTGAGGTTACTAATAGAACCAACATTTTGTGCAAACACATCCATCAACTGACCCTGAAATGTTCCGAATGAGCTTGGGAGCCAGATGCCTGTGACAACCCGATAGTTTAAAGAATTTTGCATGGGAGCTGAAGCCACATTAGAGATATTTTTATTTCTGTGAATGTCACCACTAGCAAGGCATATGTTCAACTTGGCTTCTAATGGTTGGGGAAAAAAGAGGTACATTGTCATCGTTAGCATTTTCCCAATGACATTTGCATTTACATTTCTATCAGAAGTCCACTTTAGCAAAGGAATGTAGTCTCAGTCACTTGAAACTGTTCTTCCCTAGAAAACAACTGTAAATGTAATAAGCTGAAAGAATAGAAAATGCCCACTGGGAAAAAAAATATGATCCATCTGGGGTCAGATTCATCATGCACACTGATTCAGTCTTCTTCCAACATTCTTATTCAGGAAGGAAAACTTGGAACATTTCTAAATTTCAGGGTATTTGAGATTTGCAAGGAGTGGGGGGAGAGGGAGAAGGAATTAAATTTCAGTCCCATTGTGTAGGGATCAAGAACAGATTTCCTCTACTCTACATGTTCAAATCGCTTCATTGCGACTGACTCTCTCTCTCCTGCATAAAGAAGGCTCTGGTTGCTATGGGAGGATACAATAAGGTCATGATTGCTTTAAAATTATTCATAATAAAAACACATTTTGAGACTTGATTCTAAATGTTAAACTTAAATTTGAGCGATTTAATTGCCCGTTGAATAGAAATGAAATCCCGCCAGTAGGAAGTTATTTCTTACAGCCACTGTGTGTGAAATTGAAATCTTAAGATACCATTTCAAATATGCACCTTCTCCAGGAAGTTCTCCCCAAAGAGTTGTGAAAGATAAGAAACTGACCCAAAGTCATACGCAGTCATCTCTTTCTCTTGACACACTCTTCAAAGCAGAAGAATATTATTTAAAGAAAAGTTTATGCCCCAAAGTTGGCCATTTTGAGGTTACCTTTGGAACCCAAGGATACTTTAATTTTAACAACTGACTTGAGCCTCATGGGAAATGGTTGCAAGAAAAGTAACAACTTTATCAGGTTTAATAAAAGCAAGCAGATGCACAAAAAACATCTAGTTGTTCCATTTTAATGAACATTAAAAAGGAAAAGGCATTTACGTTTTGTTTAGGAGCAGTAGGGAATGAGGCAAAGGGATCTTGCTCTATTTGCTTTTTAAAAACAGGGAATGTTTCTGGGGGCAGTGGTGTGTGCCTGCAGTCCCAGTTATTCAGGAGGCTGAGGCTGAGGGATTGTGAGTTTGAAGTCAGCCTGGACAACATAATCAGACCCTGTCTCAAACAAGACCCAACACACACACACACACACACACACACACACACACACACACACAGCTGTTTGTTTAAATTCGAGTGAGAAATTCTTATTTAAAATCTCCATTTAAACTTTAGATTTAATTTCCAACTTGTTTTATCTCAATGATCTTTTTGAAAAAACATAGCAACTGCCATTTATGATAATTTAATATATGTCCATTGCTTTCCATGCAATACATTTTGTAACAATTATTACCTTGATCCCATTACAAATCTATGTGCCACACTTTGCACACATTAATTTGTTTAATTCTTACAGCAATCCATGTAATCAATTCTGTCATTCTCATTTTATAGATGAGGATCCTGTTAGCCCAAGTTCACACAGGTGGTTCAAAGTGGGTTAGAACAGAAGCAGCTGGATTACTCAACCACTTACCAAACAGTACCTCCTTAGATTTAGTAATTTTCCCTGCTCAAGTTAGCTGATGAGTTAAGAACCTAAATCAAACCCAGGTAGCCTGGTTCCAGAGTCCCAGTATTAATTATCGCATTGACTGATTATAATTAGAATGTCAATCACAACCTATATATTTATTCTCCTTTCTGATAGAAATGAAAGTAGACTGATTACATATTTATCATATTTATATATTTATCACATAATTTAGGCTTGGCTACAAATTCTAGGGATTTTCTTTTTTAAGTTGAAAACAAGGTCTGATCAGGAAATTGTCATTTTTACATACTAAAGGTCCACCTTGGACCCAAAGGAGCCTATGAGGCTTCCTTTGACATAAGCATACAAAAGGGCACTTGCACACACACACACACACACACACACACACACACACACGTTTTAATCATACAAATTAGGGACCCAAGCCTTAGCTTAGGAAGACAAGGAAATGACAAGAATCCAAAGACAATGGTAATTTCAGGTCATATGTGTGAGGATCTGGCTCTGAACAGGGAAGATAAAGCTTCAAATGGGAATAAAACGTCTGTGACCGTGATGATCCATGCTATTCATATAAAAACTACAGATTCTGAAAGTACTTGATCGTTTCCTCTTTACAAGCCTGATGACTTGCATCATACACAAATAGGCCTTGAATAATAATTTCTGAACGCAGATATTTTTACGGAACTCTGAGGCCCAGAGGTACTCAAGTTTTTCTCCACGGAAGGGCAATCTATTTGCCTCCTCCTCTCCCCTTTGGCATTCCTTTCTCTTCCTAGCACTCAGCCTCGAGCTTGAAGGAGAAACCTGAATGCCCAAATGAGGTCTGCCTCCGTTTTCTTTGACTTAGGGCAAAATCATCTTTCAATTAATGTTCTTGATCTTTGGAAAAACACTTTCTCTGGTCGGGTATTACTGGCACTTTACAGGGGGTTAGTCTAACCGCAGGAGTTCGCTCTTTGAAAGATGCTGAGGGAGGGAATTCTGCCGCCAGCAGATGGAGAGGAGACCCAGACCAACGTGGTCCCTCCCAGCCACCCTCCCTACAGGATTAGCTGTCCCCAGCACTGCTCAGGCGTACCCAGCCCGTGCGTTCCCTGCTCGCACAGCTCCAGTTGCCTCTCTGGAGCGCAGACGCAGCTACAAGCCCGCCGCCAGCAGAGCCGCGCTGTCCGGGGCATCCGCGCGCACCGCGACCGTAGACCTGGGACCTCGAACCCGGGACGGGCGCGCGCGGCAGCCACTCGGAACGCCTGCATTCCTGTAGGTGCTTATTTCACATTCTTTATTGCTTGAGATGCCGGGTGGATACTTTCGGCCTTAGTTAAACCAAAAGGGAAACGCGGAAGAGGGGAAGCCCTGAAGAATGATTTAGTGGCAGCCTAGTCTCCTCTCCAAGGATAGGTGTTCACTGAGCGACTCTGTCCCCGACGCTGGCCCCTTTAAGAAGGCAAGTCAGTCCTGCTGCTGCTGCTGTTTGTATTGCTAATCCCCAGGAGCCCCGTTTAAAAAAAAAAAAATAGGAAGAAAAAAAAAAGGGGAGGGGGGACGGGCATCTGTCTCTTTAAATGTGATTTCCTTCTATTGTATTTGAATCGTGATCAGGAAAAAGGAAATGAAACCAGAGACAGAGGGAAGCTGAGCGAAAATAGACCTTCCCGAGAGAGGAGGAAGCCCGGGGAGAGAGGCTAGGTCCCCTCCCCGCCCCCAGGCCGCCGCCCCCTCTCTGCCCTCGGCGGCGAGCGGCGCGCCGCGACACTGGCCGAAGGTGCGAGGGGCTCCCGGCAGCCGGGCGGGCGCGTACCATCCCCGCGGGCGACGCGGAGCTGGCGACAGCGCGCGAGCGGGACCGGGCGGCGGCGGCGGCGCGGCGGCGGGACCGGGATGGAAGGTTAAGTCCTGAGTAGCAGCAGCTGCTGCAGCCGCCCGGGGCCAGGCTGCGCTCCCCGGCCCCCAGTCTCGGCCGCAGCGCGCCCGCAGCCCGGTGATTCGCTCTCTCTCTTTGGCGTTTGAAGGGAGCGCGGTGACTGTCCTTGAGCGCGGAGGGGCGAGCTCGCCGCCGGAGCGCCGGAGCAAGAGGAGGCGCAGGAGCGGCGGCGGCGGCGCCCGAGCACCCGAGGGGGTCCGAGCCCCAGCAGCCGGTCAGCCCCGCGCCACAAAGGGAGCGCCCCCGCCGCCCGGCACGCCGCCTCCCTCCCCAATGTCCTCGGCCATCGAGAGGAAGAGCCTGGACCCGTCTGAGTAAGTGTGGCGCCCCTGCCCCTGCCACCCACGGTGTCCGCGGCCACGCGCCCCGGAGCGACCGGGTGGCGCCGGCGGCCCGCGAGGGGCTCCAGGTGCGCGCCTGCACCGTGTCCTTGGACCCCTCTGCCTTGCGCGGGGCTCCCCCTTCCTCGCGAGTGACTCTCTGAGGGCACCAGGAGACCCACCGGGCGGAAGGGGGCAGGAACCTGATCCGGCCCGGTCCCTCTGCGGGCCCCCAGTGGGCTACCTGGGACGTTCCCCAAAGCCACCGCGGGCCAGAAAGTTTGCTCTGGAGCGGGCACCGGGGAGCTCGGAGGAGCGCAGGTGGAGCCCGGAGAGTGTTCAGGGCTTTATTCTGCTTCCTTCTCCCTTCTTGCCCTTTCTTGGCTCCCTTTCTCTTTGTCCATTTGGTCCTGGAGAAGGGGATATTTCAAGTGAAGGCCTCCGGAGTCCCCGACGGCCCCTTTCTGGGTCCGCAGGTGGAGCGGCTGTCAGCAGCGTGGGTAACCAGCGCACGAGAGGGTCCACCTGTTCACCTGGGAGCTTGCTCTGGGCTCCAGAGACTTCTAGAACAACTAACCCGGAATTAATTTGGGTATTTGCACTGGCTCCCCACCCGGAATCCACCGATGGGGGTCTGTGAACTTTAAAAATTAGCGCACCATTTTGTGTAGTATAGGTGTATTTTTTCTGGAGAGTGGAGTCTCACAAGTTTTTTTCTTTTTCTCTTTTATATCACACTTTCAAAGGATTGCGGGGTGGAGAAACCAGAGCTCTAATAACCATGTGCTGCAATTTTTCGAACCCCTGCTCTGGTTTGTGTTGAACATTCCCTATTCCCAACCTATATCCCAACCCATTCTCTAGTGTTAACATGGGGAGCAAGGGGTGTTTAACGTATCATTTTTCCTCAACACAAATGCCCTTTTAAGAGTCATTAGCTGTCTGGTTTTGAATTTTTATTCCTTTGAAGTCCCCATCTAATCCTTTGAAGGGATTTGTTACACAAGACCAAAGGAGCTGGTTAATGACTTGTCCATTTGTGCTTTTAAGAGGCATTTGTTTTGTTTTTTCTTTTCCTGCTTTAAAAGAATTGTGCTTTCCTGCTTGAAGTCACGTACCCCCTTCCCCAATTTCAGCCTTCTATAGTGTTTATTTACCTGGGTTTTTACCCTCAGTTGCCAACATAAAAACTCAGCATGTTCTCATAAAACACAGGAAGTACCAGGATCCAATGAGATTATAAACATTACTCTTGAGTCTTGAAGGTTAAGACACCAGCTCTATGAGGAGCTAGGTTTCTTTTAACAAAGACCCAGCTTCCTTAATCCAATTCTCAGGAGAAAAATAACATTCCTTTTTTTTTTAAGTATATACAAACAGTGGATTTAAAGTATATATATATATATATATATATATATATATATATATATATACACCTAGAATTACAACTGAGCCCTGAGTTTTCAGAGACTGGGCAAAACCATAGTCATACAGTAAGGGGGCAGATCCTAGGAATTTGTGCCTAGTGTCTTTTCCAGGCAGCAGGACTTAGTCACTAATCCTTTTATTAGAAGATATATCTGGAGGGTTTGGTTACCTAAAGGAAGTTTGCTCTTTCCAAAGTTTGTGCTTTTTGCCCTGAGATTAGAAAATGGAAACATCCTAACTTCATAACACAGCAGATACTTGCTGTGGGGGTACATGTATCCCATCCTTCCTCTGCTGTGTGCCCAGGTGAGAAGTCGCTGCAGCCCATCTTTCCTCCTTTCTCTTGGAGATTATTGAGAATTTTTATCAGAAATCCAGGATAGGCTCTGGGAGGATGTCAAATACTAATTTGAGGATGAATCTCCCTCAGTCATTGGCTCAAATCATTCCCCCAAAATAATGTGACTTTATCATTAATTTTTTTTAGTTGTAGATGGACAGAATGCATTTATTTTTATGTGGTGCTGGGGATTGAACTCGAATTCAGTGCCTCACGCATGCTAGGCAAGCGCTCTACCTCGAAGCCACAACCCCAGCCCCGACTTTATCATTAATTATAAAAAGATAGCTGGAGCCAGTATCTTAGTCTGTCCTCTGTCTCATCTCAGCCCACCACCGTTGTTGTTGCTCTTTTTGCTTTACATTTTTACTGGGTCTTGATGCCTTGCTAGATGCTTCTTGCATGCTTGCTGGAAGCCAACTTGAGTCATGACATTCATACCTCCAAATACAGATAAAAACTTCCCGAGGCATATGCAAAGCAAATGAAAGCCAGCCAGTGTTCATGAACACAGAGATTTTCTCTGTCATGCAGTTGGTGGCCCTTCTGCCACCCTGTTACAAGAGCAGTTCATTTTTTAAAAAATATTTTTAGATGTTGATGAACCCTTATTTTATTCATTTATTTATATGCTGAGAATCAAACCCAGTGCCTCACACATGCAAGGCAAGTGCTGTACCACTGAGCCACAACCCCAGTCCAAGGAGTTCATTTTTAAAGGCAGTTTTGCATCAGTTGAGTGCAAATTCTCCTCCTTCACAGATGGTGAGCAGCAGCATCAGGGGCATCCAGCATGGTTGTGGCTCCATGAGTGCTTTAAAAGCCCAAAGTAAGACTGGGCTGTGGAAAGAAGAGAAGCAGTTCTAAATTGATGCAGGAGAAATGGCCAAGGGTAGTCACTATTTTTCAGAAGGCAGAATCAAAGTTCTTATGGACAATCTATAAAAACAAAGACCTCAGTGAATTCTTTAAAAATATTTAAGGTCTTGATTCCGCCCCCTGCCCAAAGAAACTGGCTTCAGCTTCACTTTTCCTTTTATTTAAAGAAGACAATCTTATACTCTGTCTGCAAAGCATGGATTTAATTCCAGCATCCTTAATTAACTATTTTTAAGGAGTACTTCATCCATTCCTGGACAGAGTCATCTGAAGTTGTAAAAGTGCTATAAACACGGATGCCCTGAGTCTTATTGTCCCTAAGTATAATAGGTGCTGAGCTTTGTGGGCTCAGGCCAATTAGGACACAAGGTCACCTGGTAAGAGTGCCAGCTAGAAATAGGAGACACAGATTTATAGTTCCAAGGTTCCCAAGAGGAAAGTCCCTTTGGGAATTTCACAATTGGAAGAAGGTCCATTTTTAAAAACATAATAGACTTAAAAAAATAGATTTGTATTTGAACAAGATTCCAGACAGCACATGTTAATTATTACAAACCAACAAGTTTTTCCTATCTCCCAGCAGGTGCTAGAATCATTCCTTCCACTCCTTTTCTCTTTTGGCAGTAATTTAAATCAAAAGTGTTCAGGTTCTAGTGAAGTAAAGTGAACAGGAGCCCGTACGCATGGCTTTGTAAAAAAAAACCTCATTGTGAAGGAATTGCCTGGATTGAGATTCCTTTGGCTGTTTAATTGCCTTCCACTCTTTTCTTTAAGATCACTGTTTTCATCCCCTTCCCACTTTCTTTCCTAAGTCACCTTTATTCAAATCAGTTTTGCCGTTGTAAAAATTTTCATGTAAGGAAAGTGTAACTGATGTCCTACATCAGTTTGACTGTGGCCTTAATATCTGCGATTTTCCCCCAAGGATTCATTCAGAAAGGATGGGATGTAGAATTTCTGTTAAAAGAAAATGAGGATTCCTATTTTATCCTGATGAAGTTTTTCCCTTGTAAAGAGAAAGCAACCTAACATCATTTGAGTTGCCTTCTTCTTTCTGCATCCTCTCTGCTTTTGTGAGTTGGGGGGGGTGTGGGGGGGCTTAAGGTGCACTGATGTGGGGCTTCAGTGGGGGATTTGCAGATTTTAGCACTCTTGGTAGTCGGATGTCCCCACAGCAAGCAACTCCTTTGGTGCCAGGTGCTTTCTCTGGGCTTGGGCAGTGCCTAGGGTCCTGGGTATGGGAGGAACAAAAAGAGGGAGGACTGGGAAGACATAGGACTCTAGGAGGAGAAGGTGGAAGGAGCAAAAGAGAGGCCAGAGGTGTCCACAATGGTGCTGGGTGATGGGTAGGGGTCCAGCGCCACCTGCAGGCACCTTGGATGCCTCTGGGTGCCTTGAGGTTACTTCCAGGATCTAGGACGTGAGGTCTAGCTCTCTTCTGTCTTAACTCAGGACTCCCCGGGTCTCTGGGCAATCTGACCTTGAAGTGTGCTGTCCTGTCCCCTCTCCTTCTGTTACCAGGAAGCAATGGAGTAAGTTTCCCTGTTTGGCCCAGAGAGATTCCTGAACCCCAGGGCCCCTCTTCCTCCTGGTAAACTTGTCCCTAATGCTTGGCCTCCTCTCCAGGGAACCAGTGGATGAGGTGCTGCAGATCCCCCCATCCCTGCTGACATGCGGTGGCTGCCAGCAGAACATCGGGGACCGCTACTTCCTGAAGGCCATCGACCAGTACTGGCATGAGGACTGCCTCAGCTGTGACCTCTGTGGCTGCCGGCTGGGTGAGGTGGGCCGGCGCCTCTACTACAAGCTGGGCCGGAAGCTCTGCCGAAGGGACTATCTCAGGTACCTCCCGACCCTCCCAAGCCCTGGCACATCTGAGTCTGGGGTATGGCCCCAGCTCCCACTTGGGCTTGGAGGTGCCTGCCCGCAGGAGGTTGGGCAGTGGAGGCTGAATCTGCAGAGAAGCAGCAGCTCTTCCTCCAGCCAAAATTATGCTCCCAGAGATACCTTCCAATATGGTAAAATGCAATATTTTTAAAGGCAAGAGAAGAATAAACTCAGAAGTCAGAATAGTGGTTCTCCCTGGAGGCAGATAGGGGATGGGATTGGGGAGGGACATAAGGGAGAACCATAGGAACTGGAGGGGCGCTGTAAAGAAGTTTGGGGGTGGGTTCTTGGGAGCTCATTTTAATACTTCAAAACATATATAGGTTATAAAAAAATCTTTTGTATGATTCCAATATTATGTGATGAGAAATTTAATAATAGCATATTCTCACCATGGAGCTCCAAGCATCGACTCTTGTGGTAGGAAGGTGGCATTCAACTTGCATAAAGGCAAAGGCCCCCGTGTCAGAGGAGGTTGAGTTCCAGCACCATTATCTCCTGGCTCCATAACCTTGGGCAAGCTTCTGGAATCCTCAGTTTCCTCATCTGCAAAATGGAGCTAGTAATAGTACCTGCTTCCAAGGAAGTGGGGAGGCGCGGATGGAATAAAACATGTGGAGGGCTTGGCTAAGTGTGTGCATGTCAAGTAGACATTAGCTGCCTCTATAATTGGCCCTCATGACAGTGTCATGAAGTAGTTTCCAATCTAATGGACAAGAAGATGAAAGAATGGAAGAGTAGACTAGGAAGTTGACAACACAGAGTGGGACGGGAGCTGAGGACATCTTTTCTGCCCTGGGTCATACTATTGGTCATGGGAATTTTCCAGCTCTCAATGAATACCTTTGCCTGGAATGTTCTAGTATCTCATAATTCCATATTAGCTGTGCCATATTAGGGCACAGAGGTAATTCTGTGCCCTCTGCTGTCCGATCTGATCAACTGTGTAGCTGTCAGTTCTTGGCCATCTTCCTGTGGCAGAGGGTCTGCATGGAGCCCTAAAACATTAGGCCCATCCAGCCCATGGAAGCTACCACTAGGGCAGCTTCATCCCTAATCTGCCCTAAAAACACTTTATATGTGAAGGGCAGGGGGAATGCTGCAGGTAATTCCACAGTGAAGGAAGCTTATCTATTTACTCAAAAACGGATAGAATTAGCTCCCTCCCCCCCCCCTAAAAAATTCCCAGATAAAGTTCTTATAAATTTAGCTGTTCTGAAAAAATAGGGTTTTTTTTTCCCCCAACGATCATGATTATCATTTTGTTCATTTTTCTTTTCTTTTTTTAAGTCACCAGAAAATAGAACTCAATAAATACAGACCTGGTTTTGCTCAGTCCCAGTCTGCCAAATCAGTCAGAAAGCAGACTGGGTAAATGATTCCCACTGGGCCCCTGACTACATCCCTGTCGAATCATTTGAATCTTATTAAATGAAGTGCAGATACAGTAAGGTCAAAAGAGCTGGGTTTCTCCCTATCTCCACGGTTTTATATAACATTCAAGAATAAAATCAGTGCTGCCTGGGCTTGTTAATCTTTTCCATTTTCAAAAAGGAGAGGAAAAAAATAGTCTGGGAGAACCCAATGTTAATTAACTTGTGTCTTGGTGACATGAAATAATTCTTCTCCCCGCTACATTCCCAGGCAACATGTTAATTAACTCTGCGTTAGGGCAGGCGTCGCCTCCATCCTTTAATATTTATATTATTGTTATTAAAATGGGCAGCAGAAAGCTTAAGATGTGACACCTCTTGACAGAGGAGAAAAATGATTTTTGCTGCAGGGATGGTCCTTTAGCTAGGGACTTGTTTGCTAGCGTCATTAGCATATCTGGCGGTATCTTGAATTTAACAAGGGAAGTTGGAGGAATGACGCAGTGGGTCCTCTAATGGGGTTCAGTCCCTCTTTACCCTAGAATAATCTCCCTGTGGGAATTGCCAATGGCTGACTCGCCTGATACAGTCCTTTTCAGACATTTAGCCTCAAACACTCATGAGACCCCCATAAAGAACTTAAACCCTGCTGCTGTTGTGTTGCTGGGAACATAACTGCCGCCATTAGTTGGTGCCCAACCCACATCCCTGGATTTGATTCTTTGTGTGCAGCACCCCTTTGTCCCCTGTACGTATACTTTCAGCAGCCAGCACCTGCATCTAACCAGCATCATTAGAGCAGGAGTGTGCAGGTCCCCACCAGACAGACCCCTGTGGGCCTTAGCCAGAGACACACACTGCAGGAATCCCAGAGCCCCACAGCCTTGCCTAGGACCAGGGAGACTTGGAAATGTGACTTGTGACTTACATTGCAGAGTTCCCTGAGCATCGGGCCAGAGCTACCTCCAAGGGCTCTTCCTGAGACTGCAACAGCTTGGTTTCCTCCCCCTCTGCCACCTCTCCCCTGGGGCAGCCTTAGTGAATCATTTGCACATAAATCCTCACCACAGGGTCTGCTCCTGGGATACCCAGCCTGAGACACCAATTCTTTGTTCCTGAGGTTAATGCTGCAGTTAAGTATCCTGGTTTAGTTTTACCACTATTAGACTCTCAGAGTACCTGAGTTGGAAGGGGCTACAGGGCCCTTTGCTTTATAGCCGAAGACAGGGAAGTGTGAGCAGGGGATGTCATTTGCTGAAGTCACCTGGCTAGATGTGATGCTGGGACCTGAACTTGTTTCCCAAATATTTGTTTTTTGTTTTTCCCTTCATTAGCTGCCTGATGTGCTGTAATTTACCCCCTGACTGCCCTCTAATAAGCTCCCTCCTTCCTTAAGGTTCCTGCACCTCAGGCAGTTGGACTCAGATCCAAGCACACTGTTCTCTCGGCTGTACGTTTTGCTTAGGCCCCAGCTTTACTTACTGAACAGTCAGGAAACCAGAACTCGTTCCACTCGGTGACCTCCAATGCTACGGTTACCTACAGCTCCACCATCTGCTACGGTGGGATAAAATGTTCTCCCCCACTAATGAGTTTGCTCCCAGGCGGTGCTTTGAAAACACTCAGAGATCACCCAGTGGAAAGCTGGAATCTGGGGGAACTAAACTGGCCCCGGTGCTGACAGTGAGTCCTCTACCCACAGACCACCTCTTCTGAGGCCAGTCACTCATTTTGCGCAAATATTGGCAATTGCCCTCACCTCCCTGCAAATTCTAAGAATGAACCAATGGATTCTCCAATTTTCTTAAGTTAATAAAAACTTCCCATAAGAACAAGCATCTACCTAAAATGGTCCTAAAGGTCTTAGGTGGAAACTACCTGCTAACAAGCTATGTAACCAGCCGTGTGTGAAAATTGATGTGCAACAGACAGGCATGGCTGGGATCACACCTGGGATGTGTGCAAATATAGCTGGTGCTGGCTTAGTCCTGGATTCTTGGTGCCCTGATGTGCCCTTATGATGCTTCTGATAGCCAGGAGTGAGGAAGATACTAAGACTGCTGCCAATTCACTGAGGCTCAGAAAAATCGAAGGCCAGACCAGAGTCACATAGGCACCCAGGGCTGGTTCTGGAGTCTGGGTCTTCTGATCCCAGGATTGTGTTATTCTATTTCAGAAGGCTTAGACTCAAACTTGAGCCTGCACCGGAGTTCTCTGAAAGGGCTTATTAATACCCAGACTGCTGAACCTTCTCCCCAGCATTTCTGTCAGGTTGGGGTACAGGGCTGAGAATGTGTATTTAAGTTCTGGGCAAAGCTGACTGCTGGTTCCTGGGACCAGTACTTTGAAAAGCGTCACACTGACCTCTCCCAAGTCGCATCTCCCACCCTGATACTGAATATTGCTTGAAATAAGTGGTTAAACTGCTGAGGCTAGGGAGAGTCCTGATTTAGATGTTAGAAGAGAGGTGTCCCCAGAGATTCATGCCAAGGAGGTGGCGAGGACCATGAATTAAGACCTTCTGTTCATTGTAGAGAGATGCTGTTAGTTCTCTAGGTCTCTGAGGCACAATTAATTCTCCCATGTGTCTGCAGGGAGACTCCTGCAGCTCCTGGCAGCCGGGGCAGTGGGCTTGGCAACTTGTGGGGAATTCAAGGCCCTCCTCCCTGTGGGTAAAATAGTGGCGGTCAACATGGTAGAGTTGGGGGCTTTAGAAAGACTCCTGAGGGGTCGCCTCTCAAAGGAGCCCAAGGCTCTCATTCCATCTCCCCTTCTACAGCGCAAGTTCCCCTGGGAGGGGACACTCTTCCACAGTGGTAGCCTGGGCAGCCTAGAGGTGTGGCGAATGATTGCTGAAGGCAGGAGCAGGCTCAGAAGAAGAAGGAGTAACACCAAAGGAAATGCCACAGTGTCACTCAGCCTACTCTTTGCATCCTGGAAAAGACTGGTCCAGCTTTCCCTAGCTTCCTGGCTTCCCGGGAGTTTAACCTTCATGATGGAACCCATTGCATTGCTCAGCCCCTTCTCCTGGTATTGCCTCTGCCCTGAATCTTAGTTTTTCTTTCTTTTGGTCACAGGCTTTTTGGCCAAGATGGTCTGTGCGCATCCTGTGACAAGCGGATCCGTGCCTATGAGATGACCATGCGGGTGAAGGATAAAGTGTACCACCTGGAGTGTTTCAAATGCGCCGCCTGTCAGAAGCACTTCTGTGTTGGGGACAGATATCTCCTCATCAACTCCGACATCGTGTGCGAACAGGACATCTACGAGTGGACTAAGATCAACGGGATGATATAGGCCAGAGTCCCCAGGCATCTTTGGGGAGGTATTCACTAAAGACACTGTCTCCATGGGGGTCTTCATCTTAGGCACTTTGGGGATTTGAGGGTAGGGCAAGGCATCTCTTGGGGGATGGTGGACCCTTAACTGGGCACCAAGCTGTAGCATCTGAGTGAAATAATCCAAGGGCCAAGACTTCAGTGTGATAAAAGGAGCAGCCCTTAGAGAGAACTGATGGCCACAGCCTATCCATAGTAACTGACATGATTAGAGGAAGAATGGAACATTTGGGGGCAAGCAGGCACTGTGCCATCATGATGGAATTTCCCGTCTATAGATGAGAGTTGCTGTATAAAGACTCTTTATGACTTTGATGTTTGCAAACGAGAGATGTGCAATTGATTTCATTTGTCCCTGGCTTTTGTAACAACCCTGTTCCAATCACTCTCCTCTGCACAGGGAAAGGACAGAGAGGAGAGTGGCCATCTTTTTGTCCTTGGCCACCCTCTCAAGGCCTTAAGCTTTGGACCTAAGGGAAACTGCATGGAGACACATTTCAGTTGGGAATAGAGATCACAACTTTTAATCCAATTATTTAAAGCAATGCTGATGAATCACTTGTTTTTAGACACCTTCATTTTAAGGTGAGGCGTTCCACAGATTGTTTCTATACAAATGTAAATCTAAAAAAAAAAAATCAAAGTTGTTCAACTATTTTATTATCTTAGATTATATCAAAGTATTTGTTGTGTGTAGTAAAGGAAAAAAAAAAAAACCACTTCTGCAGACAATAAAAATGACGGACCAAAATGCAGTGTTGTTTATTTGATAATGACTTACAATCTGAGATGGCGGGAAAATGGTCTGCTCTTTCCGTTGTAAAGGAGGAGTAGATAAGCCTTTTACTTCTAGGTCAAATAAAAACCTCAATTGATTGCAAGGGTGTATATGAGGTTTATATAGGTTTCTATATTACTGGCAATTATATAACAGGTCATCACGCAGCTCAGAGGGATGTAGAATAATTAAATTGTTATTGTAAAATGTGCATTTCGCTTCAGCATTGTATGGAGGGAGAGGAAGGCAGCAAGATCATTGCCTTTGGGGAACTTGTAACCTAGAAAGCACACAAATACATAAAACAGATTCCCTTTGGGAGAGAAGGTAATTACCTAGTTTGAAATGTGGCAAAGATGCTGAGCTTGACACTTCGATTTTCCAAGACGTGTGTCTCAGGGTATTTTATGACAAGCGGTTAAGGAGACCTTACTTGGAGGATTTAAAGCAGGCATCTTGGCTGCTTTGCCTTCATTCCGTCCTGGCTGCCACCATGAACTGACTCCCAGCGCCACCTGCTGGTCTTCACCTCTCAGCACGCTGGCCCCAGAGCATCCCGGGGAAGGAGAAGCCTCCACCAAGAATGTGCTTTTCAATTATTTCATGAAAAGATTGGCAAACAACAAGAAGTCTAAATGTGTTTAATTATCAAGATGTCAGAAACATGCAGCTAGGGCTACAGCTAATTAACCGAGTCCTTTAAAGGCTCTATCACTAAGGCTTTTTTCTTTTTTCTTTTCCTTCTAGAGGAGAAATAATGAAGTAATGTCTCTTTTGGCCTGTAACACACTAAAAGTGGTTGGGAAATTTGACTGCTTAAGGTGGCCTATTTAAAACAAATCCAATTAGATCGCATCCCAGCACAGGTGGTGGGGATGTGCTGCCGGCGAGGGGACATTTGCTCCGACTCGGCGGTTCTCAAACTGGTCCCTGCACCAGCAGTATCAGCATCACCTGGGAACTTGCTAAAAAGATTCGCAGATTCATGGGCTTCACCTTAACACCCTGAATCAGAAACTCTGGGGATGGGCCTCAGTAATTTGTGTTTTAACAAGCTCTGAGGGTGATTCTGACTCATGCTCAAATTTGAGAAGAGGGGGGCTCTGGGGTTGTGGCTCAGTGGTAGAGCGCTTGCCTGACATGTGTGAGGCACTAGGTTCGGTTCCCAGCACCACATATAAATAAATGAATAAAATAAAGGTCTATCAACAACTAAACAAATTTTAAAAACAATTTGAGAATGGCTGTTTTAAATCATCCCCCAGGTAGGAAGACTTGCATTCTAAGTTAATAATCAGTATTTGACAATCAGATTAATCAGTGAATAACTCTTCTATATGTTGTCAAACACTGTTTACCCATGAGCCCTAAACTGAAAACTTACATATTTTTTAACACTCAGCTAACATTCATCTTGGGCCTTGCCTACCAGATCAATTGCAATTCAATTCATCATTTTTAATCATATCAATGTTAGAAATAATAATTATTGATTTTTATCTATGCAATGATCTTATAAGTAGTATTAAGTTTCTTGCCTTGGAAATGTAAGCTTTATTCCTAATCCCTATTGTAGCAACACTCGTAAATTTTAAGAAATCAGCCAAGCCCTTCTCCATTCTCAGCAAAGCAGGAACCTGACACTTGGCAGTTGTCAGCAGCACCATTTTGCAGAATCAAGAATGCTCAGGCAGAGACTTTGCAGCAAGTCGCCCAGGTGCCAAAATGTCTAGCCTACAACTGACCTGTAAGGAAGGGCATTCAGAGACTTATAAAGAGGGAACCATCTCCTGGAGTCCCCTCTAGTGGTCAATGTCTGGTTGTGTCACTGCATGCCCTAGACCCGGTGCCAGGCACTTGTTCCCTCCCCAGGTCAGCAGTTTGCAGCAACATTTCTCTTTCTCCCACTTCATTAGTGTTTTCTGCTCAAACCAGCTTCCTTTTGTTGCTGTCTCTAATAAGAATCAGACTTCTCAGGAAAACTTGGAAGTCCTACAAAGTTAAAGTAAAGCACTTGTGAAGAGCATTACATCTCAAGTTTTGAACTAGATCATTTACACAGCACTTCCCGAATTCCAGGCATTCTTCTAGGTCACTTTGTAACTATTAACTCCTTGAATCCACATAATAGCCCTCTGTGTCGATTGTTACTCGTTGTCAATTGAGCAATCACAGTTGAGGAAACCAAAGCCTGGACAGGTGAAGTCACTTTCCTGAGGTCCTGTGGCCAATAAGCAGCAGCTGGCTTAACCCAGGGCTCTCTGCCCTGCACGCTGCTGCCTCCACTAGCTCACCTCACCCCACAGGCACTTTCTCATCCACAGAAAAAGGAAAACCAAGACCTTTTGCCCCAGATTATTGGAGGCTATTTGAATTTAGTTTGGCCAGAACTGGAAACAAAGCACAGTAAAGAAGATATGTAAAAACTGCTATGGAAACACAGAGGAGGGGAAAGTTAGCCCAAGGGCAGCTGTCTGAAGTAAAGAGGAGGTGACATTTGAAATGGCCCTAGACTTGGGAGTAGGATGGGCAAAGATCAGAGGCCTTAAGTAGGCAGAGCAAGTCTGCAGGTAAGCCCAGAGTTTATGGGTGGTGGTTTGCGCATTGGCTGGGGAGGGGCTGAGGCCATCATCTGGGTGAGGGGTTTCAATTCCTCTTCTGGAACTAAGCTACCACTGTCACTCAGTGATAGAGCGCTTCCTGTCATGCATCAGGTCCTGGGTTCGATCCTCAACACTGCTAAAAAAAAAAAAAAAATCATGATTTTGTCACTTCCTGGCAGGGTGACATGTAAACTCAGTTCCTTTACAGGCAAAGACATGGGTCTGAGTGAACACTGCTGATTTCTGACTTCACCTCACCTTGGACTCTCAGTTCAAGTCCCTCCTCTTCGATGACCCCATTTGCAGCTACTCACCTGGTGGGTCTCACACTGCAGTGCCTAGGAGTCTCCTAATTGATAGGAGAGGATAGAGGCTAGAAATAGGCCAGCTCCAGGGCTGAACTGTGTATCCACAGGATCAAGTTCTCTCACCTGAGGTCCAGCAATCTATACCCTCCTGAGCAATGCCCCTTCCTTCACTTGTGTTTGTTTCCTGATTTCACTAAGAAATTGCAGCCAGTGGGGTGCAGTGTAATCCCAGCGACTCAAGAGGCTGAGACAGGAGGATCACAAGTTCAAGGCCAGCCTCAGCAATTTAGTGAGGCCCTCAGCAACTTAGCAAGAACCTATTTAAAAAAATAAAAAGGGCTGGGCGAGGTGGCTCAGTAATAAGGCACCCTTGGGTTCAATCCCCAGTACCCCCACCCAAATAAAAAGAAATTGCAGCTAAGCCAAGTGCGGTGGCACAAGTTTATAATCCCAGAAACTTGGGAAACTGAGCCAGAGGACTACGGGAATTCAGAAGTTCAAGGTCAACCAGACAACACAGGAAGATTCCAGAGAGAGAGAGAGAGAGAGAGAGAGAGAGAGACACTGACTCATTTGTCCCTGTTTCTCCAGACCCTAGCCCTGCCTGACACAAGGTATATGTTGAAATGATTTTAGACGCTCAGAAACTTTTGTAGCATTTATTGCCAAATATACTTTGTTTTCTTTTAAATTTTGTTCTGTACTTTAAAACTTCATTTGGGAAAAAGGCCTTTTCTCAAACTAGCAGAGCACAGGGTTAAGAGCCTTGGTTGAGGCACTTCTGTCCCTTATTAGCTGTAGGACCTCAGGCAAGTTCCTTAACCTGTCTGGGCTTCAATTTTCTCAGTGGTGACAATAGGAATTGTCCAGGAGGCTGTTATATGGATTCCAGGAGTTCATATTTGTAAAGCACCTAGTTCTTTACCATCACCGATGGCATTAGGCCAAAGTTACACATATGGGAAAAGAAAAATATATTTTAATGGGATGAACAGGTAAGAGGGAAGCCTGGTGATTCTATAATAGGGAGATGAGCCAGATGCTGAGGCATACACCCATAATCCTAGCAACTTGGGAGGCTGAGGCAGGAGGATAGAAAGCTTGAGGCCAGTCTCAGCAATTTAGTGAGAACTTCAGAAACTTAGCAAGACCCTATCTCAAAAGCGATGGGGATGTAGGTCAGTGGCAGAATGTGCTTGGGTTCAAACCCCAGTACTTAAAAAATTAACAAAAGGCCCATCTATCGGGGTGCAGTGGCATGCACCTATAATCCCAGTGGTTCAGGAGGCTGAGACAGGAGTTTCACAAATTCAAAGCCAGCCTCAGCAAAAGTGAGGTGCTAAGCAACTCTGTGATACCATTTCTAAATAAAATACAAAATAGGGCTGGAGATGTGGCTCAGTGGTGGAGTGCCCCTGAGTTCAATCCCTAGTACCAAAAAAAAAAAAAAAAGAAAAAGAAAAAAAAGAAAGCAAATCTAAGAAAAGACATGCCTATTATTCTTGTAACCTTGTAACCTTTCTATGTTTGGAACTATTTCCAAACATAAAGTTGTTTTTAAACTAAAAGGATTCTTCACTTTTTCTTGTTTAGGGTTTTTGATTCAATTAGGAGAACAAGGGAGATGAAGGAGAAAAATAATATAGTCCATAATTGAGTAATACACCACATTCATTTGTCACAATTTTAATGTACTGTCGACCATATAAATAGAGACTCTATTCCAAGCAAGTAACCCCTCTGCACACACCGGCATAATGTGAGCAATGAGTTCAGGAGGATTTGCTTAGTATAAAGCAGGTTATTTCTCAACCTTATTCAATGAGCTTACAAAAATGTCCACATTTCTTTTGTGATTAGCATCAAGATTTAATCACTCGGCCATGAAAATGTGCGTATTATTGGGACAGGAATCTAAACTAGCACACTTTATATGTACATCTAAGAATTGAGTGAAAAGATGCTTCAAAGCCCTAAAGTCTCTTCTGTTCTCTACCAGTGGCTGTGTATTAATTCTTCTGGAAAAATCATCATTTCTCCAAGTTAATAAGAATCTTTGAAGCTTAAATCAATTCCCATTGTCCCATGGTGACACTTTTGAACTTGGCTCACTGAATAGTCCTATTTGACGGCCACCTTGAAGATGGCTTTGTGGTGATCCCAAGAGAACCCACAGCAGCAGTGTCTCAGCATGTCAGTGTCCCCACCCCACCCCAGTCATTCCGATTGCTTAGTGAGCTGCTCCAAGCAAAAGCTCCCCATTGGTTACACAGTCGGTAAAACAGATATGAAGGCTGCGCGGGAGGACGCTGAAATCAAGAGCCCAGATTTTGCAACTGTTTAGGGACATGTCTTTCATCAGATTCTAGTTTCCTCATTTGCAAAACAAGGACCTTCCATTATCTCTAGGAATTTTTGGTACTCAGAACTTGGGTGACAGACAGGTAAATGTGGAAGTCAGGAGCATTTGTGGTAGCCGTTTGTTAAGATGTCCCCAGGGATTGCTGCCTCCTCCACCTACGTCAAGAAGGGCTCCTGTGTCTAACCTGTAGGATACCGAACAGTTGATGAAATGTGATTTCTGAGGGTAGGTTAGAAAAGACGGTCCGACTTCTAACCTGCTGTCTTTGGATCACTGTTCTGGAGGAAACCAGCTGCCACGCTACGAAGACACACAAACAGCCCTGTGGGGAGGTCCCTGTGGGTGAAGGAGGAACCCAGGCCTCTTGCCAACAGCCAGCACTCGTTTGCCAATCATGTAAATGAGCCACCTGGAAAGCAGAGCCTCCACTCCAGGCCTTCAGGCTTGTATCTTGATACACTCTCACAAGAAACTCCCAGATCAGTTAACGTAACCGCTCCTGAATTTCCAACCCACAGAAATTGTGTCAGATCGATAATTGTTGTTTTAAGTCACTGAGTTTTGGGGTAATTTCTTATGCAACGAGCTATGATTAAAACACATTTAGAAACTTTTATAGCAATTTGAAGAAGTAATTTCATGTCTGTTGCATCTAATGATAACCATTTGGGGCTTTTATTTTGAGTGGCTTTTTAAAAGTTGTGTGGTTCTAGTCATCCAATTTTTGTGGCATTATACAAAAGTTCAGTCAATGGTGGATTGAAATTTAAAAAAAAAAAATGGGTCCCACCCACAGAGAGATTGAAAAGCAATGATCGGAATCATGCAGTCTTAGTGGAGAGGTAAAAAGCCTGTGGAGATTATCCAGTCTAAGCTCTCCATCAGTGGTAAACTGTCTCTTAAGAGTTTTCCAGCAATGAAATTCTGATTCTTGGCAGCATTATCACAATCAATGTTTATTAAGCATTTGACATGCAAATGCACCATCCTATGAATATTATGGTCTTTACCAAAACTCTAAGCAGAAGATACTTCTTTTCTAATTTTAAAGAAGAGACAAATTGAGGCTGGGGGAAAGGCTGAACTTTACCCAATCCAGCCATCTCACTCCAGACACACTATATGGCCGCTAGCTTCACTGATTTATTTAAACCCAATTTCATTTCATATGACAAAATGAGAGATGTTTTCTCTCTGCCTGCTGGAGATTATTTCTCTAAGGAGAAAGAATTCAAATCCTGGGGCTGAGATTGTGGCTCAGCAGTAGAGCGCTCGCCTAGCATGGGTGGGTCCCGGGTTCGATCCTCAGCACCACATAAAGATAAAGGCATTGTGTTGTGTCCATCTACTCCTAAAATTTATATATATATATATATATATATATATATATATATATATATATATATATATATATAAAATTCAAATCCTGATGTAATCAATGAAAACAATGTCCAAAGCATTTGCCAACATGGAACTTTTTTTAAATGACATTTAATGTTACCTGACAAAATGGCAGAGGCTGTAGTGTAGATGAATGGGCTCTGGAGACCAATGGACCTGGGTCTAGTTATGAACAGTCTTCTCATCTGTAAAATGGGGATGACAACTATACTTACTTTAGCATATTATTGTAAAAATTATGAGAATAGCTCCTGGCATTCACGCATGCATTCAATAAATATGAATTGAGCGTTTCCCGTGGGCCAGGCACTGTTCTTGGTGATGGAGACACAGGGGTGAGCAAGACAGAGTCCCTGTTGAGTCACAGCACTTACCTTCCAGAGGGAGGAGACAAAATAAATCAGTACCCAAACAAGTGAACATGTTCATTTCAGATAATGGCAAATGAAATTATGAGGGTAAGAGAGGATCATGTGATAGACAGCAAAGGGGTGTGGAGGGATGTTTTCACTTGGGAAGGGCTGGTTGGGGAAGGCCTCCGTGTGGAAGTGGCTTTGAGCTAGGACCAAATACCAGGAAGGATCCAGCCTTCCTGGATTTTGACACTTAAGAACAGAGGGAATAGGCACGGCCATAATTTAAGAGGTCATAATTCAAGAACAAGTTTGGAGAGTTCAAAGAACACCAAGAAGTCCAAAGTATCCAGAAAGGAAAGGAGGTCCATGAGGCCAAATCCCACAGGATCTTCTAAATCTGCAGATGATCTCAGATTTTATTCTAACTGAAGTGCTGAGCCCTTATGATTTTTTTCTTTCTTCTGTTCCTTTTTGGTACCAGGGATTGAACCTAGGGGCGCTTAACCATTGAGTCACATCCCCAAGACCTTTTAATATTTTATTTCGACACAGGATCTGGCTAAGTTGCTTAGGGCGTTGCTAAATTGCTGAGCCTGGCTTTGAACTCACAATCCTCCTGCCTCAGCCTCCCGAGCCGCAGGGATGACAGGTGTGGGATACAGAGAGAGTGACATACATACTCTGACAAAAGAGTTTTAAAACATCACTCGGGCTGCTGTGTGCTTGCAGGACTCTAGACAGAAGGGGTGTAGGCTATTATGTAATTTAGGTGAGGGATGGTGGTAGCTTGGACTAGGTATTTACAATGGAGATGGAGAAAAATGATTCAGATAAGTTTTCAGAGGTAGCTCAGAAGACTTAATAGGCACTAAAAAAAGTTTTGTTTTTTTTTTAATCATCACTACTACTAGAAGCTTTTAAACCATCCTGGGCATAATGTTTCATTGAAGAAATATTGCTTTAGAGTATCTCTTACAAAACAATTTGCTTGTTCTCTAAAGTTTTGATTGCTTAATGTGATCAGAAGGAATGAGCTGAGAAAAGAAAAAGTCCATTTGAATATGGACACAATCTTTCTTTCCTGCATTATTTGGTGATTGAGGAGACAAGATCATAGTAACTGCTGGCCAATTGGGATCATTAGACAAGAATGTGAATCTTGGGAAGCCACCCACCATGGCTGATATGAAAAGAAGATGACCAGAGAGGAACCAACCCAGCACAACTGAAGATACAATGAATTAGACCAGCTGTATACAAAGATGAAGTAAAATCTAAACTGGAGAATGTTTCATTTGAGCAAGACAGAGGCCTACAACAGCCTACACCGCCTGTAAGTTCAAAGATACTTTAAATGCAAAATTGATTTGCAGAAAAAGCAAATATAGAAACTATTAGGTCCAGAGCAGAGTTCAGAAAACTTGCTGAGATTCTCCTCTGATCACTACTCTGCAGTTTCATGCAAGGATAAGAGCTGAGGATTGCTGTATACGGGAGGTCCGGAGTGAGAAACCTACATAAAATAGAGATGGAAAAGGGCCATATCCACAGTTAAAGGGTGGACTAAAAACTCCATAGGCAGACAGAGATGCCAAGGAAGTCTGTGATCTCTGCCTGGATGCTGGATGAGACAAAGTCTCCCCTGGGAGCTCCAAACCTCAGGCCACCAATTGTACAGGTTCTGGATCTATAACACATGGTCCAGGAATGACCACTACTCCTTGTGCAAGATATTATAATAAAAGTTTGCATTGGGTCAGAGACTTCCCTGTCTCACTAGGAAGAAGTAAGCACAAACTTTCTCTAAATGGTATACACAAGGAGAAAATACTTGCAAAAAACGTTTCCGATAAAGGATTTGCATATTGAATACATAAAGAATTCTTACAATTCATTAGAAGGGAACTCAACGATTTGAATAGATAACTTCACTAAAGAAGATATACAAATGGAAAATTACTCAGCAGTAAAAGAGAAGAACCCTACTGATGTACAAAACATAAATGGACCTCAAAAGCTTTGCACTAAGCTAGAACCCAGACACAAAAACTACATACAGTGATTCAATTTATACAAACTCAAAGAAAGGGACTGCCACATGATCAAAAACCAAGGCAGGGGCTGGGGATATGGCTCAAGCGGTAGCGCGCTCCCCTGGCATGCGTGCGACCCGGGTTCGATCCTCAGCACCACATACAAACAAAGATGTTGTGCCCGCCAAAAGCTAAAAAATAAATATATATAAAAAAAAAACAAACAAAAAACAAGGCAATGGTTGCTAGGATCTGGGGATGAGGGAAGAGTGAAGTTATTCTCTATTATAACTGTGGTCATGGTTACATGATTGCAAATTTGTTACGACATGTTGAATACTTAAAATGGGTGAAGTTTGGGCTGAGGGCCCAGCAGGAGCGAGGCCCTGGATTCAATCGGTAGCTCTGGGTAAAAAAATAAACAGTGAATTTTGTCATGTGTAAATCATATCTCAATAAAACTTATTTTTAAATGTTAGATTTCTCACTGAAAGAACTAGAATATATGAATATACACTTTTCTGATCTTTGAACCATATTACTCTCACACATAAAGCTGTGTGATACTGGGTAATTTAATTCTCTGAGTCTTAGTCTCCTCCTCAGGTATAACACAAGAGTAATAACAGAATGTTACAGATTATTATTAAATTATATATAATTAAACAAATTATATATATGTATATGTATATGTACACACACACACACACACACACACACATATATAATCACCTTATACAATGTCAGATATTCCAGTCATCAACTCAGAGCAATTTCTAAGCCTTCTGCCTTTTTTCTTATTCAACAGCCTCCTCAACTCACTCAGCTACCTTCTCTTATGGCTGCCTTCCCTCGTGGGTTGCTTACAGGGAGAGTGGACCCAGGAACATCCAGTTCCCTGAATCACTTGAATTTAGAATGTTAAAATTGTATTCCGGGTTATAATTTAATCTCCCTTAAGTTTGGTTAGTGTCTCTGGGATGCCAGTAAGATGGTGTGTCTGTGGCTAACTGCAAGCATGAGGACCTGACTCTCTAGATTGTGTGGAATAAAGGAGGCCTGGCTGGGTGGACTCCCCTGGCACCTCTTGTGGGCCATCCTGGCCTAGTAATAAGGCAAGAGGGCGGCAATAAATGCCAGAGGGCTGACCTATGTGCCACTTTAAAAATACACACACATGGGGTGGGGAGGGAGAGAGAGAGAGAAAGAGAGAGACCACCACCAAAATATGATTTTCTTAAAGGAACTCTTCAAGATTGGAACAGGCATTATCCTGAATTATTTTCGAGAGACTTGTTTTATGAATGATTTTCTCATTTGTGTGCCCATGAGGAATCTTGCCCTTCAATTGAATGGACATTTTGGTTGAATTCTCATTCCCAGTTAAGAACAAGTAAAAAGAAGACATTCTATACCTGTGTTTCCCGACTGTTTCCATGCCTCAGCCCCAACAGAACCCCTGCAGTAAAGGGGGAAGCTTCCTAGGGCCCAGCAGCCTTTCCAGGGGTATTGACCCTATAGGACCCAACGCCACCCTTTCCGGGCATAGCCAGGCTCCCCAGCACACCAGTTGGGTTGCTCTGCTATGAAACAATTGCTGGTTGGTAAGGACTAGTGTTCTCCATGCTGGCCGGCTGTAATTCTGACTCCGTAGCAAAACACCTCTAAGATAATCAGAACATCTCAGTATGGACCTCTGACCACATTCCTGGGCAAGTTTCATGAGATTGAATGGATTCTATTGCTGAATTTATCTTGGCTATTTGAGCATTAACCTGATGTCATAAGTTCTCTAAATTCATGAAACTAGAAAGACTGGATCTGGGGGTATGTTGTTGATGAATTTTTATCTATTCATCCCTTTTTGACAGTCTGTCAAGGTACCTCTGTAGCAGAAACAAGGCATTGTATAAATTATTTCTCACAATTATAAAATTAGAATAACAATCCCTACACACCCACGTACCTCACAGGGTGGTTGTCAGAGAGATAAAGAATTGGAACCATATCTGCTGCCCAGTGAATGAATGCTGGGTATATTTGTGCCTCTGTCCTGGGTTCTGCATGCACAAATTCAACCAACTACAGATCGAAAATATTTCTTGAAAACCTACAGGGAGCGGTGGCACACCCCTGTAATCCCAGTGGCTTGGGGGGCTGAGGCAGGAGAATCATGAGTTCAAAGCCAGCCTCAGCAAAATCGAGGTGCAAAGCAACTCAGTGAGACCCTGTCTCTAAATAAAATACAAAATAGGGCTGGGGATGTGGCTCAGTGGTAAAGTACCCCTGACTTCAATCCCCAGTACCCAAACCAAAAACTAAGCAAAAACCCTGGATCTGTACTGAGCATGTGCAAATTTTCCTGTCATTCTCCCTAATACAGTATAAGAACTATTGATATGCTATTACATTGAATCAGGTATGATAGGTAATCTAATTTTAAACATGTGGGATGTGCATAAGTTATATGCAAATACTTATGTGGTTTTTTGTTTTGCTTTTGTGATACTGGGGAATAAACTAGGGGACTTTCCCACTGAGCTACATCTTCATCCCTTTCTTTTATTTATTTTGAGGTGAGGTCTCACCAGGTTGGCAAGGCTGGCCTTGAACTTGCGATCTTTCCACCTCAGCCTCCTGAGTTGCTGGGATTACTGGGATGCGCTACCATGCCTTGCATACTGTGCCATTTTATATAAGGGACTTGAGCATCTAAGGACTTGGGTGTCTAAGAAGGATCCTGGAGCCACCATCCCCATAGATACTGAGATTTGATTAATTGGGTTGAAATGATTTTTAGGTGTTCATATTCTGAGAACCATTAGGTTAAGGGAAAAAAAAAACTCCAAGGTTAAATTTGCTAAATTCACCTTTAAAAATTTTTATTGGTATTTTATGATTGTATACAATAATGAAATTCATTGTGATATATTCATACATGCACACAGCATAATTTGACTTGTGATTTTTGTGGGAAAGATGGAGTCAACCTACCTGGGAACTTGCCAAGGCTTCCATGGGTGATAAATGGTCCCATGAGATAACAGAATCAGGGAGTTGGGGAGGGGAAAGATCAGCACTTTCTTTTTCTAGATGGACAGAGAAAGCCACGCTGGGAAGCCTGAAATCCTAACAAATAGATAATAATGGTCCCTGTCCAGAGTTTTTCTCCAGAATGCAATGCCATTAAAAAAAAGAAAAGGCTTAAAAACTAAAGTGATTCAGAAAAACTGAGCATTCTACAAACATGAGCACTCCATTTGGGCAAATAATAAAGTCAGAATCTGCTTATCAGTTCCTCTAATGGAAATGACAACCAGCCCAAGCAGAATGCCCTGTGATTCGAAGGATAACAGAAGCAGCTCACCAGATCTCCTGTTATTACTGATGGAATCCTCCCAGCTATTACACCTTGGAAAAATATTAACGCGCGCAGCCAACAAAGACAAATCTACAAGAGGAGAAAGCGAGGGCTGCGGCTCTGTTGCCATGCCAAGCCGGTATTCAAATTGTACTCTCCTGAGCTGTGTCTAATGTCAGCATCATTTTTTTAAAGAGACATATCAGTTTCAGTCAAGGTTTTTATTTTATTTTCCCCATTCTTCACTGACTGGGTGAGGGAAAAAGGAAAAAAAAAAAAAAAGAATTACCAGCCACATTACTTTTTAATTTAATGCCCTTGAGTAAGGGCATCAGCAGCGAGGCATGATGGAGATTTCCAAGTGGACCACGAGTGCAAAGAGCCCCTAGTGCTTCTCTTCCATGAATATGGGTTGCAGCGGCCTCTGCATCATTCTCTCAAGGTAACGCCTTGCTTCCCGTTGTCATTGTATCTCGGAATCAAATTATTTGAATTCCAGACACATCGACAGCACACTGAAGGGCCCCTGCCAATTTTTGCAGCTCGCTTGGAAAAGAGCATCAGGAAGCATCAGTCATTTATACGACTCCCAGGCCCCTGTTGTAAATTCAGCGCGTGGGGCTGCCTCCAGGTGCGGCCCTGCAGCTTAGCTCTCTAATCCTGTAACCCTTTGCTACCAGCCCCTTCCCCGTGCCAGGCCTTCCCCCTTTTTTTGGTGGATGGCGTCCCGGCTGCCAGAGGAGACCTGGACACAGAAGCCAGTTATTTTTTTTGCAATCAGGCCTGGGGGTAAAACCCCAAAGCACCAACGAACCGAGCTGTCCCCACAGCCGCCCCTCCTGTACTTGAAAATTCATACAGATGGAATCTGGTTCAAATCGACATCTGTCCTATCCTCGTGATTCGGCTGACAATAGCCCGTCTCTTGTTGGAATAGGAGGGAGCTCATTAGCAGGGGTGGTTTTGAAGAATCATTTTAAGACAGAGGGAAAATTTCACAACATCGTTGAAAGAGGAATACATAATATAACCCCAAATTTATGTGTTTTTAAATATGCACAGAGATAATCCACACCTATACATAATTAAGCAGAAGAAAATATACCCCCAAATGAACAGTGATCATTTTATGTGTCGTCTTTACCTTTTTTTGTATTTTCAAAAACCAACAGGCGTTACTTTTACCGTCAGCAAAATAAATGCTCTTTGGAAAGATAACTTCTTTCCAGAGTGCTTTTGAAGGAAAGGACTATTTTTCAAAAGGCTCACTACCTGGTCAGCCTCTGGCTCACTCCTGCCCGCTGCCCCTTCTAAGCAGAAGGACGCCTGGGGTCCCAGTGAAGAGAGATTTGTACAGCAGGAGCAAGAGCGGCCTTATTAGCCTAGTGGATTCTCTCCCATGAATTGAGCCACCCAGAGAACAGGTGTAGAGACAGAAGAGAAGGGGAAGAGGCAGGGAGGAGCAGGGGAAGGAAGCACTTGAGTGACTGGAGATCTAGACACTTCAGAGCTGGAGATGCCGCAGGCTCAAGGCAAGCTTCCAATTCTAGGGTTCTGGGCCAGGCAGGGCCACAGCTCCTCTTTTTCTGGGAGGTGCACGGGGTCGGTTTTCCTGGATATGCAAGAGATAGACCCACAGCCAAGATTCCTGTTTTCCTTAGTACCCTACGTATCCTTACCAGGCTCAGGAAAGTCTCCTCCTGGATCAGACTATATTTTGTTTCTTTTCATCAAATATAGGAAACAGGATTTTTCAAGGATGCCAGGAGCCTGAGATAGGCAAATGGGTTTCTTGGGTCATTTGATTCTTTATTGAATATACCACCCAAACTAACAGATCTGTTTGTTTACTTTCACCTTTCCTTTTCATTATATCTAATAATTCTGTTCAAAATAATGTACTAAATTGTTCAGAAAATTGTTCTTTTAGTGCCTGCTGGTATGCTGCACAATTTTCTTTAGCCATTATTGCCAGAATTCCTACCTTAAGACAAAAATAGAAGAATTTCCGGTATTACTGAAAAACCAAATGAGACTTCGGAATTACAGCTACCATCATCACAGCTGTTGCTGTTTCTGCTGCTGCTACTACAGCTTCTGCGATAGCTATCACACAAACTGTACAAACTGTTGCATTAAGATTTACTTCAAGAAGAAATAGACATATTAATGGATTCCTCTGCTTTAAGCTGCTTGCGGAACCTGGACTGTGTATCACTTACGTGCATTATGAACTGATACAACAAATTGTAATTAGTACCAGGGAATCTTTGCTGACGGTGTCATCTGTGGTACAGTTTTTCCAGGGATCTCTCACTTGGAGCAGTCAACGGCTTGATATCATGGCATTTTGTATCCTCCTCCTTTCTGCTTGTGGCAGGTTGTTTATGGTGTATGTGTAAAAACCACTATGGTCGTTATCCACAAGTATGGCTAAGTGTGTTGGGCCGGTAGTCAAAGACGGGTAAGATCCAATTACAATGGTACCAACCTAAGATAGGAGGCTGATGATTTGAGGTCAGACCATCCAATGACAGGTAAGGACCATATGTAGTACTGGACAACCTAAAACAGGCACCATCCCTAAGCCACACACTTGTTGTTTAATAAAACAAAAGGGAGGAGATGTTGGGGATGCAAATCAAGTCAAGATGGCGCCTGGCAGTTTGCCAGGAGGAGTGGTTTGTGAAGTAACTCCAGTGAGCCATTGAGATGATGAGGATTCCTTATTGGCTGACTGCTGTATCTAGATGATGTTAATTAAGTTAAGCTATGTGTAATTAGTTGGGTATACGTACCTCTGCTGTCCCACAGAGAAGCGGCTCCTGCTACCTTGGGTGCCCGCTACTTTGAGTTCTCACTCAGTTCCCGCTGAGTTCACTTGCAATAAAGTAGTTCCCGTTTCAACCTTCAAGTTGCTTGTCAACCCCCAGTTATTCTGCCCAGCCGGACTACAGCACTAAACCAGAGCTACCAGCAGCCCACATGGGCTTTGGTACACATTTGTTAGAGCTACCCCTTTGCTATAGTTTGGACCTGCAATGCCTCCCAAAGGTTCGTGTGTGGAGAACTTGGTCCCCAGCTGGTGGTTCTCTTGGAAGGTAGTGGAAACTTTAGGCCAAGGACTGAAATCGTGAGCCAAAATAAATCTTTCCTCCCTTAAGTGGTTTTCCTCAGGTATTTTTGTCACAGCCACAGAAAGGTGACTAGCAAACCCTTCCTCACGTTAAAAAAGTTAGATTCCTCAATAGCAATTATTAAAGACACTTGTTCTACATAAGTTATATAAGTGACTCATTATAAAACAATGGAAAATTTAAAATGATTCATTATTAGACGCTCACAATCACTCAGATCTAATAATTTGGCATAAAACAGTCAGACTTCTGTCTTCAAGAAAGTAAGATTCTTTTTGATGGTTTTAAAGCTTATTTGTTTGATAGCTCATGTTTTATAGACATGATCATCAGATGGGCAAACTTTTCTAGTTGTTTATGGACTTCCCATTGGTTTAAACACATTTAAGATGTCTAATTTTAATTGATTTAAAATTAAATCTCACAGTGATTTTAGGTATTATTTATTTTAAAATATTTTTAGTTGCAGTTGGACACAGTATTTTTATTTTATTTGTTTTTATGTGGTGCTGAGGGTCGAACCCAGTGCCTCACACATGCTAGTTAAGTGTTCTACCACTGAGCTACAATCCCAGCCCTTGATGTATTTTTTAAACTAATGAGAATGCACATATAACCAAGACACAGGATCTTTTAATTATAAGAGAATACTTGATATAAGAGAATACACATAAATTTTTATATAAATATTTTAAAATATAAAATTATGAATATTGTCTGTAATGATAGTTTTGTTAGAAAATATAATCAAGATAGACTCAATAGAAGTGAAATATCTTAATAGGCCCCTAGCTATAGTTGTTAATTTTTAAATCTGAGGAATGGCCTACAAGGCAGGCTCTGGGATACAATTTGCATAAGTGACATTCTTCAAGTGTCAAGGAACAAAGATACTCTTCATGTTCTATGAACTCAGAGTATGTGTAATGCTATTTTTAGGGGTGCACTGGGGATTGAACCCAGGTGCTTTACCACTGAGCTACATCCCCAGATCTTTTTGTTTTCTTTTTTTGTTTGAGACAGGGTCTCCTTAAGTTACTGAGACTGACCTTGAACTTGCGATCCTCTTGTGTGAGCCTCCTGAGTCTCTGGAATTACAGGTGTGCACCAGGGGGCCCATGTGTAATACTGTTTTTAAAACGTTTAATAAAATCAGTATATTGGCAATGTCGAATTTTTGACAAAATGTAAGAGGTAAAGAGAAAGCTACAAACAATTTTGGTAATAAATACTGGGAGGGAGGGAAGGAGGGGGAGAATTGTAACAAACCGAGTATAATAGAACATTGGCAAATATCATTTCCAATCGGTAGGAAAGGTCAATCTGTTGATAAATAGTATTCAGAGTAAGACTAATTTAAAACCAAATAGATCTCAAGACACCAGATTAAATAATCCCAGTGGATATAAGGAGGTGTAAGAGAAGAGACTATGAAAGGACTAGAAGGAAAGGTAGCTGCATACTCAGAATTGTGTTGAGGGTGGGTTTTTCCAAGGGTGTGAGCAAGGAAGAGAACATATGGAAACAGTCTTCTTAGGAAGACTTGGTACTTTGTCCTTTTGGTCATATTTTTTCCTCCTCACTATTTTAATTTATATCCTCTGGCTGTGACTATTATCTTTTTCTAATTAAAAATAATTACTTGCTGAAGTCTGTGTTTTAGTAAGAACAATGAACATCCAAGTTTCAGCTTTTTGAACCTGAACAAATAACTGAATCTAAGGAGAAAGACATTATAGGCAAAAAGCAAAGAGCAAAATCACGATGCAGAAGACTAAAGACAGATTACTGCTTCCGACACTGAAAAATTAAGCTAAAAGGCAAATCATAGACTATGAAAATATTTGCCATAAATATCAAAGTAATATCTTTAATAAAATAAAATACTCTATAAATTTCCCAGCAACCAAGAAACAGTTGAATTATGGCTTATTCACATGAAGAATTATTAGCCATTAAAATAATTTTCATGGGGAAATGGTCATGATTTATTACTAAGGGGAAGACAAATACAAACTATATCTATGGAAATAAATCAATTCTAAAGGCTTATAAACACTATATGTGTTCATATTTGTACATTTACACATCTGAGTATTATATAAATTTAAATTAGTGTGTTTGGACTCATGTATTTATTCATTGTGGGCAATATATCAAACTATTAACTGTGATGACAAAGTTACAAATGAGTTTTATTTTATTATATTTTGCTTCTTAATTTATTCAAATGGGTTCCTGTATAATTAAAAAAAAATGCATAGACACTTTTAAAGGACACAACTAGCTCCCTGGCAATCAACGTCTCCCGGGTTCTTAGTTCAATGCCTTCCTCCTCAGGGGGACATTCCTCCGAAGCCATCATCTGCTCTGGAACCACTTACACGAGAATCTATATGAAAATTCCTTTTAGATTTTGGTTCTTGGAAAAGTTTTCACTCCAGATGAATGTGACTTTTTTTTTTTAAACCAACAACAAAAATTATATGCGCCCTCTTTGACCTTTGCCTTGACTATTAGGAAACAGAGTGGAGGCAAAATCCGTGTCTGTGCTATAACAAAGGGTTCATTTGGGCAGCCAGGAAGCCTGTCCTCCACGATCTCTTTTAAGTGATTGCTGTTTTATTCTTTTTTAATTGTAACTTTTATATTAACGTAATTTTGCTGGGTTTCTGTTCATGACTAAAAGGCTCAGGGGTCACTCCAGTTGAACTGGGCTGACTGGGCTGTGCAAAATAACCACACAAGAGACACAAATACCTTTTTCTTTGGGGTCGCTGTGACGGCTCCTCTGACCTTAAGGGTCCGCAGGAAAAGAGAGAGGGACAGCACGTGCTGACCCCTTTTATTGAGGAGAAGCTATTCAAATGAGGCAAGGGGTCAGGTTTCAGGGGGCTGAGTCTATCTTCATGATGTCCACTGTCAGCTGGTTGACTGACACCTGGGTAGGCCTCACCCAAGGTCACAGTCAGAGAAGGGGACACACACAAGGCACTTCCATGGAAGATTCTATCCTAAACAGAGCAAGGGGTTCTATTACAAAGGAACAGGGGAGCATAGCTCCACCCTTGGTGCTGTAGCAAGACACAAGTCACTGGAACCCTAGAAGAGCGGGGCAGTTTAGTAGCACGGGTGCCTGACGCCACATGGCCCAGCAGGGGGGTTGACTTAGTCATGTGCGAGGTTGGTCTCCCACATAATTTCATATGGAATATCGAATCCCTTTAGGAAGAGGCAAAGTACAAACCAAATAAATAAAATATAACTGGGAAGAATAACAGAAAATGTCTCATTTGCTCTGCGTAGTGTGGGTGCATCATAGCATCCACCTGAAACATTTCTGCATCTAAGTTCTCAGTCCTTTAAAAAGGAGGAACATTGAGGAATGGCAGGAAGCTATTACGTTTTTTTTCTTTTTGAAGTCTACATTTAAAAGAAATTTTTTTTTGGTGGGGGGAATTGAACATCCCCAGCCCTATTTTGTATTTTATTAGAGACAGGGTCTCACTAAGTTGCTTAGCGCCTCGCCATTGCTGAGGCTAGCTTTGAACTCGAGATCCTCCTGTCTTAGCCTCCTGAGCTGCTAGAATTACAGGTGTGCACCACTGCACCCAGTGAAGTCTTTATTTTTGTAGTTAAATGTCCTTATGGATACCAACAGGTAAGGCCTGCTTAGAGTGTTCAAAAAAAAAAAAGTATGCACAATGTAATGCTGATCTCCACATTAACACATCCACATTCCATTCAGTACATGCTGCCAAGCATCCATCATGCACTGAGACTTGCTGAGCCCTGGGAATAACTGGAGACTGGTCCAGCACGTCTCTCCTCCCTGATTGGCAGAGCGTGATGTTTGTTGGGTCTTGTTCTTCCACATCTTGCTCTCTGTTCCGGAATGATGACTAAGTTAGGGATCTCTAAGTCATCTCTGAAACCTTTAGGTCTACCTCCAATCTGCCTTTGAATTGGTTAGAGTGGCTATTTGAATATTTGAGTCTTCATTTCCCCACAATTTCAGAGGTCTCAGTCCATGGGTGGCTGATTCCACTACACTGGGCCTCAGGTGAGGCAGAACATCACGGTTGAAGGGCATGGTGGAGGGAAGCTGCTCATTTCATAGTAACCAGGGAACAGAGAGAGCTGCTGCATTTAATTTTGATAAGCCACACTCTCCACTGATAGATCATGGGCAAAATTAGTTGCCGCTTGAAAGACACGATGTTATTTGCAAATGGATATGGTAAATTATTACCACAAAAACATTGTGATATTTTATATGAAGACATTAGATTTTAAAAAATACTTTTTTTAGTTGTAGATGTACACAATACCTTTATTTATTGATTTTTTAATCGTGGTGCTAAAGATCGAACCCAGTACCTCACACATACTAGGCAAGTGCTCTACCACTGAGCTATAACCCCAGCCCCTGATATTAAAAAGACAGCTTTTTAAACAACATACCTTGACAAATGACATACTTTAGCATACTTATCTGCCAGTTTCAACTGGACTTGTTTTATTTATTTTCCCTTTTTTTGCAGTTCTAGGGATAGATTTCAGGGCCTGGGGTATGTTTTGTTAGGCAAGCACTCTACTAGGGAGCTACCACCCAAGCTCTTCAATGGTACATTTTTATCTGGACTTCGATTTCATATCCACAGCAATTCTTCAAAACCATGAGCTATCCATACCCAGACCCTGGTCCCAGCATCAGAACATCACCAAGAACTTGTTAGATTGCAGAATCTCGGGTCCCAATGCAGATTACTGAATCAGTTTTTGCATTTTAATAAGATCCTCAGTGCTCTAGTGGCATTTAAACATTTGAGAAGTACTGATATAAGACCCTGGAAAGATCATGGTGTTTTTTCAGCAACAGAAACGTTTCCTTTAAACCCAGTGATATGGCCCATGACGATAGTCCACAGCTACTGAGGAGACTGAGGCTGGAGGCTCACCTGATTTGCCGGAGCTGGAGACCAGCCTGGGCAACATCGAGAGACCCCATCTCAATCAATAAATAAACATTACCTTTAAAGATAATATGATTGGCTGATGATGTAGCTCGGTGATGCAGAGCTTGCCTAGTATGCACAAGGCCCTGGGTTCATTCATTAGTATCTGTAAATAAATAAATATTATTGACAAAATAGAAAAAAAAATAAACAAGTACAGACTTTGGATCATAGGTGGAATGATTGTGGAAATAACATTTTAAATGAATCTTTTTTCTCCTTCTGGTGTTTTTATATTGGAGAAGTTGGGATCAGTGTCAACAGACTCTGCAATTTGTTTAGCAGCAATAATATCTTTTTGTAAATATAATTTTTCTTGAGTTTCTAGACTCACCATATACATTCAATGGAATGATACACATTAACATTATGTTCCTATCTATTTTGCTCATAACAATTTTATAATCCATCCTAATCAATACTGAATAATACTTTTTTTTTCTTTTTTGGTACTAGGGATTGAATTCAGGCCACTTTATCACTGAGCTACATCCCAAACCCTTTTTATTTTTATTTTGAGGCAGGGTCTCACTGAGTTGCTTAGAGCCTAAGTTGCTGAAGCTGGGTTTGAACTCGTGATCCTTCTGCCTCAGCCTCCTGAGTCACTGGGTTTATAGGTGTGCACCATTGCCTCCCACAGCAATGCATTTTAAAGATGATATTTGCAGAAGTATACATACTTGTATTTTAGAATCCACGTTTTTGTTCCCGTTATCAACATGCATCTCATCCTCCCTCTAATTAGGTTTTAGCAGTAAGATGGCCTCTACTCAATTTTCTCATCCCATATTCAACAATAATTTCAAATTCTATGTTCCGGAAATGCCTTTTCAATGTATGCCAATGTTTGGTTGAGGCAAAAGGCATAGTTATATAATTTCTTGGATGATATTAAAAAATTCAGTCTTGTCAAACTAGATTTTGTGCTGCATCATTCAATACCAAATGTAAAGATGCAAAACAAAAAGTACACAGTGCCCTAGAATATTCTTTAGGCTCTTCTGTTGAGATATCTTGTGTTTTCTGGTGGCATTCCTGTACGTGATTCTCCTTTAGATTTGATTACTTATTTATTGGTGCTGGGGTTTGAACCCAGGGTCACTCCAGGTGAATTTGGACTGACTAAAGACACAGACACAGAAAGTACCTTGTTCTTTGGGTTCGGTGACAGCTCCTTAGCCACAGCTCCCACAAGGGGAGCAGACAAAAAGAGAGCCAGGAGCATGGTCTGAATCCCTTTTGATTGAGGGGAAGACCCTTCAGAAGGTGCTACCCAAATGAGGCAAGGGGTCAGGTTTCAGGGGGTGGACTCTAGCTTCCTGAGGTCTTTCCATCAGCAGATTGACTGACATCTTGGAAGGTCACACCCATCTCAGGTGCTGTGTGGGATCAAAAGGCGGAGCCAGTAAAAAGGACAGGTACATGGCAGAGCCCAGACAGTGCAGTGACACCAGCCCAGTCCTCCCATGCGCTCAAAATGCTCAGAGCTCGCACACACAGCCCGTGGCTGGCCCGCGACAGTTTCCGGGCTTACTTTTGTCTTCTCCTCTAAGGGACAGGCTCCTGCACCCAAACATCCACAAGTGAAATGTTTTCTCTTTAGACAGCCACAGTCCTCACAGCGTTATCTGTGCTCTGTGGCTTTATCAGGGGTTGTGTCTAAAACAATCCAGAGTAATATGCAGCATCTCTAACCTTTGCTCAATATTTGTTCATTCACTGCCTCTGCTGCAGTTTCAACTACTTGGTTTTGTATTTCATTCTTTTAAAAAAAAGTGCAGTGTTGGGGCTGGGGTTGTGGCTCAGTGGTAGAGTCTCAGCACCTCATATAAATAAATGGATAAAATAAAGGTCCATCAACAACTAAAAAAAAATTTTTTTTTTAAAGTTCAGTGTTGTTCGATGTCAATGTGCCATTATGTAAGCTTTTGCCAAAGGAAGACACTTTCCATCATTGTGCTATTTTCCTGAATAATCTTCTCTCGTGTATATTTCTAAATGGTATCAATAGTTTCAACAGGATATCCACAACAAGCAATTTCTATTACCTAATTTTAGATCATTTAGTGGTAATCTCTAATTTATGGTCACAAGATTTATTTTGCAGATTATTTAAGCATATGTAATTTGATGGTAATTCGTATAAAAATGAAAGTTCCTGTAAGTTTCAAATGAGAATTCAGCAATACTTTTTGGGTACAGCAAACAGTGAAATGATGTGAAATGGAATACAATTGTATGGAATGCTAAATTAGCCAGTACACTAATAACAACAGTGATTTTTTAAAAAATTTGTAATATGTACTTATCTATCAACAGATGATTTACAAAAAGTAGTTTCCTGTTTAGAGGTAGAATTTATTCTAGATCTGTTGTTGATTTTGATTATTGGCTCATTTTTCCTTTGTGAGCAGAAGCAAAATAAAAAACACTAAGCCTCTTAAGACACTTCACTGCAGCCTCTTAAAACAAGACACTTCACTGCCATCTGCAGGGAGGTTGTTTAAAAAAAAAGCCATCTTTTCTGTAAACATAATAATTGTACAAAAACACTCAGATAAAGGTGAATTGTGCCCTCTTAGACAAAGAGCACTTGTATGTTGCCCAACCTAGACAACCATACTTGGCTGCCCCCAACCCATCTCTATCTCTAGTTAACTTGCACTGCTTTCCATCTTCTGCCTAAGGAGGAAATTTATAACTGTAAGAACCTTCATGGAGCCAAATCTGATTATGTTCAGCCACACTGTGGATGGAAAAACAGGGGAGGGAGAACATAGCCAACAATTCTAAAGAGGGCCACCTACTCTAGCAAGTCAGACTGGGAGCTCAAGACTTTCATCACTTGCTGGAGGACAGAGGGCAGAGCTCTAGTTGGAATCTCCCCCGGGCTGAATCCACTGACCCTGCAGGAAGTGAAAGAGGGGTCAGGGGAGAGCCCAGGCAAACTCTCAAAAGGAAAAAAATTCTCCCTAAAACCAGGGAGTCGAGCCAGCAGGCTTCCTAAACAAAGGAACTTAAAGCGAGGGGAGTGGAGAGAGCTTTGAGCATCTTAGTTGTAAAGCTTCAGTGCAAACTCACAAACTCACAAAGAAAAGGGTGACGTGGCCTTGGCCCTACCTTGCTTAGAAACAAGATCCATGGGTATATTTTCTAATTCCACAAGTAGGAGAATCTTACATGGCAGAGCGATGCAAACTCCCCATCACACAACCCCAGGCACTTGAAGTAAATATCAAGTGAGTCTGTTTCTGACTCCCAAATGGTGAAATTTAATATTACTGTGGCTACTCCAGGGCCTACCGAGCCCCAGCTGCCCAAGCTGCGGCCAGCCCACTAGCTATGTTGTCCTAAAAGCACTGTGTGACCTCTGAGGAGGTAGGAATGGGGCCTGGGGAAGGCTTCCCCCCAGGGGCTAATTGAGTCCAGTCCTGCCCAGGAGGCAGGATGTTAGCAGGCAAAGACCTAGAGGAAAGGCAACGAGGTAGAGACAAGGCTGAGCGAGACAGGAGCATCCAGCAGGCACCCGAGACAGGACAGGTCAGGACAGCAGGGTAACATGTCCAGCAAGGAAGCTCAGTCCTGGCAGGGGCCACTAGACCTGGTGACCTGGATCACAGGAAGTGGGTGGAGAGGCAGTGGATTCTTCTTTTTTGATTCCCCCACCCCCTAGGGAGATGGGAGGATGGAACCCAGGGCCTGGCACATCCCCAGCCCTTTTTCGTTTTTAAGACAGGGTGTCCTTAAATTGCCCAGGCTGGCCTGGAACTTGAGATCTTCTTGCCTCAGTCTCACCAGAAGGTGGGATTACCAGGAGCGCAGATGACAGAGGCAGAAATATGAAAAGAGACAATGCTGTCCTTAGTCCCCACCAAGAGACCCCACCATCATGGATGCAAAGGGCTGTCCTCCCTCGGCCTGTGACCCTTCTACTGGCCAATTAGGACTCGGATTTCCCATCCACACGGCAGGAACTCCAGTGCCAGGAGCTACCCTCTTTTAATCACATTATCCCAAGATTAAGGGGACCCTCAGATGCGCCATCCTAGGCTCTGAGGACGGTGTGGACAGAGCTTTAACGTGGGGGGCCAACGTGTCCATGTATATGCTTTGGAGTCCGCTCGTAGTGCCAGATGGAGCTGGGGGTAGAAAGAGGGGTGGGGTCTGGATGGGGTAGAAAAGAGTGGCTGGAGTCTGGTCTCGCCCCTTCCTGTGAAGTTCAGGTTGATAACTGCTGCCACCTTCGCACTGACCACCAGGGGGTGCTCCCTCTCTGGCAATGTCCCAGTCCTGGAAGCTCCCGTTAACCCCGCTGCGTCGCTAAATAAGGACGGAACCTTGCAACTTCAATGATCTCAGCATCCAAAGAAACTTGGATCCTAGTAATCTGATTTCCAGGGAACAGTTTCTTCCCTGCGCTTGGCTTTCCGCCCAGGTGTGCGCGGCGGGCGTGGGCTGGGACCTCTCTCCCAGCCCAGAGGCCAAGATGACGACCCCCCCCGCCCCCCCGCGTTACCCCAGCCTTGAGCAACTCCCGGCCTCTGTATTTCCTCCTAGGGTCGCCTTTCGGAGGGAACACGAGGGTGACCTCGCCCGGCGTGGACAAGCCCCGGCGATTTTCCGCGCGGGCTCTTTGCATGGCGTGGTGGCTCCGGCCCGCGGCCGCGGAGCTCCAAGTGCACAGCGCAGAGGGGTAACCCAGAGGCTCCCACGCCCCGTGGCGCTGCTCCACCTTCGGGGCATCGCGGGTCTCTCTTCTCCCTTGGCTAAGGTGAGGAACAGGAGGGCACAGGAGTATGCAGAGACAAGGGGGCCCGACTTGATATATGGGAGGGAGAAGGGTGGTGGTGACCGGGAGCGAGGATTCAAGCCCCAGCAGGGCTCCGGCTGCAGGTTCGCTTTTGAGGCGCCTCTCCAGGTCCCAGGGGCCAGGTCTCACTCTGTAGCTGCTCCAGGGCGCCCCCAAAGCGGCAGGAGAGTCGCGCTCCCGGATGGAACGCAGAGAGACCTGGTCTCTGCAAGGAGTCGGAGATAATGGATCTAATATCTTGAAATGACTGTATTGCTCACACAAGCTGAGGACAGTGTTTTATTGGCTGCCTTTACGGGGATGGGGGCTGAGGGTGTGTCTTAGTGGTAGAGTTTATGCCAGAGGCCATGGGTTCAATCCCCAGCACCCAAAAGAAAACAAATATCAGTGTGGTTTAGTATTCAATAGAAAGGTAAGGGAAAATGCAGCGAACTGTCCAGGGTTCAGGTTTTGACGCCTCCTCTTATAATGTATGTGCAATTTGAAGTATCGACTTGGTTTGATGATGATGATTAAGAGGAGGATGAATAATAGTTATTAGATAGCCAGGCTTGGTAGCCCACACCCATAGTCCCCGCCTCTAGGAAGACGGAGGCAGGAGGATCGCTGGAACCAGGGGTTTCAGGCCAGCTGTTGGGAAGGCAGCAGGGTAGAGGAGAAAGGTCAAAGGGAAAGAGGGGGTGCAGTTGATAGGTAGGTTTAATAAGAAGGACTTGCATGGTGACAGAGGCTGTACCCAACATCCAGTGCAGAGGATAAAGGGGAAGAAATATTAACCAATATTTGATTCTTTGACACCAGGTCTCAACCTGGGGCATAAAAAAAATAAAAAAATAAAAAAAGCTGCTCAGTTCTGATTGGAGCCACCCTCATCTTATGTTTTTTTTTTTTTTTTTTTAAATAAAAAGCAACACTCTCTTAGATGGTCTGATTGGGAACTTCTGAGTGCCTAGTTATTTCTGCTCCACCCTGCTGTCTCCCCAAGTGAGACAATAGGAGCTGAGCTCTGCACAGAGGGGTTCTGCAATCATTGTGATATACCAATGAAAAGTGTGTGTGTGTGTGTGTGTGTGTGTGTTTTATAATCATGATGAAAGATGACTCTTTTAGGGAAGAAAGGCATACCAGGGATTGAACCCAGGGGTGCTTAACCACTAAGCCACATTCCCAGATCTTTTTATTCTAAGTTGCTTGGGGTCTCTCTTAAGTTGCAGAGGCTGGCTTTGATCTCACCATTCTCCTGCCTCAGCCTCCGGAGCTCCTGGGGGTTACAGGAGTGCACAACTGTGCCTGGCTGTGACAATATTTTTTTTTTAAAGAAAACTTTCAAAGTCCTAGAATAAATCATGTAAGTATATATGTTTTTAAAACTTTTTAGACGTTGATGGGACCTTTATTTTATTTATATATTTATGTGTGGTCCTGAGAATCGAACCCAGTGCTTCACACATGCTAGGCAAGTGCTCTACCACTGAGCCACAACCCCAGCCACTCACGTAAGTATATTTTAAGGTACAATTTGCAGTGCAGAAATTAGTGTTCGTAAAGTGCTTAACCCAGAGCTTGGCCCCCATAGTAATTGCTCAATAAAAAGAAGCTGCTGGACAATGCCATGCGGTTGGAGGGCATTAAGGCTCTCACTAGTTATGCTACCTCAGCACCCAAAGAAGTCAATATTTGTGGTTAGTAAAATCAGAGATTTTTAAAATTCTGGATTTTATGGCCATTTTTTATTAACTGGGATGGACAGGTACAGATCTCAGAGATTCACCTCAATGTCCTGTTCTCCCAGACAAAGCAGGCCAGGAGGGGGAAACAAAGGCTGGGATGCAGCATGGGATGCAGCATGGGATGCAGCAACCAGAGCGCCACCTTTGTTTTCTGGTGATCAAAATTCTGACCTGATCCCCGGGTTTCCTACAGGGAACCACAGAGCGTGCTCTTTCCCACTTGATGGAGACAACCTGCCTCAGCTATGATCTGAGCAGGTGCTAGGGTGACTTTTCTGTGGTAGGCACTTAAAAATAGCTCTTTCAAGTTTAAATCATGTCAAACAGAGAGCAGGCATAAAACCAGAAGGCTGTCCATTGGATTTAACAACGTTGACAGATATTTTGAAATATTTGCTTCAGAATTCTCTTTCCCTGGGAAATAAACATTGCAGATACAACGATGGCCTACAACTTCAAGCACCCCTGCCTGACACCATTAACCCCAGAGTTAGCCACTTTAATGGAATTTGTGATTGGTTCTCACATATAGTATACTTTTCTACGTGGATATACAACCAATAGAAGAATATCATTATGGCTTTCTGTGTTTGATTTTCACAGCTGTCATTGGATTATCCTTCAAAGGTGCTTCTTAATGAGTCCCCAGTTCCTTTGCTGGTCTGTATATCCACACCCCAAGTTTTACACAGTGGGGCATTATGGAGGGGTGTGGTGCATGACCAAGTTAGTTGACTGTTCCTACAGCAAGAGATGTTTTTCCGTGAGTTTTGTCCCCCTAGTGCAATATGAAGGGACGAATGGTCGAAATCCTGGAGTTGAGATCTCATTGTCCATATCTTTTGTCCATTATCCGGGTAGATTTTGCAGGATGCTTTTACCCAGAACAGCTTGAAGAGAGCAGGCTCATCCTCTCTCTCTCTCTCTCTCTCTCTCTCTCTCTCTCTCTCTCTCTCTCTTCTTTCCAACATTTTTATTGGTGCATTGTAGTTGTACATACTGATGATACTGATGGCATTCATTATTACACAATATACAATATAACAATATAATTTGGCTATATTTATTTGCTAGGCACTGTAATATCACAAGTAAAGACATTGTCATCTTATTTCCTTTTAATTAATCTATTCATTTGTTTATTCAACAAATAATTGACTTCTGATTATATCCCCAAAACTATACAGACACAAACAAAGCACAGATTCTGCTTTTTTGAAGCTTCAAGATCACTGGAGGACATATTTAAAGGCAATAATCATACAAATGAATATGTGTTTATAACTTTCAGTCATTGCAGTGGATTAAAGTTAGAAAGGGCTATGAGATATTTTAACAGCAACAACAGAAAAAAACAGATAGTAGTATAGAGGCTGAGAAGAATTCTCTATAAAGAAGCAGAATCCTGCAACTGAGGGAAGCACATGTCCAAAGTCCTGAGATGTCGCAGGAGATCTTGAAAGGTTTAAAGATCTGAGAGAAAGCCAGGGTCTGGTGTGTGGTGAGCAAGGAAGAGTGTACAAAGATTTTAAGTCGTGCAAGTTTTTGAAACCTAGGAGGAGATTATAGTGTTTTTGAGAGTACAGTAGAAAATAAATCAAAGTTGTCAGCAAGACAGTTACACAATAATTATTTTTTAAAAAAATATTTTTAGTTGTAGATGGACACAGTACCTTTATTTTAGTTTTTTGTTTTTTTTAATGTGGTGCTGGGGTTCGAAGCCAGTACCTAAGCATGCTAGGCAAGCACTCTACCACTAAGCCACAACCCCAGCCCATAATTCTTTATGCTAAAGATAATGGATTGGAGAATTGCTCTCTGAAAGCAGAGTGACCACTTAGAACACCAAAGACATGGATTTAGAAGACAATGGAAATTGAAAAACATAGGCTCTAGGTGTATGTGTTGGTGGAGGTATACCAATTTTTTTTTAATAAAGTAAGGATTTTTTAAATTTGTTTTTTTTCTTTTTAGTTTTACATGACAGTAGAAAGTATTTGACATATCGTACATACATGGGGTAAACTTCCCATTCTTGTGGTTGTATGTGGAGTTACACTGATCACATTCATATATTAACATAGGAAACTTATGCCCAATTCATTCTACTATCTTTCCCATTCCCATTCCCCCTCCCTTCCCTCCCCCCACAGCCCCCTACCCCTTTAGCTATTGTAAATCAGCATCTGCATGTCGGAGAGAACATTTGGACTTTGTTTTTTGTGGATTTGGCTTATTTCACTTAGCGTGATAGTCTCCAGTTCTATGCACTTACCAGTAAATACCATAATTTCATTCTTCTATATGGCTGAGTAATATTCCATTGTGTACAGTACCACTCTTGTACTCTTCTGAAGAAGAAGCAAGACTAGAGAAGTTTCTTGCTCCATGTCACAAATCAATCAATGGGAAAATGGGAACACACATTCAATCATTCACTAATTCTCTTATGTAACCAATACGGATAGAGTGTCCACTGTGTGCCTGGAGCAAGGTACTTGGGAAACACCAGGAAATTAAAAAAGGATATTTTCAGTTTTTGCACATGCATTCTAATGGGTGGAAATACACAATAAATTAAAAATATAATAAGTTGTTTAGAATTGGAAGAGGATAGTGCTATGGAGAAAAGAAAAAATAGATCAAATGTAATGAGCTTGGACCCAGAGTGGGAGGCAGATTTCAGAATTCAATAGTGTGGTCAAGGTAGGCCTCATTGAGACGATGAGATTCAAACAAAAGACATTCAGAAAATAAGGAGGGAAAACGATTCCAGGCAGAAAGCACAGGTTGAGTGACGGTCTCCTGTAGGAGTTTGCTAGCAAGTTGTAGGAGCAAGGAGACCCACTAACTGGGGTAGAGCAAGTGAGAGAGTTAATATGACTGGCTGAAAGGATCAAGGAAGTAACTGAGAGCCAGTTTTTCTAGGGCTTAGTAATAGGTCAAGAGAAGAATTTCCGCTGGGCACACACTTATAATCCTAAGCAGCTAGGGAGGCTGAGGCGGGAGGATCATGAGTTCAAAGTCAGCCTCAGCAACTTAGCGAGGCCCTAAGCAACTTAGAGAGGACCTAAAGCAACTTAGAGAGTCCCTGCCTCTAAATAAAATATAAGAAGGGCTAGGGATGTGGCTTGGTGATTAAGCAAGCATTCCTAGGTTCAATCCCCAGTACCAAAAAAAAAAAAAAAAAAAGAATTTCAGTTTTTATTCTGTATGAAACAAAGAATCCTTGTGAGGTTTCAGTAGAAAGGAATTGATATTACTTAAGATTGAAAGTTCTAATAGGCAAGACATTGGCAGGAAGAGAGGAGGCTGTGACAGCAGTCTCCACCAGACATGAAACAACCTATCCTCAGAGAAAGTATATGCCAAGCCACAAGTTGTGACCTCAGTTACTTGGCCTTCTGTGCTCTTCCCTGTGTGTGCCTGTGCATCTTCTTCAGGTCTCTGCTCAAGTAGCACTTTGACAGAGAAGGCGCTCCCCACCAGCCTGCATGGAGCAGCAGCATCTCTTTCCCATGTGATGCATGACTTGGTTTGTCCCTCGCACTGAGTTTTCTCCATAGCACTTAATGTCACCTTGTTGGAAGCCGTCTAGGAGCTATGGATTTGTTTAATCCATTATAAGGCAGGAAGCCCGAGAGCATGCTGGTGCCCGGCCTTACTCAGCTCACAGCCCTAGGTTCAAAGGCAGCCGCTGGAGATGGGCGTGACCTGCCAACCACCCAACAACCTGTTTTCCCCACTCTTCTCCTGTTTTCCCGAAGAAGCTCCCTACTGAGTCCCTTTGGTGTGTGCCACTATAAATAAAGCACTCGTGGGCTTTTCTCCTTGCTAGGTCTCTCCTACCCATCAATCTTTCAATATATATAATTCTCGCCTTTTGTGCTTATTTCTTAATATTACTTCCTAGTTTTATTTCCACCCGGCCTACACCTCCCACGGTTACCTACTCGCTCCCCACGCACGTCGCGAGCAGGACCACCTGGCATCTCATTCTTTCTCTTAATGATCTGCCTCCTCCAGCCAGGGTGAAAAGGTGCAGGATGGCAAAGAATTTGTTTCCTGTTGCCTTCCCAGGAGGCACCTGACCCGTTGTAGCTCTAAAGAGATCTATGAAGTGCTGGCACGAATGGGAACGGATCCCATTTTCTATAATAGTTATCTATTGCCAGATAACAAATTACCCTCCGATCAAGTAACAAACACTTATTATCCCATAGCTTTTGAAGGCCTAGAAGCCGAGAGCAGCCTGCTTGGCTGGGTGACTTGGGCTGCAGTCTTCTGAAGGATCTGCCACCAAAGTAGGTCACTCACGTGACATGGCTTTTCATAGAAGGCCCCACCTCACGGACCATCTGAGTGTCCCTGCAACATAGCAGCACCCTTCCCTCACAGTGAGCTTTTTGGGGTGGGGATGGGCCACTAGGTCCAATAGCTCTTATAAACGATCCTCAGAAATGACATAGCTTCACTTCTGCCCTATTCCATGGTCACACAGACTAACCTTGAAGCCACACAAAGGCATGAAAACTAGGAGGGAGCGATCACTTGGACCATCGAGAGCAGAACCCAACAGGACCCTTCCGTCAAGACGTTCCTTCCCAGGTCCAGTTATTAGTCTTTAGCCCACAGGGAGTGAATGGGTGACCCACAGCTGTATTCGGGGTACGTGTGTTTGGGGATTTTTCTTAATGACTTTATGTTATTAGAATCAACATTTAAAAATCAGGAGAGAGGTAGAGCCCCGTTGTGGTGGTCAGGTAGGGAAAGGTCAAGGCTGGGATGGCAGTTGGGCAGTTGGAATGAGGAAGCTGGGAAGAATCTGAGACAGTTGGAAGCTGTCCTACCCAGAGAGGTGGGCCGTGGGGAACAGAGATCACAAATGAGGGCAAGGGTGCTGGGCACCGTGATAGTGCACACCTGTAATCCCAGAGGCTCGGGAGGCTGAGGCAGGAGGATCATGAGATCAGAGCCAGCCTCAGCAACTTAGCGAGGCCCCAAGCAAATTAGTAAGACCCTATCTCTAAATAAAATATAGGGCTGGGGATGTGACTCAGCGGTTAAGCACCCCTGGGTTCAATCCCCAGTACCAAATAAAAAGAAGAAGAAAAAAAATAAGTGAGGCAAGGGCAGAATACCTAATAGTTTCCTGAGCAGAAATAGCCTTGTAGGGAGGCATATGATCTGGGACAGAGTTTCATCTTCATTTACTGTGCATGTAGCAGAAAGGGTCACTAAGAAGACACTCGTGATCCAAGACAGGGCACAGGCAAGCTGGCAAGAAGCTACCCTGCAGGGAGGGCTGAGCGAGAGGAATTCTCTCACCGAGCTGCAAACTCAGGTGCTCAGAGCCCGGGGAACCACAGGTTCTTATTGTATTCTGAGATGAGGCAGCAGGAGGTGGCCGGAGGCCTGCGGAAACTGAGGGCAAACCCATACGTGGGAAGCCGGTTGGGCACGGAGATTTGGGAAATAAATACACAAATAAACGAATTAGGGAAAGGGAGAGCTGTTGAGGAAGAAAGAGGAGCCCAAGACCCAGCCTGGATCCTTCAGGGAACCGGAGGCAGAAGAGAGGAGTAGCAAATAGCCTAGTGTGTGTGTGGCCTTAAAAGTGATTTGAACTTGATCCGCCCTCGTTGGCCCTGTGTTCTTGGGCTGTTAGTACCTTCACTGTGCCTTAATGCCTCCATCCGTTAAACGGGTTACTGTGACAATGTCTACATAAAGGAAAATGTGGGGGGGCTTTGCTTGGTTGGTACTGAGTTCAAATGGTGTTAACCAGCTCTGAGTGCACCAGGAAGGAAAGGCGCTCAGCAGCACTAAGTACTGCAACATCACTGAAGTCTGGGGACGGGGGAGGAGAGTTTTAATAGGGAGAATGGGGACAGGAAGACCACAGGAAGTACACACGGAACACATGAGAGCATTATTTCATTCATTCTCATGCAACGCTGCGGGGAGCTATTATCTCATGCAACTCAGCTCAGAATTGCAGATGAGGAAAGTGAGGCTCCCAGGCAGAAAGAGACTGGCACAAGGTTGCTTAGTTGGACAGAGGTGCAGTTGGAATTGGGGCATGAAGACCAAGAAGAGGCAGTAGGCTTAAGGGGAAGAGGAGCCAACTGATCGGGGTAGTGGGGGGTGACAGGGCAGAGAGAGGAAGGGATGTGGGGGTGGAGCTTGCTGTCCAAGAACTTTGGTGAGGAATGAGGCAACAGCTTGGGGGGGGGGCATGAAGGGGTCCCCTGGTGGTTATGTAGAGTGGGAGTATGGGACTGGTTTTCAAATCAGGAGGAAATGGAGAAGAGGTTGTGGGAAGCAGTTAATGGGGAAAGACTCTTGGGGAAATGGGAAGGGGTGACTTCAGGGCCACAGCTGCAGGAACTTTGTTTCAGATGAAAGGAAAAGAACAGCCCAGAAGGCTCTAGAGCTGGGACAATGGTGTTTTGCTTCCATGAGAGCTACACACTGGAGAGGGACAAGGGTCTTTTGTGAAAAAATAGCTGAGAAGGAGTTTATCACCATATCAAAAGAGACCCGGGTCCCTCTTCTCCTCTGTGGGAGAACTACCTGAACCCCACCTGGAGCCAGGTAACTGGTGAGCTGGTGGGACTCACCTGCTCGTACGTTTGTACAAGGGCTCCGGGAGAGGGGGTAGAGAAAACAAGTGACCAGACCAGACGGAGCTCTGTCCATCCACACACCCATCCATCGAGGTACAGGACAGATTGTTAGGACTAACTAGAGAGTCAAATTTAGCAAGACAGAGATGCTATCTTCAGCGATGCCACTTAACAGTCTAGCACACAGACTGACAGGTAGATTGGCAGTCTCAGGAAGGGATGCTGTAACTCTGAAGTGAATTGTGCTGTGGGGGGGCACACCCAGGAAGTCACGGTGCATAAAGGCAAGGCCTAAGGTAGAGGTGGTCATGCAGCTGAGATGACCTTGGCAGAATCAAGAAATAGTCCAAACAGGGTGCAGTGGCAGGCACCTGTAGTCCCCGCTACTTGGGAGACTGAGATGAGAGGATGACCTGAGCCCCGAGGAGTTGGAGGCCAGGCTGGGCAATATAGCAAGACCCCATCTCAAACAAAAAAAAAAAAAAAAAGAAAGAAAAAGAAAAGGGCTAGTCCAGAGAAGAACCTGGAAGTCCTGGCAATGGCAAGGATGAGGTGTTTGCTTCAGCAAGAACTTCACATTTGGGCCAGAGGGTATCTGTATGAGGGAGGGGGAAAAGGAAGCTCAGCTTGGAAAGTGGGCTTTGATGTGCGTGCAAGACGTCTAGACAGTGGCGTCCAGCAGGCAGCTGGCACTGAGGGACAATGGTTTGGAAGAGATATGGGAAAGGGTTGATAACTTGGGCAATGTCAACCTGACCTTGATGTCCCAACTCTAGGGCACAGTAGGCAGAAATGTTCTGTCTAGTCTTCCCAGGGATAGGGAGGGAGCCTGCTCAGCCTGGGAAACTCGAGAAAGTCAAGGGCTGGCTTGGAGTTTGAAGACTGGAGCTTATTCTGACACTGATGGGAAGGTTCCAGCAGAGAGGGGGCAAAGCCCCAAAGACAGGAGGGGATGGATGGATGGTGGGTGTCCTGAGGAGGCTGGAGGTGAGGAAAGAGGAGGTCCATTTCCATCGCTTCTCTGAAGGAGACAGGGAAGAATTGAGCGAGGGGACTCCTAGAGCCTCCAGGCAGCCAGGGCGAGCTGCACTGAGCCTGGATTCCGTCACTCCACATGGCAGGGGAGGGTCCTATTTACTGTTTTCATACAAAGGACTCCATGATTTAGGGGCAGAGGAGGAGAGGACAGGAAGCTGAGGCTTAGCTGGCCACATTGCAAAGGAAGGGGTCCCCACTGTATTTGCTAGGCGTGAGAATGGCACCGTGGGAGTGGCAGGGCCACCCTGCAGACTCTCTGTGCCTGAGGCAGAGGACTTGGGCCAACCTTTTAGAAGCTGTGTGTGGGAGTCTGGGGAGGTGCCTGGGGAAGATTTCATCCCGAGGGGCCTTGAGGCCAGGCTGCAGTGGCTGACTTTTTGACCAGAAGAGTGTCTGGAGGTTGTTTCAGAGCAAAGGCTTGGCTCAGCCAGAGAGGAATTGTGAGAATATCTGAGCTGTTCCTGAAGGTCCCCAGGGGAGGGGGCGACTTGGAGGGGGGGGCTTTGCAGGAGTCCAGGAACTGGGAAAGTGGAGTGACTGCAGGTGCTCAGGCCCAGCTCGGTGCTGTCTGGGGATTCTCTGGGTAGTATGGGTGTCCGCGAACCACCCTGACCACAGGACTCGCAATCCAAGGGGCACCCCCAACTCTAGTGCACTGGAGGCGCTGGCCTACAAAGTACACCATTTAATGCTCACAACAACCCAGCGGAAGGGGTGCTTTGGCGTCCTCGTTGTCAATGAGGAAAGAGAGGGTCAGAGAAGTTGGGTGATTTTTTTTTTTAAGGTCACACGGCTTGAGTGTAGTGGAACCCAACCTTGAAGTGTCCTCCCACCTCTTCAAATCTCACGGGGCTACAGTTGGCACGATTCTTTGTCATGACTTTTGTTATAAAGATTGTCTTTAGCCTCAAGTGAGTCGAGTGGGGTCTTGGTGAGATCTGGTCCATTCATCTCCCACTCTCCCGGGTAATTCCTTCGTCTCTCCTCCTCCTCCTCTGTCCTCTCACTTCCTGGAAGCATCCAGGGTCCCAGTTTGCTGCATGTTTCTGGTGGGAAAGCCCCATCTCTGGCCATGAAAGAAGGACTTTGAGGCCTGGATATCACCTGAATACCCACTGCCCTGTTCAACGAAATAAACAGATTCCCCAGGGCCTGGCAATGACTTCCCTGATGCTAATTCATGTGTTTTGGGGGGAGGGTTGGTATTTTGAATAGGGGTTTCATTCCTACCGCATTTTTGGACCATACAGGGCTGGTGGAAACCAGCAGTGTCCTTCCCTGGCCTTTCTGTCTGCATCAGGAAGAAGATCCAGAACTGCTTGAGGCTCTGAATGTGCAACTTGGTTGCTTCTCCCCTGGGGAGCGGGTGAGGTGACTTGGGGTGACTCATTGCAACACCAAGTTGTCCTGGAACACGCTGGACCAGCAGAGCTGCTGTCTGTCCCACCTGGGTCTCAGGCACCACCTCTGCCTGAGGAGCACCTGGCACCAAAGATGAATGGCTCAAGAGTGACGTTCCTTGAGCCAAATAACTCCATTAAGCCCCAGTGCTATTGCCCACCCTCTGGAGGGCCACAGGGAAGGAAGTCTACCCAGGTCCCAGTCTCCACCAACCTTGGGGCCGTGGCCCTGTGCTTCACAAGCCACCCTGAACTGATGATTATTTGGGGAGCTAAAAACATATTAGAAGAAAAAAGAAAAAGATTGTTTAAAAGCTTTCCATTTCTAATGGTCTTCTAGGTCCATAACTACTAAATGGCGACTGATAGCTTTATTTTCAGGCCACAGACTTAGATGGCTTTCAGTGGTGAATACTGTTTTTAAAACTGCAAAGCTCAGAGTGGACTCTGGCAGGTCAAGCGTCCATAGACACAGACGAGTCAAGATTCAGAAGGCTTGTCTCTCTCTTATGCCAGAAAAGACCCAAGTAAGAATCCCCTCAGGGTCAGACACGACAGAAATCAAAGTTGAAGAAGTGACAGATGTCCATAACATCCCCCCATCCCCCACCCCATGAGGAACTGGTCCACATGGACTAGGTTGGAGTTGGCATCCTCTAGCAGGTTGGAAGAGCCCGTCGGTTTCCCTGGCTACACTTCTACTTGGCAGCCCTGGGAAAAGCCCAGCCCACAGCCTCTAGCCACAGGAAGAGCCCAGTGTGGGAGCTGGTGGGCCCGGGACAGCGGTGGGAGGGTAGAGAGGGAGAGCCAGGGCGCAGGAAGACACTGCTCTGGACGGTTCTGAGAGCTGGGAAACCGAGCTCTGGTTAGAGCTGCCTTCTTGCACAGTCACTGTTAAAGGTAGCTGGGAAGAAGGGGTCAGAAGGAGCAGGGGGGAGCCATGTCTGAGCACCAGGACTTCCCTCTGGGAGGTCTCCGTCCCTCCCCACATCCCCGCCTGGCAGACAGCTTGGCCTTCAGTACTGCCCTGAACCTGCCAAGCCAGGCCCCTCCTCTTTGTTCCTGTCACCACCTTTGTCACTCCATTCCTGGAGGGCCCTCTCCTGACCCCCCCCCTTCCCAAGCATCCACTCGGTTAATGGAGCTTTTGCTTGGAGACCATTTCTGGGAGGCTGCTGCCTACCCCAGACCCCAGAGCTTTGGGAGTTGGAGGGACCTGGGGACCAAAGCAGAGGCTTTGCAGGACACCACCGGTAACACGGAGGGAGGGAAACTGGCCACCCACTCCGCAGACCCCTGACCTGCCCCTGCAAAGCCAATCTCAGGCCACAGGCCCGGAGCTCCCGCAGGATCGCAGCAAGCTGAAGGCGCTGCCTCGTGAAGCTGCTCAAATCAAGACGGTGACGGTGACGGGGAGAAGGAGTGGGAGGCGGAGAGGTCACCGTGAAGGGGGAAGGGGGGGCGAGTTGCAGACCTGGGACCGTTTTTTTCCTCCTCACTGTGCACTGATGTTCCATCTCTGCACAGCCCACTACCAGTGGCCCCTCTTGGTCTTGCCCACTGCTGCTTTGCCTCCCGTGTCACGGATAAAACACAAAACCATCCTGACTTTACTAATAGCCCGCTGTTCTGCTTAGGCACTGGGTCCCACCCTACTTCTTGTTTAAGGATGCCCCTCCTGCAATTGACCTCTGTCCACCTGCATCAATGTTCCCCTTTTAAGGGCTCATTTTTGAGTAATGAAATCATGAGGAACTCTATTGAAGTATAATGTGGGTTTAAAATGTGCCCATTTTAAGTGTAAAGTGAGACGGCATTCGACAAATGTATATGCTCATGTAATTATTGCTACCGTCACCCCAAAGGTTGCCCAAGGCTGAGTGCAATTCCCTCATGTGGAAAGAGCACAGTTGTATTTATTTGTACTGATGAATTCTATTGGTGGACAGTTGTGTTGTTTCTGCTGATTGGCTGTTATGAATAAAAAGTGCACTGAATATTCACATTGGGGTTTTTTTTTTTTCCTGTGTACTTGGGATTGAGCCCAGGGGCGTTTGACCACTGAGTTAACCCCCAGCCATTTCTACTTGTTTTTTTTTTTTTTTTTAATTTTGAAACTAGTTCTTGCTTTGCGGAGGGTGACTTTTAACTTGTGGTCTTCTGTTTCAACCTCCCAAATAGCTGGGGCTACAGGTGTGTGCTACTGTGCCTGGCTCATATATAAGTCTTTGTGTAGACATATGTTAGTAGTTCTCTTGAGTAAACACCTGTGTTTAATTTCATTAGAAGCTCCCAAACTGTTTTCCAAAGTGGCCATAGCATTTTTCATCTCAGTAGCAGTCTGTTAGAAGTTCCAGGTGCAGCACGCGTGATGTGGTCAGATTTCCCCCCAACCTTAGCCATTTGTGTGTGTGTGTGTGTGTGTGTGTGTGTGTGTGTGTGTGTGTGTGTGTGAGAGAGAGAGAGAGAGAGAGAGAGAGAGAGAGAGTCATGTGCCATATAACAACATTTCATTCAGTGATGGGCTGTATATGACCTTGGTCCTATAAGATTACAATGGAGCTAAAAATTTCCCATGGCCTAGTGACATCCTGGCTGTTGTAATATTGTGGCATTACAGTATATTATTCATGTGACTGTTGTGACACTGGTGTAAACAAACCTTTTGCTCCGCCAGTCATAAGGAAACACAAAATTACGTACAGTACGTAATACTTATATGTGATTGTGCTATTGGTTTACGTGTTTACTAAACATTTTAAGCATTACTTTAGAATGTGCTCTTTCAAATAACTTTTTAAAAATTAAGTGGAAATCAGCCTCAGACAGTTTCTTCAGGAAGGATTCCAGAGGAAGGCATCATTCTCATGGGAGGTAACAGCTCCCTGTGTGTGTAACAAAGACCCGAAGATCTCCCAATAAAGGCAGGATATTGATGATCCTGACCCTGTGCGCTCCTAGGCTAATGTGTGTTTATGTCTTAATTTTTAACAACAACAAAAATTTAAAAAGTAAAAAAAATTAAAAATTAAAAAAACTTAAATAGAAAAAAATTTATAGAATAAGATCTAAAGAAAGAAAATATTTTTGTATAGCTGTACAATGAATTTGTAACCTAAGTGCAATACCAAGGTCACAAAGTTTTTAACAACTTAAAATTTTATAAGGTTCATTTATGATTGAAGAAATTCTAAAAAATATTCAATTCAGATAGTGTATGTGTGTAGCATTTATGAAACTTAAAATAGTGTATCGTCGTGTCCCCAGCCTTTGAATTCACTTGCCCATGTGATGGAGCAGTTTCTATTCCCTTAAGCTACACTCAGGGCAAGTGCCCCATCCAATGGCATCATTTTTTATCTTTTATACTATATATATTTTTACAATACTTTTTGTATGTTGAGATACACAAATACTTGCCACTGTGTTACAATAGCTTACAGAATTTAGTACAGTCACATGATACACAGTTGTGTATCCCAGGAGCAATAAGCTGCACCATTGGCCCAAGTGTATATAGGACATAAATTATGTGTACATAATATACATAAGTTTTGTCTATGTAGTATGTTGTATATATAAGTACACACATACTTATGTATTTATAGGCAGTCCTCAGTTTGCACTGTTCCAATATGTACAAGTGTCCGTCACCACAGATTAGGTTAATAACACCAGGTTATTTAACCCAATAACACAGTCCAAGTTTTAGTTATAAAAGTATCTTAACCTCCAAGCACAGTGGAACATGCCTGTAATCCTAGCAACTCAAGAGGCTGAGGCAGGAGGATTGCAAGTTTGAGGCCAGCCTCAACAACTTAGAGAGACCCTGTCTCAAAAAATAAAATATAAAAAGGGTTAGGGATGTGGCTCTGTGGTAAGGAGCTCCTGGGTTCAATTTCCAGTCTCAAAGTAAAATAAAATAAAGATACATGAACCATAAGTGGTTTCTTAAAATACAAATGTGGCTGATAGCTCTTCAGGGCACAAATCAGATGCTGCAGATCTGATCATGACAGATCATGATCAGAAGTCAATCACATCACTTCTTTCATCACTGGTGAGTAGTTCAGATCAGAAATGCAGGACACATGTTTCTATAAGGTATTGAGGGGTATTTGTTGAGTAAAAATGGGGTGTTGTCTAGTGTTCCTATGTGTTTAGGAAAAGCACGTGCTTCTTAAAAATATAGGATGCTTTTTTTTCCTGTATGACTTCTCTTCAATGAACTAATTAATGTATGATGCAAAAAATAAATAAAGTCTCTCCATGGTTGGTCACTGCACATGAGTTTTCCGGTTCACACAGAGGAAAAAATGTGGGGTTGCATTGCCTCCTGTCTCCCAATGATAAGCTCATTGGACATTTTATAAATAACTGAATTAAGGAGAATTGGTCCACAAAGATGAGAAGGAAGGGCTGGGATGTGGCCCGGGGCAGAGCGCTTGCCTGGCCTGCGCCCTGCCCTGGGCTCAACCCCCAGCACTGCAAAACCAGAAGATACACTCGAAGCCAAGAAATGAAAAGCAAGGAGAGGGCTAGGGGGTTTAGCTCAGTGTAGAGGGTGTAGAGAGCTTGCCTAGCACACCCAAGGCCCTGGGGCAGATCCTCAGCAGCACAGAAAGGAAGGGAGGGAGGGGAGGAGGGAGGAAGAGAAAGGAAAGTGAGAACAGCTAGAAGCAAAGTGTGCATCAACCCTATGAGGGAAGCTGGAGATTAAACAGACCCCTGGAATGTCTACCATCTGAGATGAGCCACACAGCCAGGGGGACTCAGGGAAGGCATGCTTAGCTTACTGGAATGACTTTTAAGTGGCTGTGAAAATAGAAGATGTCTCAGAGAAAGTGTCTGTACTTGTTTCTCCAATTTCTTGTTGAGGGCCACAACTAAGTCAAGATGGTGCCTGGCACTTTACCAGGAGGAGTGGTTTGTGAAGCAATGCCAGCGAGCCATTAAGATGATGAGGATTCCTTGATGACTGACTGCTGTATCTAGATGATGTTAATTAAGTTAAGCTGTGTGTAATTAGTTGGGTATATACACTTCTGCTGTCCCGTAATAAAGCAGCTCCTGCTGTTTCAATCTTTACAAGTTGCTTGTCACCCCCGGTTATTTTGCCCAGCCAGACTGTGGCAGATGGTGGCCCGTACAGGGAGCCCCGGGACGCTCGGGGGTAAGTGACAAGGAAAGCTGCCCATCCCTAGAAATAGATAGGACGGGAGCAAACCTGCTCGTCCCTAGAAGCAGATAGGGCGAGAGGAAGGATGGCCATTTCGAGAAAATGGAGAAGATTGATACATTGTGTTTTTGTCTTGTTTTGTCTTGGTGTGTTGTATTGTCTTTGTTACGGAAGTATGGGATCAGAAGTTGGTGGAAATCAAGCCGAAAGGGTGTTAAGTAAATTGCTGAAGGAAGGAGGCACCCCAGTAAAACCAAGAACAGTTAGGGCATACGTTGATAAAAGCCCAGGAACTCTAGTCACAAAGAGGAAGAAAGTTTAGAGGAGGAAGGACTATCAGGGAAGGAGTTGCAACAAAAGGCTACTACTGAACACTTTTCTTTATTGGAGGGTGCGTGAAGTGGTGTGGCGGCTGCACATGTGCGAGCCGGTCACAGTGCAGCAGGGACTTTCCAAGCGGCAGCGGCCATCCTTCCCCGCCCCCCCCCCCCCCCCCCCCCGCCTGGGGAGCGGGACACCACTGCTGAGAGCCCAAACCCAGACCTGACCTGGAGGCACAGTCTCGCAGGCTCTTGCTCCCTGTGCTGGGTGGCAGTTTGAGTCCAGGACACTCCCCAGGGCCGTCTGGGGCTGCCCGGGGATGCTACAGCCGGCAGCAGAGGACACGCCCAGCATCCCTGAAGTTTGGCCATTTCTAATGCCAATAACTAATGAGTCGTCAGTTTTTCCCTATTTGCTGCAGGTGCTGCCATGGGACTCCTCGCTATTCCTGTGGATAAATGCAGGGTTAGCAATATCTCAAATCCATAACAGCTGAACTCCAGTTTTCAATTATGGTGATAGCATTTACAGCTTTTACCATAGCTGCATCAGCTTACAGTTATTATCATTAAAGGTTCTGACCCAGTGATTGTCTGGAGTTGGGGATCTGTTTGGGTGATTCCAGAGAGACTAACTAAAGCGATTTCTACAGACCAAAAAGATCCTTACATCTGCGATAATGGTTCTCCCCACCTGGAGGCCAGTGAATAATGAGCACCATTGAGGCCTATTTCAAATGTAAAAAACCTTGAGATAATGTACTAAATTGTTCAGAAGGTTGTTTTCTTAGTGCTTTCTGGAATGCTACACGATTTTCTTTAGCCATCATTGCCAGAGTTCCTGCCTTCGTCCCAATGCCGGTGAGGACGAGGGTGGAGGGATTTCCAGTGTTACTGAAAACCAAACGAGACTTCGGAATTACAGCCACCATCATCACAGCTGTTGCTGTTTCTGCTGCTGCTGCAACAGCTTCTGTGACAATATTTTCTTCAAGAAGAAATAGACATATTAGTGGATTCCTTTGCTTTAAGCTGCTTGCGGAACTTACCTGGACTGTGTGTGTCACTTGTATGCATTGTGAACTATCTGTTGATGCAACGAATTGAGGTAGTACCAGGGTATCTTTGCTGATGGTGTCATCGGTGGTACAATTTTTCCAAAAGGAGCCGTCAATTGGCTTGGTATCATGGCATTTTGTATCCTCCCCTTTCTGCTTATAGCAGGTTAAAAACCACTATCAACAAGTATGACTAAGTGTGTTGGGCCAGTAGTCAAAGATGGGTAAGATCCAATTACAATGATACCAACCTAAGACAGGAGGCTGACGATTTGAGGTCAGACCATCCAATGACGGGTAAGGACCATATGTAGTATCGGACAACCTAAAACAGGCACAGTCCCTAAGCCACGTACTTGTTGTTTAATTAAACAAAAGGGGGGAGATGTTGAGGGCCACAACTATGTCAAGATGGCGCCTGGCAGTTTGCCAGGAGGAGTGGTTTGTGAAGTAACGCCAGCGAGCCATTAAGATGATGAGAATTCCTTAATGACTGACTGCTGTATCTAGATGATGTTAATTAAGTTAAGCTATGTGTAATTAGTTGGGTATATATACCTCTGCTGTCCCGTAATAAAGCAGCTCCCGCTGTTTCAATCTTCACAAGTTGCTTGTCACTGCCCGGTTATTTTGCCCAGCCAGACTACAGCAATTTCTCAGTTCCTATATGCTATTTTTTTCATTTGCTTTATTGTAAAATGTGTTATACACACATATACCAGCATAACAAAGTAACATGCTCAGTTCAAATAATAAGATTAAAGTGAGCATCCTACTCCCTGCCCAGAAGACCTATCAATATGGTGGCTATATGAAATGTTCCTACACCTTTTTCTTTATTGTTTTACTACACAGGAATTTATTCCTGAACAATGCTGCTTACATGTTTCTCTTCCTTTTTTTCTTTTTCTTTTTTTTTTTTTTTTGTGGTAGGGAATGAACCCAGAGTCTTGTGCACAGAAGGCAAACACTCTACCACCTGAGCTATATCCCCAGCCCTTTCCTCCTTCTTACTTGACACAAATAGAATCATTTTCCATGTATGTATTTGTGAAATTACCCATGTATTAATGCCTAGAGCTGTAGTCTGTTCATTTTGTTCCCACACACAGTTAGTTAGTCCCTCAGCTCCATGAATTCCCCCAATGCCTGCTAAAGGACACCTTTTCTCTGTTACCCGACTGGACAGACTGAACTGGCATCCTTGCCCACTGTGGTCTGCCCTGCCTACCTCAGAAGGTTCTGGTGAACAATGAAAGAGGGAGCAGACAAGCTGTTCTGAAAAGTTTGTGCTGTCTTACAAATAGAGGATACTGTGGTGAGCACCTGTGATCCCAGTGGCTTTGGAGGCTGAGACAGGAGGAGCGTGAGTTCAAAGCCAGCCTCAGCAAAAAGCAAGGCACTAAGCAATTCAGTGAGACCCTGTCTCTAAATAAAATACAAAATAGGGCTGGGGATGTGGCTCAGTGGTCGAGTGCCCCCAAGTTTAATCCCTGGCACCAAAAAAAAAAAAAAAGAAAGAAAGAAAAAGAAAAGAAATAGAGGATACATTAATTGGCTACTCTCATTTCTCTCCACCCTGATCTTATAAAACATCAGGATTTGCCAGGATGTTTATGAGCCAAACATTACCCACACGGGAACCTGGTTGAACAAGGCCCTTTCCAGAAACACCGCAGCATTGGGAAAAAATGTGGTGGCCAGATGTCTTGGAAGAAGGACAAGGGCACATAACACTAGTGCCATGTGGTGTAAATATAGGGTAGAGTTTGCCTGGGGAGACCTGTCGTCGTACAGAGAGGAGGGTGAGACTGGGCAGAGCTGGCCTGGACGCAGCCCATCATGCACTCTGAAGACGCAGGTGGGGTGGAGGGTTAATGCCGCGCTCTGGAGCTTGCTCAGGGTGGAGTTTCTGGGGCTAAGAACATCCTGACTAGAAGAGAAGGAGGAGGGGAAAGATGTCCTTTCACTCTTAGCACCACCTTCCTGAGGTTGTGACACTCTCATAAGTTGTCAGACCTAGAAGAGTCCCCAGGAAGGTCACATCCCTTCCATGTTCTGAGGGTTTCAAGAGGAAGGATCCCAAGGGAACTCCCTGGATGCTGCCCCCATCTCTGCCCCAGCCCATCCTCCCCCAGAGGCACCTTTCTAAGGCCCAGCTGTCCTGCCTCCCTCCCAGGTTCAAACCCTTCCCGAGTCTTCACTGCATCCAGGCTGAACCCTGGCACATTTCATGAAGATCTTTGGTTCCTCGGTCTCCTGTCGAGGTCAGTGTCCACATGCGGTGCCCTTTCTGTGTCTATGGCGGCAATGCCCATGGCTCTCCACGCCTTAGATGGTTTCATCGATGCCCATGATGTATCCTGATCCTCTGGTTTGAAATGTAACCCCCACCATTCACGGGCCATAGAAATCCAATCAATCTTTCACTTCTGCCGCAATCTCCAGGAAATACTTCTGGCATCATAGCTCTTGCTCTCTCCCTCCTCTGGTCTCCTGGAGCACATACACAGGCCCCTGCATGGCTGGGACTGTTCTCCAGGTGATTCCTACAGGTGAGTCTGGACTTCTCCTGCCCATGAGGAGGTCCTTGAGCCAGGGCCTTCAACCCTGAGCGCAGAGGGGAGGAAAGAGACATTCCTTAGCGTCCTCTCAGGGTCTGGCCAGCTCAAATATGGAAGAGCATGTGCTATGGAGGAAGAAGAACTGGGCCAAATGTCAGGGTCCCTGGGTTGTGGTTCTGTCTCCCAGGAACTTCTAAGCCCACTGTTTATCCTAGAGTTGTGAAATGGGAACAAATGGGCTGGGTAAGTGATTCCTAAAAGAATTCACACTTTTAAGAGACTCAGTGTTTACCATTAGCGCTTTTCAACTTTGCATGCCAAGAACACCTGAGGAACTTCTAAAGTAATAGCAGTGCCTGGGCCGCCACTCCCAGAGATAAAAAGTGCAACCGGCGTGAGGTGGAGGCCACGCACCAGCCATTAGCTCTTCCAGTTGGTCATGATAGCCGGCACCTGTAGTCCCAGCTTCTCAGGATGCTGAGGCAGGAGGATCCTGTGAGCCCAGGATCACAGGGCCAGCCTGGGGAAATAGTCAGACCCTGTCTCAAAAGCAAACAAAATCTTCTGAGATGATTCTCTCATGCAGACAGGGCTGGGGAACCTGAGAGTGACAGATATGGCAGGGGAGAACAGCCAATTAAGATCTGCTGATTTTACCCCACATGGTGGCGCGTGCCTATAATCCCAGCTCAGGAGGCAGAAGCAGGAGGATCCTGAGTTCTAGGGGCCCGTGTGGACAAGATAGCGAGACCCTATTTCTAGTAAAAAAAAAAATTACTTTTTACGCAGGCAAAGTTATGGCCTCATGCTGTCCCCTGCTGGTCATGCCTCTTACTTCAGGCAGAATTCTCTGCATTTAAGGGTTGCAAACTGGAGCAGGAAAAATGTAATGAAAGATAGAAGAGAAAGGAGGAAGAGGAGCACCTTGGCTTCTCTGTAACCCCAGGGGTCACAGACTCACAGGTATTCCCCCTTACCACTTTCCCCCGTGGTAAATAAAGTAAAAGGCTGGGGATGTAGCTCAGGGGCAGAGCATTTGCCCAGCATGTGCAAGGCCTCGGGTTCAATTCCCAGCACTACATCAACAAACAAATACATACATGGGAAAGTGAGCCTAATAGGTAGTCAGGTCAGCATTAAGCATGAAAAACTCCCTCTAGCCCCATAGACTGGGTATAAGGGGGCTTGAGAAGGTGATAGGCTTAAGGAGGAGCAAAGCCGAGCAGGAGGTTTGAGATAATGAGAATAAAGATAATGAGCCTAGACAAAGGAATACTCAGCATTAGCTTTATTATTATTTACCAGTCATCATCACTTTGGGCAAGATCATCTCTCTGAGCCTGGGCAATCCCTGCCCACCATACCACACTACTTGGCTAATAGACATGTCTCTAATATCTCATGTACTAATAGACAAGTCGCTGTCAAGAGCCAAGGAGCCTTAACAGATTCCAAATTCTCCAAACTCCTGCCCCCTTGATACACCATGGAAATTTCCACACATGGTTGTGAGCCTTAAAAACATGAGGGAGATTGTTGCTTAACATAAAATTAAAGAGTATGCTTGAAAGTATTACTTCATCATCTCAATGTGATCTATATATATAATATTTATAGAAAATTTAAAAGTAGGCAGGTCTTCCATGCTTAAAGCTTACAGGTAAGACTCGGCTCAGGAGGAGTGGAAGTAAAGGGGTGGACTGAACAGCTCCCAGTGTGTGGTAGGACACGTGGCATGAGTGTGTTTCATGGATGGGGACCACACAGGGCAGATGAATAAAATCCCTGAGAGTCTTTGGCATCAGCACTAATTATGCCAAGGCTCATAGCATCACATCCCAAGGGAAATGTATAGGATACCTATGGCCTCTGATGATGGCCAGGCACTGTACACAGGCACCACCCACAAGTGGACATCTGTAGCACTTCTGTCACTTTCTGGGACATCCTAGGAAGACAGTAATGAAGGGAAATCTCAATGTTCATTACTTTTGGCAATGACCCCAGTTGTGCCCTTTGCTTAGAAGGAGAAATCTCCAGAAATGCAATTATATACAAATTTATGGGCTGGAGTCCACCATGCGACCAGCACGCTGGTTTCATTAAAGAGGTTCGTAGCATAGAAGTTAACTAGTGAGATGGAAATAAACACACAGACTCAATTACCTTTTTCTTTTTTTTTTTATTGGTTGTTCACAACATTACAAAGCTCTTGACATATCATATTTCATACATTAGATTGAAGTGGGTTATGAACTCCCAATTTTTACCCCAAATGCAGATTGCAGAATCACATCGGTTACACATCCACAATTTTACATAATAGGGCATTATGTAAAATTGTGGATGTGTAATCAATTACCTTTTTCTATGACCAGATCCGAGACGGCTCTCCCCTCTGGCTCTCACCTCGAACCACCCGGTGGGGCAGCAAGGCTTACTTAGGACTAGCAGGAGAGAGAGAGAGAGCACGCCAGGGAGTGGCCTTTTATTGGGGAACAAGAAATTCAGGGGAAAATTCCATCCAATGAAGGTCGAGGGGGGCAGCATTCCAAGGTCAGGGTCAGTGATTGGTCTCAGGGTCAATGGTCAGTCACACCGCCACACGGACAGGCTCTCCCACCTGGAGAGGGTGGGGATTAGCTCCAACACAGATTGGCCAGAGAGCCTCACACCCAATCAGGGAGGTGCCCAATCACGTTGGAGAATGGCTTCCCACACCGGAGCCAATGCATGATGATGGTGAGGACTGCACAGAATGGTGTGCATTACGCTTTCCAGTGTTTCCACATGGCCACACCCCCTCTGTCTTACACTTGATCCTGGGCGGTCTCAGCTGCTCCCTTTCCTGAATTCCTGAGACTCAAGTGGGTCTCCTTAGGCTTGTCCTTGCCCTATCCTAAATCGCCCCCCAGTGCTCTAGTCTGCAACCTTGTTTCTCTTTCTTGAAGACTTTCTAAGATTTGCATTTTTGTGTGAATTCATCTACTCACTGAATGAGCTTTCCCCTGAGGACATGACTTCAGGATCCCTGAGCCATGTGACCAGCTCTGATAGATGAAAAGCAAGAAGGTGAGCAGAAACCTGGTCTGGGCAGGTCCAGAAAGTTAGGAGGTGACCAGAGCTGCCCCCCAGCTCGGCCCTGCTGGCCTTCCTCTCTGGTGTATGTCTTAGTTGTCCTCCTTGCCAAAGTCACAGGTGTGCTGTGGGCCTCTTGTTCCTTTGTGGCTCATCTTGTCAAGGAACTTATTCTTCAAGACCACCATCTCTTCTTTGGAGAAACACTTTTTGTCTTTTTGTGGGGTTGGTGTTGGGGATGGAACCTGGGATCCTGTGCATGCTAGGCAAGCACTCTACCAACTGAGCTATATCCCCAGCCCCACTTTTTTGTCTTGTTGAATGACCTTTGTTGGTGGGCCTCTTCTACTTTTAGGCTTTTCAATCAGAATCCCCCTTTTGATTATCCATTTAGTAGAATTTCTACCAAAAAAAAAAATAGTTTGAAATACTAAACAAAACTTCAGGTAACATTTCTTTTGATTTTGGAAGTAATCTTATAAGTTGTAGAAAATATCTTTTGTAGGGGAGTACCAGGGATTAAATCCAGGGGTGCTTAACCACTGAGCAACATTCCCAACCCTTTTTATTTTTTATTTTGAGACAGGGTCTTGCTTAGTTGCTTAGGGCCTAAGTTGCTGAGGGTGGCCTCAAACTTGCAATCCTCTTGCCTCAGCTTCCCAAGTCACTGGGATTATAGTACCTGGCTAGTTGTAGAAAAACTTGTAAATTCTACAAAAACAAAATAAAATCATCTGCTACCTAATATCTCAGGGGAAATTTGAGAATTTTGTAATATATTCCTTTTGGATTTATAACTAGTTCTAAATAATAAAAGCATACTTTAAAAATATTTGAATGCACTATACATTCCATTTCTAATCTTTTTCATTTCTTTGTATTATTTCCCTATGTCAGTCTTTTTTTTTCTTAACTACATGTATTTAGCAGCAATATGTGTTTTTGATCTGTTGGAGAATTATAGAAGGTCATTATTTTAAAAGTGAATCAAGTTGTTTGGTGGCACATACCTGTAATCCCAGTGACCTGGGAGGTTTAGGCAGGAGGATGGTAAATTTAAGCCCAGCCTCAGCAATTTAGCCACTGTCTCAAAATAAGGAATAAAAAGGGTTGGAGAATGTAGCTCAATGGTAAAGCACCCAGGGTCCAGTCCCCATACCAAAAATAAAGTGAATTAACACAAGAAATAATAAAAATGATCATACCTAGATACTTCATTTTAATTTCAAAGGAATATATTTTCATTCACCAATGTTTTGGTTGTGGTCTGAAAGTTCTTTCTAGCAGATCAAGGTCACTTATTTGAAGTTCTTGTATAAACCATACCCAGCATATCCAGTTTTGATTTCTGTAACTTGGATGGAGAGCAGAAAAGACATGGCTACCTGCTGAAGTGTTTGCACGTTTCTCCACGCTTGTAACCAAGTACAATAGGCTGAAAGAGGAGCTCATCTAAGACATGGCTGAGTCTTAGATGGCATGATGCTGAGGTTTTTGGAGCCCACATGTGCAGGTTGGCCAAGAGAGTCCTGTCAGCCACTAGCATTTTACAGGAAAGCACAGAATGGCAGTTAATTTGGCAAAGAAATTACTGGAGTTGAAAAGCATCTGCCCTTGCTGCTTTGTGTATAAGCCACAAGTTGTTATCCAGTCCCCAGTTGCTGGGGATTCCTACAGTTTCCAGTTTTATCATCTCAAGTTCACACAAATCCAGGATTCCTAGGATGCATTCCTGGAGCATTTATGTGCATGCTTTTATGTGTTTGAACATACTCATCTTTGAGATGCCAAAAAGATGTGGCAAGTTCTGCTTCCTTCCATCAGAATGAAGAAGAGAAACCATTTGAATTCCCTTCTAATATCACTCAGATAAATAATGATTTTAAACCCCACAAAACTTGTTTATCCTGATAGGTGACATTTTCAATTATATCCTATCTGTATGGCTTCTGTTTTATTTATTGTTTTGAGAGGTGGGGTGGGGGGGACCTCCCTATTTTGCCCAAACTGGTGGGCTCAAGTCTCCTGAGTAGCTGGGAATATAGCAAGTACCACCATGCCTGGCTTCAGATGGCATATGTGTGATTCAGAAATGAATACTTTGCTTTTAAAACATGACATTTCCTTGTGAATTAGTGAAATGCCCTGTGCTGTTTTTCCTTGTCTCAATTTGCTTCCAACGCATAAATTAAGGATACTAGACCTTTTCCCATTATTGACAGGAAAATGTGAACGTTAGCTTTGCTTCTGTCATTGAGAACAAATTGCAAATATAAACTCATTTAAACAGAAGCCCAAGGGGAACAGACCTGAATTTTAACATTAAATACGGGTAATTTTGTGTAGTTTATTTTTTTCTTTCATATGGTTAGTTAGCTTATTTAGTGTGAGCATCCAGATTATTTGAGGCCCAAGCTCAATGTAGTTGTAGTTTGTAATCTTGGAGCTCCTCGGGGGGAAAAGATGCCTGGATTGAGTCCTGGGGTGGGGGCCAGGGGACCTATTGAGGGGAGGGGAGTTGGAAGGGAGGTGAGGTGAGGCAGTGGAGCAGGAGTGGCAGCTCTGATCCTTTAGCCCTCATCCCCGTGCTAAGGAGTCTGCATTTGGTCTGTGAGTGGAGAATCCCACCCCGGGCCTAGGTCCAGCCCTAGCCCTCTCCATACCATTCCCATGATGGAACACCCAGGGCTTCATTCTGCTGGGCTGAATCATGTCCAGAATACTTGGCCCTCACTACTTGGTCCATTGGAGCAGTTGACATTGTTGGCCTTCTAATCCTGGCCTTTAAGCATTGGCCACTCCCCACAGCCATTTTTCCTACCTAAAGCCATTGGCTTTAACTGCTGGCCTCAACCATTATCCAGTCAACAATCTCCTGCCCCAGTCCTGTGCATACCCCTGCCCATTCCCTTGATCTACCCCTCTTGGCTTTATGCCACTGGGATAAGCTATTTCCCCAATGCTTGGCCTGAAGCCACTTGGTTCATTCCAGCTGGCTTCACAGATCAGACTTTCAAGTCTTGCTCTACACGGATTGGCCACTACCCACTGCACTTTTTTCCTCTTGGAATATTGGGCCTCCATCCTGTCCTGGACAGTTGTTCACCCCAGCCTCAACCCCCATTGGCTTCATGCTGTTGGCATTCAGCCTTGTCCTAAACTTGGTCCTTTGGAAATAGATCTCTATATCCCTGGCCTAAAAGTCTTGGCTCTTAAGTAAGGCCACTCCCCATTGTCACCTTTGCCACCAAAATCCATGAGCCTTAATCAGAGGCCTCAACTGTTTTCTACTCATCAGCCCAAGTCCCAGCCCCAGCCCTGTCCTGACCTCTTCCCATCCAATCATCCAACCTCCTTGGCTTTATCCATCTGGACTAAACTCATGTCCAGACATTGCCACAAACTCTCGACCCATTCCAACCAACTTCTTGGCTGGCCTTCCAGTCCTGGCCTGTAAGTTTTGGCCTCTTCCCATGGCTACTTTTTCTATCATGAAGGCATGTGCCTGAATCAGTGTGCTCAGCCCTTTTCTATTCACTGGCCTCAGCCACATGCCCAGTCCCAGGCTTGGTCCCTGTTGGGGATGCAAATCAAGTCAAGATGGGGCAGTTTGCGGGAGGAGTGGTTTGTGAAGCAATGCCAGCAAGCCATTGAGATTGCTGCAGTCTGTCTGGGCACAATTCAGGAGCCACTTGTCAAAAGAAACTAACTTTATTTTTAGAACTACAAACGCCAAACAAAACAGCTCCTCAGGAAAAAACCCTCAGAGCCCAACTGCCACCACCGGCTTCCACAAGCCTCTCACCCCCACACCAGCCTCTCCCTCTCCCACAATCCTCCTGCTCTTGAGGCCGATTGGCTGGGTTGTGTGGGCGGAGCCAAAGAAGTCCCCCAATGAGCAGCTCCGTGGAGGAGCCAATCAGCTAGATGTTGCTGGGGCTGCTGTGAGCCAATCATCAGCTGGCAGTCTGAAGGGCAGGGAAACAGCCCAATGAACACCACCACAGAGGAGCCAATCAGCTAGATGTTGCTGGGGCCGCTGTGAGCCAATCATCAGCTGGCAGTTGGAAGTTTGCTGGGGCCCCTTTGGCTGTGGCTCTCAACAGAGATGGTGGGGATTCCTTATTGGCTGACTGCTGTGTCTAGATGATGTTAATTAAGTCAAGCTGTGTGTAATCGGTTAGGTATATATACCTCTGCTGTCCCGCAATAAAGTGGCTCCTGCTGCCTTGGGTGCCTGCTACTTTGAGTTCTCGCTCAGTTCCCACTGAGTTCACTCGCAATAAAGTAGTTCCCGTTTCAACCTTCAAGTTGCTTGTCACCTCTCGGTTATTTTGCCCAGCCAGACTATGGCATATGGTGGCCCATATGGGGAACCTCCAGGACGCCTGAGAGTAAGTGATAAGGGAGAACAGCAGCCGATTTGGATTCCAGAGAGACTAACTAAAGTGATTTCTACAGACCAAAAAGAAAATGATTTGGCTCAAATCCATAGTGGCTGATATCCAGAACTCCAGTTTGGTTGTCCTTGCATCTGCAACGGTGGTTCTGCCACACCTGGGGGCTGATGAATGGTGAGCACCATTGAGGTCTGTTTCAGGTGTGAAAAACCTTGAGGCTTGCTTTTGGGAGTACCTTCAAGCCCATGTGCAGGTTGCAGGAAGAGGGATGAGATATCAAGGGAGGAGTCAAACCCGGGTGGTGGCCGGGATGCTTTTTTCTATTTTGTTTTTTGAGCTCATACAGACCTAGGTTAATGTTTTTCTGAACAGTTCTATTTTTTTTTAATTAACTGTGGAGTTTTTAAACATTGCAATGGAGATTTCACCTGTGAAAAGCTACAAGGCGTCTACTATTGTGTTATGTGTGCACACTTGTGTTATGTGTTGTATGTCTGCATGTGCGTATGTCCATATATCATTTATGAGAAGCGTTCATGAAAATTTAAAATATGGATCCAAATATTTTTTATTCACGTGATCTAAACAGTTTAAGTTGGGTGTTGTTTTAAAAAGTGAGCAAGAAAGGAAGTTAACAGATCTGTTTACTTTCACCTTTCCTTTTCATTATATTTGGTAATTTGTTCAGGATAGTGTAAATTGTTCAGAAAATTGTTTTCTTGGTGCCTGCTGGAATGCTACACAATTTTCTTTGGCCATCATTGCCAGAGTTCCTACTTTGGGACAAAAATAGAAGAATTTCCAGTATTAATGAAAACTGAATGAGATTTCAGAATTACAGCTACCATTATCACAGCTGTTGCTGTTTTTGCTGCTGCCGCTACAGCTTCTGCGACAGCTATCACACAGATTGTATGGACTGATGCATCAATGAATTATGTAACTCGGCAAGTGATGCTCAGTCAAGGAGTCGATTTGCTTTGAGAAGAAATAGACATATTAATGGGTTTCTCTGCTTTGAGCCGCTTACAGAACTTGCCTGGACTGTGTGTCACTTATATGCATTGTGAACTAATCTATTGATAATTGTAACAGTACCAGGGTATCTTTGCTGATGGTGTCATTGGTGGTACAGTTTTTCCAAGGGTTTCTCTCTTGGAGCAGTCAATGGCTTGGTATCGTGGCATTTTGTATCCTCCTCTTTCTGCTTGTGGCAGGTTGTTTATGGTGTTTGTGTGAAAACCACTATGGTCGTTATCCACAAGTATGGCTAAATAATGTTGGGCTGGTAGTCAAAGATGGGTAAGATCCAATTACAATGGTACCAACCTAAGACAGGAGGCTGACGCCTTGAGGTCAGACCATCCAATGACGGGTAAGGACCATATGTAGTGTTGGACAACCTAGAACAGGCACGGTCCCTGGGCCACACACTTGTTGTTTAAAAAAAAAAACAAAAGGGAGGAGATGTTGGGGATGCAAATCAAGTCAAGATGGCACCTGGCAGTTTGCCTGGAGGAGTGGTTTGTGAAGCAATGCCAGCAAGCCATTGAGATGGTGGGGATTCCTTATTGGCTGACTGCTGTGTCTAGATGATGTTAATTGAGTCAAGCTGTGTGTAATCAGTTGGATATATATACCTCTGCTGTCCCACAATAAAGTGGCTCCTGCTACCTCAGGTGCCCGCTACTTTGAGTTCTGGCTCAGTTCCCACTGAGTTCACTCGCAATACAGTAGTTCCCATTTCAACCTTCAAGTTGCTTGTCACCTCTCGGTTATTTTGCCCAGCTAGACTGCGGCAGATCCCAGCTGCAGCCTTGTCTATTCCATGACCAAGCACTTGACTTCATGTTGCTGGGCTAAACTCAGCTCCCAACAGTGAGCCTCAACCATTATTATTATTATTATTATTGTGTAGGGGGACACAATACCTTTATTGTATTTATATGTGGTGCTGAGGATCAAACCCAGGGCCTCACACATGCCAAGCAAGTGCTCTACCACTGAGCCACAACCCCAGCCCACCTTAACCATTCTGTGAATGCCTGCTATTTTAGTGCACTTGGACGGTTCCGTCTTGCCTTTATATCTTGGGTTTGTTCCACTGCTACTTTCATCCTGGTGGAAGCAACTGGTCTTATTCCCTTTCCTTCACCCTCCTGAGCTCTCCAGGCCCACTGCAAGGCCCAAACCCTACACTTCACCCCAGCCAGCACCACCTCTTCCTAATCCATCTTTGAGTCCCATCCCTGTGACCTGATCCATGTCCTCTTTCTGTGGTGTTGCACACTTCTATTCATCCTCATCCAGATGTGTACTTGGTCCATCTCTAGAAAATATTGTAACCTGCTGAGATCTCAGTCTTGAGATGTAACCATCAGATTTTGAGGGACTATGGTGGAGTTTCCTTTGTTACTTCAAAGCTATGTGAAAGCTGGGCACGGTGACAGAGGCCTGTAATCCCAGCAGCTCAGGAGGCTGGCAGGGCAGGAGGACCACAAGTTCAAAGCCAGCCTCAGCAACTTAATGAGGTCCTAAGCAACTCGGTGAGACCCTGTCTGTAATAAAATATAAAAAAGGGCTGGGGATGTGGCTTGGTGGTTAAGAGCCCCTGGGTTCAACTCCTGGTACCAGAAAAAAAAAAAAAAAACGGTGTGAAGATTCATGTACTCACATTTTACTTTATTGAGCATCTGTGTCAAGTCAGGTGCTAAGGAATGCAGGCCACAAGGCATAGCATCTGTGCTTCAGTCTCATAGACCAATAAGCTAATGAGGAAGCTACTATTTGGCAGTGGAGTAAATGGATCACTAAAGGCCTGCAACCAACTTCTGTAATGGAGGGAATTTTTCAACAGATGGGTCCTATGAACTCTCACTTCTTGGATACCTTGGAACTCCTGAGGTAGAGATTTCCACACAGTGGGAAGGCATCTGGGAAAACTTGGAGGAAGAGAAGTGGCAATACACTATGGGGAGTAGATTTTAAGGAACAGCAGAGTGATCAAGATCAATTCCAGTCCAGTGATTCTCCATCCTGGCTACACATACCGTCACCAGGAGAGGTTTCGAAAATACTGATGGTGAGGCTCAGCTCCTACCCGAAGCCAGGTAAAGAGAACCTCTGAACCATGTGTAAGTATTAGGGTGCAAATTCACAGCCAGAAACATCTGCCTTGGTTGTAGTCTTGCTCCAGGTTTACTGGGGGAAGGTTGCCGATGGTGATCCTGCATGCAATTGCATGAGTCATTGAATATCTATTTGAATAAATACACATTGAATATGTAATTGAATAAATGCAGAGTGTCTGGCACATAGCGAGCACTCAAAGCTACTGTTCACTGCCATTATTTCTCAACCTTTCCTTTGTCATAACTACTGATAATCATTAGTTCTGGTTGTCTGTAGTCATTGGAGGGAGAGAAATAATGGAGCATGGTTTAATGGCCTGCATGGAGGGTGAAGCTGTGTCAGGGGAAGTGGAAGGCCAGGGAGTATGTTTGGACTGGGCATGGCTATGTGAGGGCCATGATTCTGTGATGTTGTCTGGGAGAGACCCAGAGTGTCTCTAGAGGTGGAGATCAGATTCCCAGATTAGGGAGGTAGTGAGACACCCTTCCTAGTCTCTGGATACATAAAGGAGGCTGGGAGCTGGGTGGGGATGTTGGTAGATGGGACCAAGATGGCGGACGGGGTTGGAAGGCAAGTGAAGCGCACTCTGAATGAAGGAGAACCCTGGCAGTTTCCACAGGAAGGGTTTGTGGCAGGAGGGTTCCACGGGGTCTGGGAGTTAGTTGGTGTTTGGGGGACATCATGGAAAGTATTTGTATGGAGCCAGTTGTGGCAACACAATCCTGATTGCAGAGGGCTTGGTCACTGAGTTGGGAATGAAGAAGTAGAAAGAATCATCTTGGGAATCACCGTTTCAAAGCGTAGTTGAATAATATGGACTCACATTGTCCTGTGCTTCAGAGAAATGGCACTTATACTCCAGAACTCATCACTGTTGTGTCATTGAATTTGTGCACGTGAACCTTCTAGATGTGCTGGTTTAGGGAGTGAGATGGGATGGTAGGGGCAAGACAAGGCTGGGTGGAGCATGGGCAGTAGCCAAATGAAATTCTTACTGTGGTCCAAGTTGTTATTTGAACTCACATTTAAGCAATTGAAGTATATTTTACCTATTTCCAAAGAATAATGAGTCTCCTCCAATTTGAAACAGACTTGTTTGGGACTCAATTAAAATTGATGAAGAAAAGTTTAGTGAAATGAATCTATTTTATGATATGTCTAATTTAAAAATAGTTATTATGTTCTATTCACTGTGCACATCTCTTGGTATATATTCTCTTTTAGGAGAGGACTATCATTCTGAAAGTGAGCCTAGCAAGATACATATGAATTTCCTTAAATACAGAAATATAATTAAGCATCAGAACCTTAATTTTTATTTTGAAGGATCTCATAATCATTTATTATTGCTTGAGTGTGTATTAGTCATGCTAGTATTGCTAAGGATGCATGTAAATTTTGGATTTTTGTAACTTAGACATATACATATTTCTTGTAAAAATGTATTTGAAAATATCAAATACATTCACAAGTACAACTTTTTCTGCTTTAAGATTTAATAAAATGTGATCACACTGTGAATATGGTGCTCCTAAATATATATCTTTTGATAAAATGTGAATCTCAAATTTACTTTAAGAAAACATCATTTGTGTATATAGAACTTATGTATTTTTCCCCTAGAAAGATCTTGAACAAGTGAGTCCCAGGCTTCTTTGTGGGGGACATTTTTGTAAGTCATTGTGAATATTAAAAAAATGTAATATCATGAATAATTTAATTGTTTATATAAAATAAGTAGCATGCGTAATGATCTTGCATCTTTGATAATCATGTTCCTTCTGAATGTTATGGAGTTTCCTTAGTGTTTTTTAAAAATATTCATTTTTTAGTTATAGTTGGACACAATATCTTTATTTTATTTATTTTTATGTGGCGTTAAGGATTGAACCCAGGGCCTCGCACGTGCTAGGCGAGCGCTCTACCACTGAGTTATAACCCCAGCCCTCCACGATGTTTTTGAATAAAACACAAACAAGTCCTTTTTTAAGAAGTATTTTCCTAAGCAAATATTAGGACCACACAGGTGTTCTCACCTGCTCAGTGCAGAATGAAGGTGGACCTGTGGGTTTTCCCAGAGTGGCTAGGAACTGCTCTGGTATTTGAGCTTGACAGAGAATTTGACATCAGGTATCAGGTGAGGATGGAATGGGTAAGGTAGGATGCCTTCCTGGATAACCGTTTATTTTCACACCTTTCTTCTTGAGTTGATGGAGGTTTCTTGGCTGTTTTGTTTTTGTTTGTTTTAGCTGCTTCCTATGTTGCAAAAGATTTCCTTGAACTTGGCCTTCGGGAAACCTGAATTTCAAGTTCAGCTGTACCACTGCTTTACCATCTTCGTATCTGCTTTTCCAATGGAACCTAGACCAGTGGTTCCATTAAGCTCTTCTCTGGTATTCATATGATACATATAAAATATCAAAGATATAGTTGTGAAAATGAGGATAAAAACATCTAAGGTGCTGGGTACCTGGGCATGTGGCTCAGTGGTAGAATACCTGCCTAGTATGGGCAAGGCCCTGGGTTTAATCCCCAACACTACAAGGAAAAACAAAAGTGCTACTAATTTCTGCAACTGTGCACAAGTATTTGGGCATGTCATTAGTCCACATGTGAGACGCTAGTGCTTGTTTAACTTTCTCAAATTCTTTAGAAGAAAGTTACTGGTGCCACACAGGGTAGGTGTGTTTTTTGTCTGTAGTGGTTTTGGAGGAAGACTTCTGAGGATTCAGGAGCCAGAAGTACAGGTGAAATGTGCATCAGCCTCTGTGGCCTGTCTCTTCAGATCTCTGTGAAAGTGTCTCCATTGCTGAGGTTTTGAAGGAGGAAATCAAGAGAGAATGCAAGTTGACACGTTCACTGTCTGAACTCTGGTCATTCTTTTTTTTTTTTTTTATTGTTGGTCATTCTTATAGCTGATGTTCTGACAGTTGGTGCTGATGAATTTCAAAAACAAAACTATTTCCACCTTAAGGATATTTCCAGATCTGGCAGGTACTCACTCATCTGAGAAATTCATGATCATCAGGAAGACTCCTGTGTGCTGGAAGTTACTGCAGAATGGAAAGAAATAAAGACTGATGAGTGAACCACTAGATAAAATTATGATGAAAGTATATATTTTAACAACTAGCTTGGATTCGAGGCAGGGGCATATATTTCTCAGAAACAGCATCCTGATTGTTTCATAATAATGTCATGTGTTGTCATGTTTGATTTCTCTATTTCTTAGAAAGCAATTGTTTTGCTAAACTTGTAACTTGTCCCAAGATGCTGCTGGATTTCAGAATTAATATGCAGCCAGGCAAAACTGTAGTATCCAGTCTTTTTCTTCTTTTTATACATATATATTTAGTTGTTGATAGACCCTTACCTAATATATTTACTTATATGTGGTGTTGAGAATTGAACCCAGTGCCTCACACATGCCAGGCAAGCGTGCTACCACTAAGCCCCAGCCCCCACCCCCAAGTCTTTTTTTCTTTCAAAAAGGCTTTAAATTTTTGTGAATTTTTATTAAAATATTCCAACCACATCAGTGTCAAAACAATAAAAAACTGAAGTTCGAGCATTAAAAGATTAATGGAAGGAATTGCTAACAAGGGAAATTGAGCTTTTTTTTTTTTTCTGAAAACATTTTAAAAATAGCTGATGGGAAACAGTTGTCATTGGATTTACTCTTACTCACTATCCACACCATGCTTTGGGTTTCTTTCAAGTCACTTCAGTTATTTTTAAAATTTGTTTTTGTTATGTGCTCTGACTGGGTGCCACATCTCACCTACTATAGAAGTCTATTTGGAAGTTCGTTTTGTTCACCTCTTTGCAATTTGTTTGGGTTTAGATTTATGAGAAGTTAAAAACATGTTTTGATTTCATGAAATTAAAAAATATACCGTGAGGACCTAATTACAATGATTCAAGTTGCTTGATTTTATTTCAGGGGACTCGACCCCTGTGGAAACCCCCAGGTTGATCAGAGGCTTCCTTGACCTTTGAATGCAGACAGTCCTTTAGAGTTTCCCAAGGTCTCTTTGCCCTGGTGTCATTTGAGTCTCTTAAAAGAACAGCCAAAGAAACCAACGGGTAAAACCAGGTGGAGGGTCTGCCAAGTTGCACACAGGGTCAGCGTTAGAGCCCGGCCCAGAGGCCAGTTCATCTCCAACTCCTCTACCATGTTCGTCCCAAGGCCTGGAAGAGGCAGTGGTTGGGATCTAAGAGGTTGCTCTTTAGTTCCCCTGGTAATGATAAACCCAACCTGATCTTTTATTAAAATTGGAAGCCCTCTTGCCACAAAGCCATGAAAAGCTAATTTCGGCTTTACTATAAATTACTGCAAACTCTGAACCTGCTTGGAATGCCTGCCCGTGCCTTGAACTCACCCATGCCTGGCTCTCTGACCAGATAGCAGCCCTCTCTGAAACTTTAGTGACACCTCATAAATATTGGCCTTCCCTGGCCAGACAACGACCCTCTCTGAGGCTCTAATGGTCTTCATAAATTCTGATGTTGGGGCCAGCAAAAAATGTAAACTACCATTAGTGTGATGCTTGTCAGAGTTCTGTTATCTGTAACCCCCCCTTTGTGTAACTTTCTGGGCTATAAAGCTGGGCTGTAGGAAAGGTGGGGCTGCTGTCTTGTTCCCTGCTGTTTTGGGAGGGAAAGGCAGCCCGGCCGGTCGAAATAATAAGCTTGCTTTAATTTGATTTTAATTGGAGTCAGTGGTCTTTTCTTGCGTCCTGGTCTAACAGTAAGCTGATCAAGCCCTGTTCAATAACCTCCAGATACTCACAAGAAGCAAACGGCAGGCTTGCTGGATCTGATTGATTTGCTAGAGCTCTCAGGGAAACACTTCAGTTTATCAATTAAAGGTTTAGTAAAGTATACGGATGAACATGCAAATGAGAAGATGCACAGGGTGAGGTCTGGGAGAATCCTGAGCATATCTGCACAAAGAGAGGCTGGCCATCCTCATGGGATGTGGATGTCCTCACCAATGAAGGAGCTCTCTGAACCCTGTCCTGTTGGGGTTTTGTGGAATCTTCATTTTATACACATGACTGATGACATCCTTTGTCATTGGTGATCAATACAACTTTTAGCTCTTCTCTCTTCCCTTGGACTTTGGAGTTTGGGAAAGCCCCACCCTCTAATCTTGCCTTGATCTTTACTGTGACTAGTCTCCCGCCACTAGTCATTTCATGACAATATGACTTCCAAGATGCCATGGATTTTAGGAGCTGTTTCTCAGGAAGACCAAATATATATTTCACAATATCACACCTTCTGAAGGGATGACACTAAAACATCAAGAGATATTGCAAACAAGTTACAAAATGGGTATTACCATCCATCGCAAAATGTGCTTTCCCCCCAGATGCCAGGAGAGGGCATAGTGGAGACTAGCATTCAGATCTCTGATGTTTTGAGCAGTCACTAAGATAATGTCCGTGTTCAGTACTAACATTTAGATAAAGTCTCACAGAAGGGACGAGGGAAAAGCTGTAGATTTTTCTTTTTGAGCTGTATGAATTACTTTGGGTGTCTGATTTTTCTTTATTCTAACCTAATTTGTGTTGTCTTATAAAAACATTCCCATTACATGAATTATTACTGTGAACATTATACTCTGCTTTACCTTATTATATGAAATAGCACTCTTTAGTCCTCAAGATGGAAAGCAGTGATCTTTTGGGTATTTAGAAACACTTTTAAAGTGGTTAAAGTAACAAATCATGGTGTGCTTTTTTTAAAAATTAGTCTTTTCATTTTAGTTGGCTGTAAATCATTGATGTGTTTGATTCTTCATCTGTTTTTAGGTGGAGTAGAGAATAAAAGCTTGTTCACAGATATTCTTGGATGCTGAAACAATGGCAGGAAAAGGAACAGAGTATTGCCACAGCCCGAAATTGACACAACTTGGCAGGTGTCATCTCCCTTCAAGTCTGGGATGTGCTGGGAGGCGGGTGGGAATGATCTTGATTGGTCATTTTGGTTGCATTGAGCTGTGTCCCTGGAAAGGGCAAATTCTAGGATGATTCGTGATCCTGGGTGCCTTATAAGCCTGGGCTCGGAGAATTTCCAGGTGCAGCAGTGAGCACGGGGCCTGCCATCAACATAGTGAAGATGGTTTGTGCAGTGGAACGAGAGGTAGGGATGGAATCCCAGCTCAACTGCTAGCTGGCTTTGGTGAGCAAATTCCTAACCTCACTTTCACTTCTCTGTGCCCATCTGCCAAATGGATGTAACCCCCCCCCTACATCCTGGGCTTCTGGTGACGATAAAAGGAGATAATGCATGTGAAGCACCTGGCAAGCAACAGGGTTCAGTAAAGGATTTGGACATAGAATGTCCCCTCTAGGCTCAAGTGTTAAAGGCGTGAACTCTGGCCTGTAGCACTATTGGTAGATGGTGGAGCTCTCAGGAGGAGGGATTCTGGAAAGTTTTAGGTTGTTGGGGGCATGCCCTTGAAGGGGACTGTGGGGCCCCTGTCTCTTCCTCTTTCTATTGAGTTCCTGACTAGGAGGTAAACTGGCTTCCTCCACCATACATTCCTGCCTGGGTGGTGTTCTTCTCCACAGGCCAAACAGCAGCTGGGCTGACTAATCTTTAAAACTGTGAATCAAAAACAAACAAAATGTTCCTGTTTTTAAGTTGATTATCTCTGGGATTTTGTGACAGTAGCAAAGAACCAAGTAACATAGGTAAAGTCCTTCTGGTACTTGAGAACTGACTGGTAGCCATGAACCTCCTGGACCTTTCTGTTGACCCTAAAGCAGTGTTCAGGGAGGCCCACAGTTAATGCCTGGGAAATTCCAGCAGCAGAGAGGGGAAGGGAGAGACTAGAGCCCAAAAATGGATTTTATTTTTTTTTTCCTGGTTTCATTTTAGAAAACTACAAAATTCTTTCCTTTGTTTTTAAGTACTTCTTTGTGTGTGTGTGTGTGTGTGTGTGTGTGTGTGTGTGTGTGTAATTAGCCTTATTAGCATATTGTTGTACTCAAACCAATTCAAAACTTTTTATTTTTTTATTGCTATCACAATTAACAAAAGCACTGCTCCTTTTCAGAATCCTTTATAAGTCAGTACGAGGTATTCATATTCATTTGGAATTCTATTTTGACTTATTTATTTATTTATTTAGTTTTTTGGTACGGGGATTGAACCCAGTGGTGCTTAGCCACTGAGTCACATCCCCAGCCCATTTTTTTTTTTTTATTTTGAGACAGGGTCTTGCTAAGTTGCTTAGGACCTTGCTAAATTGCTGAGGCTGGCTTTGAACTTGTGATCCTCCTGCCTTAGCCTCCCAGGTCACTGGGATTACAGGTCTGCTCCACCATGCCCAGCTATTTCAGCTTTTTCTTCCATAAAGTAAAAGAATGTAAATTCCCCAATAGGTTATATCAAAAGTCATAACACTGTGCTGCCCCAGGATGCTTTTCAACAGAACTCCCCAGCCACTGTTCCAGCAGGACACTTCAGGATCCTCCCTTCTCATCTTTGGATACAGAAGTTTCAGTATTAGAGCGGAGTGGGGTTCTCTTCCAGCATGTGGTGTGGCTACACACCACCCAGAGATCTCTTCATTTCATCCCAGAAGGTCAACCACGTCTCCAGAGAGTCCAATTGAGTTTCGTCTGCCTTCCGAGAACACCAGGCCAAATACTGCAGTGCTTGACTTTCACCCCGGGACTATTTGGTTTGGGTAGGAGGAAGGAATAATGGACCTCACTGACGCTTGTTAATTGGTGAAATGATCTGAGGATTTGGGAGAGGGAATATATGTACTATCACTATACCAGCATCGTGTATTTTGATGATTAACATTTTGGGTACGTTTGTTTCATATGTTTATATAAAAACCACAAATTATGAATGAAGTGAAGGAAAAAATCTGCCATTTGATAATGCTCCTGTGTCCTTGAATTATTATTTCTCCACAAGTCATTTACTAAAGCTTCCTATTCCTTGAGTATTGTCACCATCACTCTTGGTCTAATAGTGGGTTTTGATCCCAGCTCTTTGGTGCTTGGATTGAGCGTAAACCAGGGTAAACCAGTTCCCCCAGGTGTTTTGCCTAGTTATGAGACAAACTGTAAGACTCCTAGACCAGCTTCATCCCTTCCAGGGACAGAAGGGTATGTTTTTATTTAAAACCAGGTGGATTCACATTAGTTTTTCACCTGTGCATCCCTCTTCACAGGAGAATTTTTTGAACATCCTAGGGTTCATTTGGCTATTTTGTTGTGTTGCTTTTGGGGAGGGGGGAGGCAGGGTTTTTGGGTGTGTGTGTGAGTGTGTGTGTGTGTGTGTGTGTGTGTGCTTTTTCAGGTGGAAGTAACTTTTCACTTCATTCTTTAAAGGAACCACTGCATTTGCACAATTTTTGAACCACTGCATTTGCACAATGTTCTCGTGCAAATGATGGTTTGAGGCACTTTTCTTCTTTCATTGCCTGTCTTCTGGGTAACCAGAAGTTTACTGCTGGGGTTGGGTATTTTCAGCTGACAATCTTCCTGCCCCCATACTACAGTTGGAGAACTTCTAATAGTGGCTCTATAGCTGGCGATGATAAAATAGAGGTCCTTGGCCAACCTTGGCCAATAGTACAGAATAGAAGACACAGAGGCAAACCCACACATCTACAGCCATCTGATCCTTGACAAAGGTCCCCAAACCATACATTGGAGAAAAGACAGCCTTTTAACAAAGGGTGCTGGGGAAACTGGTTATCCACATGTTGAAGAATAAGACTAGATCCTTACCTCTCACCCTACACAAAATCAACTCAAAAAATGGATCAAATATCTCGGAATTAGACCAGAAACTATGCAAATCCTAGAAGAAAACATAGGATCAACACTCCAGCATATAGACTGAGGCAACAACTTTCTCAATCAGACCCCTAAAGCTCAACAAATATTGCCAAGAGATAATAAATGGGATGGCATCGAATTAAAAAGCTTCTGCACAGCAAAGGAAATAATTAGGAATATAAAGAGAGAAACTACAGAATGGGAAGAGAATCTTTGCTAGCTACTCTTCTGACAGACGATTAATATCTAGAATATATAAAGAACTCAAAAAACTTTACACCAAAAAAAATCAAATAACCCAGTTAATAAATGGATAGATGAATTAAACAGACACCTCTTAAAAGAAATTCAAATGGCCAACAAATATAGGAAAAAATGTTCAACATCATTATCAATTAGAGAGATGCAAATCAAAACTACACTGAGATTTCATCTTATACCAGTCAGAATGGCAGTCTACAAGAATATAAATAATAAATGCTGGAGAAGATGTGGAGAAAAGAAACACTTTTACACTGTTTGTCGGATTGTAAATTAGTACAGCCACTATGGAAATCAGTATGGAGTTCTCAAAAAAGTAGGCAAGGAACTACCACATGACCCAGTTATAGTTGGTATTTGTCCTGAGGAATTAAAGTCATCATACTACAGTGACACACGCACACCCATATTTATAGCAGCACAATTCGCAATAGCCAAACTATGGAACCAGCCTAGGTATCTGGTGGGATTAACTGGGTGTTAACTCAGGCAGGTGGGGTGTGGCTGGAGAAGGTGGGTCACTGGGGGGCGTGGCTTTGGGGTAGATATTTGTATTTGGCAAGCAGAGCTTTCTCTACTTCCTGATGGATATGTGAGCCACTTCCCTCTGCCACACTCTTCTGACATGATGATTAGCCTCACCTCCAGCACGAAGGTGTCAATGACTGTCAATGGACAGAGACCTCTGAAACTGTGAGCCCTCAAATAAACTTTTCCTCCTCTACAGTTGTTCTTGTTGGATCCTTTGGTCACAGCAGCAAAAAAGCTGACTAAAACAATACCCATCAACAGATGAATGGATAAAGAAAATGGGATATATATGGGATATATATATATATACACACACACGCACACAATAGAATTTTATTCAGCCATAAAGGAAAATGAAATTATGCATTTGCAGGAAAGTGGAACTAGAGACCATTATGTTAAGCAAAATAAGTCAAACTCAGGAGGTCAAGTGCCCTATGGTTACTCTCATATGCAGAAGCTAGAGTAGAAAAAGGAAAGAGAAAGGTGGGGGCTGACTCATGAAACCCAGAGGGAGATCAGTAGAGGAAGGGACCATGAAGGGGTAAAGGAGGGGAAGGAGTAGGGGACATGCTAGGGAGTGACACTGGCCAAATTTAAATTGTTCTATTGTGTGCATGTATGAATATGTAACAGCAAATTCCATCATTATGTACAACTATAATGCACCAATAAAAAAATGTGGAACAAAAAAGTAAAAACAAAAAACAGAGATCCTGAGTTAAATTGTGGGTACTGAGTTCCAAGGTTCTTCCTGCTTTGTACCTCCAGCTCCCCTGGTGAGCCCTCCAATGCACTTAGATTTAATGTGTTCCAATGATGCTACAAATCCCATCAGCCAGCCATTGTTACTCTGTGGAAGTCCATTCTTGCTGTTTCCTCTGATTTCTGGCTTGGTTCTCGTTTTCAAAAGGAAAGATACGCTGTGCATGTATGGCACTGTTTTTGAGCAAGCTTAGAAACCTGGAAGATGATTTTGTTACTTATGAAAACAGCTGCAGAAAAGGGTTTGGATGGTTCAGTGAGCTCTAAAGTTTTCCTTAGCCACAGACAACATTTGGGCAGGAAAATCTTACCCAGAACCTGCGTTGGTAAAGCGCTTGAAAGTGGAGCTTCAGGGGTGCAGGGATTGGAGTGGAGGGCTTCTGGGGAGTCACCAGGAGGCCTCCTGGTTCCCTAACCTCCCCTCAGGGGAGTGCAGCAGAGAAGATGTTTTCTTGACTCCTGAGGCTGTTGTACAGGAGTGTTTCTCTAAAGCAGCTCCAACATAACAGGAGCAAACCACCTCCCAATTCATCCGTGTGGTATGTTGTATCAGCTCCTTGTCTTGGCGGACATAGAATTCCAAACCAGAGAGGCTTAATGTATTTCATCTGAAGCAAGAGACTTGCGAATTGTGGACCACCCCCCGCATTATGAACATGTGTGATTACTTAGAAGCTTATGACTTTTAATTTTTTAACTTTTTAAAAATTGTAATTGGAAAGCCATATTCAAAGGCTTAAAGATGTTCTTGTTTCTTTTTTCTTTTCTAAATGAGAGGCAGAGCCTGGTAGGGGGTGCTGAAGGGACAGTAAATAGGGCTATGGGACCTGGCTGCCCTTCCTTCCCTCTGCCCAGATCTGGCTCCTCTGAGTTCCCTCCCGGAGGACATTGTCACCTGCTCCCCTGGATTTCTGCAACACAGCCGCTCCTTGCTCCTGGTGCCGGCATGCCCCACATTGTGCTCTCACTGTAGGCAGCTGCTGCCCGAGAGTTTGAGATCCCAGGGCTGCGGACGCCTTTTTGCAGCAGTGAGCAGGGTGACCTGGTTTTGGTGACCAGGCTACTGGAACCAAAATGAGCACTGGCTGGCATCCAGGATGTGTGCCCATGAGCTCGTCCACCCTCATTAGCATGCTGAGGCCATGGAGTGTCCTTGTGCTTTGGGAACTGGCCTGTGACACGAGGGTGGAGCTTCACTGAAGTCAAATGTGCTATGATACCGTTGTTTGTGTCCCTCTCCAAACTCATGGAAAATGAACCCCCAGTGCAACAATATTAAATTCTTGGGCCTCTGCCGGGTGCTGAGTCAGGAGGGCAGCGAGGTCACGAGTGGATGGCTGTTTGTGTAAAGGGCTCAAGAGAGGGACTTTGGTCTCTTCCATGTTTGCACACTTCTGCCCTGTGAGACAGCTAGACCTGACTTCCCACCCTCCAGAAACCAATAGAAATAAACTATATTGGTTTCTAACTCCATTTCATTGTGATCCATGAACACACTTGGTCTCCTTAAATTTATTGAGATTGTTCTCTGGTCTGTCGTGGAGAAAGTCTCATGTGAGAGAACATGTTCTGGTATTTTGGGGTGCAGTCCTCTATAGCTGTCTGTTAGGTCTGGTCAGTTTACAGTATTGCTCAAATTTTCAGTTTCCATGTTCTGTCTAGTAATGCAAGATGGGTATTGAAGTCTGCAACTATTGTTCTAAGTTTTTGCTTCACGTGCTTTGGAGTTCTCCATATATATAATAGTTTCATCTTTTTGATGGGTTGATCTTTCACTGTTAAGTCTTTTTTTTTTTTTTTCTGGTACTAAGGATTGAACCCAGAGCACTTAACCACTGAGCCACATTTCCAGTCCTTTTAAATTAATATATATATATTATATATATAATATATATATTATATACACATGCATATATAATCATAAATAATATATTAATAGAAATATAAAACAATAGAGTATATTAATTTGTAATATAACATGTTAATTAAATGTAGATTGATTTATTAATAAATATAAATGATATATTAATGTTAATATAAATTAATGTATTAATATTTTTTAGTTGTTGATGGACCTTTATTTTATTCACTTATTTATATGCAGTGCTGAGAATTGAACCCACTGCTTTACATGTGCGAGGCAAGTATTCTATTGCTGAGCTACAACCCAGCCCCCCTTTTTATATTTTATTTAGAGACAGGGTCTCACTGAGTTGCTTAGGGCCTCCCTAAATTGCTGAGGCTGGCTTTGAACCCCTGATCCCCCTGCCTCAGCCTCCCGAGCTGCTGGGATTACAGGTATGCACCACGGCCCCTGGCTCACTGTTAAGTCTTTGTAGTAGCAATTCTTCAAGTCTATTTTGTTTTTCATTGGCATAGCTACTCTGGGTTTCTTCTGATTATTTTTTGCATAGTATACATTTTCCATGCTTATACTTTCAACCTAATTGTTTCTTTGAAAAATGAAGTTTTCACTCTGGTCAGCATATATTTGGATTGTATTTGCTTTTTGAGTTCTTTTTTTTTTTTTTTTTTTGATTTTTAGTCCATTCTGCCAATATCTACTTTTTAATTGAAGTGTTTAACCCATTTATACTTATGCAATTAGTATCTGGTAGGATTTACGTCTGCCATTTTGCCATTCGCTTTATACGCATCTTAGGTATTTTTGTTGTTGTTCCTCTAGTCTATTTCATTTGATCCATGTGATCCCAGAACCTTTTGCTGAAAAAAATTCAACCTTTCCTCTACCGACCTGCTCTAGATAGCACCGTTTCCATAAGAAACAATATTCTCACACATCTCGTGCCCTGATGAGCTGTTTTATTGCATTAGTTTGCTTTGTTTTCTGTCCCTGGAACAATATCACACTGAACCAGTTGCTGTAGATTTATATCTGGTAGGACAATTCCCCACGCCTTGCTCTTCTTCATCAAGGGGTTTGACTTTTCGACTTTTCCTCTTCCATATGAATATTCAAATAAGCTTGTCAAGTTTTAGTAAGATATCTGTTGGGATTTGTTATTTTTCTTGTTGAATACTCAGATTAATTTTGGATCATTTATATTTTGGTGCTACTACTGCTTCAAATGTATTTGTAATAAATTTTTAAAAGTAAAAGCTCTCGTTTTGTTTAAGTGTTCTTTAATGTCTTTACATAGTTTTCCAAATAATCTTGCATATATATCTGTTGGATTTACTTCCAGGTGCTTTCTATTTTTCATTGCTATAGTGAATGTAATTTAAATTTCAGTTTTCTAATTTTATTCATGGGCAGAAATGCAATTTTCTATTTTGATTTTATACTAAGAAAACTTAAGGCACATTCATATTCTAAAAATTTTCTGTAGATTCCTTTTAATTTTCTAAACATATAATTGAATCATCTACATATCATGACAGCTTTTATTTTTTTTTATTTACTTTTTTGGTATTGGGGATTGAAAACCACTGAGCTACATCCCTAGCTCTTTTTAATTTTTATTTTGAGACAGGGACGGGATCTTGCTAAGTTGCTGAGGCTGGCCTCCAATGAGCAATTCCATTGCTTTTGCATTCTGAGTAGCTGGGACTACAGGTGTGCTCTGCTGGTTTCCAGGATTTTTTTTAACCATGTGTTTTATTATCTTGCTTTTACTTCACTGACTAAATCCCTCAGTGCAGTGCTGAATGGAAGCAGTGATAGTGGATAGCCCTGTTTCATTCTCAGTCTCAAAGGGAATTTTTGCTCTATTTTGCAGGTTTTTTGCAGTTCACCTTGATACATATTTTCTGCCCACTCAGACTAGAAGCATCTTGTGAGCATGGTCTTCTCCACTTTCTTTGCTTCCTGTACAACTCTTGTGCTTTTTAATACTAGCTATGTGAGTGACATTTCCTTAGAGTTATAGGGGACATAAAGATGGATCAGCAATAATTGTGAGGTTGAGGTAACTTCTTAGGAAAAGAAGTGCTCTATACCTCATTCTTATTACATACTTATTTTAAAATACCATAATGTAGATGTGGGATACCCAACAGATAAATGCCTGAAAATTTAAAATTAAAGTATTTCCATTGGGATCTGGGTACGATGGTGAACTCCTGAAATCCCAGTAGCTTGAGGCTGAGGCAGGAGAATAAAGAGTTCAAAGCCAGCCTCAGCAACAGTGAGGCACTAAGAACTCAGTGAGACCCTGTCTCTAAATAAAATACAAAATAGGGTTGGGGATGTGGCTCAGTGGTTGAGTGCCACTAAGTTCAATCTCCAGTACCAAAAAAAAAAAAAAGTATTTCCATTGGGATTTTATGGACTTCCATTCCTCAACCACGTTTAAATCTCGCATCTGGTAACCTGGAACTGAATCTATCTTTGCATGCTAACATCTTCAGCTAATTACAGATAAGAAATAAAATGGCATAGTCCATTTCTAGGAAGTTATTTCTATAATAATTACTAATAATATAAAACAGCCTTTAAAAATAGAGCACCTGAATCAAAAGAATTCCAGCTGTAAAAGAAAGCAGATTATTAAAATTGATAAGATTGTATAATTAATCAGTCTAGAACTGATGAGGCATGGAAAAAAATTCTAGACCTTGAAACCACTCCCCCTAGATACCGCCACACCTCTGTCTCTGCAGTCATTTTACTTGGCAAATCCTACCTTTAGCAAGATGCTCAACTCAGCTGTTACCTTCTGTGCAAAGCTTCCCTCCACTGATGTACCCACTAAATTAGTCACTTCCACCTGTGCGCTTGTGTTGGCAATGATGTTATCCCAGATATCCCACTGTGAATGTCACTCACACGCAAGTTTCTCTTGTCTGCTGAACCGTCACCAAAATGTGGGCTGATTCCAGGCGTGTGAGTGCGTGAGTGCACATGTACATACACAGCAAGATTTTGAACTTGCCATTTTCACTATTTCCTGTCCCCGGTTCCTTCCATTCTCATTTCACCTTGATTTATCTGTATCTGCTTCCCCTGGGTGTATTTATTCTTTGTTTGTTCTTGTACAGGGGATTGAACCCAGGGGCGCTAAACCACTGAGTCACATCCCCAGCCCATTTTTATATTTTATTAAGGATGCGGTCTCACTGAGTTGCTTAGGGCCTTGCTAAGTGGCTGAGGCTGGCTTTGAACTTGAGATCCTCCTTCTTCTGCCTCCCGAGCCCGCTGGGTTCACAGGCGTGCGCCACCACACCCTGCCTAACTTCCCATCCTTTGGTTGTGCAGAGTGTGGAGTTACACTGGTCATGTATTGGTTTATGAACATAGGAAAGTTATGACCTATTCCTTCTATTCTTTCCCATCCCTCCCCCAGCCCCCAGCCCCGCACCTATTATGAGTCAGCATCCACGTATCAGAGAGAACATTGGGTCTTGGGTATTTTGTGATGGCTTATTTCACTTACTGTGATAGTTTCCAGTTTCATTTATTTAATGACAAATACCATAAATTCGTTCTTCTTTATGGCTGAGTAATATTTCATTGTGTATATGTACCACATTTTCTTTATCCATTCATTTGTTGAAGGACAACTGTGTTGGTTCCATAGATTAGCTATTGTGAATTGAGCTGCTATAAACATTGATGTGGCTGCGTCACTGTAATATGTTGATTTTAAGTCCTTTGGGTATAGACCAAGGAGTGGAATAACTGGGTCAAATGGTGGTTCCATTCGAAGTGTTCTGAGGAATCTCCATACTACTTTCCAGAGTGATTGTACTAATTTGCAGCCCCACCAGCAATGTATGAGTGAACCTTTTCCCCCACAGCCTCACCAATATTTATCGTTACTTGTATTCTTGATAATTACCATTCTGACTGGAGTGAGAGGAAATCTCAGTGTTAGTTTTAATTTGCATTTCTCTAATTGCTAGTGCTTCTGAACATTTTTTCATCTACTTATTGACCATATGTATTTTTTTCCTTCTGTGAAGTGTCTGTTTAGTTTCTTTGCCTATTTATTTGATTGGGTTATTTGGGTTTTGGTATTAAGTTTTTTGACTTTTTTATATATCCTGGAGATTAGTGCTCTATCTGAGTTGCAAGTGGCAAAGATTTTCTCCTATTCTGTAGGTTTTCACTTCATGCTCTTGATTGTTTCCTTGGCTGGGAAGAAGCTTTTTAGTTTGATACCATCCCATTTATTGATTCTTGATTTTACTTCTTGTGTTTTAAAAGTCTTGCTGAAGAGTTTGGTTCCTAACCTGACATGATGGAGAGTTGGGTCTATTTTTTCCTTCTAGTAGGCATAGAGTCTTTGGTCTAATGCCTACAGCTCTGATCCACTTTGAGTTGGGTTTTGTGCAGGGTGAGAGATAGAGGTCTAATTTCATTTTATTACATATGCATACTTAGTGTTCCCAGCACCATTTGTTGAGGAGGCTGAATTTTCTCCAATGTATGTTTATGGTGCCTTTGTTTAGTATGAGATAACTATATTTATGTGGGTTTGTCTCTGCTGAGGCAGGAGGATCGCAAGTTCCTTCAAAGACGATTCAAAATATGAATCGTCTGTTTTGGTGCCAATACCATGCTGTTTTTGTTACTATAGCTCTGTAGTATAATTTGAGGTCTGGTAATGTGATGCTGAGAATGCCTTTGAACTTTCGATCCTCCTGCCTCAGCCTCCCAAGCCACTGAGATTATAGGTGTATACCACCACGCATGGTGTTCTTTTCTAATTTCAGCAAAATGCTTAAAATATATATACATATATATATATATATATATATATTTTTTTTTCTTTCTTGCTCAAAAAAATAAGGTTTTAAATTTGCTCTAGGTACAGTGTTGGCAGAGAAATAAAATTGCATGTCATTCTGTCTGTCTTACTGCCACATAATTTTATAATATCTATTTTAAATTTTTGACCAAAGAATTAAGAGGATGTTTTTATTCACTTTTATAAGGTCAGTGGGCTTTTTGGATCACGTACTTATTATACACTCCTGATTTTACTGTATTTGGGCCAGAAAATATGGTCTGAACTGCTGCATCTGGAACTCCATGTTTGTTTCTAGGTATTTTGGGAGCCACTTAGAAATATGTGACAAATGAAAAAAGTTTGTGACTTTTAACCCAGTAATTCCACATCTAAAATGTGTGCAATATACAAAACTAAAACAATTCCAACAACAAAGGTATATGAATATTAATCACAGTGTTGTTTAATGCAATACAATTGGATATTTTCTAACTATCTCAATAGGAGACTGATTAAATACAGTATGATGCATTCATATTAAGCAATACTCATCAGGCATTTGTATTAAATGAAGATTAATGTCTCCTAAGAAGGAAAAGTATTCATAATTTGTTTTTAAAAGTTTATACAACAATATAAGCATAACCCCCTTTTAAAAAAAACACAACATTTATTATATGCCTGTATGAGGAAAATACACAACTAAGATGCAATGAGATTTGGAAAAGACACTTTTTTTTCCTTTTTATAGTCCAAAAAGTTACTTATGTAATGAGAAGAACTGTTTGTTGAATAAACAGAGGTTTGTAGAAGACCTCAAAAGCTAAATTAAAGAGGTTTGATAATATTCTGTGGTTAACACTGTAGCAGATTTATTTACTTATTTATTTATTATTTATACCAACTGGGTACTTCCCCAGACCTTTGTATTTATTTATTTATATTTTGAGACAGGGTCTTGCTAAGTTGCTGAGGCTGGCCTCAAATTTGTGATCCTCCTGCCTCAGCCTCCCTAGTCATTAACATTACAAGCATGTGCCACCTCATTTGGTTGTAGAAGATTTTAAAAAAAAGGCAAAGAATTAAAAAAATTGCTTTGGGGAGAACTATGTGATGATAATATATATATATATATATATATATATATATAGGATAAATATAATTATGTACTTCAAGGAGAACAATTGGGAAGCTATTCTGACAGCCTGGATGAAAGGAAATATAAGAAACAGGGAGACATAGGAAGATTCAAGGTCCTGTTGAATCCTGGAGCTCATTGTAAAATATGCAAATTGCAGATTAGTTCATGATGACTTTTGCTTTTTCGCAAAGCCTGCTGTAACAACTGAATAAAACAAGGAATAGTTACCCTGGGATTTATCTGAAGCAAAGTCAGCCCGTCCCTGATCTGAGTTATGAGAACCTTCCCTCCATTCTCTAAAGACACAGTGAGGAAAGAGGAGGGTAGCGGTGCGCTTGGCATTAACTACCTTTATGTAATGTGTTTGGTGCTGAGCCCTGCAGGGCTGAAAACTACATTTCTCTGATGTTGAACTTCTGTTTCACACTGTCCGTGGCGGGTACTGGTGGGAGACTGGAAGGCTACAGGAGTTGGGGGATTCTCCCTTCAGAGCTCTCAAGTGCTCTGATATTCAGCCCCATGGTGTCCTTTCAGGATCCAAAGCACCCACTGTGAGGTTGTCCTTGTCAGAGGTCCAAGTACCAACCAGGAGACATCCCCTCTGAGTGGCTTTATCAGGGACCTCAATAATCTGGAGAGGTCTAGGGTTTAATGTTTGAGTCCTGTATTCTGTATTGACTTTGCCAGAGTACCCTACATGCCCCGTATTCAGCTTGTTCTTTGAATAAATTATAAAATATTGGCAGCTAGAGTTATTTTTCTATCACAACATTTAAAGCTTAAGTGACTTAAATGCAAGATAGCTGAAGATTGTATCTCCACATAAAGCTGCAGACCATCCCATATGGTGTTTTCCACAAATTTGGATGAGGCTAGATCAAAAAGAAGAAATGAGCATTGATAGTCCTGAGTTTTCATAGTCAAGAAAAGGAAGAAATCTTTCTTTGGTCCAAGGTCCAAGTCACCAACAAGTAACCACCACTAATTGTGATAACGTGCTCCGAAAACCAACCAGTCCTTGAAGCCTCATGGTAATAACCACACCTTTGTAGCTCAGCCAATCACCAATAGCCCCAGGTTTCTGAAAAGCAGCCAATCAGTGGCAAACAGTATTCTGCTGGCCAGCCCAAGATGTTATTATTGAACATCTTTTTTTCATTAGTGAGTGTTCAGTGGACCAGAGAATAAAATGAGTTGAATGTTCCAGGCGCGGTGGCGCACTCCTGTAAACCCAGCGGCTCAGGTGGCTGAGGCAGGAGAATCCTGAGTTCAAAACCAGCCTCAGCAACAGTGAGGTGCTAAGCAACTCAGTGAGACCCTGTTTCTAAATAAAATATAAAAAAGGACTGGGAATGTGACTCAGTGGTCGTGTGCCACTGAATTCATCCCTCGGTTCCCTTTCCCCCCAAAATAAGAGTTGGATGTGACTACTGTATAAACCACTACAGTATAAATGAAATGGTCTGCAAATACAAGGAATTTTCTAGGCAAATGTAAAACAAGGAAATATTAAGGTGAGCCAAATCATCAGAAAGTATAACTCGAAAAACTAGGTAGGTAGTTTATGTGCTTGTTATTTCAGATAAAGAATGAAAACTTTTTTTTAGTGTACGTCCTATGTGGTATTTCTATTTTAATGTACTTATGCATAGGCAAGTACAAATAATTCAAATTTAACTGGTTTCTTGGCGTTTGTTGTTTGGTTCTCGTTTAAATTTCTTTTACCTCCCCCCACTTTTTTTTTATTTTATGCTGGTGGTGCTGCTGGTGGTGTGTGGGCATGTTAAATCTGGAAGGCTAACTTCAGAGCATTTGCTGTGAGCTACCCGGTCTGAGATATCATGTGTTCCTGTGTGGCCTGCAGACATCATGAGTTCACCACTGATGGACAGACTGGCGGAGTTGGCCAAAAGTACAAACTTACCCTGTAACACTGGCTTCCATGTGTTGAATGAAGTTCTGGTTGGGTGTCCCCAGTCTTTCTGATAGCTTCATTACTTTGGTGGGTCAGAGCGTAGATTGAATTGGGCTGTTGTAGATGAACCTGTAGATGAACTAGATGAACTTGCTTACTCCATCAGGCCTTTGACTCGGCTCTTTAGCTTTTGTCTCCTAAAGGGGTGTTGTTTTGTTTTCCAGGGGTGTGCCATACTGGCAGGCCTTCACTAATTCAGTCTTTGGGTGGCTCCAGGTCCTGACAAAATAGCCAGGTGGTTAGTGATGTTCCTGTGTGTGACGGCCATGGGAGAAGGCTGCTCCGATCTCCTGCTGCAGGTAGGAGGGTTGAATGACAAGGATTAAGGCCATCCTTTCCCTGGGTGGCTCCCAGCCAATGACTAAGTCCAACAGGGTCTTAATGTTGGTCCATCTTGGGGTCTCCACACTTCTTCAAAGGACAGCTTTGGCTTGAGGACTCTTCCTCACCTTAGCTGAGTCATTCTCGGAGCTGTGGTCCGCTCCAACGTTCTGCCCAATCATCCTTCTTTTGTCTCTTCATGAATGGCCCATGCCTGTCATCCCAGCAGCTAGGGTGGCTGAGGCAGAAGGATTGCAGGTTCCAGGCCAGCCTCAGCAACTAAGCAAGACCCTGCTGGGGATGTGGTTCTGTGGTCAAGTGCCCCTGGGTTCAATTCCTGGTACCACAAACAAACAAAACCCCTCCCAACAAAAACAAGTGGTAGGCCTGTGTCATGGTCTCCAGGCTACTCCTGCTCCCTCCCTTTTGTCCCTCACAAGCCTTCCCACTCCTGTACCAGTTTATCCTTCATGAACTTAATCCTGTCTTGGCATTTAGATCTTGGAGGATTCTAATTGAAATACAATGTGAAGGTTTCTTTCCATCAATCTTGGAGTTGTCTATTCGATAGCCAAAAATAGCACCTGGCATTTGGCTGATGTTTCAGCATCTCGAGTGTGTGGGCCCCAACAATTTATGACAGTGGTGTGTGTGTTTCCCGGTCTCAGAGACAAGCCATCAGTGAGCCATGCCTGTCAGATGCAAGTCTTACCAAAGAGTCCCCATTGAGCCCAATGGCTAGGTTTTTCAGTGGGTGAAACTTCCTGTGTCTGAAGGGTAGATCACCACCTGTTCCTAATGTTGGTTAAGGTATCAGGGACCAGGTTGAAGCTCTGTTGGCAGGTACTATTTCCATTTTGCTACAGAACTGAGCATTTCCATTCAGATATGACTCAGCATGAGGTGAAGATATGAGGTGTCAGAATCTTCATATTTCCTTTCCAGTAATAATCTCTTTTCCCAGAGGGGGTTAGTTTCAGCCTTGGCAGCAGAAGGAAGCCCTTGTGGACTAGACTGGTAAGAAAGTAGAATCCCACTTCCAAAGTCTCAACCCACTGTGAGGTTGATCCCTATAATCTGTGACTCCGTGGGTATGAAGATGATGATGGGAGACTCCAGGACCTGGTTTGATTTGCTGATGATTATATTGCTTTCAAGGTTTCTGCCATAGGTATCCACCGGGCCCCCTGGCCCCAATGTAGTTACTTATCTCTTATGCAAATCCTATAGTAAAATTCTTAGATATGGAGAGTGCTGTTTCCAAAACAGGACAGTGAGAGGTTGGGCCTCCATCCCTGCCATCCTCCACAGGAGAAGAACTTTGTCTTTAATAGATTAGCAGGATGTCTCTTGGGTTGTGGCATAGGAAGTCCCTGAGAAGTTCACCTGGGAGGCACGATTACTTCTTCTTCCTTGGAAACCCATTCATTTTGGGCCAACTTTTCTAAGATAAGGTGCAGTGGCATGCACAAGTACACTCAGTCGAGGTGTCATCAATAGAGTGGAAGGTTTGGCCCAAACCTGCAGTTGTCACTATATTGGCATTTGTTCAACTCACTGATAAGGTATACTGGGGAGTTTGTTACAGCACCACTTGCCCTGGTAGATGAAGGCAAATGATGTCAGTCCTCTCAAGAAATAGACAAAGCTTTCCAAGGAACATAACAGAGTTCAGTGAGGAGTGTACTAACAGAGCTCTGAGCTGGACTAAGGATAGTGAGGTGCCCAGGGGTTAGCACCAGAGGGGAGCTGTTACTATCCTGAAAGAGCAATGTGAGGGGGCAGTGTTATCTGGATCAGGGGATCTGAAGATAGGAAAGAGGGCATTGGGCACCAGGCATCCAGAGGAGTCTGCACAGAGGAACACAGTCACAACCCAAACCTCCACAGATGGACAGTAAATGCCTTGATTTCTCTTTTCTCTTTCCTTCCCCAGTATCCCACTGTTGAGGGCCATCTGTGGGCTGTGTGTGGATGATACCAGCATCATAACCAGTGAGCGGGTAGATCTGGCATTGGAAACTTCCCATGGCAGTCCCATCATAATAGATCACCCAAATGCAAGAGCACCAGAGATGGGGTGACCTGCTGCAGCCACACAGCCTCTCAGAGATGGGCGTAACCGGCCAAGATGCCAGTCAGTCTGCTGACTGCAAGACACCATGGAGCAAGACTCCTCCCCTGAAACCTTATCCCTGCCTTTGCTGCATCCCCTTAAATAAACCACAGGAGCCATTTTTTTTAATCGTCCAGCCCCAGCTCCTGTGTGAGCTGGATCTATCAGAGTCTTTGCTTTAAAACTATTTTTCTGACTCTGTCTCTTTTGTTCTTCACAAATCATTTCTGACTGATTTTTTTCTGGTGGCTTATACCCTCCTGGGCAGGAAGAAGGACCTCCTGGTGAGGCACGGGCAGCCTCTCCTATCCCACCAATGCTTACCATTGACTAAGCCCCACCAGGCTGATTAACAAGGATGCCCAGGTGAAGGAGTTTGTAGAGATCAGTCTTCTGGGGTACAGAGAGGGATAGAGCCTGTTTTTCTTCTCTTCCTGTTGAGTATAAAAAAGCAAATACTTGCCCATGCAAGCCTATGTACAAGTGTCAGTGCAAGATCAACAGTGGCCACTGAACTGTTTAAGCTTCCACAGGACACAGGCAGACTCTAGATACTAAGGGCCCCAGCCCTGTAGCACTATTGAACTGGTGGGTGGTGGTGTTCAGCACCCTGGTCAGTATTACATCTTGGTTGAGAATAGTGCATTTTGTCTTTGCCTGGTGGGAGACTTTATTTCAATAAAGCAATCTTGGCAGGCTTTGAGATTACAGGCCATTCTTGGCTGTAGACACACTTAGTCCACCATATTAGAAGACACAAATAAGGAACACTTAAAATATATCCAATTGGCAGTTCCAGAAGGTTCATGGGCTGTAAGAAAACATGAACAAAAGAAAAAATAAGTGACATTTGGTGAATTCAGGAATATTTAAAGTTTCTGCCTAAGAAGGGAGCAAGCAACTAAGTCCCAGAACTCAGTTTGAATAGTTGCTAGAACTGTGCCTATAAATCTTTTACATCCCTTTCATGATTCTCATTGGCCATGAAATTGGCTGTGGATTTGCTCCATGGGAGCAGCTAAATCCATTCTTCATCACCCCAGTACTTTTCTCCTTCTCCCTGATCTCAGCACACTGCTGAATTTTCCTGGGCTCTGAAGAGGTGGGTCTTCTTACCAATCACCAGCAGCCTTTCAGCTCAGGTATTTTTTTGTTTTTGTTTTTTGATTTTTTTTTTTTGGGGGGGGAGATGCACTTATTTGGGAAATTAAGGTCTCAATGTTGTCCTCCCGTCCCTCATTTCCAGGACTCCCAGATGGCTCCAAAAACATGTAACTAGCCCTGAGTCAAAGTGGAGCTTGGGGCACAACCGACATGTAGCTGCAGTTCAGAGGCTGAGGGCACACAAATCCAAGGGTACGTACTATAATTGCAAATTGGAAGTCAGGGCCCAACAGAGAAGGAGGAGAATGCAGACAATCCTCTTGTCCATTCCATTGCCCATCCTAGCTCTCAGCTCTCTTGCCCCATTTGTAGGACCCCCTAGGATTAGGCAGAGTAAGACTGACACATCCCAGAAAGCTGCCAATGGAGCTGGACCCTGAACTATTGTGTTTTACATATGGGGAGGGGGTACATTAGCCCATTATTTAGAAGAACTCTCTAGAGCTCAGCATCTCCGGACTTCCTGTCATACCCCAAGCTCACTCACTCTGCTGAGGCAGCCAGTTACCAAACCATGAAAATGAGGGGGAAAATGAAGGACCAGGGCCATTTGGATCTGTCTGTCCCCAACCAAGCTTTTAGGGAGTATACTTTTCACCTTCTAAAGAGGAGTCCCGGCACTGTTTTCTTCTCAGTTCCTGAGCCCAAATGCTACACATGATAAAATATGAATTAATATCTGAAGAATTTAACTGAATGGCCCTTGGGAACTTCAAAGCCAAAGCTACAATGTGATTACCAAGAAGTAGGGTATTGTCTGGTAAGGACTGTTCTAGTCAAGGTGACACTGGGGTCCTGAAGGAACATGTAAGTATATTTATTTCTCAAGCTTTGTTCATTCTCTTCTGGAGAAAAAAAAGGAAACTTTAAAAATAAATTCCACATACGAACATAGGAACAGCAGCCATAGGCATGCTTAGTCATGTCTGGTTGCAATTGATAAGGAGTTATGAGGGGCACTGGTCATAGGCATGCTTAGCAAAAATTGGTTGCAATTGATAAGGAGCCAGCTCCATGGACATGCACAAAGAACATGCTCTGTTGCTATTACATCATCTCACTGGACATGACCTATGGACATTGGGTGAAACCAATGTCTCACTAGGTGTAACTAATAACCAACAAACAACACCAACTTGGAATTATGTTTCAACTGTTTGTCCTGCCACATCAAAGAGCTTTGCTCTGAGGACATCAGTGAGACTGGCCGCCTTGCTGTCTGTCCCCAGATTGAATCCACTATTCCCTGACATCCAATAGTCGGCTGGAGAGAACCATCAGACAACAACGTCTGCTCTTCAGTTAAGAGAAGTTGCATGGCATCGGGAAGTAATTTGGGGCTCCTGGTTGCCCCAGGATTGTGTGATTTGCTTCTAGTGTTTACCTAGTGTGCATTGAATGCTAGTTGGGGTGCTCCAGCACACCCAACACTTTTTGCATTAACTGTGTTTGCATTGGTGTGATCAAATATATGCTTGCATTTAAAGACAATCCTCCTCGATTAATTATAAATAGCGCTGCTCGAAAGAGTCGCTTAAGGCCTTGCTAAATTGCTAAGGCTGGCTTTGAATTTATGATCCTCCTGCCTCAAACTCCAAGTTGCTGGGATTACAGGTGTGCACCACCATGCCCAGTTCCTTCCCCTCTTCCTAAAGCATAGAAGACCTGGATTAACAAGTCCTGGGCTCTTCCTTCCTATCCCTTTGTCCAGCCATTATTGGTGGCAGAGTGGGGTCAATAGGAAGCCAACACCCAGGAAAGGAAGAGCTGTCCTGGATCCTAACTACCTGCATTGCTTCCCCAACCTCCTTCACCTGTCTCATAACATGTTGGAGAGAAAAATGAAGTCTGGGTTGAGGCTACCTCCTCAAGAAGGCCTGGTCTGTGGCACAAGGGGCTGGCAATCCAATGGTATCTTCCAAAGAAGGAATGGCAGAGGGTGGCAGTGTAGAAAAGAGGGGCTGAAGGCGCATAGTGGGAACTCTGGACCCAGTCACGAGGGAAAAGCAAGTCATTCATCTGACTTGCTTTTCACCTTTTAGTGGTATTCATGGTGGGAATTAACTTATTTTATTTATTTATTTTGATATTGGGGATTGAACTTGGGGCCCTTTTCCACTGAGTTACATCCCCATGCCCTTTTTATAATTTTGTATTTTGAGAGAGGGTCTCACTAAGTTGCTCAGGGCCCCACTAAATTGCTGAGGCTGGCCTTGAACTCCTGATCCTCCTGCTTCAGACTCCCAAGTCTTTGGGATTACAGGCATGAATCACCACACCCAGCTGAGAATTAACCATTTTAAAATAAATAAAAACATGTGTTCAGAGATACAGATCTTCCCTTTACTATGGCTTGGATGACCTTATTTGATTTTGTTTTTATTTAAGATTTCAGTGTTTTGTTTTCATGGAAATTTTTTTTTGCATCAAGTTTGATATTTTTTAAAGACATGGCATTAAAATGTTATTCCTCTTGATTACTGAGGTGTTTTTTTGGCTCTTCTGTTTTATGCCCTAGACAAGTGCCTCTCTCACCTTACCTTAGTCCTAGTCAAGACAGTAATATAACTTCATTTTTTGGTCTTCTGTATTGGGTCACAGCTTAGAACAAGTACAAGAGCAATGGGATAGTAGAAGCAAATGCAGTGTACCTGAAAACCCCACCAGCTTTTGGATTTAAAACAAGTAGCCTATCTGAGAGAGAAATAGAAATAAACAGAAATTAGGATCAATTGCCTTTATAAACATTTAACTACATAACAGACATAATTCCCTAGTAAACAGAAAAGACTGCTGTCTTGGCCCAACCTGGATTTAAATTTTCTACTTATCAAATGCCATACTATGTCCTGAGTTTACAAGGATAAATAAGTCTGAGTTTACAGTTTGGAGAGACAAAGAACAACCAACCTGAACCCAATTCAGTAAATAATATATATGCATAAATACTTTGGAAGTTCAGAGATATGGGCAAGAGGTTATTTCATTTTTCTGGGCAAGGGTAGGGGTTATAACTATAAAAACAAAACCATAAATAGAAGGCATTAATGACATAGTGAACTGAGAAAATACATTTTTTTTTTTTTTGGAGAGAGTGAAGGAGTTTATTTGCGCTTTTCCAAATATCGGAGAAACTTTCTTCAGGACATGACAAGTAGAAAATTTAAATCCAAGTTGGTTCAAGAACAAGTTCGGCAAACTTAGTGACTGCTGTATGTATAAGCCTGGGAAATATTTATTGGGTATCTAGCCAGGCACTTGATAAAAACAAAGGGTTATTATCATCTTTAATTCACATTAGGAGGGGTGGTTTTTAGAGATGAGAAGCAGGCTCATAGAATTTAGATAAGGTTATTTCGTCCAACATGTCACTAATAGTCAAATAAATGACAGGTACTTGAAGTCCAGGTCTTCATGGACTCCCCAAGCCTTCACCTATCCCTACACCATGCTGCTCCTAGAAAAACAACGGGAAAGAAATCCGACAAGGCATGTGCTCTTTGGTTCAGGATCTGTTACACTTCCACTCCCATTTTAATACCATCCTGGCAAAGCTGAAGAAACAGCCATCTTGTGCCTCTGTCATTATGCCCTCCTGGGGTCTCAGTGCATCCCTCTAATCCTCAGAGATCTAAACCTTAGCCAAATAAATGAATTTTAAAAACCCATTTACTATGTACTTTGCATTGCCCTAATAGGCTGACAAATAGCCAAATTAAGCGACAGAGCCGACACTTGAGTCGGTGTTAAGAATACTTGTTGCTTGAGGAGACGAGCCTTCTTCAGCGTCCCTGGCTGATTCCTAGTCTTGCTCCAATCGAATGGACAAGCCTGGGGCCAGCCCTGCTGTGTGGGAGGGACACGTGCGACCAGGGAGGCTGAAGTGGGAAACGAAGGGTTCCTGGTTGGGAAAACGAAGAGAAGCGATACGTTTCGGGGCCCAAGAGCAGGGAGGAGTTAGTGTGCGATTTTGAGGATTCCGGGTGTAAATTTGCCCATGAGGGACTGAGGGGCTGCAACAGAGGACTCGGGAACAAAGGCTGACAAAGATCTGGGCAGGTTTAGGAGCTGCAACGAGAGGAGGGATCTGGGTAGGTGGGAATACCAGCAGAAGCAAAGGCTGCGGCGGAGAATCCAGCGCCCGCCCGCAGCCTGCAGCGGAGGCGGAGACGGGGCGGGGGCGGGGCCTCCCCGGGAGCCGCCCCGGGGACCGCCCTCAGGGCGGGGCTAGCTGGCAGTTACATAACAAACCTGTGCGAGCGGATGGGGAGCGGCTCGGGCGGCGGCGGGGGCGGGGCCGGGGCGGGGTTGGGGCGGGACTAGGCTTGCACCGGGCCAGGCAAGATGGCGGCCATGGAGGCCGAGACGGTGCCTATGACCCTGGAGTCGCTGCCCACCGATCCCCTGCTCCTCATCTTATCCTTCTTGGACTACCGGGACCTAATCAAGTAATAGGGCGGTGCGCATAGCCGGGGTGGGAGAAAAGGCGGTGAGGCAGGAGGGAAGGAGGCTGGGGACGCCGACAGGACTGGACCCCGGCGGCACCAGAAGGTGACGCCAGGGCCGTCCTTATCTTGCAGAGCCAGCTGGGCCAGGGGAGACCGGGAGGAGAGGGCCTGGCCCTGGGGTCTTCCTCCCGTTCAGGCCTCAGGCCCCGAGAGACAAGAGCTCTCTCTTCCAGGCCTCGCCGAGGCCCAATTGCAGGGAGGGAGGTAGCGCCCGGGTGCCGCCCCGCCGCGACCCGTGGACCACGGCTGGTTCCGCAGAGGCCCCTCTGGGTCTGGCCCAGCCCTGGACGCCGTAGATAAACCCCTGTCCTGGCGGTCGCTTGTCTCTGTTGGCCTCCTCGCCTGCAGGATCCTTTGCCAGCGTGGGCAGGTAGAACGCGCGAGGAGGCAGGCGACCCCTGACCCCTCAGGTGCCGCACCCGTCACGGTGGTCGCTGGCAGAGGTTACTTCGGACTTGTGCGTTGAGAATTGTTTTGTTCTCAACTGTCCTCCTTATGACTGGACGCTGGAATTTTGTGTTTTGGTTCTGACTTCCGGTGATGCGATACAGGTGACTGTCTTTCGCAGGGTTTCCCACTTTAGAGCATCTGTTCCAAAAATAAACACCGGTTGCTGGTAAAGGTGGTTCAGTTCTTTTAAGAAATTGGGATGGTCTGGAATGGAGGAAGAAAAGGCGCTTCCTCGACCCTCGGATGTCAGGATTATTTACATCCTTGACAGCGTGGCTTTGAGTTTCTTGTGCTACCTACCATGAATGTTTGCAGAGGAGACAAAGTCGCTCTGTACTGGTAGGCAAGGCCTGTTTCGATTTTTGTTTTGTTTTGTTTTGTTTTTTTGGATAACCGTTAGTTCTAGCCGTTGATGATTGTGGTTTGTGTTATTAAGGGTCCTTATAGATATACATATTACTTGGAGTTGTTAACAGCTAGATGTTGGTTGGCCTAGCTAAGTGGTTTCAGAGGGATATCTCTAGTTTCTTTCTGGCACCTCTACTAGTACCTGCTACTGCTTTTATTTTTCTAGAAAAAATGATTTTTTTCCCCCTACTCAGGCAGTATTAAAGAAGAGAAATCGTTTTTCTTCAGGAAAGGCTGTTCAGCTCCAACTGCTTTAATCTGGAATATTCTGTTGCTATGACCTCTTGCTGTCTAGACACCCCACCCCCTTTTGATTGCTGCCAGAGTGATCGTCCCAAGGCATCTGGCTGTCATTCTCAGTATGAATAAAAACCTTAAAAACCTTCATTACTCCTTATTTACAGATTGGAACCTAAACTTGTGGGGCATATAAGGCTTTTATCATCTGGCTTATTTTCTAAGGCCTTTCAGATAGCAGAAGCAAATGCAGTGTACTTGCTTCTTTTTCATTTTGTGGCTTAAGCTCTTGACCTTGCTGGAAATATCTTGCTCCCCTCTTAACCTGACAAGATGAAATTCCTCTAAGACCTTCCTTTACCTTCTTCCTTCCTGTATAGAATTTATTTGCCTTACCAAAAATATGGTATGTTCTCAAATGTAAAAAATGTTTTTTTCTTCATATTCATCATTTATTCAACATATTTTTGTTTTTTGGAGTACCTTCGGTGTGCCAGCCTATTAAACGTTAGGGATACAATAGCGAACCAGGCAGATAAGGTATCTCATGGAGCTTACAGACTAATGGGCAAGATGGAAAGACAAGTACATAAGAGGTGCTTAGTGCTTGGAAGGAAATAGATTGCTCTGTTAAAAGTTGGAAAGAAGAGACAACCAATTCACAGCAGAAGGAGCTGCCACATATGAAGCAAGGCATAGTGCAGTACTGGCAGAGGGAACAGTGTTTTCAGAGACTGATGGGACATTAACAGCATTGCCTGTTGGAGGAGCTAGAAGGCTGGTGTTGTTGGATGTAGGCAGTGACTCACAGGCAGACTGACTTGAGGCTGGTGAGATCATGTAGGATCTTGTGAGCCAGAGGGAGGAGATTTTATTCTAAATGCATTAGGTAGCAATCAGAATTTTAAACAGATGCACCTGACCCCTTGATAAATGCTGTGGAAATCAGTTGAGTTGAATACCATTGAATTTTATGCACAGATGTGTCCATGTACTTAAGCTTCATCCTTGTACCATATAGTCCAACTTAACAAATGTCCAGCCAATTGCCAAGCACTGACAGGTTTAGGATGTGTTTGCTCAACTGTATTGGTTTAGATTGGATTAATTCACTTCTTGGTATAATATCAATTACATAGTTTCTCCATTCCAGGTTGATTTATCACACACCATTTTCTACCTTCATTGTGTGTCACAATAACCAGTGGCAAGTTTTTTTTTAATAAATTTTTTTCTTTTATTAGTGCATTGTGGTTATAATAGTTTTAACCAAACTGTAATAGTTTGATTTATTTTGACAAAATCATATGTACATGGAATTTGATTTACTCCATTTCAATACCCAGTGCTCCCTTTGTCCCTTCCTTCTTTTCCGCTCCCACTTCCTATCCTCTACTGGTCTTCCTTTCACTTATTTTTTTGGACAGGGGTTACTGGGGATTGAACTTGGGGATGCTCAACCACTGAGCCACATCCCCAGCCCTATTTTGTATTTTATTTAGAGAGAGGATCTTACTGAGTTGCTTAGTGCCTTGCTTTTGCTGAGGCTGGCTTTGATCCTCCTGCCTCAGCCTCCTGAGCCACTGGGATTATAGGCATGGGCCATTGCTTCCTGGCTCACTCATTTTTTTTCTTTGGCATTTATAGATATGAACAGTGGTGGAACTCACTGTGGTATGTTTATACATGCATATTGCATATTTTTTGTCAGATTCATTCTATATTTAGTGGCACTTTTTAAACATCCCAATGCCTGAGGTACAGCTCTCACTTTAAGCCAACTGAATCAGACCCTAGAGCAGTAGTTTTCAACCTTGAAGTGCATCAAAGTCACCTTTGGTTCTCATTCCCAATTCTTGTATGTTGTTTAACTACTGGGGCAAGTAGAGGGAGAGTAATCAAGAACAGAGAAAATGGAACCTGAATTTGTATAACTAGAGGAATTCTTGTGTTTACAAAAGTTAGTTTGGTTATTCCCTGAGCTCAACAGAAAAGGAAGAGGATGCTATTTCTATAAAATTTGAAAATCAAAGGCTGTTATGTTTATCACAGTTTTTAACATGCCTGCGTTTGGCCTTTTGACAAACTCCTTGTAATGTAAGATTTCATGAGTTGATTAGTTATTGCCCAAGTGAGATCTTTGTATATCTACTTTCTATAAGTTATGATTTCTAAGGGATAGAAATCCACTTTCCTAATCTTAGATTCAGTTCTTTTTACAAATTAATTATGTAGGGTAGCATTATGGGATTAGAGCATTATTGTGTTGGAAATCTCAATATAATAAGAAAATCATGTGCTTCTAGTAGTTCATATTTTAGGGCAGTTGATAACTTGTATAGCCATAAATGCCAAATAGAACCATAATGATGTAGATATTCTTTTTAGGGGTGGACTATCCAATAGTTGCTTTAATGAAAGAATATTTTTTAGCTACAGTATTTTTTTTCCTTTAAGAAAAAATTAGAACAAAGCAAAGGGCCTATACATTTAGTATCATACATCTTACAGATCTTGAAAAATACCTGAAAACCATTTTGTTTACACCTGAATAATGTTTCTTCCAATACATAGAGATAATTTCTATTCTGATAATTACTACTCTGATAAATATAGAAAAGCTCCTTGATTTGATGTTAACTCTAATTTTATATGTATTTATTTTTAATAGACTCTTGGAAATTGCAATTGTAGTGGTTTCAGGATTTATGTGTGAATCAAAATAGTTAAGATTTTACTACTCACAAGGGGTTATACTAACACATTAAACAAAATTTGGAAAGTATTGTTTGTATTTATAAGGACAGCAAGTGGAAAATAAGTAAAAGGAATAAAACAATTTAATAAAGACTATTTTCATCTTTATTTTTAAAATGTTTTAAAAATTTTTATTTTGTACTAATTGTGAATTTGGTTACCACCAGTTGTTGCTATGTCAGTCGAAGACTTAGCCAGCTATCAAGTCATGATCCACTGTGGAGAAGACATTGCAAAAAATACTGGCTGATATCTGAGTAAGTATTCAGGGAACAGGTATTTTTTTTTTATGTGTGTGAATGGGGTGGGGGGATTAAATTTTTTAGAATAAAATTTTAATTTATGTTTTAATAGATTTGTAATAATTGTACATGTTTATGGGCTGTGGTGTAATAATTCCATACATGTGTATAATGTATATTAATCAAATCAGGCTAATAGTATTTTCCTCTCCTTAAACATTTATCATTTCTTTGTATCTGGAAACTTCTTTTAGTTCTTTATAAAATATTATGAAATATATAATGAATTGTTGCAAACTACTATGCTATAGAACACTCAAACTTATTCCCTACTTAACTGTGTCTTGGTACCTGTCATTCAGCTCCATCCTCTGTTCTTTCCTTCCTAGCAGCTGATGGGGAACATGCACTCTCAAAACTTGATCCTTATAACACTATTCTGTGTTCTCTCTAGACTGTATCTCTATATCTCTAGACTGTATCTCTGTATCTCCTCTGATGGCTGTTCTTGTGCCTGCCAATAATATTGGTATGCTCAGTTCTTGGCCCACTATTCTCTCCCTCTGTGAACTCTGCATGTGTTGTTCCAGTTCCTGGTGACCACCTGAGAGTGCTCCTAACTCCCTGACCTGAGTCTCCCCACTGACATCCACCACTCAACCCCAGGCTCTAGCTTGTTGTCTGCTAGACTTTTCTCTTGGCTGTTCCACACAGGTTAACAAATTTGACAGAATAAAAGTGTAGATAAACAGTAAGAGTTGGGAAAGGTGAAAGGAAAGATGGGAATATTAACACCTTTCTTATCAAGGGTAGTAACAAAAGTTGGGGAAGAAGTAGAAGTTTATTATTTAAAGCTGCAAGCTTTTAGTTCTATCAGACTAAACATTAATAACAGAGCTGTCTCATGTATGGAGGAGGAACGGGGAAGTGGGTATTTGAAGTACTGCTCTGTCCTTATCTTTCACTTTGAGATATTAACTTATATTTCCTTTGAGGGGTAGAGCTTAGAATGGGAAACTAGGTTTGTTTTTTGTTTTTTTTTAACCACAAGTCCTTTGGAACTTTTAAATTACTTTTATTTTATCGTTGTTGTTATTATTTTTTGTGGCTCTAGGAATGAAATCAGGGCCTCATAACATGTTAGGTGAGTGTTTTACTACTGAGCTGTCCCCAACCCAGTTCTTGATTTTAATTTTTAATATGTATGTATATTTTAATTTTTAATATGTATGTATAATTTAGATTAATAAAAAGATGCTTCCCTTTTCTCTTCAACCCCCATTAAAAAAAAAAAAAAAAGCCCACCTCATTTTGTTCTTTTCCCAGTCCTAAACCTATCCTTTTGTGTTTCTAGTCTTCATGGCAGCTGCATCTGTCTAGGCATCCAAGCCAGAATTAGGAATCATCTTTGATCTCCTTTCTTACATTCTTTTAGTTACCTTCCTGAGGTTAGCTTCAGTATATTTCTCAAGTCTTCCTATTCATTTCACCTCGCTTAGTTTGGTTCATCTTCTCTTATCAGGACTATTGCAAAACCTTCCTAACTCCTCTCTATGCCTCTAGTTTATATCCCTCAAATCTACCCCTATTAATCTAAAACCACAATTCTGCTTTTTTTTTTTTAAATATTTATTTTTTAGTTGTAGGTGGACACAATATCTTTATTTTTATGTGATGCTGAGGATCGAACCCAGTACTTCACACATTCTAGGCATGCACTCTACCACTGAGCCACAAACCCAGCTCCAATTCTGCTTTTTTAATCTCCCATTGAACTCTTTTAGTGGCTCTACGCTTCCTACAGGAGAAAGCCAAAGCTCATTAATATGTGACCTTCAGGTTCTCTGTGGCTGTTCTGTCCTCTCCCACTTATACTTTATTCTTTCTTCCAAAAAAAGTGTCTTTATTTTTTATGCCTTCAGTGGCTAAATGTTTGCAGAATTATACCAAATTGAAATGTTGAAATATATAGTTATTTTAATCCTTTGTGATTCTCTGGCTTATTCTGTTATTATCATTAGATTCTAAGTGTTCTCTAAAATAGAACATACTTTTAAATTTTGTAGGGGTACTATTCACATTATATTTTATTAAAGATTAGAAAACTTAGAAAAAAAATTAAGTAGAAAGTAAGAAAATAGTGACTCAATCCCATCATGTCAGCAGTAATTCCTATTTCAATTTTTGAGGTATGTATCACTTTTTGTTATCTAGTCTCCCATTGTGGCTAAAATAAGTGAAGAAGAAAGGCAAATCACAAACTCCCAATAAAGTGTGTTGGTAAGTGTTGAAAATATATCCTGGTATTGTTTGAAAAGATTTTTTAATCTCATTTTTAAAATCTGTTTAGGGAAGAGAAAACACGGAAGAATCAGTGTTGGAAATCTCTCTTCATAGATACTTACTCAGATGTAGGAAGATACATTGATCATTATGCTGCTATTAAAAAGGCCTGGGATGATCTCAAGAAATATTTGGAGCCCAGGTGTCCTCGGATGGTCTTATCTCTGAAAGGTACTGGAAATGCAGGGTCCCCCTCCCCTCCATTTGGTTACTGTTAGTATAAAGAGATTATTTTAAGTAACTTTGAATCTATTATCTGTGCAACTGTGCTAATCTAACCTTGTCTGTTATTCACCAGTTATATTTGGCCAAGGAAGCAGAATACCAATATTATTAAATGCACCTGTACTATAGAGCCTGCCCTGTTTTTGTTCAGCCTTGGGACCCACATTGTTATTTACTAGAAGAGAAAGCTGAACAACTCCTTTCATCTTTTTGTTTGTTTTATGTAAAGAAGTTAGTAATGCTATGCTAATGCTAAGATTGTTTAACTATTGTGATTTCTTTTTTTTTTTTTTGTGCTGGGGATTGAATTCAATGCTTTGTGTATGCTTGGCAAATGCTTTACCACTGAGCGGCATCCATAGCTCTTCTTATTTTTTTATTTATTTTGAAACAGGGTCTTGCTAAGTTTCTTAGGCTGACCTTGAACTTGCTGACCTTGAATTTGCCTGAGATTACAGGCTTGCCCCACCACTCCCAGCTTATTATTTCTTTTTGAAAGTTTTTTTTCTTTTCTTTTTTTTTTTTTTTTTTTTTTTTTGTGTGTGTGTGTGTGTAGTACTAGAGGTCAAACCAAGACTTCACCCATACTAGGCAAATAGTGAGCCAATGAACTACCCACAGCCCAACAGATAATTTTTTATTTGAAAACTTTGCATATAGTATCGGCATTTTTTTTTTATTTTCAGTACAAGTAAATGTTAATGTAATATTTGGAAAAATCCTGGGTCTTTAAGAATATAAGAGCAGTATAATAAAACTTTATGCTTATTTTGATATTTACACAAAGTGGTGAAACTAAGATTTCAGCTGAGGTTTATTTGACCCCAGAATTCTGTGTACTTTCTATTATACTATTATTGTCTAATTTCGGCAAGAAATATTAACAAGTTATCGTAATTTTATTGGTTAATTAATACCAATGAAAATACATAGATATATTGCCACTTATCTGCTTTGTCTTCTAACATTTTTCAGATTTCTTCAATGAAAGAAATGTACACATTTTGGTTTTATTAAGCTAAAATTGGAATCCATTCTCAAATGTTTTCCTTTATTTAGAACTAATATCTCTTTTGAAATAGCATTTCTTTTCTCTGTCATATTTCCATTATAATTTCCTATGCAAATATCACTTTCATACCCATTGTATCTAAACTGAATTTCTAGAAGGTAGAAGAAAATTATTTCAGTAGAGAGAGGGTAGAGTAGAGCTTTGAAGAAAAGAACCTTGGTTAGTGTTTTTAATAACATGTTTGCTAGGAAGAAAAGAATAATATTATTAGCTGGTATGTGGTATGAAATATTTCAAGAGGACAATAATTCTGAAAAACAGGTATTTAGTGGTGATAAGTTAAATAGGTAATAGCTTGCAGTAGCTATTATTTATTAAGTATAAGCTAGGCACTAAATTTAATATTTTGTGAGAATTCACTTAATTTGCAAATATCCTATGAGACAGGTAATTCTATCCCCCTGCTCCTGACCTCCAGTGCTGGGACTTGAACCTAGGGACACTCTACCACTGAGCTACATCCCCAAAATATTTTTTGTTTTGAGACAGAGTCAATTGCCAAGGCTAGCCTTGAACTTGGGATCCTCTTGCCTCAGCCACTAAGCCCAGCTGTATTTTTGTTTTATAGGGAAGCTACGTAAGGCATTAAAAAAATGACATTGTTTTCCTTCACAAAACAAAAGGTAAAGCCGGGTATTGAATATAAGGCTGACTCCCACCAAATTGGTTGAAGGGAGAGAGGATCTATCCTATTTTGTTTAGAATGTCTTAAGTCTCTTTAAGGTCTAGTCCAGTATTAGGACATTTGGAATATGAGAATGTAGACAGCTTCTTTTCTTTTCTTTCTTTTTTTTATTTTATTTTTATTTTTGTTGTTGCTGTTTTGCATTCAGTTTGGTATTCCTAGGCTCTGCTGTTTTGTACCTAGCAGTTGGAGGTAGGGTTGTCAGAGAACTCCTTGACAGTTCCTGCTTTACCGCCAGGTGCCAGTTCTCAAGGACTTGCCTTGAGTGGAACAGGATAAAAACCCTTGGTATCTGGGAACTCTAGGAGCTCTGGGCATATGAAGTTTACAATTTTAGCAGGAGTCTAGCTGCTCACCTCAGATGCCTCATTCCCTGATTCAATTTCAAAGTTATAGAAGTGGCAGATAAGAAGGATAATTGGTGAGTAAACAGGCATTAGGCTTGGGACACATTTTATGAAGCGTACCTTCAAATTTCATATTTATCTTACGTGTTGGTTTAGAATTTTGGAGTTGAAAGAGCATTTAGAGATCATTTAGACCAGGGGCTGGCAAACTTTTTCTTTAAAGAGCCAGATTGTAAATATTTTAGGCTTTCTGGGACACATGGTCTGTTGTTCAACCTTGCTATTTCAGAAAAGCAGCCATTGACAATACATAAGCAAATGGGTATGGGTAGGTTCCAATAATACTTTATTTATAGAAATAGGCAGCAGGCTAGGATTTTTAGCTTGTGGACTACAATTTGCCAATCCATAGTTTATATTTGCACACTCATTTTGAAGGTGAAAAAAGGGCCTAATGTAAGGCCCTATAACTAGTAGTAAGTGATGGAGGTAAAAGAACTCCAATCTGGGTTTCTTGGCTTCTAGTAGCCTTTCACTGCTTCCTCATTTGAGTAGGTGAAAGGGGGAAGGGAAGTGAATGAATATTAAGTACCAGTAAAATACTTTATTAAATAAGCACATGAAATCTTATATAATCCTCACTATAATTCTCTCAGATGGGTGGTGGTATTATTCCCATCTGCAGATGAGAAAACTAGCTGAAATCACTTTCCAGTCAATAAGTAGTAGAGCCAAGATAAGAACACTGACTGTCTGGCTTCCAAATTCCATCAGAGTAGTATGCCTCTTTCAATCTTGATTTTACCATATTGTAAATATCTATTTCTTTACATTTCTCTTTTTTATGTATTGTTTTGTTTTTACTTTTTTCTCTTTTCAAGCAATTCTTAGTTTCTTAATCTTATATGTTAAATATCTAATATCTACAAATGTTAGTTTATTTAGTTCAGGCATTCAGCTTGGTGCCTTATAAACTTTTTGTTTTAGAGTAGTTTCAGGCTTATAGAAATGTTGCAAAGATAGTTCTATATATCCCTCAGTTTCAGTTACTCCTAATATTCCACCATATGGGACATTTATCAAAACTAAAAAGTTATCATTAATATGTTGCTACTAACCAAGCCTAGACTTCATTTGGATTTACCCAGGGTTTTTTTTGTTTGTTTTTTTATTAATGTCCTTTATCTGTTCCAGGATCTTGTCTAGAATAGCACATTGCATTTAGTTGTCATGTTTCTGTAATTGTCTATGGCAGTTTCTCATTCTGTCATTCCTTGTCTTTTTATGACTTTGACAATTTTGAGAAATACTCATTAGGTATTTTGTAGAAAATTCCTCAAATTTGTTTTGTCTGATATTTTACTCAACATTAGACTGGAATTAGGGATGTTCAGAAAGATTCTTGCAGAATTGAACTACCGCTCCCATCACATATCATACATAGGTACAATAATGATGTTAATGGATGTACAGAAATGTGCACAAATCACAGGTGCTCAACTCACTGAATTATTCAAAGTGAACATATTCCTCATAATACTCTCCAGATCAAGAAAGAAGAGTCTCATTTCTACCTAGAAGCCTACTGATATCTCTTGCCTTTTTTGTAGAGTCAACCAACTGTCCTGATTGCTAATGCCAGCAGATTTTTTTTTCTCTTTGAACTTGATATAAATTGCATGGTTAAGTATGTATTTCATATGAATTGTTTTTGTTTTGGTTGTGAGATTAAATGCTGTTGTGTTTAATGGTAGTATTAGTTAGCTTTTCATTGCTCTGACAAATACCTGGAAGGAATTACTTTGTTTCAGAGGTTTCAGTCCATGACTGGCTGATTCCAAGGCAGAAACATCATAGTGGTAGGGAGCAACAGAGGAAAACTTCTTAGCTCATGGCAGCCCAAAGCCTGGTATAGTCATCTGTCCTTGATTGTAGGCAGTACTATGAATAGAATTGATTTTATACCTACGATTGGGCCATTATTATATGAAACAGGTAAAGGAATTTTGCAGATATAATTTCAAATTAGTTGAATTTGAGTTTAACCTTATCAAAAGGGAAATTATCTTGAGTGGTGTCATTTAATCAAGTGAACCCTTAAAAAGGACTGGCCCTTCCTGAAGCCAGAGAGATTCAAAGTGGGAGTGCCACCAGAAGAACAGAATTATACCAATAATCAGTGAACTTGGATGAAGATCCCAGGCAAAAGATTTGTAAAATGAGCTAGCAGTCCCTGATCTCAGCCTTGCAGGACCTAAACAGAGGATCCAGTTGAGTCATGGCTGGGCTTCTGACCTACAGAAACTAAAATCATAAATGAATGTCTTGGCTCAGTTTCCTGGGGGTGGACTCAGCCTGTTCCACTTCCCCTCAGTCGAGCCTAAAGTAAAGAGGCCAGGTGTCTTCTTATATGGGAGAGATGTTTAAGAAAGGAACCTTACCTGGGCTGTCCTAGCCTCACATTTACTTGAAAAGCAAAAAAAAAAAAAAAAGAGGTATTTTAAGCTGCTACTTATAACAGCAATAAAAAACAAGTATACCCAGTATGCTTGTAGATAGGTCTTTTTTTCCATTTTGGTTCTGTCACTTTAAAAATTATATTTCGAGGCTGTGTTATTAGGTTTATAAAATTAGAATTATATGACCTGTGTAGTGAATTTAACCTTTCTGTCATTAAGAAAAGCCCTTCATTAGCTACAATAAAGCTGTTTGCCTTAAAGTTGTGCGATTTTAGGAGAGCTATTTCAGCATTTTTTTTCCCTTCTGTATCTATGTAAAGTTTTATCTCTTGTATATAATTGTGTGGTGGTCTTTTTGTTTGGAGGGTTTTGTTTGTTTGTGGGGCTAGGAATTGAACCTAGGGCTTCCTGAATGCTAAGCATTTTAACCTGGTGTGTCAGTTTCTTTTCATTAAATTATTTAGTGCCGAAGTCTGGCTTGGCACAATTCAGGAGCCACTTGTCAAAAGAAACTAACTTTATTTTTAGAACTACAAACGCCAAACAAAACAGCTCCTCAGGGAAAAAACCCTCAGAGCCCAACTGCCACCACTGGCTTCCACACGCCTCTCACCCCCACACCAGCCTCCCAACCTCCCACAATCCTCCTCTCTTGAGGCCGATTGGCTGGGTTGTGTGGGCAGAGCCAAAAAAGTCCCCCAATGAGCAGCTCCGTGGAGGAGCCAATCAGCTAGATGTTGCTGGGGCCGCTGTGAGCCAATCATCAGCTGGCAGTCTGAAGGGCAGGGAAACAGCCCAATGAACATCACCGCAGAGGAGCCAATCAGCTAGATGTTGCTGGGGCCGCTGTGAGCCAATCATCAGCCGGCAGCTGGAAGTTTGCTGGGGCCCCTTTGGCTGTGGCTCTCAACAATTTAGCCTATTTGTGTTTAGTGTTTTACTAATGTATTTGAATTTAAATATCATGTTCACTGTTCTTTGTGTTCTTCCTAATTAATTATGTTTTGTTCCATTTCTTCCCTCTTTTGAATTTCATTTTTAGGGCTTACCTCAGATGTTAAAATGTGCATCCTTGACATATTAAAGACTAATGTAAATCAGTGTTTTTACTCCTGGACAATTAAAATTGAACTTTGGAGTACTTTCATTCTAGTCACCTTCCTCCTGCCTTTTGTATTATAGTCTTTTGGGAATCAAACTCAGAGCCTTGACCATGTTAGGACCTTGCTCAACCTCAGTCCCTTGAATTATAATTTTTGTGATCTTAATTTTCGGTAGTTTTAAAATCCATAAAAACGCTTTATGTACATTCACTATTATTTTAGAATAACCTTCATATTTACTTTTTCTGATTGTTCTTCATTCCTACCTGTATGTTTATGTTTCCATCTGGGAATATTTTATTTTTCCCTAAATAATTTTGTGTGTGTGTCTGTGGTACTAGAAATTGAATTAAATTCATGATGCTGCATCTCTAGCATTTTATATTTTTGAGACAGGACCTTGCCAAATTGCCGAGGCTAGCTCAAACTTTCAATCCTCCTGCTTCGGTCTCCTAAATCCCTGGGATTATAGGCATGAGCCACCTTGCTCAGCTCCTTTTAGTTTTTCTTTCTTTCTTTCTTTCTTTTCTTTTTTTTTGTATTGAGGATTGGACCCAGAGGTGCTTAATCACTGAGCCACATCCCCAGGCCCATTTTTTCTATTTTATTCAGAGACAGGGTCTCCCGGATTTGTTAAGTGGTTTACTAAGTTGCTGAGGCTGGCTTTGAACTTCTGATCTGCCTCATCCTCCTAAGCTTTGGATTACAGGCATGTGCTACCGTGCCCAGCAGTCTTTCTTTTAATAGGGGACTGCTACTTCTGAATGTTTTCATATTTTCTTAGTCTAGAAATGTATTTATTTCATCTTCCCCAGTGGAGAATATCTTCACTGAATATAGAATTCTAGGCAGCACTAATTTTTTTCACCATTCTGAAGACATCCTTCTTCTGACTTCTATTGTTTCTATTGAGAATTCAGTTGTCAGTCTTACTTTGTTCCTTTGAAAGTTATTATATCCCCTTTCCCCTCCTCTAACTGCTTTTAAGATTTCTCTTTGTTTTTGATTTTCAGCAGTTTCACCAGTGATTTGTCTTAATACAATTGTAGGGTGCTTTTTGTATCATGGTCTGATATTTTCATCAGTTTTGGATATTTTCTGCGACTGCCTCTTCAAAAATGCTGCCTGTTCCTGGTTTTCTTCTTCTTCTCTTTCTAGGATTCCAATGCATGTATCTCAGATCTTTTCATTGTGTCCTCCCAGTGTGTCTTACATTCTCTTTTTATTTATTAAAAATAATAAATATTAAAAATAATATTAAAATATTACATTATTTTTTTATTTTTTTATTTTCCCACCTCTTTGTCTTCTGATACAGTTTCCAGTTTATTTTTCCTTTTTCATCTTTAAACTTATAATTTGCTGTTAAACCCTTTCAGTGTATTCTTTTTTTAAAAAGAAATTTTTTGGTAGTTGTAGATGGCACAATATCTTTGTTTTATTTATTTATTTATATGGTGCTGAGGATGGAACCCAGTTCCTCACACATTCGAGGTAAATGCTCAACCACTGAGCTACAACCCCAGTCCCCTTTCAGTGTATTCTTAATTTTAGTTATTCTAATCCTTAAGCTCTAAGATTTTCATTCAATTTAGTTTTAAATTTCTAATTCTCTCCTGAAAGTCCTGTCATTTAATTTATTGAGTACATCAATTGTCATGTTTCCTGACTTCAGGAACTGATGTATTATAGATTTGGCTGTATTTTTTCCCCTCGGGTCGGATCTTGGCTTTATGTAGACCTTGGTTTTTTGATTGTTTGCTAGACATTACTTGAGCGTGGGGAATAACATTATTTTCTTCTAGAGATTTATTTCTGCTTTTGATTGGCAGCTCATCCTTGGACAAATCACCTCGTTCCAATCAGACATTGGAATCTGGGCTTTATTCTTTGTGAGGACTGATCTATTTTCATTCACCCTTATCCGTAGGATATGACCCTTCTGGATTCTCACCAACAAAAACTAGTGTTTTTAAAATCAGTTTGTGTGTATGTGTGTGTGTGTATACATATTTTTTTTTCCACCTCAAGTCAGATCTTGGTTTTATGTAGACCCAGTTTTTTTGATTGTTTACTAGATATCCCTCTCTCTTTCTTTAATTCTTTCTTTTTTTCTTATTCTTTCTTTTTTTAACCTTTCAGCAATGCAGCACAGCTACCTAAAGTGTTGATCAACTTGGGCCATTGTTGAAAGTGGATATCTTCTTCTCTAGGTGTTTGCTATTCCTTCCTACCTTTAAATAAAATCTAGAATATGTGGCAAGTTTTTAAATATGCAAAATTCAAGTTAGTGGCCTCCTCATAGCATGAACTACACCTTTTTAGATTGCGTTGTATCTTCATAATTCTTTCTTTGGTGTGCATTTGCAGAGGGAGCTCGTGAAGAAGACCTAGATGCTGTGGAAGCGCAGATTGGTTGCAAGCTTCCTGATGACTATCGGTGCTCATACCGAATCCACAATGGGCAGAAGTTAGTGGTTCCTGGGTAAGGTGTTCAATGTTATGGTTATTTTAGTGATGTAAGTTACTTTCTAGAATGAAAGTAAATAAATTGTATTTCTAGTTACCCTTAACATTTAAAGCATATATAAGAATTTCTTCTTCCTCCTTACAGCAGTCATTATATAAAATCTATAACTTGAATTTAAGTTTATCAAAATAAACACATCTCATAAAGATACCATTTCAGTGGCGCTGGGTTCGATCCTCAGCACCACATAAAAATAAAATAAAGATGTGTGTCCACCAAAAACTAAAAATAAATATTAAAAAAATTTCTCTCTCTCTCTCTCTCTCTCTCTCTCTCTCTTAAAAAAAAAGTGAAGTCTGGTGAAGGAAAGGGAAATGAGTAAGAGGGGAGAGGGCTTAAGTATAATTGTGAATATGTTGTAATTAAACTGTTAAGAACTCTTGACATGTTCATCCTGCTATAGGCCAGGTAAATTGTTTGGAGAGTTTGATATGGATTCTATCTAGTCTACATGTTAAAAAAAAGTGATAATTTGGGTCTGCAGATGTAATTTAATGGTAGAATGCTTGCCCAGGCATGCCTGACCCTGGGTTTAATCACAGTACCAGAAAGTTTTAAAAAAAGAAAAGAGTTTTATCTTTTTCAAGTGCAACATATAATTGAATGGCCTATTTAAGACTTCTAAAAAGATGAATCACATTAGGAACCATCAGGTAACCCTTTACCTACATTATTGTCCACATATATGAAGCAAGATTGATTTCTTTTACCTTGCAGATTTCAAGTTTGTGAAATGGGACATAGCTGAGGCCAGTCTGTCTGATTTACAATGTTTAGCCTGATTATATTGTCTGGTTTTATGGAGTAAACTAAAGGATGTATCAAGATAAAGTTATCAGAGAACTTATCCCTTTAAAAATTAAATTAACCATACATATAGCAAAACATTGGCAAATGAATAGATCATGGCAAGATGGATTCTTTAAAGAAATAAAATTACATTTCTTTTTTCTTTAAGCTGACATTTAGACAATTTAGACATTTAATTTAAATCAGAACCTTCTGTCTGATCAAAAAGAGTTTGAATATGTAGAACTGTAGTGTTTTAGTTTTCCCAGTTTAGAATTATGCTAATCAGTACTTATAAAGTCATCAGTATGAAATTACTCATCAAAAATATGAAGCACAGCTATTTGTTTGACACTGTGAGTTTTTTCATTTCATTTTCATCTCCTCAGGTTGTTGGGAAGTATGGCGCTGTCTAATCACTATCGTTCTGAAGATTTGTTAGATGTCGATACGGCTGCCGGAGGATTCCAGCAGAGACAGGGGCTGAAATACTGTCTCCCTTTAACTTTTTGCATACATACTGGTTTGAGTCAGTACATAGCAGTGGAAGCTGCAGAGGGCCGAAACAAAAATGAAGTTTTCTACCAATGTCCAGTAAGTAGGAAGTGTTAATGTGTTTTTTGGGATACATACTAATAAACATACAAAGGTGTGCTTTAGATGTTATCAGGGTTGTAGAAGAGATACAGAGCATTGTGCATTTTAGAGAGCTGATATTCCGACATAATGGAACGGAATGCCAAAAGAAAATTTTACCATGGGCAAACATTGCATGCTATTGTATATATAGACCGAAAGCTGTGATTTGTGTTAAGACATTTTAAGTTTAAGAGAAAGTAATGAGGAACTTCTTGTTGAAGTAATTAATTGTAACATATGCTTCTGACTTTTAATAAATTTAGCTTTAGAACATCCTAGAATTGTTCAGATCTCTTGACTCTGAAACCAAAAGCCCTTTCTTCTAGGCTAACAAGCCATATATCTTATAACCTCAGCTTCCTAATTATGTTCTTGAAGGAGAATTTCCTAAGTTCACTGGAACAATATTAGCACTACCTAAGTTTATTTTATTGAGAAGTGTCCTGCATTCTTCCAAGGACTTTATAGAAAGAGCCTAAAGTATAAGAACTGGAACTAAAAGTGTGAGAAATATCTGAATGTTGGTTAGAACACTAATTTTTATTAGTATCTGTTTTGCCTTGTTCCAAGAAAAAATCCAGGTAATGAAATAAATGTATTTGTATCAATTACATTCTTTTTCTCATTTAGGACCAAATGGCTCGGAACCCAGCTGCTATTGACATGTTTATCATAGGTAGGAGAAGAAAAATGTCATTTTTTCCCTTTCTTCCTCCCAGTTTAAAAAAAAAATGAGTTGGTAAAACCTTTACAGTTATGAGCAGCTGGCAGTTTTATACTTGGATGTTTTAGGGCTTTTTGGTTTATAAAGTACTACATGTCAGCTATCATTGGAAAAAAAAATTGTGCCCTATGTGATCTTGTGCTCTTGATGCTCTTATAGATCAGTGAGATACATGGCATTGCTGTATGTGTAGTTTCCTTAACACATACATACATCTTCCATTGATCATATTAATATATAATTGGAGATAGAGTTATATAAAGTGACTTCATACTTTTTCTCTTTTGGTGCTAGTGTTGTAGTAAGATAATGATAAATCACAGTAGAGACCTCAAGAAGCAGCAGTCTTCAAGACCAGTATGAATTATGTGCTTCAGAAACTCCTTGGCACAACTAGTTTTTCTTGGCCATAAAAGAGTGTTTCTTACAGTTTCTCTTTGGTACTGGAGATTGAACCCAGTGGCACTTTACCACTGAACTACATCCCTTTTTCATTTTGAGATAAGGTCTTGCTAAGTTATACAGTATAATCTTGAACTTGCCATCCTCCTGCCTGAGCCCAGTAGCTGGGATTATAGGTGTGTGCCATCATGCATAGTTTTTAAGAACCTTTCAGTTGGTATGCAAATGCAGCTTACCCTTTTATTCTTCATCCAGTCTTATCAGGTTTACCTTCTATCTATCTAACAGAAGCTTCCTGACCGTCCTGGTTTTTAAAGGCATTGCTGGCACATTAAACATCCCACCATATTAATAGTAAAGAGGGGTTCTGGGAGGGTAACTCAGTGGTAGAGAATGTGGTTAACATATGCAAGGCCCTGGGTTCAATCACCAGCAAAAAAAAAAAAAAAGGCCTTGCTGGTTAAGTTGTCTGTATTTAGTATTTAATTATATCTTCTAATTGAACTCTTAAGCAGAAAATTAGTGTCCTCTTGTTCCATTCTGTGACATAGCCCAGGTTTCTTTATAATATCAAGAAGATCTCACCAGGCGTGGTGGCACATTACCTGTAATCCCAGCGGCTCTGGAGGCTGAGCAGGAGGATCGCTAGTTCAAAGCCAGATTCAGCAAAAGCAAAGTGCTAAGCAACTCAATGAGACTCTGTCTCTAAATAAAATACAAAATAGGCTGGGGATGTGGCTCAGTGGTCGTGTGCCCCTGAGTTTAATCTCTAGTACTGCCGTCCTCCCCCCCCCAAAAAAAGAAAACCTTACCTAGTAAGTTGTAAAAAGCTTTTAAATTTAGGCCCTAGCTTTCAAGTCACTCTGACTCATGTGGTCTCTGGTTTTAAGTTAAGCACTTTCTGGAGATTGTGCACATGCTGGTTGCCCCCCGCCCCCCGCCCCCCACCCCTGGCATCTTTGCATGACACACCGTCAGAGATGACCATCACAGCTTTAGCTCAGTAGTGCTACTCAGTTCATGAACTAGAGGCTGCTGGAACAATAAGGTAAGCTGCTGGTGGCTCTGAGTTTCTTACTTAGTTTGGTGTTCATCTGATATAGTACAGAAGAAACAATTGCAACAGAGTACTAACAGTAGTCTGATAATGCTATCATAGAAGCTGGGATTTCTCCTAGAATGGGAGAGCAAGGAAAGAGATGTGAGATCACTGAGGAGAGAGGAAGTGGGAAGTCAGTGCTGGGGGAAGAGCAGCTTCCTTTTATTATCTTGGCAAAACCCACTACTACCAAAGAAACTCACACATGGGCTTAGTTTAGAAGGTAAATTACTTGAGAACATGTAAATTGCATCTGAATTCAATTAGGTTTCAGTTTCATAGGATGATAGCTCTAGGCATTCAGTGCTCTATTAATAGATACTTAAGATGAGCTTAATAGTGAATGCTGCCTACTCTGTTCTTACCTTAAAGAACATATATTAGTTTGTTTTGTAATAAGTTAAAGTACACTTAAGTATATCATGCCAATTTCCTTTTTATGCAAACCATAAAAAACTCATTTCTTATGTGACATTTCATGAGGAACACAAAATTATTTTTAAAACTCTTCGGTGAAATTACTAGTTCTAAAAACGTAAACTTGAGTAAAAATACATTAAAATATGTAAAGTAAGAAATCTAGTAGGAGATGAAAAGAGGTACATGCAAGGAATAAAAAATAAAATGTAAAATTATACCTTCTATGATGTTTTTCCTCTTTTGTTGTACCTGGGGATCAAACCCAGAGTCTTTTGTGAATTTTAACGATATTATTCATATACCTCCCTAATATCTTATTCAAAATGGATGGCTGGGGCTGGGGATGTAGCTCAGTGGTAGCGTGCTCGCCTAGCATGTGTGAGGCACTGGGTTCAATTCTCAGCACCACATTAAAAAAAATAAAAGAAAGATATTGTGTCCACCTAAAACTAAAAAATAAATATAAAAAAATGTATGGCTGATCAGCGATCTTTGGACAAAATAGCATTTAATAAATAATGGGTCAAGGCAGATGGGCCATTAGGAGACATTGAGAAAAAAGCCAACTATTATAGTTTTCCTTCTTTTAGTGCCTTTAAAATTTGAAAGCTTTGTATTCTCAGATTTAAGCTAAATTGTATCTTCTATCATACCCTAAATAAGATAATAAGAACTATACATTTAGCATTTAACATTCAGTTTGGTGGATGCAGAACTGAGTTAATCGAAACCAGATTACAAAGAAATTGATTGAACACATTAAGGGATTAATATGTGTTAGGTATTGAGCTGTATTAACAGTAAATCACAGGGTCTGATGGAGCTATGTTGTATTACCTAGTTATATAAATATAACTCATCTAAATACTTGTCATTGATCCTGTTACTACATTCTGGGTCTGGACTCAGCTGTTCCCATAATTCTTTTCTGCTTCAAGCTGGTCACTGAGAATATAAAGGTCACTGAGCGACTGAATATGTAGTAGTATGCAACTAGACCACTTTGGGATTGGCCTGATGCCCAGAACTCTACAATGCCATGTCCTTGGTAGATGACCAGACTAAGCCTGGCTTGTGCCAGAATTTTGAATGTGAGTCAGGATGTAACTGAACCAGTATGTATACTGTTCATCTGCGAATAGGTACTGGTATTTTTCTTATAGATTCTTCCTAGACATTGCTGTATCTCCTTTGTTTTATGTGTTTTAGAAATTATATGTAGGTTTTTCATTATTGTACCAGAAAGTGTTATCAAGTACACTTAAAAAATAGTTTGAAGATAGCTGTGGGATTCCCAAACAAAAATTGGGAGGAAGGAGAGGGAAAGAATTCTAAGGAAATAATGTAGATAGAATAGAGAATAGATATCTCTAAATAGTTCCAGTTTTAGTATCACACCTTAAGCATAGAGAAATTATTTGTTTCTTGTGTAGATTTTGCAAAAATGATTTGTCCTTTTTTTTTTTTTTTTTTTCTTATTTTTCTCCCTTTCTGGCTTATAGGTGCTACTTTTACTGACTGGTTTACCTCTTATGTCAACAATGTTGTATCAGGTGGCTTCCCCATCATCAGAGACCAAATTTTCAGGTATTTCATTTGGGGCTTTTTGGATGGAAATGATTAAAATTCAGAAAAAGCCATTCATCACAGATCATGAGATGAAGTTTCCCCAAGAAGGTTAATAACAGAACCTCTCATTATCTTGAATCTTACTATTTTATTCTTAACTTCAAAGCCAAAACATTTAAATACTTAATCAGTTAGGATTTTTCTTATCTTGGAACATGCAGACAGAAAACTGACTTTAATTTAGAAGCTGTGAATCAATATTAGGTATATAGTTTCTCTGGGGGAAAAAAAAGACTCTTTGCCAATGAATAGATTTATTATGAACGACAAGACAGCAACTCCTGGCAAATATTTTTTATTATCTCTAACTGGAGCATTTAAGTGTTATAGTTAGTATTAGAGGTGATACTGGTTCATAGTAGCTTTTGTGGCAGAAACAAAATATTAATTACTTATTAGATGCCTTTGGTATAGGGACAGGAACAGTAGTTTAATTATACATTAGAGGCTCACAGTACATACTTATATATATATTTTATACATTCTTTTTCTTGTCAGAGCCATCATTTAGCATATGTAGCTGGATTTCAGATATTTCCAAAATTTTCTTTTTATTTTAGTTTCCAAAATAATTACCAAATGCAATCCATTATTTGAACCACTGGTCATTGTCCTTGATTGCTGTCATTACTAAGCCAGAGTTTAATATGTTTCTAATTTTGTTTTAAATTTAATATGATTTCAATTTAAATTTTCATCCTAAAGTATAAGCAATTGTGCATTGTATCTTTTTAAACCTTTTGTGGAATTGAAATTGTTTTTAACATATTTAATTTTTAAAATTTTCTAGATATGTTCACGATCCGGAGTGCGTGGCAACAACTGGGGATATAACAGTGTCAGTTTCCACATCATTTCTGCCAGAACTCAGCTCTGTCCACCCACCCCACTATTTCTTTACATACCGCATCAGGTGAGAATTTTAAATGGGGCTGCCTTTCAGTTCATGGTGGAATATATCCAATAAGTGGGTTGCTCTTGCCCCATTTGATGTGATATATAAAAGGCTTTGTACATAGGGTCTGGTGTATGCTAGACAAGCTCTCTACTACTGAGCTACATCCCTAGCCCTAAAATGCATTTTGAAAGATAATTTCTTGCTGAAATTTGGAGGAAGGTAGATAAATAGAGTTTTTGTAATGGACTTTGACTTTATTATTAACCTCTAAGTTATTTAAATTATTTCTTGGCCATATACTGGGTATAAAGTATTGTGCCAGGTACTGTGATTATAACTGAGTTATAATCATCAAAGCTCTATATTAGAATTGAAATGAATTCTAGAAGCTGTCAGTTGCCAAACATAAAACCTTGCATTTTAAGTTTCATCTCTCTTGTGTATATTCAATTGAAAAAATCTAATAAATATTTCCTGAGTGCTGTATGTAGGTTTTACATGTTATTGTGGATTTGATTAAAAGCAAATCTTTAAAACTTACTCTTGTTAGAAGTATTCTGTTATGACAGTCTCCAAGGGAGTAAGGATACTTTATTTTAAAATACATTTTTATATATTTTTATACATTAAATATTTTATATGTATAAAACATGTATGTTTCCATAGAAAAATATTTATGGATATTTATATTCTAATATAAGATGCGTATTTTATAAAGGAAATATTAATTTAAATATTTACAATATATAAAATATATTACATATGTTAAATATATATTTCATTTTAATATATCTATAGAAAATATTAAGCTGTTTATTTCATAAATAAAATATAAAATTTTTAAATGTATTTTTTTAAATATTATTTTTTAGTTGTAGTTAGACACAGTACCTTTATTTTAATGTGGTTCTGAGGATTGAACCTAGGGCCTCACACATGCTAGGCGAGTGCTCTACTGCTAAGCCACAACCCTAGCCCCTAAAATATATTTTTTATATATTTTAGTATATAAAATGCATGTAAACTGGGCACTGTGGTGCATGCCTGTAATCCCAGCGATTCTGGAGGCTGATGCAGGAGGATCACAAGTTAGAGGTTAGCCTCAACAACTTAGTGAGCCCCTAAGCAACTTAGTGAGACCCTTTCTCAAAATAAAAAAAAAATAAATAAAAAATGACTGGGGATGTGGCTCAATGGTTAAGCACCCCTGAGTTCAATTCAATCCCCAGGCTGCCTCCCCACCCTGTCCCTGCCAAAAAAAAGGGCTTCTATACATACTTCAGGTATTTTAATAATATATACCCAAGAGAAAGCATCCTGGGATTTTGGTATTACATGTAGCCTTTAAAATGTCCAAATATAGGTATAGGTGGTTTTTGTTTTATTTAATTGAGATCCTTGTAGGATTAAGAAACACTTAAAATATGTACTTATAGGGCACTCAAAGTGAAAATAAAAGATAGCAGATTCCTAGAGAAAGAGGGAGATGATAATGGAGAAACAGAAGTGAAGTTTAATTCTGGTAACTGTTGACATTTTGCTTTGAGGTTTTTAGAAGCTGATGGAAATGAAACAAAACTGGGAAAGAAATACCATCACTTCTTTGGATATTTTTTAATGGCAATATACTCTAGAAAGCATTTGCTGAATAGATCTTTATTTGAACAGCAAGAGAGACTTCTTACCATTGTATTTCTTTATATTTATGTTGCCCTTTGTAAGGTTGATCCTCACTGAAAGTTAAGTGCATAAATTGAGTGAAAGCATTTCTTGTGGGGAAACTAAACTATTTAAGCCAATATCTCTGAGAACTTAGAGAAACTTAGAAAAACTTAGAACTTAGATAATATTTGACTTTTGTTTGGGTTTCCTAGTTTCCTTTGGAAATTTTCTTTCATGTATTAACTCTTAATACTGTAGCTCTTAAACAAAAGAAAACACACAAATTTCAGATTTGTATCTTTTATCATTTTTCTCCAGGATTGAAATGTCAAAGGATGCACTTCCTGAGAAAGCATGCCAGTTGGACAGTCGCTATTGGAGAATAACAAATGCCAAGGGTGATGTAGAAGAAGTTCAAGGACCTGGAGTAGTTGGTATGTAACTGAAGTTTTAGGTTTACACATCAGTTTATTCAAAGGAATTTTAGACTTTGCCTCCATAAATGTGTTGTATAGATGTTGTTATCAGTTAACTTTTCTAAGGCTAGGGGTGTAGCTCAGTGGTGTAGTGCTTGCCTAGCAGGTGTGAAGTCCTGGGTTCAGTCCCTAGCAAAACACACACACACACACACACACACACACACACACACACACACACACACACACACACACAAAGTTAACTTTTCTAAAATTATACCAAACTCCATTGTTCAGGCATTGATTTCTCTTCCTGAGGCTCATTTGGGGTTAATATTCTTGCTTTCATTGTTCTTTTTTAAAAACTGATTATTCATTATTATATTTTGTGAGTTAAGATGGCATAAACAGAGAAAATAGATTTCATGTTGGTAATCTTTTTGAAGTTTGGAGGGAGATGTTGAAATTAATAGCACAGATGTTTTAATTATTTGAATTTTTTCACTTTAGTTCTGCTTACCATTGACATTTAACTTTTTAAAAAATTATGATGGGGGCTAAAGATGTAGCTCAGTGGTAGAGTGCCTGCCTAGTATGTCCAAGGCTCTGGGTTTAATTCCTAGCACCACTAAATAAATAAATTTTAAAAAAAATTAAAAATTAAGATTATCCTAAGTTTCTGAACCATCAGAATATTTAGGATTCAATATGTGCTTTAGGAAAATAGTGTCTAAGCTGTATACTCTTATTATATTAGTCCTGCAGGTACATAGCATTCAGTTTAACGTTTTCTAATTTATTGCTGTGAATAAATATTCTCCATTTGTTTGTTTATCTTTTGTAATAATGAGGATTGAATCCAGGGGCACTATACCATTGAGTTACACCTCCTGCCCTCTTCCTTCCTTCCTTCCTCCCTCCCTCCCTCCCTCCCTTCCTCCCTGCCTCCCTTCCTCCCTTCCTCCCTTCCTTATTTTGTGAGATAGTCTTGATAAGTTGGCAAGGCTGGTTTCAAACTTATGACCTTCTGCTCCAGCCTCCCGAATTGCTGCCACTGTACTCACCTCTTCCTGTTTATACAGTGAATTTTTCTTTGACTGAATCTAGTGCTAAGGAAGTTTATTAAGGCCATAATTCTTTTTTTTTTTTTAATTTGGTCTATTGGTGTAAGGACTCCCACTTTGACATTTTGTCTGTTCTAAATACTTAGGATGAAAGTTCTCAACCTTATGTTTTATTCTCTTGCTGCTGTTAAACAGATTTCCCTTATCCCTGTTTGAGCTACTATCTGGGACACTTTTTCATTACTCATGTCTGTTTTGGTACTAGGAATTGAACCCAGGGATGCTTTAGCACTGAGCTACATCTCCTGTTATTTTTGTTCATAACTTTGAGACAGGGTCTCACTAAGTTACAGAGGCTGGCCTAGAACTTAGATTCCCCTATCTCAGCCTCCTGAGTTGCTAGGGTGGTAGGTGTGGACCTGTAATCATCACATCTGGCTTATTACTCATGTCTTAAATATTTCGTTTTTGATGCCTTAAAACACTTTGAATTTATGTGCCTTTTTTCATTTTGTTGTGATTTAGGCTATATTCCCCATCTGCTACATTGTAGAGAATTTGGGGAATATAGGAAAAATGTCAAGAGGAATAAAATATTTGCTTACAATTCCCTCATTGTTAACATTTTGTTGTGTGTCTTTTTAAGTTATTCCCAACCCCTAAATTGTGCACTTACTTTCACATAATTTACATAGTGTCTTAGAGAACATACCTTATTTACTGTAATGGGGAGCTAAGTTTTCTACTTCGGTGTATTTTTACTGTTTTCTCTGCAGGTGAATTCCCTATCATCAGCCCAGGTCGGGTATATGAGTACACCAGCTGTACCACATTCTCTACGACATCAGGATATATGGAAGGATATTATACCTTCCATTTTCTTTACTTTAAAGACAAGATCTTTAATGTTGCCATTCCCCGATTCCATATGGCATGTCCGACATTCAGGGTGTCAATAGCCCGACTGGTAAGTTAAATGTTCCCCTCTAGTGTTGATGTATATGACTTTGTAAAATTAACTCTACAGAGGATCTTTGGTTAGGCAGACAAGCAATTTGTAAGTAAGTTTCTACAGAACCCTGAACATTCTGAGGAAATATGGAAGTATCTTGGGCAGGTGAATATGTTAGGGGAGATGAACGGCAGATAAACTAAACTCACTACTCTTCATCCAGAGAAACTACTGTTAACCTGTTCTAAAGAGTCATCTTTTCCACTATTTCCAGAAACAATTCTGTGGTCTGGATATGTTAGAATATGAGAAGTACCATGCTAGACCAGTTAGAATTGACTTTATTTTATTAAGACTGGGAAGTTAATTTTTTTTGCTAAAATTCCCTGTGTAGTAAAATAAACAAATATTCTGTAGCAATTATGATAAAGAGGGTAAATGGGTAGATTTGTATTTTTAACAGTTTCTTTCTGGGGAACCATTTCTCAAGTCAACCACGTATATTTTTAAAACCTCATGTTTAGGGTTACCTTATAACAGGCATAAAGTAACCAATTTTATGGACTATAAAATGATAAAAGGAAAATTATGAAGCTCATTATACAGTAGGAATAAACTATGAATTGTATATGCAGAATGCAACTGAGTTGTAGGACTGAATGTTCAGATAATGCCCCCATCTCCTGGACTGGTCCTGATGGGTGGGTCTGAAATAAGTCTGGAAAGATGGATGTGATATTAACCTGACCCTGAGATGACAGTCTCAACTCCTATTCCGAAAGAAAAGGATGATGATGAGCCCTTAGGCCATGATACTTGTTTTATGGTGAAAAGAAACTATAGTCTGGATTTGGAAGTGAAATTTTAATTTTCTTCCAGATGGAGGAATGCTAGAAATTGTATTTCCAGTACTAGAAATTTGCCACTTCCTGTGACAGACTTCCATTTTTTCACTAGCCCAGTATCTGTCTGAGATTGGTCTATCTTATTCTTAAATGGTTGATATTCATCTGTGAAGCTATATGGACTGGAGTTTTCTTTGTGGGAAAAATTTAAAATATGAGTTTAATTTCTTTAATATTCATATTTTCTATTTCTTCTTGTTTCAGTTTTGGTAATTTGTGCCTTTCAAGGAATTTGTCCATTTCATCTAAATGTTGAATTTATTGGCGTAAAGTTATTCACAATATTCCCTTGATATCCTTTTAATGGCTACAAGAATTGTAGTCACATATGTCCTCTTTTGTTTTTAATATTGGTATTTTATATCTACTCTTTGGTTCATCACATGATTATCATTTTTGTTGATTAAAGGAACAACTTTTGATTTCACTGATTTTTCTCTATTCATTTTTCTATTTCATTGATTTCTATAGTTACCTTTCTTTTTCTACTTTGGGTTTAATTTGTTCTTCTAGCTTTTTAAAGTAGAAGTTTATTGATTTTAAATTCTAAGCACTGTTTTAGCTATATTTCATAAATTTTGGTGTGTTTTTGTTAACATTAGTTTAAAATAGTCCCAAATTTCCCTTGTAACTTAATTTTGACCTGTGACTTTTTTACCAGTGTGTTGATTTCTAAAATTTGGGAACTTTTCAGTTGTCTTTTGGTTATTGTTTCCTAATTTCATTGTGGTTAGAAAACTTCCTCTGTATTTTCAATACTTGTAAATGTTTTATGGCCCAATCTTATGTGAAGAATTTACATATGTTGGTAAATGATCCTTGTGTATTTGGAAAGAATGTATATTCTGCCATTGAGGGGAATATTAATATATATAGGTCAAACTGGTTAACAGTGTTTTTCAAATATCTGTATATTTATTGCTTTGGGGGGAGGGGGGCCTTTGTTTTGTCAACTACTGAAGAGATGATTGTTGAAATTTCCAACTAAGATTACAGTTTTTGTCTATTTCTCTTTTCCGTTCTGTCAGACTTGCCTCATGTATTTGGAAGCTTTATAATTGTGTACAAATGTGCTTAGGATTGTTGTGTCTTTTAAATGAAGTGATTCTTTTATTATTATGAAATCTCCTTCTTCATCTCCATAACATACTTTGTCCTGAAGTTTAAAGAGCACTAAAGCTTGTTTGGCAGCTAAGCTACTGTTGGGTCATCTTGATCCTTTTGAGGATTGTTTTCTTCAGTATTCATTGGGGCGAGTGTAAAGTGCTCTCTACTTAAGGACAGTCATTCTCCAACATTTCAGTTTCATGACCAGTCATTCTCCAACATTTCAGTTTCATGACCAGTCATTCTCCAACATTTCAGTTTCATGACCCTCTCAGACGCTTAAATTCAGTAAGGGCTCCAAAGAACTCTTGCTTACATGGATAACATTGATAATTACCATATTAGAAGCTAAAACTGAGAAGTTTGACAACATTTACTTAGCAGTTCCTTTTAAAATTACAATAAATAAACCCATTACATGCTCAACCCTCTCAACTATGTATTTATTTACTTAGAGTTTCAGTTTCTTCTTAAGCACAAATAAATCTTGACCTGCCTTATGGAAAACGTTTCTTCTCAAGGATGAGAAATCAGTAAAGATAAATGAGAATTCTGGACATATTTCTAACTGACATAAAAAAGGCAATGGGGGGTTGTATTGGTCAACCTTTTGTTTCTATATTAGTTTTCTTGCTATATAAGTTCAATTATTTTGCTCCTTTCTTTTGTCCTCTACCAGTCTGATTAATTAGAAGGCTTAACATTTCCTTTTTCTTTATACTCTGCCATTTTAAAAAATGCTGTTGGTCAGTCTTTGTCTTTCCTTGCAGGCAGGTTGTTCATTTATTGTGCTTGTCGGAGGGTGTTGTAGAAGCTCCTGCTTCTCACTTATTTCTTTCGCTGTGTTCCTCTTTCTATCTGCTGTTGATGCACGAGCACTTTCATCTGAGCATCTCCCTCTTTAGCCACATGGATCTCTTAAGTTTTTCTGTTTTCTTCATTATCGTAATTAATAATCATACTACCTGGAGCTCATGTTTTAGTATTTTCAAAGTCTTTCCCTTCTTGCCTTTGGGACCTACTGAACTTTAAAGTTGTCATTCCTTAGATTAAAAAAACAAAAAAAACGGAAACAAATAATGGGATATCTTATACGACACATCTGTGTATCTTTTCGGATTGTTATTGTTAGTATGAAAATAAAATTCTAAGTGACCCAAATCCTTTCTCCTACATTAATTCATTTTCTCATTCAACAAATATTTGAGTACTATAGTCAACAATACAATCAAAATTCTTGCCTTGAAATTTACATTCCAATTAGAAGAAAAGCTGTAACAAACACTGTGTGCTTGTGTCAAGTAGTAACGAGTAATGAGTGCCAGTGCCGTGGAGAACAGTCAGGGGATAAGGAGTGTCCTGTTGGGCTCTGATGTAAAGATGTGTCAGGAAAGGCCTTGGTGACACTTAAGCTGAGACATGAAAGGAGCAGAGGGTGCCGGGTGGATATGTGCAAGAAGACTATTCAGCCAAGGGGCAGCAGGTGCGGAGGTTCTGACGCAGTTGTGTGGCGGGTATGTGAACCAAAGAGGCCAGTATGGCTTGAGCTGGGTGAACAAGGAGGGGAGCAGACCGGTAAGGTGAGGTCAGAGGGCGGGGGTGCTGGATCATAGAGTGCCATAAGAGCCCTGACGGAAGGACTTTCGCTGACATCATGCCTGAAGTTTCCAGTTTTTCTCAGATTACCAACTGGAATTCTGTCTGATATAACAACATTTAAGAGTTGTTATATCAGACAGAGAAAATTTGCAGTCAGGAATAGGTCAAGGCTTGCTTAGAGGCATTGCTTGAGCAAAACTGAAATTTCCAAGAGATGTTTAGATAGTGCACGTTCATCATCACTCCTGTCCTGTTCTAGAGCCTCCAACAAGTGACTGTTAGAGCAGAGGCTGCCCTTTCCCCACAGTGTGGATCCATCTTAGTGGTACACTTCTAGTGAATTGGCAAGTGACACTGACTTCTGAAGCTAACTTTGAAAAGGGCAATACGCCTTCATCCTAGTTCTCGCTCTCCTGGAACACATGCCTTTGCTGCCCTGAGCCACCACACAAGAAGTCTAGTTACCATGAAGCCGCTGTGCTGGAGAGACCATATAGAGAGACACCACATAGAAGGCGGTACTAGGAGCCCCAGCTGTTTCAGTCTGGAGACTTGGATTACCCCAACCCAGTACCAGACATGTGAGTGAAGAAACCCTTGAGGTGACACCAGTTCCAACTGCCATCTGATTGTGACATCACAAGTGCTCAAGCGAGAACAACCCCATTGAGTACTTCCCAGATACCCAATCTGCAGAAACCAGGAGAGAGAATATATGACTGTTGTTGTTTTAAGTCACTAAAAAAATAAAGAACTTTTTTAAAGTTAGAGGCTACCGATGTTTGAATTAAAATGATGTGTCTTTTTGGTAGGAGCTCAATAAAAATCTTTTGAGACCTCTTTCTGATAGTGCATTAAAGTTACCAATAGAGGTCATACCTGATATTTTCACATCCTCTTTTCTGTAAATATATAGAGAAACCAAGAATTGTTATGTAGTACATTAGTAGGAGAAGTTCAGTAAAACTTTATCTTGGACTGTTAGTAGTCTACTTGCTATATTGTATGAATTACAACTACTGTGTGGGAGTAAGTATTGTCTTAGTGAAATATGTCTACCATCATAACAGTATATATTTTAGAGTCTGCATCAGCATGTGCATTATGAAAACTACACTCTTACAGTCTGTCAAAACTCATTTGGGCATGTATGGATTCTAGATAAATGAGAATTTGCATTAAATTACTATAAAAAACTAATGGACAATAATCTTATCAAAAGATTGTTTTCTCTTTCAAGGAAATGGGTCCTGATGAATATGAAGAGATGGAAGAAGAAGAAGAGGAGGAAGAAGAAGAAGATGATGATGAGTCAGCCGACATGGACGAATCAGATGAAGACGAAGAGGAGGAGAGGAGGAGGAGAGTCTTTGACGTTCCCATTCGCAGGCGCCGCTGCTCCCGCCTTTTTTAGCCCGCCTTCTGCTGGCGGAAGCACTGGATGACTCTAGTCTGTTAAATAGAATTCTCAATAATGTAAAATAACTAAATTGTGCTTGGCATATAGCAGGAAACTAGCATGAAATATTGTTCCAGGCCCTGGGTCCTGGGCGACACTACATTAGGAATTGGATTGTTTTGGTTTGCTTTGTGGTTTTGAGGTAGAAGAGGAATTGGGAATTTTCTTTTCCAGGAGTCAGTAAAGGAACAGGCAGTTCCCATTTCTAGCTAAGGAACAGATAGTTCTCTGTTTTAAAATATTTTCTACTTACAAAAAATATAGAAATGGAGAGGGAATTGTTTTGAAATAAGGATTTAAAATGTAGCAGAAATACCTACTCAAGGATAGAGAGAAACTATGTGACTGAATGATTCTGTGAAAAGACTTCTTACAGTTGTGAAATATTTAGAAATGAAAAAAAATTTATAATTAGACTAATTCATTTAGTGATTCCTAATATTTTGTACTCACGGGGAACTAATTGACTAAATAACTTGAATGCTAATGGTTTGTCCTTTCTTAGACAATCTGTCCTTGAATTTAAAGTCTTTGTCACTAAGACCTTGAATTTAAAGCTTTCATAATTACAACCTTGAATTTAAAGTCCTCAACATGATGACTTTGAATTTAAGTTAAAGTCCTCACACTCTGATGTTTATCTTATTATTTACAAAGGTATCACTTGGAAATGTAGTGTGTGAAAGTATGTAGTGTGTTATTACCACAAGTTTCTTCACAATGTCTCATGTTGTCTAAATTTGTAAATACTGCTTCTGTTTAGTTTCTCATTTATAAACTTGACCGTCTAACTTTGTGATAAGTGACATGAATTTTATGTTAGGATTAAGGATGTTTTCCTGAAACATGGATTTTTTTTTTGTAATTATATAATTGAGAGTTTGGAATGAAATCCTTAAGTGTCAAAAACTCATCTTTTAAAAACAAAGTTTGGTTGCAATCCTGTATTTTGTGTAATTGCCTATTTCCCATAAGTTAAAGTTAATAAGCCTTTACTCTTAAGATGGAAGGTGGCATTGACACTCATTGGCCTGCAGCCAGAGTATAGCAGAGTCATCTCCTAGCTTTGTGTCCTCTTGTGCTCCACCTTCCGTTTTCTTCAGGAAGGGTTCTTTTATAAAGAAAATAGTAGAAAGAGAGAGTAGTGTTCAGGCTAAGCTGCTGTAATCAGGGACCATGAAGAAAAACTTCCCCTCTCTGTTGACTCATGACAAAACATAAAATACAGCCAGTCATTTGTCCTGCTTATTTTTCACATACATATCATACACTGCACAATGATGTTTCAGTCAACAATGGACCACATATACAATGGTCTGCAGTCTCATACATCTTGTGTTTACCACATCTCTTGAATACAGCGTTCTCTCTCGTGCTTGATTTAATCTCATGTTGTTTGTTCACCACGGCCTCTAAGCAAACAGAATCTACTAATAGTGCCAATAAGAGGCTATCTATGTCAAGTGATTGACCTGCAAATGAAGTTATTGAGGACTATGGAGGCGGGAAATCAGTAATGGTTATTGCTCACCAGTCAGCCATCCCACCATAGCTACCATCTTGAAGAACAAGAACAAAGTGATGGAAGCTGTTCAAGGATCTGCTTCACTGAAGCCAACAAGACTAGCAAAAATTCAAGACAGGTTTCTATTTGGTATAGAGAAACTTCTAATGACCTGGATTGAAGGCCAGGGAGAAAAGTTCATCATGATTGCCAGGGTCCTTCCCCAGCAGGGTTCAGGGAGTCCTGAAGGATGAGTGGTGTCAGCGCAAAGGATGAGACGAGGAGTCGTTCCTTTGGAGCAATCTCCAGAGAGAGCTCTCATGCAGCTTTCTGCTGGTCATCTTTTATTACAATTTTTCTCATCATTATGGATTCAGAATACATCATTGGTTTTACAATTTCCAGATTTTCCCAAGATGTGACATTTCCATAACAATCATCTTGGGTATAGAAAAATGTGTCATCAGTTTACATTTTCCCAGGATGTGACATTTCCTTATCAATTTTATGGGTACAAAATCTTAATAAAATGTGTCACTAATTTGCATTTTTCAATTTCCCCAAGATGTACTATTTTCTTATTAACAGATGCCAAACTACGTAATTTAAGTCTCCCAACCTATCGTTAACCTTTAAAGTACACCTGTACTAAGATCCCATCTAAAGAAATCCCCTTAAATCATACTTAAAATATCCTAAAGTCTATAAACTATTCTTACAGCATCTTAAGGACCCATACAGCTAAAAACTTAAGAATTCTAAACTTAAGAATCTAATATTTCTAACATTCTAAAAATGTGTCTTTAAAGCTACTTTAATTAATTCCTACACTTATTCTCATAAAATTGGTTGAGCTGCTTTTGTTAAAGCACAACACAAAGACTACCAACTCCAATTTATTTTTTTTTCATTTATATTCTTATTTTTATTTAATTTTTTTATTTATCTTTTTATTGGTTGTTCAAAACCTTACAAAGCTCTTGACATATATTTCAAACATTAGTTTCAAGTGAGTTATGAACTCCCATTTTTACCCCAAATACAGATTGCAGAATCATATCGGTTACACATTCACATTTTTACATAATGCCATACTAGTAACTGTTGTATTCTGCTACCTTTCCTATCCTCTACCATCCCCCTTCCCCCCCATCTTCTCTTTCTATCCCATCTACTGTAATTCATTTTTCTCCTTGTTTTTTCTTCCAATTCCCCTCACAACCTCTTTTATGTAGTTTTTTATAACAATGAAGGTCTCTTTCCATTTCCATGCAATTCCCCTTTTCTCTCTTTCCCTCCCATCTCGTGTCTCTGTTTAATGTCAATCTTTTCTTTCTGCTCTTCCTCCCTGCTCTATTCTTAGTTGCTCTCATTATATCAAAGAAGACATTTGGTATTTGTTTTTTAGGGATTGGCTAGCTTCACTAAGCATAATCTGCTCTAGTGCCATCCATTTCCCTGCAAACTCCATGGTTTTGTCATTTTATAGTGCTGCGTAATACTCCATGGTGTATAAATGTCACATTTGTTTAATCCATTCATCCATTGAAGGGCATCTGGGTTGGTTCCACAGTCTAGCTATTGTGAACTGTGCTGCTGTGAACATTGATGTGGCAGTATCCCTGTAGTACGCTCTTTTAAGGTCTTCAGGGAATAGACCAAGAAGGGCAATAACTGGGTCAAATGGTGGCTCCATTCCTAGCTTTCCCAGGAATCTCCTTACTGCTTTCCAAATTGACCGAACCAATTTGCAGTCCCACCAGCAATGTACAAGAGTACCCTTTTCCCCACATCCTCTCCAGCACTTGTTATTGTTTGACTTCATAATGGCTGCCAATCTTACTGGAGTGAGATGGTATCTTAGGGTAGTTTTGATTTGCATTTCTCTGACTGCTAGAGATGGTGAGCATTTTTTCATGTATTTGTTGATTGATTGTATGTCCTCCTCTGAGAAGTGTCTGTTCAGGTCTTTGGCCCATTTGTTGATTGGGTTATTGTCTTATTGTCTAATTTTTTGAGTTCTTTGTATACTCTGGATATTAAGGCTCTATCTGAAGTGTGACATGCACAAAAATTAGCTCAAAATGGATCAAGGACCTTGATATCAAATCAGAGACTCTGCGTATGATAGAAGAAAAAGTTGGCTATGATCTACATATTGTGGGATCAGGCTCCAAATTCCTTAACAGGACACCCATAGCACAAGAGTTAATAGCAAGAATCAACAAATGGGACTTACTTAAACTAAAAAGTTTTTTCACAGCAAGAGAAACAATAAGAGAAGTAAATCGGGAGCCTACATCATGGGGACAAATTTTTACTCCTCACACCAACTCCAATTTAAATCAAAGCAAGCTTGTGTCCAGGGCCGTCTCTCCCAAAACCCATGGGAATAGAAGACAGCCCCGCAGCTCTCTAGGAATGCAGCTTATAGCACAGAAAGTTGCAAAAACAGGGAGGTGTCTTGAGAACTTAAATAGGATTTTGACAAGCATAACACAAAGGCAGGTAGTAGGTTTAATGGTCCAGCACTTAGGGAGTAAATTTAGATCCCAACATAAGAATTTATGAGGCACCACTAGAGTTTCAGAGAGGGTTGTTATCTGGTCAGGGAAAACCAGGCATGGGTGAGTTCAAGGCATGTGCAGGCATTCCAAGCAAGTTTAGAAAACGCAGTAATTTATAATAAAACCAAAATTAACTTTTCATACCTTTGTGGCGAGATGGTTCCCAATCTTAAGAGGGAATTAGGCTGGGTTGATCACTTTCTCAAAGAGTTTCTTTGTTTCTTGTCAAGGTGCACTATTTCTTATACCTTTGTAATCTCTTTCACTGAAAGGCAAGTTCCGAACATCAGTCCACTAACTGCCAATATTAACTATGCTCATCATAAGTCCCTATGTGAGGTAAAAGAGGATTTATAGAAAAGGGGGGAATGTATCTTTATTTGCCTAAACTTTCCTAAGTGTATAACATGACTTTCCCTTAATCAAATAAAACTACATATGGTGGGTTTGTGCAATAAGCATAATAATTAGGCTTTATATAAGGGGCCAGAGTTACGGGCTTGGGTTCTTAGTTGATATAATTATCAAGGAGGTGCCTAAAGTTCTCATGGCCTTTTGGAGAATGACTGTTGTTTATTGTCAGTTTTGTCCTCAATGTGCTGAGATAGTAGGAAAAAAACCTTCTATTTTGTCCTCGATATGCTGAGAAGTAGTAGAACAGCTTTCAAGGCATGAACTCTCTGTTATGTTCTAGCTATCGGAAATTTAATTTGGCGTGGCATTAAGCATACTCCTGCTTCCTGTCAGGAATATGAGCATGAAAATGAAAAGTCAAATTTACATAAAAAGGGTCTCGTGGTTTCGGTTTCCCACCAGTGAGGCTTTGCCAGCACTTATCATCACTGTGACATTGTCAAGACAGTGGGAGGGGGAGTGCCTTCACCAAATCGATAAGGGAACAAATTCAGGCGAGCATCCATCCCACCAACAAAGGGAAAAGACAACAAACACAAGGTGCAAGAGATTATTCAAGAAAGAGAGATACTGAAAAAAAAATCCTCGAAATAAAAGAAACAGTAAGCCAATTAAAAAACTCAATAGATAGCATCACCAACAGACTAGACCACTTGGAAGACAGAATCTCAGACAATGAAGACAAAATATAGATTCTTGAATAAGTTGACCTTACAGTGAAGATGGTAAGAAACCACAAACAGAACATCCAAGAATTATGAGATACCATCAAAAGACCAAATTTAAGGTTCATTGGCATAGAGGAAGGTTCAGAGATTAAAACCAAAGGAATGCAAATCTCTTCAATAAAATATCAGAAAATTTCCCAAGCATGAAGAATGAATTGCAAAATCAAATACTAGAGGCCTATAGGACACCAACTGTACAAAATTATAATAGATCTACACAAAAGACACAATGGAAATGCCTGGTATATAGAATAAGGATAAAATTTATAGGCTACAAGAGAGAAAAATCAGATTACCTGTAAGGGAAGACCAATTCAGATCTCAGCAGATTTTTTCAAAGCTAGGAGATCCTGGAACAACATATACCAAGCTCTAAAAGGTAATGGATGCCAACCAAGAATCTTATATCCAGCAAAATTAAGCTTCAAATTTGATGATGAAATAAAAACCTTCCATGATAAACAAAAGCTAAAAGAATTTACAGCAAGAAAGCCTGCACTACAGAATATTTTTGGCAAAATATTCCACGAAAAGGAAATTTAAAACAATGAAATCTGCAAAGGGAAGAACTACAATAAAAGGAAATACAAACCAAAGGAGAAACCAAGTCAGGCAAAACACCAAAAATAAACAAAACTGACTGGTAATACAAATTATATCTCAATAATAACTCTAAGTGTTAATGGCTTAAACTCACCAATCAAAGACATAGGCTGGTAGATTGGATTTAAAAAAAGACCCAACCATATGCTGCCTTCAAAAGACTCATAGGAAAAGACACCCACAGACTGAAGGTGAAGGTTAGGAAAAAACATATTACTCACATGGACTGTGGAAACAAGCAGGGGTTTCCATCCTCATATTAAATAAAGTAGACTTCAAGCCAAAGTTAATCAAAAGGGATAAAGATGGACATTTCATACTGCTTAATGGAAACATACATCAACAAGACATCACAGTTATAAATATGTATGCCTAAAACACTGGAGCATCTGCGTTCATCAATCAAACTCTTCTGAAGTTCAAGAGTCAAATAGATCACAACATAATAATTCTGGGTGACTTTAACACCTCTTTCTACCAAACAAAAGCTCAAGAAAGAAACTTTAGAACTCAATAACACAATAACTTGGACTTAACTGACATTAATATAGAGTATGTTATCCATCAATGAGCAAATGCATTTTCTTAGCAACACATGGATCCTTCTCTAAAATAGACCATATGTTATGCTACCAAGCAAATCTTAGTAAATACAGAAAAGTAGAGATACTACCCTGCATTCTATCAGACCACAATGGGATGAAATTAGAAATAATGAAATTGAAACAAAAGAAACAATTGAAAAAATTGACAAAAAAGTTGATTCTTTGAAAAGAAAATAAATAAAATTGATAAACCATTAGCCATGCTAATGAAGAAGAGAGAAAACTCAAATTACTAATATCTATGATATATTACAACGGACACTACAGAAATACAGAAGAAAATTAGAAATTATTTGGAAAATTTGTATTCCAATAAAATAGAAAATATCAAAGACATCGACAAATTTCTAGAGGCATATAGTACGCCTAAACTAAATCAGGATGATATACACAATTTAAACAGATCAACTTCAAGCAAGGAAACAGAGGACACCATTAAAAGTCTATCAACCCAGAAAACCCTAGGACAGGATGGATACAAAACTGATTTCTACAAGACCTTTAAAGCAGAACTGACACCAAATACTTCTCAAACTATTTCATGAAATAGAAAAAGAGGGAATGCCGGGTTTCTGTTCTTGTGACTAAAAGGCTCAGGGGTCACTCCAGTTGAACTGGGCTGACTGGGCTGCACGAAATAACCACACAAGAGACACAAATACCTTTTTCTTTGGGGTCACTGTAATGGTTCCTCTTACCTTAAGGGTCCATAGGAAGAGAGAGAGAGAGAGCATGAGATGACCCCTTTTATTGAGGAGAAGCTATTCAAATGAGGCAAGAGGTCAGGTTTCAGGGGGCTGAGTCTATCTTCATGATGTCCACTGTCAGCAGGTTGACTGACATCTGAGTAGGCCACACCCAAGGGCACAGTAAGAGAAGGGGACACACACACACACACACACACACACACACACACACACACACGGCACTTCCATGGAAGATTCTATTCTAAACAGAGCAAGGGGTTATATTACAAAGAACAGGTGAGCATAGCTTCACCCATGGGGCTGTAGCAAGACACATCCATGCACGAGACACTGACCCTCGAACCCAAGAAGGGTGGGGAAAGCTCTGCCACATTTCTGTGACTGAGCGCCTCAGCACCCAGCCGGGGAGTGTGACTCAGTCATGTGCAAGGTTGGTCTCCCACAAGGAAACTGCAAATACATTCTATGAGGCCAATATCACCCTGATTCCAAAACCAGATAAAGACACATCAAAGAAAGAAAACTTCAGACCAATATCTCTAATGAATATAGATGCAAAAGTTCTCAATAAAATTTTAGCAAATCAAATTCAAAAACATATCAAAAAGATAGTGTATCCCAATCAAGTAGGGATCATCCCAGGAATGCAGGGTTGGTCCAACATGAAGTTCCTCACATCAATAGACTCAAAGATAAAAATCATATGATCATCTCAATAGATACCGAGAAAACATTTGATAAAATACAGCACTCCTTCATGTTCAAAATGCTTGAAAAACTAGGGATAACAGGAACATGCCTCAACATTGTAAAGGCTAACTATGCTAACTAGGCCAACATCATTCTAAATAGAGGAAAACTGAAGGCATTCCCTCTAAAAACAAGAACAAGTAGGGATGCCCTCTGTCACCACTTCTATTTAACGTAGTTCTTGAAATTCTAGCCAGAGCAATCACACAGATGAAAGAAATTAAAAGGATACAAATAGGAAAAAAAAAACTTAACACTCTTTGAAGACAATATGATTCCATACCCAGAAGACCCAAAACATTTCACCAGAAATCTCCTAGAACTAATTTAAATGAATTCAGCAAAGTATCTGGATATAAAATCAACACCCATACAGAAATAAGCTATTTCTGTACATCAGTGACAAATCCGCTGAAAGTGAAACTAGGAAAACCACCCCATTTACAATAGCCTCAAGAAAAATAAAATATTGAGAATAAATTTAACAAAAGAGGTGAAAGACCTCTACAATGAAAACTACAACACGCTAAAGAAAGAAATTAAAGAAGACCTTAGAAGACAGAAAGACCTATCTTATTCTTGGATGGGCAGAATTAATATTGTCAAAATGACCATACTACCTAAAGCACTATACAGATTAAATGCAATTCAAATAAAAAACCCAGTGGTATTCCTCATAGAAATAGATTAAGCAATCATGAAATTCATCTCGAAAAATAAGAGACCCAGAAAAGCCAAAGCAATCCTTAGCAAGAAGAATGAAGCTGGTGGCATTACTATTCCAGACCTAAAACTATACTACAGAGCAATAGTAATTAAAACAGCATGCTGTTGGCACCAAAATAGACTGTAGACCAATGGTACAGAACAGAGGACACAGAATCTAACCCACATAACTTCAGTTATCTCATATTAGACAAAGGCGCCAAAAACATACATTGGAGAAAAAAGATAGGCTCTTCAACAAATGGTGTTGGGAAAACTGGAAATCCACATGTAACAAAATAAAATTAAACCTCTATCTCTCACCATGCACAGAACTCAACTCAAAGTGGATCAAGGGCCTAGGAATTAAACTCCTATGGCGAATTAAAAACAGAATCAATAAATGAGGTGGATTCAAAATTAAAAGCTTCTTCTCAGCATAAGAAACCATCAGTGAAGTGAATAGAGAGCCTACAGAATGGGAGCAAATCTTTACCACAAGCACATCACATAGAGCACTAATCTCTAGGATACATAAAGCACTCAAAAACCTTAACAGAAAAAAACAAAAACAAAAACAAATAACCCAATCAATAAATAGATCAAGGAACTGAAGAGACACTTCTTGAACATATAAAAAATGTTCAATATCTCTAGCTTAGAGAAATGCAAATCAAAACTAAGATTTCTTCTCACTCCAGTCAGAATGGCAGCTATCAAGAATACAAACAATAAGTGTTGGCGAGGATGTGGGGGGAAAAGCACACTCATACACTGCTGGTGGGACTGCAAATTGGTACAGCCAATGTGGAAAGAAGTATGGAGATTCCTTAGAGAACCTGGAATGGAACTACCATGTGACCCAGTTATCCCTCTCCTTGGTTTACACTTATTTAAAGCACTTTAAAAACAGCATACTACAGGGACACAGCCCCATCAATGTTTATAGCAGCACAATTCACAAGAGCTAAATTGTGGCACCAACCTAGATGCCCTTCAGTGGATGAATGGATAGGGAAAATTTGGTATATATACACAATGGAACATTACTCAGCATTAAAAGAGAATAAAATCATGGCATTTGCAGGTAAATGGATGAAGTTGGAGAATATAACGCTAAGTGAAGCAAGCCAATCCCCCACAAAAAACCAAAGGCCAAATATTGTCTTTGATATGAGGACACAGAGGTATAATGGTGATGGGTTGGTGGGGAGCATGGGAGGAATGGAGGAACTTTAGATAGGGGAGAGGGGAGGGAGGGGAAAGGAGGGGATAGGAAAGGTGGTGGAATGAGTTAGACATCATTACCCTAAGTATAAGACACCAATGGTGTGAAAATATTCTGTGTACAGTCAGTGTCTTGAAAAATTGTGCTCTATATGTATAATACGAAATAAATTACATTCTGCCATCATGTATAACAAATCAGAATAAAAAAAATTTTTTTTTGAAAGGCTACCTTTCAGGTGTGCTCAGATGGAGTGTTGAAATTCACTTGTGAATTTGGGGAGATAGTCACTTCCCAGTGCTTCTCATGACATCTCCTTCCTATGGAGAACAGGTCATCTGGTTCCCTGCCTCCAGGTTAGGGGAGAGGGAGAAGCAAAAAGAAAAACATGTCCCTTTTAAAATAAGCAGCACGAGCTATATGCAAAAGGTAAAGTAGACTCCTGTTCCAGTTCTAAACCTGTAAGTTTCTAAACCCAGAGCAGAATTTTGTCCAGGTTCCTAGCAAGACGATAGGCATCCATGGGGCTGTGGTTGAGGAACTTGGGAGTCTGAAAGCAGGAAGGAGCCTCAGCGCTAAGTCCCAGACAGGTCACGTGGGAACAAGGCAGGAGCAGTTTGAATACAAACACCTTTTGGAAAACATTAATATATTTATAAGCTTTTTTTTTTTAGTGGGGGGCGGGGATCCGAAGTCTTTGGGAGTATCTTGTGTTTATTTTCGGTAACAAAACCCAAGAGGCAGCTCAGAACTTGGGTCCCCCGGGGTCTGAAACGTTAGTCGAGTCCCGGGGGCAGCGCTCACTCGTCCCGGGAAGGAGGCGGTCACCGAGCCCGGCCCGGAGCGGGTGGAGGCGGGGCCCGGCCTGGCCCGCCCAGCAGCGCCGCGCAGTACCAAGGCCGCGCTGGCTGCAGCCTCCCCGCCCCGGCGACTCCGGTAAGCCCCGGCCTGGCCCGCTGTCCTCCGTCCCCGGTGCGCAGCCCCCGGTGCGCAGCCCCCGCGGGTGTGCCCGCTGTCCTGCGCCCCGGCTTTCAGCTGGGCAGTGCGTCAGAAGGGCGCGTGGTGAGGGGGTGGCCCCTGTTTACCAACCAGAAAGGCCAGGGTGGGACACCAAGAAAGAGCAGGGTGTGGCTCCGAAAAGGACCGGGTGGGGCGGGGTGGGCGGAGCTGCGGGACCTAGATCCGAAACTCCCTTTGGGATCCTGAGCACCCGTCCTGACCTTTACCTCCAGAGAAGCTCTGGCCGTGTAGAGAGGAGGATTCCCGAATCAGCCTCCGCGCGAGCAATGCCCTTTTCTTCCCTTGGAGGTTGAATTTTGGAACTGCACAGGAGAGACCTTTGTTTTCCCAGATCTGCTCAGCTGCACCCCCCTTTAGAGCCAGAAGGTCGAATTTTTGACAAAACGTTAGGGAGTGCCGTTCACGGAGAACAGGTGCTCCCTAGGAAATTGCCGAAAGCTATTTAACCTCATTTTCTCATCAGTAAAACCGTGGACCTCGCTTCATATGGTGGTGGCAAGGACTAAGTGGGATCGCAGAAAAGGCCCAGCCTGGCACCTGGTAATTGTGGCAATTTTTTTTTCAGGTTTCCCTGCGATCTCTCAGCAGTTTTTCAGATTCCCCACTGGAGGGAATTTACTGCCTCGAAGAAAGCACACAAATCTCTGTCAGGGAGGTGGCAACATTTGCCCCAATATGGCCATGTATAGTTCGTGGGTAATTTATAATGGGGAGGCAAGGAGGAGGAGTTCCTCAGTGCAAACCCAACTTTCCTGAAATTTGTGGCATGTACTTTGATAGTGAAGAGTAGAAACTTTGCTCTAAGGAAAACATTTCCTTCTGCTGAGAGGTTTGGAAGATAAAAGATGGATTTTTAGGGTGGGAGGACCTGGATGAGAGACCAGAGATTTGAGTTCCTGGAACAAATTATAGGGGTACCCTTGTATGGGAAACTGCAGATTTGTGTGCTTTCAGGTCTGGGGTGGCTCTTTCTGGCCCTTTGCGTGGCTGGGAGGGGCTTTTCCATTATGATGGTGCTTTTTTCCCCCCCTCTTCCTGTTGATGTCATTAGTGTTTTGAACTGAGTAACTGATCTTGGGGTGCCTCAGCATGTTTGGCAATAGCATGTCCAAGGTTTTAAGGACACAGATGTTTTAGGTCCTTGACACTACTAACCCCAGGTTCTGTTAAGCCCCTTGTGAGTTACCAGACTCTGATGAGTGGAGGTAAGATGAATCCAATGTGGCTTTGCAACTTTCCTATCACCCTAGGATAGGTAATTTCATACCCACACTACCCACCCCCCTCTAGGAGGGGGCCTCTCTTAATTTCCTATAAAATGAGGACATCAGGAGTTTTAGAATCTGTCTAATCTTGAAGATCATCAGGCCCAGGCTCCCAGGAGAGTAACTGTACTTGTGGGTGACAGTGAATCCTACAGAAATTTCAAATGTTAAAATTTGAGGGGAGAAGAGGATTCTTTCCTTTATATCCTTCAACTGAATGTATTTCAGAAGCTGAACTCGGTAGTCTCCCACCACAGAGTTATGATTCTGAGCTCAGATCTCTGTTTAAATAGTGTTCCACCGATTTTCAGAAATGAGGTTGCTATGTTAGTTTTCTTTTTCTTGTTTGTTTTGTTTTATTTTGAGATGGGTTCCTGCTGCACAGCCTAGGCGGTTCTGGAATTCAAGCCACCCTCCCACCCCTACCTCCCAAGTAGCTGAGACTATGGGAGTAGCTGGGACTACAGGGGTATCCTGTGACGTCTGATTTATATTGGTATTTCCTGGCTTCAGAAACAAAATTACAAGTTTAGCAGCTTAAAAAAATACAGACTTATTAACCTTGCTGTTCTGTCGTCTATCTAGAGTCTGACACAGGTGGCACTGGGGGCCAAAGTGGGGCAGCAGCCTGTGCTCCTTTCTGAATCATAATGATGTGGTTGGGAGACTTCTGAATTCAGCTTCTGAAGTACATGCTTGCACACTCAGGTTACTGGCAAATACAATCCTTGTGAGAGGGGGACAGGTCTGGTTTCCTTTCTGGGTGTGTGTTAAGGATCAGTCAGTTTCCAGAGGTCACCTGTATGCCTCGGCGTGGAAGCTTTCCTGTCTTAAGTTAACAAGAGGGAGTTGAGTTCATCTCTCCTCCCTCTTTTTCTGTTGTCACATTTTCTGACAGAATCTGCTGTATCCTCTCTGACTTTGAATGATCCTATGATTATATTGGGCCCCCTGGGTAACCTAGAATAATCTCTATAATCTTAATCTCATCTAACAGCCACTTGCCATGGAAAGCTGCCTCTAGTCACAGATTAGAAATGCAGACATCTTTGGGAGCAAGAGGTAGTATTCTGAATACCACAATTGTGTCAACTGGCTCTTTTTCAGCCTCAGTTTCTTATAACTGGAGCAGAGATTACATTTACTTTATAGCATTGTTGTGAAGATTAACTCCGTACCTATGGCAAGAGTCCTCAGCATAGCAATTGACCTATAATATTTGCTCACTACATAGAAGTTAACACAGAAACAAGGACTTGCCTAATAGCTTGCATTTGGTAACATATTGCATTCAATGGTGTGATCACATGCGGCGTGAAGAGAAGAAACTCTTCATTATTTAAGCAGAATCAGCAGCTTCTTTTACAGCCCTGCTGGGACACCCTATATAAAGTAGTCTCGCCCTTGCACCAGGTCACTGTAGCCTAGTGGTTTCTAGTGTGAATTCTGGCTCAGCACCTTGGAACCGGCTAGAAATGCATCTTCCTGGGCGCTACACTAGACCTACTGATCCCAGGTATAGGGTGGGGTGGGGTCTGTCAATCTGTGATTTGGATGTTCAGTGAAATTGACAACTAGTATTGTAACCCCCACCCCTTTATTTTCTTCCTTTTGTCCCTCATTGATGCCCACCCCTACTAGAGTGTAAGGCTCTGACCTTGATCAACAGCAATAGCCAGTGCCCAGCACGCACCTGCACACACACAGTGGGCTCACGAATTACTATTGAAGGGATGACCAGGAGGCAGAGGTCAAGACTGAATCTACTCCCTAGTACTAAATATACCAACCTGTGGATGCCTTCATTCCATCACTGAATCATTATTTATTTATTCATTCATTCATTCATTTATTTTGGGGATACCAGGAATTGAATCAGGGGTACTCCACCTGAGCCACATCCCCAGCCCTATTTATATTTATTTAGAGACAGGGTCTCACTGAGTTGCTTAGCACCTCGATCTTGCTGAGGCTGGCTTTGATCTCACAATCCTTCTGCCTCAGCCCCCCTCCCCCACGCACTGGGATTACAGGTGTTCACCACCACACCTAGCACTAAATTGTTATTTAAAGCATTAAGTGCTTTCTGCTCAAGCATCTCTGGGTTGCTTATGTATATACAAATTAGGTAAACACATACAGTTTTAATGATATGTTCAGATATCATATTTTGTGTTATTTGTGCTATTTGTGGCACTGGATGGTCAGTGCCACATTTTTGTTTTCCTATATAAAACAATGGGCTTTGGGGCTGGGGATGTGGCTTAAGCGGTAGCTCGCTCGCCTGGCATGCGTGCGGCCCGGGTTCGATCCTCAGCACCACATACAAATAAAGATGTGTCCGCCGAAAACTAAAAAATAAATATTAAAAAAATTCTCTCTCTCTCTCTCTCAAAAAAAAAATTAATTAAATAAAATAAAACAATGGGCTGTAGGCTCACACTATATTTTCTACCTAAATACCCCAAACATTTGCTACTCAAAACATTTACAGTAAGGGATGCCCATATTTGTAAATCATCTTGCCACTGTTTAGTTTCCCCTTGCATTTCAGGTTGGTGGAAATAAATAATTGTCAAGTAGTTTTTATTATAGAATGAGAGTCTTCAGTCCTTGGGCAATCTGGTTTTTGCCTCTTACTGTCTTCTGTAGGAATCTTTATTGCAGCATCTCTGATCTGCAACCTCTGCTGCCTGAGTCTTTCCAACTGATAGGAAGCTTTTTACATTCCATCAAGAGAATTGCCTTCCAGATGTGCTGACCATTAGTCCAGGGCCCACCCTGGCATGTAGCAGGGCAGATAGGACAAACGGCTGATGTTCAAGAAATCCAAAATGCTTCCCTTGTTGATCCTAATTTTTGTCTTTGGAAATTACATGGAGCCAGATGCCGTGGCACACTCCCAGCAAATTGGGAGGCTGAGGCAGGAGGGTCGTGAGTTCAAAGCCAGCCTCAACAAAAGCAGGGTGCTAAGAACGCAATGAGACCCTGTCTCTAAAAAGATATAAAACTAAATAAAATACAAACTAGGGCTGGGGATATGGCTCCGTATTTGAGTGCCCCTGAGTTCAATCCTCTCACCTCCTCACCCCCCATAAAAAAGAATCTTCCTCAGCAGTTTGGAGTCAGTAACTCTCTCTGGTACACTTTCTCAAATAGAACACAGTCCTGGTTCCTTCCACCATTTCTCCTGGCTTTTGTCTGTTTTGCTATTCTGTAAAACTGGAAGAAATTCAGAAATGTAGCATCTTGACTGAAATATTATTTCCAGGTCAAGTCTGAGCCAGGACAGAGTGAACTCCAAGGTTGGGTGTACATTCGTCTATTTGCACATTCGTCTGTGTGTCTCTGAAACTGACACAGGGCATTATAATCTGGGTTGAGTTTTTTAAACCTTCACATCTTATGTTTGTATTCTATCTTCACATAAAATCATTATTGACCACTTTACAAATTAGGAACTGAGGGAAAGGATTTGACTGTTTCAAGGTTGTGTAATTGGAAGCAAAGCAATATTATAATATAGGTGTCACTTTTAGGAAAGACTAGAAAATCACCCAGGTCCTCATTTTTTACAAATATGGTCTGTTATATTTCACATCTAGAAAACACACACATACACACACACAAAAAAAAAAAACTTGGTTTTTAATCTTAGACAGTTTTGAGAGCCTGTATATATTATTTCATACCTAATCAGGCAGAGTAGTAGAAAAATGAAGCTAAGAAACCAACAATGAAATGATGCATAAGTACATTAAAGTAATTCTCTTGTTTTGAGAGATTTTGTATAAAAAATATTTGGTTGTTAGAAAAAAGAAAAGTTAAGCAGGAACAAACTGCTCCTAACTGTACCACTCTATTAAACATCTTCTAAAATATTCAGAAGAATTGATACATTATTCCAAACATTTTTTTTTATGCAGGGGTATGTGTGTGTATATGTGTGTGTGTGTGTGTGTGTGTGTGTGTGTGTGTGTGTAAATAGATAGATATAAATATGTTTAAAAGAAAAAGTAATAAATTATAGCTATTTTTAAACTGGATCAAACCTTGTGAGCACCTTCCATTCCAGGAATTCTTCATGCCTCTGTGAATTCAACCCCATAGGTTGGACTTTTGCTCTTTTAAACAATGTTTGTTTAACTTTGTTATTTGCTTATTCCTGTGATGAAAAGCCTATTTCCATTGCCCGTTAAGGAATTTACTTTAGAGTCAAGTACCCAGAAAAATGTGTCCTTAGACATAAGGCTGGCTTAAAGTGTGATCTGCAACCCCAAAATGGTATTTTTCAATAGACGTCCCATCTTATTCTGAGGACCCCAGTCAGAATACCTTTGGGCTGTTTTTGAGAAAAAGACGTGTCACTGTCTTATTTGGGGATTGTCAGTAGTGCATTCTTTGGAAGGACTAAGCCTTTTTGGGAATAATATCAATATTATTAGAATAGTTATGTCAGTATTGTTAGAATAGTCCGTAGGAACGGACACACTGTTATTACTGAGTCTTGATGTTTTTTAGAAAAGGGAGAAGTTGACACCTCTGGGTGGATATTAATAGCACTTCTGGTTTAACCACCATGTTATCTACACTTAACTTCTGGGCGCCTTTTTTTTTTTTTTTTTTTTTTTAAATAATGGAGGGTATTTTAGATTAGGGAGGAGGTTCAAACCATCAAATTGAGTTTTTGTTTTCTTTTAAATTCTGAAATGGATTTACCAAAAGATAGTTGCTATGGCACTATTAAAAGGGCATCTGGACTGGGGTTGTGGCTCAGTGGTAGAGCGCTCGCCCAGCATGTGGGAGGCATACCACATAAAAGTGAAAAAAAAAATAAAGATATTGTGACCAACTACAACCAAAAAATATTTTTTTTTAAAAAAAGGGAGACATCTGCAACGTGTGTATTTTCCTGATACTTTTGATGATAAAACTAATACTTGGTTTCTTATAGACTCTTCAGGGGGATGGGTGACAAAAGGTAAAGGATCATAAAGAAAAAGTCACAAATAATCCTGTTTAATGGTACCTGCTGTCAACATCTTGGGATGTTTATAAAATCGCTTCAACCAATCAGCTGTTCCCTTTTCTGTCTCCCCACCAGCACACATGCCATTTGGCCATGCTGCTCTGGGAAACCCCTGTTAGTAGTGCTGAATAAAGACCCAGCCTTTTGATCTGAATAGCACAGTCCTGGCATCGACACCACCCTGGCCACTTCCTTCTCCTGCCATCTTTGCCTTCCTGCAGCCTCGGCATGGAAGCAGCTCCAGTGACAACGAGCTAGTTATTGCAGAGTCCAAGCTAAGGCTTCACACTCCCCTTGCAACCCAGAAACCTGAAGGCTGCCTTAGGTTTGGGGCTTCCATCTGGAGAGCCATCTGGAGAGTTTATCTTGCTTCTTCGACCAGTGCTGCCCTCTGTCTACCCGCCACTTCACCCTCCAGGACGCCCTCCCTTCTGATTTCTTCTTCCTGATAATCTCATGACTTCTCAGTAATGCCAGTAGTGTCTGCTGCTTTTGGAGTGCCTTCTCTGGCCAGGTGTCGTGCTGTGAAGCATGTATGACTGTCCCCGTGGAGGTCCCAAGTAACATACAGCAAATAAGTGGCAGAGCCAGAACTGTTCAAGGCATTGTTCAAAAGCCTCCAGAGTAGTCTCAGAAGCCACACCCTTGACAAGTTCACAGTCTGGTTCCTGGCTCTCTTCTCAGGCCAGTGGTTTCTAAAGCACTTTATCACCACTTTGTCATAGAAAGGTTCTGGGTAAGGGATCCAGTGTGTGATAACAGTGCTACTTATGTCAAAGACCTAGAGCTAGCAGGTCCAGCGACCTGACACCTTGCTGGTGCCTAACCAAGTAAGGAGGCTCCTTCCCTCCTGCTCTGATGGGAATCCTGACCTAGCACCTATTCTGAACTTTTAGAAAGTGCCTGAAGTGCTTTTGCTCTTTGGGGACCTTGGATCCATACCCCTATCTCTTGGGTGCCTTGACTAACCTGAGTCTATAAATCTTTCTACCCAGAAACTCCAGAGCATGGGGAACCAAGCAGGAAGCTGGCAGGGTGCCAAGGGAGCTGGAGGAAGTTCCAGTTGAAAGGAAAGGCCTGGCCCTGGTTGTCCTTGACACCCTCACTCTTTTTTGTTTTTTTAAAGATAGAGAAGAGAGAATTTTTTAATATTTATTTTTCAGTTTTTGGTGGACACAACATCTTTATTTTATTTTTGTGTGCTGCTGAGGATCGAACCCAGCACCCTGCGCATGCCATGCGAGCACGCTACCGCTTGAGCCACATCCCCAGCCCAACACCCTCCCTCTTGAGCAAGACTCAGCGTTTTCTTTTGTGGCCATCACCAGACCCTGCCCTGTCCAGCTTCTCAGTCCTCCACTGGCCTTCATCTACCACTTCCTGCATAGCACTGCCCTTCAAAGATGTGAGAGATTATGGTCCAAAAGCTTTAGGGACCGCTGCCTTCCTGACCCAGAGGAGGGCAGGTGACTCTCCCCACCAAGGCCCCATCTGTCTGCCAGACCTATCGGGCTTAGGGGAGTAGAATGTACAGCATCTTCACTTACAGCATCTGTCACCTCCTTACTTCAGGATAGGCCCAGGGATCAAGGGGTGGTGTTGGGAGAGTTCCTAAATCTGCTACCAAAAAGCTTTGCACTTAGGCCAGTCTAAAAAGCTTTTGTGCCTTGTTTTCCTTATTGACTGAAAAGAGGGCTCAAAGCACTCAGCCTTCCCTTCTCAGATGATGCTTCCTGCTTTATTAGTCACTTATGTAATGAGGACTAGTCACTGAGGTTGCCCAGACCCTCTCTTCGCATCCCCAGGGGGAACAAGGACGTGTCCCCATGGCATCTGTTAGGGTGGGGAGCCACAGCTTCCGTGCATGCTAAGCCTTTGCCACCTGTTCGGCTGCTGAACACATGCTGCTGCCTCGTGGGGAATTCTTGGTCCTCTTTACTTAGTGGCCTGGTCTGGCCCTCCAGCTCAGCCAGCAGGTTGGGGTGGTGCCAGCAGAGCAGTTGTCATATTCATTCGTTTTCTGGTATTTTCACTGGACAGAGCAACCTTCTGGATAAGAGAGTAGTATTCCCACTGCGTGGTAAGGAACACTGAGGCTTGTAGGGACTGGGTTTATTCGAGGGTACATGCTAGCTGAGGTTAGAGCTGGGGTGGGGTCCAGCTATTCCTGACTGAGCCCAGTGAGCTTGGATTCCCCCATAGCTGCCCCTTTGCCCAAGTCGGGCAGCCTTTTTCCAGTGAACTGAGGTCTTGGGGAGGGAGAAGAGGCCCAGTACTGCCCAAGAGGACCCCTGGGTTCATGGCATCCCAGCCTGGAAGTTTCCTGGTATTGGTCTGTTAGCACCTTCCCAGGTTTTCTGAGGCCCCTTTGACCTTGTGCTCTTGGTTTTGAGATAACCAGCAGCCACTCGTTGTTCCATAACAACTCTTCTTGTCCCTTTCTTACAGTCCCTGTGGACCATCACCATGAGAAGCAGAGGAGGACTCACCCTCCTCGGAGTCCTGTTCATTCCGGTTGTCCTCTGCCACTCAGGTGAGTGGTAGAGAGTCTCTGGACACAGATACACACCATCCTGCCTGCCTTGGTCCTGAATTTTCCTCCTCTTAGGCCTCTGGGAGACGAAACTGACATGACTGGCCTCAGTTTCCACCCCCGTCCCTCTTCCAGGCCTGGCTTTGGTTTTTCTGCCTCCAGGGTTACAGGTCTAAGGTTTTATGACACCTCTTTCCTAAGCTGTGACCTTGCTGTCAGTGGGACACCTTCCTGAGTTACAGGGCTGCCTTTTTCTGGGCAGGGGAACTGAACAGCTTAGGTTTCACCGAAGCCTATGGTTTCTCACCACAAGCTACCTGAGGATTGCAGTGGAAGCCTGCCTTATAGTGCTGGGCAAGTCCCTTCAGGTCCCTCCCATTGTCCCCAGAGCCTTTTGAACTCAGTCCTCCACTCTGTGGCTTCTCCTTAACAACAGTGATGATAATCATAGTGAGAGCAGCAGCTAAAGCTTAGAGCGCTTCCGTGCTCATCAGTCTGCCAGTCATGGTCCTTGTATTTACGTGTTTAACCCTCATGTCAACCCAATGGAGTGAGTACTGTGTTATCCCTGTTGGACAAATGATAAGATTGAGACTCAAAGAGAAGAAATAACTTGTTGGAGGACACCCAGAAGTGTTTCACCAGATGTGAACCCTGGGTGCCTGTCTTCACACCTATTCCAGGCCCCCCTCCTGGGACGCCTGTTCTCCTGGGCTGCCCCTTTCTGAACCGCCCTTCCCCTGGTTCCTGGAGGAAGTTGGCCTGAGTCTTCTGTAATAGAACAATGGTGCCACTTGGTTTTGTTTCATCATAAGGATCAAACGTTCTTCCTGCCTGTGTCCTGTTTGTACAGCATCCTGGCCACTACTGATGCCTTTCCTCCTGGGGTTGGGGTGGAAGGGAGAAAAAGAAGTAGCAACACAATGAATAATTTAAAAAAAAAAAAAAAGGTCTCTGCAGTGTTGGGTGTATTCGTAGCTACCACATATTGACGGCTTACTGTACACTAGGATCCAGGACAAAGCCTGCCTCATCTGATCTCCCCAGCCCTCCATGAGGGGCTGTGCTCTTGTGCGAATTGGACAGTGGAGGAGACTGCAGCAGGAGAAGTAATTTGCCCCAGGACACACCTGACTGCTCTCTCCCTTTCCAGAGAAAAAAGAGAAGTCAGGATTCCCCTCCTCACCCACCTTCCTCATCACCTCCCGTACGGAGGTTATAATGTGGTCCCCCTGTGTCACAGCACGGTGTTCCTTCCTCAGTTCTTCTACCCAGTGTATTGCCTGTAATTACGATAGTAATTGGAATGTGAAGTTCACCCACACACACGGGAGAGAGAGAGGAGAAAGAAGAAGAGGAGAAAGAGGGATAAAAAGGGAGACGGACAGAGAGAAGGGAGGGGAGAGAGAGAGTTCCCTTGCTGTTGCCCCAGACACTGTGAAACCTTGGGGGAACTTTTGTGACACAGGCCATTATGTCATAGGCAGAAACATCCCCCTCAGGCAGAAAATGTCATTTGATCCTTACAATGAAGCAAATCCAGTAGCACAAAGGTGCCTATTGTTACAGAGGTTGAGACATGGGACAACTTCCTTTAGGAATTAGGGGAAAATGTCCCAGGACTGAGTGGCCCTGAGGGTCAAATCCCTTCTGCCTTTGGTTAGAAGTCAGAATATCAGACCATCCACTAATTACTTGTCTTTGATCCTGTGTCCCCTTTCCTTCTTGTCCCACTCGGGACAATTAGAAGAACATCTTGGTTAAACCGTACTTGGGTATTAGAACTGGTGGCCTGAGTCTGCGTCCTAGCAGCTGTGTGACTTTGGGTGGGCTAGTTGACATCTTAGTCATAGATTTCTCTTGCAATATGGAGTTGAAGTCCCTTGACACCTTCATCTTATAACAATTCTATGAAGGGCCTAATGCATAAGTGCACAGACATTTGGACATTAGATGAATATATTACATATGAAAATTTCTGCCCTGCAGAAATTCCAAATATGGGCCCCAACCCCCTCTAACTAAAGGTTTGTCAAGAAGCCAAATAAGCTCTGGTTCCAGCCAGGATAAGATTGATGCCTATGGGTGATCTTTTAAAATGGCCCTCAGACAGTCAGATGAATACCACACCTTCCCTCTTCCAGCTCTTTGGGTCTTCCATTCTTTTGTTTGTTTGTTTGTTTGTTTTGTTTTTTGTTTTTTTTGGTTCTAGGGATTAAACTCAGGGGCACTCAACTGAGCCACATCCCCAGCCCTATTTTTGTGTCTTACTAGAGACAGGGTCTCATTGAGTTGTTTAGTGCCTCTCTGTTGCTGAGGCTGACTTTGAACTCAGAATTCTCCTACCTCAGGCTCCAGAGGAAGATGGGCGTGTATCACCGTGCCCGGTTCTATTCTTTCTTCTCATGTGTACATACACATCGGGCACAAGGAAGAGACTATGAGAAATGGTGTTCTCGTGCCTTCTGTTACACTTCTCCACTCACCCAGGTATGGCCAGTGCTGCCCCTGGGGCAGAGCAGTCTGATGGAGCCCTGCCCACAGGGTTGGGGGCCTGCTCTAGCTCTGCTGCTTTGTAGCAGAGTGTCCTTGTCCTTAGTTGGGTCACTTCCCCTCTCCAATCATCTGTAAACTGAGAGGGAGAGTTTTTTTGCCCTGATTTTTCAAGGGGTTTATCTGGAACCTTCCCAAACCACAGGATCTCCTGTGGGTGGGATTTCACACCTGTAAAAGCAGATTTGACCATTGAAGATGCTGTGAAGAGCTTGACTCTTCACTGTCTCAGGCAGCGAGGACCCACTTTCTTCTGGAAAAATCTCCTCATTCCCTGGTGATGACGTTAGAACTAGAAGTCAGCTCTCGGCTCCAGAACCCACCCCCGGGTTAATCCTAACCTTCTTCTGTGAGATTTTACACGTTTCATCTTTGAAAATGTCTTTTTACAGGTAGCCACCACTAAATACTGAGGTCCTAGCAGAAGCCGCGTAGTGGCAGGAAGGTCATTCTCTCTGGTCCTAGAGAAGGGCGTATCCACATGACTCAGGAAGATTTCCTTTTGACTCTGGATTCCTCAGCTTCTCCCCATTACAAATGTTGACTGTAACTCCTCCTCTTCTTCTTCTTTTTTTTTTTTTGGGGGGGGGTCACTTTTATGATAAAAATAGAGAAGGAAAAATAACCCAGGAAAACCCAAGGTTTAGCTGGCAAAGATGAGTCCTAAGAACCTGAGGTGGAGCAATATTGTTTTTTGAATTAGGCAGTGGGGCAGTGGCCTGTCATGTAAGCTGACCTCCATTTCCAGTGTGTCTGTTGTGACCTGCTGCCCCATGCACAAGGGTTTAGTGTGCAGCTGCTATATGGCCCATGACCATGTGTACTACTGGCCCTGGGTTAGTACCTTAGTAGGGAACAGGTCAGTGATCATACCCTATCCCAGAGGTTGTCCCACTTTCTATAAAGGGCCAGGCAGTAAATATTTAAGGCTTTGCAGGTCAAGAGACAAAATCAAGTATATTATGTGGGCTCTTATATAAGTAACAAGAGAGGAAACAAAAAAATATTGATGTACAAAATTCACAATGTAATAATTGACTGCAAATATATACTGTATGTTTGCTAATGAGAGGAATAGAATATTTTTAGGGAGGATCATGAACAACCATTTGTTTCCTCCAAAGTAGGTTGTTGATCATGAAATCCTCATCTGGGTGGTTACCTTGTGGTTCATGATGGAGGCCGATTGTCAGGGAGGAAAAGTGCTGAGCTCACTCTGTACTTGTGGTGGTAGAAACCTCTGCCTTACTTTTATTGGGTGAAGTCAGTATCGGTGTAACAGGTCCTGACAGGTTTTCTTTCTGATTGTAGAGAGTGCCCTGCAGTGCTACAGCTGTGTTGATCCTGTTTCCTTCTGCAACGAAACCACCCGCTGTCATTTAGACTTGGATGCCTGTGCCATTGTTCAGGCTGGTAAGAGCTTCCCATTCCCTGTCTCCAAAGTGCAATGAACCCATGGGAGCCTGACCAACATGTGCCTCTCTTCTTGTTATTCAGCTCCTATTCAACACGTAAAGTTCTCAATGATTGTCACCAGCTATAGATAAGACTTTTTTAAGCATTTGCCATATATTTTTTTATTGAATACTTCTCATCTACCTCTCAGGATGATCTTTTATCCTCATTTAATCAATGAGGAGACTGAGGCTCAGATTAAGTAATGGACTAAGGTCAAGTAACCAAGTCAGGATTTGAACATGGAAATTCATCTGATTCCTAAATTTGTGCTTTTAAACCGTGATACTGTGCTGCCTCCAAAATATTTGAAAACCTCTGAGTGGCCAAAATCCCAAACACTGACAACATCAGATAATGGCAAGGATGGGGGAGAAACAGCAGCTCTCATTCATTGCTAGTGTGAATGCAGAATGGTCCAACCATGGACTATAGCTTGGCAGTGTCTTATAAAAGCACCATTTTGATTCAGCAATCTCATTCTTTATTCAAATGGATTGAAAACTTATACCCGCATAAAAATATGCCTGTGGAGATTTACAACAGCTTAACTGATAATAGCCAAAACTTGGAAGCAGCCAAGAGGTCTTATAGTAGATGAATAGATAAATTGTGGTACTTTCAGACATTAGAATTTTATTCAGCATTAAAAAGAGATGTGTTATCAAGTCATGGAAAGACACAGAGGAATCTTAAATGTATTACTAAGTGAAGGAAGCCAACCTGAAAAGTCTACATTCTGTCTGATTCTAGTGACATGATATTCTGGAAAAGATGAAACTGTGGAAACAATAAGAAGGTCAGTGGCTGCCAGGGGTTATAGCAAAAGGAGGGATGAATAGGGGAAGTACAGAGGATTTTCAGAGCAATGAACTACTCTGTATGATAATGGATACATGTCATTATTATTTGTCAAAACTCACAGAATTATGCAATTGTTAGGATATTGTTTGTCCCCCACCAAAAAGATCCATGTATTGGAGGCTGAGCCTTCAGTATGACAATGTTGGGAAGTGGGACCTTTAAGGGGTGGGGCCTAATACAGAATCCCTTGGGCAGTTGGGTAGGAGCCTTCAAAAGGAATGAAAGTAGCTCTTATGTAGTTCTTATGAGAGAGTTATTATAAATTAGCTGAGCCTGGCCCCACCCAGCTCTCTGTCCTCCTTTTTCGAGATATGAACCTTTCTCCCACACATGCCCCTACCATGATGTGATGCCACCCTCCTTTAGGCCCTCATCAGAAGCCCAACCAATGAGGAGGCCCCGTCTTCACTTTGAACCTCTTGAGTTGTAAGCTGCGTAAACTCCTTTATAAAGTTAGCCGATGTCAGGCATCTCATTAAAGTAGGGAAACAGACCAATACAATACACAACACCAGGAATAAATTCCTAATATAAATTGTGGGCTTTGGGCCACAATGATGAGTCCATGTATGTTCATCACTCATGACAAGTGCTGTCACACCAGTTGGGTTGTCGCTAGTGGGGAGGTTGTGTTTGGGTCACAGTTTTCTCTCTATTTTCTGCCCAGTTTTGCTGTGAACTTAAAAGTGATCAAAGGAATGCAATTTATATTTTCTTTAAAGGTCATGTAAATCTCAAACATTTTTATTCTTTTCATAAACATAAGTCCCAAAACTTGAGCCAGACATGTAATAACCAGAAGTTTTGTGAAATATGGTCATCCCTCCATATCTGTGAGTTTCTCCTCTGGGGAGTCAACCAACCACAGATCAGGACTATTTGAAAACAATCTTGTCTATACTAACTATGTACATACTTTTTTCCTTGTCATTATTCCCTAAACAATACAGTATAATGCTATTCTCATAGCATTTACATCATATTAGGCATTATAAGTGATCTAGAGATACAGGAGGGTGTGCACGGGTTACGTGCAGATACAACCCCATTTTATGTATGGGACTTGCACATTCTCAGATTTGGGGGTCCTCAAGGGGTCCTGGGACCTCATTTTCCCCCACAGCTGTAGAATGGGAATGTTTACCTTCAGGGTTACTGGAGCAGTTAGACGAGAGAATGAATATGATAGTATTGGGCAAAGTCTAGAAGAGAGTCAGGCATTGGATGCTAACTCAGCCACCACTCAGTGGCCTCCTGACAGTAGTAACCCTGTTAAATGTACTTAGAGTCTTAGAGGATGATGACAGTGCCCTGAATAAGGGCCACACCTAGAGGTGCTTAAGACAGAAACTATTGCTTTCAGTAAGTTTGAATCAAGTCTTTAAGATGGGGAGGTCGTGCAAGCAGAGAGAGCTTCTAATGCTGTGAGACTGATAGAATCCACTTAACTTTGGGCAGTTCTGATGTGGTTTATCATTCGAATGTGATAATTCGAGTGCTTGGCACGCCGCAGGATGCATAGTAAGTGATTAATTGGTAGCAATTATTAAGAAATTGCTCTCTGTTCTCCTCAAGCTATTAGGCTTCTCTAATTAAAATCATGGCAACTTTAATGCTTTTGAAGCTCCGATACTTAATTACTATTACATAAAGCAGTATCTTGTCCTATTGAACATTAGCCTCTCCTGTAATATTGGAAGCATCTACTTTAATAGGTATGACTCAAGCAAATAGAGCCATTTTGGGAATGATGGCTAGCTTCTGCTTCTGGACTAAGAGATCATTAAAATCCAATCCCAGTACCCATCCTCCCTGAGGAAGAGGGCAGGACAGTTTATATATACCTGCAGTTATGAACTTAGAGATGTTTTGTTAAACCCCAAGCTATGAATGAAAATAGATGAAATAGTTACACATCTTAAATAAGGAAATGGGCACTAGCACAGAAGATAAGAAAATGATTCTGGGGCAAAGAGGATACCTTATTATATGTACAAATCCCTAGTATCTGGCACACAATCTGACACATGGATACTTTTTATTGGGAGAGGAGAATATACCATAACACCTCTTTGTCAACTAATACATTTTTTTCATTCAACATGCTTTTTATGAATATTTTAAAAACACTATAAAATCCTCATCATTTATATTTCTGCCTTTAGTTTCCTACATGCCCATGGACATTTTTCTAAAAATATCATGGTGTATGCTTGTGGAAATTTTTCCTATACTACTGAGTAGTATAATGATTTTAAGTGAAGTTTAAAATATTTTAAAAATAAGTCATTCATATGATAATTTTAAAAAATCTTGTTCCATGTAGAAATGTAAATGAAGACTACTCTTCCATGAAAGTAACATGGAATCATTCCAAATAAAAAATATTGCATTTACCCCATGCATAAATAATTCATTTATGCAAATGGATATTCTACATATTCTTCCACGTCTATCTTCTTCTTCTTTTTTGAGATATTCATATGCCACAAACTGTGCATTTTAAAATGTACAATTCAGTAGCTTCTAGCATATTTACAAGGTTGTGCATCTATCACCACTGTTTAATGCTAGGATACTTTCGTCACCCCTAAAAGAAACCCCTTACCTATTAGCAGTCACTTTCCATTCCTCCCTCCCACATCCCTGCCAGCTACTCATTTACTTTTTGACTTTGTACATTTGCCTGTTTGGGGCACTTATGTAAATGGAACCATAGAGTATTGTCCTTTGTCACTGGCTTCTTTCACTAAGCCTTACATTTTCAAGGTTCACCCATGTAAAAGCAGCTTTCAGTATGTTACTTCCTGTTATGGCCAAATATATATTTATAACATTTATGCATAAGCTCTTGTGTGAGCATAGCTTTCCATTCTCCTGGTTATTTAGACTCAGGAGTAGAATTGCTTGATCATATGATAACTCAATGTCGAGGAAGAGCCAAACTTTCCCAAGGTCTCTGTACCATGTTACATTCCCTCCCGCCATGTCTGAGAGTTCTGGATTCTCCATTTACTAGCCAACACTTGTTGTTTTCTTGATTGTCTCGATCGTATCCTCCTGGCAGGTATAAAGTGATATCTCATTGTGATATTTCTTTTTTCTTTTATTTTAATATTTATTTTTTAGTTATAGGTGGACACAATATCTTTTATTTTATATTCATGTGGTGCTGAGGCTCGAACCCGGTACCTCATGCATGTTAGGCGAGCATTCTACCTCTGAGCCACAACTCCAGCCCCTGATTTTGGTTTTCGTAATGACTCATGATGTTGGACATCGTTTCATGTGCTTATTGCCTATATTTGTATGTCTTCTTTGGAGAAATGTCTATTTGTTGCCTATGTTTCCATTGGCATGTTGGTTTTTTATTCTAGAGTTATAAAGCATTTGAAGAAATTATGAAAGAATTTTATACCATGGTATTCCATGCAGATAAGGAATGACACAGGCCTGTAAGTTTGGTATGGAAACAGCCTGAGTTAAAAACAAAACACACACGAAAAAACTACTTTCCTCCTCCCCCAGCTCTGTGCTTCTGCTAAAAGCTAGATGTTTTATATATTCTGGCTGCTAAATTCTTATCACTTAATTTACAAACATTTCCTCTCTTCCTGCATGTTGTCTTTATTTTTTCAATAATGCCCTTTGAAGCACAAAGTTTTTAAACTTTAACGTAGTCCAGTGTATCTATTTTTCTGAATTCTTTTTTTTTGAAAGTCGAAATGTGTTTTATTTTTAGACAACCTAATGACATGTTTTTTTTCACTTTCAGTATCAAGGAAGGGCTGACATCAGCCCCATTTGGCTTAATTCCTGATGTTGTGTAGCTCATAAGCAGCAGCCAATTTGGTCAAAGTCAAGTTTGTTAACATTCTCCATTTCTAAAGCATCCATAAAGAAAATCATGCATGGGGTCACCCACTCCTCACTGTAGCCTGAGGGAGCAAACCTTCCATCTAGATTCAAGTTTTTACCAATAAAGATGGGGTAGTTTTGAAATAAGCAGGGATGTGCTGGATTTATTCTGCACCTCCTGTCATAAAAGGTTTTACTCTGGCTGGGCCAGGTGGTATACACCTGTAATCCCAGAGGCTCCGGAGACTGAAGCAGGAGGATCAAAAGTTCAAAGCCAGCCTCAGCAAAAGTGAGACACTAAGCAACTCAGTGAGACTCTGTCTCTAAATAAAATACAAAATAGGGCTGGGGGTGTGGCTCGGTGGTTGAGTGAGTACTTGCCCTCCTCCTTCAAAAAAAAAAAAAAAGGTTTTACTCTTTCTGATCTGTTCTTCAAATTTACCTTTGATGGATTTCATGTGATCTCTGATGTACTTCTCATGGGCCTCTTCTGTGAGGCTGGTTTCCAGCAAGTGATGGTTCATGATACATCAACCCCAGAGATAGCAGTGCATAGGTACCTTCACCTTTCGAGCCTTCAGTAGAAGCCTTTCAGCCAAAAAGAGACTCACCAGTGCCAGCCTCTGTCCCTCTTGCTGTCTCATCCTCCACCCTCAAGCACAGCCTGCACAGCCTGTCTGCAGTCCCCTAGACAGGGTAAATGTCTGAGGCACCTCGTCACTACCTGGTGTGGTGACTGAAGGGAGATGTTGGTGATACCAGCTTTTATCTTCGGGAGGAGGGAAGTTGGTCTTTTGTGTTTTGTTTTAAACTCAGGCACTTGTTGTGCCCCAACAGGCCTGTGTTATTCCTTATCTGCATGGAGCACCTCTGTATGAAATCCTTTCATAATTTCTTCAAACACTCCTTAATTAGCAGACTCTTTGCTTTTCAGCTTCTTCTTGCTATATGGATAGTACTTCAGTGACCATTCCTGAGCTTCTATTGTTTACCTTTTGTACATCATAACCTTTTTACTTCATAGGGTAAACTCTAAAAGTGAAATTGCTGAATCAAAAGGGATTTTGTTTAAAATCCTGGTAGATAATACCAAATTTCTCTCCTAAATATATAAATGCCTAAATGGGTAAATACGCTCTCCTCCCCCCTCTTCCCCACCCCTTCCATCCCACTCATCTCCACTGGCTCTGACAAGATGGGTCTTATGGAAGAGTTCTCAGTCCCTCTGACGCCCCAGCTGTGAGGACCCTTTTTGACTAGATCTAATTCCATAGAGTGAGTTCCCAGCAGTAGAATGGAGGGTTCAAGGGCAAATTCAGAACTCTACACAGTTGATTTCTTACCCCGTATGTGTCTCCCCACAGGGCCACGAATATATCACCAGTGCTGGAAGTATAAGGATTGCACTTTTGAAGAGTTTTCTAAAAGATTAGGAGAGCCTGAGCTAACATATAGATGCTGCCGGAAGAAGCTGTGTAACCGCGACTTCGAAAAACCAGAAAAAGATAAAGGGGGGACGGTCACCTTATCAGGGAAAACCATACTGGTGGTGCCGCTGGTTCTGGTCACATCCTGGAACTGTTTTCTCTGATTCAACACCAGGAAGGATTCTGCAGGCTGTCCCCTTCTCTATCTTTCCCATTTCCTGGCAGCTGCCCTCCAAAGCCTTTATTCTTTTTCAACTGGATCCTGCTGGGAAGGAATAAAATTGTCCGTCCTGGAACAGTTTGGATAAAAGAAAGGAACTCCAACAGACTTGTGCTCAGGGAAGGTGCACTTGACAGAGGTTTGAGTGAAGCATGTGCAACTCTGTAGGTCACATGCTCCTGCCTCTGCTCTTGAGAGAACCAGCTGTGTGGGGATAGTTTATGTGGGTTCTTAGCAACCCTTAGGCATTTCCCTCTGGTTCCTTGGAAAATAGCATGAGCAGTACTTTCAGAGGACAGGGGGATTCTTTTGAAGACTCCTCGTCACAGGAAATGCTTCTGTAAGCCTCACAGCTCCTGTGTTGCCAAGTAGGCACGCTGGATATTCCAGATGTTGCCAAGTAGGCATGCTGAATATTCTAGAAGCAATGAGATTTTTTTTCTTTTTCTTTCTTTTTTTTTTTTTTTTATTTGTTAAGGATCAAACCAGGGGCCTCTCGCATGTTAGGCAAGTGCTCTACCAGTGAGCTACCTCCCCGCTGCAATGAGGTTCTTATTGCAGAAAGAGCAAGATCATGGCTCTGTTCTCAGCTAGAAGACATATGGCAGGGACTGGGTAAGATTCCTAGATGGCAGGGTGTACAAACACAGGCTTTGTCTTTAGAGAGAATTGAGGAATTTGAGGTTTTCCATGTGTATAAATTTTGTGTGGGCATTGTTGTCTTTCACTAGAAAGATTTAATTGCCTTAATGAGTATTTAAGCTCTATTCCCTCCTTTTTCACCCTGTTTGGAAAAGTGGGATATCTTGACTTTGCCCTAAGAATAAACGTTCTATTCCACACCACATGGTTGGGAGTACTAAGTATGCCTATTTTAACTGTTACTGTTAGGAAGACGTGTGTGTGTGTGTGTGTGTGTGTGTGTGTGTGTGTGTGTGTGTGTGGCGCGCGCGCGCGCATGCACATGTGCATATATGTGTGTGCTCATGCATGTATGGAATGCATGCAATGGGAATAGCCTTTGGGGCTGCCATGTGTTAGAGTCTGTAAACAAGTCTGGATGGCGCCTGGCAAAATGCCAGAGGGAGTGGTTTGTGAAGTAACGCCAGCGAGCCATTAAATGTGGAGATTCCTTATTGGTTGACTGATGTATCTAGTTTATGTTAATTAGATAAGCTGTGTGGAATGTATAAATATCCCTCCAGTCCTACAATAAACGGCTCCCACTCCTGCTGTATCAATGTATACAAGTTCTTCGTCACCCACCCCCCCCCCCACCCCCGGCTATTTTGCTGCAGCCGGACTGCAGCAGCCATGTGTGATTTCCCAATGCCATCACTAATAGCAACAGATCTGGAAGCATATTTTACCCGCCTGTCTGCATTCAGTGTGCTGATTCCTAGTTAACTCAGCACAGTTGATATAAAATACATTCATGTGGGCTATTATCACGTTAAGGCGAGATTGCAATAAATCACCAAGTTGATCTTAAAGCAGGAGACAAACTTTATTCACCAATTGGCGATCCGGATCCACCAGTTGGCAGGCCAAGGGGTAGGCTGCAGGTCTACACCCTTCGACCCCCTTCCGGGTTTTAATATGGTTTTATAGTCCAAAACCATATTAAAGCATAAGTGGCTGTTGCTATGATTTAAAACCATAAACAAATGTCATGAGGTCTAAAGTCATAAGCAGAGAAGAGAGTGGGTCAAAACATCCCTAGTTGAGTACAAGTTAAAGACAGTCAATTTCTGACAGGGTACATTGTCCAAGAAAAATGGGAGCCAAAGAGAGAACACTTTTACATTATATAAGGATTGCCACTTTGTGTTGCCAAATGTGCTATGCTAAGCAACTGTTGATGGGTACAGAGGTGGGGCTTTCCCTGGGAGAAGCATTTCTTACATGATGTGGAGTTTCAGGGAAAAATGGAGTCGCTTTGGTCATTGCCCATATAGCCTGACCACATAACAATCATAGTCACCAATGTTGAAGCTTTTGGAAGCTCTTCCTATTTCCTAAACAATGGTATATCCCTTTTGGGAGGACAAAAGTTTTCCTTTCCCCCATGGTTGTTACTGTATGATTCTTAAGATCCCATAGGCTTAATGACATGAGTATTCCTGTGTTCTTGGTTGTATTTAATAGCATAGCATGGCTTATGCAGATGCAAGAGGAATTTATTGATTAACTAGAAAATTCTTGATTTTATATCTGCTCTACAAGTGAAATGCATTGTGTAGTCTTTTAGATGGTAATGCAAAAAATGTTGCTTTTCTGAAAATAGAATATAATCAAATGGATGAGTGTGGTTTATTGGTCCAGATGCGGTATGCTCAGCAGTGGCAAATTGAAGAAGGACATTTGGGCAGTATTGGCTTTCATCCGTTGATGCCACTACCTAAATATTGAAAAGCAGAGACTTCCTCACCTCCGCCTTGAGTGATCCATGGTAACACTGTTTTTCTTCACATCATCTATTCAAGACATGACTAATTAGGACTCTTTCCTCAGTAGGCCTTTTTCTGCCTGAGGAAGTGCCCACAGCCACTGACCGAGTCTCTTATATGAGTTTTAAGGAACAAGAACTGATTTTGACTCACTTATGCAGAAAATGAAATTTTTAGAACTTTGTGGGGAAATGCCTCCAGATTCCCCAAAGCCAGCAGTCCCTGAAAAGTCTCTCTCAAGATTCAGATTCCAATACGAGACTGTCTGCCTGTTCTCTTGGGACATGTGTTCACTTCTTGGCCCGAGTACATTGGGGAAAAGGTAGTTCTTTAATGCAGAATCTGGGTGCTGCTAGGTGGGTAGAGGGCTGCTGATCAGTTGAACTCAGCAAGCACCATATAGATTGCCTTAAGCCTTGAGATTTCTTTGTGTAGAACATTGCTATGATAATGCCACAGACCAAGGTTGAGTCTTGGACCCAAAAGCAACAATGAAAAGGCCGGAGAGGAGCTGAGTGTGACCTGGAAGATCTTAAATCTGTTGATCTTTGCATGACTTTACAGAAACTGTCATAGTGTCAGTATTGGCTAGTGACAACTCCATTGGGTCTTTTTTGAGGAATGAGCCTGGTGTGCAAGGTATATCTGATGGGTGGGTAAGTGGAACTCATTTTATGTCCTGAAGGGTGCTGATCATTGTCCAAGTTCACCTTGGACGTACTGGGCTTTAAGGTATGGGTATATTCTTCTTGTGTCCTCATAGTCAGCCCCATGACTGAACATCATGTGGTGTGTGTCCTGATACGAGTCTGCCCAGTTCACGAGTTTTGGACTTCTGCTTCCTGAGAGAATGGACCAGCTTTATACATCTTAGTCCTCAGCAGGACCCAATGATTTATCTTGCACAGTAAGTCAACTCTTTATCGGTGTTCATACCTATTGATGCACATAGGTTTCTGTTACTTGCAAACAGATCTGAATTAAATGCTAACAGTTCTTCTTGTTAAAGGATTCTTGTGCTGAGAAGGCAAAGCTGCCTTTACGGTCATACCCACCTGACATTCATTTCAACGAAGGCAGCTTTTTGGTATAGGGCTCTGAGTTCTGTGTCTTTTTTTCCTCCCCTTGTTCCAGGGGCATTTAACCATGAGCTACATCCTCAGCCCTTTCTATATATTTTATTTAGAGACAGGGTCTCACTAAGTTGCTTAGGGCCTCACTAAGTTGCTGAGGCTGACTTTGAACTTGTGATCTTTCTGCCTCAGCCTTCTAAGCCTCTGGGATTACAGACATATGCCATCGCCCCGGACTGAGCTCAGTGTCTTACGTACCTTTTCATCCATACTATGATCTCACTTTGCATAAGATGAAACTACACTTGGAGAAGTTAGCTGAATGGCTCAAGGCCACCAAGGCAATAGTTTCACAGCTCCCTAGGTAAACCACTCTACTGACTTACCCATTTGCACGCTGACTTTAATGTACTTTCCAGGCTAACTTTGAAAGGAAGTCTGGAATAAACCCCTGGTGCTTTTGTGCTTTGAAAAAAAATTTGCTGTCTTAGGAAAGCAAACATTAAATGCAGTCATTTGTTACTGAAAAATTCCCCAACAGTGTGAGCTTCACAGGACCGCATTAGACTTTTCTGGAAACAGAAGATCATTTCAGAACGCAGTGTCCGCCACTGTTTCTAAATGTCCACTGCTTATCAGAGAGATTTCATTTAAGGAAGGCAGCAAAGTGTGTGGGTTTAGTAGTTGGGAAATTGGGTTCTGTATCATCCACTAATTTGCTAGATCTCTGATTAAAAGTTTTTGTTGTTTTTTTAAAACCTTTTTAAGCATTGGCTTTTTGCACCTACCTCAAGAATTTCGAGGCTCAAAAGAATGCATTTGTAAAGGGTCTGGCAATAATAAAGATGCTCAAATATATGAATGTTATGGTTTGGATCTTCAGTGTCTTCCAAAAGCTCCTGTGTAGAAGGAGGCTTGGTCCCCAGCTGGTGGTGCTATTGGGAGGTGGCAGAACCTAGGGGAGAGGTCTAGTAGAAGGAAGTTAGGTCACTGGGACAGCCCTTGAAGGGGATCCTGGGACTCTGGCCCCTTCCTCTTCCTCTTTGCTTCCTGGCCACCATGAGGTGAGCAGCTTTGCCCTGCCATATGCTCCCTGCCATGATGTTCTGCCTCACCACAGGCCCAAAAGCAGTGGAGCATGGTCAGGTACTTCAGAAACTGTCAGCCAAAATAAACTTTTCTTCCTTATAAGTTGTTTATCTCAATTATTTTGTCACAGCAATGGACAGGTGACTAGAGGTCTTCAACCTCCAGTGAATCATAGTGCATTTATTGCACTGGCTGACATAAGTAGGAACTGACTAGAGGTCTTCTTTTCAAATTTCTTTTATTATTCAGTATAAAAATTTATAATAGATAATCTTATTTGTCTAAACTAAAGCTGTTCATATACATTCGTTATTATTTAGGGGCAAGATAAATGAACACACTGAGTGCCTTAATTTCTTCTTTCTTTTTTTTTTTTTTCTTTTGGTACTGGGGGTTGAACCCAAAGGTACTTTACCACAGAGCTACATTCCCAACCTTTTTTTATTTTATTTTTAAATTTAGAGATGGGGTCTTGCAATTTAGCTGAGGCTAGTCTTAAACATGCAATCCTTGCAGTTGCTTATCTCTGGATGTTTTATGGAAGAAAATCAGACTCTATCAGATGATACTACTCTAAGTTGGACTGTGTATTGTTTGCTGGCAATCCTTGCTTCAGCCTTGCAAGTTGCTGGGATTACAGGCAAGTGTCACTACACTCAACTAAGTGCCTTAATTTCTAGGTAGGGGTCTGCAGTGCTCACTGGCGGTAAGGATGTTTTCTTTTTTCCCCAGCTGCTGGGTGGATCTCTGAGTCTCCAGAGAAGGGGGAAAGGATGTGCCCTGCAGAAAACAAACTGGGAAACTCCAACTTCCTCAGCTGTGGGTGGGGCATTCCTTTCTGTGATCAGCTCCTCTAGGGCATTGCTGTTCTTGCACTTGCTATTCTTAGTTATAGCTTCAGTATGTTGAGCCTACATATAATCATTGCTCATTGTCTCCCACTGACCCCACCAACCTGGTTGTGGGCTTACAGATAGGTCGATCAGGCCACCTAAAGTGTTTACACCAATAGGATGGCCCTTATTGGTTTAAGTAGCTGTCATATTTAGTGTGATCTGGTGTTGTGGCCGGAACTGGAATTTTGAATTGTAATTCATATTCTCCACCAGTATGGACCTAGTGGGACCAGGGAACATAGTGGTCATAACTCGAGAGCTTCTTATGTGCCAGGCCCTACTTTATGCACTGTTAATATACCAGGTCACTTGATTTTCTGAATTTTTATTATGAATAGTATTGTCTATACCCAAACCCTTAAGAGTGCTTACAGATTATAGATGGCAACACAATTTTACTGACTGGGGCTCAGAAGCCTACCCTTGGATTCAGTAAGATCTAGCCTTATTCTAATGCCCTCTCCCCTTTTCTATTCCTTGAACTAGTTTGAGAAAGTTTGTTTCTGGCCACCAAAAATTTCTGTCCAGAAATTTGGAGGAATTACATCTATCTTTTTATGTTGCGGGGACTATTAATACAAGTAACCTACTCTCCTCTAACCAAAATTTCTCCTCTAACCAAAATTGCATGGAGTTATGCAAGGACTGAAAAAGAATTTATTTTTTTTTGGTGGGGGGAGTTGGACTATGAGTCTCTCAGGAAGGTAGGCCGGAATCTCAGTGATATTCTTGTTTTTATCCTGTGAGCACAAAATGATTGCACAAGTTTTTGCATTATATTCAAGTTCATGGCAGGAAGAGAAAATGAAGGGGAAAGTTCAGTCATTTTTGTCTCTCTTACTAGGAAAGTAAAATATTCCCCAGAAAACTCCCAACTATCTTCTGATCATATCCTCTGGCTGGAGCTGTGTCTTGGGGGGTGGGCGTTGGCAAAGCTAGCATTTACTTATTCCAGCCTCTGTGGGTGAAAGCAGCAAGGGGCCTTAAGTAGATAAGAATAGCCTGCCAAACTTGTTGAGCACTTGATTCCTTCCTGTTCCTGAATTCCTGAAGTTGCCCTGGTCTCTGAACCATTGAAAAAAGCTAGTTAAGCTTTTGACTCCATGAGTCATCTTATAGCCCTCTGGTAAAAATCTGTGTCCAATTCTGTGGCTACCGACAGAACATTCTGACACATCTATTTCTTTCAGTCAGCAACATGAGAACTCGTAAGTACATGGTCAATAAGTGTTGGAGACACAGTTAGCCCAAAGTAGCCCAGCTAGTTGATGCTGGTCAGGGGGGTTTTAAACCCAGCCTGTTTATCTTCTAGGCTTCTGCACACAGTATTTCATTAAAATACTTTCAGGGTTCAGTTTACTAAAAAAGAATTTTTTTCTTACTCTGCAGCTGTGTAGGAACACATCTACCAAATAACAGGAATAAGGGCTGGAGTGCATTTTTAAGAAACTTGCTTGTAGAGGGCATTGTAAAGGGAGGTGGGCCTGAGTTCCCACCAATGGTTCATTCAAATCAATAATAAAGGAAGTCTGTTCTGGGTTTCTTAGACTAGATTGGCCCTTAAATCTTGGTACAAACAACTTCCAATGAAAGCCAGCCTCCTGCTGAGAAGAGAGGTGGCAGTCCAGAGGTCATGAACACAGCCTTGCCTTGGGTGCTGGGGGACAGTGGGGCAGCTGTGGAGGGTGAAGAGGCGCCACTGAAGCCAGCCTGCTGACTCTGATGCTAACCATCCATAGGACTTTGGGTGAATTACCTGCCAAGCCTCAGTTTCCTTATCTGTAAAATGGGAAAAATGGCACCTACAGCTTTGGGTTAGAAAAATATGAGTTAAGACAAGCAACCTGAGACATTGTGGCCTTTCTCTCTATGCCTATTATCATTGTCAGAGATACTCAGCTTCTCAGGGAGGGCCTTGCCAAATTATCTGGAGTGGGTTTGGTTTTCTAGGGGTGGTACACCCCCTCGCTCCACTGACCTCATCAATTCACCAGTGCCCAAGGCTTCAGCCCAGCCTGTGGCTTTCCTAACCAGGCCCTGCACTGGGTTATTTATAACTGTATAAAAACCCCGGCCATACTTTAGGAAGCACTTACTATGTGTCTCCAGGACTGCCTATTTTCATCAAGTACATCAACCCCCACGAAGCAGTTATTTAGTTTATAGATCAGAAAGTTGAGGTTGAGCTGGGTGCTCAGGAGGCTGAGGCAGGAGGATCATGAGTTTGAAGCCAGTCTCAGTGATTTAGTGGGGCCCTAAGCAACTCAGTGAGACCCTGTCTCTAAGTAAAATACACAAAAAGGCTGGGGATGTGGCTTAGTGGTTAAGTGCTTCTGGGTTCAATGCCCAGTACCAAAAAAAAAGAAAAAAGAAAGTTGAAGTTCAGAGAACTGATCTGACAATCCCATGTTCACAGAATCCTAGATTCAAACACAACTCTGTTGTCTAGGTTGATGAATATCCCTAATCCAGAAATCCAAAATTCTCCAAAATCCAAAACTTCCTGAGAGCCATATCTGCATTCCAAAAGTTTCAGCTTTTGGAGCATGGATTACAAATTTTTAGATTAGGAGGAGTTCAATCTGTAGTCTATGCAAATCCTAAAATAAATAAATAAATAAATAAATAAAAATTTAAAAACCTCACAAAAATAAACACACAAAAAAACAAAAAACAAAAACAAAAAACCACCTCCAGAATCTGTAACACTTCTGGTCTGAAGCGATTTGGGATTTTTTTTTTTTTCCCCAGTACTGGCAATTGGATCCAGGGGTACTGTACCACTGAGTTATAGCTCCAGCATTTTTATTATTTATTTATTTAAAATTTTGAGACAGGGTTTCACCAAGCTGGTGAGGCCTTGAACAGGCCTTGAACTTCCAATTCTCCTGCCTCAACCCTTTTGAGTCCCTGGGATTATAGTCATGTGCTGCCACACCCAGCTGTTCCAAGCAGTTTGGATAAGAGTTATTCAACCTGCATTCCAAGCCACAAACACTACAGGACCCCCCCAAAAACTGCCAAGCACCCATGGCTGGCAGGGTGTCTGTCCAGACGCAGAGCTAAAGCAATGGAGGGAACCTAGGGGAACAAGCCAGAGGGGGCGTTCTATATTATCTCCAAAGGAAGCAATGGGATGATGGAGGGAAGCAGGCGAATGACTCAGCTGCTCCATTCCCTCCTGGCTGGAGAGGGCTCTGCAAACGAAAATTCCAAATGCCAACTGCAGCGGCAGTGATTCAGCCTGAGTTACACAGAGAGTGGAAGTCAGAGTGTTGGAGAGGAACTTCTATGCCCCAACCGACTGGTGAGTTGGGCGAAGAAAGAACCCACCTGCCTGACCGTGGCCTATTCTTTGTTCTAACAGAAAAGGCTGCAGCCAGCCTGTGGCTTTCCTAACCAGGCCCTCCACTGGGTGAGAGGGCTCTGTCCAGAGGAGTGCTATTAGCAAGCCACTTTCTGCAGCTGACCTTTATTGCAAAGGCCTTTCCATTGGTTCCACAGGAAGGTGGGGCTCAGAGTGTTTGGAATTGGATCCAGCTCCAACAGCTGGTGCTTAATGGGGAATGTGAGTAAGAGGCAGGTGACACAGAGCTTTGAAACCCAGGAAGGGAAGGGTTTTATTTAAGTTGTATTTAAGCCTGCTGTATCTCTGCATCACCAACCTGAGTTTTCAGAAGATTTATTTGCACAAACTGTTATGTGCCAGGCTATATGGGAAATGACTAAATAGACTCTATTTTTTTCTGAGACTTCATGTCATGTAGGAAATGCTTCTCTGGTGGGAACACCCTGCCTCTGTCCCATCAACAGTTGCTTAGCATAGCATACGACTATAAAGGTGTACTCTAATTCTTGGAGGGTGTCAAAGGGTGTAGACTTGCAGTTTGCCCCTTGGCCCACCAGCTGGTGAATCTGGACTGCTGGCTGGTGAATAAAAATGGTTTTGTCTCCTGCTTTAAAATCAACTCGGTGATTTATTGCAATCTTGCCATAACAAAACAACCTATAGAATTCTGCCTTATTTACTGTGATTTCTTATTACCCCCTATGGACTTTATCTTCAGATTTGGGGTTATCTCAATGTTTGTTGATTGAGGCACTTGAGTTTTATTGTGTAGTTGTTAGAGAAAACACTTTTTGTCATCAGTTTCTTGTTTAAATAACTACCAGCAATAACCACAAGGATATAATTTAAGCTATCCAGTATAAAATCTATTCAGATTATCTTGGAGTTAAGGAAGGGTGGGAAATCTGTTAAGCTTTTCCTCTTCAAAAGGATATATACATGTAAAAATGTGATTATATTCCATCATTTACAAAACAATGGCAAAATTTCTTTCCCTTCTAAGGACCTTCAATACATAATAACAAAAGCTAACTTTTACTGAGCAAAATATCATGATTAGGTACTTAGAATATCTCACGTAATCTTGCCAATCCAAGTGAGTAGGTGCCATTACTATTCCCATTATATAGATTAAAAAACTGAGGGGCTGGGGCTGTGGCTGTGGCTCAGGGGTCAAGCGCTTGCCTGGCATGCATGAGGTGCTGGGTTCGATCTTCAGCACCACATAAAAGTAAAATAAAGGTAGTGTGTCTACCAACAACTAAAAAAATACACTGAAAAACAAAATTGAGGTCCAGAAAAGTTTCATTCACACAACCAAGTACATGTCAATCCAGGACTCAGTCCCAGGTGTAAGTCCAAATACCTGGCTCTTACCACTATGATGGTTCTCTACAGGATGGAAAAACATTTTTCCTCTACTCTCTTGGTTCCTATATCTATACCTGGGGCTTGTGAATTAAATAGAAAAAAGAGTAACAGAAGAAAAGAATTATTACCCACTTATACATAGGGTAGAAAGGAAGGGGAAGCCCAAAGAAGTGGTTAGGCTTGAGAATTTATATATACCACTTACCAAAGGGTTATAAATTGTGGAAAAGTGACCAGAGAAAGGGGGAAAATGTTTGAGTTTCCAGGGACAATCAATTATGGTAAAGTAAACAAATAGGAGAAACTGCAGGAAGGCAAGATTTGTTAGACTGAAGTTAGTACCTTCTCAGTAATGAGTTCTCCTTTTCTTGGCATGGGACAGGAGGAAGGACATCTTCACAATGGGAAATTTATACTCTGATTTTAGGCAGGAAGGGGCAGACAAGGTTTCTTTTATGACTGCTGTTTCTCAATTGCTTTTGCCTCAAAATAATTCTTTACACCATAAGTGGCATATTTTAGGGTGGTATCTCCTTTAGTTCCCATTACATATAACACTGTTAAAAAAGTTTCAAATATTTATCAGTTCCCTGTGAGATTTTTGGTTGGTTGTTTTTGTAGCACTGGGGGTTAAACCAGGGTGCTGTACCACTGAGCTACATCCCCACCCCTTCTTATTTTTTATTTTTAGACAGGGTCTCACTAAGTTTTGAGATGGATGTCCTGCCTCAGCCTCTAGAGTTGCTGGGATTAGAGGCCCTATTATATGCTCAATATTAGAGGATCCTTGGGCTGGATTCTTGCCCTCAAGAAGCTCACAGCTAAGTGTGTGTGTGTGTGTGGGGGGGCCTCCCTAGTTGCAGATAAGCCTCTCTGTGGGGAGAGTTCCCCTTGCATTTGGGCATATTCTAAGTTTCAAGTGCTTCACACATTGAAGCACTGTTCTTCTGCTTGATAATCACAAATAACTCAAGGAGGCAGTCTGGTTCTCTTATTTCTATTTGATAGAAAACTTACTTAGAAGTCAAATAACTTGCCAAAAGTTATCCAGCTTGGACATCTGTCTGCTTTGTAGCTACATGCACGCACGCACACACACACACACACACACACACACAGCATGTGTATATATAGCATTCACTTGTAGAGCTGTTACTGACTCTGACTTTTTGACTCCTTATGCATTTACACCAACGAACATTAGGCTGAGGCTCTCAAGGAAAATTTATTTCCCCCAGTTTATGACTAATACTCACAGGCTATTCATATGCATACTTAAGCACGTCCCTTGGACAGAATGTCCAGGTCTCTCACGAAGAACAAGTGAACTGATTGAGGTGGGTCCAGCAGGATTTCCTTTGGTGGTTATCGTGTTACCTGTCAGCCCCTGATATTGTACATTTGGTAGAGAACAAAACTTCATCATTTCCTTCAGGGCCATTACAAATCCAGACCAGAATTCTGTTTTCCAAAATCTTCTACGACACTGCTAAGTGTGCCGGAGAAACATGGATTGGTTCTAACACCCATTCCCAACCAATCCTCTTCTCCTTTGCTTCGCCACTGTGGGGAATGAGCAGTCAGCCACTTTTTTCTCCGGGGCTCTGCAGCGAGGAGTGGTTACTAAGGCAATGAGGGAAGTGTGCTGGCGCAGGGGGAGACTGCTGGGAAACATTTTCTCTCCCTGATAAAAGGAGAGAAAGGCTGAAAAAGGTTTTCTCTCGCAGCCTGGGCCAACTCCTTGCTTCCGGTTTCTGGGTAAGAATAGACACGTACAGGCTGGAGGAACCGAAGAGCAGCTGGAGCAGCCAAGCGGCCAGGCTGGGAGGCAGCGCTGCGTTAACCTGCGGGTTAGGCCTTGGGGCGTGGCCTTCCCACCACAGAGGCGAGCCCTGACGTCATGGGCGGGCCACGTTCTGGGGCGTGGCCTCCGGACTTCAGAGCACCGCCTGTCTAGGGCGGGGCTGGAGAGAAAGGGTGGGGCCGCGCTCCGTCGGGGCGTGGCCTGTGGAACCCGAGAACCCCGGCGACACGGGCCCCGGCGCGAGTCTCTGGGCGCGGGGTTCCTCCCACGCAGCCTCTCATTCAAAAGATGCCGAAGGGGCGGCGCGGCAGTCAGAGCCCCACGATGAGCCAGCGGCCGGCTCCGCCCCTCTATTTCCCTTCCCTCTACGACCGCGGCATCTCCTCGTCCCCGCTCAGCGACTTTAACATCTGGAAGAAGCTCTTCGTGCCGCTGAAGGCGGGCGGGGCGCCGGCCGGTGGGGTGGCTGGGGGCCGACCCCTGCCTCAGGGACCTCCGGCCCCGGCCCCTCCGCCGCCGCCTGGCCTCGGTCCCCCCAGCGAGCGCCCCTGCCCTCCGCCGTGGCCCTCCGGCCTGGCCTCCATCCCCTACGAGCCACTGCGCTTCTTCTACTCGCCGCCGCCGGGCCCCGAGGGGGCTGCTTCACCCCTGGCCCCCGGCCCCGCCACCCCACGGCTTGCCTCCGCCTCCCACCCGGAGGAGTTGTGCGAGCTGGAGATCCGAATTAAGGAGCTGGAGCTGCTCACCATCACTGGGGATGGCTTCGACTCCCAGCGCTGTGCGTGACCCCCTCAGGGGCCACCTGAGCCCATCCTTTTTTTGCCCTGGCTCCCTCGTTGGCTCCATGCTGAGCCCCACAATGTGGCTTTAGGCTCAGACTCCAGTCCCCAGGAGTCCCTGATCCAAAAATCTGTCCCCCAGAACCCAGACCCGCACCCCCATCCTGGATTTCAACCGACTCCTCCCTGCAACCACACATCTGAAATTTTTGGACCCTTTAGTCTCAAATTACATCCTGAACTATTCTATTAATCTGGATTCTAAACCTCACACCTGAAACTTCACCAGCCACTACCCGCATTCTGAACTTTAATCCTGCACAATAATACCCCATCCCTGAGTAGGGAGCTTCACCTACCACGGACAGCTCTTATCTCTAGAGAAGTTAACCTTTAATGTTCACTCTTAAACTGGAGTCTTCTGGAGGGAGGTGGGGGAAGTAGGTGAGGATCAGTTGTAGTGTCTGTAAGGGGAACCCCAGAGACATTCACTTTTCAGTGCTGGAGGGCTGCCTCCCTGTGTCCCTTTAGTCCCTCACCAAGGTCCTGGACTTTGCCATCTGGTTTTAGATTCAAAGTCTTAGGGATATGGACCAGGCCAGACCTGGTGTGCTCATGTGGGCAGGTATCCTCTGGTGTGGGAGCCAATTTCTCCATGTCCAAGGGTAAGATGGTTTGGGGCCTATTGCACAGTTTAGTGTTCAGTAGCCATGAACTGCCCTTTCCCATCCCTGTTCTGGCTAAAGACCACTCCAACTGCCCCCCCAATATCACCACATTCACACAAACCAAACTGGTTGCCCTTGCCACACAAGGAAGGGAATTATGAAATAACCTAAGTGCTTAGGTCCACGGGGCCATGAGAATAGTTCTGATTCATCAGACACCCCTGTAACATACCTTTTCTTATAGCCATGGAAGGAAAACAATCCCTAGAAAACTTGGGTTTGTCTAACACCTAGATTTCTTTATTTTAAAAAAAAATTTAAATTTTTAGTTATAGATGTTCACAATACCTTTATTTTTTATGTGGTGCTGAGGTTCAAACTCAGTGCCTCACGTGCTAGGCACGTCCTACCACTGAGCTACAACTCCAGCCCAAACTCCTGGATTTCTTGACACTGCATTTCCCCATTAGATGTGTTTTGGCTATTGGGTTTTTCCCACCCACTCCCCACCCCTGCCTTGGATCACAGATGGTTTGGGGCTCACGTAGGGAGCACAGTTGCTTCCTAGAAGCTTGCTTAGGAAGAGTTAGGGAAAGTCCTCCTTTCTACTACAGCTGTTTGTTTTGCTCTCCTGCAGATAAATTCCTGAAGGCGCTAAAAGATGAGAAGTTACAAGGACTGAAGACCAGGCAACCTGGAAAGAAGTCGGCCTCTCTGTCCTGAGCTGCTGCCCTCCAGAGCTGGGCAGCCGCCTCCATAGGTGTTAGTGCTTAGATAATGTCTCCCATTTGTTGTCATTTCAAAGATGGTTATTTTCTGTTCTGTATTTACTGCTGTTCTTGTTGCTCCCAGCACATACTTCACATACAATACCCACTTGTGTGGTAAATCTCATGGTTTCTCTCCTCTGTGCCGCTGCTGGGGGAAGTCCCTTATAGGGTATTGAAGCTGCTGCTAAGCCAGCATTCAGAGTTTCCTGACAAGAGGAAGGGCCCCCAATATCACCACATTCACACAAACCAGAAGGATGGATGTGTAGGAGGGAATTAGATATTCAGTTCTGCTGCTGTATCTCTAGAGGCTCAGAAAGGTTCTTTGAGGACCAGAACTAAAACCAGACTTTTTCCCCTAAAAACATCTTTTAGTCCATGCGAATGTTTAGTGTTTTATTATTTGTTTAAAAAATATTTTTTTTGGAAACCAAAACTCTCTACTAGTCTTATCAAAGCCATGATTCTTCCTAGAAATTCATGTGTAGTATTCAGGAAATACTTGTCAAGTGCTGTTGTATGTCCATGCCCCTTCCTTAGAATGGGGTCAGGAGACAGACTGACAGGTAGTATTTTAAAATAGCAAACCACAATATGGTATCAAGAAGATAACATGCTTAGGAGGATAAAACAAAGTAGGGTAAGGAGAGATCAGAGGAAGGCAAAGTAGAATTTCAAATAGGGTTTCTTTTTTGAGGGGAGGGGTATTGGGGATTTAACTCTGCAGCACTCAACCACTGAGCCACATCCTCAGCCCTATTTTGTATATTATTTAGAGTCAGGATCTCACTGAGTTGCTTAGCATCTTGCTGTTGCTGAGGCTGGCTTTGAACTCTAGATCTCCTGCCTCAGCTTCCGGAGCTGCTGGGATTACAGGGTGTGCTACAGTATTCAGCTCAAATAGGGTTTCTTGAGAGGTACTTTTCAACAAGGTTTGGAAGAGATTGAGGGTCATAGCCATGTAGAAACCTGGAGGAATGTTCCAGGCAGATGGGCCTAAGGGGGAGCATGCCAGCATTGTTGAAAGGCAGCCAACAGCCCAGATGACTAGAGCAGGAGGCAAGAAGAGAGAGTGGTGGGGGTGAGTCCAGAGGGGCCCATGTGTGTAGGATCTTACAGCCCTGATGAGGACACCAGCCTTTATTCCAAGTGGCAGTGGTTAGATGGCTTTCAGCCAAGGTGTGACATGATCTGACTTGTAGGTTAAAGATTCTCCCTATGCGTTGTGAATAGACCATAGGGCTTTCAGCTGGCACATGGGAAGAGCATTTAAGAGGCAGTAGTGATTAGTGGCCCTAAAAAAATGGTGCTGCAATAAGGGGGTTGGAATACAGGGTTACTGAGGTCTGAGACAGGAGACCACAGGTTTGGGGGAGAAGATCAGCTATTTAGTCTGAGATAAGTGAGGCTCATCTGTCTAGACATCTAGACTTGGTAATGGAGATGCTATGTAGCTGGGGGCTATTTAAGCCTGGAGTTCAGAGGAAGGCTTGGACTGGGGCTATAAGTTGCGGAGTTGCCGGGCATGTAGGTGTATTTGAAGGGTGAGATCAAGTGAGACCAGCAAGGGAGTGAGTGTAGGAAGAAAGAGAGCCAATAATAGTGTATTTCTAATCCCAAATCCAAGATGCTCCAAAACCAAAAACTTTTTGAGCATATGTGACACCATAGTGGAAAATTTACATCATGAAAGTATTTTATGGACAAAATTACTTAAGATATGGTATAAGACTTCCTTCAGGTTATGTGTTGGCCCCCTTTCCAACACTGTTGCATTGAGGATTCATTTTCCAGCGTGAATTTTGGAGGGAACAGGAACAGACCATAGTGGGAGTGGTGGTGGGGGGATTTAGCTCCTAGCAGAGAGATTGGCTTTAGAGGAGAGTGCGGATGATCCATCTGCAGTGATAGGAAGCTACATCTATGGTATGGGGGTGTAGATGCCAGTGAGAAAGTCAGGTGGTGGGAACCCTGGGAGTTGTATATTCACACACAGAAGCATGTGCAGCAACCTCCAGTTTAAGGATGCAAATGCGCATGCTTGCAAGTCTGGAAACCCTGCAACTGAAGACAGGAAGCCAAGGGAGACTTATGGGGAACAGACACCTAGCTCCAGTCAGTATTGCCAAGATAGGAATGTGGGTACAGGGTAAGTAAGGGCTCCTTGTTTCTCAATCTCAGCAGTGACTTCAGATGTTTGCAAAACACTATGCAGGTACGTAGACCAAATAAAGACTATATAAATTCTCCCTAGAGTTGGCAGACTCAGCTCTGCCTACAGGAGCCCTCCCACCCTGCGTGGGGATTTGGAGCCTTATTTCTCCTTCCTGGAAGATGCCAGATTCGAGTCCAGGCTGATTGCTGCTGGAGAAGCTCTTTTGCTTTCCCAGAAAATTTCAGGCTCACCAGACCAGTAATGGGAAGGGGCTGAAAAATCTTAATGAGAATAAGAATAAACCAAGCATGGAGAAAACCCAGTACAGAGATCATAAGGAGACAGATATGTCCAGGGGACCTTGTTCTTCCATTCTCAGAGTCCAGACAGCCCAACCCAGAACATATAAAGTGGCCATTTAGTAAGTTTCCACGTGTGCTAGGCACAAGAAAAGCAGTTGATGTGAGTGATCTCATCTGCTGCTCCCCACCACCTTGTGACAGATGGGTCCTATTCTTGGCATGTTTTAAAAGTGAGGAAGTAGGGTCTCTGAGAAGTCAAGTGACTTACCCCCAGGCACAGAGCCAGGACACGGCAGAGCCAGGGTGGAACTCAGGTCTATAAGACTGCTCAAATGATCCTCTGTGAGGTACAGATGCAGAAGCTTCAGGGAGCTGTAAAACAGAAGCATCTGGCATTTCTTCCAAGAAGTTCAGATCCCTTTGCATCTCCTGGTGCCTTGGGAATAACAGGTGACAGGGCAAGCCATCAAGGACAATGATCCCCGTATCTTCTCAGCCCTGATGCCTCAGCGCCCACACACACAGCTGTAAGTGAACTTGCAGTAGGAAACTCTGCTACAGCACAGGTGAGCCAGGCAGCTGCCATTAGACCTAATTCCCACCAACTCCCACCTGCCCATTTCCTGCAGACCAGAGCTGGAGAAGCAAATAGGTTCACAGCTTAGTCTTAAAGTCCCAGCTCCCAACAGCACTTGGGAGTTCTTGTGGAGGCCTTGAGTGGGCTCAGTGGGAGCCAGGGGTATGGGTGGAGCAGGGGTGCTTAAGTGCTGTCCATGTGGCACATGTCCTTTCAACCCAGGTTTAAATTCTGGGTTTCCAGTTTCAGGGGAAAAAGAATCTGGAAAAGGCCAAAGAAGAGTTCACAGTAGGAGCATATAATCAATACAAAATTTCAGAAAGAATGTTCAGGTTCTGGAGATTTGTTGTACAGCATATGACTATAGTTAATAATAACATATTATGTTAAAACAATATAATCTCTACTTACTGGCAATTTCTAGGCATCACACATAACATTAAGCTTTTTATATGGACCATTTCACTTAGTACCTATAATGATCCTGTAGGGTAGAGACTGCTATCCTCATTTTATAGGTGGCCAAAATTGAGGCACCAAGAAATAAAGTAATGTGGCCACAATATTACAGCTAGTAAATACAATTTAGACAGGGGCCAGTTCCAGAGCCTGTGTTCTTACTTGCTGGGCCACAAAGCCCCCATGCAAACACCCTGAACAGAGCAGAGTAGGAAGTGTGGGTGACGGTAAATTGGGTTCTGGCAGGAAACAGTGACACACAAAAATTGGATAATTCAAAAGAGTTTAATAAAGCAATGGTGCTAGGCCAGGGGCGGTGACACACGCCTGTAATCTCAGCTAAAATCAGAAGGCTGAAGCAGGAGGATTGAAATGAAGTTTAAGGCCTGCCTTACCAATTTAGCAAAACCTTGTCTCAAAGGAGGGTGGTAGCACTGGGGATATAGCTTAGTAGTAAAACACTCTTGGGTTCAATTCCCAGTACTCCCTCACCCCCGGCCCTCAAATAAATAAAGGGACTGTATTACAGACTGACTGACTGTGCCTCTTACATGTTGAGACCTATGCCCGATGATGGTGTTAAGAGATAGGGACTTAGAAGTTTGATTAGATCACGAGGTAAGACACTTATGGATGAGATAAATACCCTTATAAAAGAGTCCCCTCTCTGGGGACTCTCTGGGGACTCTTTTATAAGGGTATTAATCTCAGCCAAAAGGCCTTTCCTTCCCTCCTTCCACCATGTGAGGTCACAGCTAAAAGGCACTATCTAGGAACCTGACCCTCATCAGACAGAATCTGGCAGCACCTTGATCTTGGACTTAGCCTCCAGAATTGTACGAAATAAGCTCCTGATGTTTAGAAGCTATCCAATATAGCTCCCCATCACCGACAAAGACAGACTCTTGACTATGAAAGGCAGGGCGAGAAACCACCAGCAAGAGTAAGGGGAGGGAGGAACAGAGAGCTTCTATGGTAAGAGACCCTGCAGAACAGGAGGTGTGGCCCTTGCATAAAGCCATAATCAGTCCCAGTGACCCTGCCGGGAAGGAGCACAACCTGCAAGAGATCAGGGTGAGGAGAGTAGGACCAGGATATTTTAATAAGCATGAATACTAGCAGGCATGTGTTTGGGCTGTCTGGGTTGCTGCCCACAACTTACCAAGTAAGGGTGGGTGAGTGGGGTGAGTTCCTAGGAATGCACGGACCCAGTCCTGGCATCTACCACTTGCCCCACAGCTTGCCCAGTTTTGGTCATAACTCCTGTTATCAGCATCCAGTAGGATGGGGATCGTGTGATTGTCAGCTTCTCCAGAACAACATGGAATGGAAGAGGTTGTTCCCCCAAAGGAAAATATGCACTGGGAAGTGTGATGGCAGGAACACCCATTGCCAGGTATACTGGATAAGCAGGGTGGCTTACAGGAACCAGTATGTGTGGCTCACAAGAGCAGATTATCCAATGTTCAAGAATTTTGTGAACTGTTAAACACAACTATTATTAAAAAATTAAATGGCATTAACTTACAATTAAACTATATTTAAAACTAAGATAAATATTGACAGTTCATCATTTCCTATATATGTATATTGCTATATTTTACTATTATCTCTGCTCTTGAGGCTGTTTATGCCTAATGCATCTGTAGGTTGGCAAGAACTACGTAATGGTATGCCAATGTGAATGATGTTGTGTTGGCACCTTGAGGTTGGCCACAGTGAGAGTATGTACATATGGAAATTGTCAGATTATGGAAACTGGCCGATCAGGGTTGTTTTTGCCCCCCAACAAGAGTTGGGTGTTTAACACTTATTAGCACAACTCCTGCTAAGTGGGGGACAAAAGCACCACTTAATTTATGGCTGAGTTGAGAGACTGTTGCTTCAGAATGTTCAAAGTTGAGCTGAAAATAGAAGTGAGCCTTGCAGCTGCTTCCAGCCTGGTTTGCCCACTCAGTGGCAGATGTGGACAGGCAGGAAAGAAGTTGGTCCTGCCTCCCTGCGATGACAGGCTGACCTGGGTCTGCCTATTATACAGACTCAAGGAGAAGACGGAAAAACGCAGGATGGTACTGTCTGTCTACTGATGGAAATGGGGCCAAGGAATGTTCTAGACCTGACCTATCAGATTAGCCATTTCTACCTTCCAGAAACCAGGCTAAGCAGAGGAACAGCCTGTAGAGGAGGGTTGAGCCCTTCCCCTCCAGCAGCAGCTGAGGGAGGATGGAACATGAAACCTAATAGAACACGCAGCCAGCTATTTCTATCATGATCTCTCTTTTCCATCCTGACCCTTAATCCTGACAGCAATACAGATTCCAGCATGTTGGAAAAACTTTCTGCTGTCTTAGTCATCTCTGCCTCATGACATGTGACAAAGGAGTCAGGCCTGAGGGACTGTGAGGCCTGGTTTCTGGGAACAGGAAGAAGAGAGATCCAGTGGCTGCTTCAAAGCTTCCTATCCCACTGAGTGCTATGCTGGTGCCTCAGGACACTGGCCTTTTCCGTTCAGGGATATCCTGATTCTGTCACTCACCAGGTATGTGACCTTAGGAAAGTTACCTAACCTTTCTGAACCTCTTTCCTCTTCTGTAGAATGGAGACCATTCTCCCAGGATGGCTGTGTGTGGGGGTGGACGACAAATAAGACGACAGACGCGAAACTTCCACGAATTGGGAGTCCCAGTCTGCGGAGGACACAGCCCTCACTGTTGAGCTGCACGGGTGTAGGAGTGGTGGGGGCCGCCAGGCATGAGCTGGAGGGAGGCCAGGCCAGCAGGAATGGAGAAGCGCTGGATTTTCCCCACCCTAGAGCTCAGCCCTCACCCAGTGGTGAGGGGGTGAGTGCCTGGAGGGAGGCAGGCTGGGGCAGGGGTAACTCTACTAGAGCGAGCCAGCACATTCTTCCCAGGCAGGATGGCATCTCACGTCCAAGTAAGGAGCATGGCGGACAGTAGGGCTCTTTGGTTATAAGCAATAGAAACTAACCAAGGGCAACTTCAACAAGAGCTGTGCCAACATTTAGGAGGAACAGAAGGGGACACTGCTGCTGTCCAACTCGGCTCCAGCTGCCATTTCTTGGAGAAATGCGCTTGGCCCAGACTGTGTCACGCTGCCGTCTCTGTCCACGTTGGGGAGTGATGCGGGTTCTGTGGTTGCAGCCCCTCCCCACCTCGAACCACTCGGAGCTGGAGAGCAGTTTCCTACCCAAACAAGGACCCTGGCAGACAATGCCACCGCATGTCCCCTTCCTGAACCTCACGTGGATTGGCATCTGCCTGGGAGCCACCAGGAATCCAGGCCGCTCACCTCCCATCTTGTTCTGCTGCCCCCTCCTGCCTTTTGCAGTCAGCTTCCTCACAAATGAGCTCCTGGGTAGCTCAGAGGAGTGACGTTGGGTTCCAGGTGGACATAGTGGTGAGCAGGAGGTTCTCTCTAAAGAAGAGCAGTGTGCGGTCACATGACCCTGGTTTATGTGTCCCCAGATTGTGAATCACATAAGTCCCTCTCCAACTCTGAGTGCTGAGTGAAAGAAGGGCCAGAGAGAGGCCAGGTAGAACCTGCCCCTTGGAAGGAAGCAGAAACCGAGATGTACTCCCCTCCCAATGGCTGGGGTGTCACTTCTTCTAGGGAGTCTTCCTGGATTCTTCTCCCCAGCTTGGGTTCTGTGTCCCTGCTCTGAGCTTCCTTTGCACTCGGAGCCTCCTGCCTCCTGGGACTTATCACCAGCTCCCCTGCTCCTCTGTGACTGGGGCAAGGGCTGCTGTCATCATCGTCCTCCTGAGCGTGGGGTTTCTGCACAACACTCCTGTGCTTGTTGAGTACGTGGATGGCTGTGGACCAAAAAAGGAAACCCGGCTCCTGGTCTTACAGTGTGACTTATGGCCCAATCTGTTGAAACATTAATTTGCATAATCACAAGAAAAGGATGATCACAAAGGCACAAGAAAGGATGATCTAGGTATAACAATATCCTAGGGACCATCTGGGTCAGGTGGCTCTTTATGACAGCATGGATTTCACGGTGCCTTGAGTTTTTTACTGAGATTAGGGACGGGCCCTAGATATCCCTTCTTGTCTGGGAGATGGTATATAATGTAGTGATTAAGATTTTTAGCTCTGTGGCCAGTCTGCATTGAAATCCCAGCATATACAAGCTGTGTGACTTTGGGAAAAACTACTTAACCTTTCTGTGTCTTCATTCTGTCATCTGAAAAATGAGGGGATTAACAGTACCCAACTTCACAGGTCAGAATGAAGTTTAAGTAAGTTAATGTGCAGGAATCTTAGAATAACGTCCAGTTTAAAGCACATACTCAATAAATGTTTGTTACCCCATTGATCTTTTCACAAAAGGATAATAATAATCATGAATAACCACCCAGGATTATTAATCTCCTCTCAGAGTTTAACAAAATCCAGTACAAACCTTCAGTAGCTCTGGGAACAATGCATGTAAATTTTAATGCAAATGTTCTTCAAATAAAATAGGTTTTCAGTTTCTCTGAGCCCATTTTCTCACTTTGAAAGTGTGCAGGAAAGTTCCCCCTGCCTGAGGCTGTTGTCAGTTGACTGAGATTCATTGCTTGGCTCTGGATGTGGGTGCAGCCCAGGTTCACACCCTCTTTGCCTCTTTGGGTGCACTGAGCAATTTGCATCAAGGTTTCCAGTCTCCTAATACAAACTTACCACCAGGTGGCAGTAAAGATTTAGAAGTGCACGGAATCCCACCCCCACCCCCCAACCCACCCTCTAGTCTTCTCACATCCAGGGCTGACATTTAGCTGTCTGTTCATCATTACCTAGAAGAAAATCCAATTTGGAAACCTTTGGGGAGGTGGAGACACTGCAGCCACTGAAGACATTCATTGCAAAAATAAACACAGGGGCGGCCCTGGCCTTTCCCAGAGGCTGCAGTTGGCCTCCTGCTGAGAGCCACAGGGCACCCTGGGTATTCACCCCAGGAAGATGTGCTCTTTTCAAAACTGGTTTCAGGGTGAAGAACCCAGTTCATGTGAATTACAGAAGCTTGACCAGACTCATTGACTCCTATTTCTGGAGGCCGGAAGTCCAAAATTAAGGTGTCAACTGATTTGATTCTTGGTGAGGACTCTCTTCCTGCCTTATGGATGGCCTCCACATCTCACAGTGTCCTCGAATGACATGGAAAAGAGAGAGCTCTGGTGTCCCTTCCTGTTTTTATAGAGGCACTGATCCCTCAGGAGGGCTCCACCCTCATGACCTCATGTAAACACAATCATCTCCAAATAATTCACCTCCAAATCCTGTCACTTTAGGGATTGGGGTTTCAGTATGGAAACCAGGGGCAAGGTGGGGACAGGTTCCTTTCATAGCACTATCTAAAGTATGTACCCAGTAACTGTATGCTCTTCTGCTGTTTAGCTCCCTACTTCCTATTATGCAGGTATACCTCTAATATCTACACTAGAACTAATGACCATTATCTGTCATTTTTATTATCCATAATGGCTGGATGGTCTAAATGAGTGCTGTCTGATAGAACTTTCTGTAACAATCGAAATATTCTTTATCTGTGCCATTTAGTAATGGTAGCCATTAGCCTCATAGCTATTCAGATTTGACATATGGTATTTGCAACAGAGAACTGGATTTTAAATTTTATTTCATTTTAATTGTTCAGAATTAAGATCAAATAACCTCCTAGAGTTAGTAGCTACCATCATGGACAGCTGAGGTCCATTTTCTCCCTTTCTATGATTGATTAGATCATGCTGTTTGGAAAGAGGGAAGATTTGAGTTTTAATGAAGGGTGGGTTTCTGGGGTTCACCATTGTGGGGGCAGACAGAAAAAAAGATACTAAGGCTCAGAGAACTGAAACACTGCCTAAGGTGACACGGAGGGTCCATGGTGTGGCCTCCCTGCATCTCCAAGGCTCCAGGTGGTAGTTCCTTCTACCAGGTAAGCCTCCAGGAATCCAGGTTCCCTTCTTCTCCCTCCTGGAGGTGACTTAGCAAGTCATTTGATGATCAGGACAGGCTTACTTGTTTGTCGTGCTCCGCATGAGCGTGTGTGAGCGTGTGTGAGTGTGCATGTGTGTCAGTGTGTGTGAGCATGCATGTACATATGCGTGCATGAGCAGGCCTTTTGCAGAGGTCATGCAGCCTGTTACATAGGAACGAGGGTGATGTGAGAATCTGATCTATGCCCATCTGACCCCCCATCACAGTTTAGTTTAGGTGCATTTCAAGTCTGAAGTCATTGCATGGTCCTTAGGAACAGAGCAAAGATGCTTAATGCAACCATTGCAACAGGGCCAGTGGGCATTGGAAAAGGTGTCTTGGGGTCTGAGCACAGGATGGGAGGGTGGTGGAGTTCCTCCCAAGCTCTACCATAACACCACAACCGCCAATGCCAACTGTCCGCATTGCCTGGTGCCTGTCCCTGTGCTCAGCACTCCATGAAAGCATCTGTTCACGAGGAAGATGTTCTCGACCCCATTTTACAGAGGCACCGAGAGGCACACAGCTAGGATTTGAGTGAGCCGCTCCAAAGCCCGAGGTGTTAAACCTTCAGCTCAATTTTTAGTAACTGGCTTCAAACCATTATTGTCTCCCTGTTTCCTTGTGCCCACCTCAGTGAGCTGATACGAACGAAGGACATCTGCATGGGCAAATGTGACGATCACTGAGACGGGACTCCAAAGTGAGGACCAGCAAGTTTTCTCCGATCACAGAGGGGTGACCTCCACCTTCAGGACACAGTGGCAGGCAGGAGGGCAGTCGTATGGGATCTCCCCTGATGGACTCTTATTTCCATCTGCTCACTGTAGGACTCTGGGAGTTGGTGCCTGCCATTCTAAGCTTGCTGCCACTCCTTTAAACACACCGTGCCCAGGTGCATCTTATGGAGACGCTGGGACCAGGGCCTTACGTCCTGGGGCGTCGATTGCCCAGAACAGCTCCCAGGGTGGGAGGGAGTTATCACCAAGAGTATGTGGAGGCTGGGGGCGGGTCCCCTCTGTGTCATCTCAGCCAGGTGAGGAGCTTTCCTTTCACAGCACCATTCATGTCTGCCCAGGTGGGAGGCTGCCCTCTGCACTGATGGCTTATTGGTGTCCCAAGCTGTTGAAAAAGGAGGTGGCCCACAGGGGGTGGGTCGGATGAGCTGAGTACAGGAGCCACTCCTAGGTGATCGATGGGTGAGGCAGCAGCTCTGGAAGACACAGAGCTCCCCATGGCTAGAAGGATCCCAGCAGAGGCTACACAGAAATCAGCACTCTGCCGTGCTGATTGTGGACAGTGCTGTGCAGTGGTCAGCTACGCACTCTCTTCTCCCGGCTCTGCAGTGCCTGTGGTCACTGGGTCTTCTTTTCATTCCATAGAAAAGGCTCAGGGAGGAGATGTGGGTTACCTGAAGTCACACAGAGTCAGAATGAGGTCAAGGCAAATGTCAAACCGAGGTCTGGAAGGCCCCAAATCCTAAGGTGGGTGTTACAGTTTGGATCTGGAATGGCCACCGAAGGCCCACGTGTTAAAGGCCGAGTCCCCAGCTTGGCGTGTGGTGGAAACTTTAAGGGATGTGGCCTAGTTGAAAATTTTGTTTCATTGGGGGTATCTCTGCAAAGAGGTGGGATGGGACACGTGTGCTTCTGGTAAAGAGGTAAGCAGCCTTGTTCCATTGGATGCTCCCCACCATGATGTGCTGACTCACCACAGCCCCAAAGCAACAAGGCCAATTGATCATAGACCGAAGCCTCTGAAACCATGAGTCCATATAAACCTTTCCTCTTTTTAAGGTGATTTTCTCAGGTATTTTGTCACAGTGATGAAAAGCTGAGTCACACAGCAGGGATCCCTCTCAAGTGTGATCCCCATGCTCATGACGTAGATTTGGAGCCAGTGTAAAGTCATTTCACGTCCCACAGTACAAATATTTTGGTGCCTTTCATCCTACATGTAATTTAAAATAAAAACAATCCTAAATGCTAAGATAAGGATAAAGAAGTTCAATAAAGTTGAATCCTCTACCACCACCATGCTGCCCTTTTTTTCCCCTAAAAATAATCCAAAACAAACAAACAAAAAACCCTACCCATCTTTCTTTTACTTCTCTATTCTACTCCCTCTTATTTTGAGTACTTGCCTTTTTTGAAGCTCTAATTATGGCTTAATCTCTGACCAGGTAAATGATATCACATATAAGATTTATCTTGGTGATGGCTTTTAATCCAACCCCAAAGTTGGATAAAATCACACCAAATCCCCTTCCAACTCAAGGAGCCTGGGATTCTATCATTTCAAAGTCAGCAAGCCGCATTGGTTCATCCCATGACCATGTCTGAGGCCCTGAGAACACTGTAAATGCTCATTAAAATATTTTTCTTGTGGGAAAAATGGGAGAAAGAAATATTGTGAGAAAAGACAAAATTGCAAGCACAAATATCGGCTGACACTTTGGAAGTAAGGTTACCAGTAAGACAATGTGCTTCATTTCACATGTAAATTTGCCAAGAAATAAGCACAATTTAAGCTAAATGGACTTGTACGGCAAAGAAAAGAATTAGTGAAAAATTCTACCCAGTTTGCCTGTTTGGATTTGCTCCATAGAACGATATGTTTCAGAGGCTAAATAATCATCTGATACATTTTGAATGGCATGTTATGTATAGGGGCAAAATGAGGGTGTTTGGGGGACTATGTTTCATCCATAAAGAATACATTTCCTAATGTTATCACTTGGATTGCACAGAATAGTTCCCACACGGCCATCCCTTCTCTTACACGGGGGGTCCTGATTTCATTGGGTGGCTACAGCTCAGAAATTTGAGATTGTAACTAACATTTGCTGATTCTTGGCGGTTGGAAATTTGCTCTCCTTCTCCCCCTGGGGGAGATTCTGTGGGCATCTTACAAATTGGTTCAAGATAAAATTGAGAAGGAAATCAGAAGATGCAACAGCAAAGTGCGTCCTTTTCTGAAGCTAAATGCTTCCAGAAAGAAGTGGATTTGGGTTTTCCTCTGGCTGGCTTTTATGGGTGGAAAAGGCTCTGAATGAATGGTGAGCCCTTAATGTGCTGGGCTTTGGGTCACAAGGACTGATCTCCTTGACCATGAGCTCTAAGAGGCAGGAGCTGCGTCTGCTCACTGTTGAATCTCTGTCCCTTAGCACTGCGTCTGAGGCGCAGTAGCGCTCGGGAAATGTTCACTCAACCAACGATGGATAAAAAGGATGGCTCCCTCAAAGGTTCTATCAGAGTTTCCCAGAAATTTAAATGAAAGATCAATAGGAGAAGCATGCACGTCCCTGGGAGAAAGACAGTTCTAACAGAAGGACAACCCTGAAGCCCCTCTCCAGGGCTAACGTCTGCTCAGTTAAGGTGTCTGGATTCTGGTCTCAGCCCTTACTAGGTCCCTTTCTAAAAGAATTGGTCACAAAGAAGGCTTAAGCTAAAAGGGAAGCAAACTTATAGTCTCCAGGGTCCCTGAATGTTAATACACAAAGCAACTTTGGCGATTTGAAGGCTCTTCACTTTTCACAGTCTTAAACCTACGCAGCCCCTTCCATTCATGCTGCTGAAACTTGACCCAGAAAACGGACTTCTTCAGGAGCTCGAAACCAACCTCTGGCTTCATCGCTATGAATCCCAGCAGAGGGAGATAAAGCATAAAAAATCCAGCTCCACATTCAGCTTACTGGCAGATCCCGTGTCCCCCGTCTTGCTGTTTCCAGGTGTTCCATAGGCAAGACATCTGGTGGCAGCCTTAACTTTTATTTTAGGTCACGTTGCCATTGTAAGGATGCAGCATCAAGGGCGTGACTCCCACAGGCTCCATGGGTGTCTCCAAAGCCTCATCCTCCAGGATCGAGAAGCTGGTGATAGAGTGGACTTCGTGAGAAAAGCAAATTCTGTTACACCTTGAGTGAAGGCCCTTCAGGGTCCAGAGCCTAGGAGATCAAGTTCGTAGTGAAATTGTCTCCATTAACAAAACTTCATTTCCATCCCAATGAGCCAGATGGCCTCTATCCAAATGTGGATTTGTGCACAGGCAAACTCAAACATTGAGATGTTGAGAAAGCAACTGTGCAAGCCAATACTGGTCCTAACTGTACCTCTAAGAGGTCAGACAGAGACTCCAGGGCACTTGTCCTCTAGTGTCTTGGTCTGTTTGAGCTGCTATACCCAATGCCATAAACAGAGTGGCATAGAAACAATAGGAATTTATTTCTCACAGTTCTGATCTGAAAAGTCCAAGATCAAGGCAGCAGCAGATATAGCATCTGGCAAGGTCCTGCTTTCTGATTCACAGGTGGAGGAAGGAGGGCAGGGATCTCTCTGTTTTATAATCTCATCTCCTTAGTTCTCCACCTCCAAATACCCTCGTATCAGGTGTTAGGTCTCAACATGTAAACTGGGGGAGGGGACACACAAGCACTCAGTCCCTGGCACCCGTTCACTCTCCGGGTACATTTTGCCGGTGCTTGCTCTTCACTGGTGCTTTGGTTCCACAGCATATTCTTTCTGGTTCCAGTGGTCAGTGGAGCTCATGAGTCAGATGCATCACTTTGTTCACAGAAGTCCAGAATGGAGGTTGCTGTCCTGTCTCTGGAGGAGACCCAGCAGGGATGAGGGAGATTTCCATGGGCTTTTTCTAGCTCCCTGGGTGTGTGTCTACCTCCCATTCCTGGGACTAAAGAAGGCATCATCCCTTGCTTTCATTTGATCTTTTCGTTTGTCCTGAAAGCCAAGAGGCACCAAGGTCCAGGAGGAAGGATAAAGAGGCGTAGCGAGCCCCCGAGTCCCTGGATCACCGGTACCACCTCCTCTGCAATGGTCCCCATCCTACTGGGGGTTTCACTAAAAGCTTCGCCCTCAGCATTGCCGCGAGGCAGTGGCTTCGGATTATCTTTTGTGCATATTTGATTCCTCCTTCCACAGGAGCAAAGAGAGGAGTACGAAGTTGCTCCTTCAGTCTCTTAGGTACGTTTAAAGGACTTAGAGAGCTTCAGCAAGCTGAGGTCTAGTGAGAAGCCACTGTTCCAAGTCTCCTAGATTCTCCAAAGCCCCGAGGTTATGACTCAACATTAGGCACAGGGACTCCTCAGAAGCTTCCAGAATTGGCTTTGTTAAAAGAGACAGACTTTCTCATCTCTTCTCTGAGTTTTGACTGTTTGGTTTTGACACGTGCTGGTAATAGATTCCATTTCTTGGTTTTTCCTAAAGAGAGAATCTGGTTGGGTCTCTCCTGTCCATCAGTGTAAGTCAGAGGGCAGAACAGGCGGCCTAGACCATGGCCTCTGGGTGAGGCTGAACATAGGCAGGTGTCAAAAGTGCTGGGTCTAGCACAGGGTGTGAATAGATGGTTTGGGGGGTCTGTGTCCTATTCCCTACCCCCACCCCCAGTCTCCTTGGAAGCCACTGACTTTTGCTCTGAGAAGGACATCTGAGCGGACATTGGCTTCTTCCTCCCTGGGGCCCCAGTTGCCTCTCTGGGGCCTGTGAACTGCCAAGGGCACCCTTTTGTTTTGGGTCTATGAGCTCATGCCCCAAGTGGGATGGCTTCTGGAACCACCAGGGGTCCTCCAGGCCTGCCCCTGCTCTTCAGCACCCCCAAGCAGGTCCCGTTGTGGGGCTGGGGTGTGAAAGAGATGCCACCTCACCATCTGGAGGAGGTAGAAGGAGAAGCAGGCAGGTGTGGGGTATGAAAGCCTTTGTCATTTTATTTTACAATAAAAAATTCTAACAGCATATGAACACTCTGTTCCCGGCAGAGGCAAAGGACGTACAAAGTTAATTAGAAAGCAAAGCATTAAAATAACAACAGCTACATTCAAAGCTTCTGCTCAGTACTTTGCCCAATGTGTCTAACGTGATTGGAAAGAATCACGGTCTGGGCTTTTCACCCAGAGTGAAAGCACACATACACGTACTTACACGAACTTACACATCCTCCAACTCCACACGGGGCTGGCTTTTGTGAGCAATTCCAAGCTTAGGAATTTCTTTATTTTTCCTTAAGTCTTGTCATGGAACTCATGATAATAAAACTCCATTCAGTGGTTGGAGGAGCTGAACTATTTTGCTAGATAAAACTGAACTGTGAAGCTAATACTTTAGTGGGAATTCCTTCAAATATATTTCTCAAACCATTTTCAGATACTTTTTTTTTTAGGGCTGAACTCAGAGGCACTCAATCACTGAGCCACATCCCCAGCCCTATTTTGTATTTTATTTAAATCAGGATCTCACTGAGTTGCTTAGCTCCTCACTGTTGCTGAGGCTGGCTTTGAACTCGTGATTCTCCTGACTCAGTCTCGTGAGCCACCGGGATTACAGGCATGAGCCACCATGCCCAGACATTTTTCAGATACATTATTCTATGGGTTCCTCACAACCAGCACGGGAGGTAGGAAGTACAGATGTTATACCCTTTTGATAGATGAGGAATTAAAGACAAATTCAAAGTGAGTTGCTTGAAGTCTAGAATATTTACATCTCTTTAAAATTCCCAGTCCATTGATACTCCTCTGATTCTCTTGGGTACAATTTTTTTTTCTCCACTCAAATTGTGTAGGGGGGTGGAGGTGAGTTTAGACAGAAGGAAAAGTTGAGGAAAAGTAAGGCGAGCCCAGGGTTAATTTATGTAAAATACATCAATGGCCTCCCTCCATGATTTACAAAAGTCTGTAACCAAGGTCAGAGAATGAAAATAATCAATATCTAGATTTTATTGTATAATGGCTCTCACTAAAGTATGGGTCTGACCTTTGGAGACAAATTCTGCCTCACTAAAGATTTCTTTATCTTTAAAACCTGCAGAACCAAAGTGACTCAATATCTCCTAAGAGAATTTGTTTCTGGCACAATTATATTTCCTAAATATTCCTTCTCAGAAACACCCTACATTTTAGTATTTATCAATCAGCATTTTTTTCCCTCTGTGGTGCTGGGGATTGAACCCAGGGCCTTGTGCATGCAAGGCAAGCACTCTACCATCTGAGCTATATCCCCAGCCCACAATGGTCTAGCATTCTGTAACAGTTCACCTAAGAAATCAAGAGACCTTTCAATTCTCAGGACACTAACTTATTATATCCGGAAGGTCAGAGCCACTATAATATCAGTTTCACTTGAAACCAATTTTGTTTCAAAAGACTCTATTGAGAGGCTCATTGGTTTTCTCATCCATGCAAGTGTGTGGCCATGAGCCACGTTAATAGCACCTGAGCTAAGATCATGCAATTCAATTTTACAAGTATTTATTGTCTGCTGAGCAAGACATTGTGCTAACTGGGCCTTGGTCAGAAATCCCTTCTTAGGCCCAGCAGCAGTATTCAGTAACTGGTGTTGGGGTCAGAGCGGCCAGGGCAGTTCAGGCCAGTCTACTAGGGTCCCAAGTGGATGTACTCTCACCTGATAGGCAAGTGAGAATGCTCTTTCTCTCTTTGGCAGCATCCATAGGGATTGCCCTCTGAATACTGCCTTCTCTGTAGCATTCTAGCAGGACTGGCCATTTCCATTTCCCTTAGAAGATCCTGCCCAGTCATACTCCTTCCTTTGGGTACTAATCCTCCCCACCTCTAAACTCCCCTTGAAAGGGTCAACCCAGGAAGCCATGCTTGTATGACAGGACCTGGACTCTCAGTCATGGCTGATTGGATAGGCAGGCACCTGACCCCAAGGAGGCTCACCCAGAGCCAGATGAACTGGGCCAATCAGATTCTTCAGAATTTACCTTCGAGGCCACAGAGATGCTAGTCAGAGGGGTGGGCTCTGGGAAGGAAGAAAAGGCCAAGTAGTGTGGGTCCTGGGGTGGGTTCGTTAGCTACATATTTGCTAATGAGTATGCCACGGGAAGCACGAGATCCGAGCAGATGTGCAGAGAGAAACGGATGAGCTCCATGAGGAGAGACCCTGAAGGAGCAAGAGCGCGTGCGCCAGGGCGGCTGCCTCCATCCCTTGCTGCCAGGGAGCTGCGTTTAGTTTCTGTGAAATGTTCCTGAATTCTTTCAGTCAACGTCCACATTGTGCGAGTGTAAATGGGTTTCTCGTCCCTGCAAAATTCCTTGACCAGAATACCTCTGAGGTTGGACTGAAGGGCAGAATTTAACTTCCAACACATAGACCCCACTCAGTCCCTATTCCAAGTCAAATTATTATCCTTCTTTAAAGTCTTTAGCTGTATTTTGTGGGGGAACTCCAAATTATTTTCTGGTGTGTGGTAGGAGGAATTTAGGGTTAAGTTCAGATTCCTGTCATCAAACTTTAAAAATTGCATTCATTGAACTTTGAGCACCTGTGTGCTACGTAGAAAAAAAAAAAGAAGCTCATTTATATGTAATCAGTATTAATCGGTATTTAAATTTTTGATACACTTCTCCAATTTCTGCCTTAAAGTTAGAAAAGCATTTCTTCCAGAAGGTATTTAGATTCCTCACCTTTCTTTTCTACAGGCTCTCTCTCAGAAGAGCTTTTTTCTTTTTTTTTTTTAAATCATATATCAAATGATTTCATTTCTTCCATCAAGATTATTCAGAAACTACATGCCCTTTTGCTGGATTCTTAAAATAACAAACGCACAAGATAACTTCTTCCCGGTCTAGAGAATTGATTCTTATATAATCCACCCTTGAAGAGGCAGCTCTTCCCCACAGGTAACAGTTGCTGTCTTGTTATTGCACATGCCTCAGATCACAGGTGCCAGGCCACACAATAGACCTCTGTGTTCCTGCACCTCTGGATGGCCTCCCCAGATGCAGAGCACAGCATCTGCTATCTCACAATGACAAGCTGTCAGTGCTCTCCTGCCTGTGCCAAGATAAGAATTCACACACCCCGTCCCCACCCCAGTTCTGAACAAGAATGGAGGACACCATTTCCTGGATAGGACTCTCTGGGGGAAAGCCAAAATGCATGTCTTTTTCATGAATGCAGAAAAACTTGCATCAAAACCAGTGCTGAGAAAATGTTTATTAGGCCCCAAAGGTATTGTCCTCTGTATCCAAAGAACTGTATCCAAAGTTCCTGACATACTCCACCATATGTTGCCTTGGCAAGAACATTAAGAAGTCCCTCATAGGACCCTTGTCTATTTTTGAAACTTGCAGGCACAAAGGAATGTGTCGCCGATGTGTGCAGGCAGCATGGAAGATGGAGAGCAAGTTGGATGGTGAATCCTCCAGGCCAGTTCCTCCACCCGTCCAGACTTCCTCCTCCAAGTCATGGAGGTCGTTATGGCTTCTGCGTCTGCCTGGAGGATCACGATGAACAGGGAGGTCACTGCTGCCTCCTCTGAGCTCTCACGGAATCCTATTTTTACCTCCATGAGGCACTTTTAACTAACTGTCTTTTCTCAGAGTCACCTGGCCAGGCACCTGTCATCTCCATAAGGTTAAGAGACTCTTCAGAGAAGGGACCACATCTTAGTCTCAGAAAACCACCCAATGACTCTGCTTCCCCATTGGTGGGAAAACATGAACAGATTTCTTTTCAATGTAAGTTTTTCCTTTCAAAGATTTTTTCTTGAACCCATGACATCTGATTTAAGTGAGTGTCTGATATAGCACACTATATTTGAAGTTTTCTCAAGCGTTTCAAGTGGGGACCACCTAGTTCTGCAAAGACTGTGATATCTAGAGCTTCATCCCCTTAGCCATCTGGAGTCACACCACTGCAAACTATAGATTTATGGTCTGTGTGTCACTGGAACATCCAAAGCTCAGACACTGTCTTTTGAAACATGTACATATATTTCAATGACACTCAGGTCTTGAAATTTCATTTTTGCATACAGTATTTCCAGGCATTTACCAAGCAGACAAAGTACTGGGTTAATATCATTGCACTGATGAAATATTGATATTATTGATAAAGCAGGACAATGTAGCTGATTTTATCAGACTCATACCATTTGCATGAAAAGGTTGAGTTTCTTTGGCTCTTTGTTCATTCAAGTGCATTGGATGCCTATTTGGATAGCCTTAGGCATCGTGTGAATCTGTCAGTAAAATCTCGCACTGTCCACAGTGTTCTGCAAGCTGACTTAGGTTTTGGACTACAACAACTGGCCATTGGTAGAAATATACCATATATACAACGTGGAAATTACAAAAATACATTTTATTTATAGCTGATTTCTTTTTAAGTAACAAAAAACTAACACTATGAAAGATCTACCAGCATACTAAAAGGACACTACCTAATATCATCCGAACAAGAGTCTTGTTTGGGGAATTCCATGACACATCATCTCTAAACAAGGGCTATTTGCCATGGGGAAATAAAAACAGCTTCTTGGAAAAGCCTGTGCTTTGACAGCTTGAATCTCCCATTCAAATATGGTTTTGTTCCTACTCTTCCTCGACTTTTCTATTTTCACTTGCTTCTTTCAGTAAAGACCAAAGAAACTCATGAGGACAATGGGAAGGTGGGCTCAGAAGGGAATGGGCAAGCTGAAGCTGATGGATCATGGGTAAAGGCAGGACAGGACCTCGTTCTCCAACAGACACCAAGCAAGCCCCCAACACCATACGTGGCTCCCAAAGTCAGGCAGGGAGCCTAGTGCCCCCGGTCCCTCTGTGACCCACAGTCAGTAGCTGTGTTGCTTGCATGACAGGTAATCAGTGGTTGGCACCCAGTGCTGTGGGCGAAGTCTTCCACCCAGAGGTCTGGAGATCAACATCTCCATGCCAGGGAGGATGACACGGAACGTCCTGGTCACAAGGTAGGACCCCTGTCACTTCAGCAAGTGTCTTCCTACATCCATCAGCTATGGAGAACTGGTGAACTCCACACACTTTGTAAAAAGTTATTTATGTTGAAACTCCTATCAACAGATTTCCTATATTTGGAAGCTTCTATAAACAGAGGCCGCGGCCTGGGACGACTGTGAGGTTATGACTCGAGTTTCTAACAGGAATCAGTGACTATTTCCTTTTGCACCATTCGGCAGCACATGCTGGTCATCGCTGTTGAAGAGATAAGATTTTCTTGGAAAAGTCAATGCATCTATTATCCCCCCCAAAGACAGAAGCTCTGTTCTTGTGCCACCTTCAAAGCCGGCAAAAGAAAACCCTCCACAAATAATGTTTTTCTTTTGTAGGACCCTAAAAGCTCTTGGCACTGATTCTCTCTTTCCATTAGATCCCAACTTGGAGGGTACTCTATTTCCAAAATGACAACACCTTTTAAAAACTCTGTCAACACGAATCCACCCTTCCTGCTCATCTTCTCTCTTTCCCCACCTTGAATTCACAGGGAAGAAAGAGATCACGGCTATTTATAGGCATAGCCACTGGTACTGATTTTCATCCAATTCACTTGACTTTGAATCTGAGCCTTTAAAAGCAAAGGGACTCAAGTTTCTTGGCTGGAGTCGGTGTCTCCCTTACAGGCTAGAGATGACGTTAGTGATCATGGTCGTGGCTGAGTGAGAGAGTACAGGTTGGTGCTTAATTCACACTCCTACATTGCCTTTAACACGGAAAGAGTTAACATGCAGAGGTCACCGAAGATAGAGCTGGGTTCTCCCCCTTCTGGTGATTTATTAAAATGTAGCATTGGACAGGAATCTGTACATTAGCTAGTGCCTCTTGTGACTAAGGCTCCTTAGAGAAATAGACCCTAAGGATGATTCAAACACTCGGCCTAACAGAGTATCACTCACATGGTCCCAAGCAGGGACGTCTTGACCCACCGTCAGTTGCACAAACCAAGAATCCAGGCGTTCACGAACGTCCTCTGTTTCTCAGAAGCCCCCCTGTTCACCTTTGCTGAGGGTGAGATTCACCCATTGTCCATGTCTCAAGTCCCCACACATTGGGTGTGAGTGACCCAAAGCCTGCTTCCTTGGAGTCTAGAAGTGCAGAGTCCCACGGGGCCAAGGCATTAGACCTGGAACTCAAACATGTCCGTCTGCTTCTTGGCCAGCTTGGCCACCTCCTCGCGGATGGCCTTCACCAGGGCCGCGGTGGAGATGTTGGTCAGCGGGGTGTCAGGCGGGTCGTTCTCTGCCAGGCTCTGCTGCGAGGCCGCTGCGGAGGCCACGGGGGCCTGCTCCAGGCTGGGGTGCAGGTTGGTGGGCTGGCTGTACTGGCGGGGAAGCCTGGAGGGCGAGCTCTGCTGATACCGGGACCGGGGGTAGGCCTCGATGTACCCGGGGAGGGGGACCTGTGGAGGACGTTGGGAGAGAAGAGAAGGGCCTGGGGTTAGGAGGGAGCTCAAGTCACAGGACACGCCGGGCACTGGAAGCAGGAGGGGACTGAGGACAAAGAAAGGGGTTTAAAAGAAAACAGAAAATGGAAGCCAAGTTCCACTGTCCGGATACAAGATCTAGAGTGCGTTTAGAAAACAGGTCATTTGGACTCACTGAATATGCTGGTTGGATGAATTAAATAGGTGTTTTAAATCTTGCTGAAAACATTAGGACTACATCTGAGTCTCTGTCTGAACCTCCCGGTTTCCTTATTAATTTAAGTATAATCCAGTCACTAGAACTATTGCTTGGGAGTGCAGGGGTTCCTTCTCTATAATAGCTACAAATCCTGGAACCCTGTGCCAAGGGATCTCCACACATTATCTCATTTAATTCTCAGCAGCAGCCCAGGAGGTGGGTACTGTTATCCTTATTTAACAGGTGAGAATACCGAAGCAAAGTGTGCCCCCAGTTTAAAGTGGCAAAAGCCAGAAAGCCGCTGGGGCATGCTTTGCACAGCCGCATCTGGCTCCAAGGGCTGGGAATTAAACCCTGCACTATGGTGTCTAGGATCCAGGATATGATCTAGTTTCCTGAAAAAAAAAATGTTCTCTTTTCATTTAATAATGAAAGACACCATTGTTCTATACTTAAATACATGGAAACTCTTAGGAATAAGGACAAGGCAAGGACATGGAATTCAGAAGTGACTCTTCCACAGAAAGGGTGCCACAGTTGGAGATGTTGTTCTAGGCTAGTCCACAGAGAGCTTCATGTTCCATAATGCTGGCTGGGTCACTGCAGAATGAGTGACACTGCTGCCACAGCATAGGGTGCTGTGGGGAAGGGGGCATGTGTGGGCGGCTCTCTGGGAAAGGCCACAGGGGGCAGTGTACTTCCAGGAAGACGGAACAGGGAAAAGCAAGTTCAAAGGCATGGGGGTGAGGAGGGGTGCAGGGAGGTCAATGACCCCCAGGGAGGTGCAGGTCCAAAAGCCACTGAATGCCGGACCATGACGTTGAGCTTCCCTGGTGCTTCTGCCTATTTTCTGTATCACACTTCTGAGGAACACAACCCGTTCCCATTCGAAACAGACACGCTCCTCTGGGCGCTGGGTGAAGATGGAGGCGGATGGCTGCCTCAGTCTGTTTGGCTGTTATAACAAAATCTCACAAACAGAAGTGTCTAGAAACCACAGAAACTTATTTCTCACAGTTCTGAAGGCTGGAAAGTCCAAGAGCTAGGCACTGGCAGATTCCATGTCTGGAGAGGGCTGCTTCCTGGGACATAGACAAAGGATCTTTGCACTTTCATGTGGCAGAGGGTGAGGGCTCTCTCTTATAATCCCCTCCGCATGGGCTCCACCCTTGTGATCTCATCACCTCCTGTGTCGCCCCTTTGTCACCTTGGGGTGATAGGATTCTACTTTTCAATTCGAAGAAGAGGACACAGACTTTCAGACCATAGCAAAGGGGTTGGGTGATGAATCGGAAATTTTGGATGAGGGAATATATGGTGGGAAAGCAGCGCCCTCTCTTCCCTGCTGGAAGTTCTGATGACCCCTACCAAGAACGCCCGCTTCTAAGACGCACAGCTGACCCTGGCATGGGAACCACTGCTGGGTGTCAGGCAGAGGGGGAGTCTGTGCTTTGGGAAGGACACTCTGGGGAGGATCCGCTGGGGGTGATGCGTTCTGAGGCTACCCGGTGGTCCAGGATGCAAGCAGGGTAAGAAGTCACTGGATCGATATCCTAAGTTTGCGTTTGGGGCTTTCACTTCGCCCCGAGACCTAACAAAGAAATACAGAGGAGGAAATAGGTGGCAATGGCGGGTCTCTTTATGTAGCACTTGTAGGTTTCTCTACCTCGTAGAGGAAAACCAGAGTTGGACTGTCAGAGTCCTTGGGCCACAAGAGCTGGGAATGCACAGGTGGCCAGGAACCAAGGCCAGGGCACGGGGAGCACATTTCAGACCTCAGCTCACATTTCCTTGCTCTTGGGGACCTTTACCAGGCTGACATTAGCCCAGGCCCCTATTAGGTGTTTCCTGCAGTTTCTCTACTGTGACAGTCATCTCTCCTGATGCCATTGCCTGTCACAGGTCATCAACTTTGTGAAGGCAGGACGTGGCCTCGCTTACTCACTGCTGCACCCTAGTGGTCATAATTTGCAAGCAAACAGCAGCGAGTCCCCTGAAGCCTGGGCTTAATCACTGAAGGATGACCAGCAGGTGTCAAGTGGTGGAGAGGGAAGTGGCCACATCCCCTCGTCCTCATTTTAAATTCAGCTGACTGCACATGCTGGTATGGAAAGAGTCAATTCCGACTCTTGAGACCCCCTTCTCTGTGGCATCAAGACTTGGTGGCTGGGACAGGCAAGGGACACCTGAGTCTACTGGGGTGGTCTTAGTAATATCCAGAAGCAGGGAAGATGATAGAATATACAGGCTGGTGCTTTTGGGCTGCTTTTCCCTCTCGCACTGGTGTGGAGGGTGTGATCAACCCTCCCCCAAGGGACTATCTTTCTTAAGCTGACAACTGGTCCCTCTGAGCTTCCTGCATAATTTCTCACGTGCTCTCAATCCTGTCCTGCCCAGCTTGCTCCAAGCCCTGGACACACCTCCCTGCTTTGCAGGTGGTAACTGGGCTCCAAGAAAGACCATTTAGGCTGCAGCATCATCTTCTCTCCATTAGAAGCAACTGGTAGGAAATTCATTCTCTTTCACACTGAGGGGGATGAGCCCAGAACGATCCAGTCATTCTGTCAGGAAGGTCAGGCTTCCATTTACTGGGCTCCATTTCCTTCAACTCTAAGGAACATCTAAGGAACATCTAAGGAACTCTAAGCGTCCGAACATAGCTACAAGCCTAGCTAAGTTCTCATTTGAAAGTGTCTTGAGAGCAAGGTCAAGGATTTGGAAAATACTTCCTTTTACCAATTCTCTCAGAGCACCCAGTGTTAACACTGCACACGGCCAGTGAGCTGTCAAAGCTGTGGGCTTACTGCCGGTTTGCATAACTTAGACATGTGTGTACCTACTTTCTGAAGGTATTACATTATTTTGTAGACTTTTAAGACGATTTTATGGAGTCAAATAAGCTCTGAACCAAACAAATCGTAGCCAGTGATGTCAGAAAAGCAGAGAATGAAAAAAGAACAGGGGTGGGGGGGCAAGCCCCCTAACAACCAAAATAGATGCTATAAAGTTCCACAGTAAGATTCACAGACGTAGCAGCAGGAACTCCCTCTAGATCTTCTCTTAGAGCTTATTTACTCCAACTTTATAAACAATTATAATGAGCTCAGACATGCTTCATTTGCAGAGAACAGCACATGAGGAAAAATACATTCAAGAATCTGTATTACTGGAAGTGGGGACATTGACACCAATATAAAGTGCCAGCTGGGAGCAAGATCAGGCAAAGAACCATACTGAGCCACGGCAATGACCCCCCAAATTGGAGTAGTTTGGAGGTACTTGACTTAGGGGCAATAATCCTACCAACCACTGGAGCTCATCCTACAAAGGTTCTCTTGGTGTAGTGAGGCCAAACGATGCTGAATGGTTCACAGAAGACAAACGACATTATGTCACATCCTCTTTTAAAGAAGGGGAAAGAATAGGATTCATTTCAGAAATATGCAAGATGGCATACAGTTTTCAATGTTTTGGAAATCGAAGAAGTCAGCTTTGATCAACAGGAACGCGAATGCATGTAGGTGCTGTTCATTTAAATATCATACCACTGGAGGGAGGATAGACACTAATGCTGAGTTGGAGCTGTAGGAGGAGAGTCTGGACTCCAGGGAGAAGGTGAGCCAGACCCTGGTGTCAGGGTGTTTCCTAACTCTAGGATTAACTCCAGATGCTGAGACCAACCTAAAATGACCTAGAGCACCAGGGAACCACCAGGCTCAGCCTGCCTTTCTCATCCACAGTAAGCAGTGTCACCCAGGGACTAGATGACCCACCCCAAAGGCCACCACTAGGCTTTTTTCCCCCTCATAGAAGCCCCCTTGCAGGTAACCCAGAAGGCAGGTTTGGGCTTGGATACCAGGTAGGTACAGACTGCGCCATATACTCTTACTCGTAAAGAAGGAAGAAACCAAAGGATCAGGACAAGCCAGTCCCTGGCTGGAAGTCAGGCAGGAAGTCTTAGGATGTATATACAAGGTAATTTCAGTCTTGGGTTTCCAATGCTTCATTTGCTGGCCTTGGATCTAAAATTTTATCAATTCTGACAGCTAAAAGAAACAGGTTTAATGACTACTTTGGAGTCATACAGGTGCAGGTATAAATTCTGACATGGGCACCTTACTCACTGTGTAGGTGTTAGACAAGTCGCACCACCTGACTGGGCCTCAGTTTCCTCATCTGCCAAATGGGAGTCATCATGGGACCAATGATACCTACCTGATAGGATTTTTTGTGAAGATTAAATAAGATTCTATACATATGACATCTAACATGGTGTCTGGCACATAGAAAATACTCAACCCATGGTAGCTATTATTATAAAAATTCACTTGATTAGGGTCTCTTGCTAGGAGGTAGAATCTGTGGTGGAAACAGGTCTCAAGTTCCTCTGCCAAAGGGCACCCTGTCTTACCTCACTGTGTCTGTTAAGTGACTGGCTTGGCCATCTGGTTAGTGTGTTGGGGAGTGCTGTGATAACCCAACTCTGGGGCTCAGGCTTTTACTCCAGCATCTCCTGAAAGTGTGCCAGATGGTGAATTTTATGAGGGCATTAGCAGAGGTCTCACCGAATCGGCCCACTGGCTTGGGAGCTCATTCTCTCCTGCGTAGGACATCCAGGCTGGGCTCCTGTAGGACGAGGGAGGCGTGGGGATGAAGTAGCCAGTGAAGCCGGGTCTGTTGGCAGCTGGGATGGCGAACACTGCCGGCACCGTGTTACCTGGCGTGGAAGAGGTGGGGGAAGAGCAGATCAGGAGAGGCTGGATTCTGGGATCCAGTGCCGCCCAGAGCCTACCATAAGGCCAGTTTCACAGGACGCCTGGCTGTCAGCTGGGCTTGAGGTCTTGTTAGATCAGATCTGATTGAGTGGCACTTGTTCTGGGCTGTGATGCTGGTGCAGCTCTATCTAAGCTACAGTGATCCCCAGCTGTGATGGCCGAGGCTCCAGGGAATGTAGTAACAGGGCAGAGGAGAGGGAACCAGGCCTTCCTTCTTTGTAGAACCCGGCTCCTTTTTAATATTTTATTTAGAGACACTGTGCAGAGCAACAGGGGGGTGCCATGCTCAGGGAACCTGGGCTAGAGGCCAAATAGGGGCTAAATCCAGCTGTGCTCTTTTGCCAGGTGTGGGGTCTGCACTCTCCTGGGGGAAGGACAGACTTTTGCTGGGCTCTGGACTTTTCCCACCATCCCATCCCCTGAAGAGGGAGTGGTAGGCCCAGCTGGCAGCCATGGGGCCTACCTCTGCTCAGACTGGAGGAAGCTGGGGAGCCAGGGGGGACTCTGGCATGGGTCCTAGCTAGAGAATGAGAGGAAAACGTTCTGGAGATAGGGTTCAGGGAAAGTAGGAAACCTCCTGCAAGACAACCCTGGTCACCTGCAGTAGGGGAGGGCAACCTCTCCTGTAACTGACAGGCTCTCTAAGCTTTAACGGCCAAACTCCCCCACTGAGCCCCTACAACTCCCTCATCCCCATCCCAACACCTGACCTGCTGGAAAGAGGAAATGACACCCCAGTGTCGGTGATTTCCTCCCAGGAGGATGCATGTTTGGGATTTATGTTGTTGTTGTTGTTGTTATCTGTTGGTTTTGTATGAGGAATTGAACCCAGGGGTGCTTAACCGCTGAGCCACATTCCCCCAACCCTTTTTAAAAATATTTTATTTAGAGACAGAATCTTGCTAAGTTGCTGAGGATGGCTTTGAACTCAGGATCCTCCTGCCTCAGCCTCCCCAGAGGCTGGGAGAATGCATGTTTCTAAAGGTCCAAGAAAAAGAATTGAAAGGAATGGACTTCACCGGTGGAATTCCTGAACGCTGTGAAGGCTTTACTAAATGTTGTCGAATGGGTGTTTGCAGTTTCAATCTAAAAGGTATGGTTTAGAATGAATTAAAACATTAACTACGTCATGTACACACCTTGATGTTCCATTTGGACTTTGCTTGTCATAGTGAAAAACTGGAAACAACACTTAATGTCCACCAAGAGGGAAAGGCTGGATTGTGGCGTATCATACACAGAACATCATATGGCAATTTAAATGAATAAGCTAGTTAGTATGTAGGTAGCAGTCTGGAGAAATCTTGCAAACAATGTTGAATCAAGAAAACAAAAATGCAAAAGGAAATGTATAGCATATCACTTATGTAAAATTAAAGTGCATGACATGAATACATACTGTTATATAGACATGTATTTGGCAAAAGATTAAAACCCACTACTTATGGTCTGCAAATACCTTGGGGAAAGGGAATTAAGAAGGGGGTGGATAGCTGTAAGCATAAATCAAATTTACTTTTTTCCTTTCTTCCTTCTCCTTCAATACTGGGGATTGGACCTAGGTGTGTTCTATCACTGAGCTGCATCCACAGCCCTTTTTAGTTTTCGTGGCAGGATTTTGCTAAGTTCCTGAGACTGACCTCCAACTTGTGAGTCTCCTGCCTCAGCGTCCCCAGGTAACAGGGATCCCAGGTGTGCACCACTGAGCCCAGCTGTAATGCTTTAAACGAAACCCCTCACAGAACTGGAAAAATGTCAACATACACCCTGATTTCAAAACTTGGTGTTTTGTACAGTTTCAGATCTTTTAAGAAATAAAATCAGTAGCTCTTCTAGTCAGGATTGTGAAGTCATGAGGGGACTCAGAAATGTGGAAGCTCTGGTTCCCGAGGGGGGCAGGTGGAGGGCGGAGTAGATTTGGGGGGCCAGGATGGGGAGGGGCTCTGCAGTAGGGACCAGGGCCCTGAGCTTTCCTCCTCCTGCTCACCTGAGTAATTTAAAGCAGACTGATCCAACTGTGTCACGGACACGGGACCTCTGGACACCTGTGCAAACGAGGCGCTGTCCTGCAGCTGGGCTGGCTCAGGACCTGCGGACTCGGCCATTCGGGTCTTGCTGCCGATGTCTGAGGTGGACCTGGGTAGGGCAGAGGGCTCTGTTAGCATGGTCCCCAGACCTCAGGGGGCAGGGGGCAGCATCCCTAATACCTTTGGTAGGAGGCCATGACCTCCAAGCCCCACGGGGGTGGAGTCCTGGGGACTAGATTTGTAGGAGAAGCTCAGACTTGTAGGAGCCGTAGGGTGACCAGAGCCGGAGTACCTTTTACATGTTCAAGGTCAGTTCTTCTCTAATGGTGGCTCTTGTGCCTCTGGGCAGGAGAACATTTAATTTCCGGAAAAGAAGCAAAGCAATTAGCACTGGGTGTTAGCTGGGGTTGGTCAACTTAGGAGGTGATGACATCATTGGCAGCCAATGAGAAGGCTCCATCTAGAATGTGGGGGCGGAAAGGGGGCTTCCCTTCACCGACACTAGCACAGGTGACCAGGTTGGTGACTGCAGGGTCACATTTGCTACTACGGCAGGAAGTGGGAAGCCCAAGACACTGGGAAGTTCAGGTTGCTCTCAGGAGCAAGGAAACAGCACTTTGTGAACTTTATGAAGAAAAGAACCTCCCCTCTATTTTTTGGTCCCACAGACAACCAGAGAATCAGGTCCACTTAACACATCTTATTTCAGTAGGCAAATAAGAGTGGCAGCCCGGTGGGGGGATACAGACGTCCCTCCAGCTACAGAAGGTGCATCCCCAAGGCGACTTTCCTCATCAGCAACCTGTCACCGAAGGGACTTTGGGCTCCTCTACAGTTAAATGGGAAGGAGGAAGAGGTGCCTACAGCCGGTGGCAGGCTGCCAGCCCACAGGGCCACCCGTGCAGACAGAGGAGTGGCTGTCACAGTAAGAGCAGAGAGGAGCCACTGCAGGGAGAAGGCAGGAGGCAGCTCTGGGTTCGCCTCTTCTCTAAGCCTGTTTCCTCTTTGTAAAATGAAAGGGGTGGACAACTCCGCCTTGAATGTTCTTCCTGACCTAATTCTCTGGGTTTCTGGCCGCCTGACGTTAGGCAAGGATGGCAAATGGTGCAAAAGGGTGAGGGAGGAGACGGTGGTGGAAAGAAGGACGAAGAAACAGACGTTGGCCATGGCACAGATGGTGACGTCAAGGCCCTCCAACCCAGAGCTCTGGGGATAACAGAGAAGCCCCCTCCTGTTCCCCAGGAGGGTTCGATGTGGGGGTTGCAATGATCTGATATCCAGCAGGGTGGGTGGTGGTGGCTCAGACCTCCCTCCGGCCTCCCTCCCTCCCCTGGGCTCCCACATGCTGTTCCAGACTTCTGCTACTGTTTCCAAAGCCCCATCCTAGGAAAATTACTGGGTTCTATTGCATACACTCTTCTGAGACCCCCTTCTGGGAATTCCAGAGCTTTTGAAATCATGTAGGCCATTACAGGGGCCAGAGAGGCAAGGCAACTTGCCTGGGGATACACAGCATATTCGTGGTAGATCAGGGACTGGAACCCTGCTCAGCTGCTCCCCAGCCCACCCTGGTCTCCATTGGCCCCCAGGGGTGGCATCTATACAGCTCCACATTCTTAAACCACTGGAACTGAGTCGGGATCTTTTTTGGGTGCCACTCCTATCTTCTTCAGTATTTTCAGAACCTAGGCCTGTGGTCCATAGATGAGTGTTACTAGTGTGTTGGCGAGGAGGCTGGGGAGGGAAGATGTGGCCCATGGGTACCCCCCAGGGCAGAACTCTGGACAGCAGGATTATCCCAACCTTTCCTAGTACTCATGGCTTTTATATTTCTTGTCCATATTTATTAAAAATGAGTGTTTCTTATATCATTATAGAGCAGAGAAAAGGTTTAACACATGCCCCATATGATCCGAGTTCTTGTGTGTTCAGCTCCTTCCTCTTAGACATCAGGAGTTGGGGGTGGGTGACCAGAGGCACTCCTCCCTGGACACCACACTTAAATAGCAGAGCCGCCGCTGAGTGTCCAGTGTGGCTGCAGGAGGCATTCAGACTTGCAGCAGCCACTGTGGCAGCCATGTTGGAGTCATTTTTTAGACGTTCAAGGTCAGGGTCTGGGCATTCAAGGTGTGGGGCAGTTGACTTTGTGTGTGTGTGTGTGTGTGTGTGTGTGTGTGTGTGTGTGTGTGTGTGTCTGACTGTAGATGAGCAAGGATTTCTATTCAGGATATTTAGCAAGTCCTGAGAGTTGGTCCACCCACCCTCCCCGGGCCCCACTTGGAGTGCCACAGATACACAGGTGTCTGAACAGGTGGGTGCCTTGAAGGCGCAGAACAGGAAAGACATTTCCTGGTGCTGCTGTCCACAGACCACACCTTCCCAAATATTCCAAACCAAGCAAAGAAAGGAGCGTCGTGTTACCGCCTGAGAGAAGCAACAGCCACGGGGCCAGTCCGGGGAGGTACAGGTGGAGGGGGAGAGCCCATGACCATCTCAGGAAGCTGGGAAAACCTGTAGGCCTGTGGAAGAGACACAAACGGAGCGAGATCCGTTAAAACCCAGGGTCAGCCTGCACGCAGGGCCCTCCTATGTAAGGAGGAAGTGAGGCTCCAAGGGCCTGACATTCCTTCCTCCCTGAACGCCTTGCCCTACCTCTCCTGCCTCATCTCTCACCACCCTCTCCTTGCTCGGGCCACTGTCTTTAAGAGCCCTTCAGTGTTCCTAGAACATAGCCAAGCTCTCAGCTCAGGGCTACCTTAGCCAAGCTCCTTCCTGCCTTGGGCTTTGCTCCCTGCTGTTCCTTCTCCTGGGGATGCTCATCTCTCAGTTCTGCCCCTGGAGAAGGTCTTTCATTTTGGCAAAGACCGCTTTTTGGTATTGTAATGTTGCTTGGTTATTTATTGCCTGACACTGGCTCGACTGTAACCTAAAGGCTGTAAGGGCAAGGGCTTTGCTGTCAGTAACATCCTCGTGCCTGGAACAGTGCCTGGTAGACAGCAGGCAGTAAGTACTGGATGAATGAATGTGATTGACTTTCTCATGAAAGGCAGGTTTAGCAAAGGAAAAGCAATGGTTTGGAGGTCAGGAGGGATGTGTGGAGGTTCTGATAACTAGATTTTATTAGATCCATCTCTAGGCAAATCAGGTGAACTTCTCTGGACTCCTGTGTCCTCTTCGGAAGTGGAGACATTGATGCTCTACCCAGAGGGCAACTAAGAAGACAGGCAAGTGAGCATTTGTGCAAGGATTTTGCAATCTATAAAGTGCTATTCAAGGATAAGGGATTGAAACTCTTACCAAAGTAATGACTTTCATCCAAATTTGAGGGGATAAAAGACAGATAGGTAGAGATGGACAGAATCAGAAAGAGTCAGGCCGCCGCTTCCTTTAGCAAGAGAAAAATATAGAAAAGCTCTCTGGGAAGACAAAGCTTAAGTAGTGCTTCTCATCCATGTCTTTCTTCAGGCATCTTGCCTACCACAGCTCTCCAAAGAACAGGATGACAGGACTTGAAACCTGAAAGCATCAGCATCAAAAGCTGCAGCCCTGGGAATCCACAGCAGGATTCTTTAAGCTGAATGAGGTCTTTCCCCCTCCAGCATTATGGCAGTCTACCCACCTGGAAGGGCCACGCCAGGCAGAAGCAATGAGGCTCTGGGCAACGTGTACTTTTAAATGCACTGTGAAAACTGCAAGCTGTGAGGAACGTCTTCAACAATACCTCCTCTGTCTACCTCCTCCCCCAAACACCTCAGCAAACTAAAACAAAACCAGGAGCTGAAACCAGAGGTGGAGATAGAAAGTAGAAAGCAAATATAAAAGGGGAGATTACCCAGACGATAAATGCCACTCTGATAATCGATTAAGAGATGAAGCCTTGGAACAGGGGAAGGTCAAGGCAGCTCAACTGGGGACACTTTGGCAAGTGTCTTGGTACTTTGGCAAGTAGAAGCGATCGTAAGTCCTTTCTGAAGTTGTCTCAAAGTAGGTTCTCAGGATTAGTACAGATTAAGATGAAGCAAAGAGGAGGTCATAATCCAAGACCATAAAACAAACCAGGAGAGAAAATATGAAAGACTGTAGGGAAAAAAAATACCCAGATGTACAGGGCCTGAAGTTTCCAGATACAAAACAAGAAATAAAAATGTAAGATATGTTTTAAACAAATAATTGATCAGAGAGATGCTATCAGGAAAAACCCAGCATACATGAAAAACAATTTTTAGCTGGGTACAGTGGCACACGCCTGTAATCCCAGCAGCTCAGGAGGCTGAGGCAGGAGGATCATAAGTTCAAAGCCAGCCTTAGCAACTTAGTCAGCTCTCAAGAAACTCGGCAAGACCCTATCTCTAAATAAAATATAAAAAAAGGGCTGGGGGTGTGGCTTGGTGGTTAAGGCCCCTGGGTTCAATCCCCAGTACAAAAAGCAAAAACAAAAACACCTCCAAACCTTTCAGAAGTGATTATTGAGATAAAATATTCAATGTAGGGGAATTAAATAATAGATTAACATGGCTGAAGAGAGAATTAACAAATCTGAAAATAGGATTGTGGAAATTACTAAAAATTAAGCACAAAGAGACAGAGATAGAGAATATAAAAGATACAGAGGATAGAATGAACAGATCTAAGATGCAAATAGTTAAAGTCCTGAAGGACAAAAGTGTGGGACTGAAGGACAGGCAATATTTGAAAAACCCATGGCTCAGAATTTTCCAGAATTGATTAAATAAGTAAGTTATCACTTTTAGGAAGCACAATTATATCTCAAGCAGCATAAGCAAATTCAAACAGAACATACATCTGACTACATTATAGTGAAGTGGTAGAATACCAAAGGCCAAGAGAAAATCTTAACAGTAGACAGAGAGAAAAGGCATCCCACCCACAAAGAGATGGCAACAAGGTTGACAGATACCTTCTCATTTGCTCTCAGAAGACATGAAAGGCACAAGCGCTCAGAGAAAATCATTGTCGACCTTGAAGTGTATCAGCAATACCAACTTTTCAGTAGAAGAACAAAAGACAACAGCTGCCCAGATCTGGAAGCACTGACTGAATCAATATGGAGAACTATATTACTGAGCTGCATTTCCCTTTTTTTTTTTGAGAATCAGTCAGCTATGTATGCAAAGGCTGTTATCTGGGGAACTGTATCTTGCCTCTCCACTAGACAGACGTGTCCATCTCCTCAGGGTACCCCTTCATTACCAAAGCGCCTCGAACCTGGTGGTGCTAAGTTACTGTTTTCTGAGTGCTGCTGAGTGAACCACGAATAAGGAGATCCAGGCTCTCATCTTGATTTAGCCATTCACCTTCTAAGAAAAGGTCACTCCTTCTCTCTACACCTCGTCTCTCTGTTGTTTCGTTTTGTTTTCCTTATGAAATAGGTATTGGCCTCGCTCATGGTCTCCCAAACCTATCTTCAGTCGCAAAACCATCCTGAAAGACCCTGATACAGAATGAAAGCAGAGCTTTTCTGGCTGCTGTTGGGAGGAAGTTCCCTGGTGAATCTGACCCTTCACTTATTTTCATTGTGCTCCCTGTGGGCGTCCCTGAACCCTAAAGTCACACAGACAGTTTCAAAAGCATTCTTCTGGATGCCCTTCAAGTTCTACAAGTTCCGTAATATTATCAATAAACTGACAAGTGAGGTGCTCCTTTCCCGAAATAGAGAAAGGGGCTCCCATCCCCTCTCCTCTCTTCTGGCCTCGCTGTGCTGCTCAGCAGGGGAGGCAGACAACCTATTTTTATCCCTGGTTCTTGGAAGGTTTATTCTGCAATCAACATGATTTCCCAGCCAAGAAAAAGCTTCCTCTGCCTGTCTGTCCTAGAGCAGATTAAAAGTTCTGAACCTCTGACTAGCACCAAGGGAAGGCTCTCCCAGGGAGATTTTTGCAGGAGGAAAGCAGGACACCAGAATGTCACCTTGAGGCTGTATCCTTGGACCCTTGGAGCAGCCTGGTGGGGGGTTGGGAACATAAAAACCAGAGATGCAGCCCATGCCACGTGCTCACAGCCCGGGGAATCCTCTTTATTGGGTCTTCCTACCCCCCCACCCCCACCCCCGTGTGCAGGCTCCCTGTGGTTCAAGTCCTCTCTCCTCTGCACTCGGGCTTCCTTCCTCAGGTACTTGGAATCTAGCTTCTATTGGCTGCTTTGGGACCAGGACCCCACTGGAAGCCATTACTCAAAACGATTGCCAGGTTCCAAATTCTCTGTTCCGTGACAGTGGCTGCTCAAGGACACCATCTTTTGGGATCCTTGCCTCTGACCAGGATAAAGACCAGACTCAGGTTGGAAGGCAGTCTTTGGGAATGGGTCTTCAAGGATGTAGGTGTCTGGGTGTGACTAGAATCCAGCAATCGAAGGAAGGAAGGTGAGCAGTCTGTTCAAAGTCCCAGGCCTGACTATGCTGGAGTAGAGGGTGACAGGAGTGGATCAGAACCATGTTCTCTAGTGATCTCAATGGAGAGGGAGCCCAGGCAAGACCCACTGTGTCCTCCTTGTGAATGTGCATCCACCCAGGAGGAGGGGTCTGTAGACAGAAACTTCAAGGGACGCACTTCAGGGGTGAGGCTGAAGGGCAGCCTGCCATTGAAGGAACAAGCGAAGGGATTTTGGGCTTTTGGTGGATGAAGGTAGACCCACAGGCCAAAGCCAACCCACCTTCATGAGAAGCAGTATTAGTCAGCTTTCTGTTACTATAACAAATACCTGAGATAATCAACTTATAAAAAGAAAAGGTTATTTTGGCTCACAGTTTTGGGGATTTTGGTCTATAATCAGCCCTGGTGCTTTAGGCCTATGGTAGCACATCATGACAGAATAAATGCTCACCTCATGACAGGAATTGAAAGAGAAGAAGACTGGGATCCCTCCATACCCTTCAAGGTCATACCTCCAGCAACTTAAAGACCTCCCATTAGGCCCCACCTCTTAAAGGTACCACCACCTCCCAATAGCACCATGTATGGGCACCAAACTATTAACACATGGGCCACATTCAAACTATAGTAGAAGCCCTTGTTTGATGCCAGTAAGCTAGCCCCAGGTTGGAGTGGAAGCTCCAGTCTTTCCATAGCCAGTGGCTACACTAGGCTTCATAGCAGTGTGCTGATCCCAAGTGTGCTGCTCCAGGCAGAATAACATCCACCTTGTTCAAATCCAGCTACAAGGAACTCCATATCCTGGTACAGGGGTAGAATCTTCTAGAAAAACAGTTCTTATTTAATTGAAAGCAGGGACTTGGTAATTAAAGTCTTAACACCAAGGTGGAGAAAACAAACCAACCCAGTGCTTACCTTGACAGCGACCCAAGAGCTACTGATGGAGCATTATCTGAGGTTTCTGAGGCCTCAGGGGTCAAAGAAGGTCCAAGTTGGGAAGAGAACAGGAGACACTGAGACCTCTTACCTTGACAGATGGGGATATGGAAGCTCAGAGAGGTCAACTGATCTGTTCAAAATCGTGCTGCCAGTTAAGGGGGCTGTCTTGAAAGTCTGAGCTCAGGGTTCAGTGAGGCAAAGGCCGTGGATTTTGGTATCAGACACATCTGAGACTGAATCTTGACTTTGGTCCTTTCCAGCTACTCGGTTTCAAGCAACTTAACTTCCTGTACCCGTTTTCTTTCTTTTTAAAAAACAGACTTTTTTAGTTATAGGTGGACATAATACCTTTTTATTTTATTTTGATGCTGAGGATCAAACCCAGGGCCTCACACATGCGAGACAAGTGCTCTACCGCTGAGCCCCAGCCCCACCCGCTGTGCCTGCTTTCTTATTAGCCGAAGTAATAGCATCGTATCTGGATTTCAAAGTTGTTTAAAAGAATGGATTTATATCTTTTTTTAAAAAAATATATTTATTTTTTAGTTGTAGTTGGACACAATGCCTTTATTTTCTTTATTTATTTTATTGGTTGTTTGTTGGATTTATATCTTAATGCCATATTTAGAACACACTGGGTACTCAATACAAGCTATCCCCTTCTTTCTGAGACAGAAAATTATTCTGATAAAATTAAGATTTCATTTTTTTTCTTCCATGGTTCTTCAATTCTAGGAGCCTTTCTCTGTTCCAAACAACTGGGACATCCCACCTTTCTGCCCCAGGGAGGGAAGATCATAGCAAAATGAAGTTGGCCAAGGGTCGATTCTCACCGGAGCCCACAAGTCAAACCTGCTAAACGGAGAGAACCTAGGATTTTGACTCTCAAGAACTTAAGTCCTAAACCACTCAGGGCTTAAGATGGATGCCATAAAAGGAGATCTGGAAGAAGTGAGGGACATTCGGACTATTCTGCCCCTGTGTTTGGGAAACACCCTCCAGATAGGAAGAAGAGGAGAGTTGGGGGGTGGGACACAGAGCTAAGGGTCTGGAAAAGTGGCTGTGTCCTGCCTCACACCCCAAGGAAGAGGTAGAGGAGAGATTTAGGGAATGTGCCAACCAGGACGGGTGCCCACCTCTGGAAAGCCCAGGAATCCGCAACAGCACAGGATTGTCCCCAACCCATCCACACACAGGGTGAAGGACAGAAGAGCAGATTGTTCAGGAGCCTGGTGAGAGGGCCTGAGGCAGTGCCATGCATGGTGCCAGAGAGGGGAGAGGGAAAGGAAAGGTGGGTCTCTCAGGGGAACGAGGAAGAAGAGGAGGAGGAAGGGTGGGGGAAAAAGGGAGACAGGGGGAGGTGGGGACAGGAGGGGGAGAGAGGAGACCCAGGGCTAGCAGGCAAGCAAAGCAACAGAGGAGTCTGGCAAGAATTCAGGATCAGGAGGATGAGGGTCCAGCTGTCCTCTGCTGGGACTAACAGCACAAGGATTTTTCCAGGGATGCCAACCAGAGGGGTTAGATGAGGAAAACTGGGACCAGGCACTACAGCCTCCTTCCACCCCACCCCTGTGCTTTGCACATGTAGGTCCTTGGAGAACAGAGAGGAAGAGCCTGAGCCTGGCTGAGAGGACTGCAGAGGGACAAAGTGGCCTTTCTTGCACACCTGCGTTTACAGACTAAGTGTTCTCTAGATTTCCACTTTCTCCCCACTCCCTCTTCCCATCTCTATGTAAACTGCGGGTGTTATTCACTTGAGTGGTGTGTCTAAGTTTAGTGGAGTATGCCTTTGCCAGATATTCAGGGATGAACTCTTAGGGCAGTCCAAAGGCAAAGTGCCCATGCCCAGGGAGGCCAGTTAGGACAGAGGAACCTGACTTCAAGGCCTCCTGAGAGGGAGACAATGCACAATTAGCAGTGACTGGTGTGGACTCCCCTACCCCAATTTCCCACCCATACTGGTCAGATGAGTGTTCAGGACAGATTTGAATCTTATTTGGAAAAACATAAGCAAGGTGCCAGAGAGGGGAGAGGGAAAGGAAAGGTGGATCTCTCAGGGGAACGAGGAAGAAGAGGAGGAGGAAGGGTGGGGGAGAAAGGGAGACAGGGGGAGGTGGGGAGGGGAGAGGGAGAGCCCAGATGTTGGGGCAGATGCAAATACACACCTGATATGCCTACATGTTTCATCATTCATAAAGGTTTTGGGGGGCTTACTATTTTATTTTGGACAGGAGAGAAAAAAAATCTCTTCATGGAAATGTCTCCCTTACTCATCCAATGGCAGGGATGGACAGAATTCCCTTAAACAGGGGGTCAGCTTCCTTATAGGATGATACTCCAATAGTTTGGAGATTCAGCTCCAATGAGAGCCTAGAAGCATCCCTATAACTCACTCTGATAGGGGACGAAAAGGGTGTGGGCTTCCATGTTAGACCACTCTAGCTTCTCGCCCCAGTTCTGCTATCTATAGCTCTACAGTTGGCCCTCTGTATCCAGGGTTCCCACATCTTAGGAGTCAATCAGCTGCAGATGGAAGATATTTGGGGGCGGGGAAATTGTATTGGTACTGAGTACATGTGGACTTTTTCCCTTGTCATTATTTCCTAAATAATACAATAACTATTTATACAGCATTTACATTAGCGTTTACATTAAGTATGAAGTACTCTTAAGTTATCTACAGATGATTTCAAGTTTATACAACAATGAGTGTAGGTTACACATGCAAAGACGATGCTATTTTACAGTATGGACTTGAGTGTCCAATTATTTTGGTATCCTTGGGGGATCCTGAAATAAAGCCCCGTGGGTATTAAGGGATAGCTATGTGAACCTGGGCACATTTCTTGACTTCTCTAAGCCTCAATTTCCTCACTGGGTACTTGGGGATAATAACATTGACCTCAAAGGATGGTTGTTGGATTAGAAGAGATAATATCCATCCAGCACTTCACACTGAACAATGGGAGCTCAGCAGATGGCAACTGTTGCTGTAGTGGTGGTGGTGGTGGTGGTTATTTTTACTGTTAATCCCACCTGTAAAGAGTCTAGTTGGGAGGGTGTTTTCCTCTGATGCCTTTTTTGGAATCTCAGGAAGGATATGATGGGATGTTCTCATTCCACTTCGCACAGAGCCATCCTGGCTGTTAGCGGGATTGGACTGGTCATTGAGTCCAATTTCTTTACCAATACTAAGCGGTAAAAGATGATCAAAGTCTCCTGAACTGCATTACAGACATCCTAAGCGGCCAGCAGCAACTCTTTCCATGATATAAACGCCATCCGGCTGCCCCAGTGCATCAAAACCACCAGCTTCCAATTATCCCCTGGCAGAGCTCAAAGCGCTTCCTTTTTGGAAGTTGAAAAGTAATCGTAGTTATCATTCTAAATTGCTACCTTTTCTATTGATTTCCACATTATCATAGCACAAGGAAGCTCCTTGAGAACTTGGATCGAGAATCACTTTTACTGTGTATGGTTAAGTATTTTCTGCTTTCATGGACACAGAGACTTCATGGGTTGTTGGCAAAGAAGGAAATCCTAACCACCTTCCATGTTGTTTGCGTTTAATGGTTCATCTCTCTGCGGTGTTATGTCTCAGTCCTTTTCCATTTGAGGTAGTTCAATTTTGAAAATATAGAATGCTAATGATTTTGCCCTTTGTGGCATAACTTTTAATCCCCTATTATAGCAAGCAGAAGCATCTGATTGTTCATATGTACCTCTATACATTTTGGGATGGTTTTATTTTATTAAGTCGAGGTGTAATGGTGATGGGGTATGGGGTTTTCTCACTTGTCTCTGGTTGGAAGACTTGTCCTGCTGGTCCAAGCTTTTCTCTCTGACACCCAGATCTCATTCTGGATTCCCAGAATTTGGCATCCATCCAGAGGAGCCCAGTTATTCTTGAGAAGTATCTTCATATAGAAGCAAAGCTTCTCTGGGACTCTGAGTTGGGGCACCAAGGGCATGAAAGAATTGAACAGAGTAAAAGGAGGAGCTGTGTTCTCAGAAATGTTAGGAAATGTGGGAGATGTATATACATAGTGGGCCCAAGGAAAGGGGAGGAGTAATTTGATAATAAGGCTAGCATTTGTTGAAAAATTTGATGTGCTGGTCACAATACCAGGCCCTCTGAATAGTACCACCTAAGAAAAATATTGAGTGCTCATGAGGCAGGAAAACCATAGTATTTTACAGGAATTAGCATTTCATCTTCAGAAGAGTCTGAGGCTTTGAGCTGCAGTCATTAAGATCAGTCAGTTGGTAAGCATCATCCTACTTTGAGCTGAGGAGACCAGGAAGGATGAATCAATGAGATTGAAGTTGGTGATAATCAACATAGAATGGATATAGGTAAGCTTTTTCAGAGGACAGCCACCTAAGAGGTACATATAAACATGGTATAAAAAAAATTACAGTGTTTTCTAAACCTCACTGAGGAAATTCCCTCTCCCTGCAAAAAGGCAGGTACCAACTTAATGTGCAATTAGTAGAATACCATAATCTTGGAAACTGAATATGACTGTCATGAAAAGTATTTTGAGATGACAGATTTGTAAAGCCTAGTGAGAATTTTTCTAAGTCTTTCTGAGAAAAAAAAAAGGGTGCATAGATTCAGAACGATGGGAATGTGGCCAGTGGTGGCCTCAGAGTTGCTGGAATGCAGTGCTTCTTGAATGTACCCACCAAAATTCCCTGATGGAAGACTTAAACTTGTGTTCCTGAGATCTGGGCATTGCTCCAAGGTCTATTTTATCCTAAAAATTACATAAAGAAGAGGCACAAATTGCCAACAGAGATGCTCAACATCATTAGCCCTTAGGGAAATGCAAATCAAAACTATAGCTAGACACCACCTCAAGCTCATCAGAAGGGCAACTATAAAAAGACCAGCAAATAACAACTATTGGTGAGGATGTACAGAAATTGGAATTCTTGTGCACTCTTGGTAGAAATGTAATGGTATAGCCACCATGGAAAACAATATGGCAGTCCCTCAAAAAATTGAGAACAGTTTCCATATGACCCAGAATTTATACTCCTGAGTATATACCCAAAAGAACATGTAGCAAGGACATAAGATACCTGCACTAGGTTCATAGCAGCACTAATTACAATGGCCAAAAGGTAGAAGCAAAAGCAACCCAAGTGCTCATTGGCAGATGAATGGATAAACAAAATGTAGTGTATACATACAGCAGAACATTATTAGGGCTTGAAAAGGAGGAAATTCTGGTGTATGCTTATAAGGACGAAACCTTAGGACATTATGCTAAGTGAAACATACCAGTCATAAAAATGACAAATACTAAATGATTCTACTTATAGGAAATATTTAGAGTAGTTGCATTCATAGTAACAAGTAGAATGGTGGTTGCCAGAACTGTGGGAAAGGAGGTTAGGGGAGTTATTTTTTAATGAATACAGAGTATGCGTTTTACAAGATGAATTGAGTTCTGGAGATTGGTGGCCCAACAATGTGAAGGTACTTAGCACTACTGACTGTACTAAAAGTTGTTAAAATAATGTTATGTTACATCTACTTTACCACAATCAAAATAAAAATCATATTTGTATATTATATTATAATCATATTTATATACAATTATATATATTAATTATATTAAGAAAATTTCTCTATATTCTACCCATATCTCAAAGAACGATGTAAAAAAGAAGCCTGTGTTTCCCTTATTTCCTTTATGATTTATACCCTGGATTTGCATATCATGAACTAGGAAGATGACTATCAGGACAACGAGTTCTCCTTCTGATCATGTCTTATTTTCCCCAAGCTGGTGTTTACCTCATGTAGACCAGCGAGCCTGAGAGGCCTGGGCCACCCCATTTCCTGCCTCTCGCTGCAGGTGGGTAAGTTAACAGTTTTAAGAATGAAGCAGCTGAGAACTTAATCAGCCCAGATCAGACTCCTGGGATGTGATCCTCCTGGAGTGAAGGGACAAGACAGAAATGCTCAACCTGCCAACCTAAGGACAAAGCCTCGTGTTGACCATGACTCCAAGCACTGCCACCTCTCCCCAGGGGGTCCAATTTGAAACAAACTTGGGGCTCTCCCGTTAACACACTGGGGAGAGGGGGGGGAAGAGAGTCAGGTGACAGAGAAGGGTGCCAAGCAGGAGACAGGACTCAAAATGCCAGCAAAGAGAGACTGAGAGACAAAGAGCAGCATCCCGGGGAGACATCTCAGTGGCCTTCAAGGGGGAACATGGAGCAAACGAGAGCAGTAAGGAAACTCACCCTAGGGTGCAGGCTTATGAGGACAGCAATTTATTAAGTGCCAGAGAAATGCAGATGTTGAGGTCGGCACAAACCCACGGGTGCCTTAAGTAGACTACTACAAATGAAATAAATAATGTGGATGGAGAGGTGATGTAACATGCCGGTTAAGAACACGAGTTCTGGTGCCACACTGCTGGGCCCTGGGTCCCAGCTCCACCCATTCCTGGCTCTGTGCCTTGAACAAACTGTGTATCCTTAGATTCCTCACCTGTAAAACAGGCATAAAACTAGTATCTGTCTCAGAGGCTTGTTGTTAGGACACAATGAGTAACTAACACACAAGGAACACTGAGATCAGTACCCAATACCAGTAAAGCCATGGCACACGTACACGTCACAGTAACAATTTACTAAGCTCTATTTAGGAGCAACTCCCGGGATGAGGCATGGAACCTATATATGCACAAAGCATTGTCTTAGCATGATCTATGGCTTATCCAACTACAGGTATGGTGATAAATGAAATTCAAACTAATTCAGATTGTTATCCTAAATCATGGGAGCAATTGCTACTAAATGAAATAATTATGAATAATACTTCTGCAGGGTTACTGTGAAGTGGACATTCTTCTGGTACCTCACAAATATCAACTCATTTAACTTTCATGAGAACTCTAGGAAGTAGGTTAAGTTTCATATTCGTTTTTTTTTTTTTCCCCCACTGCTAGAGAATGTAAGTATCTTGCCCAAGTCCGGAGGCCAGCAGGTGGTAAAGCTGGGATTCAAAGTCAAGCCACCTGGCCGAAGCCCAGACTTTGGGCTACCAGCCTGCACAACCCCTTCACATGCAGCTCTGTGATGCCTTCTGACATTTAAATTGGGTTTCACAGTTGAAAGTGTAGGAAGATCCCAGCGAGTGAAGAATGAGGTCAGGCCTTCCCAGGAGGGACAGTAGAAAAGAAGATCCATTCTTAAACGTGTTATGGTTGGACATAAGGGATTCTCAACAGGAATAAAAAGGCTTGGCTTTGGACCATAGGTGAAGAATACAATGGGGATGGAGAAAAATCTTTGTTTCTAAATCCCAAGGTGGCTTATCACTAGAAGTCCTTGGAACCCACAGATGATGGCAGGCAGGGGGACGTCTGACTTACCGGCCGGGGCAGACTGTACTGGTACATTTCTGGGCGGTAGGTGGGCACCCACTGCACCCCGGCCCTGGGCCGAGTCATGGTCCCTGGTGCACTGGTCACCACCTCCGAGTAGGGCAGGTGCTGGGCAGAGCCATAGGCCTCCTGGTGTCGGCTCTGGCCTGCGTGGCCCGCGGACGCCAGGCTGAAGGCCTCCTCCAGGAGCATGTGCATCTGTTGCCTGACCTCATCGATGGAGGGCTGGGAGCTCAGCGTGGAGGTCTCCGAGTGGCCTTTCACCTGCCTCGACCTGGCGTAGCCCCGCGGCTCGTGAACTCTGTCAACGTTGGTTTCCTCTATGATTTCAGGTTCAGTCTGTGGGACCAAACAAAAAGCTCATTAATTCCTCGGTGAAGCTCTCTCCCAAGAAGGTGGCCTGTAAGATTTACTCTAGAATCTTCACTCGGATTGGCAATATTTGAATCAGTGCTAATTTAACTCATATCCTAGGTGCCTTCCCCAGGAATTCACATGAGAGGGGCTGTCAGCACGCATGATGTGAGAAGGGCCACCCTCCAGCTGTCAAGGTACATGGGGGCTTTCCCACCAGAGACCCAAGTGCCGCAGGCTTGGCTAATGAGCATAACCATTAGAAACGGCTTTCATTGATGAAATTAGTCCTGTCGTCTAAAATCTTTTATACCTTTGGGTATAAGAATCTGGAGCATCCTGTCATCAACACCCCAAGGGATGGCACTTTTAGACAAACTCTTTAAATGGTCCTGCGTCTAGCCAATTGGTTAGGGAATTTCTGGATGCCCGATGCTAGCTATCGGAGAATAACAAAACGCTACTTTGAGATTGCTGGATAAATCAGAAACTCTGAGGTGGGGCTCCGCAATCTGGGTTTTAATAAGCACTCCAGGGGATTCTGATGTCTGCTCCAGTTTGAGATTCAGTGATCTAGAACGTTCTCCTGCCTTCCCCCATGGGTCCTTTCATTCGGGGAACAACTGCAGAGCCTAGGTGGGCAGAGAGCTGGGACTTTGTCGACTCCCAGAGCATGCTCTGTGGACTGGCAACTTCTGCTGGCCTGCTGATGGATGCTGGTCTCGTAAGTGTCTGCCCTTTGTTCTGAGACTTCCCTGCCTCTGTTAGCTGGGATGCCTGTGGGTCCACCAGAGTGACCCTGCACAAACCTCAGAATGCAAGAATGCAAAAAGCCAGAGAGAAGGGCGTGGTCAGGCAACACCGTCCTCTGCTTTGCAGTGCGTGCCATAGCAGGAGCCAGATCTCCGAGGGGCACTGAGAAGCTAGAAGACTGGGCATTAAAGATGATGCAGCCAGGAAAGTTGCTTTAGGTTTTTGGTGTTTCGGCTTTGTTTTTGTCTTTTTTTTTTTTTTTAGTACTGAGGATTGAACCCAGGGCCTCACACATGTTAGGCAAATGAACTACCACAGCTGGGCGTGGTGGTGCATGCCTGTAATCCAGCGGCTCAGGAGGCTGAGACAAGAGGATCACTAGTTCAAAGCCAGCCTCAGCAAAAAGTGAGGTGCTAAACTTGACCTGAAATTAAAAATTCTGTCCAATTTCCCAGGGCTTGAGTTTGAGGTTAAGATTGAAAGTTCACCTTCTCTAACCCATTTCGTGAATGCTAATGAGCTGCATGACCCTAAGTAGGGTCTCAGTGAGACCTGTCTCTAAATAAAATACAAAAAATAGGACTGGGGATGTGGCTCAGTGGTTGAGTGCCCCTGAGTTCAATCCCTGGGACCCCCTGACCGCCCCCAAAAGAAAAGCACTACCACAGAGCCACATTCCAGCCTGGTGTTTCAGTTTTTTTGAAAAATGAGGATAATACTGCCTCTAAGGGTTTTATAAAGATAAAATAAATGTGCATGTAAAGATTTATAACAGTAGCACAGGATAAAGACACAATAATGGTAGTCACTGTCATTATCATCATCATTATTACTTTTACTCATTCAAATGCAGATATTCTTATGTAATTACTGTGTGTAAAAGAATTGGATGTATAAAATGAGCACATCAAGAAAATGCCATTAGGAAAATCATTCCTATTCTTCCGCCCTTAAATATTACACATTAAGGTCAAACTGTGAAATATTTCATTTTTAAAAGTGTAGCGTTCAATTAATACACGCTCATTAGAGAAGATACTGAAAATACAGAAAACACATAAAAGAAATTCGACGTTTCCTGTAATCTGATCACCCAGAGTTAGGACTTGTCTATAGCTCAAGATCAAAAGTAAGTTTCTCTATCAACTTTCTAGATTTATTAACAAGCATCTACTATAAGAAATCTAAAGTACTGCTTTTATATTGGATTAGGGAGTCAAATATAAAATTACCCTTGAAATAACAAGAATTCAAAGACATGTCACGATAGGTGCATGTCCCCAGGCCCTGGGCTGGAGGACACATTGGGCTCTTGTGCTGTTACTTCTGCTGTTAGGGGATCTGCAGGGAAAGGCTTGTGATTGCTATCTAAGAAGTGTGGTCTCTGAAGTCCAGCAAACCTTTATCTCCTCCTTAAAGGAGATGTAACTAGATACTATTCTAAGAGTTTGATTCTTTCCATCCTTATAATAACCTATGAGATAATATTAACAAGCATGCTCATTCCCACCTTTTTTTGCCTGGTGGTACCTTCTAGGATAAAGAATTCTGTAACTTGCAAAGAAAGTTTCTTCATAAGGCACAGAATATTCTGAACTGAATTTCAGAGCCTGAAGAGACGGAGGGGTTATATGAGCAAGGTGGGTGGGAAGAGGCCCCTGAGGAGACTATTCTCCAGGTTTCCACTGCCATCCACCCCATGATACCTCCACAGAAATTAACCTCTCTTTTCCCACAGGGTTTTCATTTTGCATTTGGGTGGGGGCGTTAACTGGAAGGTCCAGAGTCACAACCCAAGTATGATCGCATTTGGTTTTCTCAATCCACATTCTAAAGAACTCCTATTCTCCTTCTGTTCTCCGTCCATATTTCAGCCTCTCAGTATCTACAGACAGAAACACGACTAGCTCTCACTATACCCTGGCTTCCTCTCATCACACTTAGATTCATTTAATATCTGTCTTGTGCCAAACTAGACACTCCCTGAGCCCACTGCACCAGTTTCTTGGGAGCCTAGCAGGAAGAACTTGGCATTCAACAAAGCTTTGTGAACTTGACCTGAAATTAAAAATTCTGTCCAATTTCCCAGGGCTTGAGCTTGAGGTTAAGATAGAAAGTTCACCTTCTCTAACACATTTCTTGAATGCTAATGAGTTGCATGATCCTAAGCATGAACAGACCTAAGCCTCAGACTCCTCATCTGTGTCATGGGAAGGCTGAACTATGATCTGATATTTGCCACCTTGTGGGCTCTGTCTGCTCTGGAAGGTGCTACACTACTCCAATTGACATTCTTTAAAAAAAAAAACCACAAAAAAACCCATGATGTCTACTTGTGAAGGGAAACCCCCTTCACCCTCCCTGCCTGCAACACACAAGGGGTATACGTTTTCTCTTTTACTTAATAGACAAGTGGTGGTTTCTGCTCTATGCTAAGTCCTGAGTTGGGGTAGTAAATACTGTAAGTAAGAATATCATGACCCAGCTCTCAGGGAGCTCCCTAAAGGAGGAGATAAATACAACAATGATGATGCCAGTTGACCTTTCTTAATAGCTTATATAACTAGATACTATTCTAAGAGTTTGGTTCTTTCCATCCTTATAATAACCTGTGAGGTAATATTAACAAGCACGATCATTCCCACCTTTCAGATAAGGAAACTGAGGCATTGAAAGATCAAATATGTTGCCCATTGTTGACAGAGCCGGCAAAAAGTTTGATTCCAGCGCCCAAGCTCTTACCCACTGTACAAATCAAAGCAGGTCCATGACTGTACCACATTGCGGGCTCTGGATGAAGGACAGACAGACTTCTGTGACCAGGGGGATAGAAGATAATAATTATTGAGATAGTCTACCTCAGAGATGACTGTAAGGATGGAAATCATGAATATGTAAATATGAGTAAATGCTATGTGCCAAATACAGACGCAGAGCTGGCACATAGCATTTATTAAATGTCGCCTATAATTGTTGTTATCTGCCTCTTTGCATAGACTGGGGGCTCCTTTATGGTTGGGCCAGTGTATTGTTAATCGTTGTATTTATAGACCTGATGTCCAGGGCCTGATGTGCAGTCATTGGCTGCACAGTGAAAGAAATTCATGTAGCAGGTGCTCACATCTATTTGAGGACCTGTGATGTGCCAGCCCACATGTGGGTGGGGGAGGGGTTTCCATGGGTGTCCCCTTACTCGGGGTCGTACAGCAGATGAGCCCATTTTCAGATAAGGAAAACCGTGCCTATAGACATAACTTGTTCTGAGCCCTTTTTTCCCACTTGCACATTTCTGAATATGCCTTTTTCTTGGGGACACAAGAGCAAACCCCCCAGTGTTGGCTAATGGTTGGCTTGGGTGCAATGTTTGGGGCCATACATAGGAGAGAGAATACATTTTTAAATCTCTTTACCTTGGAAGGTACCATACTTGCCTCTCCAACCTCATGTTCTTGAAAAGTGCCAGGGGATTATTTTTTAAAGCTTGTTTATAAATTAATCAAGATATACTTCAATAAAAATTTTTAAAAATTAATCAAGGGAATGTCTGTATATGAAAAAATTAGAAAACATAGATAAACAAAATGAAGAAAATTAAAATCCACTCTAATCCAACCTCCAGAAATAACTGCTGTTAATATTTTGACCTTCCTGCATGTCCCTCCAGATGCTTCTGATGCCTAAGACATAGGATGAAGGTTCGGAGTGCTGTACAGTGCCACTCCCTGTCCCCTGCCCCAACTTGTAGCTCCCACCCAGGCCACAACAGAGAACAATGGCTTGGCCCCTGTCAACCTCTCTTCTTCCAAGGGAGGGCCACCCTTTGCCACATAGATTCTCTGGGCTTTGTGATGGAGAATAGGGAGTGGGGGTGTGATACTTCAGACAGAAAGGGTGTGGGTTGCAGGACTTTGGGGGGCAATTTCCAGAGAGGTTCAGAAGCAGTTAGGTGGCACATGCATGGGAGAGAAAATAAGGGAATTAAATGTATTACCAAGCATGATGTATTTGCATTCACATATATGAAAACCATGAGTAAAGCAATAGAGATGTTTTAAAATTGCTTTTAGTCATAGTTCTTTGGGTCATCATTTCCCTTTCTCTTCCTTTATTATTTACTTATTTTTTATTTTGGTACCAGGGATTGAATCCAAGGGTGCTCAACTCCTGAGCCACATCCCCAGCCCTTTTTTGTTTTTTGTTTTGAGACAGGCTCTTGCTGAGTTGCTTAGGGCCTTGCTAAGTTGCTGAGACTGGCCTTGAACTTGTGATCCTCCTGCCTCGGGTTCCTGAGTTGCTGGGATTACAGGTGTGTATCACCACCACACCTGGCTGGGTCATGATTTTCGAAATAGAACACACACATTTGTATGTATGTATGTATGTACATATGGACATTTTTAAAAAGCAGGTTATTTTATAAGCAACATTTTGAAAACTTTAATGCAACAATATTGTAAACCAATGTGTCACCAATAAATACATGTATTTGTAGGGAAGAACTTTAAGTGACTTCATAGTATTCCAATAGATGGAGTTTTCAGAATTATAATTAACAGTCCACTGTTTGGGTGGTTTCCAATATCTTACTATGAAAACAAAGCTGGAGGAGATTTCCTCTTGATTCAAACTTTGCATATAATCATGAATGCATCCTTAGGCTAAGTTTCTAGGTATAGAATTACTTGTTCAGAGGATGTGTATATATTTAAGGATTGGGGTAGTTACGGTACATTGTAGCTCAGCAGTAAGGACCATGGTATTCAGCAGAAATTAAGACCATTCCTTCTCCACACATGTACACCTGGGCCCCATACCTGTGTTGTGCTTTATGGTGCCCACTGGATAGAACAAGCACCTGCTATTCTTTCCATGTTGTTTTCAAAAGAGCAAACTAGTCCACAGGAGCAGGATGGCCCAGCATGGCTACATATCCATGTAACTTCAGCTTCTCTTTGAAACACCACAGGAACAAAGCTGAAGGACCCATAGCCCTGCTGAGAACCCATCAGTGTCTGTTTTCTGGAAAACAAACTTATCATCGAGTCCCAGGACATATTTTGTAGCCCTCAATATTTATCAAAACTAAAAACTAGTTTTTGATCAGAAAACCAATGAAAAATAAAAACTACTGATAAGAGAAAATATTAGGATTCATTATCCAGAACATGCATAATAATTTCTACAAATGAAGAACAAGAAGACATCCTAAGTTAAAGGCTTAAAAAGACACCTCAATAAAAGAAGATACAAACACATGGATAGGGACTCCACATTATTAGTAACCAGGGAAACTGCATCATTCCACACTCAGTGGAGTGGCTAAAATTAAAGAAACTAATGACAGCAAATGTTGATGAGGTTGTTGAATAGAATTAGAACCCTCATACTTTTGGAGGGAGGGGAAATAGTACACATTATTTGCAATCTAACGGTAGTTTATTAAAAAGAAATTCTACTCCTACATATTTATCCAAGACAAATAAAAACATATGTTCACAAAATGTAGGAAATGTTTATAGATTTTTATTTTTATAATAGCTCCAAATTGGAAACAAGCCAAATGTCCAACAAAACGATGATGAATAAGCAAAGAGCATCAGATGTGAACAGTGGAACAGTACTCAGTTAATTAAAAAAAAATAATACATTGATTGATATACATAACAGTATTGATGAATCTTGAGTAAAACTGCCAGGCACAAAACAGTATATACTGGATAATTCCACTTATCTGAAGTGGAAGAATAGGCCAAACCATGATGGTAGGTATTCCCATGAGAAGATAAAGATGGATTGAAAGGAAGAGTGAGGAAATTTGGGGAGTAGGGGACCCATGATAAAAATGCTCTATATTTCAACTGGATTGGTGGTCACAGGGTATACACATTTGTTGAAGCTCATCAAATTATACACTATAGATTTGAGCAGAGCTAGGGATGTGGCTCAGTGATAGAGTGCTTGCCTAGTGTAGGTCTTGAATTCGATTCTCAGTATTGCTTAAATATTTTTTTAACATCTTCCCATATATTAGTCTTGCCATAATAAAAAATCAAGATAGTAGCCATTTGTGGTGGCAAATGTCTGTAATCCCAGTGGCTGGGGAGGCTGAGGCAGGAAGATCGCAAGTTCAAAGCAAACGGCCTCAGCAACAACAAGGCGTTAAGGGTCTCAGTGAGACCCTGTCCCTACATAAAATACAAAATAGGTCTGGGACGTGGCTCAGTGGTCAAGTGCCACTGAGGACGGGCTGAAACAACATAGCTGCTTTAATGGGGATGGTCAAGGAAGGCCTATCGAAGAGGTGTTAGTTTTTGAGACCTGAAGGAAGGGGGATGGCCATGTAACTGTCACAGGAAAGCTTAAGAAACAGTTCTGAGGTAGGAGAGAGCTTGTAGTATCTGAGAAAGAGAAAGACCTGCTATGGAATGAATTGCATATAGTCATGTCCTCGTCTCCAGTGTCTCCGAATGTGACTATATTTGGAGATAAGGTCTTTACAGAGGTAATGAGGTTGCAATGAGGTCATTAGAGTGGACCTTAAGCCAGTGTGACTGATGTCCTTCTAAGAAGAGGACATTTGGACACAGATATGTACAGAGAAAAGATGTGGTGGGGCCCCAGGGGTAGATGGCCATCTTAAACCCAGGAGAGAGGCTGGACCAGATCCTTCCCTCGTGGCCCCCAGGAGAACCAACCTGGCTAACACCTTCATCTGGGCCTTGTGGCCTCCAAGATTGTGAGAAAATAAGTTTCTGTTGTTTAAGCCACCTAGTCGGTGCCCTAGCAAACAAATACATGTACGTTGTGCAGAAGTCCCAGGTGTCAGGAGATGGGACAGATTGTCCAAGGTCTTAAGGGCCTGAGATCTGGACTGTTTTCAACAGATAAGAGGAAAGGAGTGAAGAGTTTTAAGCAGGAGAGAAGTATGATTGGAATTTATGGGAAATCATTTAGGAGGCTCTTGCAGTAATCCATACAAAAAGAGACGACATTAGGGTGGTTGTTGTGGGTGAATTCAAGGTATCTTTTGGCAGAGAACCGACAAAACTTGCTGATAGATTAGATGTGGCAGGTGGAGGAAAGGAAGAAGTTGAGGCCGAGACCCCTTACCAAGAAGGGAAACCGTGCTACGACGGGTCTTCTGGATGCTCTCTGAGCTCCTCCAGAGCGAATCTTGCTCTGGGCCCTTCCACTAGCTGTTCCTACTGCCCTGAATGCTCTTCCCTTGGGACCAGCATGCCTGGCTCCCTCATTTTAGGTTTCTGCTCAGAAGTCACCTCCCTAGAGAGGCTTCCTGGACCAGCCCTGTAATTCTCCAAGCTGTGCCTGCTTTCCTTTCTGGGAATGAGTGGAAATCAGTCCTAAAAGCCCGAGGAATTTCTGCTGCAAGATCTTCAACAGTAAATGACATGTCCACGTGTCTGTAATGAACGAGACAGTCTTATCTAGAATGGAGTTGGAGAGGAGAGCTGAAGAGCCCTTAAGACCACTTATTCTAGAAGTTCTTAAATTAAAAGCCCCAAAGTGGGCAGATGTCTTACATTGCCGTTACTTCCCAGGACACACAATATCACTTGGCCTCAGCCGGGTACTTCATTTCCAGAGTACAAAAAATCTGAAGGCCTTCTCGAAAAGTTGCCCCAAATCCCTGATTTTCAACTTAGTACTAATCAGAGCTCCATCCTGCAAGGAGAACAGATTTTGAACAAAATCTGCAACTTCCTGGCAAGGACCCTATGACCAGGTGGGGGTTTCAGCAAGATACATTTCTGGGCCATCTGGCCAGGATGAAATTAATCTGGCTCCATGTCCATTTCTCTTCCCACCAATTAGGGTCCTCTGAGCCACGCAAAACCGTGCTGCTTCCCTGCTTAATGCCTATTCTGGCTGTAAAGGGTCCATCGCACATGCTGCTGCCCACTGAGGAGCCAGATGCATATATAGAAAGTTGCTTCTGGAAACCAAATTTCAGGAAGTTCTCTCTTTGCCTGGTGGGCTGAAGAGGACGCTCATGATGACAGGAGCAGAGAGACTTTTGTAGCAGCTTCCTACTGAGCCCACGTCTCAAAAGCTTCTCTACCAATAAAGGGAGATGGGTTCCCTTCAGAACAGATGGGGGTTCAAATAACGGTCTGATGATTTCTCTTTTGCAAAAGTGTGTAAATGGAAATTTTATTTTATTTTTTAATCTTAGGAAAACATCCAGTTGCATTCCGCCTGTCTTCCAAGATGACCCTCCGTCACTGGAAGGTATGAGGCTATGAAGACAGCAGCTGTTCTGTGTTTCAGGTGAGCCAAAAAGGTATGAGAGGGTTTCTTGCAGACTTCAAAGCAAAGAGGGACAAACTCTGTTTCTTCCAAAGAATGATCCATAATTACACTGAGAACATGCAGATAGGACTGTCAGGGATAAAAGAAGGCACTCGCTGTTCTCAGGATTACTTACCGCTCCCAAAGTAAACCAGCCCCAGCCGGCAGCAGGAGTCTTAGGACCTGGCTCCAGCTCCTGTCTTTCTACCCCTGGGACTGAGCAGTGGGGATTTCAGTCCTGAGCAGGTCACAAGATCTCGGGTCTGTTTTGACTAAGAAGCCTCATGGTTTATGCTGTGTTTGGGAAAGTGTGACCTTAGAGGTTCACCAAAAGATAAGAGGCTGACACCAGAGGTCAAGGTAACATGGAGAGGTATGCTGGGTTTGCTCCTTAGAAAGTCAACCCCAAGTATTCCTCAAGTGGTGGCCTCAGCATCTCTCGTCACCTTTCCCTGTGTCTCAGCCAGGAGTTCTGGGTGGGCCTAAGACTGCCTCAGGTCCATTGGTGAGGCCTGACTCAGGTAAATCCATCAGTGTAGCCCCTGCTGCTATGGTGACGGATACAGGGTTGGGCATTTGACTTATGGGGGCTTACTCAGAATAAAACCCGTCTACCATTGATTCATGATCCGGAAAAGAGAACTCCCTCTTGTGTTGGCCAATGCAGGATGGAGATGTGAGAGCTGGGACTACTACAGCCATTTCTTGCCTGAGTGAGCCAACTTGAAGTTGAAGCCCAGGCATAAGGGAGTACAGTGCTGTATAATGCAGGGGAATGGCCTGGATCTTCAGGCGAACCATGTCTGCATTTAATGCAACCAACACATTCCCTTTATGTTTTAAGACAGTTTGAGTCAGGTTGGTTTTTTTTTGGTTGCTGTTGTTGTTACTTTTAGTGAAAGCATCCTAACTGATAACTACCACTTAAACTGAACTCCAAACAGTAATTTACATCGATCTACAGTTTTGATAGTCAATCAAATGAACCGTTTCTGTGGCTCAGAGTTATAAATGGGGCACATTTATAACTCCTCGGCTTAGGAGTCACCTCTTCTCGTTGACACACTTGTTTGCTCATTTGCTCAACAAATAGAGACTGGGGCATCCTCTCCAAGCCAGTTCCTATTCTGAGCGCTGAGGTTTCCAAGATGAATAAAACATGATTCCTGCCCTTGAGGAGTCAAATGGGGAAATAAAACAAATAAACCAATAAACAGAAGCTGGGGTGAGGGACTGATTGGGGTGAGAACTACATGTTACACTGGAACACTAAGGATGGGCATCTAAGCCAGGGCCATGGGTGTGGGGGCTAGGGAAAGATTCTGGAGAAGATGAAGTTTAAGCCAAGTTCTGAAAGCATCACCAGGTGCATGTGTTTGCCTCCCAGGGGACATGTGCTAATGTCTTGAGATATTTGGGGTGTCACAACTGGGAGGGGATACTGGAAGCTATGGGGTAGAGGCCAGGGGTGCATAGGGTGGCCCTCCATACATAGCCCGAGTGTCAGTAGTGAGAGTGCTGAGAATACTTGATGCTGATGAAGCAGGTGAGAAGGGGGTTGTGAGCGATGAACTTGTGCACCAACATGAGACAGGAAACCCAACGCCAAGTGTGGGGAAGGGCGTTCAGCCTGGAGCCACGGGGAGGGTTAAGGAGTCAGGAGCATCAGCTTGCGGGGCATGCCTGGGCTCCACAGCAGGTGAGTCCCAGGTCAGGAGCTTAGATGTTTCGGGCTCAAAGCTGCTGGGAGCCACTGGAGGATTTGCAGCAATGGTGTGTTCCAGGATTCCCCCAGCAGCGTTTTGGCAGCTTTAGCCTGGTGAGTAATGGGGACTGGACCAGGCAGCAGCCCTGGGATAGACTGGGAGGAAGAGACCTGCAAGAGGAGTCCCTCCTCTCATCCAAGTTCATGGTCACAGCAGGTTGTGACCTTTCTCCTCCATTCATCTGTGACCCCCAAGGGCAGGCATAGAGTTCGAACATCTTGTCCTTCTGCAGAGCCTCACTTAGGTAGGTAGGGTGGAATTCCATGGGGTGCTTAGATGCTAATGCTGGCGGAGAAGGTAAAAGTTGTGGAGAGTCAAACCCTTGAAAAAATCCCTTCAAATGTCTCTTGTGGATACATCTTAGGAGTAATGGGGAAAAGGAAATGTACAATGGATAATACAAACAGGATACCTGAAAAAAGCTAATTTTTAGCATGGATTTAATGGTCTTTTATTTTTCTACTGGTGAATTCGAATATGTTAAATGCACACCTGTTGTAAAGGCTTCACCAAGCTCAATAAACCTTTGCTAGAGGCATTGAAAGGGATAGCAACTCCCAAGGGATATTCTTATTTTGTCCACTGCTCTCTGGCTTCTACAGAGGTTTGGGGGCCTCAAGTGGACCAAGCAGCATAAGGGAGTGGGAGGAACTAATAGTTCTGGTCATGCTGCTCACAACTGGAGGACTGGTTCACCCAGCGGCAGGGCACACTGCCAGCCACCAGGTCTCCAATGTCAGCTCCTGCTAGGTGTCTGTCCTTGGCTAAAAAGAGTGCCTCACCCAAGGCCACCCAATGACTGATCCATACTACTGTACAAAAGTCCAGCTGTTTTGCCCAAACCTGGGATAAGTCTGCAGTGCCATCTGGGCCACAGAGCACCCTGTGGGGTTAGCCAAGACCCTGTGGTATTTGTACCATGGTCTTGAGCTTTTAACTCTGTCCAATCCTGCCTCCCTCTCTTCCCCAACAGGTGTTCAGGACATGCTTGGGACCCTGGCTTGCAATCAGGAGGCTTTTATTCACTGCTTTGTTATTTTCTACATGATTTGCATTCAGAATACAACATTAGAAAATACTTTTTTGCTTTTACACATAGAATGACATTTTCTTTTCCACGACATTTCAGTGCCTGAGGCACTTTGATAATATAGTCTGGCCTTGTAGGACTAATCAGTTTGGGACGTCTTTTTTAAAAATTGCATTCTCAGGCCAGGGTTGTTGCTCCAAGGTAGAGTGCTTGCCTAGCACGTGTGAGGCACTGAGTTCGAGCCTCAGCACCACATTAAAAAATAATAATAAATAAAATAAAGGTATTGTGTAAAAATATGCTGCATTCTCTTAGCAGGGGTGTGGACTCTTAGAAAATTACTACCACCTGGGCCACAGTTACCAGTGGGAATACACTGGTTGATAGAGTGACCAAGAGGTTGTGAATTATTGCTGCAAAACACAATGAATCCAAACTCCTTGGGGTTTAGTCTCTCTTCTGCAGGTGTGAACACCTCTTGCTCTATGGGAAACGTTGCAAACGATCCAGGCTGCCATCCATCCTGGGGCTAGGATTTGCCTAGGTAGCTGTATCTGTCTGCTTACTTATGTATTTATTCATTTATTTTTACACGCAGACTTTTCCTTTAGGACAACTCTGGAGTTGTCAACTCTTGAGAAATTCAAAATTAAATAAACCTTCTGGAGCTTTTGTTTCACTGTTGTCAATCTTTCCTAACCTGGCAGAAATGACTGGGTATTTTGGCCTGCTTTTGAGATCCCCAGACCCAGTAGGAAGAATGACATGTTCCAACTGAATGACAGGTTCACTGCTGGGCTAATGGATTATTTTGCCAGGAAGGAGGACCTTGGCATTTTTTTATTTTTAGAAAACGACTGAGCTCAGAAAATGAAGGTATTGTTTGAAACTATGACTTGCTTCTTTTTCTACTTTATTTGCTGGTCTATTTTTTGTTTGGGTGACTTATGCATGTAGGACTCCTTCTGAGACCCACAGAGGTCACTTTCAGAGGTTTGGAAATATAGAACCTATATTATGGGATATGAGGACAGGCACGTAGTAAGGAGAGGTGTACATACAAGCCATATCGCATGATGGTTAAGAGGATGGGCCCTGGATCTGGGTGGACAAATCATAACTTCTCTGAACATCAGTTTCCTCATCTATGCAATAAGCAAAATAAGAGTATCTACTCACCTGGAAACCATGAAAATTCAATTTGATAATATACATAAAAAATGTCAATAAGGCTTGGTCTATAGCATGCAGTCAGTAAATGATAGCTACTTTTCATACGTTTGGTATAAAAAACAGAAGAGGAGCTACAATTAAGTGATTTCATTTTTTTTTCTTTTAAACAGTGTGTCACTAAATTTCCCAGGCTGGCTTCACTCATCATAATCTTGCCTCAGTCTCCCTAGTAGCTGGGACAACCAGGAATGTGCCACCCTGCCCAGTTAGCAATGCCATTCTTAGGGTCAACAGTCTAAATTTTAAAACTGTTCCTCAATAGCCTAAATTCACAAAGCTGTTCTGTAGATAACTGTTTCTTCTTAAGGAAGCTTATATTTCTGTTTTTGAGATTATGAATACTTTTCAAAGAAATGTAGATTTTTGAAAACTCTATTAGAATGAAGAGATTCTCCCTGAAGTTATCTGTATTTGGAATATCTGTACATGTCCGTGAGGGGGTGAACAGTCTCCTTTTAAAATTTTAAAAATTCTCTCTCTCTCCTATTGTTCTAGGCAATTTACTAACACAATGTTCTAAAGGTATCAGGTAAGTACCGCAAGTCATGTCAGATTCTCATTTAAGCATTTTTTTTAAAAAATAAAGATTCTTAGGGAATCTCTGGTCCATTTTGTCATTGCTAAAAGTGCCCCTGCCTAGACTTTCACAAGAAACCTGTTAATACTAACCTTGAGATAAACTAAAAATCTTTGATCCCAGGTGCTTAAGCAGAAAGAAAAGTTCCTCAAACTCAGTAAGCATTCCAGAAAGATTGTTCACTCTCGGGAGTTGATTGAAAACATAAAACTTATGCTGATTTTTAATTGCACATTGATGATCAAATCAATGAACGAATTTGGTAAAAAAAATGATCTACTAGGATAGTTTAACAAAAAAAAATGTGCTCAAAATTTCTAGAATTTGGGGCTGGGGTTGTCGCTCAGTGATAAAGTGCTTGTCTAGCACATGTGAGGCACTGGGTTTGATTCTCAGCAACATATATAAATAAATAAAATATAGGTCCATTTTAAGTTTTAAAAAAATTTCCTAGAATTTTATAAAAACTAAGCTATCAAACAATTTTAGGAAAAAGGAAAAAAAGAAAGAAAGAAAGAAAGAAAGAAAGAAAGAAAGAAAGGAGTCTCCCCACCAACACAACATCAAGCTTAAGTGTAAAAAAGATCACTAGAAAAGGAAATTAAGCAGAATATCCCTATTCTTTGATTAAACCATTAAAAAAATCTCATTTTAAACTTTTGTGGCAAAACTACAAACTAAAATCAATCGCAACAGTGCAACTTCAGAAAGCTAACACAAAGCCATCTACCTATCCATTCTTTAATGAGTGCCTACTATATGCCAGGCACCATGGAAGATGCTGAGCATCCATGGCCTCGACTCTCTCAGAGTTTATATCCTAATGATGGAGACAGACAATTAACATGATAATCTCAGAATGGTAATGTGGCAAGCAGTGACTGATCCCAAGGGGAAAAAATAGTCTTGCCTTCATATCAGTATGATATATTTAAGAAATTGAGTGTGATTTTCAAATTATAGTTTCTCAAATTGTAACAACTTTCTCTAGACATATTTAAATTATAACTCTTCTTAGAGAAACTTTTCAATTTGTAATCAGAGGAACATTTTAGGGAAATGAGAAAGAATTTTGTTTTTTGATATTGGGGATTGAACCCAGGGGTGCTTTACTACTTAGTGACACCCCATCACTTCTATTTTTTTTTAACCTTCCTCTTTTTTTTTTGAGACAGAGTCTTGCTATGTGGCTTAGGACCTCACTAAGTTGCTTTGCCTGGTCTTGAACTTGTGACCTTCCTGCCTCGGCCTCTGGAGTTGCTGGGATTATAGGCCAGTGCCTCCATGCCTGATAAAAAATATGTTCTATAAAACCTCAGAGTATATCAAGCCTCTTTCAAATTGTGGGAGAGGGAGAAGCATTATTGAACTGTTCACATGAGCTCATGGTGCAATTCCAGGTCCAGGATGTATACTTGACAGGAGACATCCCATTGCAGCTTCTCATCTGGGGAAGTCTGAAGGGCTTAGCAGAATTTCTGCAGTTTGGATCTATCACAGCACATAAGCATGTGCTTTGTCACATGAAATCATCTACTCGCTCTGTTGGACATCTCATTGTTTCCATGGCATATGAGGAGTTATGAAATCAGGAACAAATCCAAATTTTCATCACTGCTATGGATTAAAAGAAACCCACGTTCAAATGAATTCTCACTCTTTTTCATGGGTCTTACTGAGTTTCTAAAGACAGAGGGGGGAAAAATTTAAGGACATTTAGAATCTCCATTGAATTTAAGGCCAGTAATGTAAGATGGGAAAATGAAATCAGGGTAGCAATTTATAGCAATCATAATCCTTTCTGCAATAATTTGTTACTCTGACATATTTCCAAAGAGGCTTACTTTGGAAAAGAGATAATAAAAAATTGAAAACATTTGAATGCATTTCAAAATTCTATAAACAGGTAGTAAATGAAACATTATGGGCTGTTCTATCCTCTCTGCTTTTGGGGGGAAAGCAAAGCTCGCGCTCACCCCAGCCCACCAGAGACTTACATCGTATCCACTGTTACGGATGCCACGCCGGGGTCGCTCTCGAGTGACCAGAAGGTCCATCTCGGTTTCTCCTGGACTCGGGCTGTTCAGAGACTGCCGGCTTCGGTAGACAGAGTTCTTCATCTGTTGCCTGAAGAAATTTCAACAACTGTTATGATGCAGCAAATACCCTGACAGATGGAATTCTCCACTGATCCAAAACTACAGGCAACCAATGAAGGGTTTGGATTTGCTTCACAAATCTCAAAACTGATGGTGTTTGTTCCCTGGCCAGAATAGGCTATAGAAAGAGTAGAATAAAGATTCCCCCCCCACCCCACCACCCAGAGGCTGGAACTATATGGTTGAATTATAAATGTTCTTTCATATGGAGACTAGGTAATTACAATCAATGGCAACAGTGCAACCTCATCTAAAATTCTGCTGACGGCAAGACCAGGGGCTCTGCCTGGACCCTCCAGGACAGTTAACGCTGGTGCAACCAACTTGCCTTTGCTGACTTTGTTGACTGAGCAGGTCTCCGGTTCCTTTGACTCAATCTGATTTCAAGTGCAGGATTCTATGTGTCAATAAACCCTGTGGCCAGTGGGCTGCTTAATATTGTGATTAGTGATAGATTTCTTTTCTACAATTACCACAGTAGTTGGGCTTAAGAAACCATAAATCGAGAGGCAATTTGGGGCCTGCTATGGTTTAGATCTTAAGTGTCCCCCAAAAGCTCAGGTGTTGAAGGCTTGGTCCCCCAAACCAGCAGTGTTCAGAGGTGGGGCCTTTGGAAGGTGATAGGATCATGAGGGCTTTGACCTCATCGATGGATTCATCCATTGGTGTATTCATAATTTAATGGGCTATTGGGAGGTGGTGGTAAATTAAGAGGTGGGGCCTCCTTGAAGAAAAGAGGTCTTTGGGAGTGTGCTCTTGAATGCTCTATTTTATCTCAGCCCCTTCTCTTCCTTCTCTCTCTCTCTCTCTCTCTCTCTCTCTCTCTCTCTCTCTCTCTCTCCTTCCAGGCTGCCATGATATGAATGGCTTTGTTCAGCCATGAGGTCCATCTCAGTTATTCTGTCACAGTGACAGGAAGCTAACACAGGGCCATCCATCCATCCATTCTTTAATGAGTGCCTACTATGTGCCAGGCACCATGGAAGATGCTGAGCATCCATGGCTCTGACTCTCTCAGAGTTTATATGGTAATGATGGAGACAGACAACTAACATGACAATTTCAGAATGACAGCGTTATAGAGAAAAACAGGGGCTATGACAGAGGGTGACTGGGATGGAAGATGACTTCAGATAGAGGTCAGGGAAGACCTCTGTGGGAGGTGGCATTTTTAGCAAAGTCCTAAATGGAGTCAGCCCCATGCTGATGTGAGTACAGAGTATTTCAGGCCAGGGAGTAGCACATTCAGAGGCTCTACACAGCTACTTCTAGAAAATTCAACTGACGAGCAGGACCAATCACAGCATTGCATCTCCATGGCTATGTGATTGGTCAAGGGGTGGGCACATGACCCGAGTTGGTTTGATGAGACTGAGTCCCCGAGCTTTAGCTAGGGCAACTAGGAAAAGGGGCATTCTCTTGGCATTGAAGTTTTTAAGAAGATAGGGACACAAGCCTGGAATTACTGGCAGCCAGTTTACCACCATGAGGGTAAAGCCTGCCTTCAAACCAGGCTGTCAAGGAGTAAAGAGAGAGCAAGAGCAAAGGCAGAAAACATTGTATGCCCTCCTTGATCCAGCCACACTGAAACCTTGACCTTTCAACAATGTTAAATACTACATCCCCTTTTTATTAAACCAGTTTGTGCTGGATTTCCACCATTTTCAACCACCAAGAATGTTGACTAATATCAGAACTTCAACCTGATGTTATAAACTGTGTCCTCTAGTTATTCTCAAATCACAGGCTTCCCTTAGGAAAGGCACTCAACCTCAGTGGGCTTGTGAGACAAAATCGGTTCTGAGGGACTCACACTTTAGAGCCTGAAGAATTCTCATCCTGACCTAATTACAAATGATATCTTTAAAAAAGCAGGCTTCGAAACTCTCCTGAGATTGCCAATTAGCTCATTGAGAAAAGATTCACTAATAAGGATGGTGGCCAAGTAAGTAGTAGGATTGACAACGGAGATTTCAGGAGGTTATTGTGTAAGTATTAGAAATACAATAGGGAGATGGTATAAGCCATTTCAAGAAGCCTGAACATGGGTAAGAACCAAGACACTGGAGTCTAGTCTTCCCTCAGAGAAGATGTGCCATTAGGATGCACAGCTCCACCTGAGCTTCAACACAGATCTCCATTGACCAGATCCCCAATATGTGCCTGGTATATGGATAGCTACTTAGAATTAGGCTTTCAGGTAGAAAAATGGCCTAATTTGATCAAATGGAGTTCCATTAGGTAGACTCATTTTTTTTTGCTGGTATTTTGGAAAAGTTAATACATTTTAGAACAGGCAAACTTGAGAAGTAAGTTTTTTACCTTTGAAAATATTGTTGTGTGGATAATGATGAGTTTCCTTTGGCTTTTGAAGAGCTTTTTAATCCCAGGGTTGCTAAGAAAGTAGTTCACAAATTGAACCCTGAGATGGCCTAGAGGTTGCATTAGAGCAACTCTATCTTTATAGGTTATCGCCTTCAGGTGGGCCCCCAGATGTGCACTCTATGGTGATTTGAGTGCCAGGGGTTAATTTGTGAGGCAGTGCCAGAGGAACGGGGAGGAAAAGGAGGGAAGCCATCCACTGTGGAGCAGATGAGTGTTTTGGGTACCTGGGGCTCAAACTCACTGGAGAAGTGTGGGAGATGGTTGCTTTAAAACGTAGGTGTAGTTATTATTCAGGTCTGACAAGGCTGGAAGACCAGGAGATGATGAAAAGGTAACTTGTTACACTCACAGATCTCAAGAGGAGGGGATAGGCCCCACCCCGGAGAGGCCCCCTAGGGAAGCACCAGGTTGGTCAGGAGGCCAAGGGAGTCAGGAGAAAACATGGGCCAAAGACTTCCTTGTGGTTTCCGTGGGAAGTAACGGGCAGGGAAGGAGCAGGCTGGTAGTGGGATAGTTTGGATAATTTGGGCAGATCTTAAGGCAAGAGGGCTCAGTCATCTGGTACCTGGCCCTGGGGTGATTTGGGCAGGTGGATAATGGCCTAGAAGGGGAGCCGGTGAGATCATCTAAAGGAGGTGACCAAGGCGTGGGTTCTGGATGGGATGGTTTGCATATGACAAGTGCATCTACAGGTTAAGTCCTCTCCTATCACTAGGAACTGGGCAGCCCTGGGAGGGACGGTTTTTCTGGAGTCAGCAAAGACTCCTCGGTCTAAGCACCGAATACAGAAACTAGAAAAAGTGGTTATTACAGCAGCATAGCTGACACCTCAGAGTTCCCTTGCCAGGGCTATTTATCCATCAATTCCCATTTGTCATCAACGAAGGATGCTGCATAACACATTAACAACTCACACTGCTGAGAAAAGCTGTTAGGTGGGATTCCTACAGGTTTATAGAATGCAGGCGTGAACCGGGGCAGCGAGATGGGAGCCTGCACTACCGCACCTACGCACTAGTGTGCACTTTGTCTTGGTAAAAGTTTATAGTATAAAATGGAGTGTTTCTCTGATTCTAGGAAAAAAAGAGCCATGAAAAATCTTTTAAAAGATTTAATGATGAGTCAACATTTGGAATCTAAGCTTTGTAGCCTTTTTTTTTTTTTTTTTGACTGAGCTTCAGTTTGAAGGTAAAATTACTGATGCTACCTCTGGACTAGAGAATGTTTCTCTCCCTGCGCCTGCTGTGGCTGGGTCTCTGGAGAGCTGTAGAGAGAATAGCAATTAACAGGTAACTCTAACCTGTGAAAACAGATAAACAGCAGGCAGCCTCTGGAGTCAAGGGCAGAATGTGTCAAGAATTACACCCTCAAGCTTACAGGGAGTCTATCTCCTCTTCTTTTCTGATGATCTTTCTCCCCCTTCCCATCTCTTAAGGATCCTATCTCCATTCCTATTCCCAGGTCACCCAGTTTGTGATTATCCATTATTATTGTTCCATAACCTGGTCAAAGTTCTCAAATAAATTAGTTTTTGGTGCTTCAAGAGTCATTGAATCATTTCTTCAGTGAACATGTACTGAGAATTAGTGACACATGCCCAGCAGCAGCAGCAGGCCACCGACCAAGGCCTTCCGCATCTGGCCTGAACCTATGCTGGGTAGTGCAGAAGACAGGTCCATTCATTTCTTTGTTCATTATCTTTTCATAAAAAAAAAAAAAGCCATCATTGAAATTGTTCTTGCTCAAGTAACTGTCAAACTAAGTTCCTCTTCTTTGCACATGATCATTGATTCATCTTCCCTGAGTGTCAGCAGGAAACTGAGGAAAAGGAGGTCTCATCCCTGACTATAAGAGACCACTAGAGTAAGGGGTCCCAAACTGCAAAGTAAAAGTTGAAGTAACCTCCAGCCTCCAGACAAAATCCATATCTTCTCTTCTTTCCTACAGTCATCAAGTGCAGGAAAGCACATGCATCGTGACCCCTGTCACGGTGTCACTTTATATCAATAGCTTCCATACCAACCAAGCCTAATTGGAAGCATGGTGAATTAAGCTCCGGTTGAGAGTTTCCTCTTTTTCTTTGTAGAGAATAAGTTATGCTGATTCTATTCATAAATTTTCACTCCCCCTCTCAAGTTGGTTTTTGAGGCTTTAATCCAAGCCTGTCATGTAGTCATTTTTCCTCTTGATAAATACCCCATTCAGGCCAGGAACTGCCCTAGTGAGCCTCAGCTGTGAGCATGGACCTGCAGTGGCTCTGTGACAGGTGACAGTGGCAGCATGTTCAAAGCTGGGGGAGGGAAGTCACCAAGGAGAGAGTGGGTGTAGGAAAGAGGCAGTCTTGAACCATGAAAACGGCTCAGGGAGGCAGGAAGGGGAGAAAGGTGGGTGTGCTTGGCTTCGCTAACCTGAACCTCTTCCCAGGTAGGCGAGGGCACTCTGCTGAGGTGGCTTGGAAGGCAGCTGCTATTGGTAAAATGTTCTTTTTCCTCCAAAAACCCATGTTGAAATTTGGTTGCCGCTTTGGCAATGTTAGGAGGCGGGATATTTTGGGGGCGATAGGGCCACCATGGCTCTGCCCATGTGGATGACATTAACCCATGAAACCCCAAGTTTTCAGTTCTTTCAATGAAATTGGCACAGATGCATTAAAATAGGCTGAAAATCATAATCTAGAACTTAAATGTTATTATATTAATTAGCACTACATGAAGATATTATGATACAATTATACTCTTCCTGTGTAATTGTATTATATGTTATGTACTATATTTAAATATGCATAGGTGTTCCACTTCAAGGGCAATGGGACAAAATGGGTTAATGTCATTACAGAAGGGTGAGTTTGGCCTCCTCTTGCCCTCTTTGTCCTTCTACCTTCTGCCATGTGATAATGCAGCAAGAATGTTCCTGCCAGATGCTGGCATCTTGACCTTGGACTTCTCAATCTCCAGAAATGTGAGAAAATGAATTTCTGTTCATTAAAAATTATCCAGTCTCAGGTGTTCTGTTATAGCATCATAGAACAGATTGAGACAGACGCCAATTCAAACCACCTACACTAGCCCTACCTCACTAGGCTAGGGGCCCCCTTTAGATCACTGTGACAGCCCGCATTTCAAAAACCCATCAGACTTGTGATTAGCATTTTAGGGTAATTATATTTCTCTCCCAACAGACCTTAATTTCCAGCAATCAGCCTGTCTGGTCCACTATAAAATGTTGAAGGAATTGAAGGAATAAATGAGAACACACATGGTCCTGACAGTATGCAGCATCCTGACTGGTACCTAATACACAGCAGGTGACAATAAATGTTGAAAATTGAACAAATCTATGAGTGCACAAGATGAACCAGCATGGAACGCTGAGCAGCAATGTGATAAGCACTTACTAAGCCCGAATAAAAAGGTGAAGCATGAAATTTGCTTTTCTTATGCAACAGCCACTAACATAATTGAAAAATACAATGTCCCTTGATCTAGAAGTTGCATTAATATGGTAGGTGATAATTATATTTTCACCCAGCTCTGAAATGGCTACTGGTTTGAAAATACCATTAAGGCAAAGGACAATTATGGTTGTTTGCCTTGGTATTTTTTTTTAATGGCTTCAATTTTACACTCTTCCTGACTCATCATAGAGCATCTGCTTGCACACTCTGGCGAGGCCCAGATCAGCAGCCTGCAAAGATCACAGTCCTCAGGCACCAGACCAAGGGAGCAGGTCTGTATTGCCCAGGGCATCCTTAGCCCTCATCCCACATATGATACAGCAACCTAAAGCAAATTCTCTAGAGCCGCACCTGTTTTTAGACTCCGCGAAGGGAGCGCACAGCTCCGGGTCTGGATCCAAAACATGCTCCATTTCCTTTGGGGATTTTTCATACATCTTTTTTCTCTCGGTCAGACCCTTGTTTGCCTCCACGGGGGGGAAGTCATAGTACCCCTTCCTCTTGGCTTTGAGGCGCAGTTTGTTCCGATAGTGCTCGATGTCTGACTTCTGTTTCAGGGCTTTGTTCACCTGGAGGGAGAGACAGTCTTAGGCCACACCTGACCCAGCATGCCCAACATCTGGGGGGCTTTCACCAGAAGGTCACATCTCCTGGAAAAGCCAGCCTAGGCTTCACCTCTGGTCCTCTGAGCCAACCAGACTCACCTGGGTCCCCTTTTCACACCAGCCCACAAATAGCATGGAGCCTGGCTCTCACTGGGTCACCTGACCCCTTCTATCAGGACCTCCTTCTCCCTCTGTCCTGGGTGCTGCTCAGGCCCAGGTCTTACTCTTCACACTTCGTTTTGTGGTGCTGGTCCTAATTCTTTCTTCATTCTTTTGGTTCCTTGATGTGGGGAACTTTGACCTGGTTCACCAGCTAGTTTTTATGTTCTGAGTCTAGTTCCAGCCCTGAGAAACCCGGTGGCCTCCCTTGGCCGTCTATCGGAGGCCCAGCTGGATGAGACCACTAGTCCCTGAGGCCTGTGAGTTGGGATGACTGGAGAAGGAAGGGAGGACAAGTGTCCTGCTCCTGAGGCCACACTATCAAACTGCACAAGGATGAACATTTCAGTAAATCAGAGAGACCATTTTGAAGCTTCATCTGGCTACTAATGCCAACCAGGTCCTGCTGGATGGGGCAAAGCCAGTCTGGTTTTTTTTTTAGAAAGGAACATGGCTAATGTCCCTCTGACCTGTGAAAGATACTGGCAGATGACCGTGATTAATAAATAACAGAATGATAAGGAGTTTGCACCCACTTTGCTGAACTTTCTTTGTGGTTGTTATGTTTTCTTTAAAATATTCTTTAAAAGAATTTCCTGTAATTCATAAAAGGAAAATTTATGGCTTTGGGGTTATGGGTGGTTTTTTTTCCATTTAAACCAGTCACCCATGAGAAAAGAAGAAAGAAAATTATAAAGCAATCTGTGTCAAGCTCCACAAGGCAGCAAATTACAGAGAACAGTTCAGGGCTCTCTTCCAATCCAAATGCCAGCAAGGTCCATTCCTTTAACTACCCAAATGTAGCAAGAATTCATTTCTGGACAAGGAAAATGCTCATCTGTTCTCCTTCTGTTGACAGGGTGATGGGCCTGGGAGGAAAAGGGAGTGGTAAATCACATCTCTCCCAGATTTGGAGTCTGTCTCCATGATGCTCTTATGATTAAGATGGGACAAAGAGTCCCAGGCAAGGCAGCCACAATTAGGTAGAGGGTCCTAATTAAGAGCCAGCTAATTCTTTTTGGCCTCAGCACCCTGCATGTCTGATGGCAGAATTGCACCCATGGAGATTCAGGGGTTTTGAGAAGGCATCCAGGCTATCAAATTATAGAGCCAAGGGGCACAAAGTACATGAACAACTAATCCATCCTTGTTGATTGATGGTAATAATAAAGTGCTTACTGTGAGTTAGGCATTGTTCTAATGTTTCACCTAATGCCTCAGAGCAGCCCTATTTTATGGATGAAGATGCTGAGGTACAGAAGATTTAACTAACCTGCCTAAGGTCACCCAGATGGCAAATGAAAGGGCTGGGATTCAAACCATTGTGGTATAGCTCAAGAGACCAATGCTACTTTTTCACCAATGGTCTGAAAAAAAAATTTTTTAAAGAGAAGGAAGGAACATTGGACAGGGAGCCAGGGCATCTGAACATCATGGCTACCACAGTAATCTTCACTTTGACTTTGAGCAAGCCATCTGATCCCTTGGGCTCAGTTTTATTTATCTAAAAAATCAGGAAGGTGAAATGGATGATCCATGAGTCTATATAGCTGGTTGTTTTTAAAAGTCAACTATCACAACTTTAGGCCATCTCAGTCTTTCTGCCAGAGGTACTTCCTCAATCAGGTTCATAAAATGCTCATGTAAGCATCCTGGATGGTGGAATAAGGACAACCCCGGATGGATGTTTACAACACCCGGTTGTACAGGGACTGCGACGCTTTCTTGAGGTATGGTAGTAAAAACACTTTAAAACTTCAGAAATCTCCCACCTGTTGGAGGTAACATCAGGGCATAAGCAAATGAAAGGCATGATCATCCCGACGGCTTGGCATCAGAGGAAAGCATCAGACTGTGAGTGCTTGTGTGTGCTCACATGCCCGCACCCCTGTGTAGTGTAAGCGTTCACAAGCGGGTTCCGTATACACCTTCTTAAAGGTTCATAAACATTTTTAACCCTCTGACCATTTTTCTGCAGAAGACAGAGGATGGCAGGTAATTTTTACCTGACTTCTTGTTCTCCCTTGGAGATAGCATGGGCTCTGCCCCTCCCCCCATCATCTGTCAGTCATCAATTATCTATCAATTACCTATCACCTGTTTATCATCTGTCCTCATCTGTTCTCTCTCTATCTAATTTTATTTGGTAAATCATCGCTCCCTAACATACGTTATCAATTTTTTTTCAAACTCCAAGGAAAGTTGATTAATATCATGTTACCCATGGGTATTCTCCTCAAAGCAGCCAATGGGTTGTTTTGAGCTTTCTGGAACGAATAAATGCCATTTCAGAGCCTACAGCGGGCCCCATCCCTGTCCACACAATGATAGATTCTCCACTTCGTCTCAATTCACCCCCTTCCCACCACCATCACAATGACATCCTTAATGGCAATTTGGGGGTGTGAGGCAGAAGGCTGTAGGCGTGAGGGGCAGGGGAAGTAGGATTTCTGATGTTCCTCTTCATAACCATACTTTTTAAAAGGCTCCCTCTGGGCTTTCAGAGAAGGCAGAAAATGCTCTGAAGATGTCAACCATGGAAGTCTACCATGTGCAGAGGCAAAAATGACCTTGAGAGGCTGGGGTCAGCTCAATACCCCTTACTCCGAATCCCTGAGGTCTGGCCACACTCTGCCCAGGGTCCCTGGATGCTCACCTCCCCGTTGAGGACGGCTGAGGTCTCCTGGCTCCTGTCCGAGGTGGGGTGTACCACGGGGAGGGCTGCGGGTTTGATTGCAATGAGCTGCACAGACCCAGAGGACGTGTCGAAGGGATCAGCAGCCACCTTGCCAGAGTTGTCAAAGAGGACAGGTCCCTCCTCTTCATCACTCGCTGGCACTGAAGCATAACATTAAACACATTGATTTTACTATGATGTGCGGGCGCTGCGTGGCCAGAGAGAACAGGCTGCAGTCTTGGCACCTAAGAATGCCACTTGACTCAAAACGACATCAGAGACAACAGCATCTGGATTTGTGTCCAGGGCTCACGGCTGCTTGTGGTTTTCTTTTAAATTTCAGATCGGTGCTATTTATCTGCCCCCTCCCGTTGCATTATCCATGGGCAAGAAAAAATTTTAAAAGTTCGAATTTAAACAGCAAACACCATTCTTCCAAAACTGTGACAAAACGCATTTGAAAATGAATAAAAACTAAATTTGTCTTCTGTTTGAGTTGGAAATGGGAAAAAAAAAATTGGCCAAACCCCACAACTATTCTTAACATCTACCATCATCAGAGGCAAGCGTGCAGTGCAGTCCTGGCCACCAAAGTGACAACCTTTTGCATGGTGCCAAGATGGCAAGTCTCTCTTAGTCCACTGGCTACTCTCATTCTTGTTAATACTTTTTTTTTCTTTTCTTTTTCTTTCTGAAGGCTCGTTCTCCGAGAATTTGGGTTTTGGTTTTTTTCATTTGTTTAAAACAAAAGAAAGCTATAAAATAACCACCAGAAAAACAAAATCATTAAATAACTAATTAAATAGACTGATTACCACCAACGCTTGGTTAAATTAATTTCCCATCTGACAGATAGTTCTGCTGTGATGGCTGAAAGACACCAGTTGGCTTTGTGTTTTCCCAACTGAGCTGACAGAAGAAGTTCCGGGGCCAGTGGTATCTTGCTGATTTCCTTGTTCTTAAAGCATATTCCTAGGAAGTAACTATAGGAATGACAGCTTAGTGAGCGTGGCTTGGCAAGAGATAAATTAAGCCTGTTCAAACAACTACACCAGCAGACAGTTTAGAAGCAAAATAGGTATTATATAAAATATGAATGTAATGGAAGTGTATTCATCTTTCCTCCTGCCTGCTCAAGAGACTGGGATGTTGTTTAAATTATTGAGAAACACATAGTATGTATCATTCTGTCACTTATCATAATCACAGAAGATCTGTCAAATTAAGCCAAGTAAATTGTTATTTTACAGTGTGGATAAAACACCTCGGAGTCTAACAATGGGTTATAATTAGTTTTTTTTCATTTTTAGAGTTTTGTGGACTGATTTGCAAAGAGTAGTTCACCAAGCAGCCAATGGCAGAGGACAATCTCTCTTCAGGCATGTTGCTAGATGTGTACATATTTTTAGAGGTTAGCTTAGCTGGGCACCTCTTGTCTGGTCACCACTACCATTTCCCACCTGCACGTGGTAAACAAACCATATGAGATAACCAGCCTCCAAGTTGGCTCCTAATAATTCTCATCTCCTAATTCTCACCCAATGAATAGAACTGATCTAGGAAACCAAGAGGAAATTGCACAAATGACAGTGTGTTACTTCCAAGGCTTGGTGGTAAATTGTGGAAAGCCATCCGTGGGCTGTGTGTGGACTACATCATGCACTGCAGCCCAATGAATAGGTGAGTTGGGTGTCTGGGAATTTCCAGTGGACATTTCCTCTGATCGACTGCCCAGACACATCATGAGCCTTATTTAAGCTCTGTCCCAGGTCCCACATAGCACAGGAGATGGGATGACCTGCTACAACCACAGCAGTGCAGCCCTCTGAGATGGGTGTGGTCTGCCAAGATGCCAATCAACCTGCTGACTGCGAGACCTCATGAAGCAAGACTCTGCCCTTGAAACCTTACCTTTGCCTTTGATGTACCCCCTTAAATAAACCACAGGAGCCATTTTCTAATTGTTTAGCTCCAGCTCCCGGTGTGGCCTGGATCTATAGGGCTCCATCTTTAAAACTATCATTTCTCACTGTTTGTCTTTTGTTTTTTACTAATTATTCTAGACTTTAATTTCTCAGGAGGCTTATCCCTGTAAGCAGGCAAGAAATCCCTGGTGATTGCACACCACTCTGCGAGAGTAAATAATAATTAAAAAAAATACCATGATGTCTTCCACCTTGCTTTCTAGGGAAAATCAGCAGCCATGTTAGGAGGACACTCAAGCAGTACTATGGAAAAGTCCATCCGACAGGGAACACGGGCTTCTTGCCAACAGACATGTGAGTGAGCCATCTGCAGGCTCAGTCAAGGTGTTAGTTGACTACAATTTACACCTACATCTTGACCATGATCTCATGAGAGACCCTGAGCCAGTATCACCCAGCTAAGCCACTGCTAAATTCCATACCCACAGAAATTATGAAAGACAATAAATACAGATTGTCATTTTAGTTCACTAAGTATAGGGGCAATTTTGTTACATGTATACCTTCCAAGCAATCACCTACCTTGGCATTTCCACTCTTATCCCTTTACCCCTAAATGCATATTCCCCAGCAGCAAGGATGGATGAATTTTGAAAGGGAACAAGATCACATTATGTCTGATCAGAACCGTCTGCAGACTTCATCTCTCCCCTACATGGACCTGGGGGAGCTGGTGCTGGCCACTTCATAGAGCCCATCTCCTACCCACTAATCCATTCTGCTCCATCACAGTGACATTCTCAGTGGCCAGTCAAACAAGAAGAGCTCAATACGTTTTTGCAGTCTAGCATTTCTAAACCATGCATTTCTATTTTCACCTGCTCTGTGTTTTGCTTTAGCCTTCCCCTTCTCAGACTGCAATTTCTAAAGATCTTTCCATGCCCAGTACCTTCTTACTTTTCAAGTTGCAGCTTGAAAACTATTTTCCCTAATCACCAGCCTACAACCACCCCTTGTTATACTTTCTTCATTGCTCTTAGCATTACTGATTTGATGTACTGACAATCTGCCCTTGCCGTACCACTAGCATAGAAGCTCAACTCCTGCCCATCTTTTCAAAGGCTGATGCTTCTTGCCTTTCAATGGTGTTTCCCATGGATCTGGCTTTCAATAAGTATTTGGTGAATAAATGAATGACTGAATGAATGGCTCAGTTTTCTTGGCTTGGGAAAGGAGATATGAGGGCCAGAAAAACAGATGCCAATGTGGATGTTAAAGTCATGCTATCACTAAACCATTCAGAGGTGAAGAGATGGTATGGAGCATTTTTATTGCTTCTGGGTTTGACACCTTCACCCCTCATGCTGTGGGCAGCATAATTATAACAGGACAGGAAAATGACATCCTAGAAATTGTATAAGTTACAGTTCTATTTCTACTTCAATTTGAAAAAAAAAAAAGTCATATCCAGATTTGTACAACAATTCCTCTAGGGTTTTAAGATTAATTAGTTATCCTCTTTCCAAAAAGACTTTACAGAAAAATACATTCAAAGACATCATGTTAAATATTAATGCATTAAATGTTGTGTGAGAACAGAAGGTTCAAGGGGATTTTAAATCATAATTAGTCGCTAAAGTAAAAAGCATGGAAGGATGCTAAGGGCAAGGGCCACAGTTAGGCCAAGGAAGGGTTTTGGGATGCTATCAATACAGTAGATGCCACTACGCCACCATTTCCTATTTTGTTGTACTTTATTTGCATTGTTGGTTTTTATTTCAGTAAATCAAGTTAGAAAAAGATTTCACTCTTCATGTTCAATTGGCATGGGGAAAACCCTCCCATTGGAGGCAGAAATGCTATTCAAACATATTCTTTCTGAAATGTTCATTAAAGCCAAAGACAAATAATCTACAACTAGAATCACTGCTCTGTGATATGATTTGATATGCTGATTACCATGATGTGATCATTCCACACATATACAGGTACCAAAAAACCACATGGTACCCTATGAATATCTACAACTATCATTTTCCAGTGAAAACCAAAATGAGTAAAAGCAAGCCTCCACATCATTGGGAGAGCAAAGAATAAATGAGAACTGAAACTGTGTTTTTTGAGCTAGTATCTCTGACATTCTTCCTTCCCGTCCTAATTCTAGACCTTTCCCTAAGACCCCGGTGAGAAAACAATTGACTCTAATGCCTCATTTGCCCATGGCTGTTAGATTCTGGGCCTGATAGTGAAATCTGAATGACACAGGATTTAAGGAGGTTGTTTACTCCTAAAGGGACTGAAAAATACACATATTTCATTTGAACTTAACTCTCTTTTGGAAAACACCTTTCAAAGGTGACACTAGGTTTAAGTGCAAATGTTTGTATTTGGTTGAGGAAAACATTCAATTGTTCTTGTTGTCACATCTAACTTTCCCATTTATATTTCAACGTTTTCATGAAACTGCATTGCAGCTATGGTCACTAAGAGGCTATTGGGCAACAAGGAGCTGTGGAAGTGACGCTGCTAGCAGGAGAGTGTCTTTTCCTCTTAAAGTTCTTATTTTCACAAAAGAAGAATATTAGAAGCTACAAAAACTGGTGCAACAAAACTGGGGGAAAATAATAAAATAATAACTGGTGGAAAATAATAAAATAATGTCAGCCCAGCACATTAACATTAATTAACCTCTGTAACCCTAGCTTCTAGAACACACACTAAGCCATAAGACAACGGTACTGGAATATTCCACACCAACAGAAGAATCTGTACTCAGAGGCCAAACGAGAAGAGCTCAATACTTTTTGCAGGCTAGCAAAATGACAAAAAACACGCCTTTCTATTTTCTCCACAATCCCATTCAGTGTTTTTTATCCCCCTCCCTCCCTCCCTCCCTTCCATCCATCTTCTAATCCAAATACATTATTGACGTTTATTGGTTAACTCTAGTCTTACAATAAAAAGGAGCCCTTTGATTAGAAAAAGACAAATGTGGGTTTCATAAAAGATTGATTCTAGAATGCCAATGTGGTCCTGCACTGATTGCGTTTTAAATAAAATGAGTGAGTTGGTTCTATCATTCCTAGTTGGAAATTTTAATCTTTAACCTCACTGAATGGAAACTTACAGTAAAGCAGAAACAATCACTGAAAATTCACTGCGATTACTTGGCAAAAGTAAAATGTGAGCGAGTAAGCACTCTAAACCTGGGAAGGATAGTTTCTTAATAAAACAAACAAAAACCTCAACCTGGTACAGTAACTGATTTTCTTCACACATCTGTCTATTGCTATTTCTGGACCTGTCGTTTGTTTATTTGTTTTTGGTTCCTTTTAGTTATATCTGACAGTAGAATTCATTTTGATATAAATGTACAAGCACGGAATGTATCTTATTCTAGTTAGGACCCCATTTTTATGGATGTACATGATGGTGGGATTCACTATGATGTATTCATATAAGATGGACCACCTATTTAAATAGTCAGTGACCTAAACATAATAAGGAGGCAGGCAAGCAGGTGAACAAACAGGAACAGTGAAGGACAGCAGGGACAATTAGAGCAGGTCACAGTGTCTCCAGGGGGGCGGGGAGTGACACGCTCAATAAGTGGCTGCTTCCTCTTCCTCCATGGATTAAATACAGGAGAGGGCAAAGGGCATCATGTTATGAATGTCTACTCATTGTCAGAGAAGTCTGTACTTTGCACATTTTTGAGCAGGAAAAAGGGAATAGGATAATACGTACATTGATTCCATTTCATAAAAGAAAACAAAGCAAGATAACAAAACACAAAGATAAGTGCATGTTATTGTATGCATAGTAAAAAGGTCGGAGAAAGACATACACTGAGTTATTCAGGGTTACATGAGGCCTGGGGTGGGTGAGTGGGGAGGGAGGGTAGGATAATATCATCTGGATTAGAGGTCAGTGACCACTGCATAACTTGTATCCCTTGGTACCTCAGAGGGTTGGTTCCAGAATACTTACAGATAACAAAATCTGGATGCTCAAGTTCCCTACATAAAATGGCTTAGTATGTCTTCCCATGTACTTCAGATCATCTCTAGGTGACATGATAGTTTAAACAGGTGCTTTACATTATAACTGGAAATAAGGATGGGGACTATGTTTTCTCTCTGGAATGCAAATTCACTCTGTGTGTCTATCTTTCTTTTTTCCCTTCTCCTTCTCTCTCTCTCTCTCTCTCTCTCTCTCTCTCTCTCTCTCTCTCTCTCTCTCTCTCTCTCTCTCTCTCTCCAGAAAAAAAGAAATAAGTGACATTTGAAAACAAAATAATATTCTGGCACCAGCTTCAAGAGAGAGTTCCTGAACTTCACTTCATCAAATTCCCGTAAAAGAAAAGTGCAGCCAAGCACAGTGCCAGATTGCTTAGCTTTTCACCTGGCATTTCTGTACAGCTCCACCTATAACCCTTCGAAATCCAAAAGGAATTTTCCCTGATCTGAAACCAGCAGCACCAAGCGCTTGTACTCTGCTCTCCAGTATGCAGCCTCACGAGCAGAAGGACCACATCGGGATGAGGGTCAGAACAAAGGTGGGATCAGGAGAGGGGGGATGCACATTGATGTCCAACAGAGGTGATCTATAGCACAATAAGGGAGCTCAGGCAACCCAGAAATAGACCTCAAACACATCCTTTATGGGGAATGAAATGATCTGTGTGAGACAGAAACTAAACACTTAAGTTTCCCAGAAGAATTCAGCATAAAGCTGATTTTTTTTTTTTTTTAAATCACAGATCTGTTCATGGTCCCCTGCTCCAGATGTATTTGCAATATCTCGACTCACTGGTACAGACTGAACCCCCTGAAACTCATCAGGGGTATCAGGGCGAGAAATCGCAGAAAATCTCAAAGAAGGGCAACATTTCTGAGACCTGCTACCTTAATGGACCCGAAGCTAGAAATCATGTGGATTCACTGAAGAAGTTGAAAAATCTCTAAGCAAACATCAAGTCGTCCTGCAGAGGGATTTTCTAAGGAACAGCACAATTCCTTAAGAACAGAGTGCAGAGAGGAGAGGACGGGACAATTCAGAGAAGGAGCTATGGTGATCACCCAAGAGGTTCACAGCCGACTGGGGGTCCTTGTCGTGCAGAAGAAAGAGGACCCCGTTCGTGCGACACATGCGCAGGCGTGGGCGCGGGCACGCGTGGGAGGGGCTGGTGGTGCTTGGCGGGAAGGCGTCTCACCATTTCTCTTCCTTGCCTCCTCCTTTGTCACTTTCTGCTGTGCCATTACGTTCTGGGGTGAGCGTCTCCCTGAGCTGGGCTTCCCTGATTCGTTGCTGATGACAGAGCCAGTCTCACTGGGCGACCTGCTGGAGGTAACCATAGCAACAAGGAGACCGTAAGTTTCGGCTAGAACAGCCGCCTCTCAAGGTTATTTGCACAGTTGATGTCTGTAGCCTTTCGTTCCAGTTTTACCGGCAAAGAAGAAATGATACAAGAAAAGAAGACAACAGAACCCACCCACACTGCCGCATGGGTGAGGCTGGGGGTGCTGAAGCGCACTCGCCCATGCCCGGTTCCGCAGACAAGTTAGGGGAGCTCAGCCCTCAGTCCCATCGTGGTTTCCTTAACACCCTGGTGACTATGGAAACAATGGCCACCGTGATTGTGTAGCACGTCCTCCTTTCAACACAGAGCACTTTTGATGCTGAGTGTTTGAATCCCCTGGGCGTCTTCAGACATGTATAGAACACAGTTCTCTTTGGCTATTCTCTTCATGGTATTGACCTTAAAAACTACAGATTAAGTCACCCCACAGGGACTTCACTCTGTCAAGTCTCTCTCTCTCTCTCTCTCTCTCTCTCTCTCTCTCTCTCTCTCTCTCACACACACACACACACACACACACACACACACTTACACAAAGGAAAAATATAGTGAACATTTCCCAAACTGAGAGAGGTGTGTGGAAATTGAACTATAGGAACTATAGGAACCTTTAACTATAGGAACTAGTAAGCACTTCTATTTTGAAACTGCCAACTTGAGCTATTTGTTCCTTCAGAAATATGTATCGTACTCATTCTTTGTGCCAAGCATCATACCAGGTAAACAGGTCTATAGACATAGTGATGCCAATCCACATTGAGCACTCTCATCAGGAATATCTTCTGTGTGCCAAGGACTATGCCAAGTACTTCCAGAACTGGTCAAGAGTCACTAGAATGATCCCCTGATTTGGTGACGGCCAGCCTCATACAAAGAGGGGAACATGAAGCTCATGACCCTGAAGAGAGCTGTTGGGACAGAGTTGGGCAGTGGTGAACCAGCCAGGAAACCAGGACTGCCCTTCCACCCACACCCCAGAACACCCTCCTTCCCTGTCTACAGCAGCAACCCCATTGAGGGCAAGCCATGGCCTTCTTTCCTTCCCTCAGGGCTGGACTCCAGCCTTCTGGAACTCTGGAACAGTGAGCTCTCAAAAGTCCCCCATAGGTTGGCACTCTCAGCCCTCAGATCCTGCCACTGTGGGTAGATGGAGCACAAGGGCCAACCGCCTGCCTCCTCTCTGTGGAAGATGGTCAGGAGGCAGCTACCTCGATAGGACTAGCCTCTTGGTCTTCTACTGTCAATTGTCCAACTAATGCCCCAAATACTGGCATCTGGATCCTACAACAGAAAATTGACTAGAATGAAAGCCCCTGACCTGTAGGCAAGCAGCTTCTTAGGTAGAAGCTGTGTGCCCTGCAGACACTCATTTTCCTCCTCCTCTTCCTTCCCCAGGAATTTAGAGTTCTCAGTTCTACATACATTAGCACCTTAAAAGCCACCAACAGTGAATGTTGGGATACTTACAGGACAAGACAGCATCTGTTGAGTATTCTATAGAACACTAGAGCCAAAGTTCCACACACCCCTCTCAGTTTGGGAAATGTTCACTATATTTTTCCTTTGGGGATTCTAAATGACATTAGCATACAAAAGGCTTTGATCAGTTCTGTCAAAAATAGGCTCATCTAGTTCCATTAGCATTTAATGTAGCATTTCCCAATTTATTTGGCCATAAGTCTCTTTCACCATGAAACCTTTTAGCATCCTTTAAAAATACTAATACAAAAGGTATTTTCTAGAAAAACATGGATCGGGTATTAATTTGTTGAATATGTATTATTATTTATCTAATAACTATTTGTTCACTGAATGCTGGGTGTCAAAATTCGCATACACAGAGAAGACTCATGCCCCTGGATTGTTTTCAGAATCTCATAGTTAAAGGAACCTACTCCCCCCATTGGTTTTATTGGAGCAAAAAAGTTTTCATATAGGTCCAGACAGGAAGGAAAAAATCTCTTTGTAATCTGTTTTTACATTTGCAAATTACTTAATGATTTTTTGGTGGTATTTTCATACCCTTTCCATTCCTTGATGCTGAATCAATTTTCTGACTCCTTGTTCTCATTCCAAGGAAAAGTGTCAATGAGCAAATTTCTATAGAGAAAAGCTAAGTCTGCTTTATTTTTTGCATCAGTTTGTAGAGCTCTGTTTACATGGAGTCATTGACTCAAAAATCCTGGTCAAGGGCTGAGGTTGTGGAGCAGTGGTAGAGCACCTGCCTCACCTGTGTGAGGCACTGGGTTTGATTCTAAGCACTGCATATAATTAAATGAATAAAATAAAGGTCCATCAACAACTGAAAAATATTTTTAAAAACCTCCTGTTCAAAATTCCCATGCTCACAGGCACTCATATAACAGTAATATAAGTGATATTTGAAAGCACAAATGCACCACCTGTGGGATTGTAGTTTTACACTATTGAACTTCATGGTCCCCATTCTGCAGCTATGTAGAGGTGGAGACGAGAGGAATTCTTTGGGGTGGGAACTAATCAATTGATGAACAATTATGGCCAGTCATTAATTTAAGTGCCCTTTGCAAATGGCTGAATATTCCTATGAGGTTGGTTCTCCATTCTGGCCTATCAATTCCAGCCAAAGACCAACAAAATAACATCACCAAGACCCTAGATGGAAGAAAAAGATCCTTTGCCACACACCAGGCTATCTAGAAGTGAATGAATCCTCAGATTTCTGTTTTAAAATAATTTTTAAAAATAAAACAAATTAATAATTACCAATTAATTGGTTTCCCCTATTTTTAATCTGCAAAACTTTTTTTTGGTCATCAAACACACCCATCCCGTGAGGCCCTACAGTCCGTATCAAGCTGGAATGAGGAGACGGATGTGGCAAGATAGGGAAACCAGAGGCATGGATTTGGTGTTTAAAATCTTTCTGAATGATCTTGAACCATGACTTGACCAGAAATGAGGTTTCTCCCAAAGCCTAGGCAGTGATATAGTCAACCCTTAGTAAAATCATATTTTTATAGTAAAATAATGAAGCTAATAACTCATGCAGAAGTATAGGCATTATTTTAGTTATCTGTATTTACCTCATAAGATCATATTTCTTAGTAAGAATTTGATAGTAAATAAATGAACTCAGCAAGAGGTGACTCCTTACTAATCCAAAAAAATGCTTATTCTAAAATTTTGTAAAAAATTAATCTTTCAGTAATTTATTTAACTCCAATAGACCTCTTCCTGGAAGTGTTAATATCCTAATTTTAGTAATACTAATTCTTTCTTTTCAGTATCTTTTGAATAGGTGATAAATAAGTTGTCAATATGTCTTTATCATACTTGGCAAAGATAAGGATAATTGCTATAGGTAATATTACTTGCAAGTCAGTTCAGATAAATCATCTATTGCTTCTCTGTACATTTCAACTCTGCTCTGCTCAGGGTCTCCCACCTGCTTAATCCATTGCAATAATGGTTACAATTTGTTTATACTTCTCTGTACCAAGTTTTGTGGCTGTCTCTGAACTTGACCATGTAACTCGCTTTGGCCAACAGGACAGTAGCAAACATGACACAAGCAGAGACTTGAGAAATGCTTACACTTGAGGGCTTATTTTTCTTGCTGCCCTGGGAACCTTGGAAAGCCAGGGCTAGCCTGTTGGAGGATCAGAGACGAGGTGGAGAGAGGCCCCACTTACCTGGACTACCCCCAGAAAAGGCTATCAGCACTGAGTCAGCCTAGCTGACTTGATCTGTATCACCTGACTGGAGATGCAGGAGCAAGTCCAACTGAGACTGAAGAACCAACCAGTGGAGCTCAGCCCAAACTATCAGACCACCAAAATCATAAGCCATATAAATGGTGGTTGTTTTAAGCAATTAAGCTATGGAGTGGGTGGTTACAGAACAACAGATAACTAATGCACATTCCTTCAACCTTCTTTCCTGAACAAGGTGAAGTCCAACCCTCTTTTTGAGGTATCAAGAATTTCTGAAAGAAAATACAAGGTTCCTGCTTGACTTTACCTGCATATCTCTAGGCATCTCAAACTCTCCATGCCCATATCTAAACTCTTGATCATCCCCCACAACAATCGTCTTCTTCAGTCTCCAACAAAATAAATGGATAATTCACTCTTCTCAATTTCCAGATCCCACAACATTCTATCAGCAAATCTTGTCAGCTCTTCCTTTAAAATATTTCCAGAATCCACCCCCTTCTCACACAATGGCCCAATGGTCCCCGTGCCTTCTCACCTGAACCACTGCCATAACCTCCTACAGGGCTCTCTGCTTCCACTCTGCACCCCTGCCGTCTCTTTTCCACATAAAGCCAGAGTGAGCCTTTAAGTCATGTTGTGTTGTTGCTCTTCTCAGACCCCTCCAATGATTTCTGACCTTTATTCAATAAAATTCCCAGTCCCAACTTTGGTCTGTAAAGTCTGCCAGGAGCAGCCACAGGTAACTTCTCCGACTCACACCACTCCTTCCTTCCTAGTTCACACCAGCCTCCTTGGCCTTCTTGTTCTTCTTTAAGCACATCAAGAAGTTCCCTCCTCTGGGCTTTGCACATACTCTTCTGTCTACTTAGAACATTCTTCCCACAGACAGCCTCCTGGCTGACACCTCATTTCAATGGGTGAGGTCTTTCTTAAATGTCATTGATCAGAGAGGTCTTCCCTGGCTGCCCACCTCAAACAGTGCTGTGCCCCGTTCCCTCCATCCCTTTGTTGCATTTCAGTTTTTGTTATGGTTTGGACCAAGAATGTCCCCCAAAAGCTTAGGGGGGGACATTAGGCAATACAGCAATGTTCAGAGATAAAAAGATTGGCTCATGAGGGATCCCACATCATCCATGGATTAATTCACTTGATGGATGAATAATTTGAATGGTCTACAGAGGTATGGTGAAAACCACAGGCAGGAGGGACACGGCTAGAGGAAGGAGGTCACTGGGGGCTTGGCCTTGGGGACTACATCTATCCCTGGCTCTTCCTGTGGTGCTCTATCTGCTTCCTGGCTGCCATGGGAAGCTCTCCTCGGCCTTACCCTTCTGCCATGATGGTCTACCTTGGAGCCAACTAACTGTAGGCAGAGTCTTTCTACGAGACAAAATAAATCTTTCTTATGAGTGTTCTCTTCAGGTATGTTAGTCAAAACAACAGAAATCTTGCCAACATAGTTTTCTTTTTTATTTTATCCACTGGACCTGGAAATAGACCTTTTCTATTCCTCTATTTGTTTATTGCCTGTTTCTCCACACCAGGTTGTGAGCTCTGTGAGAATCGGAACTTTGCCTTGTTCGGTGAAGTATTCCTAGTGCCTGACAGACAGACAGCAAATAAGCAACTGTTCGATAAAGGGAGGAAAGAAGGATGGATGCAGGCAAGACGTGGCTTTTCTACCTTGATAGTGATCTCAGGCAAGGGAGAGGGGGTTGGCATGAGTGTTGGTTTTGCCAGGCAACAGTGCCTGCCATGGGGCTCATGACCTCTTGATAAGGCCAAGTCCTAATAATGAGTCTTTGGGTCTCTAACCTAACCTCTCCCATATATCTAGATTGTATTAAAAGTAGTTCTTCAAAAATGCAGGCTGGCCCTCACTGTCTCCCTGGAGAACTTTCAGTGTCTAGAGAATAAGGGTCCATCTCAGTCTGGCAGTCATTAATCCATCTTCTGGTTTTATCCTTTGCTACATCCCAATCACTGTGACCTCTAAACTCCAGGAATATTCACCATTCAGAGGACATCCCTGTCCTTCCCTCCCAGCTCTTGCAGATGGATGCTTTTATCTCTTCCAGGACCCAGACCCTTCCTGCTCCACCCTGTCTCCCTGGACAGCATGAGGTCCTCCCTCCTGTCTATGCCACAGCCCTTTACTCAGACCCCACTGCGGGCACTCACACATCAGCATGCTTAGTGTCCCATTATTTATCTCTGTCTCCTCCATCACGAGATCCTTGGGGTCAAGAACCAATCTTACACATTCTTATAGGCCTCCAATGCCTGTCAAATGCTCTGTTCATAGTAAAAACTTAATAAATGTTTTTTGCTGAAATCAGAGAAAATACAACAATCCTGAATCAAAGGCACTGCTTTTTAAGAGACACTAAAAACACAAGGGTGATATTACCGCCAAATTTGTTAGAGCAAACAGAGGGGCTGAATCTCCACTGTTGAGGTTGAGCCACAACATACAGCCTCACAAAGGGCAGCTGGAGTGGAGCAGGTGTTGAGATTCTGTGATCTCCCTTAGTCTCCTTTTCAATATTCAAAATGAGCATGGAGGGGAATTTTTAAGGGGAACAGCAGAATTCACTTGAGACACACAGTCCCTCTCTCCATCCATTATTTCTCTTGCTGACACTGAGAAGCAGCAGTGGGCCCCGTGCCTACCTTTTTCTGGTTTCCGTGGACTTGGCTGTCTTGATGGTGCTCCCGTCCTGAGCCATGTCTCTTTCCTGAGGAGCATCTCTAACGGGCAGGGGGAGGACTACCGTTTCCTGAGTCACAGGGATGACCTCCTCATCTGCCCCTTGCTGGCCCAGGTGCTGCTTGGCATAGTCAAAGCCTTGTACGGGCTGCAAAGAGGACAAAGGTTTGTCATATTTCTAGAGAAAAATTTTCTAGACAGGCAGCGACATGCATGTGAGGGGGCCCAACTTAGCTTTCTGATGAATCAGAGTTAACTCAAATCCCCATCATGACTCTGTCTTGCAAAACCAGAATCTGATTTAGTTCTTTCCAGGTACAGAACCTCTACAGAAAAGACTTGCTCAGAAAAAGGAAGAGTGTAAACAAGATGCAAAGAGGTATATAAGAATGAGAATAAACTTCTTCCAGGACTTGAGACCATTTTTTTTTTTTTAACTTGGGATTGAAACCAAGGGAACTTTACCACTGAGCTACATCTCCACCCCTTTTTATTTTTTTTTATTTTGAGACAGGGTCTCACTAAATTGCTTTGGGCCTTGCTAAATTGCTGAGGCTGGCCTCAAACTTGTGATTCTGCCTCAGCCTCCCAAGTCTGGCATTAGACCATTGCTTTTAAGTCAAGGATACTGATAATTTGGAACAGTTGTTAATTGATATATTAAAGTATTCCAGATCCTATTATCTCCTGCCTTAAAGTATTTGATTCCCCTTGAACTCGACTCCCATATAAATTTATTGTGTAATAACAAATGCATGGCTTTTCCAAGTCATTTGATTTCTGAATGCCCATTTTCTCGTGTGAAAAATGAAAGCAATCTTATCTGCTTTGCTTCCACCATCCCCGAGTATCAAAGCGGAACACAAATCTGGAAACAGGGAAACATGGTACCACAAGTGATTAATAACAACATGGAACTGAGGGCATCACTCTTTGATCTAGACTCCTCCCTTGGGCAGACTGGCTGTGCTATAATTCATTCCTGGGGAATTAGCAAGGCTTTTATTGTACAATATCTGAAATTCCAAGTGAATAAGACAGTTGAGGGCAAAATCCAACAAGCAACTATTAGTAGGGGTAGTGAAAAATCAGGAGGAATGTTTAAGCAATTCCTGCAGCATCTCTATTCCAATTTTTACCCCAATGCAGTACGGTACAGATTTGAAGTGGGACAGTGTGATATTGAGTAGCAGGTCCAAAAGCAGGCTTCCTGGATTCAGATCCTGACCCAACCACGCATTAGCTATGTGACCTCAGGGAAGTGACTGACATTCTTTGGCATCAGTTTCTTCACCTGTAACATGGAGATAATAATAGGGATAATAATCCCCATTTCATGAAGATTAAGTAAGTCAAGCTCACCATTTAGCTAAGAGCTTGGCACATAGTAAGTGCTCAATCATTGGTGTTAGTTATGACCAACTTCCTTCCTAATAATCATATCCCAGGTGAAATGAACTTTAGCCATTCTCTTTCAGAAAATCTGGAGATGAGAGTCAACCCCTACCATTTAGAGTCTATCAGAACTTGATCTGACCAGGAGCTCCTCCCTTGGCAGCTAACATGTCTAAGAAGCACACCAGATTTAACAACCCACCGTCTAGAACTGTGGTGAACCTGTCAAACTTCACTACTGCGTCCCAGAACAGGTTAGAGTTTCCCTACTGCATCCAGCAAAGATTGAGAGAAGACAGGCAGCCACATGCATGTGAAGGAGCCCAACTTAGCTTTTTGATGAACCAGAGTTAACTCAAATCCCCGTCATTACCCTGTTTTGAAAAATCAGAATCTGTTTTAGTTCTTCCCAGGTACAGAGTCTCTACAGAAAAGACAGAAGCTGCCCATCGCTTTGCTGTGGACAGTCTCCCCAGTTCCCTGGGGAACTCACTCTGGGATGAGTGGTCTCCCTTTCTGAGACACACTTTCTGACCCCTGTGTGACCAGTGGCACTTGGATGCCAGGACCAGATTTGAGTTTCTGAAATAGTATTTGCTAAGGGAAGACTGTGTACTGCTCCTCCCTCCCCTTTCTGGGTGCTACAGGAAACAGAACCAAAGGAGCCTTTGGGTGTCTTGATGAAGTCCCTAGAATACCAAATCGCCTGCTCCTCCCACAACCAGCTGGTCATTCAGATTCAACTTCTGGATGTTTCTGGAAGCTGTTTCACTGTCTCTGGCCTCCACCTTGTGGCGTCCATTGGACTCCTTTCCACAGTCACCCTTGACAAGTCTCCAAGGCTACCTTAAAACCATATCTGTTCACGTCACTCCTTCAATAAAAATATTTTGTGTCCCCTAAGTTCTTTGGCAAGGCATTCAAGGCCCTTCGCATTTTGGCCAAATGCACTTGCCCAGTCTTATCTTCTGTTGGTCCCTTTTCTGCCACCCCTCCTTCCCCCCATGATCCTATTCACTTTTGGTCCAACAACACTGGTTTGTGTCAGAGACTCTGCTTGGGGACGGAGATGTAAAGATAATAGTCACTGGTTCCTCACCTGAAGAAGCTCATGAATTTCAGTCTCATTACTATTACGGGTCCAGGAGTGGACACATCATTACAAATCACCTCAATGCATTCTCAATATAATATAAAAAGGTAAGTATTATTGAGTCTCCATTTTATCAATGAAGAAACTTGAGGTTTAGAGGAGTTAAGCTCACACAGCTGCTCTGTGATAGAGGCAGCATATGCCTCTATCCATGTGACCCAGGGCCAGCACATCTACCCGTTGCTTGAAGATTCATCCCAGGGCCCCTCCTTCCCTTCTGCAGGTACCATCTTGGTTGGGCAGCTCTATTATACTTCTGGTTGGAGGGCACTGGAAGCCTCCAACAGCTAAAATTTTCCAAGAATCTAGTAATGGAGAGAGCAGGCTATGGTCCTGTCTCCCCACTCTCCCAACTCTCTCTGGATTTGGCCCCTTACCCTTCCCTGGATACTTCAGGTGACTAGTTCAATTACAGGTGTGTGGGAAGAGGGACAATAGGGAACAACATCTTAAAAGGTGGTCGTTGTTATTAGGTTCATCATAAAGATTCTTACCTATGTTCAATATTTACAGCACTCAAAGCACTGATACCTCATTTTGTCCTTACAATGAACCCATGAGGCAAGCAGGACAAATGTCACAGTCTTAATTTTCCCAGCAGGAATACAAAAGCTCAGAGAGGTTCAGTCATTTTCCCAAGATCACACAGGTAAGCAGTGAAAAATGAAGACTCTTTCCTCACTTTTCTGACTCGCCAGGGTAATTGTCTTCCCACCTTTAACTTGCAAGTTACCTAAGATTAATTAATTACCTGTTGGGCTCATCCTAGTGACTCCCAACCTGAGTAATACAACCTCATGAAGTATATATAGTTAATGCAATGCATTTTATAAAATTGTCAAATAAAAATAATCCCCAATGATTTCAAAGACAGACATATTACCAAGACCTATTAAAAAAAGCATGTGCAACAATAAAAGCCAACTTGTATGAAATATGTATTATGTACCAGGCAGAGCTCAAAGCAGTTTACATATATTAACCCACTTACTCCTCACAACAACCTATCCATGAATATTGTTACCACCTCCATTTTACAGATTGGAAAATCAAGGCACAAAGAGGTTAATTTTAAGTACCTTTCCTGAGTTCATACAGGTAGTATGTAAAAAAGAGGAAACAGTTGACTTAGGAGATGAATGTTCTGTCCCAGCAGAAATTCATGTCAACCATTGCCGGCCCTCTGAGCTCCATCCTGCACCAGGAATGGCCCTAACTACTTTCTCCCAAGGATGTCTGTTCCAGGAAGCAATATTCTCTTTAATTACATAAGGAGGAAACTGGGGTTAGTGGGGGTGGGGGAGGTTGTAAATCCAATGACAAAGAATGTAGAGAACTAGGAGGAGGGGAGGTACAAACATCATGAGCCCTGGCCTGCTCGCATTTACCATTTTCTCAACATTTCACCTGCAGAAGCCCAGTTGGTGGCCTGGTGACCAGGGGGATGTCTAAGTACCTTGTCTCTGAAGAAGGGATGCAGGATCCACGCACTGGCCTCAGCTCCCAGGAAAACCACGCTCACCTCCTCTGCTTAGCATGTTAAGTTTATTACTGAGTCTCAGGAAGGGTCCCCAGGATGTCTCTGGCACGGCATCCTGCATGCTAAAGACACAGTGATGTCCCCAGGACCATCCACCTCGCCTATGGATTGGTGGCAAAGGCTAGCTTTCTCATTCCTCCTTGTCCCTTGGCATGGTTGCATTCTGCTCACACACACGCGCCGGGTTGTGAGAAGCGATGCAGCCACTCTCTGCTCTCTCAAACACCGCAGTGTCCCTGGCTTGCAACAGCAGCACTGCAGTAAGACAGAAGCAGTTCCACTCTGCTGCTTTCCCATGACAAAGGGGCTTTGGAGATCTTAAGTGCTTCGCCTAGCCTTGTCGAGGGAGAAGACAATCAGCAGCATCAAACACAAGAGAAGGCAATCAGCTCCAGGGACATAAATTGACTTGGTGTTTGACATCAGCCAGGTATCTTAGGAAGCATGCTGCATGGGACACCAAAGGAGCTGTGGAAAGCCACAGTCATCTGTCTCAGCTCCAGACAGCTTCCAAGCCAGAAGGGATGCTGCAATCGTGTGTTGCCCAACTCATCTTGGCAGATGAGTAAGGTTTGGGTTTAATCTGCAACACAAAGATGCCACTTCCCACCCGACGTGGCATGTTTTACATTCCTGGACCCAGCTGCAATTAGATTCTGGTAATTACTGTCACGTCTGAAAGGCTCATGTTGTAACCCAGCTAAGACAGAGTGAAATCCTTCTTCTTGGAACAGTTGGTACCCTCCTTAACCAACATCCTGCGGCGGGCGTCTGGCAAGCAGGTGCCTCTGCATCAACAGAAGCAGAACAATATTCTTTGGGGTTCAGCTTTTCAGTGGAAAAGTGTCTAATCAAGCTGCAGCTTCACAACAGGTGTGTGGGTTTAGGAAACAATTAAAAAAAAAAACCCTTGATTTGCTGAAGTGAGGTGTGATTAGGAAGAAAAAGTGAAGGCATGTAATGCATGACCCCCAGCAAGGACCGTCACCACGGCCAACCTCCATTCCAATGGATATGAAGCATGAAGGGTGACTGGCCCTTTCCACACAGACCAAGCTCGGAGGTTCAGAGCAGGCAGCTAACGCTCCCTGCCCATATCAGGGGTCAGGTAGCTATGGAATGTGCAGATGAGGGCTCCAGCCACCCTTACGCTGTTAGCTATACGACTTTGGCCCAACCCCAACGCCTTCCTTTCCCTTGGGCTTCTTGGCAGTTAAATGAGGATAATAAAACCTGCCCTGACTGTGACCTACCTCACAGGGCTGCTGTGAGGAACACATGGGGTGAGAGACCTAGAAGAGCCAGCAAATTGTCAGACATTATTTAAGCACCGGGTGTCACAGTTAGGCTATTTCCCTCACGGAGCAGCTACGTGACTAGGAAATCAGCCTTCAGAACTTCCCCAGTGCAGCCCCCTCCCAGTCACCAGATGTGGACTCGCAGAGATATGCAGGTGACAGAGAAGGGACGGCAGGCACTCTAGGCCAGGCATCAGGAGAGCCTTGGAACTGATGCTTGATGGGCATCCAGCACTGGCCATGTTCCTTGTCTATCACGGCAGCCACTGAAGAGAAGTCACTCCAGTGGACAGAACAAGGAACAGTTTGAGAGTTGACGTGCCCCAGGGAGTGACTGACAGACACTTCTTTCTCACAGTTCTAGAGGCTGGAAGTCCAGGAGAAGGGGATAGCGTGGCTGGACTCTAGCAAGGGCCCTCTAGCAGGCCGCAGAAGCCCACTTCTTGTGTTCTCCCATGATAGCAGAGGCAGGGAGAGCTCTAGGACTTCTATTACAAGGGACCTAATCTAATCCCTAGAGGCTCCACCTGCATGACCTAATCATCTCTTAGAGGTTCTTCTACCGACATCACGGCATTGGATTTCATTGTATGAATGCAGGAAACACAAATATTCAGACCACAGCACGCTTGATGCTACGGTCAGTTCTGCTACTCAAGAACCATTGAAGGAATTACGTTTCACATGTAAAAGAAGGGAATCTGATTGAATCATCTCTAAAGTCCTTTCAGGTCTCTCTAGTTCCTAATTTTCTGCATCTCAGTTTTCTCATCTGTCACATTATGGTCTTTCCTCCAAGCGATGCTGTGAGGATTAGAGAATTGCTATCTGAAAACCGGTTGGATGCATTTGTGGCCAAGAGTGAGCATCAGATAAACATTAATTATCCTGTCCTGATTATGAAATAAAGGGTCTCCTTCAAAATGAGACGATAGCCTGGCACAGTGACGTACTTCTGTAATTCCAGCAACTTGGGAGGCTGAGAGAAATGTCGGATATTCAAAGACAGACTCAGTTACTTAGCAAGGCCCTAAGCAAATTAGTGAGACTGTGTCTCAAAATAAAATAAAAAAAGGGTTGAGGATGTAGCTCAGTGGTAAGCGCCCCTGGGTTCAATCCCTAGTACCAAAAACAAATGATAAATAATAAATAAATAAATAAATAAATAAATAAATAAATAAATAAGGACTATAACAATGGCTCTGAAGACACTTGCAGTGGCCACAGGAGCCGAGAGGAAAAGGCAGGCAGAGCCTCTGCAGGCCCGGTGCCTGTCCTCTCCCTACTGCCCCCACATACCTTTGCTCTCTGCGGCAGGTTTATCATCGTGTCTGGCTTGAAGTCGTTCTTGTTCTTCCTACAGAGCACAGCAGTGATGATGATGATGATGACCGTGACCACGGCGATGGGCGCCAGCACTGCCGCAATGATCCACAGGTTGTTAGGGGGGTTCTTCACCACAGCTGTGGAGAGAGCCAGTGGGAAGCAGGTGACAAGGAGCACTGAGGAGGGACCCAGACAGGAATCCTCCCAGCCCCAAGTCAGGAGATGGGAGGAAGCCGCGATTAAGAGGGTTCAAGGTCAGAATGCCTCTGCTTCTGCAACTGCAGCTGTGTGACCTTGGTCAAGGGACTCAAGTCTTCTGAGTCTCAGTTTCCTCATCTGTAAAATAGGTTAGGGTCATGTTTTCTTGTGCTCCTTAGTAGGTGCTCAATAAATTCTAGCTTCTACTATTATTTAAAAAGAGGAGAAAATAAAACATGATCAGTATTGATTTTCCTCAGTGGTCATGTCCAAGGGTCAAAAAGGGGAAAAGAAAAAGAAATCTGAGAATTAGAAGTGTGTGTTGGAGACAGAAGGCAAAAGCCACCAAGAGGGGCTGGAGTTGTGGCTCAGTGGTTGAGAGCTTGCCTAGCACGTGTGAGGCACTGGGTTTGATCCTCAGCACCATATAAAAATAAATAAATTTTTAAAAATAAAGGTATTGTGTCCATCTACAACTAAAAATATTTTTTTTAAAAAAAGCCACCAAGAGATGACTCTAAATATTGAAGGGAAGTCACTCCATGAATGAGCAATGAATAAAATATAACATGAGATTCCTCCCCTGGAAAACTCAGGAATGGCTCAGTCAATGGAGAGGGTCAGCCTGTCCTCAGAACTAGAGCAAGGAAAAAGTAAGCAGAGTGCTTGTCTGCAGGGACAAAGTGCTGAGGGCAGCAGGTGTCTTTATGGGGCTGGGCGGGAATGAATGGACCCGGGAAGGGCTACAGGGTGATGGTTTTCTGTAACATGAGGGCTATTTGGGTGACACAGCTGTGTTTGTCCAAAATCATCAAGTAATGCACTTGAAGATACATACATTTCACTGTATGTAAATTTTTCCTTAAAGCAAGTCACAAATGAATGTTGATCTCTAATCAATGATAGGCATGCTGAAGTGGACAGAAGTCCCTCATGTTTGGAACTCACATTTAAATGCATCCTCCAAATACATAGATGGATGGATGGAGGAACAGTTAAACCTATCTATGATAAAAATATAGTAAAATTCTAATTGTGGATTCCAAGCAGTAGGTACATGGGTGTTTGCTGACAATTCTTCCAATGTTTTGGTAAATTGGTTAGGAAAATGATAGAAACAGGAGATGAAGGAGTCTCCCCCAGAATCACTGATGGGGATTCTTGGAAAACACGTCAGTCCAATCAAAAGGACTAATATGTTTTCAGAACTGAAGTAACAGTAACTTTAAAAGAAAGTAACAGCTACATCCATGCACAGTGGAGCATGCCTGTAATCCCAGCAGCTTGGGAAACTGAGGCAGGAGGATCGCTAGTTCAAAGCCAGTCTCAGCAGCTGTGAGGTGTTAAACAACTCAGTGAGACCCTGTCTCTAAATAAAAATACAAAATAGGGCTGGGGATGTGGCTCAGTGGTCAAGAGCCCCTGAGTTCAATCCCTGGTACCAAAAAAAAAAAAAAAAAAAAAAAAGAAAAAAGAAGAAGAAGAAGAAGAAGAAAGTAATAGTCTACAGTCTAATTTAATGAAAGGGAGTGGGGTCTGTAGGAATCCAGAGAAAAACTAAAGGGTAGGCAAGGACTTGTTCATCTTGGGGATGTGTTCCATGGCAGATGTGGGTGAGCTGGTCAATGGCAGGTCTATCCTAGTGGCAAGATGGCTGCCACGGGCTGATTCAGCTTGGTGATGCTGTCCCTGGGTACCACCCAACAGGTTTTCTAACTAGATAGATAGGGTATCAGCAAGTGAGAAGGAGAAGTCCCATCTCTGTGGTAATTGTATTCTAGCCTATATTTTAACTCTAGTTTGTGTATTCATTTCTTGTAAAGTCTGGTTAGCCTGAGCTGATCCTCCTTATCCTCCTTGACTCTGAAGACTACTAGACTTTAATGCTCAGGACCTAGATCCTGGAATATAAAGACCCCCCTGGTCAGCACCACGTGGGGAAGGCCTGTCTGAGGAGCCCGCCAGCCCTCCTCTCTGAGTCCAACCACCTCCTGATTGCTGCGGGTTCCTTGTTAACCAAGGAACCTGTCATCTGGCTGCCCTTGGGCTTCAAGTACTATTAGTACCAAAGAACTTCTTCGTCTACAGTTTTTAATCAATCAGTGATTAATCACATTATTAACTTCTGAAAACAGCTCATTAGGTAATGTGCTTCTGTTGACATTACACCCTTAATTGCTACTGCTTTTAGCAATTCAGTATTTATATGTGAGTTTTGTGCCATTAACATTTTTTAAAGCTCAGAGCTTCTATGAAAAATATCAATATACTTCTTTTGGCTAGGCTATTTTATCCTGATAGAGAAAAATGTATAGCATACCCGCCCCCCCAAAAAAGCACATATCTACATGGAATAGAATATATATATATATATATATATATATATATATATATATATATATATATATATATATATATTTTTCCCATCCATTAGAATGAAATATTTGCATGCTCTGATCTTACTCAGTTTTATTGTCTTGGTGGATGCCATTTTTCTTGGTGCAATTGTAAAATTCCCTCACCTCTATTTCAGTGGGGAAGAGAATAGATTTATCTTATCTTATGTGCATTAATAAATTCATTTAATGATCAAAATGTTAGGTCAACTGAAGTCATCCAAACCCAATACATTCATTGGCACATGATCTGAAGGTACAAAGACATGCACCGAGGTGAAAAGGAACAGTGGTTACTTAAACTGCAAGAATTTCAGGACAGAAAGGAAAAGGAGACGCTGGGTTCCGAGTGCCTCCTCTGTGCTGGGCACAGGGACGGGTCCTTTGTCTGTGAGCTCTTCTTATTCCAGTTTGCAGGTGAGGAAACTGAGCCCAGGGAGGACGGACACTTCGATAGGAAGTCATTTCTCTAAAACAAATAGTTTAAGTTGGTTCTGAATTAACATGTGAGCACACATACACACGTGTGCACACACACACACACAGTATTTGTCAGAAGGAATGAAGTCAAAGGGTCTAAATAATCTAAGCACAGAATAAACTATTCTCATGTGGACAGCTGTTGAAAGGAGGAAGAATCCACTCAAAACTGTTTGCAGCTCGTTCCTGTGGCCATTCGAGTCCACAGCTGGGTGGGTGGATGCCAGGGAGACTCTGCCCAGGGACCAGTACTCAGCCATGTCGTTCTGCTTCCGGTGGCATCGTATCCTACTCAGGGTCCAACCTGTGAGCCTAGTGATTGTGGCCCCATCTGTGCCTCAGACCTCGTCACACCACTCTGCCTCTCAGTAACCTCCTCGCTGAGCCTTGAAGCCTCCTCCACTGCTGGAACCTGGTCCCCAGGTGTCCCCAGGGCTGCTCCCTTCCTCCCTTCTCTCTCTTCAGGTGTCTCTCCAGGGTTACTTCCTCCCTGATGTGGTTCTTGACCCCCAACAATTTAAAATTGCAACCAGCAGCTCCTCCACATTGCCCATCCGGTCCCTGCCTGCTTTTTCTCCATGTCACTAGCATCTAACATTTTTCTTGTTCTGTGCAACTACTCTGCCCATTCAGGAATGTTAGGGCCACCAGCGCAGGGATTTTCTTTTTTTCTGTTTCCTTCACTAATGCTCTACAGTGCCCAGGGCAGTGCCTGCCACCCAGTAGGTGCTTAATAAATATTCCTCGAGGGAATGAATAAAAGTGAGTCCTCAACGCTCCACTCTACTGCGTCCTTTAAGTGGCATTTCTGAGAAGACGGTCTGCTGGCCACAGAAGTCAAACCATTCTGCATCTCGTGGGAAGAATGTTCCCCAGTCCCTTAGCTGCCCAACTGCTTTGAAGAACTCCTCACTCTAGATCTGTAAATGGAGCTGATATCAGCCTGCCCCAGGGAAATCAGCTGCTTCCTAAGATGTCAAATGCCACCTCATCTCCAGAGGTGGTGAGGCTCAAGCAGGCATCACAGATTCCAGTCTTGATGCTGGGACTAGCAATTTAGAAGGCCCTAAAACACAGGATGCTAACCTTCTCTCTTCAATGGGACAAAGCATTCAACATTGGGACCCTCTATTCAGAGATCTGACCTGGGATTAACATTGGAGGCTGATTTCAAGTCCATGAGAAGGAAGGGTTTTAAAAAAAATGTGGACCTATTTTCCTATTATTGGACCTATTTTCTTCCTCCTCGGCTCCTGGGAATGGAGGCGTTCCCCAGACTCTGTCCTCTTCCATCCTTTAGCTATATTCCCTTCCCAAGCACCTACATTCTGGGGGCATTCTAATCTTAACTCTGATCTATATGCACAGCGCAGCCTGACCTCAGAGTTCTGCACACCTCCCTCTGCAGGAGTCTTACAACCACAGGTGGTTGCCCAGGAGAGTGACAGGCTGTCACTCAGGAAGCCGCTGCCCCAGGCTGAGCAGGAAGGAATGAGGAATTGGAGAAAAGGAAGTGGACTTGCAAGTTACTGGAGAAGGGAGCTGAGAGGACTGAGGGGTTTGAAGGGGATAGAGGAGCAGTAAAAGGGAAGCAGCCTGGAGCTGGGCAGGCTGGGGTCTGAAATCCGAGCCACAGTCAAGCCTCCGAGTCATCCCTCCCCACCCAGGCTCACGTCCAAAGGCTCCATGCACCTAACCTGATATGCCCTCCCTCTCCAACCCCTGCTCTTAGCTCCTTCCACTGTCCTCATTGATTGTCATCCGCAAAGTCCCCTGAGCCTCAGCCTCTTCCTGGACACATATTCACCTCTTGCCTTCAATGAGGTCAGTTCTTCATCTCTTCCATGTACCAGAGGCCCGAAACAGAAATGAGGGGGTCTCAGATCCATGGCTAAAGGAGTAGATGGACTGGGACGGGAGGAGTGACGGACAGGAAGAGACAATGAGCCAGGTGCAAAAAATGTCCAGGGAGCAATGGGGCCCGTGTGTGTGTGTGTGTGTGTGTGTGTGTGTGTGTGTGTGTGTGTGTGTGTGTCTAGAGATGATGTAGTGAGGAAGAGGAGCTTGGAAAGGTCTGGGATTTTGAAAGAATAGAAGAAGTGGTCTGGACAGAGCGGGCAGGACGAGGAGGGGTGTCCTGGAAACCTGTCATCGTGCTGGCCAGCTTGCTCTGCCACCCCTGCTCAAGTGCCCCACACAACCTCCACCTCGGCCGCCAACTCCATTCAGTATGCCCCAAGAGAGCAGAAATGATCAGAGAATGTGTCCCCAGGCTTCCTTACCAAACATACCCTTGTACTCGGCTCTCTCTCTCATTACAAAGGATGAGCTGCCCCTGTGGACCCCTCTACCCTCTATGGTAAGCTAGATCCCAGCCCCTTATCCACGCAAGCACTTTGCTGGTTCAACCCTCCTCTCTCTCCTGCATTGTCAAAACCTCCCTCTCTATTACAGCTCCCCCACTAATATCCAAACTCACACCAGCATTTCCCAGGGGCCCCTCCAACAACTGCCCTGTTCATTTCCCTATTTGTCATCACCACTTCCCTATCACAGTGCTCCTGGGCCAGCCTCATCCCAGACACCTCTCCTGCCAAGGTCACCAATAGTTCTTCATTGGGCCTTGCCTCTAGAGGATATAAATGGACAAGCCCCCCACCCCACTTCTGTGAGATTCACTTTCTCGGCTTGCTTTCTGAATCCCTCTTTCCTGGGTGTCCTCCCAGCCCCCTGCCACTCTTCCACATGCAGACTCCACAAGATTAAGGTTCATCCTTTTTTCTCGAGCTAGACTCTTCCGGTTGCCCTCACCTACTCCCTTAGCTCTAAATGTCACCTGTATGTTAATGACGCCCAAATTTACCTCTCCTAAGTTCCATGTGCATGTCTAGTAGACATCTCAAACCTGATGTGCCTAAAACCAAATTCCCAGCTCCATCTCTCCCATTCTCCACTCCAGCCCTGCTGAGCCTCTTTGTCCCACACCTTCTGCATCTGGCCAAACCGCCTCACAACACACACTCAAGGCAACACTAGGAGTCATCCTGACGTCCTCTGATCCCCACCTCCTCCTGCTGCCACACAGGGAAGCCACTACCCTGTCCCACCAGCTCCGTCCCCCACTTCCCAAATGCACCCACTCCTTTAGTCTCTACTTCTAGCACCTTCACCTGTCTCCTGGCACCTGAAATGGCTTTTGCACCTGTTCTCTATCTATGGCTTATTCTCCACCTAGAGAGAGAAAGAACTGTGAGCAGAGCCTGGGAATCCACACAGAAGGTGCAGCAAAATAGAGAAAGCAGGTAGTTGACCAGAGATGAAGACAGAGGCTACAAAAAGGAAAGGGAGAGGTGCAAAGGAAAAGAATCTTGTTCCAAATGTCATTTCGAAAACCAGATTGCAGAGCGACCAACCTCATCCTACACGAAGGTGTGCCTTGAGGATTATTCTGGCCAAGCATGACAACCGTGGGCAGCACCATCCCCCTGGAAGCAAAAGTCATCCCCAATGAAGGATGGAGGTGAGGAGGAGAGGAAAATAATGAGGCAGATGCCCGGTTCTTGAGGAGCATGGACACTGGCTAGGAAACCCGTGGGAGAGGACCTTCCATGACCTTCCATGCTCAGGGTTGCCAAGCCCTGAGATTTCTGCCACATGCAATCTCTCATCTTCCTACAGCTCCTGTTTCATTATAGCACTTGTTTGGGTCCCCAGTGCCTGAGACACCAGGGAACCTCCTCACTGATCCTGCCACCTGCTGCCACCTCCTGTCTTCTCCCATCCTGGACACTGCCCACCAATTAACCTCCATAAGTAAAGGGTTGTTCCAAGGAGGTTATGACCCTGCTCAGAAATCTTCAAAAGCTCCACACAGCCCAATATACACCATCTCCTTCCTCTGCCATTCAAGGCCTGAGTTTTCCAATCAATACACCTTTCCAAATCCATCAATTCCCCCACCTGTTTCTCCCCGCTCCCCCAGGCCCTCTGAATCCCTTGTGTTTCAAGTTCAGCTGGTACTTTTCCTCTGCATTCTTTTGCTCACGGTGTTCTCCTTTCAGAATGCACAGTCCCTCGTCTCCCTGTGCTGAGCTCTTGGAGTGCAGTAAGATAAGAACAGGTTTGAAGTCAGGCTGATCCAGATCTGTATTGGAGTACCTAAGTCCTGGTTCTGTGATGCTGAGCAGGTTATTTGGCTTTTCGGAGTCTCGGTTTCCTCTCTTTTGCAGATGAATAAACATTGCCCCAATGAGAGTAGAAGGCAAGGGAATCTAGGTAATTAGCAGAGTAGCTGCCACAGGGAGGGGCTCAAAGAGATGGCTATTGTTTTATTCTTTTCTCTTTTGCTTAATTTCAGATGCCCCTTCAAAGCCAACCTTCCCTCTGTTGACCCCCATGTCACACTGCCTCTTCCAGGCTCGTCCTGCATTAGACATCTCTGGACCTGCAGGAACTCCCTGGCTCCTTAAGGGCAGGAACCAGATCTTGCCCTTTTCTGTATGTCCTTCAGCACTCAGCTCAGTTCATGCAGGACTCTATAAATGTTTGTTGAATAAAATTATCTTTAATTCCCCCAGCACACACATGTAATCTCAGTTGTAGTAACTTTTCAAAGCTGTTCACTAATTATACGAGGAGGAAGAGTAAGCAGCACTTGGGGGCAGAGAGATATCATTTCCATCATTTGGATATTACAAAACACATCCCTTACCCAAAACCTATTGCTTCAAATAACACAGTCAATATCACTGATTGATTTAAGAACCTTCCAGAACAGGGATGTGGGTGTGGCTCAGTGGCAGCACTAGCATGTGCGAGGTGCTGGGATGGATCCCTAGCACCCCCTTCCACCACACACACACACACACACACACACACACACACACACACGCATGCACACAAGAACCTTCCAGAACAGAAATACGTTTAGCTCTGACACCATTAAAATGAGTTTTGAGAATCACTTTGACTCACAGAAAACACTGAACGGCATTAAAAACACTGAACGAGAGGACGTTTCTCTTACGGTCAGCTTGCAGAAGGACAACATGATGCAGGGTCAAGGCCATCCTTTGGGAGTCAATGGTGCTCAGGATCTTGGCAGCTGCGGTCCCCAGCAGTGGCTTCCCGTTGTACAGGGTGTAGTAAGTCAGTTCTGCTGGGTCCTTTGGTCCTGGAACACGCTGCATCTTTACCATCTTTCAGAAAAAGAGAGGCCACGTGTTTACAGGGCATCTTGCAAGGCTCCTGCAGGCCCCCGGGGCAGTCAGCAGGCTGAGTGGCCCCACACCCTACATGTTACACAGCCACCTTTGTTACCTCCCCACAGCCAGCGCCTCAAGAAGTCTGCTAACGCAGGAGCGGGAGACTGGGAGGAGAAGGAAGATGTGAACATCTGGAAAGAACAGTTTGAAGCTGGAGATGAAAACATGCGATAGCGATGTTTCCCAGCCCCCACAGAGCTCTGGCCTCATTAGAAAGTAGGACTTCACGTTAATTCAGGGCACGCTAGGTTGTTCTCAGACAAGATTTTTAATTTCAAATATCTGCAATTGCCAGAAAGAAAAGAAAATTGACCTATAAGTCTGCATTCCAAGCTATCTTTGATAAAAGCAATTCTTGACAACACTAAATTCATTTTCTAAAATGATATTTTTTTTGCTTTTCTTTACTCTGAAAGTGATGCATACTCAATACAGAAAAATTTGAAAATATGGATAAAGCATTAACGAGTGTAATAAAAATGATCTATAATCCCTCCTCTACCCACTAATTACTGTGATCATTTTGATCATTTCTAGTCTTTATTTCCACACAAACCTTTTCTGTGTTATTTTACAAATTATTAATCATACTCCCTATATCATGTGCCACTATGTTTTACTTCCATTATTAAGTGACATGAAATATTTCAAGAACTTAAATGTTTATTTCTGCACAGCATCTCAAATGCCTAACTCATAAACTTATTTCACAAAGCCCTTATTATTAATAATTTAGATTGTTATTACTTTTCTATTCATGTAATTAGCAATTGATAATCAAAAGTACAAAAACATGAATTTTAATGCTTGTATAATGTTCTACTGTATGCATGCCTGGTAAACTTAACTAACCATTTATTAGTGCACATTTAGGTTATTAACTTCTGCCCGGATAACTTACGATGGATAAACATTAAACTGAAGCATAGTATTTTCCAAAGTATATTCTATATATCTTGAATTTTGTAAAGTATTAAAGGATAGTGCAAAATTCTCAGAGCAGCTTTCATCATAATAGTGAACACACTGAAAATTCAAAAATCACTAGTAGACTAGATAAATGAGTTATGGTAGAGCAACCTAATGAAATACTATAGATCAGTGAAAATGAATGAACTGTGGCTATTGGCATCAATGTAGATGAATATAGAAGCCTGATATTGGGTGACAGAGACAAATCACAGAACATAAAATTCAAAACAGGCAAACCACATGATACACTATTTAAGGATACACACATGGATGGTAAAATCTATACAGGAAATACAGGAATGATTTAATATGGAATCCAGAATCATGCTTTACTCCAATAGGAGGGAAGAGAGTATCATCAAAGACACATAAAACCCTTCCGGAGTAAGAAAGGGTAATGATCTGACCCTTTGGGTTCTAACTTCTTTTCATTAGTATACTTTAAACTCTGATTTTTTTACATTCTTCTGAACATAGACTCTATATAAAGATTCAAAAATGGACATTATTACAGCCCAATAAAAATGGGCAAAAACATCTGATCTGACACTTCTCAAAGGAAGATATCTGAATACCCAATAAGCACATAAAAATGCTCAATGGGGAAATTAAAATTAAAAGTATGAAACACTACTATCTACCTACTAGGATGGCTAAAATAAGGACTGACAATACCAAGTGTTGATGAACATATGAAGCAACTGGAACTCCATGCCTGGTTGGCAGGTATGTAAAATGGTACCACCACTTTGGAAAACGGTCTGGTAGTTTCTTATAGAACTACTGTATAACAAACCCCGTGAACCATAAATTCCACTCCTATTAACCCAAGCGAAATGAAAATGTGTGACCACAACAAATGTATAGAAGAGCATTAGCAATAACCTCATTTAATAGCTACAAACTAGAAAAAGACCAGGTATCTATCAACAAAAGAACATATAAGCAATGGTTACATTCACACAAGAGAATATATTTCAGCTATTCTCAGCTACTGGAATCAATGTAGATGAATATAGAAGCCTGATATTACAACATGTGTAAATGTTAAAAGGTGACCTTCCTTCATGACCCCGGAGATTTAGATAACTAGAATTTAAAGGTATTCCTTTAGTATATTTGATATTGCAACTTGTATAAATCTCAAAAAACAGTATATAATACTCAGTCAAAAAAGTTTTATACAAAAGTAATACACTATACAATTCCATATGTATGAAACGCAAGAACTTCAAAAACAATCTGTGATTTGGATTTTATGGAAACGTGTGTTGTGGAAAGTATGTGGAAGTATATGGAAACGATATATGTTATCAAATATAAAATGGAAACAGTATAAGATTAATCGTAGAACCTCTATAATGAGTATAGGAGTGTTCACTGTATAATTTTTTCAACTTTTGCTGTGAGTTTGAAAAAGAGTTCATAAAACAGATATTATGCAAAATAAGGGTTTTACTGACAGGTTAAATTTGGAAATCAGTATGTTGAACAGAATTAAGGAGATTAAAGAGATTCCCCCCCTTTTTTTAAAGAGTTTGGGAATGCAAATATACTTTGGGAATCTTCAAGAAGGAGTTATAAGATGCAGTCTTGCAGTGTTGCTCAGACCATTCTAGCTAACGGGCCCCTCTGCCTCTATTTAGCTTAAAGAACTATTTTCTAGATACTCCCTGGAAAACATTGCCCTCACTTTTTTGTCTTTGTGTTCACCTTTACCTTCTTGAGATAAATTTCTGGGAGTTAGCTAAAGATATCTAGAAGTCTGTGACTCACTTGCCTCCAGGAATTTCATACCAGTTTCTCTGTGTGGAAGTGCCCGTGTCACTGTGTCCTCACCCATGCTGGATAGGACATTTTACTAACCTTTGGTAGATAAGAATGACATCTAAATGGTAGTTAAGGCCTGCATGACTTTGATTACAGATGGAGTCAAACATTTAAAAGTGTTTACAGGTTATATGGTTTCTTCTTAGGATCCAATTTTTTCCCAATATATGAACTAGAGGAATACCTTTAAATTCTAGATATCTAAATCTCCATGTTCATGAAGGAAGGTCATCTTTTAAAATTCTCTGAGTACAGAAGAAAGTCCTCTGAGTTGGATGATTGAAGCAATTTAGAGTAAATGCTGGGAGGGAAACTTGGGCATGCTTTTCCTTTCCTGATAGGTGGAGAAGTTAGTGCAACCACATAGAGGTGAATGATCATTCAGATATCTACGAACGTCACTCAATTTCTTCTACCCAGGGTTTCGGGGTGATGTCAGAGGATCTGCAGAAACAAACCCCTACTTGCCTCACACTGACTTCGTGGGCAGCTATAGGATCAAGAGCACTGTGCACTTGAGAAAAGTGAGAGAAAATACCTTTGGAGCCCTTCTAGACATGCAGAATGTGTTAGGTTTCTTAGGATTACAAATGACACCAGGACTGTTGTGTGGTCCTTTTCTCCCCCTTTGGCTGATAACAAATCTCGTGCACAGACATCCGACCTCCTGTCTGCCATCTGGAGAAGTGTGGATTATAGGGCTTATTCTATGGAACCTACAGAGGGAAAATCACAAACCCAGCATGTGAAATTAACTGTCCCTTTACTTTGTGATGAGGTCGTCACAGACCACAAAGATTTTCAGAACCAAAGCAGCAACCAATAAGACAAGGAGCCAGATTCCCAACTGTGAATAAGGGGACGTGGCTTGGTGTCAGGGGCATGATGCTGACTCACACAGGGAGAGAAGATGGGTTGCTTAACTTTTATGCTTGCACGGGGATGTGATCTGCAGGCGGACTGTGACGGTGTCTGCAATTTCCTTCAAGACTTTCCTCATCGTGTGACACTAGGCAAGTGGGCTAGATGAGGTCAATTATCAATCAGGAGGTCACCTGCCAGGGGCAGCCTGGGAAATTCCAATTAGGGAGGCCCACGTGTACAGAGGCACTTCTATAATTTGATATCATGCTCAGCATGATAATTTTAGTTAATTAGCACAACAGATGTTAGAAATGGGATCTCATTGGTGAAGTCAGGAGTATTCAAGATATGTGGATGGGTTAGAATATGCTAGAGACACTCCCACTCCTGTGGGAACTGGGTATCTAGGGAGGCTTAGAAACATTGCCCTTGGGCATGGCTACTGCCTTGAACAGACCCCCACAGAGGAGTTTCGTGCTCTTGGTTTATCTGAGAGGTGCAGGAAACTGACAGGAGGGTGAAGAAGTGATGCATGGATGGGGAAAAGAGTCCATGACACAGTGGGTGACTAAAGCTTTCTTCTGTGGGAAAACTCTGGAAATGAAGAAACATTTCAGAATTCCCCTCGCTAAGAGGTGAGGGAGCTGGGGTATGTGTACTCCCACCACTGTCTAATTCCCACGCACTTCAGCCATCATGGCCTGGGCAGGCGGGTTCCAGCATCCCAAGTGCATCCCTGCAGTGGAGTTCCGCGGCTGGCTGTTGAAATTCCGGCAGGCATACTTACTGATGGTAAGAGGGAGTGAGGGCAACCCTAGAGCCTGCTCCATCTCTTGCCTAAATCACTCTGTGCTCAAGTCTTCACTGTCAGTTTGGTGGGTTCTATTTTTTAATTGACGAATACAGACGATGAAACTTCATTTCAGAAATAGCTCCATGTATGCAGACTTTGTTCTGAGATCTCCTTCCCTCCTAACCTAGCTATTCGACAATGTAGGAGGATGTTCATGAGCCTCAACTCCCCCAAACCTCAGAGTAAATGGCCCAGCTGGTGGCAGTGTGGATGTCCTCTGTACAGCCCAGGAAGCACAGTCCCTCTCAGTTCTCCCACACCTACCTGCACAGTGTAGCTTCCCAGGGTGGTAGCCCGTTTAAATCGCCGGCCTTGTTGCTGGGACATCATGAAGAGCTGGGCCAGGCGTTGCTCCATAACCCGGGCAAAACTCTGGTTGTAGAGGCCCACCAGCGAGTTGTCCACGCCCTGCAGCACTGTGGAGGCAGAAGGCAGAGGGGGTGCTCAGAGGACAGACGCCCTGCTGACCGGGGACCACAACCACCATCTGCCCTAGACAGCCCTAAGGGTCACTCTGCTCTACCTCATCCTTACCTCACTTCACCCTCACAGCAGCCCAGGAGTTAGGAATCACAATCCACCTCTTATAGATGTTGAAAAGTTTAATTGACTTGTCTAAGTCTGCACAGCTTATAATTAGCAGCCCTGACTCCAAATCCTGGGTTCTTTCTTCCAGTAGCAGTGACCTCTCTTACAGGGCTCTGTCAAACCCAGACTTCATTTAAGATGACATGTATTGCTAAGAGTCCCCCATATGGGAACACATCAGATCTGCAGGTCAGTGACTTGGGTTGGGAGCTGGTTCCTACTCAGAAGCCGTGGCTCAGGGCTACCTTGATGTTTTCTCTCTCAACAGCTTTGCTGAGGAATCTCAACTCCATCCTGCAACTCAGCCCCTTACATCTGGGCAAACCACACATTAAGTACCCTCATCTGTCTCTCTTCCGCAGTGTCTTGATGATGACCGCCCCTATAGCTACCTAGAGTCTCCCAGGTCCTCTCCCACCTAAAGAGTAGGACAACTTAATGGAAAGAATAAACTCTCTATACTGGCTCTTGCCAGTTGTGTGGCCCTTGGCAAGCTACTGGCCATCTCTAAGGCCAAGTCTTTCTCTGTAAAAAATGGAATAAGAAAGTGTACATTTCAGTGAACATATTCCTAGTGGACTTTGAGGTTTTAAAAAAAAGGATTTTTTTTTTTTTTTAAGGTGGGTTCCTTCGTCCATGGCTAGGTTTTGGTAATGTCCAGTATCTATCATCAACATGTAGGTGTTGACAGGGGAGTTCCAGGTCATGGGTAGTACATGGAGGGGGTGTTAATAAGCACTAGGCCTGGGGCTGGGGTTGTGGCTCAGCGGTAGAGCACTTGCCTAGCACGTTGGAGGCACTGGGTTCCATCCTCAGCATCACGTAAAAATTAATTAATTAATTAAGTTATTAAAAAATTAACACTAAGCCTCTCTAGGACTGCTGAGGCCACGTCCCCAATCTAGTCTCTGCTCCATGTCCCTTTGGAAGCACACTTCACCTCAGATGAACGACTGCGGCCTTCAAACAGCCACACCAAAACTTCCAAGTACTAAAAATACGATCACTTTCTTAAGAGACCAAAACTGACAAGGGCTGGGAATGTAACCGAAGAGCTTCATTTAACAGAGTTCATTTGACCACAGTTGTGGCCAAGCATGGTTAACACCGCCCGTCCACCAAGGTACGGAAATAGCTTGTATATAAAAAGGGTGTTGTTATTATGGCACCCAGGATAGCAGGGTGCTGCCAGGGCCCACCCCAAGGATCACATCCTACACGGGGCCAGACAACGCAGTCAACCACAACAACACACACAATAACAAGACGCAGAGCGTGAAGCTGCAAGGGATCAAGAGAGAAATAAACCCGCCGCTAGGTCTCCAAAATTACTTCTTTGAAGCCATAAATGCCAAATAATCCCCCCGGACGGTGCACGGCAGCTCTCTTTCTAGGGCCCTTGTGAGAGACTCCAGCTCTTCTGTCAGCTGAATTCCCGCACAGGCAAAACTGCTCCGCTGTGTGACTGAGGGCCCCAAGAGGACTCTCAGGATTGGGTGCTTCCTACCTGGGGGACGGGAACTTTCTGGTCCAAAGGTAGTTCATCTAGTAAAATCACAGATCAAACTGCTGGAGTCTTACTCCCACGTTGGCCTCCCTTGATCAGTGGATGAGAGTGAGAGAGGGGACCCCTTTCGGATTATTTATGGAACTTTCAGCCAAGACTCAAAGGCAGACATTAAATAAAGGCAAGAGTAGAAGACCCCAAGGTGATGACAAAGTCCGAGAAATGGAGACTGTGATGTCTGTTCAATACTGAATATTTCTTATGCCGCTGAATTATACACTTAAAGAGGTTAAAGTAGTTATTTTATACTAAAAATTTGAAAATGCCTCTAAGGAGCACAGGAGGCTGTGGGAGCCACCCGCAGAGGTCCAGAAGTCAGCACCTGGACGGTTCCCCCATGGTTCATGCCAGCTCCCCTATAAAAGAACAGGTTCTTCTTGGGGGAGCAGCTGGGAGGGCTGAGGAGCTGCATGCAGAGGCTTGAGTTTGAGTCCTGGCTCCCCCTTCGGAGTGTTCTTGGGTATGTCACTTGGTTCCTCTGGGCCTTAGTCCCTCATCTGAACACCTTAGGATTGAATCTTTGTGAAGCGCAGATGATTCTTCTAACGCAGTGCTCTAAGGCACTTGCCTGCATGTGAATAAGTGGTAGCTATGGCCTTTGTCACAATGGGCCCCTTCTCATTATTCAGGAAGAAATAAAGTGAGAAGATTGGAACTATATGGCTCCTCTCCCTTCCCCTGAGGAGTGTGGCAGGCCTGGGGCCTCTGGGCCTCTCCGTCCACCCTGTGGGCAGTGGACAGGGAGGTGCGGCCCCCTTTCTCAGGGTGACACAGAAGCTCAGACACCTCAGCACCTCCGCCAGACCCCCGGCCACCCACTTCAGCCCCCACCACTGACTCAGCCTAGGGCAGGCAGGCAGGTCCCTCGCTATGTTCAAAGGAACTCCATCCAGAAGATTCCATGACTTTCACATCACCGTTCTCTTACTCCTTTATTTACACTCATATCAGGCTCTAAGATTCACACAACCAGGCCTGGTTCAGCCTCCTGTGCTCAAGTTGAATTATTTTATTTGTGGTTGAACAAAGATTCTTCATGATCGGCTGAGACCTCTCCCTCATCCTCAAGGTGAGAGTGTGCAGCACAGAGGGCCCGGGTGACTTGCTCAAGGACACCAGGGTAACTAAGAGCAGAACTGGAGAACTGATCCATCCCTTCCTGGGTCTTGTTCATTTTGCTTCTGGAGTGAATTAAAGAGATGAATCAGCTTGAGATGGAATCTTACTTCTGTTAGGTAGCAATATCGAGCTGGATCTTTCTATTTTGCCTCATATACACAAACCGAACTTGGGTCCCTGGAGGGCAGAGTAGCCCCTGTGTTCTCTGTAAAGGAACTGCAGGGTCATCCTCAGCCAATGACTTTCCATCGAGGAGGGATTCACCCTCTGGGAGAGAAGTGTACAGTGTGCAAAGACATATTCAATATAAGTTTAGTTGGGAAACATGTCAGGGTTTTAAAATATAAAAAACAGAAAGGGGACTTGCGGCTATTAGCATCAGTGGAAGATACGGCACCTATAATGCCCTGGAGGAAAGGCTAAAAAGTTCTCTCATCTCTCAGCTCCCAGTGTCCTTCCCCTTCTGTTGGTGATGGGCAGATTGGAGGTGGACACCCAGGTATTCAGAAAGTGGTCCTGGGTGGAAGGAAAGGCCGAAGGCCAGGCTGAAACCAGGCTCCAGCCCTTCCCAAGCACAAACCAACTGATCCAACCAGCCCCAAACACAGTGATGGTGGCAGCTCTATTCTGATCACCAACTGCAAAAATAGCAAAACGGAAAGAGGGTCGTCGCATAGTGGGCGGGCAGGGGGATGACCCAGGAGAGCCCTGGAGGCAGGACATTGCTGGTGGTGGTAGGGCTTCCTCTTAATGTCATGGCACTCAAATCAAGGCAGAGCAAACACAGCGAGAGGAGGAAAGGGTGATGCAGGTGGCTGTCAAGGACAGGCCGCGGTCAAGAGTGGCTGCGTTATCACCCAAGGCAAACCTTCAAGTTCAGAGAAGGGGGAAATAGCTGCCCATGAAAAGGCACCATTCCTTGAGGAGGAAACACAGTTTTGCAAATGTTACATAACCTCCCGGTTCCAAAACTGTGTCGCTGGGTTAGCACTGTCTCTCTCGTGGGCATAAACCCCGATGGGTGGGTTTTTAATTTTCTTTTAAGACATGTCTTTTTAGTTTGCCTTCTATTTTACCAGGTGAAATAATCTGTATATTGAAGGCTCTGTGTGCGTGGTGGGGAGAATTTTCTGAAGTTTAGAAGGGGTCTTGAGTAGGCCACATCCAGCAGGGACAGGTGCCCCTTAGCTGGTATTTTAGGAACAGCCCAACTGCAGCTAGTGTGGGACAATAGTGTGCAGGGGACTTTGAGAACAGCCTCCTCCCCTAGACGTGGCTTCCAAGCCTTGCAGGAGATTCTCCTGGGCTGAACTGTGTTCCCCAAATTCACATGTTGAAGTCCAAACCCAGGTAACTCAGAATGCAACTGCACCTGGAGAGAAAGTCTTTAAAGAGGTAATGAGGTTAAAATGAGGTCATGGAGTGGGCCCTAACCCAGCATGTCTGGTGTCCTTATATGAAGAGGAAATTAGGGCACCGGCAGAGGGAGAACCAAGGCCTCAGAAGAAACCATCGCTGCCAACATGGATCTCAGACTTGGAGCCCGCAGAACTGTGAGACGACAAACGCCTGCTATCTAAGCCCCCAGCCTGCCGTGCTTTGCCGTGGCAGCCGCAGCACACCCAGATTCTTCTCTCCACACTTCTCCCCTGGATGATTGGGCAGGTCACTCTACCTCCTACAAACATCTGCTCTCTCCTTTTGCTCTCAATTCTGGTTTCCCTCATTTTCAGAAGGCACTGTCTGGCTTTTGAAAAACATAAATGGAACGTTGTGGCTGTTTCATAAAGTTCAGCTGCAAAATGTCAAGGTTAAAAAAGAAAAAAAAAGGACACATCACCCCAACACCCTACGCTTCCACACGCCCTCACTGTCAGGGTGTGCCAGGACGGGTGTGGGGTGGGACTCCCACTGGGCAGGAGGAGCATCCAGCCCTCCTCTGATTTTATTTTAGGTTTTACAAGGCAGTGCAGAAAGAACTACCATCTGTACACACAGGGCCATTCACAAGGACGTGTCCTAGGCATCCACAAGGTAACTTCTGATAGGTGGAGTTTTTGCAAAGAGGAAGCACTGGGGTTGGAGGGGGGCTTCCAAGGTAACAGTTTTAAAATGTTCAATAATCACCATCAGTGTGAGGGCTTCCCTTGGCTTGTTTCCACACACTTCTGGTCCTGGAGAAATAACTCCTTGACATATAAGACAGGACCAAAAAAAAAAAAAAAAAAGACCAATCCTTTCACTGAAAAAAAAAAAATCAAACAAATCAACCCCACGGCATGAAGAGGGGGCGTAACAGAATGAGAGATTACCTGTAATCACCCAGTAGTCTCTAGTTGTTTCTGATGTATCAAGGTTGGGATATTCCAGTGCTAAAACCAACAGGAAACACACTGAATTACTTTTATAGGTTTTACATGTAAATATAAAACAGAGAACTGACTTGCTGTTCAGAAAATGAAAAGTCTCCGTTAAAGGTGAACTTTCCTATAAAAAGTGTTTAGGGCTTCTTGAGTTTCTGCTCTTTCAGGTTTTCCATCCAAACCTTCTCCAATGGAAAGTCTTCATTATCAAGAGCCGCAGCTGCCACCTGTGTTAGCTGGTGTTTGCTCTTTAAAAACCATCCAGCCATCAACAAAGTCATCAGGAACTGTTATATCTTGAATGGATTTTTTTCCAATGCCAAAAACTTACATAGTAGCCAAGTGCTTGTAACAAAAGTTCTCCTGCTACTTTACCAGTATCATGACTATCAGAGTTAACAGGTGGAAAAGAATCAGTACAGTGTCTGGTATATAGTTCATGCTCAATAAATCTTAGCTGTGGTTTTATGAGAATATAAAAAGAATGAGAGAAAGCAAATTTTCACATGCTTCCATGTGACAGAATGTCACCTTTTACATCGTCTTTTCCCATAAAATGCATCTTTCCTCACCACATGGAAGCTTGCAGAAGCTCACCAAATATATATTAAATATTCAAAACTAATCTCAGTGGCTACTATGTGCTAAGTACATCACCTACACATTATCTCATTTATTTATAGCCTCAGAAACAACAGTAGAAGGAACTTATGAAACAATTTATGTGTTTACCGAAAAACTTGCCCACTGACCCTGTGAAACGTAAGAGTGATTTAAATTTAGGAATACAAACCTTTATTTCCTTTGACTCCTGAGTAAGTGTTCCGGTACAGAATGTAGGCTGCATTGTTGATGATGCCTGCTGCATGGTAATGAGGATTACGTAACTGAAGAATTAAGGGAGGTGAGGCCACAGACTATGGAGATTTCATCACAACGTTGACTACAAATGGGCTGCATTATGATATCTATAGCCAGGGCAGGGCCTGAAGTTCCGGGAACATTTGTTAACGGCAGAAGTGGGAGAAATGCCTAGAAACCTAGTTTGCTCAAGGACAGCTGTCCTTGCAGGCAGTATGATAAAGTCAGAAGGCAGACTGCCAGGGTTCAAACCCAAGTGACAGCTCTCACCAGCTATGGGAGAGTAGGTATCTTGTGAGACTTCTTGGAACTTCAGTTTCTTCTTCTAATTTTGCTCTGGCCTTATAGGATGGTTTTGAGAACTCAATGAGACAAGAGACTTGTGCAACATACTTTTCATCAATTCAGACTCCATTTATTGCACGTTTGGGTGGTTCTTTTATGACAGTAAGGGTAGCATGTGGTCTGGCACAAGAGAGGTTCGTGGAATGGAGAAAGGCTCCAGAGAAGCAACAGGGCCCCTGGAGGTGACGTGATGTACTCACGTTCAGCAATGGTGAGCGGTGGGTAGGTGAGGTAGAATCCCACCAGCTCGGCTGAGAGCTGGCTCAGGAGACTGCTGGCCACCGTGCCATTGAGGAATGTGCTCTGATTGCCCACGACGTACACCAAGGTGACGGCCTGCGAGGCGTTGGACGTGCTCACAATCTGAATTGACACAGGAGGAAAAGGGAGGGAGACGTGCAGATAAGATGAGGGTCTGTTTCCAGGAGGCCGTGGAGGGGGAGTTTAAGCAGAAGGTCAGGGTAGGAATGAGAGGGAGGAGGGAAAACAGCAAGAAGAGACAAGAATAACAACCATCATCGACAGTGATTGCTGGCTGCACGCCGGGCATTGTGCCGAGGGAGCATCGGTTCCTTTCATCCTCGCCACAACCTTACAGATGAGGAAACCGAGGCCCAGAATGGCCAAGGGATTTGCCCGGGGTCCCACAGCTCAAAAGTGACAAAGTCAAGATTCAAACCCAGGAAATCTGACTTCAGACTCTTAATGAGTGTGGTTATCTTTCCTGGGGGCTAATTTGTCTCATCTATAAGAAATTGACTTTTATGATTCTGGAAATATAAAGCAGACGATAAGAATGTTAAATATAAGGAAGACACAACTGCTCAGACAGGGAAAGCTAGAGCCAAATTTGCAGAGTTTTAAGTCTGAAAGGACCAGGAAGGCACGGTGTTACAGAGCGAGTCACCAGCGTTATCATGGCACAACAGACTTGATTCAGAATTGAGAGCAATTACATCTCCTTGTGATCTACTAATTCAATATCGAACATTTTTAAAATCCTGAGATGGCATGGTTTTCTTTTCATATTTTGTCCAATTCAGTTTTTTGGTTGCTGGAAAAATGGACTTTTCTAGGTCAATGTATGGACAAAAATATCCCCAGATGAGATTTGAAAAACACACGCAGGGGAAGTCATTCGACTCGCTGAGACATTTTTTTTTTTTTTTTTTTGCTGGGTTCTGTGCAGTCCCTCCCCCTCCAGAGCCATTTTTGCCACCCATCTGTCTGTCCTGATCATGTCCCCAGGGCAGACCCTTGTGGACCACCTCATGGGCTCCTGTGCCTGCTGGCTTCAGCTAATGGGGGCTTGGGCCAGTGGGCCAATCGACACCTGGACTTTCTCAGACCTTTGTGCTAAGACAACATCCCTCTCAAACTTGACCCTGAAGAAGGCTGCTGAGATGAGTTTCTGCACTTTACCTCCCACTTTTTCCCACACTTGAAGTTCTCTTTCAATTCTCTAACCCAGAGCCATATTCCCACAATTAAAGATAAATTGAGGAGGCGCGGTGGGCACGGTAGGCTGAGGCAGGAGGATCATGAGTTCAGAGTCAGCCTCAGCCAAAAAAGCGAGGCACTAAACAACTCAGTGAGACCCTATTTCTAAATAAAATATAAAATAGGGCTGGGGATGTGGCTCAGTGGTTGAGTGGCCCTGACTTCAGTCCCTAGTACCAAAAGAAAAGAAAAAGATAAATCAAGTCAACATTTCTGCTAGAATGTGGCTTATTGACCCAAGTATTCAGGCCTCTGTCCAAGGTACCAAAAAGTAAAAGAATTTATCCATTCAGCTCTTGATGGACACCTGTGTTGCTTCTACCTTTTGGCTGTTGTGAACAATGCTGCTATGAATACAGGTGTACAAAGAACTATTTGACTCCCTGCTGTCAATTCTTTTTAATACATACATGCAGCAATGGGCTTTCTGGATCACAAGACAATACTATGTCTAATTTTTAAAGGATTCACCATTTGGTTTTCCACAGTGGCTGTACCCTATGTATATTTTCACTAGCAATGCACAAGGGGTCCAATTTCTCCCCATCCTCACCAACATGTAATATTTTCTTGTTTTTTAGAATGATCATCCTAACCAATGTGAAGAGAAGCTCATGGTTTTGCTTTACATTTCTTTAATGGTTAATGAGGTGGGCCATCTTCTTAAGTGCTTACTGGCTATCTATATATCTTTTTTTGGAGAAATATCTATTCAACTCCTTTCTCATTTCTAATTGAATTGTTTGGGCTTTTTTATTGTTGGGTTGGTGGAGTTCTTTACATGCTTACATGTCCTGGATATTAACCACTTATCAGATATATGATTTGCAAATATTTTTACCTATTCGGTGGGTTCTCTTTTCACTCTGTAGGTAGTGTCTTTTGATGGACAAAGTTTTTAACTGATGAAGTCTGATTTATTTATTGTTTCTCCTGTTGCCTGTGCTTTTGATGACATATCCAACAAATTGCCAAATACAGTGTCATGAAGTTTTTCCTCTGAGTCCTACAGTTTTAGGTTTTCTAATGAGGTCTTTGATCCACTTTGAGTCAATTTGAGGAGATGATAGGTTAGGATCCAGCTTCATACCTTTGCATGTGGAAATCTAGTTTTCCCAACTTGTTAAAAAGATTAACCTTTCCCCCACTGAATAGTCCTGGCACCCTTGTCAATGATAATTTGAGCATATACAAAAGGATTTATTTCTGAGCTCTGCTTTATTCTGTTGGTCTCTGTCTCTATGCTGGAACCATGTTTTTGGGAGTAGCATAGCTTTTTGATTTCTGTTTTGAAATTAGAAGTTGTGAAACCTCCAAACTTTGTCCTCTTTGAAGATTCCTTTGGCTATTCAAGGTCTCTCGAAATTCCACTTGAATTTTAGGATGAGTTTCTCTATTTCTGCAAATAAAAGATCACTGGGATTTTGATAGGGATTACATCAAATCTATAGATCCCCTGGGTAATACTGACATCAATTTTTAGATTCCCAATCCATGAACATAGGATGCCTTTCCATTTATTTGATCTTCTTGAATACACTCACTTTTTATAACCAAGAAAATAGTGACCATTCTTGGTAGCTACACAAGCTCCAAAAATAAGAGGTCCATAGGTCTGAGACCAAAGCCACAACACTGGTCCCTGAGAGTCATGCCTGTCCTTAAATAGAAGCAGCTCTTGCAGGGGACACTTTCCTATCACATCTTTACTCTCAGGTGCCTGTAGCTCCTGACCTGGTCTCTGACTTCTCACTCACTCACACAACAATTCATTTAGCTAATTAGTCCTTCAGGCTGATGGAGCCGAGAACTGTTGTTCTGGCTGCCCAGCACCCATTCTCCCTTCTTCTAGGACAGCACCACAATACCCTTTGGGAACCACCTCTCCTCTCCTCTCTGTCCATGTGCTTTGGATGGGGCTGCCCCACCCAGGCTCCAGGAGTGGGCATCTGAGCCAGGCCTGGTTGATTGGGACATTTCATCTCCTTGGCCACAGTCACGGATTCAGAAATGAACACCGTTGATCCAAGGAGAACCAATCCCAGGGGTTTGACTGAAATGACACCAAAAATGGTACTTTGCTACCACAAGACTATAAGCAGTAAGGATGAGGCACCAGAGGCCACCAGACAGAACCAGAGAAAAACAAGCCAAGAGATGAAGAGAGAACATCATGAAGAAATCACTGCAGCACCTGGATTTAGTTGTGCCTAAAGTAATTAAGCTGTGAACTTTTCAGCTGTGTGAGCTAATTGCTTCCTCTTTTTTTTTTTTTTTTTTTTTTTGGCCTTATAAGCTTGGATTCTGTCACAAACAAAGCAGTCATAATTGAATCAACTGCAATCTAGCCCATAATACCAAAGCTAGACAAAATTTAAAAGTCATCTTTTCAGTGACTCTTAATTAACTATTTACATGATCATATTCCATTAAAGATTCAAGGTACCTTGCACATTTTATTTAATACAATAAAATGGAAAGTTATTCATTACAAAAGCGCATCCTAGAAAAACAGATAAAAAGACAGGGATGTGGTTAGCATGTACTTATCTATGCGTGACATAGGGACAAGAGGGTTGCTGAAGTTATACAACAGATTTGGTTCTGGGTTACCTCTCCTCCAAGGCAAAAAGCAAAATAGTTAATAAAATGATTGATTTGATTATCCATTAATTTAAATAGTTTTCAAAATGTTCAAGAGCATCTAAAATCTATTAGATGCAATGTTCAAATCACTGTTATAGTCTTTTCCAAGGAAGCTTTGTTAGTTGGTTGACAAAATTTCATCTAATGGTGCATAATTAGTACCTAACAACACAAGAGAGGCTTCTTAAGGCCAAGGGCAGCTTATTTATCTTGGTGTCCCTCCCAGTGATTGATAAATAGCAAGCACTCAATAAGTCTGTGCTTCCTGAATACAATTAAAGTATGCTCTGCTGCCAAGATCTAACTAGGCTCATGCACCTGTGAGAATCACAAATCCAATCAGAAAGAAAAAGCATCCCCACAAGACAGCTGAGTCACACTCCTTACATAAATCTTAAGTCTCTGACATATTTTTAGATCCTAGTCTAATATGAACTAAATCATAATGAGACACTTCCCTATACACTTTGGATGAAACTAGCAAAAGAAAGCTGCTCACTCAAATTAAATTGTATGCTTTCTACATCATATTGGCTTTGCTGATAATTCACTTATGCTAAATGTCAATTTCAAAAGCTCTGGGTCTAATTGCAAAGGCTTTAGTCAGTAGTCAAAACAGAGACATTGAACAGTAGAGTTAATTAGAGAAATTTGGGGGGTGGATGAATATCATTAAGAAGCATCTGTCCTTAGTGGGATGATATCTATGTAATTGAAGAAACTGGGTCTGAAAAAGGATGTCAGTGGTTTGTGCACTGTTATCCAGGAAGCCGAAATACATGGTGTACCAGGAGGGGGATTTCCCTGGGAAAGAATTCATGTGTTTCCAAAAACTTTTGTGGAGGCCCTCATTGCCATATTGCAGAGACGCTGGTATAGCTTAGTAGATAAGAGGATGATTTTTGGCTCAAGTTTTTGTTCCATTCTTTTCCAACTATATGACCTTCTGGAAGGTTCATAACCTCTCTCTTAGTTCCCTGTCATATAAAATGAGGGTAAGGATAGTTCAGAAAGATGTATTGAGTATTTTGTAGCAAAATATTTGTAAAACCCACCATGGTTCCCAACATATTGTAAGCCCTCTATACAAAATGTGTGTGTGTATGTGTGTGTGTGTGTGTGTGTGTGTGTGTGTGTGTGAGAGAGAGAGAGAGAGAGAGAGAGAGAGAGAGAGAGAGATGATTGTTCATGTGGCTATCAGGAGTACAATCCAATGTAAATCAGAGAACAGGCAAATCTTTGATGAGTTAGCTATTTGAAATGGATTCATTTCACATGAGACATTTGATACATTTTACATAGTAGATTCTAGTTTGATTTTTTAAAATAGTAATGTATTAGAAAGACTCAAGGAAGCATCACATGAATAAAATTAATATAAAACCCTAAAGCACAGCAGGTACTCAGTGACACAGCATCCCTCCTGTCATGGCCAGACCCCAGACAGCCTCACCCATGCCATGACTGTCTACATCATCCATCCAAGTAGCAAGTTACACTTACATAAGAAATAGGGGACCCAAGTCATTCCTTACCAACATTTGTATTTTGATGGTCAACTACACAGCCTAAAACCCCTCCTCCCTACCTGAACCATCAGGTTGCTTTTGGTATTCAGGACCTTCCTCTCAGCATCCTGGAATGCCTTCTGCAGCCGCTGCTCCATGGTCTGAGCAAACTTGCAGGAATGTATGTTATCTGACTGGCTCACAAACTGTAGCACTAGAATGAGAATGAGAAATCAGCACTCACCAAAGCTTTACATCTCAGTTCCTCTGAGTGGATACCTAATAGCTCCTAGTAGCAACCATCATCTAAAACAGTATGATTTCAGGTTAGAGAAATTTGGCAAATAAACAGACCAGACAAGGTTTGATTTTGAAAGTGACTTGTAACAAAGAACAAATTTAAAGCATGATCTAACCTGAGAGTCCCTCCAATGCAAAAGATGTTGTGATTTTATTTGGATGGAATATACACACGTCTTCTCAAAGACCAACAAATAATAACCTAAGAGAGATCATGACTTCTATTTCTTTGAAGGGACAGAAAAAAAAAATCAATCGACCTCCATTACTAAGTTGATTGTTTCCATTTCAATGGTTTCTCCACTCTTGTGGTTTACAAACGTTGCAAATCAGAAATCACCAGGGAGCTTGAAAGAAAGAAAGAATCCAAGGTCTAAGCTCAGAGATTCTGATTCAGTGATATTTGGGATCTACAGCTCCAAACTACAGATTTTATGGAGACTCAAGTTTTATTGGTGTCCACTGGTAATACAGGAAAAAAAAAGCAATATGGTACTCAGTGCTCATATGTACTAATTATAAGTTGGGAAGAAAAGCTCCTAATATGGGACATTTCTAACAAACCTCAGGTTAGAAAAGTTTAGGCTGATGAGTTGGGCACTTGGACATTTGATTAGCAGGACACTTTAAAGAAGGTACACAGAGACTTTAAAAGATGGCAGAGACATTTGATACATTTTACATAGTAGATTCTAGTTTGAATTTTTAAAATAGTGAGTGTATTAGAAAAACTCAAGGAAGCATCACATGAGAAAATTAATATAAAATGGCAATGGAGTTTTTAGACAGGTATCCATTCAGTACCGCCCCTGACCTTAGACTGCATAGGAATCCTTTCCTTCTGAGTTACTTGCCTGTTTTCAGCTGGAAGTAGCCTGCAGGCTGGGGCTTCCATGAGGAGGCAAGGACGGCCACAGACTGTAAGTTTGGGGTATGTTGCTTCAGATCTGCAGTGACGTTGCTGACTCCATAAACACCCAGCATTTCTATCACAACAGCAGGCAAGTATACCAACCTTCCTTTGGTAGCATAATAACCAACTGTGATGTTGTGAGAATGTTCCAGAATGTCCACCTACAAAACAAATGGACCCCCCAGAACTCACTGTTTATTTCCGCAGTACTTTAAGTTCTTAGTGCTTCTGAGAACCACAACTGTTACTTAGCAAGGCAGGGGAATAGGATTTTCTCCTTCCACAAACATTCTAACCCTCTTGTACATCATGCACGGATTAAAGCAGAAGTATGACAATACATCAAAATAAAATTTACAACAAATCGACACGGGACTGAATTAAATCTGCTTTTTTTAAAAAAAAATGAAGGTTATCACTTTTTTTTAAGAGAGAGAGAGAATTTTTTAATATTTATTTTTTTTATAGTTTTTTTTCGGCAGACACAACATCTTTATTTGTATGTGGTGCTGAGATTCGAACCCAGGGTCGCGTGCATGCCAGGCGAGCACGCTACCACTTGAGCCACATCCCCAGTCCTTAAATCTGCTTTTGTATATTTTGAAGTGCCTCAGTATAATCCTGTGAGCATTCATTATTACCTGAAAGGAAGAGAAGAGATAATGGACAGACAAAATTTCCAGCGAATGGGATGCTGGGGAAAACAGTTTTATTATGTTTCTCTTCACTTGTTAGAATTAAAAGGCAGAAATGATAAATTAAGTGGGGCATCTTCAGGAGACGGGTCAAGAAGTAAACAAAGTAAATTCCTTAATCTAGAAGCAGAGAGACTTGGCTTGTTCAGACTTGGCTCTATCTTTGGCTGGGACATTGGTTCAAGGCCAGGGCACAGACAAGTCACAGAGACCTTGTCTCACAGCTGAGTCAAGGGTCACCCAATGACCTGAGCTCTTTCTATCTCAACAGGAACATTTGGAGGCTTCAGAATTTATTCTTATTTTGTTTTCCTTTTTTTGATGTTTATATTAAGAGTTCTGAGTGTTTTTAGTTCTTTATAAATATATAAATATAATGCTTGTTAGACAATCAGCATTTCTGGAAGACAGAATAACAATTGCCTCTAATATATCCACCATCACTGTAATATGATTATACAACAACTTCTAAGTTTATTTCCTTTCAGTCCCCCTAGTAATACATGTATATTTCACACATATAAATATATGCATGTATATACATATATGCATGCACTCTAGATATTGCTTCATAACCTACCCTTTCCCCCATTTATTTATTTATTTGGTGGTGCTGGTGATGGAACCCAGGGCTTTATGCATGATAGGCAAGTACTCCATTGCAGAAATATATCCCCAGTGTTTTGTTTGTTTGTTTGTTTGTTGATTGGTGTTTCTTTTTCTTAAACAAAAGAATTTTATTATCTCATAGTTCTGGGGGCTGGAAGTCTGAGACCATAGTTGGCCAGCATGGTCAGGTTCTGGGGAGGACTCTTTCCCACTCTGCAGACAGCTGCCTTCTCACTGTGTGCTCACTCATGGGACCTTTCCTTAGTGAGCACTTGCAGAGTGTCTCCAATTTTTTTTACTGTGGCAAAGTACACATCTCATATCATCTACCTTATTAACTGTCTTTAGCTGTACAGTTCAATGGTATTAAAAACATATATAATGGGTACGCAGCACCACCACCCATCTCCAGAACTCTTTTCATCTTGTAAAACAGAACCTCTCATGTCAGGGTGTTTTCAAGGCCTGCTTTCCCCCTCATTTTTGCATATCCACCAGAAGAGTCATGTGGGACTAGTGGGGGACATGGCTCAGTGGTAGAGAGCTTGTCTGGCATGCATGAGGTCCAGGGTTCAAGCTCCAGCACCACACACACAAAAAAAAAGATAAAAATAAAAAGTGTCATGTGTGTTTACCAAAAAAAAAACAAGGTAATGGATTTTGCAACAGGATGGGTGTGGTTTGGTCCCTCCAAGGTGCATTATCATTGGTTCTTTACTAAAGATGGTGTAAAAGATGATAGAATGAGATGGACATCATTACCTTAGGTACATGTATGACTGCACATATTGTGTGACGCTATATCATACACAACCACTGAAATAAAAGGTTGTGCTGTAGTTGGTACAATAAATCAAAATGCATTCTACTGTCATATATACCTAATTAATAAATAAATTAACAAAAAAGATGATTATAGGTGGAACAAGAGAAGCTTCAGGGCAGACCATAAACAGGCTGAAATGACAGCCAACTCACCCAATGAGAGAACCACTCCCCTTTCAATCCTTCTAGTTAGCTCAAAGAACAAGCCAAAGCCAGGTCAGGAACGATTTGCTTTCAACACCTCCCTGACCCTTGCTAGTTCTTCTCTTAAACAAACAAAGAGACATGAGGAATAGCGTCCGATTTAACAAGCTGTTTGGGTCCCATGATTCTCATTTTGCCACTATCTTTTATTTGTGGCAAATGATCCTTATTTCCACGTTTGGTGGTAATAGTAAATATCCTTTCAAAAGAAATGCATTTAAAATGTTTAAAGTGAGGGATGGGGTTGTAGCTCAGCTGTGCACTTGCCTAGCACACGTGAAGCACTGGGTTCAATCCTCAGCACCATGTAAAAATAAATACATAAAACAAAAAGGTATTGTGGTCATCTACAACTAAAAAATAGTTTTAAAAAATTTGAAGTGAACTTAGCCTTAAAGAAGAGTGAAATTATGGCATTTGCTGGTAAATGGATGGAACTGGAGAATGTCATGCTAAGCAAAATAAGCCAAATCCAAAGAACCAAAGGCCAAATGTTTTCTCTCATATGAGGATGCTAATTCACAAGGAGAGAGAGAGAATAGAGGTATTTTGGACGAGACAGGGGATAGTAAAGGGAGGGGAGGGGGCATGGGGATAAGAATGATAGTTGAATGAGTCAGACATTATTACCCTGTGTGCATATATGATTACACAACCTCTGTTAACTCTACATCATGTACAAACAGAACTCTACATCATTTACTCCATTTATATATGATGTGTCAAAATGCATTCTACTATTGTGTATAATCAATTAGAACTAACAAAAATATATTTAAAGAACTGAAAGAAACAAATTTAAAGTGAACCAATTTGGGTCTGAGGTGAGGTGCAGAAAAGACGAAAGCTGTGTGGGTAGTTGGAGAACGGCTGAAGTTTATTGAAAACCTCATCAGGCGACTAAATGGGAACATTCACATTTCAATGGTCAAGTAAAATTTCTGGAGTAGAAACCACACAACCATCCCATGGAGTATGTTTCTATTGTTTCTTTCCTTTTTTTTTCCCCTCCCTTCCTCCCTCCTTCTCTTCCTGTCCATCTTTCTTTCTCTCTCCCCCCCCCTCTTTATCTCTCTCTTTCTTCTGTAGAATTGTAGAAGAGAGACTGACAAGGACCCATAAACTATGTGCCAAACCCATTGCTAGTCCTTGGTGTGGTGGGCGGAGAGGGGACCACTGAGCTGAACACAGCTGTAGATCAGAACATCAAAGGAAGAAGCCGGAACAATATTTCTAAGTGGTATAAAAGGGAGTCCACTGACTGCCAATCACATTTACTGCTCTAACACTTGGAGTCAAACCAAAAGAGTGTGAAACAAAGCTTCCATCACTTGGACATGCCACCCAAATCAGCCAGCAGTTGTTAAACAGTACTTGGCATTGAAGTGTTCGGGGGGCGGGGTGGTGGAAATGTTTACTTCCCTGTGTGCTGCTGGCAATTTTAGCAAAGTTGGACTCAATTTACAAGTCAGAATGATTTTTAAATGTCCAGAAATAAATCACTATTTAAAATGGTGTGAAAGATAAAAGAAAAAGCAATGGATGGTTTCTGGAAAATTATACAGACAATATTAAATGCTCTCCCTACACAATGGGAAAATGGAACCGTTTAAAACAATATATCCAGGCTTTTTTTAAAAAAAAATCAACATAGGCAATTAGTCTCAGTTTCCCATCTCCAGCCACAGTCATTTACCAAAATGAAGAAAGATTCCACTTCTGGAAAATGTGGGTGTTGGGGGGAGGATGAAGACAATCTAAACAACACCTGGACCCCTGAGGCAGATGGAGACGGGTTAGCTGGGTGCAAAGTGAGGAGCTTACGTGAGCAGAGACGTCGTTCTGGTGGAAAGCCTTCCGCAATGCCTGCGTGAGCCCTCTGGCTACATTGAGCTTCAGGGACTCAAGGCTCTGCCCTCTCCTTTGGGTTATAAAGAGAACTAAGGGAGGAAACAAGCATGGTAATCAGAGTGAGGTCCCAACCTCATAATGAACATGCCCTCCCCTCCTCTGGCCACCATCTCCTACAAATTCTGAACAAAGCTGAGAAGCAAAGGCCCACCAATGAGGGGATTGGCTGGGACAGAGGCTTTGTTGGTCCTGCTAAAGTTTGAAGGAAAGAAAGTCTTAGCCATTTGTGTGGCCCTGACAGACAAAGATTACGCTGGTGGCACTTCATCTCTGACACATGTTGCCTCTGACCTTGAAAGCCAGGCTCTCTGGGGCGGGGCCCTGCTCTGGATGCTGCAGCCCCAGACAACCCTGAAACGGGAAGGACGGAGACAGGGATGGAGATGCAGGACGGGGAAGAGGCATCTGTGATTGAATGTGACACGTGCTATTGGAAGGGAAGCCCAGGACGCTGTTAGATGCTTCTGAGAGGAGCATCCAGCGCTGAGTTGAAAAAGGGGTTGGGATTAGGGAAGGTTTCCATGGGAACTGATGCTTTGGCTGAGTCTCAAAGGATAATAGGAGTGAGCTAGGGGAGGGGAGGGACTGCCCCCACCCAGTACCAGCAGAGGGAACGCCAAGTGTAAAGATGCAAGGGACAGAAGTGAAATACTTCAGTGTGCAAATTTAGGGCAACAGGAAATGAGGAGTTCTCAGCAAAGGAATGCATTTGAGAAGGTTCCCTTGACTGCAGACTCCAAAGCAGATTGGAGGGTGGGGTTCTGCAGGCAGAGAGAGGAAGGTGGTTAGTGTTGCAGAAATTTCGGTGAATGAGGACGACAGCGTGAACCCAGGAAGTGGTGGTGTGAACCAGGATGAGAGACGGGGTTTTTCAGGAGGAAGAACTGAAAGCAGCTGGTGGCTGGTTAGACATGGCTGGGGCTGCGGGGAGGGAAGGAAGAGAGAGGAGAGGATCCATGGGGGTGGGAGGCTGCCCCTCAGAGGAGAAGGCGTGGGTCTGGAGAGAGTGGGGAGGGGGAGCGGAAAACCAGATGGGATCATTTATTAAGAAGCAGAAAGAGATACTGTACTTTCTGCTAGGCCTAGTTTCACGATTTCCCATTTTAGAAAAGGATATGTCTCAAGATATAATTTCATTTAATTCTTTGCAGGGCGAGGAGGAAGGCGGGATGCGAGCATTCAGCATTGGCATGCTCTCTCAAATAATTTGTCTAATGCTTTTTATAGCAGACACTACCGCACTATTAAAAGCACCCTGTGCATTCCAGGGCTGCTCTGCTACCACGGGGAACTGGGGCTAAAAAGACAGCATCCCGCTTTGCCCACGGTTCTAGGGCTGCCTGCAGAGCTTTTTCAAGAAACTCTCCCCTTTAAACATGAAAAATAAATCCGGGGCTCCCACCTTGTAAACCGTAGCTGCGCTTTTTGTATCTGCTGATTAAGAAAACATGACAAAGAGCTTTTCTGAATTCTGCAGCCCTTTCCAAGACTTTGTATGAAACAAATCACATCATTTATTCATGCGAGACATCCCTGATGCACTCTGCAGGCAAAACACGATGCACGTTGGCATTCTTAGACCTACGGGAAACTCTGTGGTTTCCCAGGGGCCTCTCGTGTCAGGACTGATCCTAGAACTAGAATCCATGTCACCTCATGCTCCTCCCCTCCTTTGACACTTGTTGAAGATCAAGGTTGGTCAACCTCAGCATACTGATATTCTGGGCTGGATTATTCTTTTTTTTTTTTTTTGGTCTGGGGCTGTCCAGTGCATTGTGGGGTATTTAGCAATATCCCAGATAACTGAAAATGTCTCCAGATGTGGCCAAATGTCTCCTGAGGGAAGGAAGACAAGGTCACCCCGGATGAGAAACATTGATCTCAAAGAGAAACAATCCTGCTACCTCTCTGAGCCCAAGCTGTGGCTTTCAAATCCAACCAGAAGGACAGTGGCCTCTCACCTGTCTTCACCAGGAGTTTATCAGACATCTGACATTCCAGGTTGGACGCTGTTTTGCCAGTTGTGACCACCGCAGTGGACGAAGCAGGGAGAGAAGCATCCGTGTTTTCTGCTTGCAAAGGGGGCAAGCGGGTGGCCTTCACTAATGCGGTAATGGAGGTCAACGCTGCGGTGACCGTCAGCGGGCGAGGGGTGGATGCCCTCGGCGTCTCTGGCTTGGTGGGGTTTGGGAGGCCTGTGTGCATGGCTTGTGGCTTCCTGGGGAGGTGTGTTGTGGACAACAGGCCCGAGGCAGCACCCGTGTCCCCCTGCATGGCTGTGTGTGTGCTCATGGTGTGTGCTGTTCTGGCAAACATGTAGGTTGGCGTGAACGGGAGGGCTGTATGGATCGCCCCTGCTGTTGCCTTTGGGCCAGATGCTGCCTTGTTGGTGACATTTTTAGCTAGAGCAGTGGTGGAACCGCTCTTGGTTAAGCCGCTGCTGCCGGTGCCCTTGGCCACCAGGGCCGCAGATAGCGCCTGTGGACTCGACTTCCTCAGAAACCATGTGGCCGCGGCTGCTGCTGCTGCTGCTGTTGTTGGCTCTACCTTGGATGACACCGAGGAGTCCACTGTAAAGAGAGAAGAGGCAAAGCTCGTCACTGGCCGGGAATACACACACCATTTGTTCTGATGATGAATGGAGGGAACCTATGGGTTAGCTGGGGTGAAGAGTGGCAGCTCTCTGGGCTGGCAAGCAAAACAACTTAGGCTCATTAAGGTAATTAACCCTAATGAGAATGCCGCTTACAGCCAAGCCATGGTTGGTAAAAAGGGCACAAATTCTGAACACTCTCAAAAAAATAAAAAAAAAATGAAATGGGTAGAGGGTCAACTACATGTCTACTTGGGCTGCTGACTCTCACTTCTGAAGGGGAGGTATGTGCCTTCAGAGCAAAGCTGGGTGTTGAGCTGGAGGATGCTTTGGTCCCGAAAGCAGTCATACCTGTTTTTTGGGTACCAAGAAACAAACTACCTGCATTAGTGGTGGCACCTGTCCATTTCTTGGGGTGCTGAGAAGCTTGCAGCACTTTGGAGGGGGTCCTGGGGAAGGCACTGGTGGATAGAGGAGGAGATTCAGCAGCTGACTGAGGGCCAAGATTGCTCCGGAATGACGTGGAAGTATTTATTCTGGGTGATGGGTAGATGTCACTGGAAATGTGGGACCCTGTATCCGTTCCATCGGAAAGCATGTCCTGCAAGCTTGTTGTAGAAGATAGACGTGGCCAGGTCAGCCAAAGAGGATGGCTTGACTGGGCAGAATGTTGACTTGTGGATGGGTAATATTCAACCTTGGCTGTTTGGAAGTCTCTGGGGTGGTTGTGATGGCTTGTGGGCCAGAAGTCTGTATGATTTCCGGCCAAGGTGACATCCGACTGCTGCACAGGCTGGTTGGTGCTTGTCCTAAGGACCAGATCTTGGAAGTTGAAGCCTTTTGCAGCCACTGATTGCCCAGCAGTATCTTTGATGTTCTGAGATTTTACTGCTTTGGCAGCTGAAGTGAAACCCCGGGGAAGAGAAGTGGCAGCTGAACGAACTTCCCAACTGGCGGAGTTAATTGTGTGACCATTTGGACCATCACTTGTTTGCTGCTGCAAGCCAGATATTGTGGAATCTCTGGAAAGGGTTCCTGTTTTTGCTGAAAGAGAACTCCAGAAAACATCTGTGGTTGTTGGCTTTTTCATGTCTCCCATTGTTGAGAAATCATCAGCATCAGCGGAGGAGGGAGATGCTGTCACCTGCTTGGAAGCAGAAACTGGCGATTCAGAATGGCCCCCAGCTGCTGTGTCAGTCTCCAACTTGGTGCTGGCGAAGCCAGGAGATGGGAAAACCATGTGGGTGGTCTGAATGGTGGGTCTGGAGGCTGGAGGTGACCCTGAAGGAAGGAGGTTTGTTCCTGATGTTGTAATGACGGGAGATGACATTGGATTGGAGCTAAAGTCAGAGCGGAATCCATTGACAGCGCGAGGACTCAGAACTTCTTTGCTCGGAATAGTTACATTTGCCTTTTTATTTTTCCCTAAAAAGGCTGTCACGCTGACCTCTTTCTGCAGGGGAGATGTCCAAGTTGTGGAAAGAAGATCAGGAAGGTTCCTTGAGAGGAACAAGTCTGTGGCTGCGGGAGGGGCCCCGTCATGGCCTCCTTCTTGAGGTGTGGGCATTTCAGGTACAAGGGATGGCAAGGTCCGCTCTTCTGTAGGCTGAAGGACGTCAATCACGGAGGGAAGGTTGCCTTTCCCATTTGATGGCGATGCGGGAACTGTCCCAGAAAGGACGGCTTGCCCTTGACCCAGAGGAGTGAAAGGCAGCAGAGCAGGCACCGAAGATGTGTGTTCGGTTGAAAGGGCAGGCCTTCTGGAATTCTCTGGATCTGCTGACAAATGTGGTGGGTTAGCAGGGTCACTTGCAGTAGTAGCAGGGGCTAGCTTTCTGCTGGTCATCTCTATGGTCACTGATTCTGCAGTCCGAAACAATGAAAGCTCAGCCGCCTGGGTCGCTGCTGCCGTGCTCTTAAAAGTTGGCAAAGACACCCCATTGTGCGCTCTTTTAGCCCCCGCAGTGTGGACTGGGTGGGTGGATGCAGGATTCGAAGCCACTTCCATCATGGACCATGAGGGGGTCCCACCTGGAAGGCGAGGAAGACCTCCAGGTGCTAGGGTCGGGGGAGGCAGACGGGCCAATTCTGCCATGGAGCTTAAACCCCCAGGTGTGGGTGAGCCTGAAGAGTGGGGACCCTCTTTGGGGGATAGTTCAGAGTACTGCTTTGTTAAGGATCCAGAAAAACTTAGATGAGGGACACCTATGGAACCCTGGGCATTTGGGGATGGAATGTGGTTCATTTTGTCAAAAGCTGGGTTGAGGGCATTAGCCACAGTCTGGGCTGAGGAGGAGTTGGGAGGAGCTATTTGGGGGAACAAAGGCACAGGGGTGGGAGGCTCTGCTGGCTTAGAGGAGGTGATGGAATGAGGTGAGTTGGAGGTCAATGGAGAGGATGAAGGTGGAGGAGGAAGTGGGAGCATATCTGATCTCAGGGGACGCTCCGAAAGGGAAGGAGTCCCTACCCGCGGCTGAGATGGGGGGACGGCACTCAAGGTCACCGATGGGACTGTGGACCACGGGGGAAGCATGCGGGCGTGAGGCAAACCTGACACGTCCGCTGCTTCTCTTCCCCCTGGAGGTTGGACCAGGGACTCGCTGGAATCTTTAGAGGGCTCCAGGGAGGCGCTCTGTCCGCTTCCTTGGTAAAGGGAAGGAGAGAAGTCCACGGGAGCCCTGGCCCTGCGGTGCGCCCTGGGCGGAGGTGTCCGGGCTAACTGCAGCAAGCTCGTGTTATCAGGGGACTGTTCCAGCACGTTCTTGATTCTGTCCACCGCCAAAGAAGACTTGACTTCCGAGAAAGGCCATGTTGGTGAAATTGGTAACAACTTCCCATGAGGAAATGGCTCCGGGGTTGGGGTGACGTGGATCTGCAGATTATCTGCTCCTGTGAAACAAAGTATTTGCAGTAAGGCATTGGAATCAGGAAGGTGCTGGAGGAGTGGGCAAGACTAGGCCCTTCCTGGTCTTAGAGCTTATTCAAACAACCAGTTAAATCTCTACAAATATCCACAGGATGGGGTTGGTGAGAGCATTCTTTGATGAAGGGATATTTAAGCAAAAATGTGAAAGATATTCACGTATTATTTTTTTAAAAAAAAATCTACCTTCATTCATACCTACCTATAGAGTACCAATTATTAAAAACAATAAATAGATGGGAGAAATAAATAGATGGCCAGTGGAGTAGAAGAGGGGGAACAGGATGCAGGGAAGAAGGAGAGGGAGGAAGGAAGGAGGTACTGGGAACAAATGACATTCCATGCACGAGTGACTATGTCCAAAGGAACCCCAACATTATGAATAGCTATAATGCACTCATAGAAACATTTTTTAAAAATATCTTGTAGCACCTATGAGATTTGAACCATAAAACTCACAATTTAGAAAAAAAAGGTAGCTACCTGTCATGACCAATGACACCAAAAGTAAATCTCCTCCAAGAAACTCATATGCCCAACACGCTTAAAGGACTATGCATCTGAGCATGGATCTTCTTTTAGGTCTCTAAGGCATCTTAGAGAAATATCTGAGGTTGCCTGTTTGGAATGATGGCGCCGATGAAACATAGTTCTCTTCCTGGGTTTCAAAGGATCCCTGATGCTATCGTTCACACCGAGTCAAGTAGCAAAGGAGATTGCTTTCAGATTAGGCTGTTTCAGAAAGAAAAATGACTCACCCAACCTAGGACAGGAGACACCTCTCACAAGGCCTGGTGTCACTATAAGCACCTGCGGAGACCAGAGCTGTCAGAACTAATGTGTGAAACCTTAGGGGGGGGGGGCTCCACAGGAAACCAGGAGATGAAATCTCAGGAAGCTGGGAACTTCACCTATCCTGTCTGATGATTCCCCTTTCCACAGTTCCTGAGGATTGGTGGTGCAGAGTGACTAAATGTCCTTAATTAATATTTTAAAGATTCTTCTAGAACCTTCTACCTAGGGCTATTTGGTATAAATAATCACGTCAAGAGGGAAAGTCAGAAACTATGGGTCTGCTCATATCCTCAGCCCCCGGAGCTGCATATGAGTGTCTGCACGACTGTCACATGGAGATGGTGACAACAAGCACATCCAAACTACCCACTGGGCCATGGTGAGCAGCAAATGAAATCACTATTGCCGCAGAAGGACAGATTTCCAGAGACGCACTAAACAAATGAGCTGTTGTCACAGGCTCTGCGCCCTATGTTTGTGTGTCCAATGAAAGAGGACACTGTGGTCCAGACAAGGGACACCCTTTGCCGGAAGGAAGCCACATAACTGATCAGGGGCAGAAGCAGGTCTGGATGTGGAGGCTCCTCTCTCCTGTGCGGGGCTTCCTCTCCACCATGCTTTTCTCAGGTTGGTACCTGTTCTTCACATGGCATTCTGCCAACCAAAAGAGCAAACAACTACAGCTAAAGTCTTATTACATTGGAGCTTTTAGAATCCGCAAGATTTTCTGCAGTCCCAAAAGCTAAGTAGTAATTTTTCCTTGAAATGATCTTTACCATTGTCTTCTGTAAGATTTGGAAAAGTAAGGAATATATTTCAGTCTGAATTAGGGAACACATGAAAAACAAATTTCCCAACCCTTTGCTTTCTTTTTTTTTTTTTTTTAATTTTCCATTCTTGGAATTTACAGATGCTCAAGAAATTGTCCTCAAGTCATTTTAAGAACATGCTGGGGTGTAAGCCAATACTATAACCATCTTTAAAGGATTTGTTGATGATCCATTTTGTAAGCAATACCAAGCCCTTCTGGGCAAGTCATCTAACAAGCCTCACTTAGCCTGAGTGGCTCCTTATAACCAGATCAGAATCATCAGGGCTCCTACCTGCAGAGGCAAAGCTCCCTCTGGCCTCTGCTAGCCAAACCTCGCCTTAAACACAAATCAATGGCAAGAGGTACATAGCTTTAGGACACCAAAATGTACACAGTATTGCGTTCAAGTATGTGCAAACCCTGGGAAATGCTTCATAGTTTGCAATGGATGTGCTTCTATATCACCACATGCAGCCCAAGGAGCCATTCACCCCGAGTCAGTTGCAGTGTTACGTGGAGGGCCGATCTTGCTTTCACACCTCAATCCTTCCTGTTCGCAGCCTCAACTTCACACTTTGCATGCAGTCTGAGAACATGGGTGAATATAGAATCCATATAAGGTCATTCTGCATTTTCATGTTTTCCAGTTACATTTTAGAGTCCATTTTTGTTGCTTAGATGTTGGGTAATATTTATGCATGATTTCGTCTTTTGTACTTTCACGGGAATAGACTTGACCATGAGTTCAATTCATGGATTCAAGAGTCAAAACAAGAATTTATCTTGTTTCAAATAAATAGCCTTGTAACTCAAAAAGAATGCTGTAAGCCAAGTACTTTTTGCTTTCAGTAGGATGGCCCACAAACTCTTGCACAAAAAATCTTGCCAACAGGACGGAAGAAGAATGGGTGATTGGGTGATAATGTAAGTGTTTTGTATCTAACTGAGAAGCCTTGAGTACCTCAGGAATCTCACTCCTGTCTGAGAATTAGCACCCCTCTTTAGAAACCGGTTTCCTCTTCATGATGTAAAACATCTCCCAAAGTATTTAAAATCAGCATACTACAGTGACACAGCCACATCAATGTTTATAGCAGCTCATTTCACGATAGCCAAACTATGGAACCAAACTAGGTGCCCTTCAACAGATGAATGGATAAAGAAAATGTGTGTGTGTGTGTGTGTGTGTGTGTGTGTGTACATACAATGGAATATTATTGAGCCATAAAGAAGAATGAAATTATGGCATTTGCTGGTAAATGAATGGATCTAGAGACTATCATGCTAAGTGAAAGAAGCCAGTCCCCAAACACCAAAAGCTGAATGTTCTTTCTGATATATGGATGCTAACCCACAAGAAGAGAGGGTAGGGATGTGCTTTAGTCAGCTTTTTTGCTGCTGTGACTAAAAGGACCCATCCAGAACAATTATAAAGGAGGAAACGTTTATCTGAGTGCTCAGGATTTCAGAGATGTTAGTCTTAGATCTTACTTGATGTACATGGAAATATACACACATCAAGTTCCATCTCCACCCTGGAACCAATTTCTACATAGGCTAGGGTAAATTGTGCTTCGATAACAAAAAATACCCAAACTGCGATGACAGCAAAGGCTAGTTTCTTGCTCGTGTTACCTGTTCACCCTTTGTCAGAGGGGTCTTTTGCTTATCCTCATTCCCAAGGGACCCAGACCAGAAAACCAGCAATCATGTCTAACACTTCTAGTTTCTTTCTTTTCCTCCATTTTTTTTCAAATTTAGCAACAACCTGTAGGAATATAATATTTCTAGGGTTTTGTTGTTGTTGTTGTTGTTGACAGAACAGGTCTTTCCTTTTTAAAAGTGAGGATCTTCCTTCAGCATTTAAGTGTCCTACCCCACAAGCGAAGCTTACCGTTTCCTCCCACACCTGATTGGTCAGAACCAGTCACGTGGCCTCAGCCAACCCCAAAGGTAGCCTGAAGTTTAGCCTTGAAACTTCACAACTTCACCCGCTCAGAAGGTGGAGACAGAAATACATGGTGAACAGCATCCGGGATTCTCACAGGAGAGGGTAGCATACCAATCTTTTCAAAAATGGTCTGTGGAAACTTTTCCCCAGGAGTTGTTTGAAACAGAGTTTTAATAAAAGCTCTCTTGGGGAGCACCAAATTCTAATTGGGAAAACAACAGAATCTGGTAAAAAGAAATCCACTAGAGACCATTTTTCTTCACTTTTTTTGTGGAGTTTTTCATCAGCATGCTGAGGTGGTAATTTTATTGGAATACCTATTTATTGGAATATCTTATTTATGAAGAGAAACATTATCTTGAGTAGGATACAACAGTCACATGAAAACTAGGGCCTTCAAGGCTCCCCGACAAACGTTGGTGCCTGACGCTGACCCTGGAGAGTCAGTTTACCCTTCCCCACAATTCAGAGAGTATTCTGACAGTAAAGATGCTTTAAAAGGCTGAGTGGAGAGGACCCAAATCTGAGTTAAGGAATGTCATAAAAGAAAAAAACACACATAGTCCATGGCTTCATAGAGCTCACAGTTCTCGGGCAGATGTGGATGTAAAGCAAACATTCTCACAAGTGTAAAAACGACAGATGAAAGATGCATCATCCTTAAGAGCATGCCATGGGACTCGATCAAGGAAATGAGAGAGCACATCACTGGGGAAGTGACTATCAAGATCCAAAGAATGAATAGAGGGCTAATCAAGCAAAGAGGATAAAGGAAAGTATTCCACATAGAGAGAAAAGCATAGGCAAAGGCCCTGGGGCAGGTAATAGCATGAGGACAAGGAACCGAAAGAAGGTAGCCACGGCTAGATTGGGAAGAGCAAGGTGGGCATAAGATAAGGTTGCAGAGGTGGGTTGGCCAGACCACTGGGGCACTGCAGGTTTTAGTTCAATGGAGAGGGTGAGGGAAAATGATGTTCAGGAGCAAATTGGTATGCTGGATGAATCATTTTGTCTGTGGAGTGAAAAATTGACAGCAAGAGTGAATGACAGGAGTCATAAGATGCAGAGGACCAGGAACGAGATAATAGGAAGGTTGTAAAGAAGAGTTGAGCCATGGATGGGAGATGAAAATAGATAATCCCTAATGGTCCCTTTTGGCCCTGAGAGTTAAGGATTTTAGTTTTTCTCACATTTGTATTTATATAAATATAAATACAGCTTTTAAAAAAAATGGCTGCAGATTCTCCTTGATGCCTCCCACTCAAAAGGGGAGACTATATCCCCTTCTCCTTGAATCTGAATGCGCTTGAGTTTGTTCAGCCAGAGCGTGGTGGGAGCAATGCCACTGGACGTCATGAAGGGCCACTTGGGTGCCTGGGACGGTCCCTCACGCTCCCTCCTGGAAAAAGGACGCCCCTCCACACACAGCCCATGCTCCAGCAGAACCCATCCCAGCCACTCCAACCCCCAGTCCGGCTCAGCCGCGCCTCCCCAGCACCCCAGCCCAGACAACAAGCACGAGAATGGAGCAGCTTCCAGATCATTCTACCCCCAACTCTCTGAATCACCCCAGCTGTTCAAATCTTCTCCCTTGAAGGCCCAGACATGGTGACACAGAGACACACTTGTCCCCATCGCCCTATACGAATCCCCCAATCCATGAGCATAACTACCCGGAGGGGTGGCTGGCTGCACAGAAATACAATAAGTGAAGTTAATACACGTGGGACGGTGTCCCTCCCTTTTGAGACACACTGTAGGTTTAATCAGATGCTCAAAAGGAATCAGAGGTGAAAAAATAGTCAGGAACCCTTAATTTCAATGAAAAATACTCCTTATGCACAAGATGTTATAATCATATCTATGAGAATTAAGTAAAATATACATCCATATTGATTAAAGTTCAATCACAAAAAGCAAAAGAATAGAAGAAAAAATTTTGAGGGGGCAATGAGAGCCAGCAGGTGTTTCTTAAGAAGGGAAAATCAATTTTGGGGTACAGGGCAAGGTCAAGTTACAGAGGGTGGGTCAGAGGCCGGGGGGGGGGGCAGCCAAGGTGCCTTTTGTGATCCCTCTCCTGGAGCATGAGCAGAACCTGTGACTTGCTTCTACCTGGTAGAACGTGGCGAGGGTGATGGGATGTTACTCGTGTGATTATGTCACCTGGACCTGCTAGCAGGCTCGCCCTCCTGGACGACTTGATGAAGGAAGAGGCCATATTGTAAAGGTCCTCATGGGGAAGAGCCATGGGCGGCCTGGAGGACCTGCAGGCGGTCTCTAGGAGACCCGTGGAGCTGACAGACAGAAGCTGGCACTCTCGTGTGTAGCCGCGGGAAACACATTCTGCCGCTGACCTGGCTGAAAGTGGATTCTTCCCCAGCCATGCCTCCAGATGACAATGTGAGCCGGCCACCTCCGTGACTGCCGTCTGAGGCCCTGTGCAGAGGACTCAAAGTGGCCCCAACCCCCTGACCCATGGGAAAATGTGAGGTCATCAAAAAAGGTTAAGTCCTAAAAGTTTGTGGTAAAATGTTACATAGCACTAGAAAACTAACCCAGGTAGGAAGCCGGGAGCTATGGAAGGTTGTCTGTAGGAAGAAGAAACAGAGGGCAAGATAACCGGATTGAAAAGTAGCATGAAGGATGGTGACAGGTTGACGTCCAGACAGTCCAAAAGAAGCACAAGTATGGGTTAGGGTTAGGGTTAGGGTTAGGGATGTAGCTCAGTGTTAGAGCGCTTGCTTAGCACATGTGAGGCACTGAGCTAGATTCTCAACATCATATAAAAATAAATAAATAAAAATAAAGGTATTGTGTCCATCTACATCTCAAAAAAAAATTTTAAAAAAAGAAGCACAAGTTTGAGTGCAGTATGGAAGGGAATGGGTTGTGAAATGAGAAGTTTAATACAGAGCCTGGGACTCAACTGAGAAATTACCTGAATTGAACACAGGACCCTGCAGGAGCAGAAATAAGGCCACAACAGCAAACCATGTTGGGATTAGTGCTTTGAGAACAGGCTGAAAACTCTTATGTCAAAAGTCCCATTTTTCAAAGGGGGGAAAAATATTGAGCTATTCTACTCCAAATACCAAATTCTTGGTTTTTTTTTTTTAACAAACTCCCACTGACTCCCCAATCCTCCCTCATCCCTCCCCCCAAGACATGACTTTTTTCTTGTTAGAATGACGTGGATTAGGAAAATGGAGAGGAGATGGATTTATGTTGGAAATAAGAACAGAAGCGAGCAAGATGAGGCCCCTCAGAACACTGAAATGTGAAAATGAGCCGTCTTTTCCCATCTCAAGGAAACAAGAATGGGTGGTCCTGCAAAACCCGATTCAAGGAACAGTTTATACACGTGCATTTTAAGCTAAGTTTCTTCGAACCAGCTTTAAATAAAGTCATCCTTCTCAAACCTTCTAGGAAGTAACAGTCACTCGTGGAAGAACATCAGCTTTAAAAATAACTTGCACAAATGGGGTCAGCGTGCAGAAGCCCGCACACGCAAGTTCAGTGCCGATGCCTCTGTGAGCTGAGCAAGTCTGCATAGAGTCCCAAGAACTTAGCCTTGAACTAGAAGCGTCAGGAAGTAGTTCATTAACAAGGTGAAACCTGGCCAAAGAGTTGAGAAACCTGGGCCAGGTCTGGACACCCAGAGCCTGTCATTGACTAGTGTCAAAAACCAGGCAAATTGCCTCCCTGGGCTCCTAGACCCCAGAGCCCGGCATGGTACCACCCAGACGCAGGGGGACAGACCCTTCAGGTGTCTGTCTTCCCGAGCATCCTGGCGTTGCCACCTCATCATCGTCCGTACTTGTACACAAGACGCAGACCCCGCTGGGGTGTTGCTATGCCCATTTCCCCCATGTGACAAGCAGAACTGGGACCTTAAAAAGGCACACGGGTACACAGAGCTCCTCTGTTGCTGGTCCCTCCCCTCTAGGCCTCTCTCCCTCCGCCCCTTGTGCTCTCTCAGTGCCCAGCTTGTGGCTGCTTTTATCCCAGACCCTCCTTTCCAAAGCCCCCCGAGCCTGCTACTTCAGGAGTGTTCGTGCAGGAGTGTCCTGAACGGCTTGCTGGTTTGCTCAGAACCACTCCACCACAGTCACAGTCCTTCCCCAATCAGCCTTGTTCCTTTCTTTGACTGATGGAGACATTAAGGAAAAGAACGTCCTGCTAGGCCACCCCAGGTGTAAGCAGGGCTGGGTCCAACCACAATCATGAGATGGTCCACTGCCTGCTGACAGGTTTCCATATCACAACACTAAGAACGCACAGCCAGTCATCGACTGCTCTTTAATGTAGAGACTGAGGCAAGCAAGGAATGAATGTTAACATCGATGTCAACCCTCCCTTTGTTATGTATCAGAGGGGGAAAAATATCTGTATATGCCTATGGGGCCCTAGAGGCTGCCTAAATCCAAATCTTCTCCTCAAATTGCTAACTGTGTGATCTGTGTGATCTCGGACATGTTACTTAACCTCTCTGTGCCTCAGTTTCCTTAACTATAAAATGGGAACAATAACAGTCTCTACTTCATAAAGTTGCTTAAAGGATTAAAATGAAAGGATACTCATAATGTCTGAAAACAGTGTCTGCAACACAGTGCTGAAAAAATGTCAGCTATTATTGGTATTATTATCCTTATATGTTCAGCCCAGAATAGGCATGAATGCACTCAGAGGCTTCCCCGGAGGACCTGGATGCTAGTCACAATTCAGAAATGCCTGAAAGTCTTGCATTATCAGAATCCTGCACATCTAAACAGGATTGTAGTTTGCAGAATAATTTCATATCCATCATCTGGTCCTTCACAGTACCCATGAAGTCAAACATCAGTATTATCATCCCTGTTTTACAGGTGAGGAAACTAGGGATCAGAGAGGTCAAGTGCAGGGTTGGCAGCTCTCTGCCACACATGGCAAGAAGCAAGGCTCCCTCCGTGTGCAGGTCTGGGTGGTGCACTGCACCCCCAGAGTGACCTCCACAGATGGAGCCCACACATGGCTTCCTCTTTCTTCAGAGCTGGATGATGCATCTTCAGCAAACGTTACCGAGCACAGCTCTAAATCACACAGACCTGTCAGGCTTCGATTCCCAGAAGGTCAAAAGAGATGGATTAAAAGCCATTGCTATGCTGAAGCTTCCATCCCACACCCGACACCCACTTATGCGTCAAACCCTGGCAAGTTCTGGAGTTAGGTGCCTGAAATGCTCTTGCTGAAGAGGATTCCTCTTGGGGCTCTTTAAAACGAAATGCACCAGTTAATAGAATCCAATTGCCATTCCTTGAATCCATGCCAGCAGAGAGGGTTCTGTGCACGGCACGGACAGAAGCATTTTAACTTTCAAAGCTCTTTCACAGCTATCTGCCTTTCTAAAAAGTTTATGGCTTTCAAATCCTTTGTGAAACAGGTTTAGAAATAAAGCTGATCCCCACCCTCCCATGAGACCAGGATTACAATTTCACTTTCAACTTTGTAAACCTGGGTTTATATGATCATCACACAAAATTTAGAAAAAACGGAAAAGTAGGGGGGAAAGAAGAAGAGTTCTATTCCTCCTTTGTCCCCTCTAACAGGTATGTTCTAGCAGATCCAGAAAATCGTGATTCATACGGTAGGAAATGTTACTTACAGGCTTTGAAAGCCCGTGTTTGTTAAATTTATAGATCTATAGCCAGGTGCAGTGGCACACACCTGTAATCCCAGCGGCTTGGGAGGCTGAGACTGGAGGATCACGAGTTCAAAGCCAGCCTCAGCAAAAGGTACTAAGCAACTCAGTGAGACCCTGTCTCTAAATAAAATACAAAATAGGGCTGGAGATGTGGCTCAGTGGTCGAGTGCCCCTGATTTCAATCCCTGGTATTAAAAAAATAATAATAATTTATAGACTTGTGATCACACTGCACATCCAACTTCATATCTTTTTAAAACGTTTAACATTATATTAAAATAATCTTTTCATATTGGGTAAGGCTGCATGTTACTTCCACTAAGATGTGGCCCTTACGATTTGGCTGAATATCCTCCAACTATTACAACACAGGTTGCTTATGAATAAACATTCAGTACGATAAATAATGGTCGCATCTCCTTTTAATTTTGGCATTGCAATCCTTATGCAGCAAATAGGGCAGCCACAAGTCACCTTGTCTCCTGGACTAGGGTGACACACACGCAGAAGGTCACTTGCGGGGAAGAATATTATCTGTATCCAGAAAAGTCACACAATAGGACTTGGGAGGTTTCCCCTTTCTTCCTCCCCTGGTATCTTTTTGATGGGGTCATTAATAAGTTCAAATTCAATCATAAGAAACACAATTAACCACCAATAACCAATCTGCAAAACTGGGACAATCCTATCAGCAAACCTTCCCCAAGTTTCATATTAATTTTTCCTATTTTATGTTAAAGGCCCAAGGGGGAGTTGAGTCTGTTTCAATTCATTAGGCAAGAAAGACTTTAGGGATACAGGAAATGTTGTTCCTAAAGAAGAGCAGCCAGAGGGTTTAGAGAGTTGGAAAGAAGAAACAACATGACTGGTCCTCACACATTTGGTAGAGATTTGAATGTAAGCCTCTCCTAAGAGATAATCCCATAATTAAGATGTCATTGTTCCCACGACTCTTTATTTTTAGCTCTGCTAGAGTACCTTCCCCTTTCTGCTTAATATTACAGCCAGTAATGTCCCTTATCTGCTCAATTATCTTGGTCACTTATTCCACTACTACTTATTGAACGCTTTCTCGGACACTTCATCACAAAGAGTTGAAACTGCAAACCTCTCCATGAAGGTCAGGCGTCACAGTGTAGGGCGTGGGGTCTGGAGTCAGAGTAGCTTGGTTCCTGGCTCAACTGCCTTGCTTTAGCTGGATGAATGCAGGCAAGCTATGTGACCTCTCTATGCCTGTCCACCCCTTTCTAAGAAATGAGTGATGCTGTTCTCCCAAAAATGTTTTGAAACTTGAAGACTTTAATCCATGTCGAGTGTTTGGAACATCTCATAGAATGTGGTCAGCTGTTAGTTATTATGATTCTCATCAAGGAGCACGAAATCTAATGAAGAGGTTTTAGAGTTGTATCTTCTCCCTAAATTATAACAGTTTGTGGACAATTTTTTTCTATCTTCTCTGGAACTGCTCCTGTTTCCTACAATGGATCCCTCTTCTTCAACAGCAAACCTTCATGAGTGCCTATGTAATCCATCTGGCTTTCTAAGCATCCTGAGGTGCATTGTGCTTCTGCATTAGATTTCTCCCTAAAGTCTTCTTATTTCTGCAAGCAAGCATGTGAGATTTTTTGTTTCGTTTTGTTTTTGTTTTAGTTGTTGATGAACCTTTATTTTTATTTGCTTATTTATATGTGGTGCTAGGAATTGAATCCAGTGCCTCACACATATGAGGCAAGCCCTCTTCCACTAAGTTACAATTCCAGCCCCAAGTGTGTAGTTTTGAAGAGGATTTACACAGCAAGGTTGCAAACAGAATACTTCCCCATGAAGAGTCCTCCTAAGTCTAACTACAGTTTTAACTGCAATGCCAAGAGGAGAAAGAGAGGTAGAAAAATATGCATACACATATGTGTACTTTACATATCCTTTATATTTTCTTAATTCAAAGAATTCTTAACATTTCCCCAATATTCAGTTGAAACAGTCAATGCTATACCTAGAGAACAATTCATAGCCTAGAATGTTCCCTAGAATAGATTTTTCTTAAAGAAAGCTATTTTTCATATATAAAAATGAGAAAGAGAGAAAAAACCTCTCTCTCCTAAAAAATTAATAGTTAATAAAAAATAAAAGATGCAACCAACACATTTTACACAAAGAACAGTCAAAAGGATAAATAAATTCAAAAGCTGGTCCTTCATGGGCTGGGATTGTGGCTCAGGGGTAGAGAGCTCACCTAGCTCACATGAGGCACTGAGTTCGATCCTCAGCACCACATAAAATAAAATAAAGACCACCTATAACTAAAAAAAAAAAAGAAGAAGAAGAAAGAAAGAAAAGAAAAGCTGGTCCTTTAGTCTTTTAGGGGGAAAACAAAGAATAAGATCGTTAAATCATTCATACACCAAATTAGGGGGGAAAAATCAGATGGGCTGGGGTTGTGGCTCAGTGGTAGAGCACTTACTTAGCACTTACTTAGTTCGATCCTCAGAACTGCATAAAAATAGATAAATAAATAAATAAAGGTATTGTGTCCATCTACAACTAAAAAATTTTTTAATTAAAAAAACTAAAGAGAACTACAAGACTCTAAGAAAGAGAAAAAACATAAATAAGAAAGAAATAAAAATAATCATAAGAGAATTCTACATGCAAGTCTATGGCAAAACATTTGAACATTTAGAGGAAATGAATAATGATGTTGATGACCAAAATTAATCCAGAAATGGAAAATTTAAACAGACAACCAACTAGGAAAAAGAAACTATTATTGAAGATGGCACCAGGCCAGGTCTATTCAGCTGAGTTCCATATAACAGTTTAAAAACAGGTAATTTCAATGTTATCAAAAATAATTCAGGTCCTTGCAGTCCATGGAAATGTCTCCTCTGCATTTTATAAAACCAGTACTGTTTTTTTTTTGTTTTGTTTTGTTTTGGTTTTGTACTTGGTGTTGAACCCAGGGGCAGTTTACCACTGAGCCACATCCTCAGCCCTTCTTACTTTTTTATTTAGACACAGGCTTCACTATGTTGTCGAGGCTGGCCTTCATCTTGCATGCCTCTTGCCACAGCCTCCCAGGTCGCTGGGATTACAGGTACACACCACAGTGCCCAGCTAAATTTTAATAATAAAATTCAACATAGATATTTTAAAAATAGTTTTTTATTTAAAAATGATCCAAATATGTAAATGAATACAGGGCAGCCAAGCAAAAAATGAGTGGTTGGGCCATTTATAGAAGATGGAAGAAGTGAGCTAGGCAGTGATTCCCAATCTCCTCACAATGCAAAAAGGAGGCAGCAAAGGAAAAGCAGAATTGAGAGGGCTCTTAAGAGAAAGAAGCTCACAAAGTAGTCCTTCACCTAAAAGAAGAAATGAGAACTATACCGAGAGATGGGCAAGCATACAAACAATGTGAAAAAGCAAGGGAACCCTACCAAACAGCCCATAATGCTTCAAAAACTGACTTAACTGACACTACATTGAAGGCACTGTCAGAGAAAGAGTTTAGGAAATTCGTAGTTAAAATGTTCTATGAGCTCAAATAAGAAATAAGGAGTGACATTAGAGAGAAAATACAGGAAGTGAAAGATGGCTTTGGTAAAGAGATAGAGATTCGGAAAAAGAACCAAATGGAAATCTTGGAAATGAAAATCTCAATAAACCAAATTAAATATTCAATGGAAAGCATCACCAATAGATTAGACTATTTCAAAGACAGATAGATGAAGCCTCTGAAATATAAGCTAAGGGTATGCTCAATCCTTTCAAAGAATTAATATCAGAAAACTTTCCAAACTTTAAAAATGAGATGGAAATTCAAATATAGGAGGCATATTGGACTCCAAGTATACAAAATCGCAATAAATCCACTCCAAGACACATTATAATGAAAATGTCTAGCTTACAGAATAAGGATAGAATTTTAAAAGCTGCAAGAGAAAAACAACTGATCACATTTAGAGGTAAACCAATCTGGATTTCAACTGATATCTCAAACCAGGCCCTATGTAAGCCAGGAAGACTTGGAATAATATATACCAAGTTCTGTAAGTGAATGGATGCCAACCAAGAATACTATAGCCAGTAAAATTAAGCTCCAGAATTGAAGATGAAAAAAAACCTTCTATGAATAACAGAAGCTAAAATAATTATTACTAGCCCTTCAACAGATGAATAGATAATGAAAATGTGGTACCTGTACACAGTAGAATATTACTCAGCCTTTAAAAAGAATGAAATCATGATATTTGCAGGTGAATGTATGGAGCTGGAGAATATCATGCAAAGCAAAATAAACAAAGCCGAAAAAACCAAAGGCCAAATGTTTTCTTTGATAAGCAGATGCTAACCCATCATGGGGGGTTAGGTAAGTATGAAGGGGCTTTGAATTGTGCAGAGGGGAGTGAGGGGAGGGGAGGGGTATAGGGATGGGAAGGACGGTGGAATGAGACGAACATTATTACCCTTTATACATGTATGATTACACTACCAGTGTGACTGCACCATGTACAGCCAGAGAAGTGAGAAGTTGTGCTCCATTTGTGCACAATGTGTCAAAGTGCATTCTACTATCATGTATAACTAATTATAACAAATTTTAAAAAAGAATTAATAACTGGAAAGCCTGCACTACAAAACATAGTCAATAAAATACTTCATGAAGAAGAAATGAAAACCAGCATAGGGAAGAATAGTCAATAAAAGGAGAGTAGTCAATAAAAGGAGAGTCCAGCCTGATTTGAACATTATAATAAATCAAAATGACAGGAAATAAAAAATCATCTCTCAATACTAACATTGAATGTAAATGGTCTATACTCTTCAATCAAAAGACATAGGTTGACAGATTGGATTACAAAACAAGACCCAACAACATGCTGTCTATAAGAGATTCACCTCACAGGCAAAGATATCCAAGATTGAGGGTAAAAGGATGGGGGAAAAGGTACCAGGCACATGGTTCATGTAAACAAGCATATCAGATAGAGTGGACTTCAAGCCAAGACTAAGAAAAGGCAAAGAAAGTCACTTCATACTGCTTACAGGAATCATACACCAATAAGATATAATGATTGTCAATATTTATGCCCCAAACAATGGAGCATCTCTGTACATCAAACAAGCCCTTCTCAATATTAAGAATCAAATAGAACACAACACAATAATACCAGGTGGCTTTACCATGCCTCTCTCACTACTGGATAGATCATCTAAATGTAAATAAAGATTCTACAGAACTAAAAAAATATAATTAATAATATGGACTTAACAAACATCTACAGAATACTTTTCCCATCAATGACTGAATTCACTCTCTTCTCAGCAGCACATGGAATGTTTTCTAAAACAGATCGTACTTTAGGCCAAAAAGCAAATATTGGCAAATACAAAAAATACAGATAATACCTTGTATTCTATCAGATTATAATGAAATACAATTAGAACTTAATGAAAAGATTAAAATCAGAAACTACGTTAACACCTGGAGATTAATACATTTTTTCTAATGATAAATGGATAGCACAAGAAATCAGGGGAGAAATAAAAAAATTCTTAGAATTAAATGGGAATAGTGAAAAATCATATCAAAATCTCTGGGGTAGTATCAAGGCAGTTCTAAGAGGAAAAGTTCACAACATTGAGCTCATACATTAAAAGAATAGAAAGATAGCAAATAAATAATCTAACACTCCATCTCGAGGCCCTTGAAAAAGAAGGACAAATCAACACCAAACCAGAAGATAGGAAATAATTAAATCAGGGCTGAAATCAATAAAATCAAGAATAAAAACATACAAAGGATCAAAGAAACAAAGAGTTGGTTTATTGAAAGGATAAGCAAAATTGATAAACCCTCAGCCAAACAAACAAAAAAAATAGAGCAGGGAAAAACTCAAATTAACAAAATTCAAGATGAAAAAGGAAATGTCACCACAGACATTATTGAAATCCACGGGATCATCAGCAACTATTTTGAAAATTTATATCACAATAAGCTAAAAAATCTTGAAGATTTGTTAAAATTCCTAGAGACATATGACCCACTAAAATTGAACCAGGAGGACAGAGAAAAGTAGATTAATATCAAGTAATGAAATTGCAGCTGCTATCAAAAGCCTTCCAACAAAGAAAAGCCCAGGACTGGAAGAATTCTCAACTGAGTTCTAACCTTTAAAGAAGAATTAATACCAATCCTTCTCAAACTATTCCATGAAATAGAAAAATAGGGAACCCTGCCAAAGTCGCCAATATCACCCTGATACCAAAAACCAGACAAAGACATAACCAGGAAAGAAAACTTTAGACCAGTATCCCTAATGAACATAAATGCAAAAATTCTTAATACAATATTGGCAAACTGCATACAAAAACACATTTAAAAGCTAGTGCATGCATCATGATTAAGTGGGTTTCATCCCAGAGATGCAAGGTGGGTTCAGCATATGGAAATCAACAAATGTAATACACCACATAAGCAGATATCAGGACAAGAATCACATGATGCTCTCAGTAGATGCAGAAAAAGCATTTGACAAAGCAGAGTATCCATTCATGTTTCAACACTAGAGAAACTAGAGATAGAAGGAAATTATCTCAACATTATAAAGACTATAAACAACAAACCCAAGTATACTGAATGAGAGAAACCGATAGCATTTCCTCTGAAAATAGGAACAGGACAAGGGTGCCCACTTTCACCCTTCCTATTCAACATAGTCTTTGAAACTCTAGCCAGAACAATTGGGCAAGAGAAAGAAATTAAAGGGATACAAATAGGAAAAAGAAGAGCTCAAATTACCTATGATTGCTGATGACATGATTCTATATGTAGAATACCCAAAAAACTCCATTGGAAGACTTCTAGAGCTCATAAATGAATTCAGTAAAGTAACAGGATGCAAGATCAAGACTCATAAATCAATTGTGTTCCTATACTCCAATGATGAATTTGTTGAAAAAGAAATTAGAAAAACTGTCCCATTCACAATAACCTCAAAAAAAAAATACTTGAGAGTCAATCTAACAAAAGAGGTAAAGGATCTCTATGATGAGAATTATAGAACACAAAAGAAATTGAAGAAGACCTTAGAAGATGGAAAGATCTTCCATGCTCTTGGATAGGCAGAATTAATAGTGTCAAAATGTCCATACACCTAAAAGCACTATACAGATTCAACGCAATTTCCATCAGAATTCCAGTGATGTTCTTCACTGAACTAGAAAAAGCAGCTGTGAAATTCACTGAAAAAAAATAAGAGAACTAGAAAAGCCAAAGCCATCCTTAGTGAAAAAATTGAAGCAGGAGGTATCACAACATCAGACCTCAAGTATACTATAAAGCTATAATAATAATAAAAAAACAGCATGGTTCTGGCACCAAAACAGGCATGAAGACCAAAGGAATAGAATAGAAGACACAGAGACAAACCCACATAAATACAGTTATCTCATACTAGACAAAGGCACCGAAAACATACAGAGGAGAAAAGATAGCCTTTTGAATACATGGTGCTGGGAAAACTGGAAACCCATAGGTCACAGAATGAAATTTATTTCATATCTCTCATGCAGCACACAACTCAGTTCCAAATGGATCAAGGATCTAGGCATACACCAGAAATCCTGCAACTTTTAAAAGAAAATATAGGCCCCAACACTCAAACATGCAGGCTCAAAACTAACTTCCTTAAAAAGACTCCTAAAGTACAAGGAATAAAATTTTAGAAAATCAAGAAGTAAGATGGCATTAAATTAAAAAGCTTCTTCACAGGAAACAATTAAAAGTGTGAAGACAGAGCCTACAGAATGGGAGAAAATCTTCGCCACCTGCTCCTCAGACAGAGCATTAATCCCCAAGATATACAAAGAACTCAAAAAACTTAACACCAAAAAAAAAAAAAAAAACCCTCAAATAACCCAATCAGTAAGTGGGCAAAAGAACTAAACAGACATTTCTCAGCAGAAGAAATACAAATGGCTAACAAATATATGAAAAAAATATTATGGAATTAAGAAACATGTTCAACATCTCTAGCAATTAGGGAAATATAAATTAAAACTACATAGAGATTTCATCTCACTCCAGTTAGAATGGTAATGATCAAGAACACAAGTAACAATAAATGTTGGTGAGGTTGCAGGGGGAAAGGTACACTCCTACACTGCTGGTGGGACTTCAAATTAGTGCAACCACTCTGGAAAGCAGTATGGAGATGCCTCAAAAACTAGGAATGGAGCCACCGTATGACCTAACTATCCCACTCCTCCATATATATCCAAGTTTGAAAAATCAGCCTACTACAGCAATGCAGACACATCAATGTTTGTAGCAGCACACTTCACAATAGCCAAGCTATGAAGCCAACAGAAGAATGGATACAGAAAATGTGATACACACACACACACACACACACACACACACACACACACACACACACAATGAGGTATTACTCGGACATAATGAAGAATGACGTCATAGCATTTCCCAGCAAATGGATGGGAAGGAATATCGGGCTAAGTGAAATGCCAGTCCCCAAAAGTCAAAATTCAAATGTTTTCTCTGATATGTAGAAGCTACATATAAGCTACATATTACCAAAATAAGGTGGGCCAGGTTAAAAAAAATAGAAGATCAGTGGAGTAAACAAAGGGGAATAGGGAATGGAGGAGGGATGGAATAGGAAAAGACAGTGGAATGAATCTGACTTGACTTTCTTATGTACCCAAATTAAAATACAGTGTATCTCACCATCATGTGCCTCCACAGGACACTAATAAGCAAATAGCAGAAAGATCAGTAAAGTAGAGGGAAGAGAACAACGGGAAGGAGGAGGGGAGGGAAACGGGAAGTACTGGGGCTGAATTAGAACACATTATATACCATGCTTTTATAATTATGTCCAAATGAATCCTAATGTTATGTATAACTATAAAGAACCAATAGAAAAAAAAGTGTGGTCAGGGTACAAAGGATTGCAACAAAAAACAGAACCTATTACACTCTAAGATTACATTTCTGCAAGTATATAAAAATTATGTGTGTATATAATAGTAAATTATTTAATAATATGTATCTTGTCAATTACATAATAACAATTTAATAATCAACACAAACTCATACATAGGCATATACACAAACACACACACAAGGATAATATAAGACTTGTCACATAGTTAGGGGACCAAGTAGTATGATCCTAGACCAACTCTGGACTCTTAATGTTTTCCCAAAAGTTATCCTGTGTAACCCCAGTCTTGTATCATGTACATGGTTACTGGATAGGCAGAGAACTTTATTCAGTCTGGTTTTCAGAGTATGTTGTGGTTTGAAATGAAAACAACCCTTTTATATTAGGGACGTGGTGCAAGCACAATAAAGAAAGTCTGCAAAACCTTGTGGTAAACAAAAGTTCTGTTGAACCCAGAAATCCCCAAAGGAGTTGACTGTGGAACTCTTTGTTCTTTTTGTCTTTTTTTTGTGTGTGTGATACCAGTTGACATCCCAAGGAACCACGGCTCTGAAAGACACCTGAAGAGAATCCAGCTTAGATCATTTCGGAGTCAAAGTTGTTGCCCGTGAGCAGTATCAGACATCAAGAGAGGAAAAGCAAAGAATTGATGGGTGGACCGAATCCATTGTGGAATTAAGAAACATGTTCTTTGTCACTCTACAGCTGACAGTCTTCTATTTGCTTATTTCACTGTGTCTTCTATCAGGCTTGTTCGTGAATTATTAATGCACTGAGTCAGCATACAGATGAACACAAAGGAATCTGTAATATATTATAACTTAGGACGTTAAGGACCAGCATTAGCACACGGATTGGGCCTACATTTCTTGTGGCATTAAGTCCATTTAGGCAAGATGATAATAGCAATACCTGATTGTTTTCTCCTCTGACTAGAGACACAAGAAAAATCATCCGCTGAAGAAGTCTAAAGGATGTTTCATGGATGCTGGTATTCTTCTTGCAATTAGACACTAAAGGCTGAAAGTATCCATTTCAGGGCCAAAGAAGCAAAATATGTTGCTAACATTAATAAAAATTATTAATAATTCTTAATTCCATATTCATTGGTGATGATCAGGTGTCAGTTTTACCTCAGAAGCCTAATTCCATTAATATGAATAACACTATTTCAGGATGTGTTAATTCAGATTCTTTTTTATAAAAAGAAATTAAAGTGCAACTTTATTAGGACTGAATAATAATTAAACTGATTGCCTCTAAGATAAAAAATAAATAAAATATTTCTTTTAAGCAAATAATTTTAAGACATTTAAAAGCATCCAAAACTCAAAAAGATATCCAATGTGCTCCTAGAAAATACTTTTTATTTACAGCTTATTTGCCCTAGGTGGTTACATATGTGGTCATCTCAAAATAGCATTTACTTTTAAAATTCTATAATTCAGATACTTCGCTAGTGGAGGCTCCATTTTTCTCTTATTTAGTATAAACTAATATGTTAAATTTAAATTTATCTCATCAAAAAGTTCTATTTCTATGTATCTCTCAATGCTTCATCTTACACAGTAACAACCAATACCATTAGACACGATTGGATTACACAATCCAGCCTATATTGGCAATGGATTTTCCCCCATCCTTCAGTCTCCTTCAGGCCAATCTGTGACTAGCAACTGAGTCTCAAGATGTCTGGCTGGAAGGAGTGTGTCTATAGAGAAGGAGCCAGAATACCGTTGCTTTCACTACTTGGGTTAACCAGCACAGATGCTGTCGTGGTCTGAATATGAATTGTCCCCCTAAAGCTCCTGTTGATTCAGGAATGTTCTAAATGATTGGATCAGTCTATCCTAGTTTGAATAGATTGATTGGATGGTAGGTGGAGGCAGGTGGGGTATGGCTGGAGGAGGTGGGTCACTGTGGGAGTGTCCTGGAAGGGCTCATCTTCCCTGAGACCCCTTTTCCCCACTTCTCTCTCTCTCTCTCTCTCTCTCTCTCTCTCTCTCTCTCTCTCTCTCTGCTTTCTTGACACCATGAGTAGAGAAGCAATCCTCCGCCACACCCTTCCACCATGATGTTCTGCCTTACATTTGGTCCAGAGCAATAGAGTTGGCCTACCATGGACTGATCCTCTAAATCTATGAGCCAAAGTAAAATTTTTCTCCACTAAGTTGTTCTTGTGAGGTAATTTGGTCACAGCAACGAAATGCTAACACAGATACCATTCTTCTCCAGGAAACGCCTAGACCAGACTATACCCATTTGGTGGAATCTGGGGGAGGCCCCTCATCTGCCTAACTTCCACGTACTTGAAAGACAGGAGTCCTCCACAGACAAAGCATTCTGCCGCATACATGAACCCAAGCTTTCTACAGGGATTCAGTAAACCTGCTGAGCACCTACCACATGCCAGGCTGGAACACCTACTGAATATTTCCTGTGGTCCTGCAGTTCTCTGTTTGCCATCGTGAACACATTTAAACCTCACAACAGTGCTATCAGCATAGTGCTAATACTCCTGTTTTAGATGCAGAGGAAGGTATGACTTACCTAAAGTCATACAGCCTACACATGGTGGAGCTGTGATATTAGCCTAGGGTGGGCTAGAGTCCATATTCTTAACCACAACTGTTTCCATCCTCACTGCAGAGCCCCAAATAACATGAGGTCTCTACCTCTTGAGTGTTTGACAATTTCCTTAAGGAACTAGAAAAGGCTCCACCTTTTCAAGGTGTGAATTTTTAAAAACAAATCATTTAGCATAAGGTTTCCAAATACCAGTCCAAATTCAAATCCTTGATGCAATGTTCTCACCCAATCAAGAAAAATAACTACAATGGAGAGGCGGGGGTGGTAATGGATACCCTCTATTTTCAGTGTCAAAATCTCCTCTTCTTTCTAAAGAATAGTCATCATGTGCAGCTATTGTTTTGTCTATGCTCTTACTTGATAAAAGTAAAAGTTCGCAAATCTAACTGGGTTTTTCAATCTTTACTGTTATTACTGTTCCACGAGCTTTTCCGAGTCTGAAAATCAATGACTAACCATTTGAAGACATTATGCTCAGTGAAATTAGCTACAACAGAAAGACAAATACTGCACGACCCCACCTATATGTAGAATCTAAGACCATCAAACACAAAGAAGCAGAGAGTAGAATGATGGCTATCAGGGGCACAGGAGAGAGAAAGAAATGGCAGGTATTGATTAAAAGGTGCCGAGCTTTCGTTACACAAAATAGATTAAGATCTGGAGTCAGTCTATACAACACAGTGCCTACAATTAACCATACTGGGTCATACACTTAAAACTTTGCTAAAAGAGTTGATCCTATGTCAAGTGCTACTACTACAACAGGGAAAAAAGGACACTAGGAAACGATGGATAAATTTAGGGCATTGATAGTGATGATGGCTTGATGGTTCACGGGTACGTGCTTTCCTCCAAACACAAGCTGTGCCTGTTTTAAGTATGTTCAGCATTTTGAAAGTCAAGAAATTGGCTTTAAAAAAAAAAGATGATGACATGACATTTTCTTTGATAGCTAAGTACCACAAGAAAGGGATCTCGAATTTCTTACACTGAGTGGATACGCTGGAGGCTGAAAGGAAAGGCAAGGAGGGCCTGACACAGGAACAGCGACCTCAGTAGAATATTCAGCTCAAAGGGCTTTGAGGGGCTGCAGTGGATGACCCAGGACAAACAGCCTGAGTGAAGACTTTCTAGGAGATGTCACATCACTCTCCTCCTCTGATGGCCCCTAACGAAAGAATAGCTCTCCTGAGGGTTTTTGCAGCTTGTAATTTTCTACACCTTTTGCTCTAGTGTCTTTATACACGTTCTGCTTCTTCAAGTTAAGTCTATTATCCTCAAGATAAATAACCTACAATTCCATCTCCCACCCTGAAGTAATTGTTAACTATTATTTTCAGAGTAAATAATTGTTAGAACCATTTACCGGTGAAGTAGTGGCATGTTTTGTTGAGTTCTTACAAATACCAAGAGAAATTGAATGTTTCTTGTGGCACACTGGTTGGGTTGTTAATTACATGTAATTGGGTCTGAGATCCTACCTCTTTTTAAAAATAAAAATAATTAATGTCAAGCATATGCCACTGAAGCATATAGAAATCAACATTTTTCATAGAGTCATCTTCAAATTTTACTTTCTCTCCAAAAAAAAATGGATTGAAATACTGTATAACTAAATTTGTCTCAGTTGGATGAATCTGTTGGCTGAATTGCTTGCATGATAGCGATGCAGATGTCTTTATTCAGAATTCTGAAATTTTAACTGGTTATCTGTCATGTCATCCTGTATCAGTTTCTATTTTTAAGAACATCCAACCTATTTAAGAATGGGTTTCTCAAGAAAAAGTACTACACATGTGAAAACAAATAATTTAATATCATAAGAACAATTGGAGGAAAATGAGATTTAACAACAAAGGTAAAGATTATTCTATATCTTTAAATGCAACTTTAGAGCATCTTAATAGCACTGAACAATGAATCTGACTTTATAACTTCAAAGTAAATAGAAAGTAAAAGAATAACTTTGTTCTGTGACTCCAAAAGTCAGAGAATCTCACAGATTCTGGGCTTACAGCCATTAGAATAGGACAACACCAGAGCTAATCTTGCTGCAAAAGTAATTAACAGATTAGCACAAAGTAGTCTCCAATATGTAGTCAATCTGCAGTGATTTTATCTACTTCAGTGAACTCAAAGGTAAAGTTAATATATGGTACAGAATCACACATGGAGGAAACAGTGAACACACCACACACAGGCCAGAGAATCCAGACTGCAACCGTGGTTCTCCCCACCTGGTTCCTTCTAAATCACTTTGCCTCAATGAACCTCGAGATCCTCCTCTGTGTCATAAAAACATGAAACTGAGTCACCTGTAAGAGCTGCTGATCTTAGTATGATTCAAACCAAGAAATCTTTTTGTGTTTGTTGTTGTTGGAGGTTGGGCTAGGTTTGACCCAGAGCCTTGTATGTGCCAAGCATGTCCTCAATCACCGAGCACAGCCCCAAGAAATTATTTTTACCGTAGTTTTTATCATGGGACATAGATTAATCTTGCTCAACAAAAATTTTTACTTGCTATATCCCCTAAATCTGTCAGTCTCTCCCATTTACCCCTTCCATGCCTTTATCCTCTTCCAACGAAGAACCTGGGCCTTGAACCTGGAAAGTATCCCCCAGTCTGAACTATGCTGGTGCACGTTCATGGTGCAATTCAGTATGTCCTTCTGTCCTCTATTTCCTGAAAATAGAAAGTTGGTTCCAGAAATGGATGCATGTAAGTCCTCATTTGCATTAACTTACAATGTTTGTAAGTAAGAAGTAAATAACAACAGCAAGCACTTATATTCAGATTGTATGAGCCACGTCCCCACTCTTCCTCATTTGCCTACGGTGTGACTTTTTTCCCAAAGGGCTGTGAGGTGTAACAGACAATTCTCCACCAACGCCAAGGGAGCCAGCTTTGGGCTTTAGGCACTAGAGACATGGATTTCATCCCAGGTCTGGTCTTTGCAAGTTTCCCTTCATTCTTCTATTGGCATTAGTCTCCTTTCTTCCTAGACCTACAGGTGGGTGTGTCACACAAGGTGGCAGAAATGATAGAGACAGGCTTCCTATGAAGTCTAAACCCGTCTCTCCTGGGGAAATGAACTCCAGAAGGCAACTCTACAAACACCATTTAGCAGGAAAGGCGAAAAGGGGTGGATGTTCCCCAGCATTGTCAAAGAAATGATTCTGCCACCAGCCATTACAGCTGCATCATCTGCAGAAATGAGTGTTCCTTGGGCAGAGCAGATGTTCCAAAGCTGTGTCATTTGTAAATAAACACAAGAAACGTGAATTGAAGAAGCGACCTCACTCCATATCATATTTGAGAGTAACAGCAATTAGGCACATTGAAGATAATTTGAGCTGAGAATGCAAGGATCTTTCTTCAGTCTAAATATAACCTCAGAAAACATATTTTTGAAAAGTAAAAGAACTCTCCCTGTTGCCTGCCACCACACAGTTGCAAAGTGAGCCAGTCTACTTCTGAGGAGTTCAGGCACACAGGGCTGATTTCACACCTTGGTTAAATATATATATATATTCAATTCTTAAATCACAGGAGAAATTAAAGGCTAGACTGGATAAAAGTTAAAATAAACAGGGTTTTTAAAAATAACTATTTGTAGGACATTTTTTAGAAAAAAAGGACAGAGGAGAACATTTGTTTTCCTTCACAATTTCAGGGAACTAGGACAATGGCTTTACATATTCCATCCCTATAAGGAAGGAAAGAGGAAGAAGGGCTGGTAGACATGTGGGCCTCCATTCCTTGCTTAGAGACAGCTAATTCATCCTGTCTCAAGGGCCTCCTCCAACTGATTGGCAGTGGCTTGCCTGGGCTGTTGTGAAGGATCCTAAGTGCAGTTCCATATCAGCAGGGAAGGTATAAGGATCCATTAGCCATGTCTGCCAAGGGGGCTGTATTTGCAGAGTAGCAACATGAGTAGTCAGAGACTTAGCATCCCTGGACAAGGTGATCACCAAAGTTTCTTCCAGAATCTAGTCCAGCTCCATTCATCTTTTGAAGATGAAACTAGGCCCAAGGGTGCTTCTGTGACTTGCCTGAGGTCTGGGGCCAGAACTAGGGGCTAGTCTTGAACTTCCTATGACAGTGTTCTTTCCACTGCTGTAATAGATGCACCACGTTACTTTTCTAATACACTGACTAAGAAATAGAGAAGATCAACGAAGAGAGGAGAAGCCAAGGGGAAATGTGAAAGAATGACTGAGGGACTAAATGAAAAAGAGAAAAAAAAATCAGCAGAATTGATAGAGATGAGCCAGGAAACAGACTTGCATTCCAGGCTACAGCTGCTCTACAAATTATGAGCTTCCACACTTAGCAAATCAAAGACACTGACAAGTTCCCTACTGACAGCTTCCTCCTGTCCACCCACCTAAATGATCTACCTGGATCCCCACCTCCTTCCTTGAGCATCTGCTCTTGGCCTTGGCTGGACAGACTGACTGCTGGTCACATACCTGTGGCTTCCTGGCCACAGATGCTGAGACCAGGAATGGATAAATACTTGGTCCACGCTGGGGAATTTGAAACTGGGACCTGGAGACACCTGTCATTTGATATTGACTAAGGAAGTGATCTAAAGTGGGAAGCCATGTTGGGTCCATAACAGAGAGTGTTGGTTTGAAGAGAGAGGGAAGGACACAACAGAGACAAAGAGCTACAAGAGAACATGTGCCCTTAAGAAAGGAAACTAGAGAGATTGGCTTCCCTGCTTCCATATTATTGGGGGACCTTTCTATACTCCGAGCTTCCCAGAATCTAAGTTTTTGTGTTTCAAATGCCTCAGGTCAGTTCTGTTCCTTGGAAACCCCTGACCACTGGCTAAATCAGCTGAACCTTCATTAGTTTCCATTGTCTATAGACACAGTGACACTGTTGTGGGGGAGAGAGAGAGGAGAAATGGTGGCCTATTAGGGACTCCATAACATCAGAAAATCTAAATTAATATACATAACCTTTTCGATAAAATATGCCTCTTCTACACCAAGTAAGCATTATGGCAATAAATCCAATTAAATAAGATATCTCCAATATAAAATCTGTCTTCATGATTAGCCTCACAATCCAAAGTTTCTATTGTTACCATGCATTTCATACACAATGAACCTAGAGTTCGGGCTGCAAAATCCTAAAAAATGTGGCATCCAGTTACTATTCAGGAGTTACTAAAAATCCCAGATGGTAAAGCCTGTAAAATCGACTGCAGAAAAAAAAAAAAATCAGTGTCTGTCTCCTGAGCATGATTCTGAGGCTGCAAAGTTGGCTGGTTGACATAGGAAGAGTTCATAAAACTGTGATTAAATAAAGACACCAGGCAAAGCCATTTAAAGACTGCCTTCTTTTATGAAAGCACGATGAAGTCAGGAGAAACCAGCTCTTTTAAAAGGTGAAGATATTCTGTAAAGGTTGGATTTTCAATAAATTCTTCCAAATCTGGCAGAGAAAAGGAAAACACTGAAAGGAATAATCTGTGGCGATGTCACCTGCACTGGCCCCTGTAGACATGTAAAAAGAATGCGGCTTGCAAAGGGTTAGTTTCCATCACAAATTCTGGGGGACAAATTATCCCCAGATGAAATTTTACATTGTTTTACATTTTTTTAGTGATTTTGCATAAAACGCTACTCTAGTTTTATTGTTTATTATTACTCTTGTTTGCTCCAAAACCACATTTAGTGCTTGATCTCCAAAGAGATGAGCCTCTGGTGCTTTTCCAGATCGTCAGTTTTTAAGTAGACCAGACATCTCAAAAAAAAAGATAATTCCAGTGGTGAGGAGAGGCTATGTAGCTCACATTGCAACAAGACTTAACCTTCCCAAGCAAAGTACCCTTGGAACCAGCACAGAGGGTTAGAGTATCAACATCTTTCGCATTTACTTCCTTAGACACCAGCCCCTGAAGATGCCTTAGATTGGAATATGAGTAAAATAAACTAGGAAGGGTCAATCCAGTCTTGATTTTAATTTTCAGATGGTAAAGGGTCTCTTACAGACAGATGACCAACAAATGGCCTTCATTTTGTCCTCTGGTGTCCAATTATGTCTATAAAAGACACTACTTGGAGCTTCTCTCTAGCATGCATTCCCTTCTTCAACAAATGCCCTCATCCTGCAATCATGAAGGTCACTATCATCCCCTGGTCCAAGAATAACTAGTTTCCCCCAAGGGAAGGCAATTGCTTCTGGTCTCACAAAAATCAGATTGTCTGGGCCTCAACCTCTTAAAGATCTACACCAAATTCCTAATGCTACTTCCCACTAGTCTAAGGACCCAGGCTGCAAAACATGAACATGCAGAGGACACGTGCAAACTATACTTAAACCATAGCACTGACCTTGGATATGAGCATCTTCTCTCACCAATCTCAGAAGCACTCTTTCTTCTGGGATTCCATGCTATACCCATGAAGTCTTCCAATAAAATTCCATCCTGACTCATCTAGGATAAAAGTTACTAGCTACCAAAGACTCCTTCCAGGTCGCACCAGTGGTTCAAGCATGATATACAATTTCATAAACCATCACCACCATACCTCACCTCTGTAGGAAAAAAAATACCCATTTTTCCACAATAAGACTCCTTTTCTCAAAGGCACCAAAAATATACATACATTGAAGAAAAGAAAATTCCCTTTTTCAACAAATGGTGCTGGAAAAAAATGGAAATCCATATGTAGGAGAATGAAATGTAACTCTTCTCTCTCACCCTACACAAAACTCAGCCTCAAAGTGAATGAAAGATGTAAGTATTAGACCAGAAACTCTGCATTTACCAGAAGAAAATGTCGGCCCAACACTCCAACATATCAGCTCAGGAGCTGATTTCCTTCACAAGACTCCCAAAGCAAAAGAAGCAAAATCAATCATCAATAAATGAGATGGCATCAGGCCAAAAAGCTTCTTCACAGTAAAGGAAACAATCAAGAGCATGAAGAGAGAGCCCACAGAATGGGAGGAAAATCTTTGCCACTTGCACCTCAATTATAGCATTAATTTCCAAGATATATAAAGAACTCAAAAAACTTAACACCAAAAAAAAAAACAAACAAATAACCCAATCAACAAATGGGCAAAGGAACTGAACAGACACTTCACGGAAGAAATATGATTTGTCAATACATATATGAAAAACTGTTCAACATCTCTAGCAATTAGAGAAATGCAAATCAAAACTACACTGAGATTCCATCTCACTCCAGTCAGAATGGAAATTATCAAGAATACAAGTAACAATAAATGTTGGTGAGGCTGTGGGGGAAAGGTACACTCACACATGGCTGGTGGGAGTGCAAATTGCTCTGGAAAGCAGTATGGAGATTCCTCAGAAAACATGAGATGGAACCACCATTTGACCTAGTGACTTCACTCAGTATATACCTGAAGAACTTAAAATCAGCATATTAAAGTGACACAGACACATCAATTTTATAGCAGCTCAATTCATAGTAGCTAAGCTATTTAACCAACCTAAATGCCCTTCAACAGACGAATAGATAAAGAAAATATGGTATATACACACAATGGAGTATTACTCAGCCATAAAGAATAATGACTTTATTGCATTTGCCAGCAAATGGATGGATCTGGAGACCATGATGCTAAGTGAATTCCAAAAAGCCAAAGGTCAAATGTTTTCTCTGATATGTGGAAGCTATCCCAGCTTCCACATACCCCAGCTGAAAGGAAGAATAAAAGTTCAGTAGATTAGACAATGGAGAATGGAGGGAAGAGAGCAGGGATAAGAATAGGAAAAGACAGTGGAATGAATCTGACATAATTTCCCATGTACATATATGAAAACAACACAGTGAATCCCACCATCATGCACGTCCATAAGAATGGCATCCCAGCTAGAATAAGATATATTCCATGCTTGTATAATTTTATCAAAATGGATTCTGCTATCAGGTATCCCTAAAAAGAAACAATAAATTTTTTTAAAAGTTTCCCTTCTCTCCCATAGGATTTTCTATTTAGTTGAAAGGTATTTGTTTTATTTCCATTTCACCCCACTTTGCAGTCTATTTGTAAACAGCTCTGTACACTCCAAACACCTGGTAACATTAAAAATTATGCTTCTTTTGAAGATGCCAGATGTGGTTTTATTTAAAAATCTACAGATTGAAAGGAAAGTTTCCCAGCCCACACTTCTGACCAGAGTGTGGGAAGAAACCGGGAGAAGGCCCTGCTGATTTCTCTGTCCTCATGGCCTGAGGTCAATTACACCACAGAAGCCAGCCAGGGAGCACTGGCAGGAGGGGACTGGAGCCAGTGTGACACAGACAAAGGTTACAGGCTCTCAGATTTCTCAACACTGTGCAATTTTCTCTTAGCTGCCTTTTCTCTCTTCGTTCTCACTGAGAATGAATGTGAGCCTCAGAATGTGACAGATAAAGATTAAAATCCCAGCTCTTTCCTTACAAGCTGTGTAACCTTGGGCAAGTTACTCTACCTCTCTTTGTGCTCCGGTATTCTCACTGATGAACTTGCCCCCTCAGCTGATGTGAAAAGTAAGGGACCTGATGCATAAAAGGGTTGAGAATACTGCCTAGTTCCTAGGAACCACTTTTTAAAAAATTGACTATTGCCTTGATTAATCATTATTGCCACTATGGCACTTCGAAAGGTAAAAACGTCAAGAAACGTCAGCCAAATTCAAAAGTTTCATTGTGTTTATAAAAAATAATGAACTTACTGTAGAATAATTGCTATGTCCATCAGGATTTTAAACATCCACCCACTCACCAGGTGCACACCTAGAATCCCAGCAGCTCTGGAGGCTACAACAGGAGGCTATCACAGGTTCAAGGTCAGCCATTGCAACTTAGCAAGGCCCTAAGCAACTTAGTGAGTCCTGTCTCAAAATAACAAATAAAAAGGGCCGAGGATATGGCTCAGTGGTAAAGTACCTCTGAATTCAATCCCCAGTACTGAGGGGAAAAAATCAGAAAGTCTACACATATAATCTTAATTTGCCTATTTTTTTATTGGTTGTTCAAAACATTACAAAGATTGCAACAGTCACTAATATGGCATTATGTAAAAATGTGGATGTGTAACCGATGTGATTCTGCAATCTTTGTAATTTGCCTATTTTTAAAGCTATAAATTTGATCACCTTTTAATAAAAAGTTCTCACACATGATCTAATCATTAAAATAAACAGCCCTGGCTGCTAGAATTTTTCCTGACCATCTATAGTGCTAAAATTAATAATCTGAGATTGTCATATATGTATAGTACATTAACCAGATTATCCAGAAGAAATAGGAAAGTTACTTTAAAAAAAAAAAAAAAGAAAAAAAGACATGAAGGAAAATTCTTCCTCAAAAGAAGCTCAAGAGAAATGATCATTCTTAAGCTAGGTCATAGTTAACACTTGCTGTATACACACTCACCATATGCCAGGGTAGGTCACAGCAGTGCTGCAAGTAGCAGCCCTCCATATACTTCATTTTACAGATGAGAAAGCTCTAGTTCAGAGGTGTGATGCTACTAACCTAAGCTAAAGAGGGTAATTGTGCTATCTGAGATGGTGCATTCAGCCCCCAGAGCCCAGGCCCTTGACCTCTGCTCTGTTCAAGAGGATTCTGCCCATGGGCTCTCAAGAGCACCACAATATCAGAGTGTATTTGAGTCTGAGACTTTAGAGGTTTCCATTGTGGGTGCCAGGGTTTTGCACGTTGTGGTATGTGACCAGACAGCTCAGATTCACCTGGGCAACCGTGAGTTTCAATGTTTGACAGAACTGCACACAGGCATGCAGTAACACTGCATGGCGGATTCGCTGATTAACAGGGGATCCTTCAGTGGTCTCCCTTAGCATCTTTTAGTTGGAAAATTAGTTCCTTTCTGAAAGGAAATCATTTTACAGAGCACCAAGTACTTACAGATGTTTGACATGTGCTATCTCGTTAATCCTTCCAGTGACACCTTGAGTGAGGTATTACTGTCCCCACATATCCCCTTCTGATACAGAGAAGGCAGAGTAAGCAGGAAGGGGTTTACTGGGGATAATAAACGGCTTTAAGGAATTTGTTGGGAGGCTGAAGAAATAGCCTCCAGAGATAAGCTTCCAGGAAGCACCCAATGTCGCACCAGAGACACGGCAGCAAGAAGCCACACAGCTATGGCCGCACTTGCTAGAGGAGCAGTAGGTAAGGAAGAGAGGCCTCTGCTCCTGGTTGTCATGAAAGCTCATCAGATTGACCTACAAGGTTCCTTGCTGAACGGAGGCCATGAAAAAAATAATGTTAGCTTTTCAGCTTTGGAGGCCTAGGAAAGCATGCTTGAAAAGAGGGTGGAGAAAATGGAGCTTCTGGTGATGGCCTGTGGTGGTGATTTGCAGCCTGTCTTGGCAGTTCTCAAAGCTGGCTTCCCATCGGCATGCAGGCCTACTGGGCCAAACTGTCCACCTTTGGGCCGTCCACGCTTGAGGAAGGGCCAATGGGGGGACCCCCTGTACTGGTTTTATCTTGTTTCTTATATTCCATGAGCTCAAAGCCTCAGGCCCCCATATGTTCGGTGATTTTCCTAGGTGTCCTGGCCTTCCCCTCCTCTTGCTGAATCCACCTCTTGACCAGCATCACTGCACCTTTGCTTTTTGGGATGCCTGCCCCAGTTCTCGGAGCCCTCCGGCTTCAGTGAGCATCCCAGGAGCCTGAGTACATTATCTGGATAGGCTGGAGACAAACAGTCCTAGGATTCTAGCAGCACACTCGGTCCTGCCCTATACCATCCCAGTCAGACCTCACGACACAAACACATGAAGGCTCTTTGGGCATTTCTCCTGGCCCCATTGTGATCACCGATGTGCTATCAGCCGTCGGTTTCCAAAGCCTCCCTCCAAATTTACTCTCATTTGATGCTACATACAGAATTCTCCCCTGTATCAACCCGGCACCAGCAGAGCAATTACTGAAGCAGAGAAACGAGTCCCCAAAGGTGCCAGGAGAAGAATACAGAACAGCCTGGTGGGGAGTCATTTCGACTCGCCTCCAGTTTCTGAGAATGATCAGAACAACATTATTGAGGGCAGCCCCGGGATGGCAGAGGTAGCTAGATTCATTCCAAACACACATCACACCGTGTCCTGGCTATAAATTCCAGCCGGCAGCAGGTGTGCGCTTCAGAGGAATGACTTCTGCAATTAAAAGAGTGACATTTTAATGGATTATGCAGATCAGCTAAGGTTCTAAATCATAAACCTCCCGCCTTAGATGATGGAGAGTGCGTGCGGGCCAAGCGAGAAGAGACAGCATAAACACGGTGAACATTTCATGGTTCCTTCTGACCTTTTGATGCTTCACTGTGAAGCTGAACGTTGACCTTCACTTCCATGGAGCCTTCTTCCTGCTGCCCGGCAAAGACCGTTCTCCATCTTTGTAATAAAGGGGAGCTGGCTGGACCTGGTGCTTCACCGGCATCTCAAGTGTTACCTGATGTGGTCCTCTTATCTCTGGAAATGAAATAAGCTGTCTTTTTTTGGTAACAGAGTGAGACGTGGGGTAAGTGTGGAACGGGTTCAAGGCTCTCGGGAGGTAAAGTGCACAAACAGAAACCAAAGAGGGACCTAGAAGACGGCTTTGGAATTTTCTGTTTGCAAATCATGGAGATGAGATTTGAAATGTCCTCCCCGACCTAAAGCTAAGAAGATAAAAAAGGGGTCCTACTTTTAAAGACTGTTGCCATTGGGGAGACAAAAATACCAAATAATAATAATAATAATAATAATAATAATAAATACAAGGCAGTGAGTACAGAAAGTGCCAGGAGAGTGATAAAAATAGGGAGGAAGGAGATCTATAATGGGGAGTCAGAGAGAAGGGGGCTCACTTCAGAAAACAAGTCACCCGCAATAGTCATTTAAGATCTTCCCCAAAGGAACAATAGAGCTGGAAGGAACCAACAGAGATCAAATGCCCCAACCATCTCATTTTAGACAAAAATAATTTTTTTTTAATTTTTTTAAAAAATTTTTTATTAGTTGTTCAAAACATTACAAAGCTCTTGACATATCATATTTCATACGTTTGATTCACACGGATTATGAAAATAAATTTAAGCCAGAGGTTAAATAACTTCCCTAAGAGCAAAGAAATGGGCTGCCGCTCTAAGACAGGGGGTGGGTTTCCTCTCTCTTCTAACACCACACTTTCTCTCTGCATTGAGAGAGTGGTTGCCTTGGGGCTGGGGATGTGGCTCAAGCGGTAGTGAGCTCACCTGGCATGCGCGGGGCCCTGGGTTCGATCCTCAATACCACAGAAAAGTAAGAATAAAGATATTGTGTCCACCTAAATAAATAAATAAATAAGAGAGTGGTTCCCGTGGAATTTTCAAGGGGGTGGCAGGAAACGTCCTGGGTGCACTACCGATGTACCCATGCAGCTTTGTGATGTGGCATGATGAACAAATGTTAAAGAAGAGTAGGATGAGCACAGACATGGTGGAGAGCAGGGGGGGGGTGTGAGCTATGTCTGTGCTGGGGGAAAGCACTTTGTCCAAAGTCGGGGGTAGGCAGAAAGAGGACAATGAACCTGAGTAAGCACTCAAGTGTAATTTCTTGACTCTGGCGCCCTGTGTATTATCCCAGCAGCCATTAATCTTCACCTTTCATCTTTGATCTGTGAAGAGCAAAGTAGGGCAATTTATTTCTCCTCCTCTCCCTGCCTCTGCTCCCTTTGAGGTTAGGAGTCTAATGGGCAGTAAAATGATAAGGGAAAGAGGAGAGACCGGCACCTGCAGCTCCTCATCCATGAAACCGCCAATCCTGGAGGGTGAGGCTTTAGTGGATTACGAGAATGGGCTTGCTCCATACCAGTTTGACTCCCTTCTCGTTTGGAAAGCTAAAAACCTTATTAACCAGAGACCTTGGCAACTGAGGTTTTGTGTATGAATTGAGTTCCATCAAGCAGAGGCATTGCTCAAGATTTCGATTTAGATCTAAGTCCCATGCAGAGCAAGGCAGGGCACAGCATGTCCATCCTGCTGCTGTGGGGTGTGGCTGCAGCAGAATGATCCTTGAGGCATCAGCTATGGTAGCAGCTTCGTGACTTTACAGAGGGGTCAGCTAGCTACCTTGATAGCCTCGCTCCTCAAGATGGTTTTAAATGTTATTCCTAAAAGCTCAGCTTAGAATCTGTTCTTCAGACCTCCCAAAGATTCAGTAAACAAACCCAGTATTAACAGTGATAATCCATCCCATTCCTGCATAAACTAGCCACAGTGGATTTAATTGTCTGAAAGTGAGCCCTAACAGAGTCTTATATTAATATAATAAAATTTTACTTGTAATGAGCCCTGGTTTATGATAAAATAAGAAGAAAAGGAACTAGCAGCTAAGTGCTCTTATGTTCAAGGTATTTTATACATATCATATGACTCAAAGCTCAAAATTACCTTGAAAAATAAGGATGATAAAGACTTGAGATACACCACTGATAGATACTTCCAGGGTTCAGACAGTGGACCAGAAATAATCTACACCCATGCAGCTTCCTGTCTATGCCAACGCAAATCTTTAGCTGATTTAATGGACAGGAATTTCTAATTCCACTGTCTTCATCAACATGACTTTGCTTTTCCAGGAAACTCTTGGCCAGCAAGATGAAAGTGGTAAACACAGTCATGAATCTTATATCAATGTTTCAGTCAACAATGGACCAAGTATATGATGGTGACCCAATTATATTGCCTAGTGATGTGGTCATCTTAGTCTGTGTAATTTCACTCTATAACGTTTACACTATGATAAAAAATACCTAACATTGCATTTCTCAGAATGTATCCCCACTGTAAAGTGACATGTGACTGTAATCTCATTATTCACTTTAGGGGTTTCCAAAAAACTGCTCAATTTTTCAATATGTAGCATCAAACCAAGACTTTTAAAACACTTGCCTTGCTGTGTCCATTAATCTTAAACTCTTATATCATGTTCATCACCCAATCCTAATCAAGACCCCCCTCAAAACCTCTAAAATAGCCCCAAGTCAACTCTCCACCCTCTGGGATACTAAGACTCCATCAAGGTAGGGCTCACCTGAGTGAAGCGAGCAAGAAACCCAGCCTTGCCTGAGTAGTGGGTGGCATTTCGGGGAGTCATGGGTCCGCAAGGGCCAGATGTCCCCATGACCTTCCCTCTATACCTTGCTCTGTTTCACTTAAGGTACTGGCTATTAGTCAGTTTTCCTGGATTGAGTAGCTCAGTAGCTTAGTGGAGAAAACTTGAGAAGAGCTGGTCCCCATTCCCTCTAAGGGCCCCCAACTCTCTAAGGGCTCCCATTGCTGGTGGGACTATAAATTGGTGCAACCAATCTGGAAAGCAGTATAGAGATTCCTTAATGTTGAGTAATAATCCAGTATTCCTTCCCAGTACCCTGGCCTCCATGTTCCATCTGTATTTCTGGCCCTGATTTTGGGGGCGGGGGAAGTGAGGCTCCTGCAACCAATGGAAGGTTGACATAGGTCTACCTTAATGTAAATTTATGAAAGCAGAACTCCAATCTCAAATGGAGCCGATTTTCAGAAACTCTTCAAACATTTCTGTGGCCTTTCAATGGACTTTAATCTGGGTGTTTTAGAATGTGAAGGTAAGGCAATGAAGCAACCCATCCGTGCAGCAGAGTATCAGATGGTTTTCTGACTCCTGTGCTTTGCAACTCCATTGTGTGTTTTTAATCACATCTAATCTGTGACCATAAGTCAAGGAGACTATTGTGATGAGACAATACACATAACCTGTGCTTTATATCTCGCAAAACACTGTAACGTGCAATACCCTCATTCAAAGTCATGTCAACTCAACTCGTCTCTGTTTTATAAATAAGGGAACTGAGCACCTCTTCCTCTTAAGTGGCCAGCTAATCAAGGGTAGGGTAAGGGCCCATCCCAATTTCCTAACTTCAAGTATAGAGCTCTTTCCAGAGCTCAATATATCAGGGCAGGGCAGCAAAATGAGAAAGCAATTACTAGAATTAGGTGGCCTAGGTGGCCTAGGCTCAAATCCTTTGCTACTTTTAAGCTGATGATCACGGGTAAATTTCTTAACTTCTCTGATCTCAATTTCCTCATCTAAAGAATGTGGAAAATGGGCTGGGGATGTGGCTCTGGCATGTGTGTGGCCCGGGTTCGATCCTCAGCACCACATATGAAAAAAAAAAAACAAAGATGTTGTGTCCACTGAAAATTAAAAAATGAATATTTTTTTAAATTCTTAAAAAAAAGAATGTGGAAAACAACAGAATTCACAAGGTTGTTGTGTTAATAAAATATGTCATATGATTTACATAATTCGCTCTGAATAGCAAGCAGCACGTGATAAGTACTCAACAACTATAAGCTATTATTATTGTGGAGGCACAACATTAGAATCTTTGACTTTACTACAGAAGTAGTTTGTAGTCCTGAAATCAAGATTCCAGATGCCAAAAATCTGGCCATAAAAAACAAATGCCGAACTGTACCTACAGGTGGGAAGTATGGAAAAGAAGACTCCCTTTCACTAAGTGTTACAAACATTGGTATATTAACCTCCCCGAGAGCACAGATAGTGAAAAAAAGGAAACTTCCCCATTGCTTGCTTTGCTCAGACTGAAAATAATAACAGGAGAAGGAAAAGACAAAGAAGTGAAGACTCAATTTGGTGACAGTGGGAACAAGAGACAATCAGAGGGAAATGGAGAGGGGACAGGGCAGGAGCAGAGGATAACCTGGATATCTCTCTCTCTCTCTCTCTCTCTCTCACACACACACACACACACACACACACACACACACACACACACAAATTTACAAGTGATTTGGAATCCCCTGTAAATCAGCATGTGAATGTCAAGTAACAGTAATAGGAGAGAAAGGCTGTGTTGGTTATCAGAATATTGAGCTGGTTAGCAAGGAGAGAGGAGACAGGAGAGACTAGGAGTTTACAGTTGCAGAGTTTTGACCATCAATGATTAAAGGCACAGCTAAGAATCATGCACTATTTATGAGGACTTGGGGGTAAAGTCACCCTCTTACAATGCTGGTGGGATTGTAAATTGGTGCAGCCAATATGGAAAGCAGTATGAAGATTCCTTGGAGAATTTGGGATGGAACCACCATTTGACTCAGCTATCCCACTTCTCAGTTGATGCCCAAAGGACTTAAAAACAGCATACTACAGGGACACAGCCACATCAATGTTTATAGCAGCACAATTCACAATATCTAAACTGTGGAAGCAACCTAGATGCCCTTCAATAGATGAATAGATAAAGAAACTGAGGTACATACACACAATGGAATATTACTCAGCATTAAAAGAGAATAAAAGCATGGCATTTGCAGGTAAATTGATGGAGCTGGAGAATATCATGCTAAGTGAAGTAAGCCAATTCTAAAAAACAAAGGCCAAATGTTTTCTCTGATAAGTGGATGCTGATCCACAATGGGGGTGGGAGGGAGCACGGGAGGAATAGAGGAACTTTGGATAGGGCAAAGGAGAGGGAGGGAAAGGGAGGGCATGGGAGTAAGAAAGATAGTGGAATGAGACGGACATCTTACCATAGGTATATGTATGTTGACACGAATGGGTGACTCTACTTTGTGTACAACCAGAGAAATGAAAAATTGTGCTCCATTTGTGTACTATGAATCAAAATGCATGCTGTCATGTATAACTAATTAGAACAAATAAATAACTAATTATTTTTAAAAAGAATCATGCACTGAAGATTCTCCTCGCAACCAACTAATAAACTTAAATGAACAGAACGTTCAAATGTTAAGATTCACTTTGGAGAGTTTGGGCTTGGGATGTTTTGCTCTTTATAAGTTGTATTCTGCAGAGAAGATACAGAGCCCTGTGGTGAGTACCTTGATTCCCCCCGCCCAGTTATAAAGGTGTGATTGGGTCAACTCACAATCTTTTATCAGGTTTCTTTAGTATTTAAAGTGGGAATACTAATACTCTCATTCAATGTTATCTATTGTTTGATATTTTCCAAAAAATATTAAAACTCCTTGAAAAATGGCACCTAATAAAGTAAGTTCCAAGGTCAACTTGGAAAACTGAAGAGTTTCATAAAGCAAGTGTGCTTAAGAACAGATCAGGGAGAACCCAGTTCATATATCACCAAGCTAGAGAAGAGTTAAAAACTTTCAATAAAAAACATTCCATAAACCAAACTGCCACTCAGACTCTTTTCCTGTCTCTCAAGTTACTCTCCAAGCTTGAAAGTACTAAAATAAAAATTCCCAATTAAAACTGACTTCTCATGAGTGATGGGATGTAGTTCTATTCAGAAGCTAGTGGAGCAGAATCTCATTAGGAATCATGCCCTAGCAATAGAATCACTGGTGTAACAAGTGGGAAAATGAAGATTGATTCATAAAGACTAGAAGCCTAACCTCTGGGAAAGCAAGACGCAAAGTTCTGTTTGAGCATCTCTGAAAATCCTCCTTCTCTCAAGGTTCTGAAACCCTTCTCTGCCAGTGTGCTTGGAGAGTTTGCTTCCCTGGTCTGTCTTCTCATACTACCCCTCAGCTTCCCATACCTCCCTCACCAATGGCTTCTGGGTATCTCTGATTCTGGGCTGGGTTCTGAGACCAGATGATCTGGGCTCAAATCTCAAGTCTACCACTGACTTACAAAATGACCTTGAGTAGTACTCAGCCTTCCTGTGTCTCAGTTATCTTGCCTATAAAATGGGGATGATAGGGGGGATTGTAGTTCAGTGGTAGAGCACTTGCCAAGCACATGTAAGGCACTGGGTTTGATCCTCAGCACCACATAAAAATATTGTGTCCACCTAAAGCTAAAAAAATAAATATTTTAAAAAATAAATAAAATAAAACCAAAAAAATAGGGATAATAATAGGAGTCACCTCATAGAGTTGTTAGTTATTAAATGAGTAAACATAGGTAAGATATTCAGAATGGTTCCTGGCACATAGCACTAAGTAGATTTTAGTAGTTGCTATTATTATTAATTACATATAATATTTTCCATAAAGTTCTCAAGTAAAAAGATAAACACTTTCTTGATAATTGCTGATTATTGTTTCCATAGTACTTACTAGTATCTCAAGTATTTATGTTTATTTATCTTCAGTCATCTTCTACAAAAATGTTATCTCCATGACAACAGTGACTTATACTTCTTGTTCACTACTCTATGTCTGATTGTCAAGTACAGTTCCTAGAACACAGAAGACTCAATAAACATTACCAGAACAAATGAAGGGCAATTACAACTATCCTTCATCATCCAAATTATTTTAATTTCTGAGATTGAATAGCAAGTTTGTACATTGAAAGATACCATGTTAGCCAAATATGTTTAATTCCTGATTTTCTGATAGCACCAGTGACCAGAGTTTGGAGAGCAAAGGATTCATCTGAAAATGCTTTGTAGCTGTTTGGTTTCTGCTTTTGAATGACAAAGGATGTCTGTATTTGAAGAAAATGGAAAACAAAGGTCTCTATTTTTCTCCCTGAAAAATTCTGCAAGAAAATAGCTCCTTTCAGTCATTTCTGTCCACTTTGTTCTGTGTCCCCACCCCCTCTCTTTGTTACCACCCATCCTGACATTTAGAGCATAATCCCTAGGAGTGGACAAGTGATGCTTCAGCACCACGGACAGCACCACACAGTCAGGAGGCCTTTTGAACACTTCATTGTGTGGTTCAGAACATGAGGAACTCACTTGTTCAGAGTGAAGGAAGGCCCCATACAAATTCCTTTACTTTGATAAGTAGTGTGTGGAATTTTAAAGGACAATAATTCATATGTGTCTTTTTGCTTCCTTTATTATAACGAACTTGATTTCTCTATAAGAAAATTAATAGTTATTTGTCAGGCACTGTGTTGGGAATATATGTGTATAAATATAAATGTATGTGTGTGTGTGTGTGTGTGTGTTCTTATTTAACTCTCATATCAATACTGTAATGACAGTGGATTCAGAGCCAGAAAACCCTAGATTCAAATATTAACTTCACCTTTGGAAAGTAACTTCACTTCCAAAGCCTCTTTTCAAAATCTATGAAATGGAGACATTCTTTCCTATTTTAGCCTTGAAAATCCAGACCAAAACTCCTCTTCCTGAGATGTCTCTTTATCCTTATACGTAGATTTGGGTAACAACTGCTTACTGTAGGTCAAGTGGGAGGTAGGAAGCAGCCAAGCAAGAAGGAAGGAATAACTGTGTCAATTTTGAGAGGAAATGATACTATCCTGGTGCCAGGGAAAGGAGAGGGCTAGGATGCAGGGGTTGGATATGTGGCTGGGGAAGGGCATGAGCCAAATCCCAAAGGGCTGGGAAAGTCAAATCAAAACATCCAAATACATCAAAGCCTTAAAAATCTTCCCTAATGGCCTGGACCATGTTTTCTATTTCTTTCTTACTCTCAGCCCAATAGTAACTACCATAGGGGTGGCACATAGTGAATACTTGATAAATGCACATTTATCAAATGAATGGTGCCAGGAGCTCTCTGTGAACTGTGCATGAACTAAAATGGTGCTGAAGCCATTAGGCAGGAAAGCCTGGTATCGGGAACTCCCAGCAACAACCCTGCTGCTTTGAGAATGCCTGGCTCATGTGGCTTCCTAAGTAGCTCCATCAAAAGTTCAGCATAGCATTGGAGATGGGGTGACTCAGTGGAGTCACACAACTTCTCGGAAATGGGTATGGCTTGCCAAAATGCCAATCAACCTGTTTACTGCAAGACCCCTCCCACTGAAACCTTATCTCTGCCTTCGATGTACTCCCCCTTAAATAAAGATTCAGAGCTATTTTTCAGTTGTTCAGTTCCAGCTCCTATCAGGACTGGAAGGAAGACCTATCAGGCGCTCTGCTTTATCTAAGTTCTGGGCCTGTCTCTATTTCTTACTAATTATTTCAGACTTTTTGCTTTCCGGGAGACTCATACCTCCTGAGCAGGAACCTACCCTGGCAGGGTGCTGGCCACCCTGCAATAGAATGGTTTTGATGAAGTTTAGAAAGCAGCTAATGACCGAGGTGTCATCCAAAACGGTAGCCTCTGCAATCATGGTCTAGAATCTAAAGTGGAAATTAAAAAGAAAATCAAGGTCCTACAGTTTGAACCAAAAATTCACTGCACAAAACTAAGATGGAGAGATGGAGGTGTTTACCCTGGTTTCAAGGAAGAGTACGCCTCTGCATATGTCATTCTTGTCAATCAATCAATCAGCAACTATTCATTGAGAGCCTATGGTGTGCCAGGCACTGTTCTAAGTCACAGAAGTAGGACAAACACAGACCCTGTCTTCAATAAAGTTTACATTCCAGTGTAGGAATACATATCCCACCCCCTCAAAGCCACCCAAATAAGTACACCATAAGCAGCCCTCACTATTTAAACCAGTGAGCATCCAGATGCAAGTCTGAATGATGAGAGGTGTCACCCAAAGCACTGGTTACTCTCTGAGCTTCATCAAAAGAATAACAAAAGTTCTCTTGAGTAATCAAAGTTCAGAGGGCAGGGATCTGATTAATAAGTAATTGTATCCACTCAGTTACTGAGTTTGGATAGAGCAGCTTACTTGCCAAAATAAATTGGATAAAAGAACAACCAAGAGAAGGAGAAGACCTTTTCTATGCAGTGGGGTGTCAAGCAGGATTTCGTCTTTTAATTATTCAGTGCAGTGGGCCAGAAAACAATGAGCAAAAAAGATTCTACATATTCATATTTAAATTCAGAAGCTTAAATACCTATTCAAGGTCAGCTATCTGCCAGACTCTTTACAGGGCTCTTTGGTGGTCAAGAGGATGAAGACCCAGCCTCACCACCACCACCACCACTACTCTCCGCGATTAAAGTAAGAGGACTAGGGACTACCAGTGGAGTCTTGCAGGAAGTCCACTGTATGTGAAGCATCTATTCCCTCTCCTCAATCCTTTACAGAGAGGCAATGGGTATTTTCACATTATGGTAAATCACCTCCAAAGACAGCTCCCCATAATTTCTCCCTTCCCTATATGTACATGCTCCATCAAAAGGTGAAGTCTCTTTCTCTCCCCATGAATCTGAGCTGGACTTATAATTGCTTAGACTTATAAAATGTGATAGAAGAAATATCCCAGTACTTTTAAGTCCAGGGTTTCAAAGTCCTGGCAACTTCTGCTTTCGTCACTGGAAGGAAGTCAGCTGCCATGTAAGAAGTCCAACTACCCTGAAACCTCCATGCTCTGAGGAAGCCCGAGCTTCCATGAGGAGAGAGCAGGTGGAGGGGAATGGAGAAACTTGGTTACATGACTCCAGTTGAGCTATCCATGCTGGTCCTCTGCTGTTTAAGCCATCCAGGACATAATGAAGTATACACTAGCCATCTCCACTGGGTTCTGAGGAATGACATATATCAGAAGGGCATGAAGGGCCCAGCCAGCTTGAGTGAGTCAAACCATGTCATATTCCAACCGGAGCAGGAGCCACCACTGAAAATCCTCAGTGTAGTCATTGGGTTGAGACTAAGAAAAGATTAGAAAAGGGAAGGAGGGCAGAGTGAATCTGGGGCAAGCTCTGTGGGTGGTGGTGGAGACAGAGGGTGTAGGGAAGCTTTCTGGGAAGTCCCTGGATTATACTAGTATGCTTTGATATTATTCCTAAGTCCCATTGACAAGAGAAACTTATTGTGCTAAAATTAACCATTATTGAGGATTTATCAGAAGCCCAGAATCCTTTACATCCTGGATCTCATTTAATTCTCACAAAGTATATTATAAGAGCATTTCTATTAGTATCTCTATTTCTAGCTGAGGAGACAAGGCTCAGAAAGCACACATGTTCGGGACTTGTTCAAGATCACACTCTAACAAATGTTAGAGCTGGGATTTGAATCCAGGACAGCCTGGCCTGGAGCTGGAATCAACATCAAGATCTGGCAACTGTCATGCAACAGCTGTTACCTTAATTGCATATTTAAATTCTAAAGGACTTTAATTTTCCACGAACATATTTATTCAGCACAAAATTCACTAGTGCTTTTGCAAAAAGGTTAAATAAATATAAAATGTGGAATATTGCCTTGTTATGTTGTGTGGAGTTTTTAATATTTTAATTTTCAAAATGTATTTTTGTAATGTACATGGGAGGAAAAGGAAAATATGAATAAGTAGGTTGCAATCCTCCACCCTTAGAGATAAAAAGAAAAAACAAAATGAATAAAGAGGATGTTTAAGAAGTTTTAGAGTACTTTGGGGTTTTTACTTCAAACTACAGTAAAGATTCTATTTCTTTTTTTTTTTCATTATTTTGGAGTTTTGATATTTCTTTGAAAGTGATGTCATACCTAAATTTGGCTCCAAGAAATCTCGGCTTTAAAACTAACTGTAATAATGACTTTTTAGTTTTTCTCAGAAGGAATGTCACTTGTTTCTTAATAAGGTTATGTATTTGGCTGTGGCAACCTAAGTTATTTGAAGAATGTTGGGGCTTTACTCTGGGGTCTGCTGTCACCCTCTTTGTTCTGGGAAGCATCCTAAACACTGGAAACACAGGAATGTCTTAGAAAGGAATATAGGAGACACAGGATTTTTTTTTACAAAGTCCCTGCTCTTGTGGTATTATAATTCTGGTGGGGAAAAAGAGTTGAACAGGACAGAAAAGTGGTAGGTTTCTGAAGAAGAGGAAGTAGGACAATATGCTGAGGAGTGTCAGGATACCTTAAATTGGGTAGTCAAGGAAAACTTCTCAGAAGAGATGACACTGTAGCTGAGATCTCAGCAATAAGGAGTAGCCAGGGGCAAATTTGAGAAAGGTAGTCCAGGGAGAGAGAACATCCACTGCAAGGAGTAGACTTGGTGTGTTGAAGGGACCAAAACAAGTTACTGTGTCGTGAGCCTGATTTGCAAAGGGAAAACTGAGACAAAGTATATTGGAATGAGGAAAGACTCAGATCACAGGGCCTGTGGTCACCATAACATTTGGGGTTTTGTTTTATTGGGATGGAAAGCTATCAGCCAGATGCAGTGGCACATGCCCATAATCCCAGAAGCTCCTGAGGCTGAGGCAGGAGGATCTCGTGTTCAAAGCCAGCCTCAGCAAAAGCCAGGCACTAAACAACTCAGTGAGACCCTGTTTCTAAATAAAATACAAAATAGGGCTGGGGATGTGGCTCAGTGGTTGAGTTCAATCCCTGGTACCCCTACCACCAAAAAAAAAAAAAAAAAGAGAGAGAGAGAGAGAGAGATGGAGAGCTTCTAAAACTTGAAAAAGTGATAGTGATTGACAATCAAACTTGCATATTTAGAAAAACACCCTGAATATATGGGGGAGAATGGATTGTGGTGCTGGGGGGATGAAGTCAGGACAATAGCAAAGGTGGAATTGAGGCAAGCTGTTAGGTAGTTGTGACAGTGGCCTGGGAAGATGTATAGTAATTTAACCCAGGGGATGGCATGGCCCTACTGACAAAGGGGTGGATTTGGAAGCCATCCACATGGAGACAGGAAGAACGCGTCTGGGAGTAGAACTCAAGAGCTGTGCTTTGCGCATATTAATCTGAGACGTGTATTAGACTGGAAAGCATGTCTGCAGGAGCAATTCCAGACTATAAAAACGGCTGCCACGGATGGTCCCTCTTGTGCCTTCCAATCCAGAGACCCAGGGATCCTAAGCCCCTACTTCACAGACAGAAGTAGTTCAGCCCCTTCAAGGTTGGTTTGTCTACAGAAGAAAGAGATGTGACAGTTTTAAAGGAGCAATTGCCATCTAACTTCTGATCTCTGAAAGTGGCCTAGGAAGGAGGTGGATACACTTGACAAGGGTCCCCAAGGCCTGGATGAGTGTGGATCATCTTTACAACAAGGCTCAGCTCTCCTCTCTTAGCACTTAACAAGGAATGTATTTCTTTCCTATCAAACTCACTCAGCTTCACATTTGACCATGATTAAAAGCGATGAGACTCTAAATGCAGATAAATTATTCACGGCATAGCCTACCAAATTACAAATTCTTTCTTCTCACACAAAAGCTGTGTGAGATGTCTCTGCATCTCTGTTCAGCTCCTGAAATTCAGCCACGCACCCAGGGGAAAGCCTCCAGTCAAACTGGCTTTATTTTTCCAGATTTGCCACATGATCAAAATGAAATCTAGCTTTTGGAAATTTTTTCATTTTCACTGGCCACTTATCACCCTCATTTTCTAAAGCCCTATTTTCCCTCCTGTGATGCCAACTGGAAAACCTAAGGCACTTAGAAACTCTGGGAAGTTCCAGAAAGCCCTTGTTGCCAGCCTTCTTCGAGTGTCTGAAAAGTGCCCAATTTTCACCATTTGCTGCCAATAAGTAACTGTGTGACTGTATATTAACTTACCTCTAGCAGGTCTAGAGAAGGGAAAAGAAACGTGGGTATTTAGAGTGTCCTTTTACTTAAGCCTTCCAGGGAGTCTTTAAAATTTTTCCTAATACCATGCAAATCCCTAGTCCTTTGTATTCGTGGAATAATGAGCTTATCTTCCATGAGTGGATCTGGCCTTTCCAGTAAGAGAGGAAGAATATTTGTTGGCTTTAAGCTCTCAAATCACTTCATCTTGGTTTGCTTAGGAAGGTGGCTCACTGCGTTAGGTTCATGGTAAATCATATCCAAGGGCTGGGGATAGAGCTCCGTGGTAGAGCAATTGACTAGCATGCACGAGGCCCTGCGCTCCACCCCCAGCAACACATACACACTACACACACACACACACACACACACACACACACACACACACACACAGTAAAACATGTCCAAACAATGGCTTTTTGGTTCAAAGCTGGGGTCATCTGCTACAAGAAACAAAATCAACTCTGGTTAACTTAAATAATCTTACGATTTCAAGGAAGACTTTTAGGAACTCAGGATCAATGAGACAAGCAGTGAATTAGGTATGGAAGCTGGTGCAATTCTAGAGGCTCTGGAAGCAGCTGGGGCATTGGCAGTAGACACTCTTGCTGCACGTTGTAATTACCAGGGGAGATTTTAAAGCTTTGGAAGCATACTGATATCTTGACCCCATCCTCTGAGATCCTGATTCCATTGGCCTGGGATGTGGCTGCTCTCAGCTATCAGCAGTGACTACATCCGATCATCTTCAGTCCTGAGTCATGATGTTTAAGGCTAAATTGGCTTAGTTTGATTCACAAGCCTGCCCCTTGGCTATAGAAGGACAAGGCACCTGGTGTCCAGATCCCCTGGACTATAAGACTGAGGAAGAAGAAACTCTTCCAAAAGAGAAAGAAATCTTAGGAAGGAAGATAGATGTTAGGCAGCCAAAACACCAATTCGCCATCATTATTCTAGATAAAACAGCAGTAATGTAATTGATGTACAAATACATGCTCTTTTATGGGAAACAGTCCTCATGTTTCTGGAATTGTGTGTTTTACCGAACCATCCTTTCAACAGAGCAAGAACTCAGGGCAATAGATGTGAGATGCACGGTCCGAGCTGCAACTCGAATGCAGAATTCCCCATGCTGCACTGAGCCAAGCCCCTGGGGAAGCACCAACCTGTCCAACTTCACTTTCAGAACCTGGAGATGCAGGTGCAGGTCAGACAGTGAGAAATCCTGTTTTCTACCTGTAAGTTAGAAACTATGACAACCACATAGCCTCACACTAAGAGGAAGCATTGTGTTTTCCTGATGATGAAGACAAGCTGTATGATGTCTCCCTCTTCCTCCACATTATTCTGCAAATACTAATGTTAACAAAGAAGAAAAAAAGTTACTCTGATCAGTGCTGGGAATTATCCACCAGCATGATTTGGTATTCATCTGGTGACAGTATTGCAGGCAGAGAGAATAATGAATAAGGTGTGTGGGATAGCTTTTGATAGGAAACATTGTACCCAGGCCTGGGACAATAATAAATCTAATCTCGCTAAAGAAGCCGAACTAACACAGTGACCTAGGCTAGACAGCAGTTGACATTGCCAATCGTCCCTGAGGTCAGTTCAACATCAGTTCAATGTTTGAAAAGAAGTCAAGAAACTTCCCCTGAGTAACCTAAATAACAAGAGGGAGAGCAACCACCCATGTAAGCTCCATGCGGGATCAGATGAGGAGGAGAGAGAGAAAGAGAAGGAAAGAGGTTCCTAAGTCCTGCCACTTCTTACCCATACCCTATTCCTCATGTCCCTTCATTCCAAGGGTCCTTAATCTAGGGCTCAAGGACATCCTGAACTCACTGAAATCATTTGTAAAATGTTGCAAGTAGGTGTCCCCTGGGCGGAGGTTCATCAGTCCCAACAGATATTCTTGAGACGGTCAAGGACCCACAAAGGTGCTTAACCCCACTTCTCCAGGGAAACTCCACGTTCACCTCCTCCCCTATTCTGACCACTTCGCTGGACCTCACCCTCTACACACAGGCATTGTCTCCAAGGCATTCAAACTTGTGACGGAAGCCAGCTCTCTATTCTAGCCTTTGGCAGCCACGTCCTCTTTATCTGTGGCAGTGGTTTGTCACTGGCCAGATCTGGGCAGACAACTGGCCTCAGGGGCCCAAGGTGGGGGCGGGGAGTGTCTTCATGAAGTGGACTGATACCCCTCCATTTTCAGACAGTTATGAACCTCAGAGATCCGATTTCTTGGAGGAGAAGGGGACAGAGCTTTCTCTGTAGAAGAGTTAAAATGACAAAAGGGTTGTGTTTACATTATTGGGGTTGCAAAAGCACTCCCAGGTTCAAAGCCTGGGACCTACAGGAAAATAGACAACTAGGAACTGCCGTTAGTCACTCTTGGTTGGTTGGAAAGTTATGGATCCTGTAGACCAGATTCTTCTTCCCACACCCCCCAAATCAACCTGAGCCCTGCATTTTCTTACGTATCCCTTTCTTTGGTCGTGCATCACACTGTAGGGCTACGTGAACAGTGGGGCACCCAAGAGGATTAACGCCCTGTGCACCTGCCCACGGCCAGCGGACAGTTTTCATACAGCACTCTACAGGGCTACGCCCTTGACGGTGGATGCCTCAAGGCCAGGATTCCACCTGCCTGTGTGGTCATTAGTCATCTGCCCAGGACACATGGATTCAGTAACTCTCATGAATCAGGCCCTAAGCCAGACATAAAAGTTTCAATTATAAATGGTCTCGGCCCTCAAACAACTCAGATTATAGGTGTGGAAAATGGCACTTATGCCATTGGCTTCAGTGAAAAACAGGGAGAGAAATGACAGATAGGAACAAAGTGCTAAAAATAAATAAATAAATAAAAAGGAGGAGGAAACAGGCTGACTTTATTTGCTACGCAAGTACCAGATCCTTGCTGCTCCAAGTGTGGTTGGCAGACTAGTGGGCATTACCTGTGGGCATTACCTGCAGGCTTGTTAGAAATTCAGACTCTCAGGCCCCTTCCCAGATCTGCTGAAGTGCAATCTGCACTTTAATAAGGCCATGGGCAACCGATTCACGGGCGTATTGGAGTTTGAAAAGCATGGTGTTCAATGTTAATGAAATGGCAGGCACCTGGGTCTCCTGCTCACATTTCTAACTGCAGCTGCAACTAGGAGATGCCAGGAATGATCAGAGGGAAGACATTTTACATCTGTGTGAATGTCTATGGATGCAGGATTTAGGAAAATCGGGCTGCTTGGAAGTAAATAAAGTAGTTCTACTAACTCCCACACCACACAGAACCTTCACAGGCTGAGCCTTGGGTAAAAGAGATCATCAGTCCTTCCCAACATTTTTTTGCTGCCTAATCACCCAAGTCCGATGGTATACCATTAATGAAAGAGAGAGAGAGAGAGAGAGAGAGAGAGAGAGAGAGAGAGAGAGAGAGAGAGAGAGAGAGAAATGGGAACACTGATCTTCTAACTTGCCCTGGGAAGATGCAAAACTTATTGAGTGGTTATGAATACTGACTCCAGAGTGACCATGTATCTTAATGACCTTAGGCAAGTCATTTAATTCCTCTTACTGCCTCTCAATTTCTGCTGCTGTAAGAAGTAAGACCTATCTCAAAGACTACTAATAGAATTTATTGAGATAATAGTGTGCAAGTTGTCTAGATCACTGAGCGTTCACTATGTAACCACAATCATTGGTGTTTGATGTTTTCATTATTATTAGCTGCTTCAGTAGACTCTGGCCAGTTGTTCCCCAAACCCATTTTCCTAATCACACAGCAAGGCTATATTTTCTATTCTATTTGGAGTGGTCAAGAAATGTCCTGCCCAGTGGAACATAGTAGGAAGAGACAAACGTCACTTCCAGGCCTGGCCCATTTCATCTCCTGTGTGAGCCTCCACTCTTTTTTCCCATTTGCCACCAGATGCCAATGTCCATGGTGATTTGGGGAACTATGGGATATAGATGGCAGCATCTCCACCAGCCTGGATCCCTGAATGACTCTATGGAGCAAAACTATATTGTCTCCATTATAAGTACCTTCATTACGGACTGGACTATATGTGAGTGAGAAATAGGACTGGACTATATGTGAGTGAGAAATAAACTATTGTGTTGTTTTGGACTTTGTACTCAGCCAAAATTCATATGTTGAAGCCCTAGTCCCCTATGTGGTAGTGTTAGGATGGGACTTTGGAGAAATAGTTAGAATTAGATAAGGTTAGGAAGCTGGGGGGAGCCTAAGATGGAAAAGAGTTAAAAACTCTACACATGCACTAAGGAAAGGCCATGTAAGCACATAGCAAGAACCCTGCTGTCTACAAGCCACAAGGAGAGCCTAGAAACGAACCATGCGGGCGCTCTGACTAGGACTTTAAGCCTCCAGAACTGAGAAAGAAATCCCTGCGTTAAAGCCAGCCAGGCTATGGTATTTCCTTACAGAAACCCAACCTGACAAAGAAATGTTAAGTATCCTACAGTGGATACAGCTGGCCAGTACAACATTCCGATTTTACACAGTTTACCTCACAAGGTTGTCGGGAGGATTTCACAGCATAACAAATGTGGAAATCTATAGTAAACTGCGAAGAGCTGTGTGCATATGTAGAGAGATGGAAAAGAAGATCAGATGGAGGAGTCAGGACCAAGTTCAAACCCAAGCATGGTTGCATGCGAACTGGGAGACCTTCTAAAGTATTCACACTCTGAACAGATCTAGAAAATACAGATAAGAGGAACATAGGACTGGGGTTGTAGCTCAGAGGTAGAGCACTTGCCTAGCATGTGTGGGGCACTGGATTTGATCCTCATATAAATTAAATAAACAATAAAAAATTAAATAAATAAACAACCACATATAAGTTAAATAAACAAATAAATGTGCCCATCTAATATATATATATATATAACACAGTGCTCTAAGGCAGATAAGATGAAGTCTTGTAGATAAATGCATCTAGAAGTAAAAGTGATTCTTCTGAAAGTGATGTGACTTGGTGGTTAGGAACCAGTCTTTTTGAGGTCAAACCTCAGATCCACTATTTCCTGGTTAGAAACCTTAGGCAAGTTAATTAGCCCGTATGTGTCTCAATTTCCATATTCATAAAATTGGGATAATCATAGAATCTACTTCATATGATTCTTATGAATATTAAATAAGTTGATAAATATAGGGCTCCTAAAAACAGCATCTGGTACATTGTAAGCAATTAATAAATATTGTTTACTATTAGTATTAAATAGGACATAAGAATTATAAGTATCAATTACTCAAAATCCCTACTTGGCCCATTTCATCCTCTCTTCCCAGTAAAACATACGGTATTTGATGGCTGTATAAATATTTTTGACAACCAAAATATTAGGCTTAGTCCTTTTGTCATCTTTTAATATTTGTTCTTCAAGAAAATTGAGAACATACTTGTAGATGGACTATCTCACATTCATGAATGACCCATAGTGTGGGTCAGAGGACGGTAAACAAATAACATAGGATGATCCGTTTGCTCGATCTCTCTCTCTCTCTCTCTCTCTCTCTCTCTCTCTCTCTCTCTCTCTCTCTCTCTCTCTCTCTCTTTTGGTACTGGGAATTGAACCCAAGGGCACTTAACCACTGTGCCACATCCCCAGCCCTCCCCCACCCTTTCTTTTTGTATTTTATTTAGAGACAGAGTCTCATTAAGTTGCTTAGTGCCTCGCTTTTGCACAGGCTGGCTTTGAACTTGTGATCCTCCTGCCTCAGCCTCCCTAGCTACTGGGATTACAGTGGTGCACTAGTGTGACTAATTTTCTTAAAAAGGAATGTGAGTAACATAAACATAAAAGACTCACAACTGCAAAAGTGGATCACACCAAAGTCCATACTTACCAGAGAAATTCTAAAATGCAAAGTCTTTATTTTATAATGAGAAAGCTAAGACTGTGCCATGTTAGGCGATTTGACCAAGATGACTGATAATAAGATCACCACCACAAAAGGATGGATCAGAATCCAAGTCTCTGAATACCCAATTCCTGAATTATGGAAAATGGAAAACAAAGAACATTAAAAAAACAAATGAAAATGCTTTGAAAGATGATTCTAGGACATTCAACTTTCAAGACTTTAACCACATAAAAGATGGAGTTCTTCTTCCCCAGGAGTCTCCCCAGCCCTCCTCTGAGAAACTGTGGATCCCACACCCTTGTCTTGGTCTTTCAGCTTCACACCATACTCCTTTCTAAGGGTTCTTAACCCTGACTACAGGTTGGCATCACAGGAGAAGATTTCTGAAATATAGCAATGCCGGGGACAGACTAGGTAAATGAGAATGCATGAAGATGAAGCCCAAGAATCACTTTTTGGAAAGTTCCCGAGTGATTCTAAAATTCATTCATGGTTACAAAACAATGCTCTGGCTTATGGACTTTTGAGAGCAAAAGGGAAAAGAATAGCTACCAAAACTGAAAGCTAGAAGTTTGCTAGACTATCCCAATCCATGAAGCTCCTTGGCATCCACTCGATCATTCAGTAAACATTCAAGATGTTCTGTCCACAAGATGCCAATGGTACAAGAGCCAGGGACCATGGTTCCTGCCTCCATAGCTCATCATCTATCAAACGTCTTCAACTGGAGGACTCCTTGATCAGTACAAACCACCTCCCCACTCCTCAGCCCTGCCCTTCCAGTCGGTCTCTATGATCCACAAGAATCTTGCACATCATCTCCAGGTGATGCTGAAAAAGACAATTAATGGCCTCATCGCATGAGATTGTCCTTGCTGGAGGCTGATCTCTAATATTTGACATCGAACAAAACAACCAGTCTTTCCATTGCGAGACATTATCCTTTTCTCATCAGTGGGCATCCTAAAGGTCAAGGCAAAGTGAAAAATACAACTTATTTATGAGTAAATAATTAATGACTAAGGCCATCATATAATACTTGTTGATATTCACCACATACAGGCTCTGCTGAGAATGCTGAAAGCCACTTGCTTTCATGGGTCCATAAAGTGTGTGATGGCAATGTAGTAGTTCCCCAAAGTGAAACTCTTAAGAACTGATGGGTTCACGTAGGTCTTGGCTAAACAGGCTGAGAATACCCGTGCCATCAGCAGTGATTGGGTTCCCGTGACATACCTAAACACCACCAGAAATTGAGTTTTGCCGGAAGCTCCTTGGTTGAGTTCTTCACAGATATTTTTCTTTAAATCTGAAAAGACCTTGATATTTGAAAAATGTGAGAAGGATTGTTTGATGTAGGCAGCCGTTCAAAGAATAATTTGTCCTTCGTGAGATAACAAATAAAAAGCTCTTGTGGTGTCTCTTCTATCAAAAATCATTAATTAGCCTTTAATGAAATATTATTCTGAATACAATATCACTTTTGACAAAGACTTAATTAAATTAACTATGGCTAGTATAATTTCACACATAAAATATATGCATAAGTAGTTAAATTTTTTTTTCAAGTTGAGCAGCAGGACCCCAAGGGATTTCCTTGGACTCAAATGTGCCAAAAAAAAAAAAAATGCGTAAATTGTCTTAAACCAAGAGAAATGATAATAGAACAAAGCAGTTGGAGCAAATATGATCCAAAGCCAAGCTTAAAAGTAACAGACTCTCAAAATCTGTGTGACTCCACAGAGCCAATTGATGAGATGGCCAAATGTTCTACCTCTTGCTCCAACTTTTCCAATGGGCAGGCTGGGCTGGGACAGGGGGTCTTTACCTAAGAGGATGGAAAGCTACACTGCTCCTGTAGCAAATTAAGCCCCAGCATGGGTCCTAAGGTGTAAGACGCTAGGTACTCATGAGTTAGCAAAGAGCCATCTCTGCACCTGACTAATGACAGGTATCAAAGTCAAGGGGTAAAAGAATCTGGGAGGGAGTTGGAAAAGGGATAAAGCCTACTGGAAAAAAGAGATGAGAAGTTGGTTCCAAACAATGGTTTCAACTAGATTAATTATCTTGGGACTTTTTGAAGATCAGGAAGGTTATGACGCACGTCCACTTATTTTAAAAATGCACAAAGGAATAAATTATCAAATCAATATTAGTGAAGTAAAGAAACCAGTGTAGACTTGTAAAATCTAGAATGGGACTGAAGAAAAGGGAAGTGAGATACAGCAACGATCCTGAGGAGAACACACTTCCCCTCACCTCTACTCTTCCCTGTACAAAGCCCGCTATATAAATAATCTCATTTCACTCTCACAACAACTCTGTGATGATAGCAGTCATAAATCCCATCATAGAGTTGGAGAAGGCAAGTTGCACGGGAGTTCAGTGCAATGGTCAAGGTCACCCTGGCTGGAAGTGGTGGAGCTGGCTTTAGAGCCCATGTAGTCTGGCTGCAGAGTCCTTCCTCATTACCATGCTCAGCCTTCCACACAGCTGACAAGGTCACAACTAGAGACAGAAGAAAGACCCACACCATATGAAAAGCGGGGAGAAAAATGGAAAATAAATGCAGCAATCCCAAGATTGTAAGAGGACCGTGATGGTAGCCAACACTCCCTGTCTAAAAGACAGGCAGATATCAGTGAACAGGGCTGCAGAGTTAGCCTCAGAATCAAGGTCAAAGCAAGGTCTAGAGATCTGCACTTACCAGGTTTCTAAATGTGAAATTCAAGGAACACATTCTCAAACCGCCCCCAAAATTGAAAGTTGAAATAATAATGATAGAAATAATAGAAAATAAATTTCAGAAACAATAGAAAAAATAAGACAGCAACTTTCACAATTGAGAAAATAAAAAAAATCTGGAAATCATGGTCTCAAATCATGGACAGTATCTGTTCAAGGATAGTTTCCAGATTCAAAAGACCAAGATCAACGGCTGAGCAAATTTCCTCAATGAGCAAAATAAGCAAGAGCAGAGAACATCTGTCGGTCCCTCGTCCTTCCTGTTGTGCTCAGCTAGAACTGGGAACACCTTCACCTCCACAATGTCTCTTTCACCATCTAGAAGTGTCATGGCCTCTACTGCCTCAACCTCTGAACAGTTGTTCTGCCCACATCTGCCCTGGAAGTCATTCTGCTTGAGACTGGTACACCAACCTTCCCAAAGGGCACCAACAGTGTAGGATTCTCCTGCTCGACAACTTTCAACCTCGTCCACCCTGTCAAATAAGATCTCTGTTACGTCTGGCCTCCCAGGAGAACTGCTCCAAGCCCCTGGTTCTAGAAAGGATCTCATATAACAGAGTAATGGTATTATTGGCTAGGTTCGTTTATGAAGCAAAGGCCTTCAAACCAGTCAAAGAAAAGAACTATTGTTAAATTCCAACATAACTAAAAATGATTTATTGCACTTTATTTCCTATTGTTGCAAAATTACAAATTTCAAACAGGGCAATAAATTATGCATTGAAACCATCTGAATTGTATTAAAAATGAAAAGATGAGATAATATTCTTACTATCAAAGAAATAAAAGAGGCAAGATCAATGGATTTGAGAAATGAACAAGAAATAAGGCAGAAATATAACAAACATAACTGATAAAAAGTTTTACTACTCAAAACTGTACATCTAAAGTGTGTTTATAAATGTGTCCCAAAAGCCCACATTCTATTCATAAGGTGAACCAGAGAAGGATAGTCCACTGAACCCAAAGGAGTCTAAACAGGAACAAAAAACAAATAAAGTGAAATGTACTAAAGAAAAACAAACTAAAACAGCTTTAATATATTAATGAACTAAAATAATAAAGCTCAGTGCTGGTACTGTTCTATGAAAAAGCAAGTAAGTTGCAAATGGTAGATTAAGCTGAGGGCAGAGATGGTGCCACATCTCTTGAGTAACAGTGAAGGCCAATTCCTACTTGCATCCTAAGAGGGAGAGAGATATCTGATGGAGGCATGCTAGTAGGGAACAGTAAGGACCCCAGCCTTGGCAAACAATGGTGGTCTCAATGCAAAGTCCAGAACAGGGGAGTAAGAAGACACAGTAGTAGTTGAGCCACAAGCATCATGGGACTAAAGACAAGAGATCCTTCCCCCAGATTTCTAGAACTCTCTTATAACTCTGTTACTACCTGGGGAAAACAAACAACATCTGAAACATTGAGTTGCCATTTGACTCAGGAATTACACTTCTGGGTCTACGCGAAAGAGAAATGAAAACACATATTCACAAAAAAACTTGCCCACTAATGTTCATAGCAGCATGATACATAATAGACAAATGGTGGAGACAACCCAAATGGCCTTCAACTGAGGAATAGGTAAATGAAGCAGGGCATATTCATATAATGGAATGTTAGTCATGAAAAAGAATGAAGTTCTTCAATATGCTACAACATAGATAAACCTTTCGAACAATATGCTCAGTGAGAGAAACCCATGAAACAGGCAAATCCACGGAGACAGAAAAGAGACTGGCAGAGGCTAAGGGCTGAGAGAATTGGGGAGAAATGGAGAGTGACTTATATGGGTACAGTTCATTTTCAGAGCAATAAAAATGTCCTAAAATTGATTGTGGTGGTGGTTGCACAACGCTTTGACTATACTAAGAGTCACTGAACTATATACTTTAAACGGATGAACTGCATTGTATGTAAATTATATTTCAAAAAAAAAAGCTATCTAAACAAATAGACACCATTAATATGAACCTCCCTCCAGCCTTCTTAAATAGCTTGAAGTCAAATCTAACTTGATTTAGGAAACCAAGCCAACAGGCTATTCCTTGCAGCCCAGGCTTTTGGAACAATTCCTGCCTGTTAAACATATCTCGATTTGAAACGGAGACCCCAGGGAGGCTCTGAGCCTCTGTTCTCCCACCTTCGCTTGGTCCTGTGAGTCCTGCCTTTTCTCCTTCTTTTTCTCCCTTTAAAAAATCAGTTTCATTCTCTATCAAAATGTGACCAACACTGGCTCCTATTTCCCCTCCCAACAGTTCTGCTAAAATCGCCCACCTCGGTGCACCTCCCAGACCTAAGTCCTGCTCTCCACGATGGGAGGAAAGGTCTGAGAGCCACGTGCTCCCCCTCTTCAACGCCAGCCCGACAGAAAGCCTTCTCTCCTCCGCCACGGCTGCTTTCGTTTCAGATTTTTGAATGCCATTTTCAAATTTCCCACTGATTTTCCATTCCTGGCACTGCCTACCCTCTCTCTTTGGCTCAGCCCCATCGAGGGCCAGCTTGTCATCTGTGCAGTCCAGACCTCCTGCCCACTGCTGCCCGACTTTCTGGATGAAGATTCCTTTCACCCCTTGCCAACCTCTCTCACCCTGGATGTCCCCGGCCCCCTCCCTCCACAAGCCATTTGTAAACTCCAAGCTCTGGCTTCTCTTCCTGACGCTGGCCAATTGCAGATGAGGAAAGGCCAGGTGGTGGCTCCCACGTGGTCTTGAATGTCCTCTGGCCTCTCCTCAGAGCCTCCCCGGTCACTGCAAGTGCAGCTGAAGGATCCTACCCCAGGAGCCCCCAGCCCAGCTCCAGTTGGCAAATCCACGGAAGGTGCCCAATTCCCTGACCCGGGCTCTGTCGCTTCTCCCAAACCAAGGCAGAGGGGACAAAGACAGCCCAGCAAGCCCTGATGAAAAAGAAAACTCCGAAGATCTGCAGATTTGCAAATATCCTCTGTATGTATTAATGGCTTGAGTTCAAACACTGACCGTGTCATTTCCTGATCAGGTGACTTCAGGGGACAGACAGCATGCAACCTCAGCTTTCTCGTTGGTGAAAATGTGACTGATAATAGTCATTGCACCTAGGGATATTTTGAGAATTAGATGAGATAGTTCAAGTGAAAGGCTTGGGAATGCAGTCCTTCTATTAGTTTGCATAAAGCAAAATCATAGATGACTCTTTACATGAGGGACAACATAAAAATCAGATGTGACCAGCTCTTTGAAAGGACAGAAATGGAGAACTCCTCCCTTGTTACTATGCAGCCTTCTGCAGGCGGAGCCTTAGCTCGGAAAATCTGCTCCATGTGGTTATGACAGCTTTGCAAAGCCTGAAACCACCTCTTTCTCTCACAAAAAAAAAAATTCTGTGATTTTTTTCCAAGACAAAACTACAATCCCTGCAAGATACAAATTTGCTGAAACCTTTGCCCATCCAAGAGCTGCAAAGCCAGCCAGGACCATCAGGCTGAAACAGAACGTGCCTCTCGGAGCCCGTGAGCCCAGAGTCTGCCGGCAGCTGCTGCTGCAGAGTGGCAGGTGGTGTGAAATTGATACCATGTCATCAGTGAGTTCAAGGTCAGGAGCATCTGCAGGCCACAGAAGTCAGTGGTTTCAATGTTGCCCGGGTCCCTGACCCCATGCCTTTTTCCTGTAAGGAAGTAAATTCAAATCACGTCCTCTAATGTGACAAGCCAACATCCCCCTGGCTGGACCATGACCCTCTGTCTCAGTGGCCACCCGTCTTCCCTGTAGTTCACAGGTCTCCGCATCACACAGTATTTTAGTTGAGCAGGTACACTATTCCCTGATTCTGAGAGCTTAAATAGGTTCCTGTAGTGATGTGTGTTGTGTGTGAATTTATATGTTCAGCAAACACTTATTAAGTACCTACTGTGGGTCAGGCATGATCCTGGGCGACATAAATATAAAAATAACACAGAAGCTGGCAGTTCTGGGAGGCAGTTAAGGGAAGGAGCTTATAGGTGACAATCCCAGGAGGGTAGGATGTGCTCAGACACTGCCATCTGAAGGGATCACCCTTCAAGTAATCCCAATCCGGTCTCCTGTGGTTCCCAAAGCAAATGACACCTTTGAGGGGCTCCAAAAAAAAAAGTGAGAAGTTAGCCAAAGAGAACCGTGTGCAAAGGTGTGCGTGCGCCTGGTCCCCCACGCAGACACGCTCCACGGCTGATGATTCATTGCGATGGCTTTCTAAAAATTTCACATTAAACGTCTCACATCTCGAGATGCAGTGTGTTCCGTCCCATTGGGCAGAAGGTCAGAAGGAGCATTTCTGTGAGTCATGCCTCACTGGATTTCCACATCTTGTTAAGTGTCTGCTCGCTCTTTCTGGAGGGCCAGCCTGCCTGCCTCTTCGCCACAGTGCGCCCAAAGTTGGAGGCCGTCTCCTCCGATGGACACACGTCCACCCCCTGGGACTCAGGTCCTACCAAGGAGGTTGTGGGGAGACTCCTCAGAGAAGAGGGTGACTTAGCTCTCCCCCCTGCTGCGGTCGTCCTGCTGTTATGCACGACAGCCTCCTTCATGAACACCCCGGTCTCTGCGCTCTCCTTAACTGACTTCCGATTTGCCATCTGCACTCATTCCTTCCCTCTCCCACTTACTGAACTCTCCTTCTATACCTAGCCCTGTTCCAGGAGCCAGGGATAGAGCGCCCGACAAGACCCACAGGTGTGTTCTCGTGGAACCTGCTTCCCATGGGAGGGACAGACGCTGGACAAGCAGTAATCAAGTAAACACAGAAATGACAGATGCCCATGGAGTGACGGTTCCATGAAAAATCAAAGATAAAACAGGGTGATGTGTTTCTGTGTGAGGTTGATAAGGCTGTTTTTAATAGGGTACAGAAGAAAGGCCCTGCTAAGGTGACATCTGAGCTGAGACCTGAATGATAAACGGGAGCCAAGCCAGGGTGCATATGGATTGGGGGTTGGTAATGAACTTAAAAGACAGAACTGCAAGGTCCTGAGAGTAATGAGTTTAATAAAATCCAACATGGCAACTAGAGGGTCGTGAGCTAGAAGGACAGGTTAGAGAGGCCAGGAGGGGTGGGTGCCAGTAGGTCATCTTAAGGAATCTGGATCTAAGTATATTGGAAACCCATTGGAGAGGTTCCAAAACTTTGACTTAAGTTTTTTAAAAGAGACTGTATCAAAAGTCCTCTGAATTTTGGCCTTAGAGCATCTTATCTATTCCTTGTCCTCTTGGATAACCTCTCTAGACTTGACCGTTTGGCTTATAAACTTGAGATTCTCTCCAGTCCCATGTCTTGCTCCAGTCTCCCACCTATGCACAGTAAGAGATGAGGGTGATTCCTGACTAGGAGCACACCCCCCATTCAGTCGTCCTGCTGCCTTATTCCATAATCAGCATGGCCTCTGTGCTCATTAGCAACATCCCTGATTGCAGAGCAAACTTCTCTTTCAACAAAATTGCAGATTCTCATTTCCTTGACAGTGGCCAAATTGGCATCTTGCCATTCCGGCACAGTAATAGATTCCCAAGTGCATCCTTCCCAAGGACTGCACCCTAAACCATAATCTTTTGAAACCTGTATAGGGCCAGGTTTCAAAAGATTATGGCAGGGGGTGGGGAGGATGATCTAAAGCAAAGCTTCTCACACAGGGTTGGGCACATCTGGGGAGATTTTTGAAGGATACAGATGTTCCTGAACGACCCCAGATTTAATGAATCACAATGGGGTGGGGGGCAGGGAAAATCTTTTTAAAAGCACACCAGCCAATTCTGATGTGCACCTCTGTTTAAGGACCGATAGAACTGGGGATCTGGGGAGAATAGGCTATATTTGTAAGCTCATCACTGCAAATCCTTTTTTTGAACAAGACTAAGTAAAAAATAAACATTTATCTGTACACTAGCAGACACAGTACCCAAAGAGGCAAAACTATCCCCTACTTATATGCATTCAGGCTGCTTAAGAAGAGGAGGAGAGGAATTAGGTGTTAGTATTCTCAGCCCTGACTTGCTGCTCAGCAGATCCCTGCAGGAGAATGAGGAGCCTCCTCTTTATTCTCACAGCTCTACATGTTCACAGCTCCACAGCAAACCCACACGATCAGGGGTTTTCACATCACATTCTCTGAAAATCCATGTTCTGTAAGGCTTCCAATTCCCTTGGATATTCCTCTGAAAGTTTAAAATAGTGCAGCCCTCCTTAATTAGCAAAAAAAAAAAAAAAAGTCAAACCCCTAAAAAATTAGGATTTCTCTGTCTTTCCTTACCCTTCAGTGTTTATGAAGATGACAGGCCCTGGCCTGGAAGAAGCAGGACCAAAAGAAACCGAGCGGCAATTAAGTTGCAAACATTTAATTTGACAGGGGTTTATTGAGCACTTACTGGGTGCCAGTTTCTAAGCAATACACTTCACTGACGTTCGCCGTTTCATTTCACTGTCCGACCCATCTCCAAACGGACTAGTATCACGATCTCCTTTTTACAGGGAGCTTGGTAAAGGCCTTCCTCAAGGCACAGTGCTAATGATAAAGAGTCAAACCCAGAGCCGGGTCTAAAGAGGGTGCTCTTTCAGGTGGCTCTCTTAGAATCTCATATGCGACCAGCAGGGTGGGAGACATCAAGATGAATCAGCCTCACCTCCCACCCTCAAGTTGCTCAAGGAACAATGGCAAAGAAAATAGGTGTGTGATTAAATTATAAGACTGCATGTGACCAATGCTGCATTATGAAAGGCATGCGCACTAGGATCACGGAGATGAGCAAAGTCCCATCGGGGTGAATTTAAGGCTTCACACGTAGAGTGACATCTTCATTAGGATTTCCCAACAGAAAGCAGGAACTGACCAGTGGAGGAGATAGAAAAAGTTGGTTCCAGGTGAACGACCCAGATGAAGAATGAGAAATATGTTCAGGGAATGAGGAACAACGCAGAAGGACTAGGGGACCAAAGGACTAGAGAGATGAGGACCACACCTTTAGACAAAGGGGATTATAAAAGGCTCCTGGGCTCAGACTGGGATGACAAAATGGGTTTTGAGAAAATAACTAAGCTCAGGGCACTTGAAGCTGCTGATTATGCCCCCCACCCATGAGCCCTGCCTTTCTCTTCCTCCCGTCCACTCTGACTTGTCTCCTACATGACTTTTACCACGTGCCTTCGTCATCACCTCCTCCAAGAAGTAGGATTGTGCCAGGATTGAGTTAGGGGTCCCTCCGAGGTGCTTTCTAGTGTCCGAGTTTGATTCTACTATACTTAATATCCAAATTCTTTGTTTGCTTCCTGCCTTTTCCACCAGATGGAAGCTCCTGGAAGGTAGCAACTATTGTTAATCATCCTTGAATTTCTAGAAGCCTTGATTTCTTGTCATCTAACAGATGCTCAACAAGTGTTTGACAGATTAAATACTCCAAAGACTTCAGCCTTACATTTAGGACCAACTGCTCTTCAGTAAAGGCACCAAGACTGTTGTATGGAGGAAATAATCATCTTTTCGATAAATGGTGGTAGATAACTGGGTATCCACGTGTACAATAATGAAGTTGGGCCCCTCCTTCATGCCAAAGAGAAAAAAAAATGAACTCAAAATGTGTGATAGACCCCAATGGAAGAAATAAAACTATAGAAACTTTAGAAGAAAAAAACAGAAGTAAATCTTCATGACTTTGGATTGGGCGATGGTTTCTTGGATACGATAATAAAATCACAAGCAACAAAGGAAAAAAAATAGATAAACTGAACTTCATCAAAATTCTAAATTTTTTTTTCAAAGGACACCATCAAGAAAGTGGAACCCACAGAGTGGGAGAAAATATTTGCAAACTCTTCATCTGATAAGGGACTTGTAATCAGAATATACAAAGAACCCTTCCAACTAACCAATGGAAAAAAACAATAAATCATCTCAATTTTAAAACGTTCTCAGAGGACTGGGAGTGTAGCTCAGTGGCAGAGCACATGCTCGGCCAACGTGAGGCCTGGGTTCCATCTCTAGCACTAAAGAATAAAAAAGTAGCCACAGGGTTTAAATAGACATTTCTCCAGAGAAGATGTGAAAATAGATCAAAACCAGAATGAGACACCATTTCACATCTACCAAAAGGGCTAAGATAAAAACGACAGACAATAACAAGGGCTGAAGAGAATGTGGAGAGATGAGAAACCCCACACATTGCTGGGGAGCTTGTATAATGTTGGAGCTACTTTGGAAATTAGTATGATTTCCTCAAATGGTTAATTATCACTAGCCTATGACCAAGCAATTCCACCCACAGGTACCTACCTAAGAGAACAGAAAACACATGTGTTCTCTCTGTGTTATGTGGACAACTCATACATGGATCCTCATAGCCGCATTATTCACAAGTGAACAAAAGTTGAGGGTGGGGACAAGCATCCACCATCCAACAAACAGATAAATAAAATGTGTTGCACTTATACAATAGAATAGCAATCCGCAGGAAAAAGAAGTATAAATATCTGCTAAAACATGGAGGAGCGCTGAAAACATCACGTTAAGTCAAAGAAGCTGTGCACAAAAGACCACACATGGTATGATTCAGTTCATATGTAGGGTGCAGAACAGGCAAACCCACAGACAAGAAGGTGGATTCAGGGGTAGATTAATTTGGGACAAATGCATATATTCTAAAATTAGATAGTGGTGATGATTGCACAACTTTAGGAATATATTAAAAACCACAGAATTGTATGCTTTAAGCAGGTGAATTGAACAATATACAAATTACATCTCAATGAGCTATTAGGTAAGAACAAAATTAAACAAATAAACAAAACCCTCGGGGCGGGGGGGGGGGGTGCTTTCTGCCCAGAGCCTTCTCGGCCCATAGCACCTTGCTGTATTGTATTCCAACTCTTACTTCCTACTTTCCTAGGGACATTTTGAAAACTATTGTTGATGTTCCTACAACATTTTTTTTTTTAAGTAAGCTCACTCTCTTCATTCCACGCAGGACTAGAGAGCAATAAAACATACTTACCGAAAGTACAACGACACAGAAGCCAGAATTATGATTATGGAAAGCCATATTTTAGCCAGGAAAGGTTCATTACAATACATATTTTTAAAGCAGTGCTGAGAATGCTAATCAACACTCACAAATTTGAATCTTCTCACTGCATACATGATATTTTCTACTCACGTCTTATAAATAACCCACATCACTCACCAGTCCATAAAAGAGGACAATCAGACAGGAAGGGACATAGAATCAGAATACTGGAAGAAGATAAGTATCATTCCAGATGAGGTGACAGTGATAGAACTGAGTCCACAGGTATGTCCCAGGTCTGAAATGACACAGGGGTGGGTCCTGGCAGGTGGTACACCAAGTGCTGGCCCTGTGACCATAATACTCCTTCCTTGCATTTAGTATTTCCCCATAAGTAGAATGAATTGGATTTCTTTTTAATGATTAAAAAAAAAAAAAAAAAAACCTTGTGACACCCTTCGAGATCACTGGAGCTACCCTGGAGCATCAACTGTTCAACAAAAATCTTTGGTGCCATGGAAACTACTGACAGGAGAAAAATATCAGAACGCATACCCCTTGTAAAACTTCCAAACGTGCTAAAATCAGCAGTTCTCTTTGGAGCGCGAGAGTGTAATATGTGCCAATTGATCTGTTTTAGAATCCAAATGGTTTTGCTCAAACTGCTGTAGCCCCACTGGGCGAAGGAAAAAAAAAATGCTTTGGCACTTAAAAAATGATTAAAACCTCCCTGCTATTTATAATGATGGAGAAATGTCACTGAGAATTAAATGTTTTGTCATTGGAAAAATGTGGCCGTCTGGAAAAGGCTGTAGATACACCCAGGGAATTAATGAAAGGGTGGCTATAAACAGCGTCCCTGCTCGAAGGAGTTCAAAACACACGCTTTTCTGTTTGGATTTTGTTTTGTTCTAACCGCGAGGTTTCCCACGTTCTCTTTCACCAGAACCCGGGGAGGGTATGAGACAAGCAAGCCAGGCTTCTAGGGTTTTTTCCCTGTGTCGCTGCCAAATGTCACCATTATTTTATTCTCTGCATTCTCAAAATAAAGTCATCCTCTGTCACCCACGGTACACTTTCATTAAAGCTGATCTAGGAAAAAAAAAAAAAATGGAATCGACTACGTGGCCCAGCCAGAGAATGAAAAGGAGACAAAATACAAATGGCAACTCTTCTTGGGATCTGACGCTGGGGACTTGGGTGGGCGTCCAAATTCCCAGGGTAGCAGGGCAAACTACTCCCCTGGCAGCTGAGATCCTTGGCTAAACTCTCCTTCTCCCACGTGGAACTTCTACACTTACCAAGCAAATCTGCTAATCTATTTTGTTCCTACCACCGATCCCACGCTGCAAAACCACCTCTACGTCCTTCTCCTCACTCCAGGGTGAAACCTTGCCTTTGCGCCAAGGTCACTCCCTGGACAGGTGCTTCTCTCCAGAAATGTTTCCCCTGCTTCATTGGCCTGGGTGTGCCCGTGTCCTGTTCCCTACTCGTCCATCACAACGCGCTTTGCTGTAGAACAAAAGGTGCTGACATCCTCATCTCAACAAATTCTAGACTGCCTTTCCCAACCCTTAACCTCTTCCTCTGACTCCTGATAACTCAAAATTTCAGCCAGTACTCTTTTGTTTTTTAGGTGTAGGCCATTAAAAACGTAGAAGAAAGCTAACTGTTTTTTTTCAATGCATATTTTTATAAAAGTATGAACAGTTCCTATTGGCTTCCTATTGGCATATGAATTTATGGTCTACTAACTCAGTAATGTTTAGCAAGTTCCTCTACGTGCAGTCAGGGTGCCAGCTACTGAGAACTCAATGGAGAAAGAGTCAAGCCCCTGCCTGCAAAGCACACACAGGCCAATAGAGGAAGGAGATGAGTCTCCCCAGGGTCAGAAAACTTTTGTGATAAATGCTCCGACTGGGTCACATGCAGGAAAGGCCTGATCAAGGCTGTGGAGTCAGGGAATTCTTCCTGTCATGGGATTCTCTCACAGAGAAACAGGGCACTATGATGTTCAGCAGAAAGCATCATTTATTAGTGTCAGTACTGTCCCTACCACATTCCTACAGGAGGTGACAGTAAAGGAGGACGAGAAGGTCAAGCTGACGTTGGGGGCTTGGGGTGGGTGGAGAGGAAGGATGTTTTGGGTAGGGAGAACATCTCTGGCTCAGAATCATCTGACCTGTTCTTAGGTTTCCTAGATCTGTAAGACATGCCCTGGAACTGGATCAGAGGCTTGAGGGGGAAGGAGGAGGCAGAGCTAAGGGTCAGGCTGAATCCTAAGAGCATCCCAGGAATTCCACAGAGCAGAGTCAGGCAGTTCAAGGAGGAGAAGATGCAGGGCAATTAAGAAGGGGTTAGCAAGCCTGGCTACAAAGCGTAGATTTTATCTTGAGGCCATCAAGAGGCATTGGAGAGTAGAAGGTGATTGGGTAGAGGTATATCTAGAAGAATCATTCTGGCTGCAATATAGAGAGTGAATTTACAAGAACATGAGAGAGACAGGGAGACGGGAATGCTAACTTATATAACCAGGTATGTCTCACACACACACACACACAAACACACACACACACACACACACACACACACACACACACACACACACACACACCGCTGCAGCATTCAAGCTATAGTGAATCACGGCTAGCTTCTCTGCATCCTCCATCAGGATGTAAGAGGAGTCTTACTCCCCGGTGCCTTCTGGGCCCTACACAGTGTCTGACAATTAACAAGTGTTTGCTGTTTGCTTGAGTACCTGTGCGAATGGGTGGAAGGATGAATGGACCAGTGACTGAGGCCCTCGGGATGTATTAATGGGTCGATGATGGGCTGTGGAACCAGGTAGGTCTTCATTGAAATCATAGATCCAGGATTGACTGACAGTGTGATACTGAACAAGTTACTCAACCACTTGGAAATAACTGTCTCACTTACAAAAAGAAGATAATGACCTACAACTATCATAAGAATCATATGAGACAGTGCCCCAGGCAAGGGTGGACCACAGGATGGTGGGAACAGAACAAACTTATTTCCACCCCTTTCCACTTTGTCTGGCCTCCTTCCCCATGGCACAGTACAGGGCTCCAGAAGTACAACCAGAGGAGAGAGAAACTCTGAAGTCGAGATTCTTAGATTTTACCTGAGGTGCTTATAAAAGAATACTTTTTTAATTAAATTTTATTTTTTTACACAAATGGAGCATGACTTTTTATTTTTCTGGTTATACATGATGAAGAGTCACACCATTAGTGCAATCATATCATACATAAGGGTAATAATGTCCGTCTCATTCTACCATCTTTCCCCGCTCCCTAACCTCTCCCTATCCTCCGTTCAATCCAAAGTTCCTCCATTCTTCCCTTGTCCCCCTCCCATTATGGATCAGCATCCACTTATAAGAGAAAATTGTTGGCCTTTGGTTTTTTTGGAATTGGCTTACTTCACTTAGCTGATATTCTCCAGCTCCATCAATTTACCTGCAAATGCCATAATCTCATTCTTCTTTATGGCTGAGTAATATTCCATTGTGTGTATATACTTCATTTTCTTTATCCATTCATCTATTGAAGGGCATATATGCTATTTCCACAGTTTAGCTATTGTGAATTGTGCTGCTATAACATTGATGTGGCTGTGTCCCTGTAGTATGTTGTTTTTAAGTCCCTTGGGTATAGACAGAAGAGTGGGATAGCTAGGTCAAATGGTGGTTCCATTACAAGTTTTCTAAGGTATCTCAATACTGTTTAAAAAAAAAGAATACTTTTGAAAAATTCCTTGTTGATAAAAGAATTGGCCAATCTTTATTACAGCAGCTACCGAGGCACCACACAGCAGGAATTTTTAAGAGTCGTTGAGAGCCAAGAAGTTAAAGCATCTAGGCAGGGTGGCATAGAGAGCAATATAAAATGACATAGAAACGTCCCCCCTAATTATACTCAGCTGAGTAGGAAAAGGCTCAGACTATCTGTGACCTATAATTACCAACAAAAAACAGTCCTTAATTTCAACCAAGCCACTTTTTCCATGGTATCCATGGGATTATCCTGAGAACAGATAGTTGTCATTCCTTTCCCTGCGATGCAAGAACATGTGAGTAAGGATGAGTTTTTCTCCTGCATTAGAAGTTGGTGCTCAGCATGATTTATTATTCCAAGTGGTTTCAACTAGTGGCAATTGTAATTAATGCATCCCATAGCACCAATTATCATTTTTTAAAAAATTCATTTGCACTGGCTTTCAAAAAAGACTAACAAAACAAAATAAGGAATGTTGAAATATAAGAGGGAGAATGATTAAGAGGAGGAAAGCAGATGAGTCAACAAGGATGACTATTCCCCAAGACAGAGTGAGAAGAAAAGAAGGTAACGACATTTCATGACATTCACATGCCAAGTGGTGTATCTATATGGTACTTCCTGCCGTTATTTTAATAACCCAATGAGGGAGATGCCACATTTTAATAAATGCAAGGCATCATTAAAAAAAAGCTGCCAATTAAACCATGAAAAAAAAACCCACTGTGAGTTTGGAGATGTTAAAATATCACAGAAGGTACAGCTGAGAATCAAGGAAACGGTGGCATGATCATTTTTACTTTGCAGGCAAGAAATTGAAAAACAAGGAAGTTAAGAACCTTGCTCAAGGCTACCAGTTGGTAATACAAGAACTGGATCTTGCACCCAAGAGCTCAGAGTCCTGATCACTGAACACACTGTCTTCCTAGCGCTGAGTGTCCCGCCAGCCTTGATAAAGATGGCCATGGGCCAATGGTACAAATGGACACAGGTTGAATTCTCTTCTTAGGGAAGCCAAAGATTTTCCTAATTCAAGACCCAAGAGGGAAATTTCTTACAGATATTCCATAATGGGTTTCTTGCAGATGACTTTATTGAGACCTTCAAGAACAGTTAGGCTAATATAGAAACACAGGCTGATGAAGATAATTTCCCATGACTAAGATCATGCAGTCCAAGAATGTCACCTCTCATGGTTTGCTATGAATTTGGATAAAACTAACGACATTTAGAGAAAGAATAGGCTTCTTCAATTATCTTCCCTGAATATCACTGATTTTCATCTGGCCTATACTAGAAACTGATGTATTAGATAGTTCAAAATACCCTACAGCAAAGAGCTCTGTTGACTAATAAACTCCATCCACATAGTGTTCCATTTTTGAATTAGGAATTTACTAGACACCACCTGAGTCAGACGCTCTTTGGGATTCAGCACATACCATGCTCTCTTCCAGAAAGTCTCCAACATGAGGCTCAGCAACCCTGAACAGCAAGAAGGAAACACAGACTTCCTTCAGCAGCGTGCCCGGATGAGGTATCAAGCTCTGGAGATGCCTGTGTCCTAAAACCAGCTCGGATACTTGCTGGGTAGGTGGTCCTAGACAAGACAAAATCTCCTGATGCCCCCACATTTGCGTCTGCAAAGTGAGAAGCAAACTATACCTCCCAAGGCTGCTATGGCAATGTAATGAGATAATTCTCATAAAAAACTTAGTACATCTGGGACATTGTGAGCACTCTATAAATGTCGACTGGTTTTATTATTGGGGTAGTTTTTTTTTTTGCCAGATAATTAATTTAGCAAGAGTAACACTCAGGTCCTTTGGGAGAAAATGTTGCACAGGTGTGAGCCATTTTGCTATTCAGGCATGAGGCCGAGTGAGATGCCTGGGGACAAACAACAATCACGAGGTACAGCAAACACCTATAAGACCAGTGATCCTGGATGCCTGCATGCTGAGGAGGCAGCCTGGGATGTTGGAAAACCAAACTTCAGAGTCAGGCATTTGCTCAAATCCCAGCTGAGCACTCACTTGCTACACAGCTTTGGACAGGCTGATTAACCTCTTTGCACCCTGTTTATAAAACAAGGATGACATCATCTAGCATGCAGAGGCACTGGACCTGGGAGTGACATGTGTAAAGTGCTGGGCATACTGTGTATGCTCATTATTTAATACATATTATTATTATGCCAGTCTACCAGATTTTATTCAAATATCAATTCTCCTTTTTATTGAAATGGTGGTCTATAGAATGTTTTCTTTTTCACCAAAAAGACCATTTCTTATAAAAACAGGAAATAGAACTTATTATTCTTCAGAGACAGAATGATGTATGTATATCAACCCTCTAATTCAATTTTCAAGCCATTTTAATCTACTTTTAAGTACCCCAGAAAAGCAGGAAAAAAAAAGAGAGAGAGAGATAGAGAAAATATAGGTAAATAAGAGGAAAAAGTAATGTGCCATAACTCTACCGTGCATTTTGGTGTCTGCATTCCCAGAATATTTTTCTCTGAACATACACATATACATGCACACTCATTTTTAACAATCCCACACAGCAAATACCAGGAACCCTATTTCCCTCACTGGCACAGTCTCTGCAAGGAACAAAATGTGAATGCTTAAGAGGGATTTTTTGTTCACATATTTATTTAGCAAAAGCACATAGGTAAGGGAATTATTTTTAATTAAACATAATCTCCCAAGGCTGACAGCATCTCCAACATGAGTAACTCTCCCTGCCACCAACATTATGTAACACAAATCAATGCTAAAGCAGAACAAATTCAGTAGACATATACATTCTCAAGCCAGCTAAAGACATGGTTGAACATGTCAGCACACATGTACCACTTAATGGTATTTTTGTTTGTTTTCTTTTTAAATGGGTTTTTAAAATTTGTTGCACAATAATTATGCATAGTAGTGGGATGCATTATGACAGATTCATGCACACACGTAACATAATTTGGTCAACTGCATTCCCTAGGACCTTCATTGACCTCCTTTTTTCCCTAACCCCATACCCTTCCTCTCTTCTACTCATCTCCCTTCTATTTTCACAAGATCCCCCTTTTTCCTTGTTTCTCTCTAGTTTCCATATATGAGAGAAAACATATGACCCTTGACTTTTTGAGTTTGGTTTATTTCATTTAACATGATGTTCTCCAGTTACATCCATTTTCCTGCAATTGACATAAATTCATTCTTTTTTATGGGTAAATAAAACACTATTGTGTACATACACCATATTTTCTTTATCCATTCATCTATTGGTGAACATCTAGGCTGTTCCCATAATTTGGCTATTATGAATTGTGGTGCTATAAACATGGGTATGCAAGTATCACTGTAGTACGTTGACTTAATTCTTTAGGATAAATATCAAGGGGTGGTATGGCTGGGTCATACCATGATGCTTCCATTCCTAGTCTTTTGAGTGCCTGCCATACTGATTTCCATATACCACTCCATGTTTTTAACCAGTAGATGGCCCCAATATGCAGAGAACCCATTAACTTGCCCTCATATATATATACACACACCTATGTGAATCCTGCCAAATGGATTTCTTTTCCTTCCTACGTGGCCATCCTCACGATGCCAGGCAGCAGACTTGAGCTTCACTGTTGTATAGCGACCAGTTCTGAGCTCTTCAGAGTCAGGGACATGCACGAGTCACCCTCCTTCCCTATCCCCTACCTCACCTCAATCTCCCACTGAGAGGTCCTGCTGAAAAGCCAATTTTCCATTTCCACTCCAGTGAAGCAGGATCCCTTCCTAAAGCCAGCAAGCATGTGGGACTGATTGTTATTTGCTATATTGGAGCAATACAGGTAACCCTGCCAAAAGCAGCCATGGTCAGTGAGTGTTCATACATTTTAATCACACTCTTTGAAAGGAACTGCTCTCATGAAAAGTAGAAAGCATGGTGAGGAGCAGAGAAGGTGTGATGTAGGGAGAGAAGAAATAAAGATAAAAGGGGCAGATGGATGAAGGCTATTTCTACAAGCCAAACAAGGGGAAAAGGCTGATAGATGGTATGAATGGAGGCCATGAATCAGAATCGTTTTCCATATCCTCCCACACACTGTTTTCTCAATTCCTCATTCCTTTTATAATGGCAAATAAAAGTAATATGTTATGCTGCTAATAGGATATTGTTGCACCGAGCAAACCCCTTTGGGCTGAGCATGATGAGATAGGACTTATGCGAGACAGTGCACAAAGAAATAGCCAAAGGCAATGTGACATTAGGTGGCAGATCTGTCAAATAATGGCTTTAGATGTGATATCACTTCCAAAGTAGTTGACACAAACAACCCATCAGAAAGGACCTGCCATGCTCGCTTCCTCTCCCAAAGCATACACAAGAAAATGGGGAAATGGACCTCTGAAGGGGTGGGCTAAGAGTACGGATCCAAGTGAATACAGACGTGACCACCACCCCCCAAGAAGGTCAAAATAGCAGTGTCTGGGTTTACTGGGTGAAGCCCAGCATTTTTTTCCACTATGATCAATTTGAACTGCTGTAAAGTTGAATTAAGTTCTGTGCTAACATCCAAATACCCAAATTTATTCACGGTCCATTGGCAATTGCAATAAAACCTGGGGGATTTGGGATTATAAAAAAGCAGTGTAAGTAATAAACACGTTGTTTAAGAAGCTTCAGACTTCTCATCTTGCCAATCCTACCATCCCAGATGTCACTTTCAAACACCAGTTTCCCAAATGCTCGACACTATTCATTTTCTCTGCTTTCCTTCAATCTACATAGAATTTCCTGTGGGGGAGAAAAGTACCAGCCCAGTGGTCATCTGGAGCTCTCATCCTGACCACCAGCTCAGTGGCACCTGTCACTCCATTGGTGCAGTCATTAATGGAAAACACACTTGCATAGGTACCACCTGCTCCTCCTTCCTTCTTCTTTCTCCATTGCCTGTACTCTGAATGTGATTGGTCCTACAATCACAGGGATCCGTCAAGCTACCAACCAGCAGTTACTCTTAAGTGCTGCTCTGTGCAAGTATCCAGGATAGGCCAGGTTTGACATAGCTCCCCTAGGAGACCTTCATCTCCCTACCAGTAGCCAGTCCTACATCAGCAAACCAAGCCTTCCTGCAACTGCAGATTTTACCTGAAGTTCATCTGATTCTTGGATTGAAAGAATCCTAATTAGGATTCCTACCTTCTATCCCCTGTGACCTGAAGCCATCCCATCATCCAAATTAATGTGTTTACCTTCAGTTCTACTCCTAACATTTTCAGAACTTGAGGCAAGAGTACAAATGGCAGCCCAGCTGCCATAAATGTAAATATTTAAAAGTTATAAATCAAGACAAATTATTAAAATAAAGTAGGTATTCTATCCTATCTTGATACTAATTCCTTCATCATGACCTGGAGTCAGTCTTTAAACTTCTATCCCAACCTCCTCAGACAGCCATTTCTTTGTCATTCCTGGGTCATAAGAGTATACACACTGGTGTTATAGAATTCCAGAGTCCTGCATACCCAGAACCTAACATAGGTTCTAGATTCTAGAAGGTCGGGCGTGGGTTCCCAGGGAGAGCTGGCCCATTGATTCTGCAAATACAGACCAAGGAGAGCCACAGTAGGACACCTACTGCCCAAGTCTAAGGATGACACCACTCACCTCTGTGGGCATTTCTTGTTTTACTTTCAAAACCTATCTCAGAAGATATCCCCATCCGTGGGACATCTTCCCTGACCAACAGCCCCTCAGTCAATAGGCTCCATGAATACTTACTTGTTCAATGAATATTGTGGAAACACCCTGTGAGCACAGATGACTTATAGTAGAGACTGAACTTGTGATTATTAGTTTTTTTCTCTTAAAAGAGACTTAGACCTTGTAGGCAGTAGCCACGTTGAGCTGAAGTGCCAGGAGCTCCTGGTTCCCCATCGAACACATACAAAGTGGATTCACAGTGAGAGGCCTGTGGAATTTGACCTCCCCTGGCTGGGAGGTTGGGAGTTTTAATAGCTGTTAAAGGAGACTTCTGTGACCTCAGAGTTATTGCAGCTCCACAGGGCAAAGCCATTCAACAGATGCCAAAGCTCTCATATCTTGCACCACCTTGCCAGAACTTACTAGGAAACTGAGCTGCCAATTCTTCCAAGCTCCCACCTCCAAGCTCTGTAAGAAGTTAAAGATTTCACTAAGAAGAAAATTACCAGTGTGTTTCATATTTCAACACACCCTCATCCATCTCCCCTGGATGAGGGGAATGAAGTGTTTCCCTCACTTTGGAAATTAAGAAGGCTCAGCAATGAGAGTCCCACAGAACCCTCAAAAGTGTTCTGGAACAAGTCCGCAACTGTGCATCAACCAACCTAGAAGGCTTGACAGCAGACCACGCTGTGCAGGAAGATCATGCCTCATCCTTGATCCTTGACTGTCCTCTCCCACATCCCCAACACCCTCCCTACAGCAGCTAAGGGAAGGCTGGGGAGCACAAAATGGAAATGAAGCCCACTACATGCCCCTCCCTATCCCAGGACCCATACCCAGACCAAGGGAGCCTGGAGTTGAAGATGGGGAGAATTTTTAGATTGGATGAATGCAATCAAATTGGATTTTGATGTTTACATTGGATTGATTTTTTTTTTAATATCTGAGCAAAGAGACTTCTTTGAGAGTACCTAGGAAACCTAGGGATGAAAAGGGAAGGACTTAAGGACAGCAAAATGGTCTACCCATGCCCTACCAAGTTCAGCATGTTCGATAAGCCAATTAGACTTTCATTAACTCCCATGTATAAAATACTCAGACAGCTACAGACACACATGGACCATTATGAGATTCTCATGACCCCACCTCCAACATAGCACCAGGCCCTTGGGGGAAAAATAAATTAGGTCATCAATTTGAGTTTTGTAAGACTGAGAAAGTCACTTTGTTCCCTGCTCAAATTATAAGTCACCTATTAAACTGATTTTTTGTTCCTCCTCTTTTCATTTTCAATTCACATACCTCATGAAGACTATCAACCAACTAAAGAGGACTCCCCTTGGTCAGTAATTGAATACCTTTATCTCTCCCATAACTCACTGCTCTTTCACCTTTCCTAAGAGACAACTTCTTTATCATGAGCATCACTCACAGAGCACACCATTGGTGAACTGGAGAACATTTCCTCCTCGGATAAGTTAAAACATGATAGTATTTGACCTTAAAATGTTCGTTTGGAAGGCCTGATTGAAAAATTTCCCAACTCCTTCCAACATACATCTAGCAGGATGAGCCTTGAAAAAATGTAGAGAAGCCTACCAACTATTTAGCACGGAATTAACCAAGAACCTTGTGACCTCTGTGATTCTTCCAGAACCTTCCACATAATTAGAAGCCTCACATTTTAAATACCTTTTTCTGGCTGCCCCCAAACTATGCAGAAACTTTATACCCAGGAAATCATCTAGGAATAGCATTTTTCTTTGATACTAAAAGAACCACACTCAAATATTTAAATGACACAAACCAAATAAAAAACCAATGCTGAAAGGTGTATATATATATATATATATATATATATATATATATATATATGTAAAAGCTTTAATCTTCACATGAAACCTTGTTGATGTACTCCAGCCCTCAAGAATCTTGTCTCCTCCTGACTTTATAAGGCAATAACATCCAAAAGAATTCTCTGTAGTAATGAAAATACTTTACATCTGCAAAGTCCAATATGGTAGCCATTAGCCACGAGTGGATAGGGAGCACATGAAATATGGCTAGTGCAACTGAAGCCCTGCATTCTTTGTTTTATTTAAGTTCAAATAGTCATCATATGTAACCATTTTGGATAGTATAGTTTGACATCACTTGTCATTGTTGGTGATGGAGAGAATTCCCTTGAAGAAAGAGTTGTGTAGCTTATCATGTTTTCTGGAAAACTAAAGAGCAATCACTAAACCTTTATTTTGACAGATGGTTTTCAAAGTTTTTCTAAGCAGCGATTCCTTTTCATCTTCTTTTTTCCTTTCAAAAGTTATTTCTTCTATGACCGTGCCACTGTTACAGACATTAGGATGGATATCTTTCCAAAATGGTTTAAGAAAAAAATACAATACACACATGTACCTTCTTAAACAGCATCCACTGAGCATAATTTAATCTTTCCTGCAGGCCTCAGGGTCATTGTTATGAACACAGGCTATCAGACCCAGAAGAAATACATCAATTACTATAATGCACCTTAATGCAATGAAGGCTTCAGGGTCACTGAGCTCCATGGGACTATTTAGACCTACTCCAGGCACAGATTTTTATAGCTTTCTGTCGCATCTGTTGCCTAGCTATTAATGTCAAGCTCTATTACTGTCAGGTTGTCTGCCTATATTTATTTATTGCCTACCTTGTTTCAAAAAGATGGTTGTTGCTTGTGTCAATAGTGGCCTCTTTTCCCCCTATCATTTGTTGTCTTTGATTTGCTAACTTAGAGATGCTAACCTGGAGTTACAAGTGTCCGTAAAGTAAAAATAGTGAGGGTATAAACAAGGGTATGAAGCGTTATCAGAAAACTTCTATTTTAATTCCAGGACCACTTAATATCTATTTCCTCGGCTCAGAGCCTCCTCTGCTTACTTAGTTTCAGGCAGAGAAGTTGCCTAGCAGGTACATTAGGTCTTGGTTTTCAGCTGGGAGGAATGTTATTCTTGTTCTTAATTGTTATTTAACTTTTTACTCAGTATTACTGTTTCCCCAAATAGAATGTAAGCATTTTGGCAACAAGAGTAAAAACCTAGGGGAATAGCAGGAGAAAGAATAGATTATTCTTATTTTTACTGCCTACAATATTTTGCCTAGCATTACTCACCTGCAAAGAATCAACTGGATGAATATTGGGTGAAATCAATGATGTTTTTGACTCTTGACTTAATTTTCATAAAGCTTATGCATAATAAAATATGGTTTTCAAAGGTAAACATTAAACTGAAACTGCAGATGCTCAACAAAGATTAAGGATGGATATTTCTTAACCATTTCCATCTGATTTGTTAGGAATTCAAGTTGAAACTTAATTCTCTTAGCCACATTTAATTATATTTTGTAATCTAATCAGATGCCTGTCACCCCTGACAATTCTTGCTTTGTACGCCCAGAAAAGTGACCCGGAAAGAGTCTAGAATTCCCTAAGCAAAACAGAACTGAACTAGTAAAATTATAGAAATGAACCCAATATCCCAGCAGCATTTTCCCACATCACCAAGTATGAGGGAAAAATAACATCCCTGGTTCTAGATATTTCTATGAATGCAGCCAAGGAGCAAATTAGTTCTTTCAGGCAGCCCCATCACACTACTGAGGCACATTTAAACTCATAATCAACTAGATGCTTTGCCCTCCAGTCTTACTTTAATAATTATTCACCCCCTATTTTCTATCCTTGTTGATCATTCTAAAATTTGGGGAAAAAAAACTAACACTAAAACTCTTTCCAAAAAAATGTAGAGCTCCCCTCCCACCTTCCAGAAATTATGACTCTGTAAAATCTCAAATTGTGACAGCTCTGTCATTCACTGGCATGGCTTCATCCATCCTGTGGCATCGGCAAGGACACAGCTTTAGCCTGAAAGAGCAATGCTAACCTAAGAGGCTGCACCAAGTGCATGTGGCTTCCTGGGAAATAATGGGATTCATCAGAGAACTCACAAGTGGGAGTCTGGCTGGAAAGAGTTCTCCTGAAGCTTAAGCATGAGTATATTCAGGCCATGAATGAGTCACCAGATGGGCACTAGGAAGGAAAACTCCTACTTCATAAAAACGTTAGCTGAGGGCATTGGCCCCAGCCTGTACCTACTTACCCCAGCCTCCAGCAGGAAGGGTTAGGGGTGGGACACACAGTGAGGGGTGAGGGGCTCTCAGAGAAACGCCTAACAGGCCAAGCTGTGGAGCAAGAAGCAAAACCAGCTCATCAACAGCCAATCGCCACAGGGCTTCTCAACTCTCCATTTCACATGGGGCAGCCATAGTGGGTGTCTCCCTTTTCCTGCTATTTCTGCCCAGCCTTCTCCTACCTCCTGGACAGGAGAAGAGCAGGAGAACCAAAGGACTATCGTGTGAGAAAGCTGGGTGAATGCAGGCTTCTTCTTCTTTTCTTCTTTTTTTTTTTTTTTTTTTCCTTAGCCTATGGAGTTTGGAGGAGTTTTGTTTCATTTTGCTCGAATTAGAGGGCAACTTCTTATTGGGCTCTTTGATTTAGAAATGGCTCAGTGCGATAGGAAAAACATCATTTTTTGGAGTCAGGCAGACTGGGGTCCAAATTCTAGCTGAAGTGCTCTTGTCCACATTACTCACCTTCTTGGCCTCAATTTTTTCATCTGAGATCGTGAGAGAATTGGAGGTAGATATACATAAATGCCCAGGACACAGTTAGCACTCAATAAATGGTAGCTAACTGTTCTAGCTTCCTCTGAACTCTAGGGGAAGTTTAGCAAGGTCTAAAAGAATGAAAAGAAAAAGAAATTGGTTATTTGAAGATTTGTCCAAGGGAGAGGAAGGTCTTTGGTTTTGTTTTGTTTTGTTTTGTTTTGTTTTGTTTTGTTTTGTTTTTTGAGTGTTTTTTAAATTGTCTGATTCAGTTCCTTACGTTGGAACACGTTCTGGAGAGAAATTCAGTCTGCTTCTGCTGAACTAAGGCTGACAGAGAGAGGAGGGTTCGGACTTGTCACAATGATACACTTCTGTTTTCTGTCTTCCAGACAAGATCAGAACAACCCTTCAGCTACAAAGCAAACAAATTAACTCAAAGTGGAGAGTGAGCAGAATTTAATGACATTTATGCACGATGATCAATTTGCCACAGTATGTGCAATAAATAGAAATAATGTAGGGGGAGATGGCCATATGTTAGAGAAACTTCAGGAAAATAAACATGCTTCTTTATGTGTGCGCGAATGCTTATAAATATATCCAGGTTGGTTGTTGATGTTGTCCTCTTGTAAAGAGTTGAAAGGAAGGCCCATAACATTTTACACCTTCCCTGAGGCAACATCCACTTTCAATTTCATAAAATCTTCTTGTAAGTGGGTCCCATCTGCCCTGCGAGGGCTATGTCTTCCTTGAGGGAGACTCTGTATCTTCATCCTTTTTGAATCCTCACTGAGGTGCATGTAGTAGGTCCCTGTAAAGAAAGCTGCTAAAAGAACAGAGGACAGGAAACCTAATGGATGATCTAAAACCTGAGCATGTGCGTGCACTGTGTGTGTATTTTAATACATTGTTTTATTGCCACCAGAAGGAGTGGCCCGTATGGGGTGGTGGATGAGCTGGGCTCAGGTTATGTGTGGGCAGTGAAGAGAAATGGAGGTTTGGAGGCTGGACACAGTGGGTGGGTCTGGAAGCTATGCCCAAGCACTCTTCTGCTTGGCTTGCAGAGTGTTCAGCCATGATGGAGTCATGGCAAGCCACAGCTATGTCACCAATCAGATTACAGAATTCTTAGAAATCTAACGGCCAGTCACAGCTGAGGTTCAGTTTCTTCATCATGCAGTCAAGGAAACTGGGGTCTTTCTGGTTCCTGGGGAAGCAGCCAGTTCTGTATACATGGAGCTTAGGAACTCCTCCTTGGAGACTTTACCGTTGTCATGGTCTGTCCATAACACTTCTGGAAAACAGCTAGCAGGGACCTGATGTGCCTGCCTCTCAGGCATGGGAGGGCTGGAGATTTTTGCAATGCTAAAGCCAAGGACCACATGTTGTGACTTCAGAGGAGTGCAGAGAGCTCTCCGGAGGGTTTCCTAAGGATGGTTTGTGAATTGCACCTGGATTAAACATGTATACTTGCCCATCTTCACCCCAAGTGGTTGTGTATCAAGGGATTTATTTTTGTCCTTCTTCATCTTCAAGATAAGAAATGTGTGAAGTTATCATTTGATGATGTGTTCAGTGACTCCAGTATTTTCAGACTCATGGTGTAACTAACATCTACGGAAAAATTATAAGAAGACCATTAAGCCACACCACCATGAAGCCACTGATGCATCTTTGCAAGGAGTTATTTGCTCAAGACAAACAGTGATACATGGCAAGTGGGTTGTCTGGAAAGCGGATTCCTTCTACTTTGTCACTTGTGTATGCTTTCTGCTGCATCAGAGCCTAGGGGTTGGGGGGTGGGTATGGAATTGGTGAGCTGGTAAAACATGTAGGATTTATCTTCAACCTTGTTTTATATTTGCTCAAAACTGCTATCTTCTTTTTCTTCCAGATCTAGGATTTCAACTGACATGTCCCCTAGTCATCTGGTGACATCTGGTGACATTGACCCAGGCATGGACAGCATCCCCACAAACCCCTGACGTTTGTGTTTTTCGTGGGAAGAGGATGTGACCATCAGGTCAGAAGGGATGTTCAGAAGATGATACGCCCAAAGCACCAACCAAAAGGCACATGAACAGTCTCGCAGACACATACCAGGGCAAAACTGGGTTGGGTAGCCTCATAATTGCTAAAAACAGAGAGATACAGGGGGGGAAAGTTGTCATTTCTAGAATTTCTTGATAGGAACTGAGAGGCAGGAGGTAAGGAATAAATATTCCTCTTTGGAAGTCTGATATATCCTTGAATGGATTTATTCAAGTGGTTTCCAACTGTGGCTCTATTTAATACTAATCAGACATAAATGAAAGTGGTATCATTTATTTGGCTCTGTCTTTGCCCTGCAACCTTCTCTAGGCAGATTTTAGGTAATAAGTGAGAGGCTGGGAGTGCAGCTTAGTGGTCTGGCATGCATGAGGTCCTGGGATCAAACCCAAAACCTGGGATCTTTCACCCAAAGTGAGATCTGTCCTCTACTATTGAAGCTGTCACTCAATCCACCATTTCTGGCACTACAGAGTGAACTCCAAAGAGGAAAAGGAGGGAGTAATCAGGATTCAGTTTGCAAAAACAATCTCCAGAGATCACATACAGTCCAAATGTTGAAAAGCAAATTTCTGGAAAGTTCCTTGGTTTCAACTTTCTGTTACAAAAGAACAATGTGTGTTCATTACTTAGGAGTCTTAGGAGTGTGGGGAATGAAAAGTAGAAAGAAGGAAAAAAAATACCCATAGTCCTACCACACAAAGATAACTACTCTTAACTTTGTATTCTAACTTAAGATCAAACCTGACTTCCTTTTTCTCCCAGTAGAACCAAAAATTAATCACCTTTGTAAAACATGAAGGTCTATTCTAACCATTTGCATTGATAAATGTGAGCAGAGCTGGATCACAAGAAAAAAGGAAAAAAAAAAACCCCAAGTAAGTTACTAAGGGGTAAAAAGTGGAGAGCCATGAAAATTCCTGTGGCCAAGTTGCTTGCTCTGAAATGGTTTTCAAAGGTGGTGTTAATACTTTCAGAATACCTGAACACGGAGGAACTTCGTAAATGCAGAATTTGAAAATCTACGAAGGCTTTTATCTTTCCTCTGAGCAGCTGTTCCCCGAAGTTCACAGACAAGGTGCAAGCAGGGAGCCACAAGAAAGCGCTTTCCAACATTCCTGCACTGAGGAAGAGCCCTGGGAAGGCAAGAGCTGCAGAGGTTCTCAGCTGGCCCTGGAGCACAGCAGCATAAGCAACACCCCGTTCATCCTATCCTCCTTACTCACAATATCCCAAACCGTGGCTCTACTTAGTGCTGATCTGACATCACAATATCTTCAAGTCAACAGAGATGCCAAAAACCACATCTCATGTCGACTCCATAGAGAAAACGAAAATGTCTCGCCAATGAAGCAGGGAAATATATTTTAAGAGATAAAACACAGACAGCATTGAGGGCAAGGCTCAATCATGGGAAGGGCCTGCGACTCTGGTATTCATGTCTCGGTGTACGCTGTGATGGCTGCAGCACAGAGAACATCTGTTAACAAGTGGAGGGTTTTGTTGTAGTTTTTGTCCTGTTTGGTGCTGGGAATTGAACCCAGGGCCTCTGCCCTGGTATGCAGACAAGCACGGTGCCACTGAGCTACTCCCCAGCCCAACCAGGAGAGTTTTACAAAACAGCTCCCAAAAAGCTTCCTCCTGTGTCATTTTAAAATATCAATCAGTAAATAAAAGCAGCAGCTAGAATATGCTCTTTGGGTCTTGGGATTCTAGAGTTGGTTTCACACACTGCACAGAGAGATGAGCATTGTCTAGGCAGCCATGACCTTGCACGCCTCCAGTCCTTGCACGTGGACATCCTGTCTTGAATGCCCGTCCTCAGTTCATCATCCGCCTGGCAAGCTTGATTCATACAGCAAATCCTCTGCAAAGCCTTCTCTAATCACCTCCTCCCTCACCCCAGGAAGACTGGAGATTTCTTCCCCTCAAGTTTCCACAGCATCTTCTGCATACTCTACCACCTCACTTCACTCTCGTATTGATTAGAGGGATTGGGTAAGCCCATAATACGTGCCAAACATGATTCTACACTAGGAGTATGATGGTGTAAATGCAAAATCCTTGACTTTATATCTAGAATTTATATCTAGAGACAGACTCAATAAACACAAACAAGTAGGGTTTAGTGATGTGAAGGAAAAGTAATGCAGAGGATGCAAAAATTATGTGTGCCCGCACACACATGTATACGTAGGATAGATAAAAATTGATTAGTTGGATGTGTGGATTAGATGGATGGAAGCATAGGTATCTGTCAGTTTCCATCACTGCAACAAAATACCTGAGATAATCATCTTAAAAGGAAGAAAAGTTTTTTTTGTGTGTGTGGCAGCAAAGTATATCATGTTGGTGGGAACATGTGGTGGAGGAGGCTGCTTAGCTCATGACAGCCAGGAAGCAAAGAGAGATACAGAGAAAAAAGAGGGAGAGAAGAGGAGCTGCAGTCTCAATATCCTCAATGACCTGAAATCCTTGTACAAGGCTCCACTTCCTAAAAGTTCCAACACTTCCCAATAGCACCACAGGCTGGTGATAAAAATCTTTTAACACGTGGCTTGTGAGAGACCTTGAAGTTACAGTTAATAACAGTTATCCTGAATACCACGTACGTATTTCAGAGAGTAAATCCTGAAGGAATGCTAAACCGTTTCATTAATTTATGAGCATATGTGCAGCTGTCCTGACCTGTCTTCATTGTCACCAAATTATTCTCATACAGGCACAGGCAGCAACAACATATATTTATCTGCTTGGCCTCTTCCCACCAAATCCTTTACCCCAGGCCCCATGGTTGTACTTCAAGCACCCACCTGCAGTTCCTTCTGCCCTGGAGACTTCCTGCCCTCACACAGGAGGCCAAACCTCTTCTTTTCCTGTAAGACTGAGCTCAAGTTTCACCTTCTCCTTTCCTGAAGAGACGGTGCTGCCAAAAGAAGATCCCTGTGGAAGTTCTCTATTACAGCTCTCTTCTTGAGAGTCTTCCCTTCCAAGCCTCCAAGAGAGGGCACGGCCATCCTCACCTCCTTCACACGGTTACCTTCCACAGCGACTCAGAGCTCAGCTGGGAGAACAATGAAATAAAACAAAACTGATGGTGGCTGGCATCTGAGGCTAGGTCCTAAAAGGCACGGTGGCTCCTGGCTTGGCCCCTGAGATAACCCCCTCTAAGGAAAGCCAGTCACCAGAGCCCCAGGCAGCTCTACGGGGAGACCCACGTGGAAAAGAAGCAACTTCCCAGTCACATGAATGAGCCACCGAGGAAATGCAACCTCCAGCACAGACAAGCCCTCAGAGGACTGGAATCCTGGCCAACAATCCTGGCTGGAAGCTCATGACAGATGCTGAGCAGAGCCTTCCAGCCAAGAAGATTCTGCATTCCTGACTCCCAGAGACCGTGAGCCCTAAGTAATAGCTATCCTGGTTCAAGCTAGCAAGTGTTGAATAATTGGTTATAAAGGAAGAAATAACTAATACATCAACCAACAGCTGAATTCTATGGAGACGGGAATTGGGCCCTTCTTTCTTTAGCAGTTCCCAGCAATACCTACAGCAATCCTGGCATGGAGCAGGAGTCCAAAAATGTTTGATGAGTCGATGAAATTTTGTAAAAACAACCCTAACAACACGTATTGAGTCCTGATTGTTCCAGGTATTGCTGCAAGTACTTTAATCCTATAATCCTGTTAGACGACTATACACGCGTTAGCAACAACAACAAAAAAAAAAAACCTAAGGAACAAATAGATTAAATAATGTGCCAAGGTGGCACCACCCCTTGTTGGGCTTTGAACTCAGGAACCTGAACCCAACCTATCGCTCTTAACCATTGTGTGGAATTATTTCTTGGTGATAAGCTACTTGAGGACAGAGAACCTATCTAATTCTTCCCTGCCTCCCTCCTGGGACCACAAAATGTAGAGTAAATGAATGAGCAACACCAGACACCCCCTCTCACACTTGATTACAGATCCTCTCAATAACTGACAAATTATTTCTCAGAGTCTCGATATTAACCAGTTTGTCTGTTTCTTCTGGTTTAAAATCAAATTCTAAATATAAATCGGATTTCATTCTTGAAAGGCCCTGTGAAATTTCACTGAACAACTGCTGTGATCCAAGTTCTGATTCTCTGCCACCTACTGCTCCCCACTGTTCTGTTGGCTTTGTCTTCCCCACCAGCAGCCGCCCCCACAACCGAGGACAGAGGAGGAAATGAGGATATCAAGGAACGGTGCTCTCCTCCGATCCAGTGCGTATTGGGTTTTCTTCATCCCCACGGCCCTTCCCTCTGCCTCTCATCCAACTGAGAACTTCCAGGACATGGGGTCTGGTGGTGCTGGCTGCTCCACTCCAGGAAGACTCCAGCCTTCTGTGCATTTCTGCACTCCTCGCCTTCATTCCCAGCAGGAGAAGGAGTGACTCTTCTTCCACCGTTTATTATAGGTCATCTCTGTGCCAGGCATTCTATGAGACTCACGCCTCCTGGAGTCACAGACCAAGGAAAGGAGCAGAAGAGAGGGCATCCAAATAGAAAGCAGTGATTCTGTAGCATAAACAAGAGAGTAGGCCTCCAAAGACACTCGGAAGGCCTGGGGAGCACTCTGCTCTTGGCCTCCCCCTCTTCACAGCCTCCTCCATTGGTCTTATTCGGGACAGGCAGAGCTGTTGAGAATTTCTCATTAATGGATTAATGAGATCTGCTACTTGACAGGCTTAATGAGTGCACATTCTTTATAGGCTCTCACTTGGTTTCAGTATCAATAGCTGTTAAAAGCAAGGACAGTTCATTTTTTTTTAAATGAATTCATTAGAACACTAACACATGCATGTGGCCAAAGAGTCAAACAATACAAATAGATACACAATGACAATTAAGTCTCTCCCGTCTCGTCTCTTCCCAGACCTCAAGTTCTCTTCCCAGAAACAATCACTGCTACCAATTGCCAGTGTCTTTTTCCAGAAACATCCCATGCTTTACGAATGGATGGCCTTTCACAAATGAGGACACACTGTTATCAAGCCACGCCTCTCCTTTTCCACTTAATGACAGAGTTCAATCTCTAAGAGCACATCTATCTATTCCTTTTTATAGCTTCAGAGGATTTTGATTACATGGATATAACATAATGAACCAATCTTCTAAAGATATTCAATTAGGTTGTTTCCAATTATTTAAAGCAGTTTGATGTTTTCTTAGCTCCTAAAAGGAACAATGAATAAACAATATTTCATTCTACTGGGACAGATAATAAATAAGTAATCACAGCTTTCCAAGATGAACTGATTTCATTCATTTTCCCTTCTTTTTGCTTGATTTCTGAGGCCACTGTTAACATATAAAGTTGATAACTTCAGGTAGAACCCATCTCGCCCAACTTTATACCAGAAACCCTTTGGGTACAAAAGTAAGAACTTAGGATGTTCCTTTATAGGGTACCATGTTGTTAACACAGCAGAAACACTTTACTCAAATATATGGGACTGTGGACCCAAAGTGCCCCTGTATAGTTGGTGCCAGCTCCATTTCTTATTCTAAAAAATTGAGGATATCAGTTATATCAAAATGATTTTTTCTATCACAAATAGAGATAGGATTTAAACACATCACATACTTTAATAATCTGGATAACCCTGTGAATAAAGTTATACTTTATAAAGTTGGTTTCCTTTATAAATCTATGAATTTTTTTGTTTTATGTACTAAAGCTATCATTCAAAGAAGGATCCAAGAGCTTCACTAGACTGCCCAGGGGCTCTTGGCCCCCAAAAGGGGTAAAATTCTCTGGCTCCTAGTGAGTTAAAATTCTCTAGCTGCTAGTGAGTCTGTTTGGGGCATCAAGAAAAAATAAACTACTTTGAAAAAGTCTCCCCTGAGAATCTCTAACCAACATCCCCATTCATACAAGTTTAGGTCCAGAATTTACACTGCCAGTATAGTTTGGAAGAATAATAACAACAACCTGAACTAAAATGTGATTAAAGCAGCCCTGGATTGGCATTGTCCCATGGCTGGAACAAGTGCAAACCCATTCTCTCTGGAGAAAGTCAAATTAATCACAGGACTCTAACAATTCCCAGAGATGAAGTTTCAAGGAACATGAGCTTACAATCAAAAATCACTAAAAACCAGACGTGGTGGTGCATGCCTTTAATCCCAGCTACTCAGGAGGCTGAGGCATGATGATCACAAGTTCAAAGCAAGCATCAGCAATTTAGTGAGACCCTCAATGTGGTAAGACAGGAATGCTCAGCAAGGGGACAGCCCAGTCTAAAACCTCCCACCCCTTAAAGGTGTCACTGCCATTCTGAGGACAAAGGTTTCAACACCTAAATCCCTCGGGGACAAACCACATCCAAATCTTGATGTCATGTTAAATCAAGATGAGGATGATTGGATTCTATAGCCTGTTCATATCTTACTTGGAAAGAAGATAAAGTTATTCAATTAATATTTGTTAATTAATTTAATCATCTTATTAATACCCATGTTAAAACTTCTAAGTTAATTACTAAAAGAATAGAAAAAATGTTTAAAAAAACAAAAATAAATGAAAAAAAGAGAACAGGGACAAAAGGAAAGAGAAAAAGTAAGGTAAAGAGCACATAACATAAGATGGTTGAAAGTAGAGGGTACAAAAAGATATATCAAGAAAATAACAACCAAAACAAAGCTGGTATGGCTATCTTGATATCAGATAAAATAAATTTTGAGTAAAAAAAGCATAAATAAAGAGAATCATTTCATAATTTAAAAAAATCAATTACTAGGTCAATAAAGATTTTAAACTTTCATGAACCCAATAACATTGGTTCAAAATACATAAAGCAAAAACTGACAGAAGAAAAAATATTCCCACCATCATGGGAAGTTTTTACCATACCTCTCAGTAACTGAAAGAAAAAAAGATAGCAAATAATTCAGAAGATTGTAACAACATAGGTAGCAAGCCTCATTTAATAGACAGACGTATATAATATTACTTTGAAGAAATGAAGAATGCAGAGTCTTTTCAAGCATATGTGTTTATAACTATAAATTTTGACAATGCTTTACACAACAAATAAAATCTCAATAGATTTCAAAGACTCAATATTATGCAAACACATACAGAATTATTATCACAATTAAATCTGAAATCACTAACAAATAAATAACTTATAAAATTAAAGCTCACATGTCTTGAAATATGCTAAAACAGAAGGGACCTAAAAATGTCAAAATGAAAATTTTGAAAATACTTAGAACTAAACAATAACCAAAAAACATCTATTTATCAAAATTAATGAGCTAGCACTAAAGTAGTATTTAAGAAGAACATCTATAATTCTAAATGTAAGAGATATAAAAAAAAAAAAAAGGCTGAGGGCTGGGGTTGTGGCTCAGAGGTAGAGTGCTCACCTAGTATGCATGAGGCACTAGGTTTGATCCTCAGCACCGCATGAAAGTAAAATAAAGATATTGTGTCCACTTATAAAAATAAATATTAAAAAAGAAAGGCTTAAAATTAATGAACCTGCAACCAACATGAAAGTTAGGACAGCCAACCATGGAAATGAACACCTATAATCCTAGTGACTTGGGAAACTGAGGCAGGAGTTTGAGGCCAACCTCAGCAACTTAGTGAGACCCCCATCTTAAAATAAAAACTAAGATGAACTGGGAATGTAGCTCACTGGTAAAGCACCCCTGGGTTCAATTCTCAGTAATAAAAAGGAAGGAAGGTTGGGAGGAAGAGAGAGAGGGAAAAGAAAGAAAGAAGGAAAAAACAGCAAAATACCAACAAAAGTGAAAGAAAAACTTAAAAAAAAAGAAATTAATTAAAAAGAAAATACAAGCAAAGTTAAAATAGGAAAGATTATAATTCTGGAGACTTAAGAGATAAATCAACAATCAAATGTGTGGATCTCATTTAGATCTGATTCAAACAGAAATACTGTAACAAAAAAAATTTAAGTGAAATTAATAGAAGAAATATGAACTGACTAAACATGTGAGAATAGTGTTCATTTTGTTTTAGGTATTAATAATATTGTGGTTATGGTCTTTTCAGTGTCCTCATCTTTTAGATATATATACCAAAATATTTACAGATGAAATTATATGATTCTTGGGATTTATTTCAAAAGAACTTAGAAGGAATGGTTCAGATGTAGTGAGATTGGACATAAATTGAAAAAATACAGAGTCTGGGTGATGGATACATGAGGGTTTATATTCTTCTTTTTTCTTTTTCATATACCTAAAGTTTATGTAATAAAAAGTCATAACAGACTTGGGGTGTAGCTCGCTGGTAGAGCACATGCTTAGTATGGATCAGACGTACTATTCAATTCCCAGTACCAAAAAAAAAAAATCTAACAAAAGATATAATAGAAATGAATCAAGCTAAAGTTCAAAAACTAAAATTGACAAACCTCTCACAAAATTTATCCAGAAAAATTAAAAAGGCGAAAATGAATTAGGAATTGAAAAGCAGAACAAAACAACAGACGCAATAGATTCAAAGATATTAAGGAATATTATTTTCAAGAGCATACTAACATTTGGAATTTATGAAATACAAACATTTCTAGAATAATAAAAATTACCAAAACTGACTCTAGAAGAAATGGAAATCTTGAAAGATCCTATAGAAAATAAAGAAATTAAATTAAATATATTAAACTTAAAATCTTTCTATAAAAGAAACTCCAGGCCTATGATTTTATAGCAGAGTTCTACCAATATTTGAGAAACAAATAATTCCAGTTGTGTATAAACTCATCGCTACTAAAGGAGAGACCCACTTCCTAATATAAAGTACTATTTACAGCACAAAAAGAAAACTAAATCTAAGCAATGTATGAAATTTACAATATTTGTTATGACAAAGATAGCTTGTTCTGGAAATGCAAACCTGGTCAATACAGAAAATTATCCATGCAGTTCACTCATTCATTAATTCAATGAAGAAGAAAAACCATGTACTCATCTCAACTGATGCAAAGAAAAGACATTCAAATAAAATCCAGCACCCTTTCATAATTTTTAGCAAATTGGAAATAGAAATGATCTTCCTTAATCTAATAAAAAGTATCTACAAAAAAAGAACCCAATAACAAAATAAGTATTTTTAATATTTGAAAATTAGAACCATTTTCTTTAAAATCAAGAAGATGACGAGGATGATTCTAGCCAGGACAAAAATATAAGAATCATATAACAAAAAGAATTGAAGAGAAAGAAAGAAAACTCTTGGATCAATGGATGATAATATGGTTTATACTGAACATTCAAAAGAATCTACAGATTAATAGAACCATTAAGTGAATGTGGCATGTCTTCTAGTTTAAGATTAGTCTGCACACACTGCATCCCTATGTTGTACCAAACAATGAGAAAATATGATTTATGAAGTCTTCTCTTTTATAACACCTAAAACAGAGATGGGAAAAATCAAAGGAAAGAATGTACAAGATGTTTTCTACAGATTTAGCGCATTTTCAATAAAACCCCAACAGACTGTTTGTCAAATGTACATGGCCAAAGCACTCTGAAAAGCGGGAAACAGAAGAGTCTACCACGTTCATGAGTAAGAGCTTATTATTTAGGATACAATTGTAGTGGACAAGGATAAACTGACCAATGGAAGAAAATTAAAAGTCTAGAAAGAGATCTGAAACTATGCAGATATCTCATATATGACAGTACTGAGGACAGAATGAACCAGCTTTATGGGGCTCGGGTGTAGAAGAGGAAGAGGAGTTCTTATCCAAAGTAAACAAACAAATCAATACTTGATGAATGAAGGATGTAAACATGACAAGAAAAAAGCTCTAAAACATTTAAGAAATCATAGAAATACATTCATGAACTCGCAATTGGGAAGGGTTTTCTTTTTATAAAATACAAAAGATTCATTCAGTTATATGAAAATTAAGAACTTCTGTTCCAAAAATGCCAAGAAACCAAGGGAGAGGACAATTCATAAACTGAGAGAAGATATTTATAATTCACCTATCAAAAGAAATAAACATCCAGATGACATAAAGACTGCCTAAGAGTTAATAAAGAAAAGGGGGAAATGGGCAAAAAACACGAACAGGTATTTCATAGAAGTGGAGAAATAAGTGGCCCATGAACATGTGAGCAGAGGCTCAACTTCCTTAGTAACAGGAGCAATATGAGTTGAAGTCACAATGAGATACCACTTTTACACCCATAAGCGAAAAAGCAGAATGTCAATGTCAAATGATAGTAACGATGGAGGGTAACATATACCCTGGCAGGACTGTAAACAGAAGCAACTACTTTGAAACAGTTTAGCATTATCAGGTTAAACATGGACATTCCTAACAATCCAGAAATTCAATACCGAGGGGTATACCAAGAAACACATGTACACGTACCCCAGTAGACTCGTACTTGCAGCATTGTCCAGGACAGTAAGACTGGAAATTCAAATCTCTACCAACAACAGAATAGATAAGAAAGCTATGTCATATTCATAAAATAAAACACTGCCAAAGAGTAAAAATGAATGAGTGACAGTTACACATATCAACATGGTTGGAACTCAAAACTATAATGCTGAGCAAGGAACAGAAGTATCCATACAGAGCGGTTTCATTCATATAAAATGAAAACCAAACAAAAATTAACATAGTTTTTTTTATGATTTGGATGTCAGGTGTCCCCCAAAAGCTCACAGGTGAGACAATGCAAGAAGGTTCAGAGGAGAAATGATTGGGTTGTGAGAACCCTAACCCAATCAGTGAATTAATCCCCTGATAGGGATTAACCAGGAACTGAAGTGGTGGGGTGTGGCTGGAGGAGGTGGGAATTGGGGTGTGGCTTTGGGGTATATATTGTATCTGGCCAGAAGAGACCTCTCTCTCTGCTTCCTGATCAACACGTGCGCTGCTTCCCTCTGCCACATTCTTCTACTAAGAGCCCAGAGGAGTAGAGTCTGTTGTCTATGGATTGAGACCTCTGAACCCGCAAGCTCCCAAATAAACTTTTCCTCCCCTAAAGTTGTTCTGGTCGGGTCCTTTAGTCACAGAAGTGAAAAAGCTGGCTAAAACAGCATTTAAGGGCTAAATATACAGGCAATCAAATGATAAAAAGAAAAAGCAAAGGAATAAATAACACAAAATTCAGATTGGTGATTTTTTGTCTGTGGATGAAAAAGGGAAATGGGATCAAGAAGGCTACAAAGGTACCAGAATTGTTCTATCATGAAGTCACATGGCAAATGTATTAATTTAATTATTGTTCTCGAAACTATACAAATGCAAATGCACACACTCTTATATGACATTTCAAAAAGTAGAGATATATAGGTGCATTGTGAACCTAGGAGATTCAGCATTATTGTTACTGAACAGCAAACATGATTTCCATGTCACAGTAGTCAAATAATATAATTTTCTACCCTTTAAAAGTCACTGACAGGGCTGCAGTGAGGGGTAGAGTGACAGAGTGCTTTCCTAGCACCCACAGCATTCTGTGTTTGATTCCCAGCACCACAAAAAAAAAAAAAAAATCCGCTAACATCATTCAGTGAGCAAAAGCTTAGACTACTTAAAAACTATTTAGAGGGCTGGGGATATAGCTCAGTTGGTAAGGTGCTTGTCTTGCATGCACAAGGCCTTGGGCCTTGGGTTCAATCCCCAGCACCACACACACACACACACACACACACACACACACATACACACACACACACACCCCCAAAAACTATTTAGGTATCCTTAGGAAAAATAATGAAAATAACTAATCCAAGTTAAGCTGTGTGGTAGGCACTTGTTATACGTGTGGTGAAAAAAAGGCTCAGAGAGGCTAATGGGTTGACAAAGTCACAGTTGATGGTACAGCCAGGTGTTATGTGACCATGAAAACCAAACTTTGACCACAGAATTGTGTTCCTTCAAAGAGGGTTCATGGGGGGCCAAGTGCCCTTCTTCAGAAAGCTGGCTTGGGCTCACAGCTGCCCACTCTGGTTGAGCCAGTCACGGCCAAACTATACTAGTCAGAAAGAGGAGGCGAGTTGGGGACCTACTGTTCCCAAAAGGAAAAGCTAGACGTGGATAACCATGAATTGTTCAACTAAGAGATGTTAGACATAACTTATGTTTTTATTTTCATGCAAACCATAATTGTTATAATTTAACACAGCAACCTCACAGGATAATATATATAATTCTATATGCAAATGAAATAAAACTCTTCAAGGTAAACACCCAAACTTACAATTTCCAAGGGAATGGTAATATCGCCATATCCATTTGTGAAATATTATTATCGGGCTTCTTTTATAATAGCATATTAAATAATTCCCACCTTCTATCTAAGACTTTTTCTCTCACAAATAAATAAATATGATGGATCAGATGGGCCTTCACCAAGCAAGAGTCACAGTTTCCAAGAGTCCCAAAACTACATCTTAAAAGACCTTCAATTCCCTTCACTTTGATCACAGAGGAGTAGGAAAGGGGAAAGTTAATAGAGGAAGAACACTTTTCATACCATGAAAAGTGCTTTCAGGAGGTACAGCCAATATATGAGGGCTTTCCCATGAAAAGCAGAGACTCGTATACCCAGATCCCCACTCAGAAAGTTCAAGTGACACAATTCTAAAAAGTAACATGGCGTCAGGTCACGGGTGTCACAAGTTCTGCTTCAATGTGCCGCCTCTTGGTGCGCACAGAAGGCCTACTTACCATCTGCATCACTGTGTTTCTGGGCCTGTTGGCCAGCGTGAGCACTGGCCCACTACTTGGGGGCACTGCCAGAAGCAGCAGCCCTCCACCCGTCCCCCACCACCACAGCTGAGTCTTGGCTTCCATCTGCTGACACTGCCAGGTCCACCAAAAAATATAGACAAGGCCAGGGTTCGAAGGAGTTCTGCCATTATACTCCAGGCACAAAATAAGGAGAAACCAGGGTGAAAACCAGAGTGGGACATCAAATCTGAGTCTGCATTGGCGACCAGCTCCCCCGTTTCCATTAGACAGGACAGTCACACTAGTGAAGCCACCAGCCAACAGAGTCAGTAAACCACAAGCTTAAGTGATTCTCCTCCAGAAATGACCAGTAATTGGATGCCATTAACTCTTGAAAGCATATGCCTTCTTCTGAAATGACCCATGCAAAACAATTCCTTGTCCAAAAGAAAAATTTTTTTTAAAGATTTTCAAATTTGCTCATTTTGATGTCTAGAGTTGGGAGAGATGAGACCGGGACCACTCAGGAGAAAATGGTCTGAACAGGAATAGTGTGGGAGGCCAACACAGCATGTGACCAGTGTTTGCCTCCCCTTTTGATCAGTGTGGCATGGTCAGTCCGTCACCCTGTGGTCTGGTTGCTTAGGTGACCAAAGAAAGTAACCCCGATCTTTAGGGTTGAGAAAACACAAATGTGTCTTCTTCGTGCCTGGGCATGCCTTCCCACATCCCCAGGGATCGAGTTACCTCACTTGTCCTTGTAACTCTGCCCCTCTTGACCTTCATTGGATGGAAATTTCTAACGAATCTAGAGTCCTCCCAATAAAGTTCACTCCAAAAGGTGCTCGCTCGCTCTCACCCAGCCTCTGGTGAGATTCCTCGCTGCTCTCCCATTTGGGGAGCTTGAGGCCGAGGGCAGACAAGCCATCCTGAGGCTTGATTTAGAGGTAAATTGTGTGTCTGTGTTTTATTCTGATGCCTTAGGAATTTCGCTCGAGCGACCTCTAGTTAGCTGTCTGCGTGGTCGTACCTGGCAGAAGAGGGAACAGTAGGCATGTGGCAATGGGCCAACAGGCAGACCAGGTCCAGAGGAATCCAGGATGCCAAGTAGGAACCAGAGAGGAGGTCCCTTTATCCACTCTGGACAAACACCTGGTTCTCCATACACCTGACCCATAACCACAGGATGACTTCCCAGCTGGCCCACTGGAGGACCAAAGGATCCTAGTAAGTATTAGTCAGGTCTGGTCACCATGGGAGCAGGAGCTGGGTGGGAAGGAGCAGGCGGTGTGAAGGTCTTTAGAACATTCAGCTCAGGGCTCTAACAGCAGGCCCTGCCAGGAGGAGGGGAGGATTTGTAACAGGTACCATTTGGCCATGCAGTGGACAACTGTTTCTCATTCTTATAACCATCTCATAAGGTACAAAGCCTGATTTCCCATTTACCAATGAGGAAAGGTACAGAGAAGTGACACATATGTCTCTTTGCTAGAGGACAGAGCCAAAATTCAAACCCAGAACAGGCAGGCTTCCATGTCTGATTTCTAGGACTGCACCTCCTGGTCCAAGGCTCTCCAATCTCCACCAGAGATGGATGCCTCCTGGAGACCAGGTTTCTTGAATATCCATTCTTTCCTCTTCCAGCATCTAACTCATTTTTTTCTTTTCTAATCTTGGCTGAGAGGAGGTAAAAGCCTTTTATTTTTTATTCCTGTTCACATCTATGAAAAGCCACAACTCCAGAGTAAATCCACTTTGTCAAACTAATCCATTTTAAAATAATGTGTATATAGGAGAGTGCTCTAAACAGTTTGAAGTGCTTTAGAAAGGGAGGGTAGAATATTAAAATAATTACTGCACTTGTCCAAGCAGGCCAACTCAATGGAGAACATTTTAGGACTGGAATATTACACACACAAGTTTGCAACATGATAAGGGGTCGGGGGGTGGGCAGCTGAATCCACTGCACAGAGAGCTGTCACAATTCAGGTGTATCACAGAAAGTTCCCCCTTCTCCTTTCATGTTATGCAGAGAGTATCTCACGTGGGACTGAAGGACTCATGGGAGCTGGGTCGGGAATCAGGAGAGACCTAGGTTTAAATCCCGGGTCTGACTCTGACTAGTTGATGCCCTTAGCACAGTAAAGGACTCCTTCACTCCCCCTTTCCCAACCTTCCTTCCCCATCTCAGTTTCCCCAGCCAGACTGTCTGAATCTGTGGTGGCCAGGTACAGGGTGCCCAGATACTTGTCGTTTTTTTCTGGGTGCATCTGTGAGATTGTCTCTGGATGAGATTAGCCTTTGACTAGGTAAAGCAGACTGCCCTCCCCACTGTGGGCAGGCCTCATCCAACCCACTGGAGAAGGGAGTAGAATTCAAGGCCAAGGAAGGGAGAATTTTTTCTGCCTGACAGTCTTCTTCTGTCTGCAGGGTCAAACTCAGACTGGAAATTACACACCGTCAGCTCTCCTGAATCTCAGCTCACCTACCATAGCTGTTGAACTTCTCACATCCGTAACTGCGTGAGCCAGTATCTTACATGTTGACCTACTACATATGTATTATATATGTTATATGTGTATTGTACAAAATGTATATTATATCTTATATATGCTTTGTATGTAATATATGTTACACATATTATGTTATATATATAATATCTTATACCTTAACATATATATATAACATACAATGCTTATATAATATATACTATATAATATTACAATGCATGTTAATACACATTATGTATAACAACGTAATAATACATATTATACATAAGCTATAATACATGGCCTGTTGGTTATATATAATATATACAGACAGTCCTCAACTTATAATGGTTCAACTTGTGATTCTTTGACTTTAGGATGGTGCAAAGAATTCCCATATGGCCGTTCTGTTTTTTACTTTCAGTAGAGTATTCAATGAATCTCATGAAATATTCATCAATTCTTATAAAACAGGTTTTGCATTAGATGTTCTTGCCCAACCTTAGGCTAATGTAAGAATTCTGAGCATGTCTAAGGTAGGTCAGGCTAAGCTATAATATTTGGTGGGTCAAGTGTATTAAATGATTTTCAATTTACAGTATTTCAACCTATAATGGTTTTATCAAGACATAACCATTGTAAGTAGAGGAGCATCCGTATAGTATATGTTAATTTTTATCACTAATTCTCCATTCCATTGGTTTTGTTTCTCTGGAGAACCCAGACTAATGCACTCTCTCTAGGTTACTTTGGAATTAAACTAGAAATACAGTTAGGCAAGAGCCCAAGAGATTTTAAGACCTTAATAAATACATTTGGCCCCTAAATATTTAACATCCTCGTCCAATGAATCTTTTGAAGAAAATCATACCTCATAAGTATGTAGAGCTACTATATGATAATTAAATTCTTAAATAGTATTATTATAAAAGCAGAAAATACAAAGAAGCATAAAAATATGAAGAAGAAAAACATTTTTTAAAGGCTACTGTAAAAATGTAGGTGACTTCACTTGCAATCACGAGTTTCTTCATTTTCCCTACCATAATCTATGTGTGATTTACAGGGACTGTAACTATGGTGACATCTAAGAAAAACTACCAAAAAAGAACTGATGCCAGGGTCTAAATTACAGCCCCATTTGCCTCCTCACCTTGGGTTTTACCACCTCTCTGTAAAGCAAATGCCCATCTCATCCCTATTCAGGTGGCCTTTGGATTTGCTGAACTTAATTAGATTAAGTGAAGGCGCTAATAATCAGGCATTAGGACTCAGAGTTAATGAGCCACAGGCATTACAATTCTTCTTGCTGTGCAAACCAGAGAAACACCCTTGGAGAGGCTACAGGGAAAGGTTTGTACATCGTTCTGTGCCTAAGAAAACAGGTCGAAAGACCAAAGTCCTGGGTTTTTCCAAATGATGTTTTATTTTTCCAACTTCCAGAAACAGCATGGTTTTTCTTTTGACTATTTCTAGTAAAAGAAATATTAAACTACAGTTTTACATAGTGGGCTGACATCATTCCTTCTATCTTTCTAAATTCAGAATGATATACAGACAGTGCATCAGAGTGACTTTCTTCTGGGAACACTCATCATACAAGTGGCTCTCTCTTCTAGAGGCTTTCCAACTACATGCTCAAGTGGAATCATTTTTTAAAATCGATTGATCACAAACTGTTTGAATTACCTTAAAAAAAATCTTTCCAAGAATGCCCATGTTATTGTTTTGAGCTTAGGTAATGGAAATAGAAGGAAAAGATACTTTGATTTTCATTCAGAATCTCAGTAGTTTTATAGAGGACAAAATTATCATTGTGCCCAGAAAGGACCAGATAAAATTTCTCATTTATAGGGCTGGGACTGTAGCTCAGTGGTAGAGCACTTGTCTCGAAACTGTGAGACACTGGGTTTGACCCTCAGTACCACATAAAGATATTGTGTCCATCTACAAATAAAAAAATTTTTTTTTAATTCTCATTTATAAAACATACTTGGGACTGCATTCCCAAACACATTTCCAAATACAATTTTCCAAAGCTGTATCCTAATTAGAAGTCATCATGAGGCAGGTTCAAATGAAATGAGATCTCCCAGATGTCATTTCAATGACTCATTAATTGGCCACTTACTATGTGAACAGCATGGTGCTGGGTGTTTGGGTCTACCGTGGCCAACAAGACATAAATACTCCCTGCTCTTTCAGAGCTGCTTCTGACAGGGTCAAAATAAGTCAGGTCCTAGAACATGATAGTGGCCACCTATGGGACCTTGCTGTCCCTAGGAAATAGAGATAAAAGCGAAGACAGAGCAGACTAGAACTGTTTCGACACTTCTAGGAGACGGGGCTTTAAAATTTCCCTCTGCCTTGCTTTACGATGATAAAAGTATGCAAAAATACTCTAATGCAAAACCACTTTCCAAAATCAAAGAATAATTGGCCTGATCTTCCCTAAGAACAGCCTCAGGTTAAGCTCAGGCCTTCTGGATGCACCCACAGTCGTCCTACCTTCTGGGATGTTTTATTAGTTTTGGGGGAAAGATTTGGATTACATAATATCCACCACACCTACATCACCCAAAACAGAACTTATTGCAAATAAGAGTCTATTTCAGCATTTCCCAGAAGTATTTTGTGGAAAATAGCCTATATGGGAGGGAGCAGAGAAAGGAGGGAGGGAGGGAAGGAAAAAGGAGAAGGAAGGGAGGAAGGAGTAAGGAGGAAAGAAGGAAAGAATGTGGAGGGGAATATTGCAAAAATATCCTCTCCCTTGAGATTCACTGGCACATTACAAGACAGGAAAAGCCCAAGGATCAATGTTCTGCACCAGGCTAAGCTACAAGTATTGCAGCTAAAGCAGTGAATAACTAAACCAGAGTCCTTGCTTCCGAGGCATCACTGACATTCGAATATGGGAAATCAATCGATAAATGAGTGTTGAGGAGAAAAATAAAGCAAAATAAGGGAGATGGGAGTAAGGGGAGGACATTGCTATTTTCAAAGTGACATTTGAGCCAAGACAGGAAGAGAAAAAACCCACCGTGGCTTTCTGGAGGAAGCTCTGCTCAGTTGCTACAACACGAAGGAGAGGGAGGGAGAAAGGCGGGGGGGACAGGATATGCAAAGGCCCTGAGGTAGGAGAGTATTTGGCAGGTTTGAGACACACCATGTTAGCATGGCTGACGTGGTATAGCAAAGAGGAGGGTGATAGGAGATAAGATGGAAAAGAAAGTCACAGCCCAATCAAATAGAGAATTTGGCTCTAAAATGAGACACAACTGAAGGCTTTGAGCAGCGTTGTCACAAGATCTGATTCCTGTTTTACCAGAATCTCTCTGGCTGCCGTGTTACCCATAGAATAGACGGTGGAGGGGAAGGGAAGAGGCAGGTAGGCCAGATCGCAGGCTACTTCAAAATTCCAGCTGACAAGGGATGGTGGTTGGGTGACTGCAGTGGAGGTTGGGAGCAGCAATCAAAGTCTGAACAGATGAGGAAGGTGGAGCCAGATGGAGCAGGAAAAAGAGAGAGGGCGAGGTCAACTGAACAGTGGGAAGGATGGAGTCGCCCAGGAAGTGGAGAAGAGGACTGAAAGCCGGACCCTGGGATGTTTGTGGGCAGGGGCCATGAAGACAGGGAAGGACCTGCACAGGATCCTGAGAAGAACTAACCGAGTGTGGCCTCTGGAGGGAAGGGGGAAAGCATCTCAAGAGAGAGGGGTGTCTGTCCTTCAAGGCTGCTAGGAGGACGGTGGCACGAGGGCTGACAATGGACTCGTGCATAGATCCAGCAGGAGGCCTGGGTGACCTGGATGAGGGCAACTGTGTGGGATTGAAGCCTGATTAGAGCGAGCTCAAGAGAATGAGACACTCAAGAATAAAAAGACAACCCAACCTATTTTTAAGTGGGCAAAGGAATTGATTAGACATCAAAGATACAGAAATGGCCATTTGGTCATTACTGAAAGGCAAGCTTAAACCACAGCGAGATCCCACTTCACATTTACTAGGTGGCCCTAATAAAAATTTAAAAATAGGGCTATCCCCCCGCCTTTCTCCCCACCCCTCTCCTTCTGGCTGTAGGGACTGAGCAAAGCTCCTCCATCACGCCCTCCCACCCTGTTCTGCCTCACCTCAGGTCCAGAGCAGCGGAGTCAGCCAACCATGGACTGATCGTTTGGAACCATGAGTCAAAATGAACTTTTCCCCCTCTAAAAATTAAAAAAAAATTAAAAATAGGAAATAACACTATTAAGAATGTAAGGAACTCAGATTCCTTACATATTTCTGGCAATGATACAAAATGGTGTGGTCACTCGATCCAAGCTGCTACACTTGATCCATTTGCCTATAGTCCCAGTCACTTGAGGAAACTAAGTCAGAAAGACAAATTGAGCTGAGGACTTCAAGGAGACATTTAAACATATAAGGATGGAGATAGAAGTATATATGGATGGAGATATAAGAAGAGGTCTGAAACTGCCCAGCTTTGTGGTTAGGAGCTATGAAGATGAGGAGGGAGGGAAGGGGAAGTGTTGGGGAGTGATATTGACCAAATTATGTTATTTATTCTGTGCTTGTATGAATATATAACAACAAATCCCATCATTATGAACAGCTAGAGTGCACCAATAAAAAAAATGTGAAACCTAGAATTATCATATAACCCAGCAACTTTACTCCTAGGATTATATCCATAAGTATTGAAAACAGATACCCAATCCAATCCTTGAACATGAATGTTCACAGAAGTGCTATATTCAATCAATAACTAAAAGGCAGAAGCAACTTGATTCCATCAGTGGATGAATGGATAAACAAAATGTGCTATATACAATGGGATATCACTAAGCCATAAAAAGGAATGAAATTCAGATGCATGCTACAACATGGATGAACTTTGAAAACTTTATGCTGAGTGGAATAAGAGTGCATACTGGATGGCGCCATATACATAAAACATATGGAAGAATCAAACCCACAGGGACAGAAAACAGGGAGTGGTTGTTTAAGGCTGGGGAGAACAGGGAGTGATTCTTGGACACACATGGGATTCCTTTGATAAGGTCCCACACTACACAGAAGCGGTGGTCGCAGAGCATTGTAAATGATCTGAATGCCATTGAATCATAGACTTCAACACCCAAATGGCCCTTTTTATGTCAAGTAGATTTCACTCCCATTAAGAAAAGGCAAACTGGTAGGAGAGGAATTTGAGACTGTCTGTAAGAAAACTCTTCCAAGGAGGTTTGCCAAAAAGGAGAACAGAAATGCAGGACGCGGTGAAGGGGATGTGCTGTTCAGGGAGGGCTTTTCGAGATGGCAGTGAAATCCTTTTGCCTATCCACCGTGGGAAAGAGGAAGACTGAGTCAGGAGAAGGGCTGGCAGGGATCTCTGAGGACAGGAGGGCGTGTGATCTCCTGCACAAGCACCAAAGAGGGCAGGAACCCGGCAGCTGGGTCAAGGCTGGGATCCTCCACGCCCTACTTGCTTTCCCTGAGATAGCGGGAGATTCTGGGAGTGAGAAGAAGGTCTGAAGCAGTCCCCAAGGGGAGTGGGCAGGGGGCTCAGCTAGGGAAACACAAGCATTGCTGGGCAGCACAGAGGGCCAAGGAGGTCCATGGAAATGGACTGAGGAGAGCAGGCAGCTGTGGTTTCCTCCAGCCACACTCACAGCCTGGGTAAGGTGGAGAGCTTCTGAATAGATTTGTCCCCCAGTTTCCCTAAACATATGTGGCCATAGAAACCTACTAAAAGCCCCAAAGAACCTGCATAAATTGCTAGTCTATGCTTATACAGATAACAGGGGATAGGAAAGTACTAAAACCCTTAATTTCTCTTTTCTATCCAAATGATCATAGGGCGGGCGCCTGCAGTGCACGTACTAGGTGGGTTGGGGTGCACCCATCAAGAGGAAAGGGAACCCAATGGGCCTAGCTGTCAGAACTGAGCTTGGGAGCCAGGAAAGCACTTCAGCTGAGTGAGCCTGGACCATGGAATCTCTCTGAGTTGTAGAATAAAGTGGGGGAATATTGCCTGCCCTTCAAGGATGCCATGAGGATTAATGACGATCAAGCACTTAGCACTCCGTTTCTAGCACATTAAAGAATTCAATTTGAGGAGGAATCATCATTACTAGCCAATCAGCTCGGCCAGATGGACCAAGTGAAAGGTGATAGGTCCCAAACGCCCTCACATCCAGGCATCCCGCCCCACATGAGGCAGCAAGGCCACCTCAGAGCTAACACTCTTTGCTCTCAATGTACCGCCAGGGACTTGGTCACCTGAGATTCAGCTTGACTACTTGAGCTCCAGAATAAACTTGTGTTTCTAGCTCTTAAGTTCATGAGCGACAAAGGAAGCCCCCTCAACTGGCTATAAAACAGGGCATTTCACAAAACTCTCCCATGCAGCCCAATAACGTGTTTTCAACTTTTGAAGGAATTTTAGACTTGCAGAAAAATTATAAAATCAGCATGGAAAGTTCAATACCCTCCCCTCAGTTTCCTCTAGTGTTAACATCTGACATACCCACGACACAATTGCCAAAACCAAGAAAATAACACTGATCAGTTACTACGAGCGGCTCCATAGACCTTATTTCAACGTCGCCAGCATCGCCTCTAGCGGACTTTTTCTGGAGGCTCCAATCCAGGGTCCCACAGTGCGGTTAGTGACCAAGTCTCCCTAGCCTCCGCCAATCTGTAACAGTTCCTCAGTCTTGGTCTTTGCTGACCTTGACTCCTGGTGAAGGGGACTGACTGGGCAGGTATTTTGATTTGAATTTGTCTGATGTTTCCTCGTGGTTAGACTGAGATTGTGCATTTTTAATAAAAATCCCCTAGAAATGATGTTTTATCCAATGTGTTACCTCTTATTACTGGTGATAGAACCTTCGCTAATTTGGCCAAGGCAGTGTTTGCTGGGTTTCTCCACCTAGATCAAATCTGATGCAAAGTGAAACAGAATCCCAGTCCTTCCTAATAGTAAATAAAAACAAGTAGATGTCATCAACTACGCATCAGTAGATGTTACTATCCACATGTAGCCAATGAGGTGTGGAGTTAGGACTTAGACTTGGGTGCTCCCAGTCCAAACACTATTTTCTTTCCACTCTCATGACTACCCTGGATGTCCCTCTTATTCCAAAGCTTACTTTCTGTGAGGAAATACTATAATAAATCACTCTTATAAGCCCAGAGTTTCTCCAATGAAAACTACAATGCAAAGTAAAAAACACGATTATCAGAGAAACAGACACTAGCAGGAAGGTCCTGATGCATGACGGTGACCCAGGGACACTTTCCAAGCCCACACTTCATTTGATGCAGAGACAGAGAACAACTCAGCAGAGACTGAGCTAACCAGGAGAACCAATAACCTCCTGATCAATAAAATTCTTCAGTAGGCCTTGCGAACCAAGAAGAAGAGCGCTAAGAAACACAGGGAGATGCTATCCTTCCTCCATTGCATGCTTTTAGCCCCTTTATCAAATATAAGGTAGTTATAGTTTTGTGGATTGGTTACTGTGTCCTCTATTCTGTACCATTGGTCCACCCACCTGTTTTGGTACCAGTACCATGCTGTTTTTGTTACTATTGCTCTGTAGTATAGTTTGAAGTCTGGTATCGCTATACCGCCTGATTCACACTTCCTGCTTAGCATTGTTTTTGCTATTCTGGGTCTTTTATTATTCCATATGAATTTCATGATTCTTTTATCTATTTCTACAAGAAATGCTGTTGGGATTTTGATTGGTATTGCATTGAACTTATAGAGAACTTTTGGTAATATCGCCATTTTGATGATGTTAGTTCTGCCTATCCATGAGCGGGGTATATTTCTCCATCTTCTAAGGTCTTCTTCTATGTCTTTCTTTAGGGTTCTGTAATTTTCATTATATAAATCTTTCACCTCTCTTGTTAGGTTGATTCCCATGGTGCTGGGAAAACTGGAAATCCATTTGCATCAAAATGAATCTGAATCCCTATCTCTCGCCATGCACAAAAGTTAACTCAAAATGGATCAAGGAGCTTGATATTAAATCAGAGACATGGCATCTGATAGAAGAAAAAGTTGGCTACAATCTACATACTGTGGGATCGGGCCCCAAATTCCTCAATAGGACACCCATAGCGCAAGAGTTAACAACTAGAATCAACAAATGGGACTTACTCAAACTAAAAAGTTTTTTCTCAGCAAAAGAAACAATAAGAGAGATAAATAGGGAGCCTACATCCTGGGAACAAATCTTTAATCCACACACTTCAGATAGAGCCCTAATAACCAGAATATACAAAGAACTCAAAAAATTAGACAATAAGATAACAAATAACCCAATCAATAAATGGGCCAAGGACCTGAATAGACACTTCTCAGAGGAGGACATACAATCAATCAATAAGTACATGAAGAAATGCTCACCATCGCTAGCAGTCAGAGAAATGCAAATCAAAACTACCCTAAGATACCATCTCACTCCAGTAAGATTGGCAGCCATTAGGAAGTCAAACAACAATAAGTGCTGGAGAGGATGCGGGGAAAAGGGCACTCTTGTTCATTGCTGGTGGGACTGCAAATTGGTGCAGCCAATTTGGAAAGCAGTATGGAGATTTCTTGGAAAGCTGGGAATGGAACCACCATTTGACCCAGCTATTCCCCTTCTCGGTCTATTCCCTAAAGACTTAAAAAGAGCATGCTACAGGGACACTGCTGCATCGATGTTCATAGCAGCACAATTCATGATAGCAAGATTGTGGAACCAACCTAGATGCCCTTCAATAGATGAATGGATAAAAAAAATGTGGCATTTATACACAATGGAGTATTACTCTGCATTAAGAAACGACAAAATCATAGAATTTGGAGGGAAATGGATGGCATTAGAGCAGATTATGCTAAGTGAAGCTAGTCAATCGTTAAAAAACAAATACCAAATGACCCCTTTGATATAAGGGGAGTAAACAAGGACAGGGTAGGGACAAAGAGCTTGAGAAGAAGATTTACATTAAACAGGGATGAGAGGTGGGAGGGAAAGGGAGTGAGAATGATATATAAGAGGAAAGGAGGGGTAAGAGAAGATAATACAAATGGAAGAAATGATTTACAGTAGAAGGGGTAGAGAGAGAAAAGGGGAGGGGAGGGGAGGGGAGGGGGGATAGTAGAGAATAGGACTGACAGCAGAATACATCAGACACTAGAAAAGCAATATGTCAATCAATGGAAGGGTAACTGATGTGATACAGCAATCTGTATACGGGGTAAAGTTGGGAGTTCATAACCCACTTGAATCAAACTGTGAAAGATGATGTATTAAGAACTGTGTAATGTTTTGAACGACCAACAATAAAAAAAAAAAAAAGAAACACAGGGAAACTTCTCTTCTGCTCTAGGTAATAGCCGTAAGCACGTCTTCAGATCAGTTAACTCATCTTAGTCTCTCACAAGCTCCTAGAGATAGAATTGGATCACATTTTAATATCCCTGCCCTACCAAATGAAGCAAATGAGACATAAAGAGGTAGATTTGAGACTGGACTGAAATTCAGAGTCAAGGCTTCATTCATTGTTTCATTTGAAAAGCTTTGACTCTCCCCTACCTCCTGCTTTCTATTCTCTGTGCTGGGGGATGCAGAGATACTGGAGACCCACAGTCTCTGGACTGAAGGAGTTTAGGCTTCTCCTTTGCTCTTCTCACAAAGTCCAGAAAGGCAACACTTCCCCCGACCCCATTCCCCACCCACACTCCCCATCCCGAGTTCACAGAATCTGGGATTCTATAGAAGCAGGTCGGTTCTGTGATGGCTACTGGGGGTGGGTCACACTGTACATTTAAAGCTTGGATGAACATCCTCATTCTCCTGCTTGATTCTCTTCTGTTTGTCCTTCTCATTAGTATCCATAGCAGGTGTTATGGTTTAGATATTAGATATCAGGTGTCCCCCAAAAGCTCATGTGTGAGACAATGCAAGAAAGTTTAGAGGCGAAATGATTGGGTTGTGAGAGTCAGCCTAAGCAGTGCATTAGTCTGCTGATAGGGATTAACTGGGTGGTAACTGTAGGCAGGTAGGGTGTACCTGGAGGGGGTGGTCCTTGGGGTATATATTTTGTCCCTGGTGAGTGGAGCTTTCTCTCTGCTTCCTGATTGTTGTGTCCTGAGCTGTTTTCCTCCTCCAGACCTTTCTGCCACCATGTGCGGCCAAAGCAATGGATTCAGCTACCTGTGGACTGAGACCTCCGAAACCATGAGCGCCAAATAAACATTTCCTCCTATATATTATACCTGGAGGAGAGTGGTCTCAAAGTGTGGTCCCCAGACCAGAAATAGCAGTGTCACCTGGAAACTTCTTAGAGAGGCAAATTCTGAAATCCACTGAATCAAAAACTCTGGGGTGAGATCCAGTAATCTGATTTACCAAGCCCTCCAGTAGTTCTGTTCCCTATTCAGGTTGGAGCAGCACCACTGGTTCAGACTGGTGGTGTTAGGTGAAGGCCAAATTTTATCAAAACTCCCACCAATTCCATTCCCAGCCAAATTCACATTATCGTTGATTGTTGTTATCCAGCCTCTTCCCCACAACAGAAAGGATTGATTGCAGACAAGTATATATTGAAATGAGTGGCTCATCTGCTTCATAAATCATTAATAAATAATGCCTGTCCAAAGGTCTGTAAGGTATTAAAGTGAAAGTGTTAAGTCAGTATTTCTCAAATTTTAGTGTGCACACAAATCACCTGCAGATCTTGCTAAAATGCAGATCTGAAGCTTTAAGTCTGAAGCTGGGCCTAGAATTCTGCATGTCTATCAAGTACCCAGGTGATAAGCCTGTGCCGCTGGTCTATGGTCCACACCGTGAGGAGCAAGAATCTTCATGACTCTGGAAGTCTAAGTCCCTGTTGTGGGCCATCATCTCTCCATCAGCTAGACTTTCCTCTCAGGTCTGTTTCCCCAGCCCCACAGTCTGTTGTAACAGCTCCTCTGCTCACAGTCCCCACCCTCACACCCCCCCCCCGCCCCCACTCCTCTTTCTCTTAGCCGCTGAGTAGGTATTTCCATAATTGCAGTCTCCTCCTCAATCCCTAGTGAGAAGAGGGTGCAGCAGAGCATTCTATGCCCATAATGCCTTCAGAGGGAATTAATGCACTTCCCCAAGTACTCTCCTTCCACCTCCAAAGGGACTTTTCCAGGCAAGAAGATGCAGGTCATTTGTTTGCCGAGCTAACTATCCATTATCTAAAACAATCTATTAGCTTTAGCTTCATCTGAGGCTGCAAATCAATAGGCATTCCCCAGGGTGAGAGGGACCCCTGTCACCCTCCATCAGACAAAATCCCAGCTGGGACCACTGCGTTAATTCAGTGAGGGAAAAAAAAAAATGTAATGCTTGGAATTCTGCACTTCTCGAACAAGTGGAGAACGGTTTCAACCTGCTCTACAACGTACCTGTCGCCCATTTCCCAAGCTCATTGAATAGTCTGTGGTTATGAAACGTTTATGCTAACAAACCTGCAGAGTTGCAGCTTGAGACTCAGCTGTAAATATTTACTAACCATAGCCATCAAGACTCAGCCTTCTCTTTGCCTGAAGGGTCCATTTTCTGGTTTTTCTCTGCAAGGTGGTTCAGTCTCCACTCTCTTCATCCTTCCCTCTAAAGGTAGTTATTACATAAAGTTGTTTGATGAAAATCCACATGACCTCTTTAGAACAGCTCTACTAAGATTAATAAAAAGATTTCTGAGACACAAATCTGGATCCTGAACGTTTGAGCTCAGAGTGCAGGGAGGAGCTGTGCACGAGATCATAAAATGATGATTTAATCACTAGGGAATGTTTATCACAAATAGCGTCAGATGAGTTACTGTAAAATTTATGCAGCTAAAAGCTTGAGTGTACAATATAAAGAGATGGCTCTGAGGCTCTGAACTTCTTGGCCCAGCACAACTGTTTAATTCATGGAAGCCTAATATTATGATAGGTTCTTCCTGATGAGAAAAAAATAAAACCAAACAAATCTTTCACCATATTATATTTAATGTCTACACTCAACAAAGGAGAAAAAGCATAGCACCATTCTGATAACTCTTTAACAAAGGACCAGAGAAAGCTCAAGGAATAATAAACCTGGCTATAAGGGAAAGATGAGAGTAAATAGACTGAGAATAGAAACACTTGGAGTCTTCAAAATGGATTTAAGAACCACCGAGATATCTGTAGCGTAAGCAGAATCCATCACGTATAAAGACTGACTAATAAAAATTTCAGAGTATGATGATAATTACATAGCTATCCCCCAAACCCATTACTCAGTTCTCATAAACTTGCCACCCAGCACTGAAGCCATGATCATTTTCTAGCTGGCCACTTTAGTTTCTAAATTGAGAAGAAAATATAAAGAGATGAAGCGAGAATTTCTGCCATGGAGATGAGATACCTGAACTCCCGTCTCAGACTCTCCTAGTGTTTACAAAAAAAGCTAAGCTGAGGTCCATTGCTAACACGCCTGCGATTCCATGTAAAATTCTGTATGAAGCTGTTTTCCTGGACTTGCAAACAGCTACCAGAGGGCTGCTTGTACTTTTGAAAAATACAAAATCTCCCCACGACTGCTCAGTTGACTCATGTCTATCCAGGCTACAGGACAATTCTCCAGATAGACTTGGACCAACCCAGGTCTCCCCCTTTCTCACTTATTGTTCTCAGGAATAGCTGGAGCACAGGCTGGGAATGAAACATCTTGAAATAGGAAAGCACTGGCAAGAAGGGCCCAGGCTCTTTTCCAGCGCCCCCTAGGAACAGGTTGGTCTTCAGTGCTTCAGCTCAGTGAGCTGCACCCCCCCCCAAGACATAAAACCCTGGACGGTCTGCTTTCTAGGGCCCCCAGCTGCAGTGCTGGGGTGGGGGGTGTGCACAGAAGAGACTCCCTCCACCCCAGGCATCTTTCCTGAGCCTTGGAGGACTGATTGACAATGACTCCTAGACTCCTGGTGTCCCTTCATGTCACTTCTTACATGCATGAATGTTCTGGTCTCAGTGGGCTCTGACAAGTTAGGAACTTGCTGCACAGAGACCACCTCCAGAGCATCGTTCCTGGATCCAGACACAGCAGAGACACAAAAAACAAACCAATGTTCCAAGAGGATGGGGGCTTGTCCACCTTCTCCTCTAGCATAACATGGTGAGAGTACCATCTAAAAAGAAAGGGGTAACTGGGCACAGTGATGCATGCCTGTAATCCCAGAGGCTGGGGAGGCTGAGGCAGGAAGATCGCATGTTCAAAGCCAGTCTCAGCAAAAAGTGAGGTGCTAAGCAACTCAGTGAGACCCTGTCTCTAATAAAAATACAAAATAGGACTGGGGATGTGGCTCAGTGGTAGACTGCCCCTGAGTTCAATCCCTGGTACCAAAAAAAAAAAAAATAGAAAAATAAAAATAAAGGGGGAAGGGAAAAGGAGGGGAAAGAAAGAAGAAGAAAGTAAGGAAGGAAAGGTGGAAGGAAGGAAGAAAGAAAAGAAATAAAAGTCAAGACTAGTGTGCACTCCCTACACTAATTGAATATTATTTGGCGATGTGTGTATGAAGCGTACTCACACAAACACGCATCCATACTGTGGTGCCATATACACCAGGCTTCTTGCAGTGAATTGCAATCAGAAAATTTGAAAAACATAAATGCAGCACTTTATAGATCTGCACTGTCCAACCCAACACCCCCTAGCCACATGTGACTATTGAAAGTTAAATTAACAAATTTTAAATTTTTTGTGCCTCCGTTGTGCTAGCCACATTTCAAATATTCAATAACCCCATGTAGCCAGTGGATACTTAACTGGATAAAACAACCCTAAAATATTTCCATTAGAACAATGAAAGCTCTCTTGAAGGACAAAGTTACGCGACATTCTCTTTCGGAGTTTGTGACCTCTCTAATGTCCCCTGACGGAATTACAAGTGTGTCTACAATGAGTAGATGAATGGATTATCTGAATAGAAGGCTCTGAATTTATTTTGTCTCACAACCCAGCTGGCATCCAGCTGCGGTTAAAACCAAAATATATTGAAAACTAACATCCACCAGCCATACACACAGGCTGTTAAGTGTCAGCCTCGAGGTCCTGCTCCATAAAGTAGCTATTAATAAATACCCACGCATTGTTGATCTCGAGTGAGAAGTACTTATAGGAGGAAAAAAAATACAAAATTCATGGAATCCCAAAGAACAGCACATCAGGATTGGGGACAGCCAATAGTGTGACGTTTAAAAATTCATTTCCAGCCCTTGAGCAAGGGCTAAAACCAAATCCAAGGAAGGTGTAAAATTGCCACATTGGACTCTCAGGATTATCAATGTTTTCATCAGAAGTCCTGCAGTCCAAGAAGGCAATGACCCATCAGAGGGAGGGTTACTATGACACTTATCTCAGGGATGGCCACCCTCATTCAGGATGGGTCCTCAGTCTGTGGTGGGGTCTGGGGCCGGTTGCTGCTTGAAAGGGGTCTTTTAAATGTAGAAGAATCACTAGCGTTGGCTGGCTTCTTCACTTTTGCTCACTTAACATGGAACAGTAAGAAGTCCATGGATATGAGGGTCTTATCCTGGGCTTTGACTTGTCATTGAGGTTACAAAGACAAAATAATTGGGCCAGCATGAGCAGTATAAGCCAGGAAGAGAGACAGATGGGGATGTGGCTCTTCCACTGGAGAACCCCAAACAGAAGCTGCTCCCTCTTGGTCACAACCAGAAAGAGCAATGTTCATACTTCCCACGGCAGCAGGACCTTGGTCCCTTCCAGCTGCAGATCTGGATGATGTATTTGGTTCAGGTAGAGGCAGCCAAAGAAGGACCACCACTGAGCATGCAAGCCAAGGCCAGCACACCATACATTCAGAAGCCAAATTCAAAACAGGCTGTCGGATGCCTAAAACTAACAATGAGGTAGAATATTTGGAACCGTTTGTGAAAATCCATCATGGATGGACACCATATTCATACAATCCAGCTACATACTGTGCAATCCAGTGCCCAATACAATGCCCAGGACACGATGAGCACTCAATATTTTTGAAGAAATAGATGAATGATTGTATAGGAAATGTGTAACACCCTGGACTAACCCAATAGAGCTACAACTTCTCCTTCTGAAATGGAATAAGACACAGGGTAAGGTAGACTTGCCTTCCCCGATATTTCACCAACTTCCTCTGCACAGAGGAAAGAAATCATAAAATTAAACATTTGTTGATGGTAGACATTAAAAAGAACATAAAAATTAAACAAATCGTCACATGTGCAACAATGTGGACCATTTCAGAAACACAGTGTTTGACAAACACAGCTGCAAAAGTATGCATGCTTATGAGTCCATTTGTATGAAGTTCAAAGCATGTCAAAACTAGTCCATGGAGTTAGAAGTCAAGACAGTGGTCACCTGGGTGGGAGTAGTGATGAAAGGAGGCATGGGAAAGGAATTCTGGAGAGACAGAAATGTTTGATTTCTTCATGAGGGTGCTGGATCCACGAGTATGTTCACTTCCAAAATTTTGAAAATTCAGTGCTGCACTTTCGTGAATTATTTGCATATCTGTATTATGTTATATTTCAATAAAAAGTTTGCTTTTAAAAAGTCATTGTCTTATTTGCAAGACAAAACATAAAAACTAAAAGGCAAGTGAAAAGCTACCTATCGATTGGGAAAAATGCCTACAACATATGATAAAGACTTAATATTGCAATTCTATAAAAATAAAGTACATTAACAGAAATATGGGCAAAGGACACACACACACAGTCCTCACAAATACATAATAAACATATGGTAAGGCAAAGTTCAAGCTGTCCACTGGTATTCAAAGAGCACATGAAACAATATGATGTCATTTTCAACTATTGGATTGGCAAAGGCCTGTTATTGTTGTTGTTTTTTTTTTTTTTAATGACAATGTCCAGCAATGCAAGGTGCAGAGGACGGCCTCCCTTCTGCATTGATCACACACTTCCAGAAGACAATTGGCTAGCCTGGGCCAGGAGCCTTAAACATGTGCACCTTTGATCTAGTAACTCTAGTCCAGGAATTTATCCTGAAGAAAAAATCAGAGATGCAGCCAAGGATTTATAGGAAATGTTTCATCCCATGTTTACAGTAGGGGTAAAGAAAAGTCATCAATAAATCCATGGAAGGAAGAGTAAATGAACTACATTTTAAGCCTATGATAGATACTATGCATCTCTTTATAATTTTTTTTTAGTTGTCAATGAACCTTCATTTTATTTATTTATATGAGGTGCTGAGAATCAAACCCAGTGCCTCACACATGCTAGGCAAGCGCTCTACCACTGAGCCACAACCCCAGTCCCTGTGCATCATTTTTTAAAAGTCCTTTTATAAGATTATCTAATCATCCATAGAATATTCATTTAGAAAATTACCATGTTATAGAATAATACTTTATGCTAAATCTATACTGCACATAGTTTTTCATAAGATTCTGAAGATACTTAGGGATGGTGCATAACTCGTTCATAATGATGATATTCATACCTATGAATTATTGATTTTAACAGACTTCCGTGCTTGTGTGCTAATTGAAAAATGGTGGTTAATAAAAATACTAGGTAGCATGCTTTACTGAATTCAGAAATTATAATGTTACAGATGCTTTGCCAATGGCTATCTCAGTTTCCAGGGCATTTCCAGGGAATTTAAAATAGTCTGTTTCCATAAATCTCCAGATCCTGGAAATTGTTCTTTATGTAAATATGAACACCCCAACCTGAGCCACCAGACATACCCACACTCTCACCCTCTGCAATAAGACAGTCTGAAAGGACAAATAGGCAAAGATGGATTTGACACCTCAGTGCTGTGCAGAAGTCTGTGTCAACAGTTGGTGAGGACCCCCAAAGATGTTAGATTTTCATTATAAGCATCATTTTCTTTGCTTCTCCTGTGCCTAAAATAGCACTTGTCTGGGCTAGAGTTGTGGCTCAGTGGTAGAGCACTTGCCTAGCATGTTCAAAGCCCTGGGTTCGATTCTCAGCACCACATAAAAAATAAATAAAATAAAAATAAAATCATTAAACAAAGTAAAACTATTGTGTCCAACTAAAATATAAATATTAAAAAATAGCACCTGGGCTGGGATTGTGGCTCAGTGGTAGAGCGATTGCCTAGCACTGGTAGGACCCAGGTTCAATCCTCAGCACCACATAAAAATAAAGGCATTGTGTTGTGTCCATCTACACCTAAAAAATAAATATTAAAAAAATAGTACCTGACCTGTTAATAAGGGTAACTAATTTATACAACAAATAAGTAAAGGTAAATTGTTATGGTTTGTATACCTGTTGTCTCCCAAAAGCTCAAGTTTGAGACAATGTAAGAATGTTCAGAGGTGAAATGATTGGATTGTAAGAATTGTAACCCAATTAGTGGACTAATCCACTAAATAGATGACCGCGTGGGTAACTGTAGACAGATGAAGTGTGGCTGAAGGAGGTGGGTCACTGGAGGCATAATTTGGGGGTTTTTATTTTGTTCCTGGTGAGTAGAGTTCTCTCTCTTCCTGGTGCCGTGTCCAGAGCCGCCTTCCTCTGCCACACCCTTCCACCATGATGTCTGCCTCACCTGGGCCCCAGAGCATTGGCCCCAGAGCCAACCATGGACTGAGACTTCTGAAACTGTAAGCACCAAATAAACTTTTCCTCCCCTAAAATTGCTCTTAAACGAGTTTTTTGGTCACATCACAGCAGGAAAAAAAAAACTGACTAAAAACAATAAGCAATTTCATAGATTGTACCATAATTAATTAAAAATAAAAAGAGCAAAGTTTTCAGAAGTTTTAAAAATTACTTATTTGCTAAGTGAATGGGTAACAATCCTAACTTAGGGTTGTTAAGAGGATGCATCTTCTCCTAGAATTACTCTACCTCTGACAAAATTCATCCCCCATAGACTATTCTGCCAAGTTCGAAACTATTCTTAATAGAAGGAATCCGTGTTCCATAAGCTTGGGAAATTCTGAGGTAAATGAAGTAAACCCGGCTTCTTTGCTGCCAAGCTTCTCATGTTTTAGGAGGTGAGGGTGAATTGCTTATCTTTAGCATGGGGTGTCTGCTGCAGCATTTCCCTTCGCCATCTGAAAAGGAGATGCTTTTAAATGGAGACTCCATAGGATTCATGCTTCCCCAGAATTGGCTCCAGAAAATCTTATTCATATCTCTCTTGGAAAGCCTTCAGATACACCAGGATCATGTTTCGCCCTGGCCATGGAGGACACTGGTCAGGGCTAATGCTGGAATCAGAGATCCCAGGTTCAAACCCTGTCACTGCCCTTAGTAGCTTGGGCAAGTTATTAAGCCTCTCTGAATCTCAGCCATCTTGCTTATGAAAAGGAGAGTAGCCCCTACTTCAGAAGGGACTGCTGCTGTGTAATATACTAACATTTCACCAGTTCACATAATATTTCAACAAATTAAGAAATCACAATAACAAGTTGGATAGACAGCAACACATTTAGGTACAAACACAACTGATCCTCACCTGTGGGAGAAGTTATCAGCCTTCCAACCATGGGTAATCAGCACACTATGCCATTAGCCATGGAGCAAATAACCAGCACCAATTAATGCAACCAGCTGATTAAGTGGAAGTATGTTAAGTAAGAGACTCCCCTATATCACTGTGCACTTCACTACTGTTCGATAGCAGTGCCATAAACACCATTGCTTGCCTCCTGGTAACCTCAGCATAGTCCAACCCACACAATCTTATTTATAGCAAGTCTCTAAGGGTGTTAGTAATTCAGGGAATGCCTATATTAGCAAGATTTAGCCCGCACACTTGGTCTGCAAAACAAGCCCCAAGAACAATACGTGTAATTCTTTTCACAATTTGGATACACATAACAGAAGTTATTCATCTAATAACCCAAGAAGACAAGTTTCCGATAGCTACTGGACACACTGTTGGATAAACATAGATTTTTCTTCCTGTATACTTCGCATAAAATATTCATATAAGAAAGAGAACATTAACTGATTTCAACGTCACCGCTTTTATTGGCTATAACACAGGCTTAGAAACTTTTAACTCTAATGGAAATTAAATGCTTTGCATTTGAGATGTTTCCTACTTTGACCTCTAAACACTAAAGCAGCTAGAAGCCCCACAAAGCAGAAATGAGAATGTGTCACTGATCCGATGCTACATTTCAGACCCGCAGCTCTCAGGAAGAGGATGTTTCACCTTCAAGGTCAGAAAGTGCAAGATATCCCATGAGCAGCGAGGACAGGAGGCACCGCTGGACCACAAGAACCCTGTCCCCGACGAGGAAGGCAGGAGGGACCCAAATGGAGGATGCACTTTGCAACCAGCCTCCAACTTGGTTTCTCAATGATCTTCAGTGATACTTGATCTGAGAACACATGGGAGCCTTCCTTCATGAAGCATAAGTTCTTAAAGTGTACACGCACCCAAGGACAGTCAGAAAACAAGAGGAGAGCTGACTCTTTCAAAGCAACATCATAACAAACTCTCCTCTGTCCTCCAAAAAGGAATCTGCACCTGGGTCCCTGCCACTTGAACTACACCAATCAGTAAGGCAAAAAATAAAGACAAAAACAAAAAAATAGAACAAAATAAACAAAGTTGGGCAACGGATCAAGAGTTTTCAGCTTCTAATTTTGCCAAGTAAGGTCACTTAATATATTAAATCTAAACAACAATGACTCTCATGCACTAGCAGAAAGGTGCACCATCTAGCTACTGGAGAAGGTCACCTGGATAGCGAGGGCCACCAACCAGCAGCAGGCATGCCCCAAGATTCTGATTCAGGTTTCTAGTGTGGGGTTAGGACCCCAATGTGTCTGAAAGCTCCCCAACTGTTTCTAATGTGCAGCCAGGACTGAGAACCATCATCAGGTTCTAAAAGAAAAGGCATTCTAAAACCAATAAAATAAGGTTATAATTTCAGGTTACAAGACGGCCATTAAAAGTAAATGAAATGGGGCTGGGGATGTGGCTCAGTGGTAGAGCCCTCGCCTAGCATGTACATAGTCCTGGGTTCAATCCTCAACACCACATAAAAACAAATAAATAAAGGTATTGTGTCCAACTACAACTAAGAAATAAAAATATATATTAAAAAAAAAGGAAATGAAATCAGGGTTGGGGGTGTGGCTCAGTGTAGAGTACTTGCTTCATACCTGTGAGGCACTAGGTTCAATTCTCAACACTGCATATAAATAAATGAATAAAATAAAGTTCATCAACAATTAAAAAAATTTTTTTAAATAAATGAAATCAGGCTTATAAAAAACACTCTATATTAAGTTTGCATTTCTTGTTTCACTTTTAATGACCTAGGATAAAGACCTTGTCGACCAGCATTTGGGCCATCTGGTCTACACCAACAGGCTCTACTTCCCATCACTTTTTTTTGTGGGGGAGGCAGTACTAGGGATTGAACTCAGGGGCACTCAATTACTGAGACACATCCCCAGCCATATTTTGTATTTGATTTAGAGACAGAATCTCACTGAGTTGCTTAATGCCTTGCTTTTCCTAAGGCTGGCTTTGAACTCACCATCCTCCTACCTCAGCCTCCAGAACCCCTGAAATTACAGGTATGCATCATTGCACGCAGCCCACCACTCTTTTTTTTTTAGTTGATTTTTGCATATGGTATAATACAAAGCTGCAATTTTACTCTTTTGGATATTGATACAGAGTCTCTCAACATTAATTACTAAAGAAACTGTCCTTTTCCCATTGTATTATTGGAACTTTTGTTGAAAATCAATTGTCTCTACATGTGCAGATGCATTTCTGGGCTTTCTATTCTATTCCATTGTTACACACACACACACACACACACACACACACACACACACACAATTTTTTTTACTTCTATTATTTTTCTATCACTCTTTTTGAAAGCCCTTAGAACCTGGTTTGTGCCCTCTTCACCCTACTAAAGTAGCCCATGAATGAATCTTATGTAGCCAAATTCAATCATGTTTCTTCATCTCTCACCTCTACTTCTTTGCAGCATTTAACAGGGTGGGCAGATCTACCTTCTTGAAATAGTTTTCCAACCACCAAATGGCTTAGTTCCCAACAAATGATTCCCTAAGCACATCCTCCAAGTCCCTGCTTTTGGTTTTACTCATGTTGTTCCCCTTCCCAGAGCTCCCTCCTCTCTTCTCCACAGTCCCAAATCCTACCTCTACTTCAAGGACAAGATCAAGTGCTACCAACTCACGACACCCATCTGCGTTCCATGCACGGGCCCACAGCAAACCAGTAGAATTTAAGATGCAATATTAATTCTAAGGAGTGAGATGAGGCCATTGTTTTAGTCAGCTTTTTTGCTGCTGAGACTGAAAGACCTGATCAGAACAACTGTAGAGGAAGAAAGGCTTATTTACGGGATCACAGTTTCAGAAGTCTCAGTCCACAAGTGACAAGCTCCATTCCTCAGGGCACCATGTGAGGCAGGACATCATGGAGTGTGGCAGAGGGAAGCAGCTCATACGGTGATCAGAAAGCAGGAAGCGACTCCACAAACCAGATACCAAATGCATACCCTAAAGCCATGTCCCCAATGCCCTCTTCCTCTGACCACACCCTACCTGCCTTCAGTCACCACTCAGTTAATCCCACCAGGGGAATTAATTTCATTGATTAGGTTAAGACTCACAACCCAATCATTTATCATCTAAACTTTCTTGCATTGTATCACATGTGAGCTTCAAGAGGACACCTCATATCCAAACCATAGCAGCCATGACCTTGAGAAGCCAACCTCAAGGTCAAAGTCATGAAGGCCAAAAACACTGGAAAACAGAGTACAAGATGGACTGAGGCAGTGTTCAGATTCAAGATGGCTAATAGTACCTCTTATAGTAAGAAACCTGTTCGAAGAATTAATCTAGGCACTACGCTAAAGAGCTTGTGATAACAGCAAGGGATTTTGAGTGATTTCCTGGATACTTGCCTAGGACCATGGCATTAATATCTCATTTAACCCTCCTAAAATCTGCATGAGGAACACATGGCCATTCCCAGTTACAACAGCATACATCAGCAATACCATTAAGAGAGTTGCCAAGGAGCATCCACCCGCCTAGTAAGTGGCTAAACCAGGATTTGCATCCACCCTTTTTCACATCCCAAAGTCGGTGGGAAATCTCTCAGTGACAATCCACTGCCTCTTGTAATGATAACTTCTCCCACCGGCTTAGCTTCCTTTTCCAAAACATAAGGGTGTTGGCCCTAGTGATTCCCAAGGTCCAGACTCCAAAGCTAACATTCCCCAGGTCTATGCAAAAGGAGAAGGAGAGACACCGCAGAGGTCCATGAACAAAGAAAAACAAGGCAGAAAGGAAGGCAGTGATATCGGACTCAGAGATATATCAGAACAGACAAAATGCTCTTTGTGGCTCCCCATCCCAGACTCCCTTGGGGTTTTTTCCTGGCTGTTTTAAGTATTCTTCCTACTCTGAGATACTGTAAGGTAACTTTAGATTGCATTGAATTTTCTTTCCAAATCTCATCTCAAAATGCCCTGAGGACTTAGAGAAAACTACCGTGGAAATAAAAGAACAGGGAGAGAGGTGGGAAGAAAGGGTGAGAACACCTCAGAAAAAGCAAGTTTGGGAGTTTCCATTTTAAATTGAGAAAGGAGATGGATGATAATGATCACACAGAGTCACCCCAAAGGGGTGCTTTCCAACAAAAAAAGGGTAAATGAGTGAAGAGATAGAAAAGAGACAGCAAGCAGAATGACCTCGATTTAACAACTGATCTTTATTGATTTTCTTTCACCTTCCTGCTCGTTTATGGGCAAAATCGCAATTCAAAGTGTGGGACAGGAGAGCCTACCCTAAATGAAATTAGTGGATTCACAAAAATGTCCATGAAGCACCACAGAGGAGGGAAATACCTTGGGAGAAACGCAATCTACTTTAATCACGAGGAAAACCAGCAAGAAAAACAAGAACTCAGAAACTCCCTCAATGGTAAATGTCATCCATCTCCTTCCCCATCAAAGGCCCTTAAGAGAACAATAAATTATAAACCATCACCTTTCTGGCAGTCTGATGAAGGGTTTTGCAAAGCCATCAAACTAATCCTTTCACACCTGAGGACCTTGAAAAGTCAGCAGTGTCACTGTTGACACGATTTGGTTTTAGTGATGGAAGCACAGTTTTGAGACTCTTTTCAAGGTTCACGAACCTTTCCAGAAAAAGTAAAAGATGAATAAATACAAATGCCAGGCCACCTGCCCGCTCCCAGCATCCAGCATTCGCTTTACCTAACCTCTGACTGTTGGGTTATTTTACGTAAAATTTCTCCTACACAAGTTTGGGGCCTTTTTCAGATTTCATTTAAGGGTGGGATGCCTATCTCATAGGGTCAGGAAGTGAGGCAGCCACCCTCTAATGGAGGAGAATCCAAATCACCTTAGGCAGGTGGGGCTGGGGCACAGAAAGCCGGAGAAACTTGCTCATATAACCATCTATGTGTTGAAAACTTCCCTGAAAGTTTGGGAAGCTCTAAAATTTAAGCACATATAAAATTAGGGTTGGAGAACATTGGAAATCATTGAATCCAATTTTGCCAATGGGGACACGCAGGCAAGTGATCAGCCCAAAGCCTAGGTCCTACAGCTGCCAAAGGCAAACTAGATGAACTACATCCCTAGCTTAGAATTTCATTTCTCCTTCCCACTGCCTCCTGCTCCCCCCCAAAAAACGTGATTAAAATAGCTTCCCTTCCAGCTCCAGAATGTATGGGAACTCATTTATTGCTAGAAAAAAAAAATGTGTTGTGAAAGACACCTTCCAATCTTTCTGTTTTGTAGATAATAAATATTTGTTCCTTATTTAGAATAGAATTCATTGTAGTTTTTCCCCCCAGAAAGTATGTCAGTAACAGGGACTAATTGCTATTCTCTTAGGAGACTTTAAGGATGAAACTCTCTTGCTTGGGGGGAAGGGTATTTTTTCAGTGCTGGGGATGGAACCCTGGGCTATGCACAAGCTATGAAACCTTCTATCACTGAGCACACCCCTAGCCCTGGAGAGGGGGCGTTGATGAGCTCTGGGGTTTGAAAGGTAACCCTGCAGACATGGGTCACACAGACTAGAAAGCTGACCAAAGAATTCAACATCTCTGAGTGAAGGCTCATGAGGAACTTAAGGGTAAGGGATGAAAGGGAGAGATTGGAGCAGAATGCTGCAGGTTTTAGGGTGCTTAGAATTTTCCAGACCTTTCCAGAAGAGAGGCACAGCATTAATGTTGCAAAGCCAGTTGCTTTTTTGCAATGCAAATTCTCTCTCATTACAATCCTTGAATTACCTGTAAATGTTAAGGTGGACAGTTTGAAGAGAAAGGAAAGAACTCCACGTCTTTCTAGCTAGATATAGGGAGAACAGGGATGGAGCACCCTGAACAGAGCTAATTCAATGGAAGCAGCAGCTCAAAGGCAGCGGTGAGCCTAAGAGGTAGGCCCTGGGGAATATGCAGAGGTCTTAGAGCCTTATCCCTCCACAGGAGGGCGGGCACCAATCTAAGTAGGGTTTGCCCAGCAAGAAGACTTCATCTGACGCTGGGTATATGAAAGCCAAGGTTAACAAAAGAGTTCCAAAAAATGAAAATGCAGAATACAAAAAATCAGTAGCAAAATAACTGCTTCCTGGAAGGTGCTGGGTTCTTTTCAATTCCATTGGTGAACAAAGACAGAAGAGGGAGCTAACCCCTCTGGGGCAGCCTAGGGCTGGAGGGCCTAAAGAAAAAGGAGTTGCAGGGCAGACAAAAAATGTGGACCTGCCCTGAATTTCACACACTCCTACTCCAAGCAGCTTTGCTTCTCTACCTGAATTACAACCAGGCATCTCAATGTTAGCAAAGAGGGTTTAAGTGCGTGCCTGGCTCCCCAGCTTGCATTCACCTGGCTCTAAAAGATATGAGGTCATTTGATTTAGACCAAAGATCCCTGGAAAACAGAGGCACCAAATGGAAAGCCCAGGGGTCAAGGCCTCCACCCCTCCTCTACATGTGCACATTCTGTTGCCATATGGCCTGTGCACGTGGGAAGCACAGGTCGGAGCCTGCAGGAGCCCCCTCCCCTCCCAGCCATCCTGCAAGCCAGCCAACCAAATGAAAGCAAACTGGGTTCCTACCAGAAAGGGGAACAGTGGGTGTGCTGGGGCCATGGGATTCTGGATATTTTCCCCTCTTCCCTGCATGCCTGTTTGGGGGGAGCAACAAGGTCTTATCCTACTCACAACAATAACAAAAAATGATAATAAAATGTTAATCATGTTACTAAAGTGAAAAAGACAGGCTCATCACAGTGGCCATTTTTCATTCTTTGACTCTTGCTGTAATGAATCCGCTTTGCACCAAATGCTGGAATCCGTCAAAGGAGGGGTGCACCCGGGTGATAATAAATAGCCCTACTTGGAAAAGCCATTAACCTTCCTGTAGTAGACCAGGCCCTGACGCCTGTTGAACAGGCTTCCGCTCCCAAAGAATGGAGCTAATGAATCCTACAACACAAATAAGAGATTATTCCCAATGCACCTGTAGGGAGGTACAACAGAAAAGATGTTTATTCTTGAGCTCATTTGCTTAATTTATTAGAGAAGTTTCATTTAAATCCTCTATTCTTTGGATTAGGCAGAGGGAGGAGAAGGGAGGGGAGGGAGTGTGGGAGTAGGAAGGATCGTGGAATGAATCAGACATTATTACCCTATGTACATACATGATTACACATCTAGTATGATTCCACATCGTGTACAACCAGAAGAATGAGAGGTTATACTCCACATATGCATGGTGTGTCAAATGCATTCTACTGTCATGTATAACTAATTTAAAATTTTTTAAAAAAAAAAGAAAATGGTTCAGGAAAAGTGAAAATTAGCCATTGTGGGTGGACATAGCTCATGCAATTATGACCAATTAAGGATAGACTTAGGGCTTTGAAATTCTCTTTGGTAGCCTTATAATAAATTACATGTATGTAAAAATAAATAAATCCTATAGTCTTCAAAATCACTGTTTAACAATTATACGGCTCAAAATAATGCTGGTCATCCCATAACATCTTTTCCATTACCTCCATGTATGCTCATTACCACAGAGAGCTTATCTGTTATATATTTTGGCACTGATGTATTTATGATATTTGTTCTAACTACATCAAAGCTTTGATGATATTCTATTTTTATTTCTTACTCTTCTTTTGTGCACTGAAAGATCCAGGAGGGCAAGAAGGCTTATTCTGTTTGCCACTATTCACTTCATTCCAATTACCAAGGACAGTTGTGGAATAAATGATTTGATATAAACCAAATCCAATCCCCCTCCAAAAAAAATAAACAAGAAAAAGTGTTTTCTGAGTTGTTATTTTATCTGACTTTTTTTTCTCTTTTGAAATAACTTCTGCTTTTCCCATGATTCTTGTAATTATAAGTATTCTGTACAGTTTTGGTTGGTTAAACCTGAATTCTGAGGTATTATCTGTTCGTGACCCTCATGTCATTTTCTTTCTGTTGTTGTTGGTTGTTTTTTTTTTTTTTTTCAGTGAATTGCTGAACTTATCTGGCTTTAAATGAAGGTTTTATTAAAACTTTTTCACCAAGTAAATCCTTTTTATGTGCCTCACCCAGCTTTTCACCTTCTCGTATGTACAAGAGATTTAAAGGATCCATTCCCCTGTCCCTGAGATTCTGCAAACATTAGCTTCATTTAAGAACAAACAAGATAGGACACATCAGAGAGATCTGACACAAAGGACTCACATTCAAAATAATTATCACTAATTTCCATGCACTGGGTGCCTGAACCCGGAGCTTTCAAATGCCATTGAAAATAAAATATCTAAATTGGTGGTTATGAAATCTGTTTTCATCACAGGCTCCTTCAACAGCAGAAAAAGTGTCCCTCTCTCACAGAAAAACACAGGTATGGTGTGCACCAAATTTAAACATATAATTTCAAGAATTTATAGACATCCACATACACCGTGTTTTTCCAAGTATAGATTGTAATCCATTAGTGGATCACAAAATTGATCTAGCAAGTCACACCCAGCTTGAAAGGGAAAGAAAGAAAGGCAAAAGGAAGGGGGAGGAGAGGTAAGATAAGTGCTATTTCCTGGACTCCCCTCCACCTTTGTGTGTGTGTGTGTGTGTGTATGTGTGTGTATGTGTGTGTGTGTGTGTGTGTATACTGATCAAATTTTAAAATGTAGTTCTTCTTGTGCACTGACATCAAAATAATTTAGAAAAGACTAGCCTAGAGTTTCACATGCCATGGGTACAAACGATTAAGGATGAAACTGTCATCTTACTTGGTGCCTCACCCAGCACCTCAGAAACAAATACTGGCTCTTGTGTGAGCTGTAGCCCGAAGAGGAATATGTGCCAAGATGAAAGTGTGAAACAGAACTCTAAGTTTGAGGTCCTCCAAGAAATTAAGCTCTACTGGAGCAGGGTGTGAGGACCAGAGCAGGACCCTAATAGTGGAAGGCTGAAAACTCAAATGCTTTAGGAGCCAGGTGGGGGGCACTGGTGAGAGAAGCACACCTGAGAGGGTGGAATCTGTGGTTACCTGGAAAGAGTACACCCCATCTAAGGGGCAAAGAAGAATGTAGGAACCAGGGTTTGGGACTTCTGGTTTTCAAAGACAAGCCACTGATCTAGATCTTTGTATGAAATTCTCTGCTCTTTAATATAGGCAAATAAAGCCAAAGAAAATATTTTTTAAACACGGTACAGACTAGCACTAGGAGTCAAGTCAACTATTTATGGGATGAATAGTTTTCAGCCTCAGACTGAGGAAGAAGATAATGATTTGTTTTATGATGTAGAAGATCCATGGAGGATGAGCTGAGGTGGAACAAGGAGGGAGACTAGGGACAGAACTGCCAGCGAGGAGGCTTACAGAAACCATCCAGATGAGAGATGGTATCCCAGAGTCAAGGCTGTGGGAGGGCGGGGTGCACACAGGAAATATGAAGGAGTCAGAGCTGACAGGACCAATTAGATGTTCAGGATGAAGGAGAGGAAAAAGTCCATGATGGCTAGATGGTTTCTGGCTTGGGTGGCCAAGCAGATAGAGGCTCCATTCACAAAGATGGGAATGCAGCCAGTGGACCAGGTCAGGGGAGCAGGTTGGGATACAGCTGAGCATGAAGTGACCAGAGAACTTCTCACTGGAAACGCCCATAGCCCATAAGAAAGGAGAAGAGGGCCAGAGGGCAGACCATACTGCACTGGAGACTGAGTCATCCACACCTAGATGCTGTTGAAGCTAGAAGACAAGGAGGCTGGAACAGAACCCTAGGCACACCCACCCACACTGGAGGGGTGAACAGATGAAGAAGGTGCTGCAAAAGTCACTTGTTGAGAAGATAAATTGGGTGGCTACAAGCAGGTTAAAAGGCTCAAAGAGAGTCACTTGAAAGAACCATCTGGGGAGATGGACAATGGTGTTGACACAAAATTCATGGATGGACTGAAAGTGGCACTGAGCAGCCTGCTGAGGTAAGCAGGGTGGGACCAGCTGACTTAAGGACTACTGGAAACCACCACCATAAGGTCACAAAACTACATGTTCCATAGTGAGCAGCTTGTGGGCTAAGGAGAAACAGTGAATGGCTGGACTAGCCCCTGGCTGAGGGTATGTAGGCTGGGGACAGAAAGACAAGGAGGTAGAGACATGCATGCCAGTGGGGCTGGATGGGGCGGAAAAAGAAAGCTGACTGGGCGGGGAGGACACTGGGTGAGGAGAGTCTGAGATTTCCGAAGTGGCACAAGTTCCCGAGATGGGCCAGAGAGTGGTCACTGGGAAAGGGTGGCTGAACTGAAACAAAAAAACAAAGATGGTTCATGTTAAGAAGTAAGAAGCATTTTAAAGCTAGAGAAGCGAGCTGGATTATAAAACAGGGATCCTGGTGTTGTTTGGACAGATAGCAGGCATGGTTGGCATGGAGAGAGAGGTTTTGAACAATATCAGTTCTTCAATAAATGAAGCAGAGACCTGTAAAGTCAGATGGTGACAGCAATAAGGAGGGAGAAGGCAAGAACCCCAGTGGAAGAGGAGGCTTTGAATGAAGGTGAAAGAATAGAGGTAGCAGAGAGAACCAGAAAATTCCAAAACAGCTTCCCACCCGCACGTTCCAGTCAATGCCAGAGAACAAGCAACCTCATCACAGAACTCAAAATACATACATCAAGTCCCAAAATACCATGCTGTTCACCCTGTGTGTTCCTCTCCTTCTACTTACAATCTGTTCTCTCCCTTCTCCTTCTTCTTGTCTTCTGCCTATGCCCCGAGTCTCCCAAGGACAGGCAAGAACTCTACTCCAGACGAGACATGTAGACGAGGGACAGGACACGAGGGATCTATCTGGTTGAACAACCATGAGCATGTCCTCCAATCCATGTGTGTCTGATTTTCTTCTTCTAGAAACTGAGACTTATATTACTCACCCCAGTTGGATTTTTTAGGAAAATATGATCATCAAAGCAGGAAAAATGGTTTACAGGGCAATTTTATTCCTTCATTTTACTGGTGGTGCTTAAAGAGGTTGTCAAACCCTAAAATGAAAACTTCAACATTACTGGTTACTTAATTTGACCAGAATGTGTCTTCTTTAATCCTAGTATCTTATCTATAAAATAGGAAATGGATGAAATAATTGTCACCTGTTCAACCAACATTTTTCACTTATTTGCTTGGTTGGCCGGTTGACTTGCCTCTAAGAGATTTCTTCTGTATTCTAATGCCCAACGGCACTTCTTGGGCCAAGCTTCCCCCAGACTAAGATTCAGCCTAACATATTATTGATATTTATGACTATACCCTAACAACTAACAATCCCTAGAGTTAGCTGGCATCTGGTAACTGTTTGATGCACAGGTGAGTACTGCAGATCTCTTAGATGGAGTTAGTGGCCACCGTGAAAAACAGGCTGGATAAAAGAAGTGGTACGGCTCTAAGTCAAGGGGGGCACAGCCCCAGCACACAGCAGGCACTCAATAATTACCATTAAAGAGATGCATGGTGTAAGAAATTTATTGGAAATTTAAAAACTGAGTATGTAAGTGCAGAAATTCTAACATCCCATCTCAGATCTAGTTCTCTGGCATAAATTTATATGAATTCCATAAAAAGTAGCTGGAAACCAAAACATTATTTTCAATATTGCCACCATGAGAAATGTAGCAGCCACCAAGGGCAGGGAAAAAAATGACAGGTCCCTAGGACAAATTCATAATTCACCAAGCTCAAAGAGCAAGTTCAGGACCATATCCCACAGCAACTAAATTTTATTTAGATGTGGCCACACTATGACTCAGGCCTGTGTGTGTGTGTGTTTTGTGTGTGTGTGTGTGTGTGTGTGTGTGTGTGTGTAAGTTTGAAATAAGATCAAAGCATAATTGATTCCATCTAGATATGATTTTTGAAGGACGTTCATAAAAATTCTTTAGAATTCTTTGAATCTCAAGCACCATGGGGAGAAGGGGGAGAGGCAGAATAATCTCATCAGTTCTCATTATCCCCAATAATAGCAGATTAGAAATAAAATCATTTAATGGTTGTTTGAAATCTAAAACCAGGAGACAGAAATGTGGATATCCTCATGGCCACTGCCATGCTCACTTTGTGGCCATTGCCAGAAGGTACGACAAAGATGGCGGACATCAACGGCCTCTGCAATGCGGACCACAATGTGTGCTGATCAGACAAAACTGCTTTATCTCTTCCCTAGGTCTGGGATGCAATTCACCAGACAGAAAAGGAACAGACAGTCAAGGAGAACACCTAACACAGCCATGGACTGGCCTTGGATTCACAGGGACAGATCTGACATCATGCTGTGTGGGTCTGGGGCTTTGATCACCCTTCGAAGCCTCAGCTTCCCCATCTGTAAAATGTGAATAATTACACTTTCTACTTCATAAACCAGTTGTGAAGATTAAATCCCACAATAAGCATGTCCAGCACCCAGCACAGTGTAAGAAACACAGTGACTGCTGACAGAATAAGAAGCCATCACTATTGTTATAACTTAGGTGTAGATATAACAGAGTTGTTTGGTAAAAATATTCTACAGTTCTAAGGTTATTTGAGTAAGAACATTTTAAAGATACTTTTATTCCACAGTTTCCAATGTTTCTGAAGCAAAATAAAAACCATTTTTTCCCCCTCATTGGAGGTTGAGCCCAGGGTTGTTCTACTACTGAGCTTTATCCCCAGACATTTTCATTTGAGACAGGTTCTTGCTAAGTTGCTGAGGCTGGCCTCCAACTTGCCATGTTCCTGCCTCAGCCTCCTGAGTAGCTGGGATTACAGGCATGTACCTCCATGTCCAGCTCCAACTTTTCTTTTAAAGATTCTATGGCTGGTGAACAGTTCTCTAAGCTCTGCTTGTAAAAATCAACTAATCGGAATTCCTGGGGTACCTAGTCCTGTCCTAAGACCATAAGGTCCAAAATCACAGCAACACAGTATTTTTTACCCTTTCAGGAAAGTCCTTAGCATTAGGGACCCCAGCAGTCCATTCCCTTTGCAATCCAGCATAAAGTGGCTAAACTTGATGCCCCATCCATAGGAATAAAATGAGATGAATTCCTCTAACATTCATTCTCTGCACCACTTATTCTGTGCCTGGGTACTTTACCTTCCTTAGTCAATTTGTTATTTTCAGACAATCATATATTTGCATATGCTCCTTAAAAGTGCTATTGGTACCTCCTCTAGCAGCGGTCTTATTTAGCACATTGAACACGTCGTGTAAATATTTGATTGGTTCCTTTCTACACTCTTGCAGGTATCCTTTACCCTGTACGGATATGCAGTGCCTAAAAGGCAGAAGCTAACAAGACTTTCCTAGAAATTATTTTTCTATTAATTAACACTAAATTCAGAACATATGATTAAATGTCTTCTTAAAGATGGGCTGAGAAAATTAACTAACTGACGAGGAATCAAAAGTTGGTTTCCTATCAGCATGAGCAGAGTTAGCTCCTTTCCAGCAAAGGCTAGGCTTTACCACACCATTAGCCAAAAAGTTGAGCTCCTGGGTAGATGAAGCTAGAGGGCAAGAATGGGATCCAAATAGGGCCATTCTCCTCTTTCTACAGCTTTGTCATTCTGAACTCACAACATGGAGTGAGTATAATCTGGAACCATTTCCAAGGTGTGGAAAGAGATTCTTTGAAAAGTTAAACAACAACAACAACAAAAAAAAAAAAAACCAAGGTGGGCTCAGGTGACTCAGAAGAGATCTCAGCAGACAGCATGCAAAGCCAAGATAAAGCCTGGGGGGCGAGGGGAACAGATGGCAGGTGGGCAGCGGGCAGAGCCAGGGGGATTCAGAACCACGGCCCTCTGGACGGCATTCCACCCTGGGAGATGCCTATTTGTAGGAGGTGATGTCCATTTCACCAGATGGCCAGCTCACCTCCTGGGGGCTCAACCGCCAGGTAAACTTGGTGACTTGTAAGAATTTTATCTTCTTGGAACAGAGAAAACTAACAGCAGATGAAACTGCATTTACTGTGACCCTTGGGGTTAATAAAAATAGAATCCTAAGAAGGTAAAGAGGTTTGAATTACTTTCTCAAGGTTCTCCTTCAGTTGCATGACAATAAACCTGCAAATTTTAGAACAGAGAAGAAAGGTATTTCCCATTCCTTCCCTCCCACCCCCCACCCCAAAAAATAAAATAAAGCATTATAAAAAAGAAATAAATAAAATAAAGGTATTGTGTCCAGTAACTGGAGCTGAAGAGAGACAGGAGACATAATTGATTGGTTAAATGTTTAACTTAGACTACATATAAAACACAAAAATTGCCCATAACATGTAAACTGGAAACATGTATCCAAGGAGTGGGAAACCTTGATGAACTGGGTTACACATGTGATTGCAAAAGGCAGAAAGAAAAGACGAGAGGGTAAGAGGAAAGACATCGGTCCTCTCAGGGGCTGTAAGATGGGATTATGGGAAAATTTTTCTTCTTCTTCTAACTAGTTTGTGAATGGAGGAGTGAGTGACCGTGGCGTAGCCAGCAGTGTAGAGTGCTGTCCATGGGGAAGGACCAGTTTCTTGCTTTGTTTTTACCTTCTAACCCATCACCTACCAATCTGTGCTTCTACAGCTCATACCATCTGCCATGAACCATGTGAGTTCAATCACACCCAAGCCAGTCTAAGGCACAAGCCTACTTGCTCATCTTACACCCAAATGTCTCAAAAATTCTATAGCAGTTGCTGTAAATGTTTCTAAATCCTTCATTTACCAAAGGTTGGTAAGAAGCAGTGCAGACGAATAACTGTAGAGTGGATGCGGGTCTGATGTTACCTTTTCTTGTTTGTTGTTGGTGCTGAGAATCAAACCCAGAGCCTTGTGCAGGTTCAGCAGGCACTCTACCACTGAGCCATATACTCACGCCCTGATGTTATTATTTAATGGCTGACTGATTTGGAAATGTTAGTGTTCAAACTAGATAAAAATCTGTAGGACTAAAAGCATCAATATAAGCAATCTTTAGGTGATTTTTCTCCTTCCAAAACTTTATTATCAACTAGGCACAATAGCACACACACCTGTAATCCCAGCTACTCAGGAGGCTGAGGCAGAAGGATTAAGAGTTCGAGGCTAGCCTCAGCAATTTAGCAAGACCTTGTGGAGATGGGGATTGAATTCAAATTCCTTGCATAAATGATTTTCTCAAAATGAACCCAAATACTTTTTATAATTATCATTCTCTAATTTAAAAAAAAAGAAAGAAAGAAACCACAAAGATAAAGAAATGTATTTTTAAAAAAATAAATAAATGATTTTAAATCCAGGGATAGGGTTGGTGTTGTCGCTCAATGGTAGAGTGCTTGCCTAGCATGTGTGAGTCACTGGATTCGATCCTCAGGGCCACATATAAATAAATAAATAAATAAAGATATTGTGTCCATATACAAAAAATAAAAAGTAAAATTAAAAAATCTGGGAATATGGCTCAGTGATAGAGCACCCATGAGTTAAATCCTCAGTACTAAAAAAGGGGGGAATATATATTATTAAAAATGTTATCTTGAAAGGCTGGGGCTAGGGCTCAGTAGTAGAGACTTGCCTAGCATGTGTGAGGCCCTGGGTTCGATCCTCAGCACCACATAAAAAAATAAATAAATAAAATAAAGGTATTGTGTCCATCTACAACTAAAAAAAAAAATGTAAATGTTATCGTGAAATACCTTGTAAAAACAGGAGAATTTTTTTTCACTTTTAGAGAAATAATGATGAAGTTTTGGACAGGGAGTAAACACTAAAGCAAATAATAATTCATTATTTGAAGCTATTTGAAGGTGGAAATAAGAAAGTTAGTGCGGCAAATAAGTTAAAGGGAACAGAACGGGTGTGTTTCTCGCATTCACCTGGCTCAGGCTTTGAGTTACCCAGGGTGACAGAACAATCCACTCAGGTCAGTTCTCTCTAGTCAACCCACGAAGTCCTCCTGATTAAACCAACCCATCAGAAATTCTACCAGCACAATCCACATTAACCCTTTCCTCTCACAACCCTTCTGGGACTATCTTAATGCTCTACTTCTTTGGATTCCTTACATAGCTCTACTTTTACATTATTTTTCCCATCTTCCCATGGATATTTTTCTGGCAAAAGGAATTAAGTGAGTCTGGAGAAACAAGGAGACCTGTGACACCAGCAGCCCCTTCAATAAGTGAGCCGTGGTCATGTGATAAAAGACAATTCTTGCAAAGGTAATCACATTTCTTGCTGCCCAAACACGGGCGCTGTCACCCCCAACTGCTCTGGGTGAGGTCTTCAAGCTGTTCAGTGCTACGATAACTAGCAAAGATGCAGCACCAGGCACGAAAAGGGGTGAAGGATTTTGTTTGTAGACCTATGGGGAAAGGAGAAAAATAGAATCAATGGCTTCCACTCAAGTCTCAAACCTGCTCCCAAATAAATCAGAGAGTCACAGCAATAACAACCAAACTTCATGTCAAGCGTTCCACAAGCAGGAACTCAAAAGGTAGGAAAACAATCAGACTTCTGCCCTCCATGCTGTGCACTGCTGACAGATGTCAAGGTGACTTTGAAAAGTAATGTTAACTTTTTTGACAAACAGAAGACTGCAGATCATGATCCATTTGGAGTACAACTGAGTTCAATATAATCAGAATCTGTTACCTACAGGAAGAAAAATCTTACCTTGAAGTAGAAACCATTTGTCTACCAAAACTGCAAGAGATTGGAAGCAGCTGTTTTTCACCCTAGCAGTCAACCAAGAAGCAAATGTGTTACATTTTTTTCATCAATATATTGATGGAAGGGAATGCCAGAAAAATACTGAACATGCAAAAGAAGAAAAAATGCAAATAATCTTCACATTTTCGTTCTTTCTAATCCTATGGCTCCCAATGCTGTTCGAATCTTAGCATCTCTTTCTTAAGATAGCACCCAGTTTACCAACAGTTAAGTACTTAATAAACACCAAGTAAATATTAACTATCATTATTGCCCAAGGTAGCAGTCCTTCATGACTTACTGAGCATCTACCATGTGCCAAGCACTGCTCTGGCTCTGAGTATTGAGCAATGAACAAAACAGATTAAGTCCCTTTCCTTGCTGGAGCTGGCATGATAATGATTTGAACCCAGGTTTCTCTTTTTCAAAGGTCTGTTGCTGTTAAACTAGAAACTACAAATCCAATGCCCAAAGGGTCAAGCAGATGAAATAAATAAGTGGAGTTGGATACCAGCTGGCAGCTCACCAAACCTGTTTCCTTTCTTTCTATGCGCCCTCTCGGATCATATTTCCAGCTTCAATCTGCAAGTAGATGTGGTCAAGTGGCTGATTGGTTTGTGGAGGGATGAGATAAAGTCTGAATCCATGAAATAGAGTAGATGCCCGTCACTTTCAGACCTGTCACCCCTTCTCTTCTGCCTTCCCTCTGCTGGCTGAGGGCAAGCACAGCAGCTTTGGAAACCCCAGAATGAAGATGAGAAAGCCACAGAATGGAAGGATCCTGGGCCCCAGAATTGGGGCTTAGAAGGGAGCTCTCTACCAATCAGGGACTCTCACTGGGTCTCTATGTGAGTGAGAAATAAAACACTACCGGACACATCGGCACATGCCTGTAATCCCAGCAGCTCAGGAGGCTGAGGCAGGAGGATCATGAGTTCAAAGTCAGCCTCAGCAACAGCGAAGTGCTGCTAAGCAACTCAGTGAGACCCTGTCTCTAAATAAAATACAAAATAGGACTGGGGATGTGGCTCAGTGGCTGAGTGCCTCTGAGATCAATCCCTGGTACCCAAAACAAAGCAAAACTCTATGACTTAGAGCTATTAGAGATTGGGGGTTGGTTTGTTGAGACAGCTAGCCCATCTTAGCCGGAGGGACAGATGTCCTATCTAAAGGAAGCCCCACAACTCAGCTTCAGCCCCGTGTTGCTATTCCCACGGTGGCTATTCTTCCGATCATTTCAACAGAACCTGTCATTCCTGATGTGTTATGGAAAAGCTTTTGGTTTTTACACGATTTTTTTCATTTGGGATTCAGTGGCAGAGCACTTGCCCAGTGTGCACAAGGCCCTGGGTTTGCATCCCAGTGCGTGTGTGTATGCGCACACATAGACACAGACATATTTTTTTTTCTACTTCATTTGGCAAGTGTTCAATTTCTAAAACATATCTGTAGACTGAAGACAGTCCCTGGTTTTGTGCTCCCTACACTCCGTCCCACCACTCTTCTGGTCATACCTGGTTGTCAGAATGGTCAAGAAAGGTTTTAAGTCCATGCTCAGGAAATAATGCTGAGTTAATAAACTGGAAGGTATCAAATTTAAAAGCTTTTGTGCAGCAAAGGAAAAAGCTAGATTGTGAAGAGAGAACCTACAGAATAGGAGAAAGACTTTGCTAGCTACTCTTCTGTCAGATGATTGAAATCTAGACTATATAAAGTACTCAAAAAAAACACAGATAATCCAATCAATAAAAGGACAAATTAATTAAACATAAACTTCTCAAAAGAAAAAAGACAAATGACCAAAAAATACAGGAAAATATGTTCCACATCATTTGCAATTAGAGAAATACACATCAAAATTACACTGAGATTTCATGTCACCCCAGTCAGAATAGCAGCCACCAAGAATATACACAATAATAAATCCTGGAGAGGATGTGGAGGAAAAGGAACACTTTTACTCTTGTGGTGGGATTGTAAATTAGTACAACCACTATGAAAAACAGCAAAGAGCTTCCTCAAAAGACTAGGCATGGACTCACCATATGACCAGCTATATCACTCCTTGATGTTTACCTAAAGAATTAAAGTCATCATACTACAGTGAGATATGCACACCCATATTTATAGCAGCACAATTCACAATAGCCAAACTAGGGAACCAGCCAAGGTGTCCACCAATGGATAAATGAATAAAGAAAATGTGGTATAAATACACAATGAAGGTTTATTCAGCTATAAAGAAAAATGAAATTATATCATTTGCAGGAAAATGGATGGAACCTGAGAAAACATCATGTTAAGTGAAAATAAGTCAAACTCAGTCAAGGGTTGTAGGTCTTCTCTCACATGGGGAAATTAGAAAGAAGAAAGGTGGGAGAATTTCATGAAAACCAAAGGAAGATCAGTAGAACAGAGGAAAGGGATCAGGGGAAAGAAGAGGAGAGACTGGGGAATGATATATACTTGCCAAATTATATATTTATATTGTATGCATGTATGGATATGTAACAACAAATTCTACCATTATGTATAACCAGGCAGACAGGACCGGCAAGGAACTTCCGGACAGAAAGGATAAAATGTAAGGGGCATGAAAGGGCTTTGGCGGAGAGACTGCAGATTTAGCTACAGAGTATACATTGGAGGTGACTGGTTCATAAAGGACACAGATTGCTACCCAATGGGAGTAAACCAAGTTATGAAAGAGAATGCTGTACTGAAGGGCTTGGGTAGATACATTTTAGGAAAACCTCTGATAGAGGATAAGGCTACTTTGAAGGCTGCAGTCTTTCTCTCTGGTTCAAGAATGAACCACACTTATTCCCACCAGAGAGGACAGTACCTGCTTCTCCCTTTGTCCCAGATCCCTGCCTGATTATCCCTTAGTCATCCTTCTGACATTGGCTCAAATGCCCCTTCCTGGAGAGTCTTCCCCAGCCCTCCAGTGTCAGTCCCCTCCTCTAACTTCCCTCAACACCCTGGGCTTCCTGGTCACAGTAACCATCCTGTTGGCAATCATCAATCATGCACTTATCCCTGTGAGTAACTGGCTCATGTCATGAATATGATTATCAGCAGAGATGAGCAGGACGAGGGGAAGCCCACTACCTGCCACATACCAAGTGCTCAATAAAGACTGTCTGAATTAATACATATAAGGAAAATCAATTTGGTAACCACAGACTTCATTATTTAAGATGGCATGGCATATCATGCTGATAGGGAAATTATCACCTGGGAGTGATAAATCTCTATTGTTAATGTGGAATGGATATTTATTAAACAAAGAAAACTAGCAATTTATAAGATATAAAAACAAAAAACAACAGTATAAAAACTAACCTATGGTGAAAAACATCACCAGGGTTGGGGGTTTGTGAGGCTGGAAGGAGGGAGTGGATTGTTTGTAGAGGGGCAAAAGGGAACTTACTTCCCAGGGTCATGGTCATGTGCTGTATCTTGACAGATTTAAGTTACACAGGTGTATACTCAGAAATATATCTTTAAGCCAGGCCTGTAATCCCAGCAGCTCAAGAGGCCGAGGCAGGAGTATTGCAAGTTCGAAGTGAGTCTCAGCAATTTGGTGAGGCCCTGAGCAACTTAGCAAGACTCTGTCTCAAATTAAAAGTTAAAAAATGGGCTGCAGATGTGACTCAGTGGTTAAGTACCCCTGAGTTCAATCCCTGGTATCAAATAAACAAATATATATGATATATAAATATGTACATATTTATATGATATATATAAATATGTATAATATATATATATATTTTTAAAAGATTTCTTTCATTATATGGAATATTTACTTCAAAAAGGAGCCATATATAAATATTGAGCCAGGTGTGGTGGTACATGCCTTTTTTGTTGTTGTTGTTAATATCTTTATTTTATTCATTTTTATGTGGCACTGAGGATCAAACCCGGGGCCTCACACATGCTAGGTGAGTGTTCTATCGCTGAGCCATAGTCCCAACCCGGTACATGCCTTTAATCACAGCTATTTGGGAAGCTGAGGCAAGAGGATCACAAGTTCAAGGCCAGCCTCAGCCACTTAGGGAGCCCCAACCTCAAAATTAAATAATAATAATAAAGGTCTAGGGATGCAGTTCAGTGGTAAAACACCCCAGGGTTCAATCTCCAAATGGAGGTGGCTGGTTCATAAAGGACACAGATTGCTACGCAATGGGAGTAAACCAAGTTATGAAAGAGGATGCTGTACTGAAGGGCTTGGGTAGATACATTTTAGGAAAACCTCTGCTAGAGGATCAGGTTACTCTGAAGGCTGCAGTCTTTCTCTCTGGTCAAGAAGGAACCACACTTGTTCAATCTCCAGGGCTCAATCTTCAGCATCAAAATAAACAAATAAAATAAAAAACCTAAATATTCAACTCTAATGAATGGCACTTATGCTGAAGAATTTAGGGGTGAAGAGTACTGAGGTCTTTTGTTTTTCAATACATCAAAAAATAAGATGAATTGAGGATGGATAGAGAAACAGATAGAGGATGAGGCAAAGAAAACTATACCTATATAGTGAATACCTGTGTATTAGGTATTCACTCCATAGTTCTTTCCACCCTCTTAGGTGTTGGAAAATTCCACAAAATGTGGATTTCCTACCTCTGGTTTGAAAGGTAGGAGAAAGGAGAACTGCATGGTATCATGGCAAACATACTTACAGTGGTCAGATCTCCTTTCAAATCCAAGCTGTGTCACTTAACAGCAAGGTGCCCTCAGGCCATGAGATTCTCCAAAGTCCTCTCAGTTTTAACTTTCTCCATGCAAAAAGGGCAAGAGCCGTCTAACAGTGTGGTCATGGAGATTAAACAAGACAAAATCCTAGATCCAGTACCTCACATCACAGTATCATTTCATAAATTGTTAGTCCTTTTATTCGGAAGTCAACATATCCACAAACTAGGACAGAGTCTTCACTAAAACATAAAATAAGAATCTTGTAACATTTTTCTCTTGGTCTATCTCAAGGGAAATTAAAAGGATAAATTAATTGTGCTATTTTTATAAGTACAGACCCTGACCTTCCATCAGTAGGACACGTGGAGTTCCATGTCTAAGGAGAGTGACGCATCCACATGCCTGATACTTTCTCACTCTATCTCCTGGTGGCCAACACCACCGTTTGTGAGACCTGGCCAGGGTCAGCAGCGGTCACATCAGAGAGAAAGATGGGGAGCATCGATGGAATGGTAAGTGGCCTTGGAAGCCAAGACCCACCATCTCCTTGCCAGTTGTGCAAGGGGGAAAGAGCCAACCACACAAGCCATGAGCTCTGACGGCGTCTGACGCCTTTTCAGAGGTGGTAGTCACAAGACTGTCTTGGCTTTTGGCATAATTATGTGAACTAAGAGATGGCCTCGTGATCATAAATAAAGCCTGCCACTGAGACTGATAGTGTGTAACCAACTGAAAGAGTCTCCCAGGGCAGACTTTTTATTTATTTGACACCAGGGATTGAACTCAGGGGTACTTAACCACTGAGTCACATCTGTGGATTTCCTACCTCTGGTTTGAAAGGTAGGAGAAAGGAGCTTCCTCTTGACACCACCAAGTGAGGAGGAGTAGCTGACATCTGAGCGCAAGGAAAAAATACACCTTCCAGTGCCAGAAAACAAAACCAACGGCCATCCAAGAAAATGAGGTCTGGCATCTTAGAGTCAGCGAAAGGGTTAACTACATGTCACAAGGGAGACATTATAATCAAAAGAAACTGCCATGCTTTAGAAAGCATCTTTGTGGGACTATAAGATTGCACACTCAGAACTATATACCTGGAGCTATTGGGGGCTGCTTTCACCCCCTCTTCCTGGAGATCTTATTCTCTTGGACTGAATGATAAACCCGCCTGGTGGGTTGGCCTGTGAACCCCTTGGCTTCATGGTGCACTTCCTGTGCAAGCTGCCCTGCCTACAGTCCATCTGTGGATAGGAGCTTCGCTGGGCTAGGACCTGATCACACCCCTGCTGAGCCAATTGGACACCTTGCTTCCCAGCACTACTGTTGCATTGGTAGCTTGAAATCAGTCATCATGGGAATATTTATACCATGAAATTAGCCAACCCTATAAATCCAGCCACTCGTTGTTTTCCATAAAGGCAGCAATAAAACCAACACGGAAACCTGTTTTTTTATTGCTGTGAAGGAGGAAACCAACTTTGGGAAGTTTGTCCCACCCATTCAATCTTCCTTAAAACTGACCTCTGGTTGAAAGAGGGGTTAGGCTAAGACGGCCCTTTTTGTAACATGTGCTCCTTCTTTCTCTGGCCTCTGCTGATCAGATGAGGGGTAGATCCCTATCTCCACTGGCCAGACTGCAGCAGCCTGATTCTCCTCCTGGGAATGTGGAAGCAGAACAGAGACTGGATGCTGGACACTCAAACTGAAAAGTCCTGCCAACTCTGGTATGGCGAGCAAAGGCCCCATGCAAGATTCAGTCATGGGGAACCCGCTATGTGGGTCATTAGAGAAAGCCAGTCTGCAGAAAGAGGTGGAAAGATGAGCCCAGCCTTAGGAAGATGGATGGGACCCTGAGACACAGAGTACAACGAAACAGAATGAGGAGTGTGATCCAACAGCCTAGTTTGAAATCCTGTCTCCAACACTTAGCTGTGTGTGTTAGTTTTTTCATTGCTGTGACCAAAGACCTGACCAAAACAATCTTAGAGGAGTAAAAATTTCAGAGATCTCAGTCTACGGACAGCCAACTCCTTTGCTCTGGGCCTGAAGTGTGGCAGAACATCACGGTAGAAGAGTGCAGAGGAAGAAAGAGCTCAGGACTTGGCAAACAAGAAGCAGAGAGAGAGCTCTGCTCACCAGGGACCAATATAAACCCCAAAGGAATCCCTCAGCGACCCACCTCCTCCAATCACACCCTACCTGCCTACAATTACCACCCAGTTAATCCATATCAGTGGATTAATCCTCTGACTAGATTATAGTATCATAATCAAATCATTTCGCCTCTGAACCATCTTTCATTGTCTCAAACATGAGCTTGTGGGGACACCTCACATCTAAGCCATGACACAGTGTGACACTGAGTGAGTTACTATTAAGTCAGTCTGCCTCCATCTCTTCATCTCGAGCAGGAAGATTAATAACTGAACTTGCTTCATAGGGTTGTTGTGAGAATTAAATGAGCTGATACAGACAGTAAAAACTCAAAAGCGTAAGCTATTATCTCTGTTAATTAATTATAGTACCCACATGGCCCAGTTATATTTCATTCCTATTCTGAATATGTCACAAGAGATTCCCCGGTGGCCTGGAGGCCCATACTTGAGCTAGTTTGTATAGCTAGGTGTCTGTCCCCGAATCAGAGAATAATGGAAAAATAAAAAAACCCCAGGACCACCATGCAACCTTTAGCAAATCACTTCCTCAGCCCTCCATTAGAAGTGGCAAGAGATTCAAATGAGAAAAGAGACTGGGAGCTTCAACAACTGTGAAGTGTTACACCAAACTCTGGGGACTGTTTTCCTTACCCACCTATAAGGAAAAGTAAATATATTACATTAGCCACAAAAATGGGAAAAAAAATGCTTGCTTAAGATACTTTTATTGCTGAAACAGACACAAGATATAGTCCCCATTCTGTTGAAAAAAAAAAAAAGTTCAGGGTCTGTAGGGTTTGCCAGCTTGCTTTATGTGTTCATCTCCATTATTAATAAGTTAATAATAGGAAAATTCCAAGGACAGCTCTGTGGTGCTCATTTTTTAATACACTTTCATCCAGTTTTAATCATATTCCTGATTCAGATCCTCCTATTCTTCTAAAAACAAAGACTCATTCCTTGATAATGAAGTAGGTGGGTTTGGAGATGTTTTTGCTCAGCTCTTTTCCACAAGGACTTATAAGCTGCACTATTAATTTCAACACGTTTTTCTTCTCAGTATTCTCATTGTTTTTTTGATCTTCTTGAGGTTGCTGTTGTCGTCTGGTAAATAAAGACACGTGCCAGAGAAGTGGCATTCATTCCCTGGAGCACAGGTAGAGGCTGAGGTGTGGGGGCCCTAGTTTCATTGGAGGCCCTTAATAATTGCACATTCCACATGGAGAGAGTAAACTTAGAAATATTCTAGACCTTCCGGTCTACTGATATTGCATAAATACCAAAGCCATTTTGTGTTTCTGGCATCAGGAGGCTTTTTTTTTTTCAAGCTAAGAATAGACTGAACATATATAAATCAAATCCCCCTCTCGTGGTTAGGACACATTAGGCAAGGCCTCGCCTGACTGGACAGAGAGGCAGGTGCAGCAGTGACCTTGAGCTATGCTAGAGGCAACGCTTGGCCTTATTTACATCTACATTAGCTGGTTCAAACATGGTGCTCAACCCCACTGTGTTTAAAAAAAAATCCATGAATTCCCTTAAACATCTGTGGGAGCTTCTTCTAGGGAAAGAAGCCAAGAAGTAGTGAAAATGGAAGGAAGAGTCTAAGGAGATGTTTTAATTCTAGGTTTGAATCTGAGCTGTGAGTTTAAAGCTAATCTCTTTATAGCCAAAGGTTTTTCGATATGTTTCCAGAAGAAGTTCAAATTCTCTCATGACAAGATTCAGCTATCTTGAAAAGACAGCCACCATACAGTGTCAAGTGAAAAATGTAAGGTGTTAAATATTACACCCTTTATATCTTAGAAAAAAATATAAGTGAGGCTATGGATATGGATATAAATATTTGCAAGAAAAAAGATCTGGAAGGACCTAGCACAACTCTAGGGAATAGCAATGAGGCCAACAGGGCCTTCTGCATTTCACTTGAGTATTGTTCAAATTTAATAAAGTACATTAAACACTTTATTATGTGTATGGTATGGATGGAGGAAGAGGTAAGAAGCCCAATGGGCAATCCCACCAAGATATCTGCTTACAGCTCATAAACACACAGCCAGGCACAGGGGGAAGCTGGGAGAATCTTGAGGCTCTTAGTCACAGGGGATAAAATTCCCTGAAAAATGAAGTGAATTCATAAATAACAATCAGCCAGCAGTGATCTCAACTTCCTGAACATGTCCCAAGCAATTTCTCCTTATCCCAACTATTCTTTCTAGACCTTGAACCAAATCTCTGTGGTGTCTTGTAGCCCTGGGAAACAAGAAAAGTACTAGAAGTCCCTGATTTTAACTAAAGAAACCCTGAATGATCTTCATTCTCATCTGTAAGACCATAGACATTAAAGGAGAAGTAATACCAATTCTATACAAATACTTCCATAAAACACAAGAGGAAATACTTCTGTACTGTCTATAGTCCAGCATTACCCTCATATAAAACTGTAACAAACTTTTCAACCAAAAAAAAAAAAAAAGTTATAGACCAATATCTCACACAAACATAAGACTTTAAAAATTCCTACCAGAAAGAATTAGAAAGTCTGGCCCAGCTGAAATATTCACCATGACTAAGCTTGGTTCGACATTCTAAAATAGACTAAGTTGTCTTTTTACAGATTAAAGAAATCTTGTGATCACCTCAAAAGATACTGAGAAAACACTTGACAAAATGCAATTCCCATGCATGACAAAAATTCACAGCACACTGGATGTAGAAGGGAATTTTCTCAGCCTGATAAAAGACCTCTACAAAACGAAAAACAAAAATTATAGCTGACATCTTACTAACAGTGAAAAACTGAATGTTTCCCCCCAAGACTGGGATCAAGACGAGGATGTCCACCTTCCTCATTCATATTCAACAATGTACTGGAAGTTTTAGCCAAGGAAATAAGGCAAGAAAAGGAAATAAAAGGCATATAGATCTGAAAGAAACAAACCAAACTGTCTTTAATCACAGATAACATGATTTTCTATTTAGAAAAATCCCAAAGATTCTACAAAAAGCTGCTAGAACTAAAATGAGTTTATAGACTGGTCATGTGCTATAAGGTAAATGATTTTTGATATGTTTATATAATATAAAAAATTTAAGTACTGTTTATCAAAGTCTTGAAGCACATGAAATACACATGTACAAATTTATATTCTAACTTCTATAAAACATTCATGGAAGAAAAGATTATATAAATACATGGAAAGATATATGTTCACAGATCAAAAAATTCAGTATTATTAAGATATCAGTCCTCCACAAATGACCTAGATCAAAAAAAATTCCAACAAGAAAAATTCCAGCATGACTTTAAAAAAATTTTTTTTTAGTTTTAGGTGAACACAATACCTTTATTTTATTTATTTTTATTTTTATGTGGTGCTGAGGATAGAACCCAGTGCCTCACAGTGCCTCACAGATGCAAGGCAAGCACTCTACAACTGAGCTACAATGAGAGCCCCCAGCATGACTTTTTAATAGAGATGAACAAGAAGATACTAAAATCTATGTAGAAAAGCATAAGACCTAGAAGAACCAACAATTTTTTTTTTAAAAAAAAAAAAAAAAAAGAAGAGTGGACAAAGAGTACTTATACTACCTGACTTCAAGACCCACTATAAAGTTAGAATAGTGGAACTCAACTGAGTGGCAATTTTACTCTCCAGAAGACATTTAGCAATGTCTGGAGACATTTTTTGATTGTCACCATGGGGAAGCAGGGAGTTACTGGCATCTTCTAGGTAGAGGCAAGAAATGTCCCACAATGCACAGTGTAGCCCCCACAACAAAGAATTTTGAAGTCCCAAAATTCTTTGGACTTCAAAATTCTTTGTTTGAACTTCAATGATGTTGAAGTTCAGAAGTCTGAGCTAAAGAAATCAAGACAGGGTCATACTGGCATAACAGAAAAAGTATAGATCAACAAAACAAACTAGAGCCAGAAATAAACCCATGCATATGTGGTGCCAAGGTAAGTCAATGGAGCAAGGGTAGTCTTTTCAATAAATGGTACTAAAGCAATTAAACATCACATGAAACAAATTAACCTTGACTCTAACCTTGAACAATATATTATATGAAATGGATCACAGACCTTTAAGTAAAAATTAAAATATAAAACTTGCAGAAGAAATCGTAGATGTTTGTGATCTTGGGTTAGGCAAAGATTTCTATGCTAGAATACTAAAAAAGAAAAGAAAAAAAAACATGACCCTTAAATTAAAAATTTGATGAAGTAAAGCTAATCAAAACTGAAAGCTGCTATTCTTTGAAAAATACTACTAATAAAATAAAAAAGAAAAGCCACAGGGTAGGAGAAAATATGTGCAAAACATATATCTGAAAAAGAACTTGTATCCAGAAGATATACAGAAAGTTCAAAATAATAACAAGAAAATAAATGATCCAGTAGTTTAAATGGGCAAAAGATTTTAACAGACACTTCAAAGTACAGTCAAAGATGGCAAGGAAGAACGTGAAAAGATACACCAAAATGACATCATTAGTAATAAGAGAAATGCAAACCATAGTGAGATACAGCTAAATAACTGTTAGAGTGCTGAAATTTAAGATAAAAGGATAGGGGAAAAAGCTGACTATATCAAGTCTCAGTGAAGATCCAGAAGAGCAACTGAAACTCTTTTTTCTTTTTTTTTTCTTTTGGTACTGGGGATTGAACTCAGGGGCACTCGACTACTGAGCCACATCCCCAGCCCTATTTTGTATTTTTATTTAGAGATAGGGTCTCACTGGGTTGCTTAGCACCTTGCCATTGCTGAGGCTGGCTTTAAACTCACAATCCTCCTGCCTCAGCCTCCCAAGTTGCTGGGATTACAAGCATGTGCCACAGCACTCAGCTCAACTGAAACTCTTCTACTTTGCTAATGAGGATGCAAAACTCAATAGCCAATTTGGAAGAGTTTGGCAGCTTCTTATAAGGTTAAACACAAACCTCAAATAAGATCCAGTGATCCCACTTCAAGGTATTTACTCAAGGGGGAAAAAAAAACTGCCCATGCAAAGACAATTATACCTCAAACTGGGAACATCCCAAATGGTGAATGGATAAGCCAACTGGGGGACAATGAACCATTATTCTGCCATTAAAAGGACAGAACTGGAGATCTAGGCAACAACATGGATGATGCTCAAGAGCATGAAGCCAAGTGAAAGAAACTGGATACAAAAAGTTACCTACTAAGCCATCGCATTAATATGACCTTCTGGGGAGTGGGCAGTGGGGAGTAGGGAGAGGCAAGATTTGGGACATTTTACAAGTATCTTTTGAAAAAGGCAAAACTACAGGGATAGAAAATAGAAAGGTGGTTGCCAAAGACCTGATGCTGGGTGGCAGGGTGGACTGACTACAGAGGGGCAGGAGAGAGCCTTCAGGGAGATAGAAACATTCTACATCTGGATAAAGGTGAGGGATCCATGAGGTCTACTTCTGTCGAAATTCAACATACAGCACACCTGGAAAGGCAGATGGTGATGTATGTGAGTTATACCTTAATAAATTTGATTTTTTTTAAAAAAAATCTTATGGCTCATGGGTGTGTTCTCTTTGTATGGCATGACATTTCAAAAGTCAAAATTCACTCATGAGCTTGAAAACAAGGAGGTTCTAAATAAAGATCCAAGTTTTCTTGAGAATTCAGAACCATAGCACTGAGCTCCAATCCTTCCAGGCTGCAGCCAACCAGGAGCAACCTCCTTATGAAGTGTGGGCACCTCCTGTCTTGCCACAAATCCCTGTCTGACCTACTTCATGGAGGTACTGCCACCTGCCTCTCCACCCACCTGGGTAAGGGTTTCTTGTCCTGGGTTACTGACTGCTTGAGGGCAGGGGCCAGGCTGAGCTTATCTTCCACTAAATACCAGGCATCTAGCAAAGAGCCTGGCAGATGCCAGGTGCATGGCAAATACTGCCAAATGCATGTGACTCATTCGCCACCTTCCCACCAGCTTCAATAACTGATATCTACGACACCCAGATTGCTGACCGCTCCTTTGGTCCTGAAGTCCTCAAAGAGAGTCACCATCCGTGGCAGCCATCCCATAGCCTAGAATAATGTGTCCTTCTGTGTGTTTAGAAATCCCCTCTAAGATGTTGTCAAGCAACGAAATGTTTTAGGGTCATTCCAACTATTCATTTTTGTCTGAGAAGAGTAGAGTTGTTGTTCTAAAAGGGGGGGGGGTAGGGAAGGAACGAAAGAAAACCACAATGTGAGCTCCAAGGTTAATGAAAATGAAAAGGGAAACATGCACGTTCTTCTGGCACTTTCTCAGATCATACTCTAGTAATTTAAGACTTGGGATAAGTGGCCTTCTGAGGGGCTCTCCGCTCATCTTCAGAATTTCAGGATCTCAGGGTTTCCACAGCAGTGTGGATGCGTGGCAGGGAGGGATATCCAACTTCTATTTTAGATCAATATTGAAAGCATCGTGTTCCCAAATCATCTTTACTTTATGGGAAGTGGAGAGTAGGGAGAGGCAAGATTTGGGACATTTTGCAAGTATCTTCAGGAGAAAAAATAAATACCATTCAAATGTTCTTGCTGTATGACATTAGTGTTAAAAAATAAGAAAGTATGAATATATGTAATCATTTCCCCCATCTTAAACCTCCATGGACCCATTTCTCCTATTACTCTACTTTTCTCTAGTAGAAAAGACTCTAATAGGGTTGTCCTGTCTGCTGTCTGGATTTCTCTTCTTCCCTTCTCTCTTGAACCCACTGCCATCAGGCTGTGTCTGCATCTCTCTTAGTGATGCCAAACACTTCCACGTCTGGAAACCCAATGTGCATTGCTCGTACCGGTCTAGCCCTACTCTTAGCAGCATCTGGGAAACTGATAGACTTCTCCTCTTCAAATGCTTTCTTCACTTGGGTTCTGGGACACTGAATACATTTTCTTCTCTTCCTACCTCTCTTGGGTCATTTCTTTGCTCTTTGGCTGGTTCTGCTTCTCCCTGAACCCACAAATGCTGCAGCACTTGGGAGCTTACTACAGATCTCTCTTCTCTATACCAACTCTCCAGCTCCCTGATGATAGCTCCCAAATTTATATCTCTATATCTGATTTCTCCCTACAATTCCAGACTGCTTTGTTCAACTGATTACCTTATATCTTTGCTTAATAAACATTTCAAGTTTTACATGCCCTAAATGAACTTTGAACTTCCTACCCCAAAACTGAGCCAACTGCAACCTTCCCATCTCAACTGATGGTAACTTTTTCCCAGTTCCTTGAGCCAAAAACCCTGGGATCTCTATTGATTCCTCTCTTCTTTTCCCACGCTCTTACTCTATCGGATGACACTATCACCTCTATCTTCAAAACGTGTCCAAAATCTAACCACTTCTACCATCTCTCCTGCTACAACCGATCTCAGCCATCTTTACTGGCACACTGGATTTCCATACTAGCCTCCCACCTGATCTGCCTGCATCCTGCTTGGCCTTATAGTCTTTCTTCCCACTATAGGTACTGGGGATTGAACTCAGGGACACTCAACAACTGAGCCATGTCCCCAGCCCTATTTCGTATTTTATTTAGAGACGGGGTCTCACTGAGTTGCTTAGTGCCTCACTCTTGCTTTGAACCCTGCAATCCTCCTTCCTCAGCCTTCTGAGCCACTGGGATTACAGGTATGTGCCCCAGCACCTGGCACCAAGTTGATATATTCTCTCTCTCTCTCTCTCTCTCTCTCTCTCTCTCTCTCTCTCTCTCTCTCTCTCTCTCTCTCGTAGATGGACACAATACCTTTATTTTTTATTTATTTATCTTTACATGGTGCTAAGGATAGAACCCAGGGCCTCACACGTGCTAGGCACACACTCTACCACTGAGCTACAGCCCCACCAAGGTGATTCTTTATGAAATCAGATTATGTCTGCTCTTGTTTAGAAGTTCCTATGGTTTACCACCTCACTCAAAATAAAATACCAAGTCCTCTCCACAGCCAGTACGCGCTGCATGACTCAGCCCTTGCTCCTCTTCAGCACCATTTCTTGCCACTCTCTCCTTCATTCAGTTCCACACTGGCTTCCCGCTGTTCCTCAACCATCTCAAACCTTTGCATGTGCTTCTCCCTCAGTCTGGAATATCTGTCCCCAAGATAGCCAGTTAGCTCTCCACTCCAACGTCATCTCATCCTTGAGGCCTCTCCTCACACCCTCTATAAACAAGTGCAGGTGCTAGCCCCCAGATTTGTTCTTCTTCAGAGAACTTACCACTGCCAGACTACACTTATTTATTTTCAATTCTACTGAAAAAGGACCCATTGACCAGCATCACAGAGGCACTTGTTAGAAATGCAAAATCTTAAGATCTTACCTCAGACCTATGGAATCAAAGCCTGAGTTTTTAAAGAATCTTCAAGTGATGTGTATGCACAGTAAAGTTTTGAAAGCCCTGGGCTAGTTTCTGGTTACCAGGAGAATGGAAGCTTTTCTTTTCTGTTCCTCTAAAGATCGATGTACTCAAAACATAATGAACTAATTAACGAGTGAACAAATGAACTACGTAGCACCTGTGGAATGGGAAGCCCAGTTGATGATATGTACAAAGAAATTGGAGAGGGCAAGAAAGAGAAAGAGATCACAGAGCAAAAGTTGTTTCCCCCATGTATTGTAATTTATTTATTTATGTGGTGCTGAGGATTGAACCTAGGATCCAACCCAGGCAAGAGATTTCCCGATATCAACAAACCCATCTTTAAAATAAATAAATAAATAAACTTTCTTTCAAAATGCAAATACATTCCTCAAATCAAGCAGCTACTCACAACTTATTGTGGATAACTTGGATGAAATAGTATTCTAGCATCTAACAGAATCAGCTAAGGCAGGGGGTGATACAAGAAAGCTGTAAAATTTAACAAATTCCTGTTCCCATGCTGGGCATTGTAACAGGCAATAGGGAAACCAGGAGGAATCGCATATAACAAATTGGTTGGTAGTTAAGAAGACTGGAAAGCCAAATCTGAACTTTACCATTTTGCCTGAAGCCCGGATGGCAGGAGAGAATGGAGGGCGTCAGCATTCCCTGCTAAAAAGAAACTTCTCCTACATCCAAAATAGAAGCGACTGCCTGCAAGCAAGGGTTCTGTGGAGATGGGAATTAGGAGAGGGAGTCTGAAGGAGGACACTGAACATGACAGCAGTTTATTCTTTGTATGGGAAAGAGAAGGACCTCAATTTCCTCTGATATTAAAGCCAAAGAGGCTGGGGTGGTGTGGGTGGGAGCAGGCTTGGAACACACTGCAGGGGCCCCAGGACACAAAGGTGCTAAACAACTGCAGCAGTATTTTCTGTAAACAAATCTATTTTTTGCCCACTTTTCAACTAAGACAAGTGTCTGGCTTAGCCTTGCTTAGAAAACAAGGACCAGGCCAGGCACAGTGACACACACTTGTAATGCCAGCCACTTGGGAGGCTAAGGCAAAAGGAATGCAAGTTTCAGGCCAGCCTGGGCAACTTAGCAAGACTATCTGGAAATAAGAAATCAAAAAGGTTGCGGATTTAGCTGGGTAAACCACCCCTTCCTTCAATTCCTAGTATCACAAAAAGAAAGAAAGAAGGTGGGGTGGGGGTGGGGGGTAAGGGGAGGAGGGAGGAAAAAGAAAAGAAGAAAGGGGGAGGGAGGAAAAAGAAAAAGAAGGAACAGCAATGATGCAGTGACGTAGCCATTGCAAATGACATGTCCATAGCAAGCTAGCCCTTTAAGTAGGACCTCAATTGTCACAGGTTTGGCTTCTCACACAACTCGGCATCAGACATTCTGCAGTGGAGGATAGTGCTGAACCCCAACTATCCATCAGAAAAAGTTCTAGACTAGGTGCTTTATTGAAAGGCAAAGTCCCAGGCAAGTGGCAACTGTTTTGCCCTCCTCCTGTCATTGCTTCCTTCCCAAAACCCCTGGAGATGCCTGTATGAAGCCCAAGACTCAGCCACCCTGGGATGAAGCGGCTGCAAGTGGAAATCAGAGAACAATTGAAAGAGGGAGGAGGTAAGACAGGGAACACACTGTTTCACTCTTTCATTGAGAAACCAGTCATAAAATTAGCAGCAAACACACAGGAAATGATGGAGCTCAGTAGATCCACAGGTGGGCTGGACCACAGAAAACTGATCATCAAGGGTAACAGCAAAAAGGACACCCAAAAAGCACAGAGGAAGCAACAAATCACTCCAATGAGAAGGGAAAAGATGAAGGACTTTGGGGAACAACATCAATTTAATGAGTTTTACCACCATTATAATCAAAGTGTCTTTCTTAGCCCTCTGTCCCCATGACCCCTACCCTAAGAGAAAAAAAGAAAAAAGGACACCAGGGCTAAAACCAGAAGATGTAGATCAGAAGTCCCCTAAGTCAGACTGTGGCTGTCTGAAAGAAGAGCCACGCAAAATCACAGAGGTTCAGAAGGGTCTGAGCACAAAGGTTGGAAGAGAGATCAGAAATGAAAAAGCCATCAGAGGAAATCATCTGATACCACGCTGAACAGGAACAATACACGAAAGCCAAATTTCACATATTACAGATGGCTGAACAGTTTTTGGTATCTACACTCAAATGAACAACATGCAAAAGTGAATATCTCATACACAATTTACAAAACTATCAAGGATCTGATACATTTGAAACAAAAACTGTCTATTTCTGAGCCAATGGATACCAAGGCATTTATATGTGTCTTACTCAGGACTTGTTCTTCAACTATTGTGTTAAATACACACCACTGAAAACAGCTAAAGATGGTAAATAGTGAGGGCTACAATTCTTCAGCACATTGACTACTGAACTTTGTAACCACCATAATCACAATAGAAAATCCCTTAACCATCACTTGCACACCCACAAAAATACTTCATGTCAGTGACCCTTTAAGTGTTTCATGGAAAGTGGGCCTTAAATAAGCTGTTGAAGGAAAGAAATGTTTTTAACCTGAAACCCTCTTATCTAAGACAGTGTGTGAGCTCCTTCATCATTAGGAATCCTAATCTAGTTTGGGGGAGGGGCACACATACAAAAAAAAAAAAGTCCTCATTAGCCCTTGCTAAAATCCCCAAAACTAAAGGAATGAATTCCCTGAAGTGGGAGCTCTATTCCTTGATAAACTGAATGTACCAAGAGCCCAGAATTCCATCACAAACACAAAAGCCTGCCCTTTACAAGTGCCATAGTAATCATTCTTATTTCAAAGACAATTGTTGACTACACAGTATAAGTTTTGAAGCACTTTTGCAGAATAATTCCACCCAAACACTTACAATAGATTTCAAACAAAAATGTTCAAGGAATTACAATAATCTATTTCTTAGCATTGTCCAAAGGAAGCCGAGAAGCCAAGCATGATCTCTTTTAACTAGCCTCCTCCAAACAGTGGGTTATATACTTGAACAATGCCTGAATTCCTTTGCCAGATGCAATCAATTATTTTAGGTACCTGCGTCCCAAAAGAAAAGGTATCCAGTATCCACACAGAGGGGGGAATGATTTGGGGGAAGCCGACATGGAATTGCTTAAAACTCTCTAGCCATTCCATGCAGTGAAGACAAAGTGGACATTCTCAACAGTAAGCCCCAAATCTAGTGGACGTCCCCACCTGAAACGTGTCCTACTAAAACACATCCCTTTGAAGGTGTTCTAAACACTCCTTGTCTTTATGGTGCCTGCGGGACCACTAGGTAGGATATGCAACTTGTCCAGAAAGAAGATAGGAATGCGCCTCTTTTTTCCCTCCCCGCCCAACGGTGCCTTCCCGGGAGACAGATTTCTGACTTCCGCCGCTGTTGCAGCAGCAAAGGGCGGAGAAAATCCCAGCACCGGTGCCGCAAAGATCTCTCCAACCACCGCCGCCCGCTCAGGTGCTGGCCCCGACGGGCAGCCCAGCTACTCCAGGAACCGCCGCCAAGTGCTTACCCGGGTCTGCCCGGCAATGCTCTGGAAGGGCCACCAGCAGCAGGAGTCCCAGCAGCAGCGGTGACAGCGGCAGCGGTGGCGGCGGCGCATCCTGGGACCCACGGACTCCGGGGCTCCTCACGCTCCGGCAGCGCGCGGCTCCCCAGCCGGCCTGGCCGAGCCCATGCGCCCGGAGCCGGTCCCTGGGCCCCTGCGCCGCCGGCCCAGCTTCCCTCGGGCCCCGGGGCTTCGCCTCTTGCAGAGCCATGGGGACCCTTCATACATCCAGGCCGCTGCCTTGCTCCACACCGCGCCGGGGAACCCAGCCCTCGGCGCCCCGGTCTTCACCGGGCATCTCCGGCCATAGCCCGGGCTCCGGAGGGAGGGGGCGCCGGGCGGCGCGACTTGCTCGATCGTCCTGCCTCTGCCCGTGGCGGGCTCCGGGGAGCCGCGGCTTCACCCGTGCAGGGGCAGGGGCCGGGGCCGCATGGAGCCGCGGCTGGCGCGGGCCGGGATTCCCACGGTGCCTGTCTCCGCACGCCGGCGCGCCCCGGGAAGCGAGGGTGGGACGGGCGCCGCCCGGGGCTCCCTCCCCGAGGCCGGCTCCTACAGATCGAGGGGGCGAGGCTGTGAAGATCCCGGGCTGGCGGCCGCCGGACGCGCTCGGGTCCTTCCCTCCCGCCGCCGGTGGCCGCCTCTCCGCCCCGCTGTCTCCTCTCTAGCTGGTTCGCTGGGTTCGGGGACCAGCTCCGGCTCCAGCTCTCGGGACGCGATTGCTACTGCAGCTCAGAGCGGCGCCTCATTGACAAAGAAAGCACGTAGCACCGGAGCGGGCGAGGGAGGCGAGGCAGGCGCGCGCGCGCATCCCCGCGCGGATCCACCGCGCGCCCCCCGCTCCCGCGCGCCCTGCCGAACCCCAGGTCCAGAATCGGACCCCTTCCGGCGGTTCCCAAATCGCGGAGGTCCGCATGGGGGATTTACTCCGCCTCGTTTTTCTTTTAGTCCCCCATATAGAGGGAAGGTCGGCAGGAGAGGTCGTCTGACCCGGGAAGGGGGTATATGTGGTCATGGTCAACATGCTGAAGCGGCCAGAAAGCTCTTCAGCTTGGATTTTGGATTGGCTCTTTGAAGCGGGGCAGGAACGCTTTGTGCTGTTCTTTCACTACTTCTCTGAGGGTCGGGCGGACACCTGCATGCCGGTTTTACCCCGGAGGAGCTGAAGCGGCTGTGGCCTACTTGCAATAAAACACTGGATTAAAACACATTAGACATATTTGGTGCAACCATACAACGTGCAAAGCAGTGCACGGGGCATTAGGAAAGCCAGAGAGAAGACTTTTCCAAAAAGTCCCTCGCCCCCCCCCCAAAAAAAAATAATAGAGTTGGGGCAGTCACTACCCTGTGGGACAAATTGCCAGAGTGAGTTTAATTGTTCTCCTGCTCTTGCCACAAGTTACCTAATTCGCAGGCACTTCATACATCCTTCAGTCAATAAATATTTATTGAGCACCCACTGTTTGCCAGCTACTATGTTAGGCGCTAGGAATAAAAGCAGTAAGGAAAAACATCCCCTCACCAACCTGGTGAAGTACAAGCTCTATTCACCCAACAATATTTATTCATCCAACAATAATGCCTGTTATTTGCCAGGCCCTGTTCCAGACACTGGGCCAACAGCCATGAACAAAAGCTCTGTAAGTAATAGAAAATCAAACAGGGATAAATACTATAGAGGAAAATCAGTGTAAAAAATAAAATAAAAAGCAGGGAGGATGTTGCAATGTTAAATAAGGTGAAAGGGGGCCTAACTGAGAAGGTGACATTTGAGGAAAGACCTGAAAGAGGTGAGCAGACAGTCATGCTAGAAGAGCATTTCAGATAAAGAAACCAGTAAGAGCAAAAATCCTGAGGCAGAGCTGGCCGGGTGTGTTCAAGGCCCAGCAAGCCCATTAGGGGATCTGGAAAAGTGTTTATCTCTTTTATTGTGCATGGATAAGATAGAATTTCATCTAAGACACATTTTTATCTTCTCAGAAGTCAGATATGTCCAACAATGAGTCCCAGATTTGTTGAAGAAACTTCTTGTAGTGTCATGTCAGTGCTCAAAATTTTCAGATTTTGGAACATTTGAGATTTCAAAATTTCAGTTTAGAGATACTTGAACCAGTAAAGTTTACACGAATACTTAAAAAAAAACACACACACACACTGAAACACTTCTGGTACTTTTTGGATAAAGCATTTTGGATAAAGGATCCTCAACGTGCCTTGTTAAGGTTATCATTTAATCACATTCTGATGAAATTAGTTCTGCTGTTTGAATTTGTTGTAAGAAACTTGCCTCTGGTTGAGGCAATAAAGCAAGCCACGAAACTGGTCTGAGAAACTATTGAGAAAGTCATTTCATGGCAAGGATTCAGGCAGCATCGGAAAACAAGAGTAATCCCAGAAAGAAGATGGGGTAAGGATGGCAGGCAGTCGAAAGTCACAGGGACAGACACAGGGTTTAGAATCCAGGACCTCTGAGAAAGAAGCGAGCTGAGCAGAGGTGGGAAGAGGGGAAGAAAAGCATAGGTTTGCTGGGCATTGGGGGCTTGAGGCACGCCTGTAATCCCAGTTACTTCTGGAGGCTGAGGCAGGAGGATCACAAGTTCAAAGCCAGCCTCAGCAACTTACTGAGGCCCTAAGCAAGTTAGCAAGAACCTGCCTCAAAATAAAAAATTAAATAAAATAAAAAGAAGAAGGAAGAGGAGGAGGAGGAGGAGGAGGGACGACTGGTGATGTAGCTCAGTGGTTAAGCACCCCTGGTTCAATTCCTGGTACACACACACACACATACACACACACACACACACACACACACACACACACACACACACACAAACAGGCCCAGAGTGGGGCTGCTTGTTTGAAGCCTAGAACTCATATTAGAGGGAGAATAGGAGGCAGAGAGGGGAAAGAACATGGAAGCCAATGTTCTTTCATTGGGCTTTTCCTCAAAGGGAGGGAAATGGAGAGGGGACCCTCAGTAGCACCAATTCCTTACCAGTCTCTCATTTAAGGGCTGAGGACACAAAGGTGGAGATAACAAGGGAGAACATGAACCCTTTAACAGCTGTAAGCAGCAACACCAGCTGACCTGGCTCACCTGAAAGGAACATAGTTGATGTCTCAGAGAAAAGACCCAGAAGGGGAGAAGTCTGTGGGTAAAGCAAGAAAGGTAAGACTCAGCCACTGTCAGGTTCTCCATGAGAGGAAGGAGATTTGGGGGGTAACAGCCATGGGGCTGAGAGATAACAAATGCATATCTCAAAAAGTTTTCATCTGGGTTGGAAATGTGATATTCCCTTCCCCAATTTTTTTTTTCCAGACTTGGACTAGTGATTGGGGAAATTTGTCCCTCTGATGGGCTGGCCTCAACACCAGACTCCATCCTTTTTCTTGAAAAGCCCACAGATGAGTAAACAGAACAGGCATATACATGGATAACTGTAGAGCAACATGGTAAGCATGCAGTAGAGATCTGGGCAGGTCGTTCATCACTGTGGGTGGGTAGGGGAGCGCTATTTCTGCCTAGAGGAGGAGGTGAGGTAAAGAAGAAAACATTAAAAATTGAAGCTTTCCAGGCACAGCAAATAGCCAGGTGGACAGACATGACAGTTTGCAGCCTTTTGCAGGGAAGGGAAGTACCTGGTGAAGGTAGCAAGAGGGACCTTGGGAATATCCTGCTTCAAGGCAGGACAGCTAAATTGGAGGTAGATACAAAGAGCCAGAGATCTATCTGAAGGTTGTTCCTTATGCTCATCCAGTTAGGAACAATTCTGGAAGGGTTTTCTGCTGGAGCAGGAAGCTCAGTGAGATCCTTGAGAGATGAGTCCTTGGGAGAAGAGTGAGTGAATGTACACACTAAAAACTGTGCAGATTTAAATTTAGGCTGTCTACTAGCCATATAACATTGGGCAAATCACACGATCTCTGTAAATCCCATCTATAAAACTGGAATGATTGGAGCAACTCCCTCATTGGGTTGTCTTAATGATTGAATTGGTAACTGTCAATCACTTAGAAGTGTACTTGACACACAGTAAGCGCTCAGTCTTATATATTAGATGAGAATTGCAACCCTCTAAAATCATAAATCCTTTGTTCATTTTAGTCTACTTAACTAGGGCTTGGGGACTTTCCCTGTGTGCAAACTCATTGTTATATAGCTCTAAAAAGTCAGTATCTTTCGTGCAAAGCATTTCTTTGCCAGGGAGAGGGGGATAGATCAATCTCCAGGCAGTGGTTTCAGGCCAGCCCTTGAAATTCCTACCATTACGATAGGGAGGAAATATCTGGGCCTCTACTTTCATTCTTTTTGTAATAGGCACATCCTTCTCCTGTAGTCCTAACCACATACTGACTCTCCTTGAAACTCTACGCTGAACTCCTGCTTGCATGTCCTGAGCTCTAGGATCCCAACAGTGAGTGAGGTTTTGCCCCTATACTCACTGAGCTCGATTCTTACAGTCAAATGGGGAAGAGGCGTAAACACAGAGTTGTTCATCTGCCCGCAGGATGCTGATTCTGTAGGCTCCTGTCGAGGACAGTGCTGACAGAGGGGGCTGGAGAGGCAAGCAAGAGTCATACACCATGCTGAGGAAGTAAAACGCATCTTTAAAAACCATGGTGGCCTACAGTGTCATGCGGTATATTTCAGGCATCTTATGGTTTCCTTATTTATTGGGGGGCAGGGGGTACCAGGGATTGAATTCAGGGGCACTCAACCACTGAGCCACATCCCCTGCCCTATTTTGTATTCTATTTAGAGACAGGGTCTCACTGAGTTGCTTAGCACCTTGCTTTTGCTGAGGCTGGCTTTGAACTCTCGATCCTCCTGTCTCAGCATCCCAAGCTGCTGGGATTACAGGCTTGCGGCACCCCGCCCAGCTTTTTTTTTAAAAAAAGAAGAAATTTAAATATGATTTTCCTTGCTTCCAGTGCCCTGCAGAAAACTCTGGATATAACCGGGATGAAGCACTCACTGGGTCTCACTGTCCTAGGTCTGAGAAAAGTGTTTAGCATAGCCATGTGGGTGCCCTAAACACCAGAATGGCCCTAGAGAGCCAGAAGATGCTGTTGAATTAATGTCAAATTAATGTCGCTGTTGAATTAATGTTGAATTAATGAGGTAAGCAGGGAGCTATGGGAAAGTTCTGAGTAGAGGAATCGTGAGTGTGACTCTTGGGAAGATGGCACTGGCCTCTTAATAGACTGGGCTACAGGAGGGTGAGATAGAGGAGGTTACTGCAGAAATGTAGGTCATTCTGACTTCCCATGGGGGAAGGGAGCTGAGGCACTGGTGCCTCACACATGCCAGGCCAGCACCCTACACTGAGCCTCGTCCCTAATCTTCTGTTTCCTGGTTTCCCTTAAAAACAATTTCCCACGTTTGTCCCAAGGCTCAGGACAACAGGTCCAGCAAAAACAGTGACAGCATCCACCTGGACCAGCTGCCAGTCTCCAGGTGGGTGAGGCTCATTTCGGTCCTCATGGAGGATCCCACCGCAGCCTAGCAATTCATCTTTGTTGACTTGAACTTAACTTCCGTTGATGACATTCCAACTCCCCCGGGTTCTAGTTAATTATCCTCTAAATCCTTCAGTAGGAGGAGAAAGTTTTTGTTTTTGTTTTTTTAAGCGATCAAGGATCAATATGTCTGGCTAATATTTCAGCTAATTCTGGGGCTCATTCAGAGCAGGGATTCTAGTCCAGCCTTGGGCACTAGGAGGCTACCTCATTTTTACCATCTCTTCACTCTTCAGTTCCTACTTCACTATGTTTAGTTTTGTAATGTGGCTCTGTAGGCTAGGAGCTAGGATTGGCCATTGAAAATCTCACTGATGTCCAATCTGAGTTCAAGCCTAATTCCATCACCTAATAATTAATAACCTTGGAAAAAGTTTAAAACTTCATATCTCAGTATCCCTTACAGAAATCCAGAGATATCTATCTATTGTGAGGACATAATGTATTTGTAAACAGCATTATTCACAATAGCCAAAAAGTGGAAATAATGCAAATATGTCCACTGGTGAAAAGATGAATTTGGTACAACAGAATACTATTCCCCAGGTAAAAAGGAACAAAGTACTGATTCATGCTACAACACTGATGTATCTTGAAAATATTATACCAAATTAAACAATCCAATCACACAAGGCTACATATTATATGATTTCACTTAAATGAAATGTCCAAGGGAAAAAAAAGACAAACCCAAAGAGACCAAAAGTAGATTATCAGTGGTTGTCTGGGGCAAAAATGGGATTGAACATAAAAAATTATACCTGAATTAAATATATATTTTTATAAATAAAATAACTTTAAAAATGGAGAGTGACTAAATGGGCAAAAGGTTTCTTTTGAGGGTGATAGAAATGGTCGAAAATTAAATTGTGGTAATGATCACACAACCCTGTAAATATACTACAATTCATTGAATGGTACACCTACAGCCAGTGAATTCTATATTATATAAATCATGTCTTAAGAAAGCTGTTCTAAAATCAAAAACTGAACCTTGCACAAGGTGCTCAATAAATCTTAGATATTATTGTCATATAAAGTCTTCTTCAAGCACATAAAAGGAAAAGGACTTCATAATTAAATTTTTGTCTTAAAGTTCTATCATTTTTAAAGGTCTGTAAGAAGTGTATTATAGATAACACATATTGGCACCCTAGCAATAAATGTCATTCCCTCAGACTACCAAGGCCCCTTTTCATTCGCAAAAACACTTCCATTTAATTAGGTGGTCCAATGGATGCCCCTTCAGATTGGATGAAATCATTTCCCTCCAGAGGCAACGAGAACACTGAAGCATTTTCCATTCTCCAACACCTGTCATGTGCCAGACAGCAGATGCTCCCTGTGTACTAACTCAATCACACCTATCGTTTCTTCATAATGCCTAACTTGAGCCATTGTTTTCACCTTCCTCCATTCATTACTCTGTATGTCCAACGCTCAGCTCATGGGGCTATGAAGATAAATTAGACAAAATTCATATCCTCAAGGGTCTCAGGATAGAGCTAGAGGAAAATAAAATTATTAAGGAATTATTTATGCCACAGGTAAAATGGCATAAGGGAAGAGATAATGAGTCTCTTCCTGGGTTAGAGAAGGCTTGCAGAGGAGGTGACACTTGAGCTGGGACATGACAAGCAGACAAGATGAGGGCAAGAAAGAGGGCGTTCCAGCCTTGCAAATGTGCAGCATGATAAGTCCACAGATATCTTTAAATGACACCAGGCTGCTAACACAGCTGTTTAGTAAGGAGCATTGGAAGTTTCCATTGATGAGGCAGCTGAGGGACATCACAGAGAAGTTGGTGTCCTCCTAGGAGATTTGGACATTGACCTGAAAGTGATAGTGGAGTTTTGGTTTTTTTATTGTGGTTGTGGGGGTTTTCTTCTTTTCCCTCCCTGGTACTGGGGATTAAACTGAGGGGCACTCTATCACTGAGCTATACTCCCAACATCCTCCTTTTTATTTTTGAGGAGGGTCTCACTCCGTTTCCCAGGATGGCCTCAAACTTGCCATTCTTCTGCCTCAGCCTCCCTGGTCACTGGGATTACAGGTGTGCACCACCATGGTAGTCAGGATTTCTGAGCTTTAGGGAAAACTGTCAAGGACTTGTGTTAAAGCTGATTGGATATGCAGACCTCTGCTTTTGCTTATATCGTATATTTACTTGCACCTGTTCCATGACCAAGCATCTCCTGTCACCTCCACTGCTATGATCTTGATCAGAACTGAATTCCAGAAAGATCACCAGCATGCAGGAGGAGTGCACCAGAAGCAAGGAAGTGAATTCAGTTCAGACATGCTCCTGGGTTGGAACTGAATGAGGATGGTGAGGAGGCAGGAAGCACGTTCGCTCTGAGAGGGTAACTAATGATGCCAAGAAGGAGAAGAGAGGACAGGAGAGAGGACAGGGAGGATAAAAAGTAGCTTTAGGGGAAATGAAAATGAGAGCTAAACAGCTAGAGGTGATGTTCACTGGGTCAAGTTAGTCTGCACGAAGACTACATGGGGGTGTTGTTGAAAATGAAGATTCTGAACCTTGGGGTCACAAGAGACTGCGTCTCTAACAGTCTCCCATGGGATGCCCATGCTAATCAACAGACCATGCTTGAGTAATCTTAGAGAACATACACTTTATCTCAGTAAAAGAATTAAAAAAACGTTCTTGAGTTTGGAGGTTTTTGAGAAGCTATTTCCTATCTTCTCACAAATACAAAAACCATCTTGCTTCTACTGTTTACTTCCACACAAGATGATTGCACTTCTCCACAATTACCCTGCGTATCCTGCCCTGATAGTTCTTCCTTAGTCACCGATGTTAGGCTTGGTATTTTGGGCTAATGGTATGTGACAAAAGAGACAGTGGGCCACTTCTACTCACAAGCCTTAAGAACCATTGCAAGGTCCAAATCTGTTTCCTTTCCCTCTTGCATTAGGAGGGTATGTCCAACAGTCAGGATTCCTCAATCACAATCCGAAAATGAATAAACCCCATGGAGTTTAAAGTGACCTGTCACCAGGAGTAGAGCTGCTACTACTAGTCTGGAACCAACATATTAAGTTCTATAGAGAAACTTGTGTTGGTTTTAGCTACTCAGACTTTGGGGTTTATTTGTCACTGTAGCATTACCTAGGCAAAAGCTGACTAATGAATTCTATCAGCTATTAATGAAAAGAAATAAGGCTAGGACAGACGTAGTGTAGTTAAGAAAAATGTTGTACTTTAAAAGTTATTGAATTTTTGAGCCAGGTGTGGTGGTGCAGACTTACAATTGCAGAATCTAGGGAGACTAAGGCAGGAGGATCACAAATTCAAAGCTGGCCTCAGCAACTTAGCAAGGCCCTATCTCAAAATAAAACATTAAAAGGGGCTAGGGATGTGGCTCAGTGGTTAAGCATCCCTGTGTTCAATCCCTGGTGCCCCTGCCAAAAAACTTATTGAATTTTCAAACAAATTCTTTATGTATACCAAGAAGCTATAAAATAAGGCTGTAGACTCATTGTAATCCTTTAGATTATTTTAAGGTAAGTTTTCAGAAGTGTTTAAAGAACATTGAAGGACCTTGGAAGGATTCTAGTCTTTTTGTGAACTCAAGTCACAGCCCCTCCACCATCAACATAATGAAGTACTAAGTACTTAATGGGATTTTCCAAGAAAGGGCTGGATCTGGCTTGTACCACCTTGAGAGAGCTGACCACTACATTTTCAGGAATTTTTTGAACTGGTTGTTAAACAGAGTCATTACTTAAACTGCATGAAGCTACCATTAAATTATATTTGAAACAATAGTTAACACAGGCAGCCCTCACTTTACATGGTTCCAATACGCACAAATTTAGTGAAGTAATATCAGTCTGCCTACAACTCAAGTTTTAGTTACCAAGCTTAGTAACCATGAATGATTGCACAAAGCACAAACTTGACTACAAGCCTGCAGGCCAAAAATCACTAATAAAAGACATGCTTCATGGACAGTCTTCTAAAGACAGATCATCTGTCATTCAGTTCACGCAGACAGCAAAGCAGGTGGCTGTGTTACTTTCTTATCTTCCAGTGACAAGCCCACACAACGTTTTACAAAAATGGATAACCAAAAGAGAGAACTGGTCAACCAAGGTGAAAGTACAACAAAGAAATGAAAAGTAATAAAGCTGGCAGTAAAACTGAACCCGAGAGTGAATGGATTTATAGAAGTAATAGCTGATGGTGGAAAGGTAGACACGTGTGCTGTTCAGGAGACTGAACAGATGCAGCCAGAAGAGCTCAGGGGAGGCAGACCTATCAACATAAATGAGCAAAGTGGTTTTGACAAAAAGGATAGAGATATCCCAGAGAGGAAGTGATCCTGAAAAAACAAATTCCCGTAAGAGGACTTCCCAGAGCTGTTTCAATGACATTCAAAACACAAAGGAGTGGATCCAAACTTAGAAAAGAATGTGACACTTTGCCAAAGTATAGAAAAGGTGCATCTCAAGTTATATGGTGAGAACACAATGTTTAAACCATGAATGTGTTTTTTTTTAAAAAAAGAAACAGAACACTTTATTTCTAGTGTTTTAAATAAGTATAATATATAAAATTAGTTTATTTTTTCATTTCCCTCCACACTTATCACCAACAATAAGAGATTTTGTAATACCTTAGGGAAAATGTTAAAGGTCATAGAACAATTGTGATTTTTTTTTCTGTTGATGACAATAACTTTGAAGGGCTTTAGCTGGCACAGTCTCTTTTATGGTTCCACACTACTGTCCAAAGTGAGGCCTGCTTGTGCTCAAAACTATTCTCTTTCTAGTTAGTATGTTCATTTTGCTACTATGGTGTGCTCTCGCAGTTACATATATCTGCTGTGTCTTGTGTGATGGTGCACTTCTCTTTTCAACTCTATGTTCAGTGACAACACCCAGATAGCCTGAAATTGTGCATGATGGGAGTTTTTAAACCTGGAAACTGGCAATCACTGCAAATTGATTTATGGTTTGTTGATTTTCTAGACTTAAAATGATAGAGAAAAACGTTAATGCAAATTAAATGTAAAAGTGTTTATCAGCAGCTGTACATTACAAACAGGAAAAAATTGAGGGAAAGCATATGCTTCCAATATTTGAATGCCATCATCAGATTGAGCAAAGAATTCATTCATGTCATTGATGAACAAGTGAACTTCCAGTATGTCTCTGTGGCTTCACTTTGATCGTAAATGTAAAGGAAAATGACAGGGAACATTCATGTCAGGACTACACCTGTTCATCAGTAATATGAGCGACTTTGTTAAATCTGATAGTAACCAAACATTTGCCTGATTTTGTCAAATCATGGTTGAGTTATAACCTTGCTTATAGATACAAACACTCAATCAATTTCCTTTGACTCATTCTATGAGAATATGGATTTGAAATAAAAACTGTCAAATACTCTATTTTCATTTCTAAGTGATGTGCTAGCATATTCTCTATATGAATAGAATTTATAACAACATGTAAGCACATATGCATATAGCCCTCCCTCCCCATCCCTACTGGGATAGCCCCTAGACCACCACTGGATTCGGAGCCCCAAAATTTCAACATTGTAAGTTTTTTCTATGTACTTCATAAATCAACTACTGAGTGTCTCTAAGCCTTTTTCTTCTTGTGTAAAGTTTTTTAAAACTACAGAAAAAAAAGATTTTGGCACAGGAAGGGTATAAGGTATATATCAAAGGCTCTGTCTGGTAAATCTAGGTATTGAATGACTGTTACTCTGTTCCTCTTACCTTAGGCCTCCCTTCCCAAAGCTGTCAAGTCCTATGTTTTATTTCCATTACTGGAAATAAAAATGATCTACACATTTTGACTACCCGGCAATGGAGGAATGATTGGATGAATGGATGTCTTCCTATGATTCCATGACAAAACAATCAGTCTATGTAGTAATTTAAGAATTTCCTGAAATTTCTGAGGCTCATAATACTTTCACCTTTCAAAATATATTTATAAAAATTAGAAACTTCTCATATTGCCCATGGAATATAGCTTACACTGCCCGAATTTCTGCTTTGTTATTTTCCTCAAAGTTTCTAAGTAATCAAACTTGTAAGAAAAATTAGAGGACTCTCTCTCCCCCTGCTGGCCAGAATACAGCAGAGCAGAAGGAGATTAAATAGAGTTACCAAATGCCAAAACATAAAGGAAACTCAGTTGCTAGCAAATGAGACATTCACAGACCAACTCAGGCCTTAAGACACTTGCTTGGTATACACTGTCTTTAAATTTTTTAATTTTTGAAACTTTGAATTGATGGCCAACATTTCTTTGTTTTTTCTAAAAATCTAAAAGTTGGTGTGTTTTGAATCTGCCATTCAATGTGCGCTTCCAGATTCCCTTGCACCAGGCTTACTCTCTACTCTGCTATAGTCCCTACTGGGTTGGCTTTACTTCACTGGTCTGCCTGGCTGTATTGCTAAATTTGTCACCTCAAGCTCTCTGGTTTGCCAATGAGTGAACTGAAGCCCAAACTTGCTCAAAATCACACTACCTAATTAACAGCAAGGTAGATTTCAACTTGGGCCTCCTAAATTCCAACATATGAAGCACGATTTTATCCCTTTATTAATGAGTAAGCTTTAGTACCTACTGTGCTCAGACATAGCAAAATGTCAAAGACACAGACTCTACAGGAGAAAAATAGAAGAGAAGATAGGAAATCATAAGAAACATGGTGAAAATGCTGAAAGAAGGGATGAGGGGGGGTCATCGTGGTGATGCACTCTCGAGGTCCCACTCTCTCCTCCTCATCTAGGTCAAGTTCATCATCCTTTCAAATAGAATAGAAATATCACCAAGATTTACCAAATAGGCAGGTGCAGTGGCACATGCCTGTAATCCCAGGGATTCAGGAGAGTGAGGCAAGAGGATTGCAGGTTCCATGTTAGCCTGAACAACGTAGGAAGAAACTCTCTTAACATAAAAATAAAAAGGGCTGAGGTTGTAGCTCAGTGGTAGAGCACTTGCCTTCCACATATGAGGCACTGCATTCGATCCTTAGCACCACATAAAAATAAAGATGTTGTGTCTATCTACAACTAAAAAAATAATAATAAAAAGAAGGGCCTTGTAGTGGTAGAGAGCCCCTAGGTTCAATCTCCAGTAATGAAGGAAAAAAAAATTACTAAGTAATGCCCTCAAACCTAGGGGTACACATTTATTTGGCATTCATTGGAAATAAGTGCTCAGTAGTGGGGAAACAGTACTAAACACTACATTTATTAGATTACTTCCTCCATGGATGCCCTCCGAAATTGTCACACATCCCTCCCCCATTCGTGCTGACTTTGTAATTACTCTCTGGAGTCAAGAAGAGGTCTTGATCAGTAATAGTCACAGGCGTGCACAGCAGTTGCAGGGCAAGCAATGTCTCCCCATAGACACGGGAATCATATGAGCTTGGGCAATGGCAATATGGGATTAAAACTAAACCAAGAGAAGAGTAGAAGCTAATCTTGGTCAGTGATATCCAGGACATCCCAATTGGACACAAGTACAAGAGAAAAGAATTACCTTTATATGTAACTCATAAAAATTCTCAAAACTTCATCCTTTGAAACTTAGGCTCTTTGAAGAAATTGTTGATTCCAGAATTGAGGAAAGAAATGCTTAAGAGGAGTCTAAGACACCTCATTGGGCCAGAAACAAGGAAATATTCAGACTAAGTAGGTGGTGTGAAAAGAACTCAAGTCATGCTGGGCATGATCACACACACCTGAAATTCCAGCAACCTGGGAGGCTGAGGCAGGAGGATTCCAATTTCGAGTCCAGCCTGGGCAACTTAGTGAGCTTCTGTTACAAAATAAAAAATTAAAAGGGCTGGAGATGTAGCACAGGGTAAAATGCCCCTGGGATCAACCCAAGTACCAGAAAAAAAAAAAAAAGAAAAGCCAAAGATAATTAGTACTTTATTGAATAAAACAAAATTCAGGAATCCATAATGATAACAGAAAAAAGAGAGCAATAGGAGAGAGAGCACATGCACAGGAGAAAAGCCAGAAGTCTGTTTTTGTAGATAACATGAGATCATGAACATACAATGACACAATTCAAAGCCACCGCTTTGCAACCTCCAATGTAATAATCAATTCAGACTTCAATGGATGTTTAAAACCCTGAATAAAATGTTACTGATGCTGTCTAAATTGCCCCAAGGATGACAATGAGATTCACTAGTAACCTCTTGAGCCAAGTATCATCCCTGATAGTTTACAACTTGACATCATGTGCTTCCCAACTTGATGCAATAAGGACGCAACTCCTGCAACTATCCTTGAAAATGAATGCTCACACTCATCAAGGCTGGAGACCCAGCTCAACTTTACAGAAAACACAGAGCTGGTTTGCATGAAAAAAATATCAGACAAATCCAGAATGTACAATATTCTAGCTTGAATTTTTTAAAAATGACATTAAGAAAATAGATGGAGGACCGTTCTGAATTTAAAGTAGTCAAGATTATTTGCAGGTAAATGGATGGAGTTAGAGATATTACACTAAGGGAAGTAAAGCCAATCCCAAAAAACTAAAGGCTGGATGTTTTCTCTGATTAGTGGATGCTGATCTATGATGCGGGGAGGGGCATGGGAAGAATGGAGGAACTTTGGGTTGGGCAAAAGGGAGGGTGGAGAAGGGTTATGGGGGTAGGAAAGATGGTGGAATGAGATGGGCATCGTTACCCTAGGTACATGTATGATTGCACAAATGCTGTGTCTCTACATCGTGTACAACCAGAGAATTGAAATGTTGTGCTCCATTTGTCTCAGTGAGTTGAAATGCATTCTGCTGTCATATACAACTAAGTAGAACAAATTTTTTAAAAAAATTTAAAAAGCAGTCAAGAGACATGCCATGATCGAATGCAGTGAATGAAACTTGACTGGCTCCTGGAGTGAGGGGAGAAGACTATAAATGATATTCTTGAAACAACATGGAAAATTTGACTACAGACTGAAAGTTCAGACAAATGTTACAGCATTGTTCGTTTTCCTAGATGTTATGATTCCATGGTTAGTTGAAGAATGTCATTATTCTTACAAATGCATGCAGAAGAATTTGAGAAGTGTGATTATCCATAAATGTTCAATTAGAAAACTACATATCAATGTATAAAGTTAATGAAGCAATGTGAGCTGATGAACATAGGTGGTGTCATTTGTGTTTGCTGTAGTATTTATTTAATACAAAATTACTAGGGTTTGGTGTATAGCTCAGTGATACAGCACTTGACTAGCATGTAAGAGGCCCTTGTTCTAATCCTCAGCACTACAAAGAGAGGAAGGATGGAAAAACGGAAGGAAGGTTGGAAGGAAGGAAGGAAGGAAGGGAGGGAGGGAGGGAGGGAAGGAAGAGAGAAATTGTCAAAGGTATAGAAAATTTGTATAGGGAGAAAAAAGTGAGTTCTTGGAATTCTCCATCATCACTGAAGAAACAAGCTATGGGAATAAAGCAGATCCCTTTTAAATTGAGCATTTGGGCATTCAAATGTTTCTGAAATTTGTAAAACATGCAAAATGCTTATGTTATAAATTGAAGTACAAAATATTGGAAGCTAATTTGCCTGTATATTAACTACCTGAAAGCTTTTGTGACTTTTTGAAAGTGTTTTTCTGAATTTTCGAAGCATGTTGTAACCATGTATTATTTTTATGCTGGCATAATATGAAACATTAACACCTCATTTTTCTATTCCAAATAACCCTACTTCTAATTAGATTTGTGTAGAGTCTCAGATAACACAAAAAAAGTCTGGCACAAAAACTAACATGAAATGGACCACAGACCTAATAAAAGCAAAAATAATAAAACTAAAATACAGGAGAATGACTTTGCAACTTTGCAACAGGCAAAATATCTTAGGACACACACGCAGCACAAACTATAAAAAGAAACATTGATAAGATGAACTTTATCCAAATTCAAAACTTTGCTCATTCAAACACTATGTCAGGAAAATGAAAGGATAAGTCACGACTGAAAGAAAATATTCTTAATATAAACAAGTCTCTTAAACAAAGATTGTATTCCTCCATCTGTCAGGTGGACTCCTTTAACGACAGCCTACTGGTCTTCCAGCTTCCACCCACCCTGCAACTACTCTCCATGGGATAGCGGACTGATTTTTAAACACAGGCACTAGGACGGGCTTCATAGTTAAGTCATAGGTTACTCGAAATATTTACGAACTATCTATGTCTTGAGCACTATATACTGGACATTTATCAGTGGACAAAACAGAAAATCCTTTTGTTCTTATGGATCTTATGGTGGGAATGATAAAATAGATAAATAAGTTCATCTAGGGTAAGTGAAGAAAATAGAGTATAGCCAAAAAGTAACAGGGGGGGCAGGTGAGAGAATGCCTCGGTGAGGTCCACTCAAGAATGCTAATCAAAAGTGGATTAGCAAACGCGGTGCTGCACACCTGTAATCCCAGCGGTTTGGGAGGCTGAGACAGGAGAATTGCTAGTTCAAAGCCAGCCTCAGCAATTGCGAAGCACTAAGCAACTCAGTGAGACCCTGTCTCTAAATAAAATACAAAATAAGGCTGGGGATGTGGCTCAGTGGTCAAGTACCCCTGAGTTCAATCCCCAGTACAAAACAACAACAACAACAAAAAAGCAGATCAAAGATTTAGGAACTAGAACAGAGACCCTTTGCCTAATAGAAGAAAAAGTAGGCCCAAATCTTCACCATGTCAGCCTAAGATCTGACTTCCTTAACAAGACTCCTAAAATGCAAGAGGTAAAATCAAGAATCAATAAGTGGGATGGATTCAAATTAAAAAGCTTCTTCTCAGCAAAGGAAACAATCAATAATGTGAGAAGAGAGCCTACAGATTGGGAGAAAATCTTTACCACATGCACCTCTGATAAAGCGTTAATCTCTAGGATATATAAAGAATTTTAAAAGCTTAACACACACACACACACAAAAAAAAACATAACCCAATCAATAAATGGGCTAAGGAACTGAACAGATACTTCAAAGAAATACAATCGATCAACAAATATATGAAAAAGTGTTCAACATCTTTAGCAATAAGAGAAATGCAAATAAAAACTACACAAAGATTTCATCTCCTGTCAGAATGGCAATCATCAAGAATACAGGCAACAATAAATGCTGGTGAGAATGTAGGGGAAAAAGGTACACACAAAAAGGGACTGCAAATTGGTGCAACCACTATGGAAAGCAGTATGGAGATTCCTCAGAAAACTTGGAATGGAACTGCCATATGACCTAGCTACTCCACTCCTGGGTTATACCCAAAGGACTTAAAATCAGCAGTAATACAGTAATACAGCCATGTCAAAATTTATAGCAGCTCAATTCACAATAGCTAAACTATGGAACTAACCTAAGTGTCCTTCAATAGATGAATGAATAAAGAAAATGTGAGATTATATATATATATATATTCCCCCAATGGAATATTACTCAGTTTTAAAGAAAAATAAAATTATGGCATTTGTCAGTAAATGGAGATGGAGAAAATCATGCTAAGCTAAATAAGCCAATCCCACAAAACCAAAGGCCAAAGGTTTTCTCTATATGCAGATGCTAATTCACAATAGGGCGGGGGCACTAGAGAAGAGTAGCTGTTACCTCAAATTGGGTAGAGGGAAGTGAAGAGAGGGGAGGGGAGGGGATGTGGGATAGGAAGAATAGCAGAATGAAACAGACATTATTACTTTATGTATGTATGAGACTACATGACCAATATGATTCTACAGCATGTACTCTCAGAAAAATGAGACATTATATCCCATCTATGTATATCAAAAGTGCATAAATGCATTCTACTGTCATGAATAACTAATTAAAACAAATTTTAATTTTTTTAAAAAGAATGCTAATCAACTATGCAGGGGAAGCAGCAGCAAGTACAAAGACCTAAACTCAAGAATGCGCTTTTCTATACGTGACTGCATGACTGATGTAATTCTGCAACCTGTACACTAAGAAAAAATGAGAAATTATATCCCATCTGATTCAAATGTATGATATGTCAAGATCATTGTACTGTCATGTAACTAATTTTAAAAAATTTAAAAAAAGAATTGAGCTTTTAATATGAGCAAAATAGGAAATTGGCCAGCATAGCCAGAGCAGCATGTAGATGGGGACAGGAGATAGAAAATGCAACTGTAAGATGGGTGTGTAGCCTTTTGTTAAAGAAATGAGTGTAAATTTAATTCCATGTATTTTAGGACACTGTGAGAGGGTATTAAGTGGGCAAACAACATGACCTGATCTGTATGTTTTAAGATCAGTCTGACTATCCCATGCAGTAGGTTACTCTTTTAAGTGGAAGACCAGAATGGCTGTTGTTACCGTTGTCCACATGAGAGGATGAATACCAATCTTTGTTAAGAGGTCTATATTATGAACATTTTCTTTCAGTTTGTGACTGTCCTCTCATTTTTCTAACATGGTGCTTGAATGAGAAATTTTATTTATTGGCTGGTTTAAATGTGTTATTCAAAGATTTTGTTTTCATCCTATTATCCCCCTTTAGAAATGATTTTTATTTTTTATGTTTTTAGTCCATTTAATTAGCTGAATACTGCCAGGTATGGTGGTGCATGCCTGCAATACCAGCAATCTTGGAGGCTGAGGAAAGAACATCATAAGTTTGAGATCAGCCTCAGCAATTTAGCAAAACTGTCTCAAAATAAAAAGGGCTGAGATATAGTTCTGTGGTAAAGCACAGAACTTTACAATAATGCGGGAATACAATCAATCATTAACTAGATACTTCTTAGAATTTCCAATTGCCAACTTACTCTCAAGAAAATTGCAAAATTAGGTTTTTCATCTACATGTAGGATCAGTGCATTGGCCTAAATGAAAATGCTCATTATAATCTTGAAGAACTCACCCTCAAAATAACTAAAAGAAATAAAAAAGTATGTGTGTAATGAGGATATGTGGCAACTAGAATGCTCAGAAACTGCTAAGTATAAATTAATTCAAGCACTTTGGAATACTACTTGGCAGAATCAAATGAAGAGAAACACATGTACCTTATGATCTAACAATGCCATACCTACATATATATTCAAAGGAAATGCATGCATATGTGTGTTCACCAAAAGATATGGTTAACATTCACAGCAGCACTATCCATAATAGGTTAAAAAAGTGGAAACTATTCAAATGACCATCAACAAAATAGACAAATTGTAGTATGTGCACACAGTTGCATACCAGACAGCAATGAGTATAAATGAAAAAACTACACACAAGATGAAAGCATCTTACAAATGAAGTGTTGAATGGAAGAAGGCAGATACTAAATAGTTCACAAATGTTATATTTCAATTAAATGTTTACTAAAAGAGAAAAAAACATATATTCCCACTAGTGGTTTTTGGTTTAGCATGCATGAGACCCTGGGTTCTATCCCTAGCATCAAAAAACAAAAACTTTTAATCATTGGTGAGTTCTGAGTGGAAGACTCTCCCCCAAAACTTTCCTGTTGGTGATTCCCTAAAGATAGAGGGGGAAAAGTGAAAGGTTGTATTTAGGACATAACAAACTGGTCTACTACAACTACATTCTTTTAAAGTCTAATGTTTCATATTTTAAAACCTTATGAGAATTCCCTTTTCTTTGACTATGTGTAATAAAGAGAAATATTTCCCTCAAAAATACTTGAGAAGGGCTGGGGATGTGGCTCAAGCGCGCTCGCCTGGCATGCATGCAGCCGAGGTTCGATCCTCAGCACCACATACAAAAAAAAGATGTTGTGTCCTCCAAAATCTAAAAAATAAATTTAAAAAATATTAAAAAAAAAATACTTGAGAAAACCTAAATTTCAAGGAAAATGGACCACAGCAAACCTGTGGTTCCTGCTACTTCCGGCACACATCTCAGACTTCAGTTTAAAAAGAAACATTGAAAAGTAGATTAGTTCTGGTTCCTGGTTCATCTGAGATTCATACTCCAACTGTGACTCTGGGCAAGTGACCTAAATATTCTGTGCTTGTGTCCTCATTCATATAACTATCTCACAACTATCTTGAGTTAAATGAGATGAAGTAAATATATTGAGTTCTTAGTACTGTTAAATCTTTTCTTTCTCTATCCTGTTAGCAGTATTGAAGTGGAAAAAAAGTCAACAAACTGTTTGCTGCAATATATATATTTTAATTCAAAGTGAATCAACAGTAATACACCATAAATTCTTATTTTTGACACTCACCAAAATAGTCACCTGGAAAACCCGCTTTTTGTGACAAAGTACAGAAGGCTTGGTCACATTTAAATCACTGAGAACTAGAGAGAAATACTATCGCAAACTGTAATAGACATTACATCCATAAAAATTTTCCCAGTCCTTATTGTAATATTGCACAGTGCAATTGCTACATGGCAAACTAGTGTAGCATAGAAGTCAAAGCAAAAACAAACAAATCAAAGAAAGAAAGCCACAAGTCTAAAATTGTTAAACAGTTAACAGTTCAAACTTGGTAATCAAATCTATATCATTGGGTTCATTAAAACAAATCTTCCTACACCTTGCAGTGTATGATTTAACTTTCACTTAACACAAACCAAGTTTAAAATTAGTAGTAGAGATTTAAAAAATGAAAAGTTTTTGCTAACATAGTAATGTTTAATTAAACACCCTGAAAGAAAAAAAACCACTAAATATCAGGATATTTGATAAAAAATAATTTGCAAATTAAAATAGTATGCAAATATGCAACCTGGAAATCATGCAGTGTTTTATTTAAGAAAGCATTAAACCAAAGAAAACTGTTAAAAATGGTTTTAAATAGGGTATAAATCCAGATTCCTTGTCAATATGCTAAATTTAGACTTTAGCTGGATTTTGAAAAGTTTAAACACTTTAAAAAGCCCATGATTGCATTAAGAGCAGTGTAAGTTAAATGCGATATGCCTTTAACAAAATTATTACTGTAGTATGAAAATGTCGACCTTTACCATTTAGTCAATTGTTAACAAGACTACCTCGGCCTTGGAACTTAAATAACAGAAGATACACCATTTCAGGGTAGCAAACACAGCCCTGAACAAAAAGAAAACTGCACTGGTTTTGTACCTGTGAGATATGATCAATCTTTTGCACTTGGTGTTTCTGAAACATCCGTTGCCAGCATTGATTCTTTTCTAAGAAGTGAGCAGATACCAGTAATCTGCTGGACCATATAAATAAAATTAGAAGGCTGTGGAGGGCAGCAAATTTACTTAAATAGTGACTCCATAAACATGTCATCTGTAAATAATCTTTTAAATTAATCTTAGTCTACTCCTTTTTAAGTGTATTATATATATATATATTTCTATTTATATAAAATGCATAGAATTGATTACTAAAAACACTGAAACTTGTGGGGAAAATTAAGTCCTTCATTTTCAGTGTGACTAAAAATGTACTGCTGGTTTTTATTTTATGATCTAATACTGTAATTTTTAAAATCAATTTCAGGCACATTTATTTCATTGATGATTATTAAATAAAACACTGCTTGTATTAATGGAGTAAAGAAAAGTTTATCCATTATTAGCTTATCATCAATGCTGTCCTAGAGCTGTCCTAATGGTATGCAATTCATTTATTAAACAAACGCTGTAAATCCAAAACATTTGGAGAGTTTTACACTCAAATGCTTCGTACTGTTTATTCCAGTAAATGTTATAAGATTATATTCCAGATTTTTAAGGAAAAAAAGTTAAGTCAAGCCTGCAAGATACAGCTTTCTCAAGTGTCTACAATGCCAGTATGAAAATAAAAAATTAAGTTACATTGATACATCCAAGTTTTTTATATGCAGTGATGAGCACAAACATTAATAGATAAAATACTGATGCAAATAACACACCCCAAAATAACATATGCAATTATTTTCCATCATTTACAATACAGTAGTTACAATGACACTTCAAACAGAAAAGCAAAGTAAAAAAATCAAAACCCCAACTTCTATTTCATGTAATTAGACTTATACAGAAATTAGAAGGCTAAATAACAACTAGTTAATCACCTAATTTCACAGCTATCTGAAGTGGCAATCGTTATATAGCAGCTTATCTATGATACATTCAAGATAAATGATACAATTTATTACTTGTCTGTAAGCTAAAACACAGCCTCAGTTTAATACCTTTCCTTAAATTCCACCTCTACACTACAATATACTTGAGGTCTATGCAAAAAGTAGCTACCTTTTATATAGGAAATGGATGATTAAGTCTTTGGTGCTGTAAAAGCAACTTCATTTAAACATCACCACCATCACCACCAAGGGGGAAAAGGGGGGGAGGGGACCCAAGACACACTTCCTAGGAAAAAAAGCATGTAATTTCTGTCCCTGACGGAATGTATTAAATAAGCAACACCACCAACAAGCAAAACAAGTACTACAATGTAAAAATACTATAAAAAAATAACCAAAAAAACAAAAACCCTCTCACATGCATAAATGAAAAATTGCACACAAAGAACTCACATCTTTTCAAGCTTCAATAGTAAATATTCTGCTACTATTTATTAAATACTGCATGGTTTGCCCAAGCTAAGATGAAACCACATCATGAATCAATGAGCATTTTGCATTTTCTTTCATTATCTACTCAATGTCATGCCTACTGCACCTCTAAACATTTTATTAAGTCCAATTATACAGCAAACACTTCCAAAATAAACTTAGATTGTATTGCAGTTTCACTTAACAGTATATAAAATGCTGTGCTGTGACAGTTATCAACTATCCATTAGATACTGTATCAATTTTTCTTAAGCACTACTAACTGCTTTTCTTGAAGCTAGATCATTCTGAAAAATCAGACAGCAGAATTCAGCTATAGCAAACATGCTGCCCTCTTAATAAGGAAAAAACAGCTACTATCTGAAATCATACCACACAAAACCAAAAATGAACACTACTCTATCAAAAGAAAACTAAAAAGTAGGTCTGAATTTTAAGTGCTGCAGTCCTCAACATTTATAGATAGGTAATAACATTAACAACCTCAAATATTTAAGGCACTATGTGTGGGAACGGTTTACAATGCAGCTGAGATTATTAGAACAACATTAAGAGCAAAGTCTAGGCAACATTTTGCCCATGCAAAAGACACATGCAAATGTAAAGAACAATAGCTCAATTTCTCAGGTTAAGTGACCCAACATTTATACACTAAGACACAGATAATACAATTCACTTGTATGCTGTAATTCTGACACATGTGCATCTGTTGCTCTAAGTCTGTACACAGAATGGCTTCCCAAATGTGGACGTGTCTTGCACTAGTTAGAAGGCAATTTTATAAAAAATAGCAGGAGCAAAACTGGACTTCTGCTCCCATAAGTCACCTGTCTAGAGTTACTACATAAGAAGATAACATGACCAAAGACAAGTTATACCAAATGTGCAAAACACATTAAAAGTGAGATTTTTTAAAGCTCAAAGTTGTTTAAATTGCACCCAAGTCTACATGATTCAAAAATAATTTTCTTGTGCCATGGCTAATTTTTATTAAATACCATGTTTTTATTTTTAATCATATGTTTGTATCATTGAGCTTCCTCAATATACTTTTTTTTTTTTTCACATATATGGATACTGGCTGAGTTTTGTTGGACTCAATGGAAATCCAGTATATGCAGGTGATGCTGCAATGTAAGAATGTGGTGGGAAGATTGGTTTGTATTGAGTCTGATGAATGGTTGGGGATGGTAACAGACGGGGATTTATGCCCACTGGGACTTGGTGAACTATGCCACTGGGATGGGAGATATTATAAGTTGGATGCTGTAACATAGGTCTTGAGGTACATGGAGAGGCTAAGAGGTGGGCCACTGGTGCAGCACTACTGAGGGTAGCTGATGATGGGTATGGAAGCAGAGTAGGCTGTCCTCCAAGGTGTGTATTTCCAGCCAGGTGGGCATGTACTGCTGTATGGTTAGGACTTCCATGAGAAAGAGTGAATGGATTACTGGTAACACTAGTAGGGATATAAGCTTGCTGTCTTCGATGCCCAAAATTTCCATTCCACTCTTGATGCCCAGATCCAAAGTGTTGAACCTAACACAAAGGAAAAAAAATGATTAATAACTTATTTTAGGGGCTGGAGTTGTAGCTCAGTGGTAGAAAGCTTGCCTAGCACATGGGTTCAATCCTCAGCACCACATAAAAATAAAGGTATTATGTCCATCTACAATTGAAAAAAAAAGTATTTTAAAAAACAAAAGCTTTAAAAAAAACTTATAAGATCAAAGGACAGAAAGAAGGAACTGTGACTAATTAGTCAATAGTAGATCTCTCGGAACGTTAGCTTACATTAATATAAGCAAAAGAGAGAAAAACACCAATGAGATATATACACATGCGTTGTAATATTTATTACTACATATTATTATAGTATTAACCCTGCCCCTACTGCTGCTAGTACTATTACTGCCCCTAGCACTACTAACAGATATCATTGGAGTACTTACTATATATAAAATTAACATTTTATTAAATTCCAGAACAATCCCATGATATAACTATTACTTCCCATTAACTGTGATTCTGATTTGTTGAAGAGACCTGGCCAAGGTAATATATATATAGTGTGTGGCACAACTAATATTTGAACCCAGGTCCAACTCCCAATATTTGTGATTTTTTTTCTCTTCCCAACTAAAACACAACTGCCAAAAGAGTGTCCAAGAGATCATCTCTACTAACACACAAAAAATATAGCTATGAATCCATGTGCATATGTTCTGATTTTAAAGAGAGACAACAAATACTAAAACTTTGTCTAAGAGGGCTACAGATATAGTTCAGTGGTAGAATGCTTGCCTAGCATGTTCAATCCCCAGCATTCTTCCCCACTCCAAATTTGACTGAAAACTTAACCGTATTAAAAGAAGACTATAAATTCTATGGATAATTCTATTAATCATCCTAGTAAGCAGGTTACACTTTAGTCACTTGGGTAATGAAATGGGGAAAATTTATTAAGACTGCTTACAGTTTCAGAGTCCTTATTCCTCTAAGGATGGAGAGGGGACACCTCTAAACTTGAATACTAAACACCTTTACATATTCACATATAAAACTTACTTGGCTGAAGTTCAAATGCTGCTGCTGGAATGCTGATGTCAATTTTTGCTGACGATTACCCACTGCGGAAGGCTGGTTTAATCTTCCAGGGGCAGATCGTCCTTTTATTAATGGCTGGCATGTAGAATCTGGCAACAAACAAAATATGAGAGTTGGTCCTTTTTCCTCCCCTAATAAAAATTAGAAAAGTCTTTACGTATTTTGCACCATAGTGCCTTAAGAACCTTAAAATTAAATAAAAAGAAAAAAGAGCTGGGTGTGGTTGTGGTGGCACATGCTTACATCTCAGCAGACTCAGGAGGCTAAGGCAGGCAGGAAACAAATTCAAAGCCAGCCTCAGCAATCAGTGAGACCCTGTATCAAAATAAAAACTAAAAAGGGCTGAGGATGTGGTAGAGCAGCCCTGGGTTTAATCCCCAGTACCAAAAAGAAAATAAAGTAAAATTATTAAATTTAAAAAAATTAAGTAAAGGAGCTTATGGTTTCTAAGCACTAGATGATATCAGAAGAGATTTCCTCCATACAATACACAGGGCAAGGATAAAGCAGAAATACAGAGATAACTTTTGGCAATCGTATTTTCTGATATTCCTAATAAATTAAGACCTTTTAAGGATAATAAGAGGGCTGTGGCTGTAGGTTAGTGGTAGAGCGCTTGCTTCGTATGCATGAAGCACTGGGTTCAATCCTCAGCACCACATAAAAATAAATAAATAAAATACAGATATTGTGTCCATCTACAACTAAAAAGATAATTTTAAAGAAAAGACAATAAGAGAAACAGGAGGACTCAGTTTACCTGTGTTTGCCATATGCTCATCGGCATTTAATCCATTTTCTATTGCCATTGGTGGCACCACAACAGTACAAACAGCTGGCTTGGTTTCTATGTCAGCAGAAGTTGCCATGTCTGTATTTTGGTGAGTGTCCTCCACAAAACTGCTCTCTGTAAATGGACTGTCATGCCCTGAAGAGTCTGATGTTGGAGAGCCATCAACAGTATCACAACCACTTTCTTGTTCTTCATCTGACATACTACAAGAAAGCAGTTTTATAAGTAATATTTTTAACATTAAATCTGATATTGTGGGGCTGGGGCTGTGGCTCAGCAGTAGAGTGCTCACCTAGCATGTGCAAGGCGCTGGGTTTGATCCTCAGCACCACATAAAAATAAATAAATAAATAAATAATAGATAGATAGATAGATAGATAGATAGATAGATAGATAGATAGATAGATCTGATATTGAGTAATATCCAGGCTCCAGTAAATTTAAAAGAATCTTACTCAGCTATTTTACATAATTACTCATTTTTCCTTTACCAACATATCATGTTTTCAAAGAATTCTAGACCCTAAAACTCATTCTCTATTCAATCATTAAACCCAATTCCATCCTGTTTTAGAAAAATCCTTTCAGTACTGTATTTTTTCTCTTCCCACTTGATCCTTAGTGGTACTTCATAAAATTCTCCTTTATAAATTCTACATAATTTCATCTAGACAGAAGTATTGTTCTGGATAATTTAAATGAAATATACAAACACATAGCATGTGACTGGGATATTTCAGACATGTGCCTTTTCAAAAGTCTTCCAGATTGCTCTACAGGCCTAGGCAGAGTCTCAAATTTCTTCTACTGTTGATTGTTCTCAGGCCCCGACAAGATCTCACTGTTTAAAGTTTCTACACTAGTGTTTGTTTTAATCACTCATTTCATACAATTTGAAACATCTCTTTTTATATGTACATTTTATTTTCCTTTTTATCTTGTATGCATATTTATGTGTATATGCATAATTTATGTGTGTATATTAATATATAAGCTGAACACATCAATTTCCAAACCACATTGTAAGTAATTTATAAGAAGAGAATATATTAAAAAGACTTTATAACTTCCACAGAGCTTTGCCTATTAGTATTTAATGCCATGTTTCCTGACTAAGGAAAAAGAGAAGTGTTCAAAATTAACTCTTAAAATTTTTTAAAGTATTATTGTTGACAAAAAAAATTCTAAAAACTGAAATCCAATGTATTTCATGAAAGTTCTTGTGGCTTATCTATTAAGATGTTAACAGATCATGCTGGTTATGAGAAGCTTACTGTCTTAGTGGCAGTACATGTCCCCAGCTAAAAAGAGGCCTAGAAAAGGAAATATGGACAAAACCATGCAAACACATCATCAATGATTTAAAAAAAAAAAAAAATCACAGTGGCTGCTCTAGAATAGTGGGTCAGTCAGTAATTCATTATGCAAAATATTCTTTTTTTAATTTTGTTCCAACAAATGTTTTTAATCAGAATTTATTACATAGTAGTCTCTGGAGCTCAAGTTGAAAAAGTGGAATTTTTTTTTTAACCTTTTCGAAAACAGACGATTCTTTAAAAATTACTTCATAGAAATTTCAATTTTTCATTTAGAATTGTTCTATAATAATGAAAAAAAATTCTATTAAAAACCTGAATCCACAAAAAAGTGATCTAGTTAAAAAATCATGTTTAAGAGAGAATTCACTGTGGTAAATTGACAGATACTTATTAACTTATACAACAACAAAAGAAATTATAGGCTTTTTAGTAGATTTAATATTTATTACATACTATTATTGAAATTCTCTTACCTGTTTGGTCTCTTGCAAGGGGATGGGCTGGACTGCCCTGAGGAGCTGGTGCTCAGAGTACTATCAGGACTACTTAATGAACACATCCGATCAATATTCAAAGTGCTCTGGCAAGCTTCACAATCTAGATTACCTTTACATCTAGTGGAAGAGGGAAGGGAAAAATATGGGTAAAAAATGAGAAGATACTCTCAAAGTAACCAGAATTTACATTTTTAATTTAAGGATAGGAAATGTTAAGAATGAGCTACATGGACTAAAATTTAAAGCTTAAAAATACAACAGTAATCACAACAAATTTGATGTAGCATATCCACTTTGTCTAGAACCTGATTATCTCATCTGAAGGTTTTACTCCAAACTAACAAGGTTGTCACAGGTATTTTTCAGCACTCTAGGGGCACCACCATCATTCTTTAAGGATGCTGAGTTGGGCACTTACTCTCTGAGGGAATGTCTTGGTGAAGTCTCTTCCTCATCAGTGTCACTGCTGATAGTGATCACACTCACTGCAGGACTCGGGGAATCGGAGATGATGATGGTTTGCCGCTGCTTTTCTGAAACCGATGAATCAGAGTCCTGTCTGACAGACGCTTCACAGCAATCTCTTGCCTCTACTTCTGAGTTATGATTGTCTTGTGTTTCTACACAACTTACTTCCTCAACATCTTTTCCATTTATTATCTTTGGAGAAATAAATGCTGAATGTGGAATACTGGTATTCTGCAATGAATTACTCCTGCAACCAAAGGAATAATTTGTAATTTCTATAATTAAAATATGGAAATGACATTTCTCTAATATATCTGTTGAACTGAACAATGCAAACCTTCACTTGTTCAAGTGTGTGTACATAATGCACTGACATATCAGGAGTTTTTGTGAAATATAGAATATTTCTAAAAATATTAGTGTAGATTGCATTTATATACATTTAAGTGGCCATATTTGGTAAATGTTATATCTGAATGTCTATAATTGCTACGTTATAGGTAGATAATAAATCAAAAGGGCAAGAAAGACAATCTTACCAACAGAAAGCATTTATTTCCTCTCTTCCTGGCTCCCATTCCATTAGTTTTACCAAAATACCTCTGAGAAATTGAGAAGGGAGCTCGCTTAGTGTTTGTAACAAAGCTATCAAAGAGGTCATTTTGAATACAACAGAGTGACCCTTTAGTGTACATGCAAAATTCATTTTAAAGATTAAATCTCAAAATGCAAGAAAAGTTGAAGTACCAATACCCACCTGTTCTGACACAGTTTATTTTTCTTGGTAGTGGCAGGCTGAGGCCAGACAACATGTGCAATGCCCACACTAATTGGCTGAGGGGCTGATAAAGTTATCTGATTTGTTAGAAGAGGCTGTGGCATCACTGAGTTGTAATGATTGCTGTGTGAAATCATTTTCCTAAAGAAAAAGTTCAGAAAAATTAAATCTCTTCTTTATAAAGATCTATGTTTTTCAGACTATTCACAAATCTCTTGTTTTGAACTTACCCCCAGTCTCCAAGCCTTTGTGAAGCAGCCACACCCTCAGAAGTTAGTGTAGCAGTAGCAGGAGCCATGGGTGTTACCTGCTGCCAGGCAGGTACCAGCATCTGCTGGGTTCTACCAGACCATGTCTGCTGTGTCAAAACAGAACCACCAAACAAAAGCCTCTGAGTTATAGATCATACATCTCAAACTCAAAATGTATTAAAGTCACAAATAAAATTATGAAAGTTAAAGGCAACAAATATCCTACAAAAAGGATTGAACGTGACCCAACAGCACAGGCTGACAATAAAACAAATACATCAGTGCCTTTATTTATATGTCAAGAGGACAGCTCACATGCAAAAACATAATGAATTATGACCAACCTGAGAGAGAACTCCTGGTCGGATCTGTAGAGGCTGCACAGCTGGGGCCTGAGTTACAAGTGGAACTGTATTGTCCACCCTTATTGAATAACTGGTGGGTTTACCATGTGCTGCAGGAATACCTGTGAAACGATTCAGTAAGAGAAAAAAAAAATTCCTCTGCTTTAATTTATAAAATCATTCTAAATGTAAAGAAATAAAGTCTGGGTTTATAAAACCATTCCCTATGCAAAACTTTCATAACTCTAGTAAAGAAATGCACTTTCTATCTACTTTGTATTACATCAGTCCAAAAACTGTTATAAAGTTATCTGGCCTCAGCCTGCCACTACCAAAACAAAAACTCCTTGTTTTTTGAATGCTACACAAAGTTGAGTCATTTATTTTTCTCGAAATTTCCATTTCCCTTTGAAGTTTGCTATTGTAGTTTATTTTCTTTTCAGATCGTTCTCCCACTGTAATGAAGGCCCTAGAAGGTAAAGGTACTTGACATACTGATACCCTGGCAAGTAAATGTTCTTATCATACAAACTTTTAACTATGAAGCTGTGGCAGGATCTGACATACTTGACAACAAAAGGGGGATATAGTGCATTTCACAATTCAATGGACAAGATGGTTTGTGAAGGGGATGGAAATTCCAGAGATTTCCAAATTTCTGAATGGCATATACATTAAGGAAAAGCAAAATAATAACATTATTTTATTCTGCCTAATTTGATGACATAACAAAGCTTTGCCCAATATGGCTTAAAGGACAAGTGCTCTAGTCCTCGAGAGCTGCTGCAACTCCAGAACAAATGTTTCCCATTTAACAAACAGATCTACCTAATTATCCATGTGGAAAATTAAAAGTAGGCTTGCCAGCAATGTTAATTCCATTAATGTTAGTATTTCTGTTCAATGTATTGCAAAGTGCCTTCCAAATATTGTCTTACACAACTTAACTTTGAGACAAGAAAATATAAGCATGATACCCCAACTGAGAGCTTTAACTAACAAGATTCTAGGGACATCATCCAGGGTCAAAAAACAATTAACTAGAATAAATTAACTACATAATTCCAGACTTCTGTAGTAGTCACTTCCAATACCTTGCAAGAAATGTGTTAGGCAATTTCACACAACTGTGTGAACAACATAGCATTTTACTACTAAATGAAGATGACTACCAAATCTCCTGGCAATGTTATCTCCTGCTCACCCCCCACCTACCACCGCAGTACTGGGGACTAAACCCAGGGCCTTGTGCCTGCTAAGTAAGCACTCTACCACTGAGCTACATCCCCAATCCCAGACAACATGACCTTAAGGAACCACTGTCAAATATGCAGCCCTTCAATGACTGAAGTATGTAGCCCATGGCTTAAAAATATTGTAGGTTTTTGAATAAAGGTGATGTTGGCTGTTTTTTCAGTCATAAAAGAAAAATAATTGGTTTTTTTCCTACTGAAAAACAATCTTACATTTTTTTTGCACAAATGTAAGTGCTAATCCTAAGGTGACTTTTATCTTACTGCCAGTATATTCTACTTTCTCACGCTACCTAAAAAGCTAGGTATGGATTAAGTTTTACAAAAGTCTAGACATTTCTTTTTCCTAACTGATTTTCTTGCCCCTTCCAAAACGTACGCCTTGATAAGAAAATTCTCTAAGAAATGGAATATAAGCACATAAGCAGTGAAATTATACCAGGGCAAGAGACAATTTCTTCAAGGAAAGAAAAAAAGCATAATTCACTTTGATAAGGAGGAAACTCCCAAACCCAAACAATAATCAAATTGCCCTTAAGTTCTCTTTATTAACAATGCCTGAAGTGAGAAGAATTTCCTTATATCTTCTCTCTTCAATAGCAATGGGTTAGAATCCTAACTTTTTTGATAGTTATTAAATTAGCTTAAACTTGGTCTTTGATTAGATTTGCTTTAATGATTAGAGAAGTGGGACATAAAAAGCTTATAAAGATTGTTTTATTACAGAGGAGAATCTTGCTGGAATGCATCTCACTCTAAAATGGTAGGTTTCATTCAGAGGGGAGGAATGGCTAAACATTTCAGGTTACTAAATAATTTTAAATGCTTGTTTCATACATATAAGTTATACTCAGATTTGTTAAATAAAAGTTTGACTAAGTCTTCTACACTAAAGTACTTTTTGGGGAGGGGGTTTCTGGGGATGAACCCAGGGCCTTGTGCATGCTAGGCAAACACTCCACCATCTGAGCTACATCCCCAGTCCTATTAAAGTATTTTTTAATAAGCACAATCTTACAGAATCTATGTACAAATATCTATATATTATATTAATAACATAAATACATTACCTATACACCATGGCCCCAGTGTAAAATAAAAAATTTAAGTCAAAGAGATAGGCATAAAATTTATTTCAAAACACAGTCTAGGATCACACCAAAATTACTACTCCACAACTGCACAAATGTTTCTTACAGATAGACTGGCACATCATGAAGGGGAGGGGTAAGAAATCCAATACTGAGATTTTCTATAGTGATGCTGAGTTGGGGAAACTGTCTACTTCTAAGGCAGATACTACATGATAAACCACTCATATACTTGCTACCAGATGTACAGAAGAGTTATTTTTTTTAATCAATTATACACCATATAAAGAGTTAAAGGATTTGTCTAACCTTATTGAAATGTTTTAAGACTGTTACTCAATCCTGTTTAGAAATGTATCTGATAAGTCTCTTTTTTTTATACATAAAAAATAAGCTCTGGGGCTGGGGATGTGGCTCAAGCGGTAGCGCGCTCGCCTGGCATGCGTGTGGCCCGGGTTCGATCCTCAGCACCACATACAAAACAAAGATGTTGTGTCCGCCCATAACTAAAAAATAAATAAAATTTAAAAAAAAAAATAAGCTCTGAAAAAGAAAAAAAAAAAAACTACTCCAAATCTTCATGGAATACACCACAGTGTGGGGTGGGTGACCCTCCAACTGCCTCTGGTACATGGGAGAGATTATCAGAACCAAAAAACCTATTTGTTAACATAGATTATAAATTTACCTAAGAGAAAAACCAGAACGTCTACCACACTCACTTTCAGATGATATGTATACATATTGATTAATTATGCAAATATAGTAAAATATTAATGCTTGTTGAATCTAAAATAGAAGACATTGGGCTGGGGATGTGGCTCAGCGGTATTGCGCTCGCCTGGCATGCGTGCGGCCCGGGTTCGATCCTCAGCACCACATACCAACAAAGATGTTGTGTCCGCCGAGAACTAAAAAATAAATATTAAAAATTCTCTCTCTCTCCTCTCTCACTCTCTCTTTAAAAAAAAAAAATAAAAAATAAAATAGAAGACATTATTTTTTTCATTTTCTATGTATTTAAAATTCTTACAGTAAACAGTTGGAGAAAAACACACAACAGCATCTTTAAAGAGGGCTAACAACTTGATAATGTGGGCAATTTTATTACTAGAGATTGGTCACTGCCACAGATACTCAAGGCCACCACTAGATCACAATTTCATCTTGAGAATTAACCATTTGTCATTTTTAAAAAATGCTTTCAGTTACCCAACCTTCCAAATGAGACCTTATATGAAAATCCCATATGATCACACAACTCAAATTGACATGTAGGTCAATGAAAGACCACATATACTATAATGTTCCTTTAAGATTACTGCCTAGTGACATGGAAGCCATCTTAGTTTGTGTAAGGATGCTCTATGATGGTCATAATGACAAAATCACTTAACAACACATTTCTCAGAGTGTATTCCTATTGTTAAGCAAAGCATGCACACATATTAAAGAGCTGAGAAGAAAGCTACCAAGTTGAACAGTAGTTAAAGATTTGACTTGTTTTCACGTTACTCCAACCGAGTCAACAAACATGTTCTTGGTGCTTTGTTTGGTCATATTCGAGATACCAAAATTTTTCAGAAGTTGCTCAAATGCTTAAGTGAAATTTAAAAATTCAAAAAACTTCAAATCCAGACTCCTGAGTTGCTGGGACTAAAGGCATGTACCACCATGCCTAGCAAAGTACAATTTAAATGAAAGAATACCTTGAATAGCTGGGGGACAGATAATCAGTGTCTGCTGAAAAGCATCACCACAACCAAACTGTGCAGTTCCCGCCTGCAGGGGTATCCCGTGGTGTACAACAGAGTGAGCAGACGTGGTTAATGCCTGAAACAAGAATGCATAGCACATTACACACAGCAGTGTTCCAACTGCCACACACATTCCTGAAAATCATAATTCTACAATAAAAATTGACCCAGAACATGAAAAGAAAAACAAATTGACCCAATTAATTAAATTTAAAAACTGATTTGTTGAACTCTACTTTTGGCAGTTGTGACATAGAAGAGCAAGTGGAAGATATGGAGAGAATGAAAGAGGAAAGTAAAAAAATGAATTTGAATAGATTTGTTCCAATCGTTAGCTTGAAATTTAGGATTTAATAAAAAAGCTATACCATGTCCTCCCAGCACTGTAATTTCACGTGCCATCAAGAAACTTTTGTCTACCTCAAAAGCAAAATGAATACTCATAAAATTTTTTAAGAGTATAATTATTAATTACCACAAGTTCTTACCTGACTTCTTAATGTTCCAATTTTAGTAAAATTTGCTGTCAGAGTAGCAGTGCCACTTGAAGCAACTGGTCTTAAAAGTGAAGTTTTGTTGTGATGATTTGGGTCACATGAATTTGGGTGGGACTTACAAATATCCATAATATGAAAACAGGACTTCACACTGCAAATGAAAAAGTTAAAGATGTTACATTATTTTAAGTGCTTATACTAGTTTAAAATTATTGCATATTAACAAAAAAAATTTAGAAAATAAAATTCTATGATTTGCACTTAATCTACCTATTTCCAATATTCATCTTACTAGGATATCCTATGAGGAAAAAAAATGAATTTAAAAGCAAGGAAAAGTATTATTATTACCTGTAACATTTTAAGACAAAAAAGCAATAGTGGGGGGCTGAGGTTATGGCTCAGAGGTAAAGCACTCGCCTAGCATTCGAGAAGCACTGGGTTCAAGCCTCAACACCACATGAAAATAAAGATATTGTGTCCACCTATAACTAAAAAATAAATATATTTTTTAAAAAATCTAGTGGGTATTTTGTAGATAGCATACAACATTTTTGACCCTTATCCTAAATGTTTTTTCCTAAGTTTCTGTTTCTCCTATTTAACTAATGAGTTAAATTTATTAACTATGTAGTTACAATGTTATTTTCAAAGTGGGAATCAATAGGATATACTGAAGTATTTGGGGTAAGTAATGGGGCTTCATGAAAATATCAATTTTAAGGACAATTCATAATAATAAATAGTGATTTATTCCTATGCCTTCTTTGTTAAGTCATCTTAAAATAGTAAATGAAGCTGTTTTATATTATTTACTTTATTCCCCTCCCTTAAAAAGGAGGTCTAGGGACTCAAAAAAAATTTGCAAGATTTGCCTAAGGAAACTCTGATAAGACCTTCCGATTTTGAGCATATATTATTATAATCTATCAAAAAACTCTTTTTCTGGGCTGGGGATATGGCTCAAGTGGTAGCGCGCTCGCCTGGCATGCGTGCGGCCTGGGTTCAATCCTCAGCACCACATACAAACAAAGATGTTGTGTCTGCCGAAAACTAAAAAATAAATATTAAAAAATTCTCTCTCTCTCTCTCTCTCTCTCTCTCTCTTTAAAAAACAAAACAAAACAAAACTCTTTTTCTCTTCCAGAATGCAGGGAGCAAAGTTATGAAGGGAATGGAAAATGGAGTTTGAAGGACACAAAAGAACACAGGATCTAAGGTCTGTAAAAACTGAAATGTGTCTTGGTAGAGAAAACTGATAATATTTCCTTTTACATATCACAGGTTACTAAGGTAAAAATGCCATGTAAAACCAAAACCACTTGCTCTTATTTTAAGTATGGTTCTTTTGGAGAAAGAACATTGAACCGCAATTCAAATTTGTTCTATTTCTACTCTGCCATCTACATAAACTTGGCCAACTTATCTATTTCTTTTAACTCAATACATATATGTAATGAAGAATCATTTTTTAACACATTGATTTTCTAGAGATCTATATTATTTTTCAAGAACCAATACAAAACATTATAAGCAGACATACTGGTTGCTATGAGGAAAATCTAAAAGATGTTTCATATTAACAAAAGGATGGTTCAGCGTCTCAACTGGAGTAATTCTTAAATCTGCATCAATCAGCAACATTTTCTTCAATAGGCTAACAAATTCTCTTCTATCCGCTTTCTCAGCCAAAAGATCACTTCCTTCCAAATCCATCACTGTGTTCACCTACGAAATCAAAATTTCAAAACATCAAATAAAAATAAGCCATAGAGGGTAGGAGATTTAAAACATTATAGCTTTTTAAAAATATATTAAAAAATAGGAAACTACAATGATTTTGAAATAAATAAAAACAATTGAAATTAACAAATCCTCAAAGTATTTCGAGGTACCAAACAAAATTCAAAGCAGAGGGAAAGTAAATAACCATTTCTAATGTAGGAAAACCAAGTCTGCTTGCTAGGATTTTTCCTTTTGAAGAAAATACTTTCTACTAAGTAATAAGATAGCTAAACTAAAAATTTGATAAAGACATGCAATTTAGCTTCTGAAAGTTTGAAAATTTAGAATCAATTTCATTTGAAAAACATAAATACAGCAATTACTCTACAGTCATTTAGAAAATGAGTAACATGCCGGATATAGTAGTATACTCCTGTAATCCTAGGGGCTCGGAAGGCTGAGATAGGAGGATCACTAGGAGGATCACAAGTTCAAGGCCAGCCTTGGCAATTTAGCAAGGCCCTAAGCAACTTAACAAGACCCTATCTCAAAAGAAAAAAGAAAAAGGGCTGGGGATGTGGCTCAGTGGCAAAGTGCAATTTCCCAGTATCAAGAAAAAAAGAAATGATTAACATATTTTGGCACCCAAGGCATTCAAGTCTATCATCTTAAGCTTAGAAGATTAACAAATGTAACTGTGGTACTCACATGCGCTATATCATCCAGACTGTTGAATATGTACTTTCTGGCTTCTTTAGACTTCATTCCTGTCTCAGCTTCATGTTCTTCCAGTGTCTTATTACATATATCAAAGAGAACAATAATATATTAGTAGCCACTATTTGCAAATTTTTATCTCTTTAATCCTGGCACATTTAGTCTAATACATTGAGCATTCTAAGGCAAGTGACATTTTCAAAAGAGCAACAACAAAAATATAATTTTTAAAAGCACAAAAAAGTTTTTAAAAAAAGCCTTGCTTTAAGCAAAGAAAAATATTACATATATAACAACTCCTTTTAAACAAAAACTAATTATAAAGCTAATCATTAAGAATTTACTGATTCCACCAAAGACTCTAGCAATACAGTCTTTGGGATAGGCAGTAAGTGGTTAGATTCAGTTCTTAGATTCAGTTACCATCCTATAAAGCTTAATAATATAGAACTGATTAGACAAGCACACAATACAAATGTAGTTATGCATATAATAGTTAAAAAATCATTAAGAGCCAGGTTCAGTGGCAAATATCTATAATCCCAGCAACTTAAGAGACTGAGGCAGGAAGACAGCAAGTTTGAAGCCAGCCTATGCAACTTAATGAGACAGTGTCTCAAAAGATAAATAAATAAAAAGGGGAGCAGGGGTTGTGGCTCAGTGGTAGAACACTTGCCTTACATGTGTGAGGCACTGGGTTCAATCCTCAGCACCACATATAAATAAATAAAGATATTGTGCCCATCTACAACTAAAAAAAAAAATTTTTTTTAAAGGGCTAGGGGTATATATCAGTGGAAAAGTTCAATTTCCAGTACCACACCAATCAATCAATCAATCAATAAAAATTAAAGGTGAGTTAATTACACTGTTAGGTTAGAAAATGAGCTATTATTCTGAGAGAACTTCCTTCTTTAAGAAGGATTTTTAAAAGTTCAAAAGGATAGAATGTAGTAAAATAAAAACAGGCATAGAAGAGATTACCTGTGCAAGAAGCAATTTAGAAAACTGTTTTTCTAAATATTATTTTTTTATGATTTACCTTTAATCTCCAACCAGAATGAGACATATCTGTTTCTCTGCAAAAAAATCTTGTGGACTTCGTACCCACATTTAACAATTGTTCTCCTGGTAAACCTTGAGTCTGAGAAATATATCGAATCTGAAAAATCGTTTAAAAAAATACAGTTAAATTCTTTCATGTAATAGATGTTATTTGAACACTTACCTTAGCCACTATGCCAGATGTTGGGTCAGACGTGAAAAGGTATTATCTGTGCCCTCAATAAATTAATAGTCTAGTGGGAAATATAGTACAGTATTTAAAGTACCATAATAAATGTATGCTTCATGCAAAGACAAAAACGGCATACTTAAAATAATCTTATAGTCAAAGATCCTTGACAAAAACCCTGTACTAAAATTACAATACACATAAATATGGAAAATCAAGAGAGAATACCTAAACATTCAAAGCCTGGAACTACAGAGGTTCATCAAGGGAAAAATGGTTAAAAGATAAAACTGAACTAGCAGACAAACCTTATCAACAAGTTAAGAAGTTTCAATTTTGTTCTAGGAGGTGATAATGGAAAATCAATGGAGAAATTCAAGCAAGAAACTAACAACTTACTGTCCTGTGCCCCCATGCCCTCCCCTCTGTAAAGTACTAGGGATTGAACCTAGGGTCTCTACCTCTGAACTACATTCCTAATCCTTATTTAAAATTTTTTATTTTGAGACAGAATTCATTATGTTTCCCAGGCTGGCCTCAAATTTATGATCTTTCTGCTTCAGACTCCCGAATCATAACTTACATTTTTAAAGTAATGCCTAAGAATAGGTAAGGAGATAAGGCCGCAGGAGACCGACATACAGAGGCCTGAATTGAGAGACTGGATGAGGAGACAGTACGTAGTGCATTCAAGAAATTCAGACTGAGAGACCAGATGTATTACTACTGAGGGAGTCTGGAGTCCCCGGCCTATGTGTAGTTGTTTCTATAAAGGAAGACACACAGTTATAGATAAGCTCTCCCAAGGAGCATACTAAAAACCTTCAGCCTCAGGGACTGGTTGTTCTGTTTGGAATACTTCTCCCAGGTGTCCGTATGGCTCTCTCACTTCCTTCAGGAATAGGCTCAAATGTCACCTTTATCCACAAGGCTTTCCAATCCAATAAATAAAAGCAGGCTCTGCCCTTCTCAGCAGCCCCATCCTTCTGGACATATTTGTCCCCACTATGCTTTTTACCATCTGTTATCCTATACATTTACTTTCTACTTTTTTTACCCCCTTCTCTATTAGAAACTAAGTTCCACATAGGGAGGGACTCTGTTTATGTACATATATCCCCAATACCTATGACAGTGCCTGGTATACAGCAAGCCCTCAGATACTGGTTCTCTCACTCATGATTGGGAATATAAAATAAACAGAGGTTTAAAGGGAGAGAGGTGCCAGGAATGGTGGTAATCCCAGCTACTCAGGAAGGTGAAGAATGAGGATTACAAGTTTGAGGCCATCCCGGACAACTTAGTGCAACCACGTCTCAAAAATTTAAAATGGGCTTCAGAAATAGTTCAGTGGTAGAGTACCCCTAGGCTCAATCAATCCCAGTAACTAAATAAGAGAAAAAAAAAAAAAAAAAAAAAGCATGGGCTATAGCTCCTTGCCTGGAATCAAAACCTAGGGATAGGACACCAGGAGAGGCTGAAGGATTTGAGAAACCAACACAAAGACTATGAAACCCATTCAAGTGACTGATAGGCTGACATCCATCGGGTGAGACTAAAGTCCAAAAGATCACCAGGACCACAGAAGGGGGACAGAATAGAGCAGGGTTTGGTTAGGCCCTTTGACCTTTTTTTTTTTTTTAGTTGTTTATTTTATTTATTTATTTGTGATGCTGAGAATCAAACCCAGAGTCACAATCGAAGCCCCAGGCCCTTTGACTTTTAATCCTTCCCCCATATATTGCCTTGGAGCTCATGAGTTGTATGGAGGTCCACTGTTAATAGAAACTATGTTCAATTCTTGGGCATATGGAAGTATTTAACTTCCCCACAACCTAGTTTCCTCATTTATAAACAAGAGGTACTAGCGTGTACCTTCTAGAGTTGTTAAGAGCATTAAATAAGTTCATGTAGGAGGGGCGAGAATAGGAAAGATAGTAGAATGAATCAGATGTAACTTTCCTTTGTTCATATATGAATCTACCACCAGTGAAACTCCATATCATGTATAACCACAAGAATGGGATCCTAATTAGAATAAATTATACTACGTATATGTACAATATATCAAAATACACTCTACTGTTATGTATATCTAAAAAGAACAAATTTTTAAAAATTTTTTTAAAATGAGTTCATGTAAAGTATTAACAGTTCCTGGCACATAAAAGAGTTCAGTAAGTAATCATCAGTAATATTACTATCACTCACTCAACTGCCACTGGAAGGCAAAAATAATAATCATAATTTTCTTTTTTTTAAGTACCAATATTGAGGCTGGGGTTGTGGCTCAGCGGCACAGCACTTGTGTAGCACATGTGATGCACTGGGTTTGATACTCAGAGCCACATATAAATAAATAAAATAAAAGCCTATCAACAACTAAAATAAATTTTTTTAAAAAATACCAATTTCCTGTTTTGAGGGTCCAAGTTTATCAAGGAAACTACTAAAATAGCAAACAGATAACAGAGAAAGGTATATGCCACTGTTGCTCCTATCACATCCTAAATTAGAAAATCCAAATCTAAGGAGATGGGAAAGTCTATGAAAATCAAACACATTAAATAGTCTTAAAAACTTATGTGAGGGCTGGAAGTGTAGCTTAGTAATATAGGCCTAAATGTCATGCACAAGGCCCTGTATTCAATACCAAGCACCACCAACAAAAAAGAAAAATAAATGTGAAAAAAAAAAAATCTGGCCAGGAATTGAACCTAGTGTCCTACACATACTAAGCAGGCATTCTACCACAGAGCTACAGTCCCTGCCGCTATAAACATGTTCATGGATGGAAAAAAGCATAAGACTCCCAAACCAATGTAGGATTCTTTTCTTAAAGAAAATTAAGGGTAGAGGAAAGTTCTCCTATCTTGAATTTAAACATTTAATTAGGCCTATTGAGCAAACATCTTACTTGAAAAAGAGTATAAAATCTAAGACTAACCACCAGCAAGGAGTCCAAACCTTCGCTACTATTCATTTACATTTATATTTTAGAAAATCACTTATTTTGAAACACTAAATTGAAAATTATTCAACTAATGATGTTATATTATTTTTTCAAACTCTTCAGAAGCAAAGTCACAAACATTCTGAAAATATTGTTAGTCTACATCAGATAACACCTGTTCCAGGTTTTGTTGGAGTTTTGTTGTGGTTGTTATTGTTGTTGTTGTTTTCTTTTCTTTTCTTTTGTTTAACCATCAATAATAGAATTTAGAAAACTTGGGTTTTGGTCATTGTGTTGTTTTTAAAATTAGCATTGTGACTTGACAAATCAATTTATTTTGTGGTACTTCTGTTTTCTCTCCTTTGAAAACTGGGAGGACAATGAATAGATAATCTCTGGGGTCCTTTTAAGTACTAACATAGGTAGTCCAAGAATAGACGTGTTAAGTCCAAATTCAGAGTATAATAACAAATCAACTTTGGAATTGCCACTAGATGGTGTCCTGTTCCAGAGTAAAAAGCATGCCACAGAGTCAGAAGTTGACTGGTTCCTCAGCACTTCCGAGGGATGATGGGACTGTTTGATGAGATTACCAACTCTATCAGAGGTAGCAATAGTCTAACATCTGCATCAAAGTTAGAAGCTGGGTAAAAAGCTAAAAGAGACAGAGAGAGAGAGAGAGAGAGAGAGAGAGAGAGAGAGAGAGAGAGAGAGAGAGGGAGGGAGGGAGGGAGGGAGGGAGGGAGGGAGAGAGAGAGAGAGAGAGAGAGAAAATGGAAAATTTTTTTAAAAAACTATTTTTGGGGCTGGGATGTAGCTCAAGTGGTAGCGTGCTCACCTGGCATGCGTGAGGCACTGGGTTCGATTCTCAGTACCACATAAAAATAAAAATAAAGATATTGTGTCCACTTTAAACTAAAAAATAAATATTTTTAAAAAGGTATTTTTAAGAGGTATTCTACAAATGGAGGAGAGAAGGCACAGACTATAGAAAACCCGACCTAAAAGAGAAGGTTCAAGGGCTGGGGATGTGGTCAAGTGCCTCTGAATTCAATCACCAGTACCCACTCCCTCTCCGCAAAAAAGAGAAGGTTCATGGGTTGAAAGTCACTGGAAGATGATAAAAGTCAATCCTAATATCTAATAAAACTACATTTATCAATACTAAATAATTTTTAAAGTCGTCTCAGGAACATTCAAGTCACTCAAATTAATTATCTCTTATATATTCCATTTGGTATAGAAAACCAAGCCCTAAAAAACAGAATTAAAGAACAACATATTATGTGATTGTCATGTGCGCTTTTAAAATGTTCTATTTTGGGGTTGAGGTTGTGGCTCAGTGGTAGAGCACTTGCCTAGCCCTGGGTTTGATTCTCAGCATCACATAAAATAAATAAAATAAACAAACGTATTGTGTCCACCTACAACTAAAAAATAAATATTAAAAAAAATTCTATTTTCTATTTTTTCTTGCTTAAAAGTTAAATACCATATCATCTAAATAAAAATTACTATTATCCAACATAAGCTTATTACCAAAAAAAAATTATATAACGACTTTGTTGAATTTGACTTACATTTCCCATTAAAAAGAGTTGACTCGATCTCCCAAATAAGGAAGACACAAAAAGAATAATGAATAATGAATAAGAGGGCAGTTTCTCCAAAAACAATCTTCATATTAAAAAATCAAAATACTAGTAAATAACATTGTCTAGTAACCAATGAACATTCTTAAAAACTACTATGAAGGGGCTGGCACTGTGGCTCAGTGGTAGAGCACTTGCCTAGCATGTGTGAGGCACTGAGCTCGATTCTCAGCACCACATATAAATATAAATGAATAAAATAAAGGTCCATCAATGTCTAAAAAATATTTTTAAAAAGCTACCATGAAAAGTATGTTTCATGAGGTAATTTCGTGGATCCTACTTAGAATCTTTAAATAGTATTTAAAAAGACTTCTAGCACGATTAAAAAACAGCTGAAAAGACAGACAAGGGTTCAAGTAACTACAGTACTTGATAGTCTATATAATGGCTGATGGTTTAAAACCAAAAGTTATGATGCCTTTAGAAGTCTGTGTATCTGAGAGGAGCTCAGATTTCATATGTCAACAAAGTTTGTCATGAAAGTAAAACCCAATTATTTAAATGAGCACAATCTAGACCTTATATAAATACAGTATAAAATGAGATGTAAAAGATTCTCTAAAGAATTCTAAAGAATTCTAGGGCTGAGGCTGTGGCTCAGGGGTAAGGCACTTGCCTGGAATGTGTGAGGCACTGGGCTCGAGCCTCAGCACCACATATAAGTAAATTAAAAAAAAATAAAGGTCCATTGACAACTAAAAAAAAAAAAAAAAGAATTCTAAAACACTGGTTTGGGGCCTGTGAATTGTAACTACTTTAAGAAATTTGACTTCAACATTACAAGAGAGTTTTGAAGATCAAGAATCAATGTTAAGATCTTGAACTGAAATTCTATAATAACAAGTTTTGCCAGTTGACAAAGATACTCATGTGATTTGTATACTTGGGTCCACATACCCTTCTGAGTCTATTATTATTCTTTCTTTCTACCAATTCAACTAGGTTACTATGATAGTTCTATTACCTGATCATACTCCAAGGCTCCCGGATAGAGCGGCCATCCAAGGAATAATTCTGCAATCACACATCCCAATGACCACATGTCTATGGCTTCACAAAATGGCAACCCCAATATTATCTCTGGAGCTCTGTGGAAGGGAAAAATCAGTCAGGGTGGTTTTCACTTAAGATTATCTGGTTTCATCTGATATTCTAAGAAATGTTATCAAATGGCAGAGGAATCATTTTCTACTTCGCTCTTTCATAACTCTGAAACACAACCATAATCCTGATTTAAGCTGAATAGGGCGCCATTAGTACATCAATTACTGTGATAAAATCTCATGAATCTTTTACACTTGTACAGAGTTTTATTATCATAACACTTTAAAAATAAGGAAAAAAAACAGATCTTGTTTTTCAGACTACAGAAGACTAGAAATAACACACAATAAAGAAAACTGGCAAACGATTAAATACATGAACCATGATATCAACACGACTAAAACCAGACAGTGAAAGATAAGAACAAAGGAAACAAAACAAAAAGCCCAAGACTAAAAGTGGATCTAGACCTAGGTACTACTTCAGAACACAATAATAATAAATGTTCACATGACTGGGGTCATTGGTCATCCACAAAACCATGTTCAATATATTCTCCCCTGAAAAGTAGAAAAGTATTGGACAAAAAATTAAAAGCATTTTATTACTTAAAGGACTTTGGTTAGAAGTTGGAAAATGTACTCCATGAAATACTATCATTCCCAGATAAACTATGTAGCTACTTCATATGGCTTTCCCAGGAGAAGCTTCATGTACTGCAATTGCAAAGAAAGTCACAAACATTATAGTTATCCTGGATTTGTTCGTATGTGTATGTGTGTGCGTTTAATTTTAAAACAACCTTGAGGGGCTGGGGTTGTGGCTTAGTGGTAGAGCGCTTGCAAGCCTAGTAAGTGTGAGGCACTGGGTTTGATTCTCAGCACCACATATAAATAAATAAAATAAAAGTCCATTGACAACTAAAAGAATATTTTAAAAAATTGACATTACAGAGAAGTTGCAAGAATGGTAAACAAATATTTCCCCCAAAATCACCTGAGAATAATTTGCCACATTACTGGATGCTTTGTCTTTCCTACATACAAAAATATTCCCCTACATATCTGCAATATAATTATAAACATCAGGAAAAGAACAATGATATATTGCTAACCATCTAAGTCTCAGAGCCCATTCAAGTTTGACCAATTATACTAAAAATGTCCTTTTTAGCAAGCAAAAGGATCCAATTCAGCATCAATTGTGCATTAACATTTAGCTGTCATATTCCTTTGAGATTTTTTTCAATATAGAATGTTTCCTCAGTGTTTCCTTGATTTCCATGACCCTGACATAAAATGTTACAGGCCTGTTACTTGTAGAAATGTCCTTGAATGTGGTCTTACTAGTGTACACTCATAATTAGATTCAGGCTATAAATCTGTGAAAGAAATACCACAGAAATTTGTTTTCCCATTATACTGTATCAAATGGCACTCAATTTTGATATGTTCCATCATCTCTGGAATGCCCTCCAAAGTCTCACATGTTAAAAGTTGGACTCCTAGTGCAGCAATGTTCAAAGATAAAGCTCTTGGGAAATCAATGGATCATGAGGGTTCTAAACTCATCAATGGATTAATCCATTGAGGGATTCATGGCTGAATGGACTTAGAAGGTGGGAGGTGATGAAAACTGTAGGAGGTAGAATCTAATAGTTAAGGGCATGAGTCACTGAAGTCCAAAATATAAATCCAAGGTATTTGGAAACTATACCTTGTCTCTGCTCCTTCCTCTATCCATCACTCCACTCTGCTTCTGGGCTGCTATAAAGTGAACAGTCCTGCTCCACCATGCCCTCTTCACCATAATGTTCTACCTCACCACAGACCCACAGGAGTGGAGTCACCTGACTGTGAAACTAAACCTCTGAAACTATGAGCCAAAATAAATTTTTCCTTCTTTCAGTTTTTTTCCAGGTATTTTGTCACAGAGATGAAAAGGTAACAAAACACCTTCCATCACTAATAATTTTCACTGTGATCACTTAATTAACATGGTATCTGCTAGATTTATCCACTACTGAGTTCCTCCTTTTCTCTTTGTAATTAACTATTTATGGGGTTTCAGTTTGAAACTAACCCATTCCTTATGAAACTTTATATTTATTCATTTATTGACCTCCATGAGTACAGATTAATAGACTCCTGTTTCATTCAGTAGGTTATAATTCATTGATATAATTATTCCCAGATTTGCTTAGAAGTCCTTTAAAGTTTTATATGATTTTTGACATGTCCCCACATTTTCTGATTATTTCTTTGCTTTCTGGCACAGCAAGATAGTCTAGGTTCATGTTGTTCTTTTCCTATTAAGGCCCCAGAAGCCACCATTTCTCTGAGGATACCCGGTATTTCTTTTAGTGGAGAATGATAAGTTCAAATGAAGATCAGAGAGCTATGGATTCTCATTACTATTAAGATGATTCCCGGGGCTTCCAGTATTAGAGAGAGAGAGAGAGAGAGAGAGAGAGAGAGAGAACACACACATACATAGGTACATATATGTATATACACATAGTTTAGAAGAATAAACTGTTGATTTCTTAACTGAGACTTCTGGTTGTTATTATCTTCTAAGGCAATAATTTGTTTGGCTCAGTCAAGTGCTTGCCTAGTAAGTGTGAGGCACTGGGTTTGATTCTCAGCACTACATATAAATAAATTAAATAAAGATCCATTGACAACTAAAACAATATTTTTTTAAAAAATGTGTTTCCTGGGAACTGTTTTGTATTGAGGATTAAACCCAGGAGCACTTTACCACTGAGGTAAGTCTTTTTTTGTATGTTTTATTTTGAAACTGGGTCTCACTACATTGATGAGGCTGGCCTCAAACTTTCAATCTCCTGCCTTGGTCTCCTGACTTGCTAGGATTACAGATATCTGCTACTACGCCTCTCATAAGACAATGATTCTCAAGCTTGGCTGCACATTATAATCATTTGGCCCTGGTTACCCCCTTCACCAATTAAATTAGACATATTGGAGTAACAGGGTGTTTTCAACATACAGCAAACAAAATTAAGAAGCAATGCCCTGCACTCAATAAATTAGGCCAATGGGAAGACCACCCTATTTTCTCCCTGTATCTTATATCAGAATAAATGAATTATTTTCTATTATAGATTTGGTATTTGCACAGCAAAGCCTGTACTCCTGGCTATCTGTGGCTATAATTAATGGTTAAGATTCGGCAGATCTTTAGTCAATCCAAAAGTATTTACTGAAAACCAAGAGCCATGGGGCAATACTATGAAAGATCTTCAAAATATAATTATAAGAAGGTTTCATTCTTTTGACAAAATAAGTGGTTGTGCAGATGTATACACATGAATTTTGACAAAATAAGTGGTTGTGCGGATGTATACACATGAATTGTGCTCAGATGTAACTGAGTGTGCTAAACCATATTGTAGAAGAGAAAAAATAAGTTATACTAAGCTATCAAGCCTATATATTCACAATATTATATATTGTATATATATATATTCACAATATTATATATCAAGCCTATATATTCACAATATTATATAAAAGAAGCTAGAAAGAAACCTCATTTCTCAGTTCGCTATTGCTACTCAGAACCTAACAAAGAAAATGCACTTAGCAAACATTTCTCAAATAAATCATTCCAACATAGTTTGAGGTACACAATGGAAGCATCACAGTGACATTAGGGTTTGAAGTAGGTCTTGAAGAACGCAAGTCTACAAAGAAAGAAAAAGAACTAGATATAAGAGTTTATTTAAAAACACATATCAACTTAGATTTTAAAAGATGCAAAGCAAAACGGCAGTTCCAAAAAGATGGCATCAAGAAGAATTTACTACTGATTTTTAATCATGTAATAATCTGAATCCTAAAGAATTATTAAGACTAATAGGACAATCCCAATGTATATAAAAGCTTTATGGTTACTTTGAAACATGAAAAATTCTCCGTAGGATTTAAAATTTGTTAATATAGAAATTTTCAATATTGCATTTGGCAATAAAAGAAAAGTAAGAGAATGATAGCACCTAGGATATGCAACTTAGAGAGAAAGAAGTATGAATTCTGGTTAAGACTAAGAAAAAAGTTTCTGTCAATCAGACCAAAACCAGTGAATTCATTCTGCCATTTGATACCATCTAATGAATGAGCCAAGTTTCTGACAGTGATAAGAATATAGAAGTATCATTATAAAATATTAAACAAGATTTGCATACAGCCACTTTAGCTATAAAATCCGAGATATAAAAGTTACATTCACAGAAGCAAACTCAGTTCCTTGCTTTAAAATGTGAGTGAATTTTAACTAGAACTGTTGATTTTGAGGGAGGAATTAAGAGTAGGTAATCAGAGCTCTCAGACCTTGAGGTCTGAAACCTCCAGAAGAAGAGAGGCCAAGAAAGAATTGAGTAAAGAGAACCTCCAATAGCAGTACAGTGACAAGAAAGGTAAGGTCAATGACGAGTTCCTAAGCAAAAAGGATCTGTTAGAGAAGACCTGGCTAGCAAAAATAGCCCAGCTGTGGTAAACTAACCATGTGGTCATTGGCTCAGAGGGCCAAGAGGAAGTGGGGCTCTTCACCTGAGTACCAAAGCCTGGTCAGCTGCTCCAGGCAGGAGGCTCTCAGGATGAAGGATCTGAGTGGCACATTCCATGGCTGCCACACCTAGCTTCCAAAAGTTTGTATTTTATAATACATATACATATCATAAACAAAAAACACAGTAAATTTCTCTGCCACTAATCATAGCATGCCATATATTTTCTACATATATCATAGGTTAAAAGTTTAGAAATAATACTTTAAAACACTTCCATTCTAGATAACTGCCAGAGATTGAGAGTTCTACAAGATAGTTTAACCACAGAAAATAAACTTTAGAGTGCTCGCCTAGTATGCGCAGGGCCCTGGGTCCAATCCTCAGCACCACATAAAAATAAATGAATGGAATAAAGGTTAAAAATTTTTTTTAAAAAGAATGATCATAGCATAGAGATCACATAAAAAAAGTGATAAGGGATTCTGAGTAGTGGGCCACTCTTAAAATAGATCTTCTTTTCTAATCCTACAGAAAGATCTTCCACTTATTTTATCATCTACCTTAACTCCCTTCTGAACATCCATAATGTGGCAATGTTGAAGATATGAGAGAGAAGAGACATTATTTGTGTTTTGAAAATAGACCTGGTACACATTAAACATGCCTATTTAATGAGGAGTACAACGAAGCCTGATGTTTCATTTATTTATTTATTTATTTATAGTTGTAGTTGGACACAATACCTTTATTTTTATTTTTTATTTTTATATGGTGCCTCACACATGCTAGGCAAGTGCTCTTCTGCTCAGACACAACCTCAGCCCCACCTGATGTCTCTTTCTATAAATAACAACACAATTAGAAGGCAAACGTGAAACCCACAAACCCACATAGTCTATAAGTCATAAGGTACAAAGGCACTTATATCTAAATACTGTTTTACTTTCTTATTTTGTTGTATATTTTAACCCAAATTTATCAACATTCATTATGAGCCAATTTTTACTGCTTCTCTAAAGTCTTGAAACACTGATATAAACCACAGGTTAAGACTTAAATTTGGTAAGCTGAAAAATCTTGTAAATGAGTATGCAGGCCTGTGGATGATTTGTGAGACTTGTGCTAGACTTAGGAGACAATGTTCACAGTAGAGGCTTCAAAACAATATATAGTAAAATAAGAAGTTACCTGAAAAGATGACCAACAATGAAACACTTTATTTGCTTTATTCCATTTTTGCTTATTTGTTTACTTATGTGTCCAATAACTGGCAAAAGAAACCCAACCCTGTTAGAAAAAGGGATGTCTTGGTCCAGAATCTCAATATATTTAGTTAAGAAAAATTATATTTCTAATAATAGATAGATCCCTTAAGTTACCATTTCAAATGCCACTCAACTAAAGAACTTGTATGCTGTTCATGCTCATTAAGAAAATATTGCCAGAAGCTCAGAACTGAGGCTAGAATATTGCAAGTTCAAGGATAGCCCTAGCAACTCAGCAAAGCCCTAAACAACTTAGCCAGACCCAGCCTGACAATAAAAAATTTTAAAAGCAGGGGATGTGACTCAGTTCGTAAGCATACCTGGGTTTCATTGCTGGAGAGAGAGAGAGAGAGAGAGAGAGAGAGAGAAGGGGAGGGGAGGGGAGGGGAGGGGAGGGGAGAATATTGGTCTGCGGGGGCGGGTGGGGGGACTGGGGTTGTGGCTCAGAGATAGAGCGCTCACATACCATGCGTGGGCACTGGGTTAGATCCTCAGCACCACATAACAATAAAATGAAGATGTTGTGTCCACCTATAACTAAAAAAATAAATATTTTTTTAAAAAAAGAAAATATTGGTCTGGGGCTGAAGCTCAGTGGTAGAACACTGTGAAGCCCTGTATTTGAACCACAGCACTGAAAAAAGCACATGTGAAGCCCTGTATTTGAACCACAGCACTGAAAAAAGAAAAGTAAATACCAATCATAATATAGCTCCCAGCTTGAGTTTTCCTGCATACAGAGAATACCAAGGCCAACATGAATATCTATTTAAAGTCTTCATTTCTCAAATAAACTAAGCAGAATGCTGATATACTTCAACTTCTTAAGAGTTTAGGGATCGAACAATACAGACATGGCCAGATATGGTGCTGCACACCTGTAATCCCAATGACTCAGAAGGTAGAGGCAGGAAGATTGCAGGTTCAAAGTCAGCCGGAACAACTTAGTAAGGCCCTAAGCAACTTAAGTCAGACCCCATCTCAATAAAAAATAAAAAGGACTAGGGGTGTAGCTGAGTGGTACAGCACTTGTCTAGCATGCTTAAGGCCTTAGGTTTAATCCCCAGTACTTCCCACCTCCTACTGCTGCCAAAAAAGATAATGGAGAAATGCTGCATATCAACTTGAAAAAGATAAACTCATAAACAAAACTACTAAAATCAGAAGTCTTCTCTGAGATAGAAGTAGGTCTGGAAGAAATATTTAAAATAACAGATTAAGATAATTCACGTTACACAATTCACCCATTTAAATGGCACTCTCCAATGGTCTTTAATGTATTTGCAGAATTATATATATAACCATCACCCAAACAATTTTAGAACACTTTCATGACCCCTCCCCCCAAAAAACTATATCCACCCCGCCCCCGCCAAAAAAAACCCTGTACCTATTAGTTGTTACTCTCCAGTTCTCCCAAACTACCCTATCCCTAAGTCACCAATATCCCTTCTCCCAGAATTGCCTATTCTGGACATTTACTATTAATGGAAACATACATATGTGGTCTTTTATAATTGGATTCTTTGACTTGGCATAATGTTTTCAATGTTCAACAATGTTGTTGCATGTATCACTACCACATTTATTCTTATTGCTGAATAATAGCTACTCTTTATATATTTTATTTATCTATGGATTAGGTGATGGACATTTGGCTGTTTCCATTTTTTAGCTACTTTTAAAAATAAAAAGTAGCCAAGAAAGGCTATGTCAGCTCACCAGGCTACTGCAGAAGAACAATATACTCCAGTGCTAAAGAAGGTCAAAGCAGAGTTTATGCCAAGAACAAGTATTGTCTCAGAACTGGCCAATACAGGAAGAAAATGCCTTTTTTTTTTTTTTTTTTTTTTTAGTGAGAGAGGAGAGGAGAGGAGAGGAGAGAGAGAGAGAGAGAGAGAGAGAGAGAGAGAGAGAGAGAGAGAGAGAGAGGGGGGGGGGAGAGAGAGAGAGAGAGAGAGAGAGAGAGAGAGAGGGAGGGAGAGAGAGGGAGAATTTTTTTAATATTTATTTTTAGTTATCGGCGGACACAACATCTTTGTTTGTATGTGGTGCTGAGGATCGAACCCGGGCCGCACACATGCCAGGCGAGCGCGCTACCACTTGAGCCACATCCCCAGCCCAAGAAAATGCCCTTTATGAATATATATCAGAAAGTGGAGAGTAGGTACTAGTCTTTATAGGAACTACAGATTTTTCTTTTTATTCAATACAACAGGCTTTCCGATCGAGCTAATCTTGTGCTATTCATTCTTCAAACATCTAAAACACTAAAAGAAAACAGTAAGAACCTCGTGGCCGTAGTCTAGTAATCCAATATAAAAGAACACAGGTCACAAGTGCGATTCCCTTTGAGTGACTTTCATAAGACCATTATGCTATGGTGGTATTAAAAATATATTTTATAAAAAAGCTAATTTGGAAATACATTTTAGAAAAGCTCTGGAAAGATAAGTATTGGATCCTGGTAAGGAAGCATTGATTTCAAATAATAAAAATCATCTACATAGAGCTAAATTTATAACACTCCTGAGTTAGGCACACAGCTGTCCCTCAGTAGCATGTAATTTAACTGAGCCTTAGTATTTTCATTTTTAAAATGGAATTTTACTAAACTTACATATTCAAAAGATTTTCTAAAGGACCAAGTAAAAGAATGTGTGTAAAATGTAAAGTAGTATATGCATTTCCTTAAAGTATTATTCATACTTTCACTGTCCTAATTCACACTCCTTTCTTCTCAAACCTCTACCTTCTTCCCATCCTGATTCCTGACTACTGTCCTTGCATCCTACTTTACTGAAATAAATAGATGTAATTTGAAAGACAGTTTCTACATTCTCACCACATCCACTGGCCCACCTGCATCTGTCAGTGGGCTGCTGCTATCAAGATAAGGCATCCAGGCTCACTTATTGAAGTACATAGCTCCGCCGACTTCCACTCTCTCTCACCACCATTATGTCCCTCTCTATGCGACAATTCTACAGCTCCCACCTTGAAAGAAAAAAGAAATTCTCTTGATTACATATCTTCCTTCAGGCTCCGCCCCCTTCTGTTTCCCTTTACTCTTAATCCTTCTTGAAAGCTGTCTCCAATGGAATTCATCTTGAACTCACTCACTTCACCAAAATATAGTTCCTCTCCTGGACACCATCAGTTACTGCACTGCCACATCTTCCATTTACTAGACTTGCATTATTGAATACAGCTGATTATGCACTCCTTCTTTAAAAACTACGTGCATTTGGCTTCCAGGATACCAGAAGAACACTTTGTTCTTCTTAATTCATTAGCTTTCCCTTTTCAGATTCCTCCGCTAGTTCCATATCATTTTCCCAACTTTCTTTTTTCTTCCATCCAGTGCTAGGAATCAAATGCAGGGTCTCAACCATGCAAGGCAAGCTATCTACCACTAAGCTACATCCTAGCCCTCATTTTCCCAGTCTGCTGAGGCTCAGACTATGAAAATCTATCTTCTCTCTACATTCACCTCCCCTAGTGATCTCATCCAATCACAGAGTTTTAAAGCCACCTTTATTGTAAAGACTTCTGAATATGCATCTCCACTGAGGCCTCTCCTTGACTTAATGTATCAAATTGTCTATTCAATACCTGTTGAATTTCTATTACACATCTTAAATTGAATATATTCAAAAAGAATTGATTCCCCCCCCAATCCACCCAGCTCCAGCCTTCCCCATCTCAGTAATTAACAATTCTATTCTTTTTAGTATCTCAGGCCCAAACCTGAGAGAAGTAAATATGCCTCTTGTCTTTTATTCCCCACATCTACCCCAGCAAATCTCCTAGACTATCTTCAAACAGGTCCAGAATTTTACTACTTTGCTCCCCTTTTACGACTACTACCCTAATCCAAGCCCTCATTATCTTATCTGGATTAATACTTGAAATTCCTACTAGTCTTGTTTCTGTCTTTGTTTTCTACCATCTGTTCTCTATCTAGCAGCATGAGTGATCCACTTTATATACAAATCGGACCTCATCACTTCTCTTCTCAAAATCCCCAATAGCTTGTATCTCAGTAAAAGTCTAATTCCTCACAATGACCTCATGAGGTCCAGCCTTCACCTATACTGTCCAGCCCTTAACTACATCTGATATTTCTATTATTCTGCCACTTGGTTTCTCTGATCCAGTTATATTGACCTTATTCTCCTTTCAAACCTTGGTTCTTAAAACCATTACACTTAAAGATACCTGGGGGAAGACGGTTCTAGGTAGGCAGCAAGACTTGATCCCTTTACCTGTATTCATTTGGTTTTCTACTTTAAGGTCATTGTATTACAAAGGCCTTCCCAGAATACCTTAAATAGAAGCCCTCACCAAAACATGGCACTTGCACTTCACCTTTATCCTGTTTGTTGTTCTTTATAACATTTTTTATCAACTGGTAAATATACTTGCTTATTGTCTCCTCAGGCCCTACTAGAATACAAATTCCATGGGGGCAAGAACTTTCATAATTTTTTTCAATGCTATAACCCCAGAAGCTGCCTGATATAATAGGCACTTATTCATTATTTGCTTACAAGAGCTGCTAGCATACATTCATTCATTCACAGGAAAGATAAGAAAAATTTTGTTCAATCAAATGTACGAGCTCAACAGGTATCAATCCAAGGGACTCTTATATGCTAGCCACTTCACATTTAGGACATCTGATGTATTTTATGACTATATAATAAAACAAATACCATTCACTGAGCTTTAACAACAGGCTCAGCACTATGGAAATAACATTTTAATACATTATCTCATTTAAAGAAAATATGCTAAAAACAACATATTGTATTGTTCTTCTGCCCCAAGATAAAAATCAAGGTAAATAAAATGTTGAACAGAAGCCCCTGGTTGAGCAGAGCCAACACAGAGAATCATGAGAAATAATAAATAACTGTTTTCTAAAGCAGCTAAGCTTTGGAGTTTGTCACATTGCAATAGATAACATACACATTGCCAGAAGTTTCCCAGAAAGTAACGGGACTGAGATTTAAATAACTGTTTCCTAATCCTCTATACCATACTAGCTCCCGTTATAAAACCATTTGACTCAGAAAAACACAGGAAGTCAAACAGAAAACCTAGAAAATGGCCCAGAAATCACTTTTAGTAATTCAATTAAATGATGCTCTCATTTTATTTTTTTACAGAACTGGAAAATACTGACCACTGTTTCTAATAGTTCCATAACATGAGAAACCATCTGTAACAGGCCTCATATGATCCTTACCTCTCTTAGACAATCAAAAGAAAAAGAAGTATTAAAAAAAATGGGAAGACGGAAGGGAAGGAGGGCACAGAGAGAGAATTTTTAGTGTCATAAACCCTTCTAAAAATATGCAACAGTAATTACATGAAACACATAACACTATGGACAAGGTAATGTTGTGTTTTATAAATTATTCATTTGATATTCATACAAACCCTTTTAATAGACAAAAGAAATAGACACAGGAGTAAGCAACTTTCCTAACTAAAGTCACGTAGTAAGAAGTGCACCTGTGACTCAGATCTGAATTTTATGCCTTCAGAATCCATGCTTTTAATGCTTTTCACTAGTATACACTGAAATAAAAACTTCTAGGATTACTAAAACTATTAGACTTTAATCTTACTGAAAGTTCTCCCATGCCAATGCTATATTTATCATTACTGTGTTCTTTTAAAATAGATTCTAAAACTAACCAGAAGCGCCTGGAGATGGAGCTTAGAAGAAAAGCATCTGCATCATATGAATGAGGCCCTGAGTTTGATCTCCAGCACAGCGCAGTAAAGCAAAAACAAAAACTAAACTACAACTAGTAGAAAATCCATGTCTTTTAGAAGAAAAAGTAGGTCCTAATCTTCATCATATGGGATTAAGCCCCAACTTTCTTAAAAAGACTCCTATAGCGCAAGAATTAAAACCAAGAATAATAGATGGGATGGACTCAAACAAAAAAGTTTCTTCTGAGCAAAAGAAACAATCTGTGAGGTGAATAAAGAGCCTACATCCTGGTAGCAAATTTTTACCCCTCACACATCAGATAGAGCACTAATCTCTAGGGTATATAAAGAACTCAAAAAACTAAGCACCAAAAAAAGAAATAACCCAATCAATAAATGGGCCAAGGAAATGAACAGACACTTCTCAGAAAAGGGTATACAATCAATTAACAAATACATAAAAAAATGTTCATTAGAGAAATACAAATCAAAACTACTTTACGATATCATCTCACTCCAGTCAAAATGGCAGCTATTATGAAGACAAACAACAATAAATGTAGGCAAGAATGTGGGGGAAAAGGCATACTCACACATTGCTGGTGGGACTGCAAATTGGTGCAGTCAATATGGAAAGCAGTATGGAGATTCCTTGGAAAACTGGGAATGGAACCACCATTTGACCCAGCTATTCCTCTCCTTGGTCTATACCCCAAAGACTCAAAAACAGCATACTACAGGGACACAGCCACATATAGTAGCACAATTCACAATAGCTTAACTGTGGAACCAACCTAGATGCCCTTCAGTAGATGAATGGATTAAAAAATGTGGCATTTATCTACAATGGAATATTACTCAGCAATAAAAGAGGATAAAATCATGGCATTTGCAGATAAATGGATGAAGTTGGAGAAGATAATGCTAAGTGAAGTTAGACAATCCCAAAAAAACAAACACAGAATGTTTTCTCTGATATAAAGAGGCTGATTTATAGTGGAGTAGGGAGGGGGAGCATGAGAGGAACAGAAGAACTCTAGATAGGGCAGAGGGGTGGGAGGGGAAGGGAGGAGGCAGGCGGCTAGCAATGATGGTGAATGCGGTGGACATCATTATCCAAAGTACATGTATGAAGACATGAATTGGTTTGAATATAAAGTATATTTATATTTGAATATAAAGTATATATACGAAGATATGAAAAACTGTACTCTATATGTGTAATAAGAATTGTAATGCATTTCGCTGTCGTGTATTTAAAAATAAAATCAATTAAAAAAAATTGAATTCTATGCATGTATGAATAAAAAAAGTGAAATATGAATAAGAGAAATCTAGCTAACATTTTACTGATGCCTCGTCATGATCTTCACTCTGTTACTCAGCTAAACCTTAAAAAAATCCTTCACATTAAACATGCAGACATCTTCTGGACACCTCTTAGTTTAAAAAAGGATCTGACTGTGGGAAACACTGTGTTCCTAAAGATAACTGCAACGTCTTTTACAGAGGCAGTTGGGAAATGAGCTCAACAGTGGATGTGACCATCTACTAGTAACAGGGGTAATTACTCATAAATAGCAATTCAACTACAATAAATCCTTGAAAATTAAAACCCTGTTCTTGGCAAAAGACAGAAAAGACTCAAAATGCTTATAAGTACAGAAATAGATAAATGTGGATTTGTTCAAACATAGAAAAATGTCAGGTTAAACAGAAATTCAAGTTTTTTCAGCTACTATTAATGTGAAATCAACCTGGCAAGGAGGATCAAAAGGTACATATTTCCACAATATTTTAATTGTTACTAAACAAGCCTCTCCTACTATATAACAAAAGCTCAAGCTTAAAACTGCCAGTCACCTAGATATTGTATAAATTTTACATTTTTCCTATTATCATTATCAAATTAGATGTTAAATGAATCCATGCTTGGATTTTGTAGAAATTTCACATTTTTCCTATTATTATGATCATCATCATATCAGATGTAAGCAAAACTTTTTTATTTCCATTTATTACAAGGAAATTTTCTAGTAAAAAGACAAGTGGGAACGTGTTGCCTTAGGAGGGAAGGCATACTGGAAGTGTCCCATAGGCTCTGTCTCTGATAGGGCACACAACAAAGGAGACTCTTCAAAGTACATCAGGAGAACTTACTCTAGAGGACCTCAGAGAGTGTGTCCAAATCATAACACAACTGAAATTTATGAAAACGTGAAAGAGCATTTTCTACAGGTGGAACTTCTACAGTAGAATGATCACTAAAATACATTAGTGAGTTTATTTTTGGCACTCTTGTGAATATCCCAAAGAATGGTGCCTGTTTTAAAACCACCAACAAAACTCAACTCTCTTAAAAAAGCAAAAAGATGTCAAAATAGATGATTAACCACTTCTACAAATGTTTTCAAGTTATGAATGTTTTTGATATGAGAATTGTTGCCATAAAAAATAACATCGATACAGAATACCAGTCATGAAAGTTGCTTTTATGTCTATAGCTGAAACTATCCAATAACATTTTGAAATGTAATCAAAGTACAGGCTCTTAGATCCTCATTCAAATGTAGTTTGTATCGTAGGTTAAAAATAACGCAATTAAAAATATCCTTACTGCAAGGCCACTCAATGTTTTAACTATGCAGGACAATGATCCAGATCAAAGCACTAAGTACAGAGAACAGCAATAATAAATATTTTCAAAGCCCATTAAATTGAAAACCTGAAGCCAGGTGCAGTGGTGCACGCCTGTAATCCCAGCGACTTGAGAGGTTATGACAGGAAGACAGTCAATTACAGGGCAGCCTGGGCAACAGATTCTGTCTCAAAATAAAAAATAAAAAGATGACTGTAATCCCAATGGCTCAGAAAGCTGACACAGGAGGACCGAAAATTTGAGATCAGTATCACAACTTAGCATGGCTTGACCCTGTCTCAAAGTAAAAAATAATTTAAAAGGGGCCACCAAGTGTAATCCCCAGTAACAAACAAATAAAGGGTTTGAGGGCATAACTCAGTGGTAAAGTGCCCCAGGGTTCAATCACCAGTACTGGAGTAGGGTGAGGGTGCTGAAAAGAATATAAGATGGCAGAGATTTAGTATACATGACCAATATACCAAATATATAGTTTATAGCTTAATATCAAATAAGATAAAGTATCCATCTATGACTGATCAGTAACTAATGTTTTATAAAACTATAAGTCAGAAATGCACTTTATTTATAGACAGCACTATTAGCTTCATTTTATCTACTAATAACAGCTTCAAGATCACTCAAAATTCTTGTAATATAAAAAACTATGAGAATATTAACAAACATCCAGAGAGTAAAGCTAAAGGGCTGCATTCAAAAGATAATATGAAAATATCTGAAAAATAAAGGAAAAACACCATTTCGGCTAGAGGCTGAAAGTGTCTGTTCTTGACTTCATAGTTTATATCTATTGATATAAATTTAATATTTATCACAACTCATAAACATGCACTATATTAATTAATATATGCATTTGTATATTACAGCACTTATAAATATTTTACTCTATGAGATAATAAGAAAAATTGTAATTATCCTTATTTTACATATGATTAGGAGGGAAATAGAAAACAACCCACTGTTTCTTAAATTTATTTCACTATGAAATATTTTAAAATTATAAAATATCATCAAAAACACCAACAAAACCTCATCATCTGTAAGATATGTCTGCCAACAAATGATTGATTTTCTAATTTTATGATAATTATTGGGAAAAAAATGTGAAGTTAGCAGTTATGAGGAGTCTGATTCTTTGCTAAATGTTTTATAAAGGAACTGGAGTTGAGGCTCACTTGTAGAACACTTGGTTAACATGTTACAGCCCTCGGTTCAATATCCAACACTGAAAAAAAAAAGTTTATTGCTGATAACTTCATTCAATCCTAACAAAGAGCCCCTGAGGTAAACAATATATCATCCCACTTTAGAGTTGAGGAAACTGAAGCATGAAATTAACTTTTAAAGTTCTGGTGGTAAGTGTTGGGGCTTATAAGCAAATGAATCAAGACTTTCACAACAATGTACAGAAATCACTTTTATTTTATAAACTATTAAAGGTATTGTTACAAAATGCATTATTTATTCATAAGAACACATGCCTCATTCCTTAATAAGCACATGTGAGATTAGACACTGATTCATTGGGTGATTTCTCAATACAATTTCATGTAGCATACCAAATTTCTTTTGCTCGCTCTCTCAAGTCCACCACCCCCCTATTTTAAAAAATTTTTTAGTTGTAAATGGACGTAATACCTTTATTTTATTTGTTTATTTTTATGTGGTGCCGGGTATCGAACCCAGTGCCTCACACATGCTAGGCAAACACTCAATCACTGAGCCACAATTCTGGCCCCTCCACCCCACCCCCCCCCCTTTATTTTTTATTTTCAGAGAGGGTCTCACTGAATTGCTTGTTCAGACTGGACTCTAACTTGTGATCCTTCTGCCTTAGCCTCCCAAGCATCTGGGATCACAGGTGTACATCACCACCTACAGTTTCTTAAAAGCAAATTTTACTTATCAGCTAAATTAATATATTCAGTATTTTCCTTTTACTTTTTCCCTCATAATTATTTATGATGACATAGCTTTAAACTTATTGAAACACCCAGAACCAGAGTTCCCAAATGCTAACACATTATTCTGTTTGCATTATCCTTCTCTCTCTTTTTCAGATATATACAATGAATACTATTTTTCTGAACCATCTGAGATTTAAGTGGCAGACAACATACATCTTTACCTCTAAATGCTTGAATCAGCACGCACTTCCTAAACAAGAAGCCTCTTAAATATCAGTATAATCAGGAAATTAACATTAGTACAATAGTATTCAAACTTTGCCAATAGTCCCAATAATGTTTTCCTTTAGAGCAAATAATACTTTTAAAAAGTAAATAAATCCCAGACTCATGTCTCTTTCATTTTGCTTATCTGGAACAGCTCTCCTTGCTATTTCTGTGGTTTTCATGACACTGTTATTTTGAAGAGTACACACCAGTAGCTTTGTAGAATGTGGCTCAATTTGTGTTTATCTAATGCTTCCTCATAAAAAGATTCAGTTTATCTGTTTTCAGCAGGAAGACCACTGGAATGACACTATCATTCTAATATTTTTATTTTATTTAAAAAAATTTATTTAAAAAAATTTTTGTAGTTGAAGATGGACAGAATGCCTTCATTTTATTTATTTTTATGTGGTTCTGAGGATCGAACCCAGTGCTCACGCATGCTAGGCAAGCGCTCTACCACTGAGTTACAGCCCCAGCCCCTCATCCTAATATTTCTAAATGTGCATATCAGAAAACTTGCCTGAGATTAATTTTCAAAGAGCATACTTTAATGCTTCTCAGAAAAGATTCTTATTAGCTGGTAGAATAAAATAAATACAGACTTTGGAGTCATGGAGATCTGAATTCCAAATCCTAACTCAGTTACAATTTCTAGACCCTCAACAAATTATAAACTTCATTACAGCCTCAATTCACTCATCTGTCAATGAGGGACTGCTAAGGTTTGGATAGACTTTGCGTCCAAAGATTCATGCAGTGGAAGTTGGATCCTCAATGTGGCAGGGTTGAGGTGGGGGAACATTTAAGAGGGAAGACCTTGGGGGAGTATATTAGGCTTAGGTGCTCTACCTTCATGAACAGATGAATGCTGGTCTGCAGGAATGGCTTGGGTGTGGGAGTGGGTTCTTCCTCCAAGAATAGATTGTTATTAAAAAAAAAAAAATCAACTCAGCCCTTCTAGTCTCTTGCTCCACACACACCCCTCCTGCAAAATCTAGTTCCCATTCCACCATGTTTCTAAAGGGGGCTTCTCCAGGAACGGCACACGCCTGTCATCCCAGCAGCTCAGAAGGCTGGGACAGGAGAAACCCATGTTCAAAGCCAGCCTAGCAAAAGCTAGGCGCTAAGCAACTCAGTGAGACCCTGTCTCTAAATAAAATACAAAAAGTACAAAATAGGGCTGGGGATGTGGCTCGGTGGCCAAGTGCCCCTGAGTTCAATCCCAGGTACCCACCCCACCACCCCAAAAAAAGAAACAAGAAGCAAGAGGAATTACATTATCAACTATGGTAATGACACGTGATACTGGCAGAATAGACAAATTTGTTACTGCCAGGCAGTAGAATAAATAATAAATGGTGCTTAGTTAAGGGGTATCCATATAGGAATAATGCAAATTAATCCCTACCTCATACCTTACACAAATATAAATTCCAGAAGGACAGCAGCTCCAATTAAAAAAAAGAAAGAAAGAAAGAAAAAAGAAAAAAGTCTTAGTTCGTAAAGAATACTTTTGAAAAATAAAACTACATTTAACAATATCAAAATCAAGACCATATAGTGATGTAAAATAAGAAAGTGATAAAACAAGCCACAGATGGTACTCTCCCTAAAGGTTTCATATTGGGAATATATTTTAAAATAATACACACACACACACCAACAAGAATAAGACAACCAAGCACACAGAAAATTAAGCAAAAAAACACTTCATAAAATAGAATGCACCGTCAGTGAACTTGACACGGGTAGTAGTAAGATGAGCATGTTCACACTGTGAAAATCTACCAAATTACTTAACATCTGTGTCTATAAACTATCTTATACTCAAAAAAATGGGTGTATTAATCATTATTCACACAAATTCAATGTTTCCCAAGCTCTCAAAGATTCTGCACACATTCTAAAATAAGCAGCAGGGAATAACTATGAGATATTCCCTATCATCATATCATTATGTGTGTGTATAAGGTACTGGGATTCAACCAGGGGCACTTAATCACTGAGCTACATCCCCAGCCCTTTTGATTTTTATTTTGAGACAGGGTCTCATTAATTTGCTTAGGGTCTTTCTAATATAGTAAGGCTGGCCTCAAACCAGCAATCCTCCTGCTTCAGCCTCCCAAGTTGCTGGGAGTACAGGCATGCACCACCACACCTGGCTATCTGCATAATATTCTTTTAAACCATGCCACTCTTCTTTTATAGCTCCTACTTATGAAATATATACAATATTCTCAAGACTGTATTACATGCTTTACATGCATTGTGGATTTAACCTTCACAATAACCTGTGAGGTAGCTATTATCACCATCATTTTATAGATGAGTAAATCGAGGCTTAGAAAGATTAAACAACTTGCTTGAGGTGACAACCACAGGTGGGAGAACCAGAATGAACCATATGAACCATATGAACATGTGAATAAATATGGTAACATAATTAGTTACTTGTCATTATTTAAGCACCATCAGACTTCAGTATATTGTTTCATCTATTTTATGACTTACCCAATTCTATCCCTGCTTGAAACAGAATATTTAATGCCCCATGAATCACTACAAAGCATAAAGTTTTCTTACAAGCCCTTAAAATGAATACTGTCATATTCAAAATATTATAGTGTCAAAACTTTGCTACATATTCAATGCGATGCTATCTGAAGAAATTATATGCTAATGAAAAGCAATTTAGAGCAAACAACTTATTTTTAATAAGTTTAAACACATACTTCAATCATGTCAGATAGCTTCACCACCATACTTCAATCATGTCAGATAGCTTCACCACCATATTACTCAAACATAAATTCTCTCATGAATTTATTTCTCCTAAATACTACAAAATGGTATCCTGTTTTCAGGTGATTTTTATAATCCTGAATTGCCTATTTCTGCAATAATATTTTGCCATGTATACAGAAACTATATCCTTAGATTTCAAATGAAATTTTCATTTTTTATTTTACTATGACTCAAAAGCAAATGCATCATATATATCTATACACATATGTATAGATATAAATTAAGTAAAAGTGTTATTTATAAATGTTGATACAGCAAGCAGTTCCCACTTAAGTATACTGGAATTCAGTTGCATCTTCTATAATGTAAATTAGGGTAAAAGTCTATGAAAAATATTTTCTTACAGTTCTAAAATTATTTGCTTCTGTATTACAATGGCCTTAGTACAAATGTTTTACCTTTAGGAACTACTGATGACTCATTTAGCCTTGAGGAAGGGGGAAAAAACACATAAATACCAATTCACAATGCCAGAGAGCATTTTGTTACAAAATAAAATCACTTCCTATTATAGCAAGAGTGGACAATCCAGAGACTCCTGAAGTCAGCAGAGATAAAGGACTCATGTTATAAGGAATTAATTGCCAAACATACTGAAAATTAACAAATGCTATCTGAGCAAAGAAAGGCTATTACACATGTTTAAAGTATTGAAATCCCTTTGTTTAGCAACCTTGTCACCTTTTTCCAATTGTATATGGCATGTCAAGGTCCTGACATAATCTTGATGCACTGCAATTAGGTTTCCAAGACATAGTTTGTGATATATGATGACAAAGTAGATTCATATTAGGATTTAAGGTGAAGAAGGAACAAAGAAGTAATGACAGTTCTCAGTTGAGGACATATATCACCTTACTAGTTAATATGTTGTTAGTAAAGTTGCAGGACACCAAATCACCTTACAAAAGTCACTTGTACGTCTACACACTAGTAAAATAAATGATCCAGGAAAAAAATCAAGAAAGCAATTTCACTTATAATAGCATAAAAAATAACAAAATATTTAGAACTAAATATAACTAAGGAGGTAACAGACTTTTTGACTGAAAACTATAAAACACTACTGATATTTAAAAAGACCTAATTCATGAAAAGATATCCCATGTTTCTGCAGTAGAGGATTTTAATATTGCTAAAATGGCAGTACTTACTAAAATATTATACATATTCAATCCATCCATATCAAAATTCTAACAATACTTTCATAGAGATTTTTAAAAAGATTTTTAAAATTCTAAAATTCATATGGAATTTCAAGGGACTCAAAATTGCCAATCTGGAAAATAACAATTAAAACGGGAAGATTCTTACTTGTCAATTTCAAAACTTACTACAAAGCTACAGAATCAACAAATGAGAGTGTAGCTCAATGGTAGAGTACTTGCCACGCATGTACCAACCTTGCCTTGAGTTCAATACTCAGCACTGCCAAAAAAAAGTTAATAAACAAGTAACCAAAAAATTAAATCATCACATCTACAGTCAATTCATGTCCAACAAGGGTCTAAAGACCATCAATAAACAAAGGACAGTCTCTTCAATCAGTAGTGCTTGAAAAACTGAATGTCCACCCATATAAAAGAATAAAGTGGAAATCCTACCTCACACCAAAAATTTAATTCAAAATAACAAGAAAGACTAAATTTAGAAACTAAAACAACAAATTGTTAGAACAAAACTTAAGTAGAAATCTTCGTAAGCTTAACTTTTACTATGGTTTCTCAAATTTTATACCACAAGCATAGCCAACAAAAGGAAAAAAGTATATAAACTGGTCTTTATCAAGATTAAACAATTTTGGTCACATAATGAATGATTAGATAAACAGCAAGGAAACAGCCAAACCAAAGAACTCAAGAGTACATACTCCTGGAAAACTAGATAAACAGTTCCTTTATTAATCCTGACCTGTAATGTGGGAAGATCAGAAGATTTGAGGAGAAAGATTAACTAAACATGAGTTAATGACATGTAGATATTGTCCAAGAAGACACTCAGAAATTAGGTGTTCAAAAGGAAATGCAGCTAGATATTTCAAAGTTAAGAAAACTGAAGTCAAGAATAGAGTAAGATCTCCAAGAGGGAACTAAATTTTTTTTAAAGGGAAATGGACTGAGACTGAATCTTGAAGACAATATCCATTTGAACTTTTTCAAACAATAAAGTTTGTCAGAGAAATGAAAGAGGAACTTGATGGTACAGCGCTAGGGAAGCCAACAAAGGAAGTTTCAGTAACATGAAGCACAAACAGTGCTATGACAAAAGTCTAGTCAGTTGAGGCCTTAAAAAACACATACAGTGGAGTACACCTGTAATCCCAACAACTCAAGAGGCTAAGGCAGAAGAATCATAATATTGAAGACAGCCAGTCTAGCTCAGTGGTAAATCACTCCTGGGTTCGATCCCCAGTACCAAAACATACATACACACACACACACACACACATACACACACAGAGAAAGACATAGGGCTCTGGGTTTGATGCCTAGCATCACAAAATAAATTAATTTTTAAAAAATTATATTTATGTAAATATCTATGAAATTACATTTATATGGCAAAAAATCCATCATATTTGTTAATTAACAAGTTATCAATGTCTTTCCCAAAAGCAGTTTGAGGAAGATAGGGGGAAATCCCCAGAGTATGGGATTAAAGAGGTAAAACTAAGCTCAAATGAGTTCTGCAATTTAGTAGCCATGTACTACTCGATAAGTTGCTTAATGAATCTGAATCTCAATTTCCCTATCAGTAAAATGAAGATAGTATTACCACTTACTATAGTTATTATAAGGATTAAGGATATTATGTAAATTTTCTAGCACAGTGGCTGGGACTAAGTAGATAATCAATGCCATTCTTTCATGAATTCTGCTCACTTTTATATTCTCAACCACTGAATTAAAAAAAAAAATCTACCACTATGACATGACAGAGAATACAGATCTAAAAAAAAATTTAATGCAGAGAAAAGTGGTAAAAAAATTAAAATTCAAAATTAACTTTTTTTCCTATTCAAGTCCAATCATCTTAAAAAAAAAGATGTATCCTTGTGATAACAAGAATGAGAAGGGCATTTTCACATGCTATTAATGAGATTATAAACTGGATAGTACATTTCTGGAAGGAAGCATGGCATTGTCCATCAGCAAAATTGTCCACCAACCTTTGACTTAACAATTCTCCTTTTAAAATATGCCATGGAAATGTCCCTGTAACTATCCAAGGTCAAATAAGAAAGTTCTCTGTGGCAATATTGGAAAACTAAATCTATATCATAGAAGTCTGGTTAAATAAAATACATTTTATAAAATTACGAAATGGACAGGCTGGGGTTGTACCTCAGTAGTTGAACATCTGCCTTAGCATGTGTGAGGCACAGGGTTTGATTCTCAGCACTACATATAAATAAATAAATAAAAGTCCCTCAAGAACTTAAAAAAAAAAAAAAAGGAGAGAGAGAGAAATTACAAAATGGAGCCGTGATACAAAAGAAATTATTCCTGTTTTACTTCATATCCTTCTTTATTAATATAGGATTTTTTCTGACAGCCTCCATTACTTACACAATTTAATATTCTGCAACCTGTACAACTTGGAAAAATGAGAAATTATATCATAGGATATGTCAAGATCACTGTATTGTCATGAGCAACTAATAAAAAAATTAGATCTAAAAAGAATATTAAATCAAATAATTTTTAACTATATTGGCTTTTAGATAAATGAAACAAAATTTTTTGTGATTCAGTTTTTCCTCACCAAGGAAATATTTATTCTTTTGAATGTCAAAGTTAGTGCCTATTAGATTCTCTCTCCTAAGTAATACAATCTCTCCACACCAGCTGATACCTAAATTATTCACTGGCCACTGAACTGGCACTCTTCCGCAGTAGCACACCCATTGTTACTAACATTTGGGGTGCTGAATTCCTGGGAAGATGCTAAAGACTCAGAAATGGAATAGGCACAAATGCTTAGAGGTATATGATGTCAAGAGTGACACTTGATCCATGATATCATTACATGCTATTGTCATAGTACATTCACAAGCTACACATACCTTTTAAAAAGGCTAGATAGCCCAAAGAAAATCCTGAGAATCTTTGAAATTTAAGGCTTTATTCAATAGAATTATAAGCCATTCTCCCTACAGAATGGGAGAAAATCTTTACCACACGCACATCGGATAGAGCATTAATCTCCAGGACATATAAAGAACTCAAAACACACCAAAAAAAAAAAATCCAATCAATAAATGGGCTAAGGGGGCTGGGATTGTGGCTCAACGGGTAGAGCGCTCGCCAAAAATGGGCGGGACCTGGGTTCGATCCTCAGCACCACATAAAAATAAAGGCATTGTGTTGTGTCCATCTACATCTAAAAAATAAATATTTTTTTAAAAATAAATAAATAAATGGACTAAGGAACTGAACACTTCACAGAATAAGAAATACAATCAACAAATATATGAAAAATGTTCAACATCTCTAGCAATAAGAGAAGTGAAATTCAAAACTAGAGTCCATCTCACTTCAGTCAGAATAGCAATTATCAAGAATACAAGCAACAATAAATGCTGATAAGGATGGGGGGAAAGGTACACTCATGCATTGCTGGTGAAACAGCAAATTGATGCAACCACTGTGAAAAGCAATGTAGAGATTCCTCAGAAAACTTGGAATGGTGCCGAAGTCTGGCTTGGCACAAATCAGGAGCCACTTGTCAAAAAGAAACTAACTTTATTTTTAGAACTACAAACGCCAAACAAAACAGCTCCAGGGAAAAACCCTCAGAGCCCAACTGCCACCACTGGCTTCCACAAGCCTCTCCTCACACCAACCTCTCAACCTCCCACAATCCTCCTGCTCTTGAGGCCGACTGGCTGGGTTGCGTGGGCAGAGCCAAAGAAGTCACCCAATGAGCAGCTCCGTGGAGGAGCCAATCAGCTAGATGTTGCTGGGGCCGCTGTGAGCCAATCATCAGCTGGCAGTCTGAAGGGCAGGGAAACAGCCCAATGAACATCACCGCAGAGGAGCCAATCAGCTAGATGTTGCTGGGGCCACTGTGAGCCAATCATCAGCCGGCAACTGGAAGTTTGCTGGCAGCTGGATCATCAGCCGGCAGCTGGAAGTTTGCTGGGGCCCCTTTGGCTGTGGCTCTCAACAGAATGGAACCACCATTTGACCCAGTTATTCCACTCCTAGGTTTATTTATACCCAAAGGACTTAAAATCAGTATAATGCAGTGACACAGCCAGATCAATGTTTATAAATAGCTCAATTCACAATAGCTAATGAATGGATAAAGAAATTGTGGTATATATACACAATGGAATATTACTCAGCCTTAAAGAAGAATTAAATTATGGCATTTGCCTATCAATAGATGGAACTGAGAATATTAAGCCAATCTCAAAGAACCAAAGGCCAAATGATTTCTCTGATATGTCGATGCTTATTCATAATAAGGTAGGGTGGGAGCGAATAGAGGTACTTTGGTTTAGACGGAAGAGAGGAGGCATGGGGGTAGGAATGACAGTAGAATGAATCAGACATTATTACTCTATGTGCATATATGATTACAAGACTTGTGTAACTCTACATCATGTACAACCAGAAGAATGAGAAGTTATACTCCATTTATGTATGGTATGTCAAAATGCAGTCTACTGTCATGTATAACTAATTATAACATTTTAAAAGCTAAAAACTAAAATTTTTAAAAAATAAAAAGAAAGAAGATAATAAAAAATGTCTTCATTAAGCTATTTAACATATATTTACAATTTTAGAATATGGCCTTTCAAATCTGATATAAAAAATGGACGGATCTAGTTTACATGGCAGTATATTTACATATTCTATAGCTATAATGTATAGAATTAATATCACTTTATGTTTATGACCAAGTTTTTAAAAATTAATTAATTTGTTATAATTTGTTATGACCAAACTTTTTTAAAGTGTTTTTTGTGTCAGGTTCGTGATGGTGCACACTTGCAATCCCACTGATTTAGAAGACTAAAGCAGGAAGATGGAAAGTTTGAGGCTAGCCTAGGAAGACTAGGAAGACCCAGTCTCAAAAATTTAATTTAAAAATTAATAAAAGGGAGGCTGAGAATGTAGCTCAGTTGTAATGCACCCCTGGGTTCAACCCCCAACACCACAAAAAAAAAAACTAAATATAAAAAATGTTTTTGCCCTATGTCGGACTAGTACTACTGAGCATTATATATTAGTTACCATCTTATAACTTAACATCACAGTAACAGTGCCAACTTTAACCCATTAAAGTACAAACATATTAAGTTAAGTATGTGCCTCAAAGTCAACCAGTAATAGAATTTGGATTAAAATTCAGAGTTCATAGTTTGCTAGTTCTACTCCAATTCTATCCTATTATTCATCTTATTTTTCCTTCACATTACTGAAAAAGAAATAAAGAGTCATCAGAGAGGAATTAAGTGGGAAGAATAAAGTACGAACTTATAATGTGGGGAAATGATTACATGAGAAACATCATTTGCTATTTCATTTCAAGAAAGACGGAAAAAATAAGGAGGAGGGCTGGGGATGTAGCTCAAGCATGCGTGCGGCCCGGGTTCGATCCTCAGCACCACACACGAACAAAGATGTTGTGTCCACCGAAAACTAAAAAATAAATATTAAAAAAATTCCCTCTCTCTCTTTAAAAAAAAAAAGTGAGGAAACAGGAATGGAAGGAACTTACAAGCTACAAGCCCAGAGGAATGACAGATTTAGAATGTTAGAACTGAAACAGCTGCAGATAACCCTTAGAGGATCTAATACTCAGAATGTGTAGATTAATTCCAATGCTATTCCCAAACAGACAGAACTTAGTACATGGCAGAGCAGTGGTAATTCTTTTCTTCCTCCTTTTTTTTTTTTTTTAAGCCACAAAGAGGTGTTTATTGCAAGCTAGTTTGGTCCTCCGCGTGTACACAGCAACTGGTGAAGCTGAGAGGCCCTGAGCCCAGGGTTTGCAGCAGTTTTATACACTCTTTGGGGAAGGCAGGGACTTCACATACATCACAGCATCTCTTAGCAAATCATCACACATGGCAGGAAAATCATAAAACAACTCTAAAACATGATTAGCACATTCACTGGTGGGAACAAGTTGGATAAGGGTCTTTGGTTAGTACAAGAGGGTGAATCGTTTGAACTGATTGGTTTAAGCCATGAGGAGAGTACGTGCTGAACTACATGGTTTCCCAACATGTTATCAACCACCATAAACTACTTGGGGGTCATCTGGCATCCCAGGTATTTTCCCTGTCTCATGCTGATTGGTGGTTGCTAGGGGGTTGCTATGGGTCCTCACCTAGCCTGAGTCAGGGACACCTGGCTCCACAGATCTCTCCTGTTATTTGTAGATAAAAACTCAGCAGGGTGGGTAAGTGCCTAGGAATAATCTGTGGGTCTTTCCAAGGACAAGGGTCACGCCCCCTTCCTTGGACAGGCTTTGCTCTGAGGTAGAGGCTGGTTTTTCATTCCCTCCCTTTGTCTGGAAACTTGGGAACCAATTATGGTTCCCTCAGTTGGGGGTCTATTTGGGCAGACTCTACATCTTGGTAGAGTAAACAGTAACCCTCAAGGGACAGTCTTCAGCTTCCCAGACTAACTCAAAATTGGCCTCCTAGATCCAACCTGACTCGATTTACCTATCTACACTATCTATTTCTGGCTTCATTCCACCCTCTAATTTTAGGAACACCTTATTGCTGTAAGGAGAAGGGGCAATGGCTCGTTCTGGGGACATAGAACGTGAGGGGTCAACGACGTGGGGGACATGAGTTCCCTTTTAGAAGTCAGTTCAGTTTGAAGTCTGGTTGGAGAACAGGTTGTAAAGTCATCTGGGGATGGGTGCTTTGGCCGGTTTTCATCACCTCTCGATCTGGGCATCTGGGTAGGCTTATAAGAGGGATCCCGGACAAGTCCCCATATGTTATGCTCGAATTCGGGACCCACAAAAGACCACCAGAGACCAAGATAGTTGTAAGCAGCAAAGAGGTGTTTATTGCGAGCTAGCTTGGTCCTCCGCACACACACAGCAACTGGTGACGCTGAGAGGCCTCTCCTTCTTTCTATGGATGTAGTCCCTTAAGCACTGAACTGCAGAGGTCTTGTCTAAAATATATTTCATGGCACAGAACTCAAGATAACGTTCTAAGCAAGGTTATAATACTTTCAGGTTTTTCAATGAGATACATTTATGTTTTCCCAAATAAAATATATACATCCAATCTACGTTAACCAGCTTATTTTATGTTAAGGAAGCTGGGGATATGTTCGTTTTATCGCTACTAAAAGGGAAATTTTAAACAATGAAAACAAAATGGGTTACTTAATATAATTCTTAAGCTTTCCCACTGAAAGAGCCTTAAAAAAAAAATAACTACATGAAGACTAAGCTCATAATCCCTCTAGAAAGGTCTAGAGATACAGGGGGGGGCTGTGAACTTTCATGTTTGATTCATTCCATAATATGTTTCATCAAAAAAAAATTTATTTCTTCAAAATTGAAATCCTATAAAACTGACATCAAAAAAGATCTATCATACTTATCCCACATACCTTACAGACCCATGGATAGAAGCAGAACTCAGTTTTGGAAGGATGCCACTTGTAATTACTGAAAAGAGTTCAAGGTGAGGTTGGAAAAGTAGTGTTGATTTCTATAAAAATAATCCATGCCTTAGTAGGGAGTTACATTAGAAAACATTATCACAAGTTCTTTCAGTTTTAAAATCTGTGAGTCCACATTCCAGTCATTCACAGGAAGGACAAGTACTCCATTATGGCTCAGTGTGTGCCTATTCCACGAGCAAATACACTACTGAGCTAGGTACAGGTATAGCCCAGCACAGTGACACAGGAGCCAGGAAAGATTTCATCAAAGAGATAATATCTAAGATAAACCTTGAAAGCTGAAAGAGATGGTTTCTTGCTCCTCTTTTGAAACATGCATAAAGCATCTTTAAAGTATTATTAGCCAAGGGAAGCTCAGGGAAAAACTGTACTACAAAGCTGAAAAGGGAAGATAAATAATAACATGGACATACTACTTATTGACCACATTCATTAGTCAATCTACATTCTTAAATTCTGACGTATAGTAAAGCTAGTATTACCATTAAAGTTGTTAACTGTAAGATCAAGCTTTAGCGGGGAAGGAGATGAGGACATTAAAGAAAACATCAAGGAACCCTGAATGGCCAAAACAATTTTGAAAAGGAAAGAAAGGTTTTGGAGCACTCAAACTTCCCAATTTCAAAGTATACTATAAAACTAAAGTAATCAGAACAGTATGATACTAAAATAAAGATAAACAAATAGACCAAAAGAATAGAATAAAGAAACCAGAAATAAATCATTGCATATATGGATAAATAATCTTTGACAAGTGTGCCAAGACTACTCCATGGGGAAAGGACAGTTTTTTCAGATGGTGTTTGGAAAATGGCATATTCAGAGGTGAAAGAATAAAGTTGGAGCCTTATCTCACACCATATTTAAAAAAAAAAAAAAAAAAAACCTGGCACTGGGGCTGTAGCTCAGTGGTGGAGTGCTTGCCTAGCCCAGTGAGGCACTGAGTGAGATCCTCAGCACCACATTAAAAAATAAATAAAGTTATAAAAAAATTTTTTAAAGCAACAAAAAAAACTAAAGAGAGAAAGATTCATAACATTGGGCTTAGCAATTATTTCTTTTATGAGACACCAAAAGCAGAAACAAAAGCATAAATAGAAAAATGGGACTATATTGGGACCGGGGTTGTGGTTCAGCGGTAGAGCACTCACCTAGCATGCATGAGACACTGGATTTGATCCTTAGCACCACATAAAAATAAAATATATTGTGTGCACCTATAACTAAAAAATAAATATTTATTTTTTAAAATGGGACTATAACAAATTTTAAAAGTCACATTTGAAAAAAAAAACCCTTTTAAAGACTATAAAGGCAACCTATGGAACAGAGAAAATATTTACAAATCCTGTATCTGATAAGGAGTTCATATTCAGAATAAAGAACTCCAACAAAACACCACCAACAAAAAAAAAAATCAAATAACCTGTTTAAAAAATAGGCAAAAGACTTTTCTCCAAAGATGATATTCAAGTGGCCCACAAGCTTATAAAAAGATGCTCAACCTCACTATAATCAAGAAAATGCAAACCAAAACCACAACAACATATCACTTCACATCTATTAGACTAGCTACATCCAAAAGAAAGAGAAGGAAAAAAAGTACATTTATATAAAAACTTATTCTTGCACATTGTTTGCAATTGCAAAAAACCTAAGTCGATGTTAGGAAAGTGGCTAAATAAATATCATATCAAAATATATAAATACATACATATAAATATCATAATCTACACAAAAAGTACTATTCAGAAGTAAAAAATAGAATTAGAATGAGCTCTATCAACTGACATGAAATAACTTCCAGCAAACATGATTAAGTATAGTCAAGTGTAAACATGTATCCATAATACATTATCTTTCTTGAAAGAAAAAGAATTTTTAAAAATAATACATTTATCTGCTTATTTGTACCAAAACACACACACAGAAAGTCAGAATGTAATGGTTATCAAAACAGCTGGATGGGAATAAAGTGGAAGGGATGGGGAGAGTAGGGACAAATGTGCGAGACAAACTTTTTGTATAGTTCTGATATTTTAGAACCACGTTATTGATGAATCAATCACCAACAAGGACACAAAGGGACTCAAAATGGTATTCAACCAGAAACAAATGGACCTAACTGTATTTCAAATAAATAACGTGGGAATGAGGTAGTAGAGAGGACATTTAGAAAGAAGCTAAGCTGAGCAATTTTGGAACACAGTGTTTTGACTTCATACTCCAAATCTAACACCAAAGAATAAAAGAATTATAAATGTTATACTTGGATAGAAAATAATAAGGGTGAACAACTCCAAACTACTTTAAATGTATTCTAGAATTGAACAAAAAACATTGTGGATAATGAGAACCTGCTTCTCAGCGTCAGAGATGAGATTATGCAAAACGAAGAAAGAATGAATTCTGAGGTGTCATATTTGGACATACCAAACATGAATTCATGGTTTTAATATACAGATAAATAAATACATACATACATCAACAAACACACATGCATTTTCTAGCTTTACAACTCAAAGGGGCTGAAAATGCAGTCATACCCTAATACTACAAGCATACTTGGCATTAGCATCCAGATCTTGTTTTCTAAATAACCATTCTCTAACAAAAGCATGCTGCTGTCTGCAGCAACAAGGATGACATGCAAATTCATAAAGCATTTCATATTTTTTTAATTGACACCATCACATAACTTAATGTAGACTGGCTCTGTTTATGTTGGGATTTATGCCAACCAAACGTCACTTCTATGAGATCTAGCCCAAAAAGCACAGTCTCAATCTAATCATGAGAAACAGACAACCCAAATTGAGGAATAGTCTACAAAATAAATGACCAGCACTCTTTAGAAGTGTCAGGGTCACAAAGGCGAAGAAAGACAAGGAACTGATCCATATCAGAAGACTGTAGTAGAATGAATCAGACGTTATTATCCTGTGTGTATATATGATTACATGACCAGTGAAATTCTACATCATGTACAACCATAAGAATGGGAAATATACTCCATACACACACACACACACACACACACACACACACACACACACACACACGTCAAAATATATTCTACTATCATGTACAATAAATTTTAAAAAATTAAAAAGCTGTTTACCAAAGCATAATATATGCATATATGAAAATGTATGGGGCTAAAGATATAGCTCAGTTGGTAGAGTGCTTGCCTTTCATGCACAAGGCCCTGGATTCAATACCCAGCACGACAAAAAAAAAGTCATAGTGAAACTTATTAATTTGTGCATGTAATATGTTATAATTATGATTTTAAGGATAAAGCTTCTTTTTAAAATATTTAACTTATGAAGATGAGAAGTTAGGAGTAAAGTTAAGAAATTTAAGGGAAAGCACCTTGAAAAAATGAAGAAGTATGCATACATAGTACTCTACTATTAAAGTACCCTACATAAAATATTATTTTATGGGTCTTTCTATGTACCTTAATTTTGTTACAGGAACTTTGTCTTTGACACACTAGGGTCTAAAAAAAATGAGAAATGGGTATGTCCTAAATAAGAACTGGCAAGTATAAATTAATGTTTTTACCACTCCATACCTTTTTGTAACTATTATAATAGAAAGTTTTTTTGTTTTTTTGGTTTTTTTTTTTATTTTTGTTTTTCCCCTGAAGTGCAGGGGATCAAACCTAGGGCCTTGCCCATGCTAGGCAAGCACTGTACCACTGATTTATACCCCAATCCCTAGAAGCACTTTTTCATTCAATTAGCAATTAGTGCTAAATTTGTAATGCAGCATAGAATCTAACTGCCACACAGGTTCCTTTATAGCCCACTTTCTTGTCTCTGTGCTCTGAAAATGACTCAGAACCACAGGCTAAATTCTATATTTAAAAAAGAAAGAAAGAAATTCATGACCTGAATGTTGCCACCACACCTCATAAATACACCACCTTCTGCTGCTAAAACCTTTTATGTATTCAAGAGCCTATGTGTTCTTGACAGAAACCATGCTCAAGCAGCTGAATTTAGAACATGCTGACCTTGAGCAAATCAATGCCCTTAGCATGTACTTCTGGCTTCTATCACTGCAAGAGCTAGACAGCCTCACCATCTATAGTAGTCAACAATTTCTGGCCACTGTCCCCTGTCTATTTTAAGATATCCCTACTACATTTGTGTTGCACAGTTCAAAGAAATAGAATAACACATCATGTGTGCTTAAACACAAATCATTTACCTTGGAAATCAGAGCATGTGTGTTTCTAACATGCTTAGTTTGGAAATATTTGACACATTTCCTGTTTTCATTTAAAATTACAATGTCTTTTTAATAAAAGGTGAACTCAACTACTATGTATAACCAAAAGGCTCTAGTGAAAAATCAAGTACAAGACACTCTTGCTTATTATCCAATAAGATTTGTAAGTAACTTAGTCATAAGCTACAAGAGAAATGGCAAGATTCCAAACATAGTGCAAGCAAATATTTAAAGAAAGTAATAGTTATTCTCCATTTCCACACAAAATTACATAAGACATCAAAACAATCCTATTAAGAACCACACATTTTCACCAATCTACCTTAATAGAAAACTCTCAGATCTCAAGTAAAGTTTATTTTCAATTTTTCATCTGAGCAACATCAACCAAAATGTTAGCACTAGTCTTTGTTTACAAATACAAACCTTACTTTTTTTAAAATTATAAACATAGGACCTGTAGTATAGAATAGCTATTGTCTAGCTTCTCAAAGTTTGGTAAATAATTTAACTGAAATTTATATATAAACATAAACTAGAAATGGCTAATTGTACTTAGCAATTATTCATAGCTTTTTTCATCCTCAACACAGAAGCTAATAGTTGTGCAAAGTCCTAATGCTAGAAACTGGTATCATAAAATATTTATCTTTTTGCTTTTTAAAGGATTTTCTTTACTCTCTTGAAACATCTAACAAACCAACAGATATTCTCAAGTATAAAAAATAAATTAGGCTTTTTTTTTAAACTCTCATCAAAAGATTTCAAACCAGAAAAACATACTAGGTATAACGGCATTAAATCTGACATGGAGAACAAAGTAGGACCCAAATAAAGTGAAGTCATTTACTAACAAGTGAACTAAATATAGGACTCAAGCAGCTGGAGTTTATATAACATGCTAGTTTACTGCTAAAAGCTCTTAAGACACACTCCATAGTGACAAAGGGAAAGGGAAAAAAAAAAGAAAGCACTAATTTCATGCTATTAAATATGATTTATGATAATTTTTCCAGAAAAAAAAACTAACTAAAAGTTAATCTTATGTCTTATTAAGTTGAAAACAAATTATCAGGAGCATCAACGATCAAGCAAATCTAATCACATGAAATTAAATGAGGGTTACAATGCCACAACAGTGAATTACCTTTTAAACTACCTAAAAAGTTTTAAGAATGATGTCTGGCACTCTAATACTAAAAACCACATAATACAGAATATACTAACTACAGACAAGGCTATATTGCTAATTCCTAATACATATTTTAATAAACTTAATTGTCACTAAGTTAAATGATAAACTACTGAGAGAAGGACATTAGAGTTTACTTTTGTAGCAGCTAATTAATTTCTTCTTTACTCTGCCCTGGGTAGGTAAAGCATATACCTGCAAGAAGGCTAATCAAGGTAATCAGAAAGAGTATAAAGGCAGGTACAATACCAGAAAATACCCCTTGTTGGGCCAAAATAAGCTTCGTGTGTTTATGTAGTAACTTTTGAATGACCAATATTGTCACCAATATTGCTTCTATATCTGCCCCATTGTACTGGGGATCATGGGGCTCTAGAGCACACCAAGACCATAAATATGTTTAGGCCAAAATGAAAATAACTTATTCTCAAAACATGAAACTATGAATTAAAAAACATTTTCACACTCATGAAGGAATTCTTGGCATTCTGAATCCTGGTAACTCTTAGCCCCTTGGACTATTTTACCTCAAGCTAGTGTTACATTATTCATGACATTGAAGCCTTTGTTAATATTTACATGGAAATTGTTTTCTTCTTCAAATTTCCCCCCAACGGCACCACCACCAAAATAGCATTACTCATAGCATATATGTAGAAAAAAAATTCAAGATAGCCATGGAAGAGTATTCTAATCTTAAAATCATTAATCAGAATAACTATTTGAATTCTTTTAATTTTTCTAAACGTTCAGTTACATGTGGTTATAGCTTTAAACTATTCTCAAGGCTGAAATATCCAAAGAGAGATACAAAAATTACTTTAACATTTAAAGACTTCTATTTGATCATCATTAATCGCATATCATTTCTGGCTATAATGAAAATAGCCATATATCTTGAGCATGGAACTCATAGAGATTTTTCTATTCTCCTTAGGCAGATTTTATGTCTCAATCTTTCAGTTATCTTTAAAACCTCAAACTTTAACTAATCTTGTCTTGATTTCCTTCCAAATACATTCAAAAACTTCACTTAGCAGAAATTCAATATTGTCACCTACCTGTAGTACCGAGATTGTAGATATGTTGAACAAACAGTCTTTGAAACATGACTGGCTGACCCAAAGTCTATTACTTTAACCTTGTATGGCTGCCGAATAGGATCCACCAACATAATATTCTCTGGTTTGAGGTCAGCATGAATTAAACCAAGACTTTTCAATTTTTTCAGTGCAGTGGCCACTTGTTGAAGAATGGGCCGAATCACTTTTAGTGGCAGAGGACTGAATTTATTTTGTTTCAGAAAGTCATACAAATTTTGTTCCAGCATCTCAAAGACTAAGCAAGTATGGTTACGGTGCTGAAAGCATTCATAAGCTCGTACAAAGTTATATTCATCAGCATTTTCAGTACTGAGCCTTGCTAATATGCTCACTTCTATTTGACCTTGACGTGCATAAGAAGGGTGATTCTTCAAAATTTTAATTGCTACAATTTCATTTGTCCCTCTTTTCCAGCATTTAACTACCTGGCCAAAAGTGCCTCGGCCAAGAAAATCAAGGACTTCATATGTATTTTTCATGGAGCATAAGACTTCATGCTGTACTAATTGATAGTCACCTTCTCCAGTGGTACAATTCTGTTTTGATCCTGTGGTCGTTGTCACAACTGTCACCGGATTTCCCATGTTGGTTTGCAACATTGCAGGAAGTATGGACAATTCATCGACAATCTGCATTGCGCTGCTGTGATTATCCAACTCCTCACTCTTGCGCTTCAATCCACATCGCTGGGGGCCTTCTAGGAAATGTAACCTGTTTCGCCACGCCCCAATCTGAGGTGCCTCTGCTCGAGCTTGCTGAGCTTGAGCTGCTATAACCTTTGTAGCACCTGCAGTATTTTTTAAAACAACACTAGTCTGCAATGAAAAGTTCTGTCCTCGGGGTCTATTAAATGGTATCTTTGTCTGAAAAGCACTACCCTTTGTGGGAGGATGAGAATTTCCAAAGTTTCTACCATTCACATAGGTCCGTGGATAGCTTCTTTCCTGGAAAACACAACTGCTTGGCTCTACCTTGAGTTTCTTCACACTACAAAAGGCACTTGACTGAGTTTGATAAACATATGGTGGGTAGACCAAGACTTGTGAGGCCATACCTACAAAAGAAGAAAAGCAAACTTTAACTACAAAGTATTTGGAGTTTTTTGGTTTTGGGGGGTTTTTTTCAATTTTAAGTCTCAGGAAGAAAACTTTCCATAACTTGTCAAATCCATAACTTGTTTTTAAATCATTATTATAAAATTCCATTAAGAATTTTTCCCCTTGAAAAATATAAAGATCCTTAATACCTCCATGTTAGTTAATTAACACTTCAGTTATTTAATGTATTACACAAAAGAGCTTATTACACAAAGATTTAAGTACTATTATTTACTCAAGAAACACTGAGTAGACATAATGGCCAAGATAATTCATAGAAAGGGTGCCAACCATTTTTCCCAAAAAAGAAAAGTATAGACCCCTAAACTGTACACATGTGACCAAAGTAATGCATTCTGTCACCAATTAAAATTCAAGAACCAATGACAAGGATATAAAATATTCATTACAAAAATATAATTTTATAGGCATAGTCATTAAAGCTAAAGCTCAAGACTGCCTCAGAAATAAAAAACTATGCATGTTTTTAAAACATATCTTGGCAGGGATTTTTAACTAAAAAAGACGCCCATTTCCTGAACAGGTGATCTTACATTCTATATGCTAAGTATATTATCCTTTGATCTAAAGTGTCATTATACTACAAAGACAACTTAATGACTTTCTACTCTGTTACCTACATGTTGCCTCTCTTCTCAATTTGTCTTTTATTACATGGATGGATATTCCTTTAAACTTCCTCCAAATAATAGTCATTAGTTCACTTATATTGGAAAAAGAGGTTACTTAAAGCCATTCCAAAGTTCCCAAAGACTAAATGATACTACATTTATTTTATCCCTGCATCCAAAAAGGGATTAAGGTGAATGAGGGTAAAATACTAAACATTCTAACTAAACCATGAAGTGCATAATGATATCATAAATAATATTTGATTCCAATTTAACACATATTATGAAAAACATTTTACTGACATAAGATTTTCTTCCATATGACTTTATTTTGCCAACTTATATGATATCAATCCATCAACTTCTGGCCTGTATATATTAACTCAAAACACACACACTCAACAATAGATCCTCAGGACCACAAACTAAGATGACCTTATTATTATATAGATATTCAATCCACCATCCACTGGTCTAGCACACAATATGTAAACATAAGTCAAAAAAGGCATTTGAAAGAACCATCACTTTTAAGTAATACTCCACATTTTCTACTTGGGAAAAATTATCTTGGAATTTCCCAATGGTAAATAAATCCTTATACAAATAATTATACAAATAAGCACAAAAGCCAAATATAGGAACTTAGCATGATGCTCTCTTTATTTATGTCTGTCTGCACATCTACCCTACAAGACAGCAATTCTCCTTTAGATTTAGATCAAAGTAATGTGACATCTTCTTGCTAAAGCCTGTCCTGAGACATACACATGCACTACTCACACTTGAGGCAGAGCTGGGCACTTAGAGCTCTCATAGAAGTCTCCACATTCTTCTCCTTTGCATTCATTACATTATAACTCTCAGTGCATACATTTGTCTTCACACTAGGCATGAATCAAAGTGCCCAGGACATGGTGTCAGTGTTCAATAAATTTGGCATGGTTGGATTAATTTCAAAACACCTTCATTCTCCACAATATAAAAATCTGTTATTGGAAATTAGCACAGTAGCACATACCTATAAAACCCAGCCACTCAGGAGACTGAAGCAGGAGGATCACAAGTTCAAGGCCAGCTCAATGACTTAATAAGACCCATCACCAATTTATCAAAAGACCTGTTTCAAAAATAAAAAATGCAAAAGGACTGGGGATATAGCTCAGTGGTAAAGTGTCTGTTGGTTCATTCCCCAGCATCAAAAAACAAATAAATAAAACTCTCTAAAATTCTAAAGTTCCAAACCATTTTATACACACACACATTTTTTTATTTCATTTTTTTTCTTTTTCCTTTTTGTAGTAGTAGGGATTGAATCCAGGAGTGCTCTACCACTGAGCTTTTTCCCCAGCCACTTTTATTTTTTATATTTTTTTTATTTTTGAGACAGGATCTCGCTAAATTGCCCAGGCCAACCCCCAACTTGCAATTCTCCTCCCTCAGTCTCCCAAATAGCTGCAGTTACCAGCAAGCACCACCACATCTGGTGTGTATTTCATCTGTTTTCATAAAACCTCATTATCTACTTCATATCTTTACTCAGAAGATATTTCAAAACTACTCATTCATGATTTTTCTTTAGTTGTTGATGAACATTTTATTTTATTTATATGCAGTGCTGAGAATTGAACTTGAGTACCTCACACATGCCAGGCAAGTGCTCTACCACTGAGCCACTACCCCAGCTGCTTATTCATTATTCTTTTAATGAAATGAAACCGCATTGAAAAATCATTTATTTTTCTAGGTATTTCATCTTTTGTTTTTGTTTGTTCTAGTTTTTGGTACTGCAGATTGAACCCATGAGCCCTTAACCACTGACTCTCATTCCCAGCCCTTTGGACTGAGTCTCAGTTGCTGAAGCTAGCCTCCAGCATGTAATCTTCCTGCCTCAGCCTCCCAAGTCATTGGGATTATGGGCATGAATCACCCTACCAAGCTGAACACTCTTAAAAAGACAAAATAATCCATTAATGCACTTCAAGCTAAACTCCCTAATCTTATCCTCAATCATGGAAAACTCCTATGGTTCCCCCCGCTTTTTACTTTTTCTTTCTACGTGTGTGTGTGTGTGTGTGTGTGTGTACAATGTGGTACTAAAGATTGAACCAAAGGGCACTTTACTACTGAGTTACAACTCCAGTATTTTTTTATTTTTTGAGACAGAATCTCACAAAGTTGCTAAAATTGGCCTGAAACTTGCGATTTTTCTGCCTCAGCCTCCTGTGACTGAGTCTGGCATCTCCTAAATTTTCAAACTACTTGTAAAACCCACACCTGCAGATGCAGAAAGGTAGATGATGAAACTCACAGATAAAATTTCTTTTTTTATTATTATTTCATTTTATTTTTCTGCAGTACTTGGGATTGAACCCAGGGCATTCTACCACTAAGCAACGTCCCTAGCCCTATTTACTTTTTATTTTGAGACAAGGTCTTTAAAAAAAAGACAAGGTCTAAGTTGCTGAGTCTGACCTCAAACTTGCAATCTTCCTGATTCAGCCTCACAGTTGCTGGAATTTACAGGCATGCACCACCATGCCTGGCTACAGATAAAAATTTTAAAATAGCTATTATAAATGTGCACACTTGGGGGCCAAGGGTACAGCCTAGTGGTAGAGCACTTGTCTAGCATGAGTGAGGCCCCGGGTTGAATTCTTGGTACCAAAAATAAATATATACAAACATACTTGTGAATTTAAAGGAAAGCATGAATATAAAAAGGAGAAACAATGAGAAATCTAGAAGAACCCTGTATATATAGTTGATGAATTAGTTATTTACTTTGAATTTTTTTTTGATTGCAGTGATAGGAATTGAACGTCATCCCCAGGCCCTCACACATACTAGGCAAGTGCTCTACCACTGAGCTATATTAGAGATAAAAATGCAATTAGGCAATATTCAACAAAATTCTAAAAATGGACTTATCTTCTGATCTATAAATTCAAGCAAATTATATATTCATAATGTTCACTGTAATCCAATATTGTAAATAACCAAAATATCCATCAAGAATGCACTGGTTCATAAATCTTGAAACACGGATACACTACAGTCTTCTAGAAGTATGAAAGAGGTCATTTTTCTTTCCTTGAATGCAGTGGTCAGAAGTTATGATAACTGGAGAGTCATCTTGAAACCATGAAGTAAGAAACTAGAAGATTATCTAGCACACAGGCATGGCAGAGCCTACGGATGGAAAGAGTCGAGGTTCCTGAGGACACCATTAGCTTACTGCACCTAATTTAGAACGCTCGTGTCTCTTGAGGTCTAATGGAGGAGAGAATCTGGCAGTAGAAGAAAAGGAAGCAGGAACTCTGAAGTTCCCCATTTAGCCAGGAGGATCCCCTGAAAAGATGACCCTCAACAGGCCATTCGGTTTTCCATGTAGGGCCACAGATAATGGTGGCTGTTGGCATTCCTTGTCTTATAGCAACATCATTTCAATTTCTGCCTGTCTTAAAAAAAAAAAAAAAACTGGCATCACCATGTTTATAGTTGTCTCATTGGCTCCAGTCACAGACCTGAGACCAGCCTTCATCAGTTGCCCACAGTCCATAGACATGAGTGGCAAGAATGGCTGTTGTAATACAAGGCACTAGAAATTTGCTAGTCATGTAATTATGGCACTAGCTAGCAGACCCAACCTGCTTCTCTGACCAAGGTTCAGTTCATAGAATGACTACAGCTGGATGTTGAGTCCAAAGCCCTGCTTCCCATCATGCTCTCCCACCTGTTGGGTTTGCCTTGAAAACATTCTGGACACTTTCTGGGACTGTCTTTATTTCTCAAAGGAAGGGTGAGTTCATTTCCAGATTCCCTCCTTTGGTGGTTTAAAAACTGCCACAGGGCTGAAGTTGTGGCTCAGGAGCAGCGCATTTGCCTAGCATGTGTGAGGCACTCAGTTCGATTCTCAGCACCACATACAAATAAATAAAATAAAGGTCCATCAACAACTAAAAAATATTTTTTAAAAAGTTAAAAAAAAAAAAACTGCTCACAAATTCTTTTTCACTCTATCAGTTGTGTGATACAGATCAATGTACCTCCCCATGATTTTGGCTGGTCTCATGTTTGACTGACAACTCCAAGAGAGATAACTGTGATTTCTAAAGCTATATTAGCAAATACATTTGCCATGTTGCTTGAAATATGAGTGTTTGCAGCCGTGAGTTGCCATGTAACAAATCTGACAACCCTGAGACCACCATGCTGTAAGGAAGCCCAGACTGTTAAGAGAGGCCACATGTAAGTACTTGGGGCAGCTTATGTGGTCATCCACGTCAGTGTGGAAGCGTGAGTAATGAGCCTCCAGCTGGTTCTGGCCCAGACACGGAGTCATCTCCCCATACCAGAAAGGAAAGACAAGACATCCCCACAGTGCCTGTTTGAAGTCATGGCCCACAGAATCCAGTCTAATAAATGGATTGCTTTTTATCATTAAAAAAAAAAAAAAATAGCCAGACATGGTGGAATGCACTAGTAATCCCAGAACTCTAGAGGCCAAGGCAAGAAGATCGCAAGTTAAAGGCCAGTCTAAACAACTTAGCAAGACCCTGTTTCAAAGTAAAAACTAAAAAGAACTGGACAAATAGCTCAGTGATAGAGTGCCCCTGGGTTAAGTCCCCAATACCAAAAAAAAAAAAAAAAAAAGTATTTACTGTTATGACCTGATTCCCAAGATAATATTGCTATGTAAAAGAACCAAGATTCAGACAAATGTGTACTTTACAGTAAGGTATTTCCATGTGTTTAATTAAAAAGGATTATATTTTTTCATAAGCATTAAATAACTATAGATTCTGTAGATATATAAAAAAAATTGTGAGTTTCTTTGCCTTAGAGGAGAATAACAAGAATACCAGAACAATTAAAAGATTTGTTTTTCACAGTAAATCCTTTTCTACCAGTTTGTTTAGTGCATGGTTCAGGAAGGGAGTAGTGGCAAGTACTCTACCACTGAGCTATATCTCCAGCCCCTCCCTTTAATTTTTTACCACATACAAATATTACCTATCCCAACAGTTTTTTAATCATCTAGGAACCTATTATAATGTATTATGTTTCATAATGATAAAAGAGATTAATAATGTGGGATTTGTTCAAAATAATACAGAACAGGGGACAGTAGACAGGGATATGGATAAAATGAAATTAACCACAAATTGTTATAGAAGCTTGACAATGGGAACATAGTGTTCATAATAACGTGATGTCTATATTTGAATGTTTACATGTTTCATTAATAACCAAACAAATAAACAATGAAAGTTCTACTCAGAAAGATCCTGATGCAGTAGTTCTGTAACATAGTCCAAGCATCTGTTTATGTATCCATGGGCACTTGATTCACATTAAATCTGAGAACCAATGACCTAGTCTGTACAGAACCCCTTGGCAAATGAAGTCTTACCAATTCAGTCCTCAAGTCTGGGAGGTGGGGGAATATGAAGTCCCAGAAAACAAGATTAATGCATACTACTCTAGGACAATGCATGCCATGTTAAATGAATGTGTTACTTGAACAAGTAAGATCTAAGTAATTAACCTAGAGCAATTAGAGAAAGTGATATTATTTCTGAATCTTGCTCTTCCTATCTTCTCTTTCCTAATACACAAGTTAGAAGGCAAACAATCAACCCAAAACCCCAACTTGGATCAACAAAGGGAAGCTTAGGAAAAGCCATAATAACTCACCAACTAATTCACTGTACTCTATAGGACTTCTTTCAAAGGGGACTGTAGAAAATAAATACAGATAGGAATATCACATAATATACAAACAAAGAGCAAATATCAGAAGAAGGTGGAGGTGGTGGTGCTGGAGACAGACTACTAGAAAAGAACTACAAGTTACTAATTAACTTGACCATTTCAAGACCCTGCCACATCCAGGTATTAAGTTCTTCCCTTCTCTTACCCTCCATCAGATAAACTAATGACCTGATTAAGAACATGTTATACGCAGTGTTTATGTATTTTACTGCTGTATATCCAGGAGTTACTATAGCCCACGAAGTCCAAAACACTGCTTTGACACACTATTATTTCCTATTATTTTTAATTGCAATATATACTGTGTTACCCTGAGAAGCTATATTATTCATGACTTTGTCATTTGCTCTTATCAATTGACTAAGTTTTGAAATACTATCCCTTTGTAAGCTAGAACTGCCTATAAAATATTACTCAGAGGATAGTGAACACTCCTATTAGAGCAAGAAATAAGCTTCCATTCCTCGGGCTTTGTCATTCAGGTACTTTAACCTGCTATGTGCTCAATGTTTGTATCCTGCCCAGAATTCCTATGTTGAAACCCAACCCTCAAGGTGATGGCATTAAGTGGAAACTTTGGGTGGTAATTAGGTCATAAGGGATCCCTCCTTATGAATGGGAGGCATGTCCTTACAAAAAAGGCTGGAAGGAACTTGTTCACTCCTTCACACAGGTGAAATCACTCCTTTGGCCATGGGAAATTACAGCTAGAAGGAGCCATCTTTGAAGCAGACAGCCAAACCCTTACCAGACACTGCACCTGCTGATGCCTTGATCTTGAGACTTCCCAGCTCAGACCTATGAGCAGTAAGTTTATGCCCATTATAAATTACCCAGGGGTTTTTTGACAGCAAACTAAATGGGAAAAGACAGGCATTACTCTTCCGTTCCTCTAATAAACTTCAGACAATCTAAACCCTGTGGAGAGCCATTCTCACACGTGACTGGGCAACTCCTGGTTTGGGTCTGAGGCGCTCTGGCTAACTGTGTTGGAGCTTTCCCGGCCCTCTCCTGATGAGAGAGCCCGTCCGTGTGGGGGTGTGACTGACCACTGACTCCGGGTGCCAATCACTAACCCTGACCTTGGAGTGTGGCCCACCTCAACCTTCATTGGATGGAATTCTCCCCTGAATTTCTTATTCCCCAATAAAAGGCTACTCCCTGGGATGCTCACTCTCTCTCTCTCTCCTGCTAGCCCTGAGTAATCCTTGCTGCCCTACCGGGTGGTTTGAGGTGAGAACCAGAGAGGGGAGCCGTCTCGGACCTGGTCATAGAAAAAGGTAACTGAGTCTGTGTGTTTTATTTCGATCTCGCTAGCTAACTTTTATGCCAAGAACCTCATTAATGAAACCAATGTGCTGGTCGCTTGGTGGAATTGGCGCCCACAAGGGGGGCATTCTAGATTAGCTAGATTGAGTGGGAGCGCACTATAAAGATAAAGATAAAGGAAGTGGTGACAATTTGGGTCACAAAAGTACCTGGAGATATTGAAGGAAAGAGACGTTAAATTAATTAAAATGGAAAATTCAACTTCTACGGATAAGGAAATGTATCTGACTATTTTAGACAGTATAATTAATCAGAAAGGAAAACGGATAAAGAAAGCTCAGTTATTACAATTCTTAAAGATTGTAGGTGAATATTGTCCTTGGTTTTGTGAACAAGAGTCTCCAAATTTACTTACTTGGGAGAAACTAGGAAGGGAGTTACAAAAAGTTTGTCTTTCTGATGAATTACCTGGAGGCATAAAAAATACGTGGACATAGAAAATATTCAGAAAACATGAACGGCTCTGGAAGTTTGTCTTTTTGAATATATGGGCCAGAGTTGTGGCCCCCTGAAGACCTATTTAAAAGCATTCAGAGAGCTATTAGGTCTATTCAAATGGAAAATCCGCCTGAGGCTAAGTTAATTCCCTTTCCCTTGAGCCTTTTAAAAACAAAGGCACTAGGGGCTAAACCAAAGGTTAAGAATGTGACTTTAAACTTGCAGGATCAGGCTAGCCCCCAGGGAGATTATAGAGAAGAACATCATAGAGAAGAAACCTCCGCAGTCCTAGAAAGTCCTCCTCCGGAAGAGGTAGAGGATCTTCCTGGGGAGGAAAATCCGGAAGAAATTCTTAGAGGGGCACAGAGTTCTTCTCTGCCACGTGGCTTAGAAGCCCAATTTCAAAATGGCGACAGCGCAGTCTACCCATGACTCACAGTCTGAGGAAGAAGAATCAGACATCGAAATTCAGGACTTACAGAGAAATTTTAACAGGCTGCGTTTAACACCGCCTTCCCAGGCTATTCGAATTCAGCCATTACCTGCTAAAAGGACAAAATTTAACAGGTACGCTGGATTAACAATGATTTTTCTTACCCCGTTCCAGCGAAGTACTGAAAAAGCACAGGAAGCTGGGGAGGATACTAGCGGTTTTCAACTTTTTCCAGTTTTTGAGCAAGTTAATGAGCAAGATCAGAGAGTTAGAGTTCATACTGTAATCCCATTTAAAACCATTAAGGAACTAAAAAGTGCATGTGAAACGTATGGTCTGAATTTGCCTTTTGTACAGAGCCTGATAGAAAATATTTGCTCGCAGCCCCACGTTGGGCGCCAATTCCACCAAGCGACCAGCACATTGGTTTTATTAATGAGGTTCTTGGCATAAAAGTTAGCTAGCGAGATCGAAATAAAACACACAGACTCAGTTACCTTTTTCTATGACCAGGTCCGAGACGGCTCCCCTCTCTGGTTCCCACCTCAAACCACCCGGTAGGGCAGCAAGGATTACTCAGGGCTAGCAGGAGAGAGAGAGAGTGAGCATCCCAGGGAGTAGCCTTTTATTGGGGAACAAGAAATTCAGGGGAGAATTCCATCCAATGAAGGTTGAGGTGGGCCACACTCCAAGGTCAGGGTCAGTGATTGGCACCCGGGGTCAGTGGTCAGTCACACCCCCACACGGACGGGCTCTCTCATCAGGAGAGGGCCGGGAAAGCTCCAACACAGTTAGCCAGAGCGCCTCAGACCCAAACCAGAAGTTGCCCAGTCACATGTGAGAATGGCTGTCCACAAAACCCTATATAAATTGTTCATTATTTCACAATTATCAAACACAATATAACCAATACCAACACCCACAGTCATGGGTCTGCCAACTACTAACCATAGTGAGATATTTTTATTTTTTATTATTATTATTATTACACATAATATCATTTCCTTTCTTCTGAAAGGAAATGGAGGGGACAGAAATACTTTGCTAACATATCCAATTTATTAGGAGAAAACTTCTAAATAATTTTCTGCCAAACTTATGCACAATTTTATTAAGTGTTCACTGGCATAAAAAATATTCAATAAAAGGCTATAATGCCTTGCATCATCCTTACTCAACTTTCTTCTCCTTATCTCCAATTTAAAAATGTTTCTTTTTTTAATTGTAGTAAAATATAACATAAAACTTACCATTTAACCATTTTTAATTATACTATTCAGTAGCAATAAATAATCAGAATATTGTATAATCATCACCCCCATGCAAACATTTTTCCCCTTTCAATACTGAAACTCTTTACTCATTTAAAAAAATAATTCCCAGTTGGGCATGGTGGTACATGCCTGTAATCCCAGCAACTTAGGAGGCTGAGGCAGAAGGATCACAAGTTCAAAGCCAGCCACAGCAACTTAGAAAGGCCCTAAGCAATCGAGTGAGATTCTGTCTCAAAATAAAAAATAAAAAGGCTTGGGGATGTGACTCACTGGTTAAGGCCCCTGGATTCAATCTTTGGTGACAAAAATAATAATAATAATAATTCTCTATATTCGCTTCTCTATAAACCCGGGTAACTACCACTCATTTTCTGCTCTGATTTGACTATTCTAGTTACACCTCATATAAATAGACTCATCTACCTTTTTGTTACTTAGCATATCTTCCAGATTTATCCATTTTATACCATGTCAGAATTTTCTTCCTTTTTATGATTGAACAATACTCCATTGTGCATATGTGCCACATTTTATTTATTCATTCATCCATCAATAAGCAACACATACGTTACTTCTACCTTTTAATTATTGTGACTAATGTTGCGATGAACCTGGGTATACAGGTATCTCTTTGGAGATACTACTTTCAATTCTTAATTATTGTGACTAAATATTGCGATGAACATGGGTATAAAGGTATCTCTTTGGAGATACTACTTTCAATTCTTTTATCTATATACCCAGAAGTAGAACTGCTGGATCATATGGTGATTCTATTTTTAATTTTTTTTTAGTACTAGGGATATTAAATCCAGGGCCTCACACATACTGTGCCAAAATTCTACCACTAAGCTATGTCCCAGATCATTTTTTTTTTTTCTTTTGAAATAGGGTCTTACTAAGTTGCTAAGGCTGGCCTTGAACTTGTAATACTCTTGCATCAGCCCCTTGAGCAGCTGGGTCTACAAGTATGCATCGCCATGCCTGGCATCTATTTTTAATTTTTGGAGTTATGACCACACCATTTTCCATAGAGGCTCTACCATTTTATATTCCCACCAGCAATGCACAAAGGTTCTAAATTCTCTACATCCTCACCAACATTTGATACTTTCTCTCTTTTTTTTTTCTTTTTTTTTTCTTTTTGCTATACTAAGAATTGAACATAGGGCCTCATTTATGCTGGGTAAGTGCTCTACTACTAAGTGATATATCCCAGTCCTCTTATTTTCTTTACCTCAAAATAAAATAAAATAAAGGAAAGGGCTGGGGATGTAGCTCAGTGGTAGAGTATCCCTAGGTTCAATGTCCAGTACTTGAAGGGAAAAAAAAGTAGTTATAATTACTTTATATCTTGTATGGACTAAACTAGCAAATATCCACTTAACTTCAATATGATTACCCACCTCACCCTACCCTACCCAAAAAAAAAGAGAAGTACTCCACCGGAAAAAAGAGAGAGAGAGAGAGAGAGAGAGAGAGAGAGAGAGAGAGAGAGAGAGGGGGGGGGAGGGAGGAAGCAACTTAGATTTCTCCAGTTAGTAATATCCAAAATTATAATCACAGAATGACCACCTGTGAATTTTTCTTGAGAATTTTATAAAGTTATATTTGTCACTTGTTATATATATTTCAATAGTTTCACACCCACATGTTCTAATTATTCTCCTGAAGGGCTAGAATTTCAAGAGAACAAATATAAAAGAAGAGGGAAACTCTTCACCAATTATAGATATTTCCACCTTTCCATTCCAAAAACTGAAGAGCAGAAAAAAATCTGAGTTTCTAAATGTCTAAAAATATTGTATATACCCAGGTCAACCTACACAGATTTATATTTTTATACCTTTCAGTTTAAACTTCATGATACAATTTTTAACAAATTAATCATCAATGCTTGAAAGAAAAGGAAGTTTTCTTCAGATAAGACAAAAAAGGCATAAACGATGAAAAGAGAAAACTGACAAATTTGACTTTATTAAAATTTAAAACTGTCAGCCTAGGTATCCATCAACTGATGAATGGATGAAGAAAATTTGATATATATACACAATGGAGAAAAATGAAATAACATCATTGTTGGGCAAATAGATGTAATTGAGAACACTGTTAACTAAAATAAGTCAAACTCAGAAGGTCAAAGGTCATATTTCTTCTCTTATATGTGAAAGCTAGAGAGGAAACAGGGAAAGAAGGTAGAGTGGGGGAATTTCATGAAAATCAAAAGGAGACCAGTAGAATAAAGGAAAGGGGACCAGTGATTGGGAAGAGGGAGATAAAGTAGCCAAATTATATTGTTATATTGTATGTATGTACTAATATGTGATAAAAAATTCCACCTTTATGTACCTATAATGCATCAATAAAATGTGGGGAAAATTGAAACTTTCGTCCATCAAATTACATTAGAAATAAAAATAAGCCATTGAAGGCTGGGGTTGTGGCTCAGTGGTAAAGTGAGTCTAGCATGTGTGAGACACTGGGTTCAATCCTCAGCAAAATAAATGAACAAATAAAATAAAGGTATTTTGTCCATCTATAATTAAAAATATTAAATATTAATAATAAATTTTTTAAAATAAGCCCTAGACATGAATAAGATATCTGCAATACACATAACTAACAAAGATGTAAAGTCATAATGTTTGGCAAAATGTGGTAGAAAATAGGTAAAAGATATAAACAGGTGAGGGACTGGCAGAACATTTGTCTAGCATGCAAGAGGCCCCAAATACCATCAGCACAAAAATAAACACAGGTATATACAGGTGATACACAAAGGACATACAAACCAAAAGACAAAAATAAAAAAACACCCAATCTCACTAGTAATGAGGAAATTCTAAATTAAAAACACAAGAAGAAGTCATTTTACATCCATCCAACTGGAAAAAAGAACAATAACCAGTGCTGATGAAGAGTGAAGCAACAGAAACTCTTAAAAATACTAGGTAAAAAGTACAATCACTTCAGAGAGCAAGGCATGTTCTATAATGTAGCAATTCTCCCAGGTATATCCCCTGCCTAGAGAAACACAAATAAGTACAAAGAAACTGGTAAAATAATATTCTCTACAACATAGTATGTGATTTTTAAAAAAATGTTGAAATAAACTAAGTATCAGAAAATGACTGGATATTGTATTTTGTTTGTTTGTTTTGTACAAGAGATTTAACCCAGGTGCACTTTTACCACTGAGCTACATCCCAAGCCATTTTTTATTTTTTATTTTGAGACAAGATCTCAACTAAGTTACTTAGGGCCTCGCTAAATTGCTGAGGCTGGCCTGGAACTTGCAATCCTCCTGCCTCAGCCTCCTAAATTGCTGAGATTACAGGCATGGGCCATCACGCCCAATTGTATATTGTATCTTATTCATACAATACCAAGTATATAACACAAGTGTGGCTTGTAACACAATCATCATATATTTATGTGCAACAAGAAAATTAAAAAATAATAATTGTAAGGGTAAGACATAACTGATTTTAAGATGCATGCCAATTTCAAAAATGATAAAATTGATTGTGCACAGTAGAACTGACAAAGTACAGTAAAATAAATGGAAGTTCCATGCATAAATATGGCTGATGTTGATCTTACATTCTCATTTTCCTAAATCTCAAAACATACTGAACAAAAAACAAGTTACAGAAGAGCATGTTATCATATATTATAAAATACCTTTTATTAAAAGGACACAAAGTTACAAAATCATGCCTCAGGATCCAAAGGGGATCAGTTCCAGAATACCTCAAGAATACCTAAAATCCAATGGATGTTCAATTCCCTTATGTGAAATGGCACATTATTTGCATATAACCTACACATATCCTCCCATTTACTTTAAATCATCTCTAAATTACTTATAATACTTAATACAATATAAATGCTGTGTAAATGATGGTTATATTACAACATCACCTCAGAGGAGCCAATCAGCTAGATGTTGCTGGGGCCGCTGTGAGCCAATCATCGGCTGGCAGCTGGAAGTTTGCTGGCAGCTGGAAGTTTGCTGGGGCCCCTTTGGCTGTGGCTCTCAACAACTTATAATACTTAATACAATATAAATGCTGTGTAAATGATGGTTATATTACATTGTTTAAGGAACAATGACAAGAAAAACAGTTTACATGTTTAGTACAGACGCAATTTTTTTCTGAATATTTTTGATCCATGATTGGTTAAACTGCCCAATGAACACACAGATGTAAAACTTACAGATATGGAGGGCTGACTGTACTGTTTCTAGGTATATTAAGTATCAGGCAAAAGCATAAAAACATGCATGGAAATTATAAACATGCCAGGAAGAGAAAGGGAAAGTGAGGAACATCAACTATATAACTTTCAAACTGGATGCAAGCCTTGTAGGAATTGATTCTATTGCTATAGTTTCACAGACTGAAATTATGTTAATTTTTAAATGACAAGAGGAAAAAATGTATGAGAATACGAATAGCTTCTTTTTATATAATTTTGTTAAAAGTTATAAAAAACAACTATAGGGGCTGGGATTGTGGCTCAGCGGTATAGTACTCGCCTAGCACATGCGAGGCCCTGGGTTCGATCCTCAGCACCACATAAAAATAAATAAAGATATTGTGTCCAACTAAAACATAAATATTAAAAAAACAACTATAATAGATACATTTTATTAATATATCCAATCATTCATATCCTATTTTGTTCAATTTTTTTTTCAATTTTTTTTCTAAGTTAAGTTTTCTTTCTAATCAAATGAAGGCAGGAACAGGAAGATCTAACAACAAAAAATTTTCTTCAATGAGTTCCTTCTAGCAAGAGGCAAACACATGTACACACAAAACTACAACACCAATGAGGGTGGTAACATAAGGATCCAGAAGGCACAAAAAGCAAAGAAAAGGGATGACTGACATATGACCTGAAGGAGCATGAAAGAATTCAGTAAGCAGGTAACCTATGGTCTAAGTTTTGAATACTGACGGGAAAAGTCTATGTAGGAGTGATAGGATATTCCATGTACTAAAAAATTAACAGCTCTGTAAGGGCAGAAAATATTGAGGGAAAATAACATATTAGTTTTAGTTGGCTAGAACAGAGGCCCCAAAATTGCATTAGTCAAAACTAGCACAGTCTATTTTCATAGGGCCCACAAGCTAAAAATGGCTTTTGTAAAGGGTTTGGGTTTTTGTTCGTTTTGTTTTTTGTTTGTTTATAATACTAGGGACTGAATCCTGTAAAGAGTCATTTAAAAGAAAAAAGTAGCTGGTACAGAGGTGACACATCTATAAGCCAAACTACTTGGAAGGCTGAAGGAGGAGGACCACAATTTCAAGGTTAGCCTGGACAACTATTTTGAGATCCAGTCTCAAAATAAAATAAAAAGGGCTGGGGATGTAATTCAGTGGTAAAGCCCTTGCCTAGCACGAGCAAGGCCCTGGGTGTGATCCCCAGTACTGGGAAAGAAAAAAAAAAAAAAACAGGGAAATAGTTGCAAAGCCTAAAATATTTTCAAATAGCCTTTTAACAAAGTTTGCCAACTTCTGCACTAGAACACAATTGGCCAACAAAGGGGCAGCTGGAAAAAAGTCAATCACTGAAAAGGACAACCTTACAAAGAGGTTAAAAGGAGGACAGAGCTGAAGAACCTTGTCTTTCATGCTAAGGAGCTATGGAGAATGTGGTGTCTCCAAAGGGGCTTTAAAAAGAAAACCAATATACTCCCATTTTTGTATTAGAGTGACTCCTCAGGCAAACTGTGAAGGATAAAATAAAAAGGAACAACACTGGAGACAACAATAGAAAGACTTCTAGAATAGTCCAGATGATAGTTGGTTTAGAGTCTGAACCTAGGCAGAAAGAACTAAGAACTAAAGTCAAGAGCACTGGTTATCAACAGGTAGCTAGGAGGAAAAAAAAAAATCGAAGAACTCTAAACAAAGGAAAGAATTAACAAAACTGTGTTTCTGGTTTTCAAGAACTGAGAGCCAAATGATAACAGGAAATACAAAAATAAAGTGAATGGAGAGGAAAAACTGACAATTTCAGACTTGCTCAGTTTGAGTGCCTTGTGACTTAATCTGAGTTCCCTGCCTTCAGATAGCTCATTTGGGAAATTAGGCAGGTATGAGACATGGTTTTAAAAAAAAAAAAAAAAGCCAAGAAAGAAAAAAAATGAAAAGAAATAATGAAATTTTAAAACTCACTATCTAGCAACAAACAATCATAATTCAAACAAGCATTACCAGTGGATGTAAAAACTGAGGTGTGAGGTAGGGAGGGTAGTGCATGCCTATAATGTCAGCAACTCGAGAGACTAAGGCAGGAACATTTTAAGTTCGAAGACTTACAATTTAAGGAGATCCTGTCTTAAAAAAATTGAAGAAAAAAATAAACCTAGTGTATAAAGTTTGAGAAATAACAGGATACTGCTGTTAGGTGACAATTTCTATGGGCTCTTATGTTTCTCCCCACATTGCCTCCCTTTTAGAGTCTCTTTCTAAGGATATTGTACAGCAAACACTTGGATCATGGAGACAGTGTCTTTCTCCTAAGCAAAGGGCACACTGTTTAATGTCCAGTATGATAAAGATGACACCCCTCTCTCTTTGCTTGAGCAAAGGTCAGGCAAGCTTATGATCCCTGATAAAAGAATCCCAAGTTTCCTAAGCTTGGGATTGCTCTCCAATTAATGCAACTCATTTTGTGCAGGAGTCACCTGGCCTTATTCACATAACCCTGTGGAAAGTGAGTCAGGAAACCAACCAACACAAAGAGTGACATACTGGCTACTGCTACAACCCTAAATAAGAAAATCCTTTATCTCTGATCCAGGAGTCTCCTACCTTCTCCCAACATCCCAGGCTAACTTTTTACTGGCAAGATCCTTTATTGTTCTTGACACGTAAAATGTTTTAGAGTTTCAAAATACAGCACAAAACTAAGTGATCAAAGTTAAAATCACTAGTAACAGAACATATTCACTTGATGCATCTCCTCCTACTATGTAAATGTTTTATTAGGCTAGAACAGGGGCCAAAAAATTACAATGGGCAAAATCAACCTAGCCTATTTCTGTATGGCCCACAAAAACAAACACATTCATCTGACATTCCTAAATACAAAAGAACAAATGTATCCAAAGTGAGGTTCACTCTATTAACTAGCAGAATTCCTCAAATGAAGATATCAAAACAACACAAAGAAAAAAAAAAACACAAAGTCTGAGAAACTTTTCAGATCACAAAAAACTTAAAAGATTCCTAATGAACTGTCTTTGCTTTTAGGAAATAATTAGGGTTAAAGAGACATTATGGCTGCAACTTACTCAAAAAGTTCAGGGGAAAAAAAGGTTAAAAAAAAATGTATATATATACACACACACACACACACACACACACACACACATCAAGAGAAAAGGTAAAGGCAAGAGGAAGAAAATGTTAACATTTGAAGAATCTAGATGAAAGACTACATGAATTCTTTGCTGTTCTTTCAACTTTTCTATAGTTCTCAATTTTTGTCAAATGATGAGTTAAATGGAAGTAATTCTTCATTAGATGTCAAGAATATGAGTGATAGGCAAATAGTATCTTTTGGAAGGAGGCTGGTAGTATTCAAGGGTCATTTATTTGTGAAAGAACTGCTTGATACCTTAGGCATGGCCCAGAGCAACTAAAACTTAAGTCAGGCATACAAATCCCTGGGATTATTAGCCAGATTTGGTTAAACTATGATTAGCCAGATTTGGTTATGAAAAAAAAAAGAATTCATATGCAGCATATGTTTTCATTTACAAGTATTACTTAATTCATAATATTTTTGAAGCTTTTGATCATACTATAATATCCTCAATCAACAGACTAAAAGTACAATTTCATTATGTGATCCAATAACTTTTTGACAATAAAAAAGGCCTTTCATTTTTGAAAAGACAGAACTCTAGTCTATACAAGTTATTAGAGCCCTATAATATAAGGCTCTAATAACAGAAATTAGAAAGTATCACTACACGGCCATAATAGACAATAAAAAAGTAATTACATTTATTAATTTGCTTAAAATGTATATCTATGAAAGAAAAAACATGTTTTCTTAGAAATAAAAATCAGGATATATGAGAAAATAAGTTGTTGGTGAAAAGAGTACATGAGTTTAACACTTCATCGATCAATTGTCACTATTTTAAATACCTATCATTAACATGTTCTTTCACCAATATTCTACCCAGGAAATAACACTGAACTATTTCACATAAGAAAAAAACATTTTACATAAATGATCCACCACATAATTTAAAAACTTCATAAACTGAGCCTACTATCTGAGGTGCCTACAAAACATTTATTTGAAAAAAATACTAAAGTCTTGGGTATTTTCCAGCAGTATTGTGAACAAAGCATCTAGAGAATGTGTTGACTGTAACACAAATCAGCATGTTAAATAACAAGCTTCATCTGACTTAGCAAAACGTTCCAACTTTTGGAACAGAAAACGACCTGCTGGACATTTCAAAGGTGCTAGAAATCACCCTACCAGGACAAATCCATACTTTAATAGGTCTAGAAAATGGATTATTCTTAATAAAATGGAGTCACACAAAGTAAAAAATCAGAAATGAAAATATTGACAGGTTGGCTAAAGATAAAAAGCTCACCTGAAGCTCTCTTTCCTCAGAGTAACAATTATAATTTACTTTATAAAACATGTTCCAAAGAAAATGCTTTCTTTAAATTCTTCATTCAATAGCTAATAGCTACCAATGGGTTGTTAGAAAAAGTAAACAGTTATATAAATTTGGATTATAAACAACTCCCTTAATAGAGAGCCAAGTGCACTTTTTTTACTCTATAAGAAAATCTGCCAAAAGAAAACCACAAAATTTTTATTTAAAATATATGTAACTGGAGCTGGGGTTGTGGCTTAGCAGTAGAGCCCTCGGCCTACCATGTACAGGGCTCTGGGTTCGATCCTCAGCACCACATAAAAAATAAAAATAAATAAAAGGAAGGTATTGTGTTCAACTACATCTAAAAAATAAATATAAAAAATAAATAAATAAAAATAAAATATATGTAACTAACTTTCAGACAAATACAAAACATTAAAGATTGAGAAAGCAAAGGTCAAATGATCTTTACCAAGATCTCCCAACCCAATCTATCTATGAAATAAATCAACAGATGAAGTCAAATCCTAGATAAATAATTTGATGAAATGCCCACAGCTAACACAGCAATAAAAGAAAAAATTCCGCTGACATATAAAACTTTATAAGAGGTAATGATTCAAAGCTCTGAATGAACATTTATAGAGTCAACATCAAGCTTTACAAAATTTTCCAAAGAGTATGGACTAACCTAAACAATCTTTTATAGATTCCCATTGTGTAGTTCCCATATTATAACATTCTACATTCATAGCTGAAAGAGAATTATCACTCTACAGTAACTTACATCGCAAGAAGGAAAATTCTACAAAACCAACAAAGTGTCACAGTGGCTTCTATTAGCCCCCTTTCTCACATACACACACAAGTTTTTCATTTGAAAGAGCTAAAAAGACCAACATTTACAGCATATGCTTAATTATGGTACTTGGTGTTTTTCAAAAGACATCTGAGGACTTTTCAAATTTTAACTGTAACAAAAAAGTCAATTATTTGTACTTTCCAAATTAATATCCTATATGCTTTTACTGTGTTTTACATTGCTAAAATCAGAAGTATTTTTTTCCTACCTGGATTTATGTTGCCTGCCATAGTACTTTATTTTAAGTGCTTTTTTTAGTTGTAGTTGGACACTATACCTTTATTTATTTATTTTTATGTGGTGCTAAGGATCAAACCCAGGGCCTCACTCGTGCTAGGCAAGCACTCTACCACTGAGCCACAATCTCAGCGCTTAAGTGCTCTCTTTAAGGAATTTAAAAACCTTTCTAATGTAGAAACTCTTTTTTAAAATTTCTTTCTTTCTGCAAGGTAATCCTAACGCCTCTTCTTCGGAGGCTGAGGCAAGAGGATCATAAGTTCAAAGCCAGCCTCAGCAAAAGACAGGTGCTAAGCAACTCAGTAAGACCCTGTCTCTAAATACAAAAAAGTGCTGGGGATGTGGCTTAGTCGTTGAGTGTCCCTGACTGAGTTCAATCCCCAGTACCCAAAAAACAAAACAAAAAACAATTTTTTTGGGGGGGGGGATTTAATCCAGGAGTTTTTATCACTGAGCTACATCCCCAACCCTTTTTATTATTATTATTATTATTTTCAATGTTCAGATGGGGTCTTGCTAAATTGCTTAGGGTTTCACTAATTGCTGAGCTGGCTTTGAATTTACAATCCTCTGGCGACAGCCTCCTGAGTTACTGGGATTACAGGCCTGGCTTCTATTTTAAATTTCAGAGTTTCACTGTCAGTTCTTCTTCTTCAGTACTGGGGCACTCTACCATTGAGCTATATCCCCAATTCCTTTTATTTTATATTTTGAGACACTGTCTCAATAAATTGCTGAGGCTGGCCTCAAACTTGCGATCTTCCTGTCTCAGGCCTTCACCCCCCACCCCCAACCCAATCCCCAGTAGCAGGGATTACAGTACACCACTACCTAGGCTTGTCACATGTTATCTTGTCAACTGAAGATGGCCTTTCACCAATGGCTTCAGGAAAGTCTCTGTGGCATCAAGCCAAACAACATGAGGAACAAAAATGAGAATATGTTTGTCTTATTTTCAGGACTAAATTTGAGGAAGGGGACAGGGTGGAGATCTACAATGTCTTCTTAAGAAGGCCAGAAAAAGCTAAAGAACAACAATGTAATTTACAAAGTCTTAAAGAGGAAAGAAAACAAGCAGCTTCTCAGTACCTCAAAGAAAGAACATTGAATTCTTAGAAATGTATTAGAACTGCTTCTATTTGGCTCTGGCTTCCTCTAATCATTAACTTTAAGTGGCACATTGTTACGATGCATGTATAAGCTGTATGTTAAAACTACAAACTGATATGAACTTACAGTCTCACAAATATCTTTCTTTCACAGCAAGTCTCATAGAAAAACTTAAGGTTTTTTTTTTACAATTAGTTGTAAAAAGCCACATGCCAATACATGGTACTAAAAATTACACATATCAGAACTTACAGAACTTACTTCTTCATACTTATCTGAAGAGATTTCTAAGTACACACCAATAACACATAAAAAAGATATTAAAATTTCAGTTCAAAGTTACAACTTATAGCTAATATATTTTAAATTCAAAAAATAAGACTAGTCATAGTATCAAGGAATAAAATAAAGAAAAATGGGCTTTATCAGTTGACTGAAAATGGCTGCAAAGTAGTTACAGTTTACTGATGAGAAACTGATTCTCAAATAACTAAAAGTGTCAAAACTGACCTCATAACCATTTTTCAGGCATTTACACAAGACACTATACAGAACTTCAGAAGCAAAAAGAATGATTACCTATTAATTATGAATGATGCATATATCAAAAAGTTATTGTATAGCAATGTTTACCACAGTAATATTTAAAATATTATTTATTCACAGCACCATGGAACTTGATTAAGAAAAAATTACCACTAAGCCAGTAACATTACCTGGAAACATACTGTTAGAATAAATGGGTAAAGTAATATGAATTTTAAAATGTTTTATTATAAAATCAAGAAAAGCACACATTATTCATACCAGGAAGAGGCTGAATTTCAGTACAGCAATCATCTTTAAATTGTTTGATTATTATAAAATTTAAAATGTTCAGGGAAAAATAATCTATTTCCTTCCAGTCGTTTTAATGTATATTTTATTAAACAATCAAAATACATGTATAACCTGACATATCCATTTGTTCTTTCACAGGGTATCTTAACTACTATTTTTTTTTAATATTTATTTATTTATTTTTAGTTTTCGGCAGACACAACATCTTTGTTTGTATGTGGTGCTGAAGATCAAACCCGGGCCACAGGCTTGCCAGGCGAGCGCACTACCGCACTACCGCTTGAGCCACATCCAAGCCCTTAACTACTATTTTAAATAACAATGTACTGGGCTGGGATTGTGGTTCAGCAGTAGAGCGCTTGCCTTGCACATGCGAGGCCCTGGGTATGATCCTCAGCACCAAAAATATTGAGATAAATAAATAAATAAAAATATTGTGTCCAATTAAATAATAAATATTAAAATAAATAAATAACAGTGTACTGCCATTCAGTGGGTGAATGGATAAAGAAACCGTAGTACATACACACAAGGGAATATTACTCAGCAATAAAAGATAATAAAATCAGGGCATTTGCAGGTAAATGGATGGAGTTGGAGAATATAATGCTAAATTAGCCAATCCCAAACAACCAAATGCTGATATAAGGAGGCTGATTCACAGTGGGATTGGGAGGGGGAGCCCGGGAGGATTAGATGAACTCTAGATAGGGCAAAGGGGTGGGAGGGGAAAGGAGGGAGATGGGGGTAGAAAAGATGGTGGAAGGAGATGGACATCATTACCCTAAGTACATGTACGAAAACACAAATGGTGTAACTATGCTTTGTACACAATTAGAGATATGAAAAAGCGTGCTCTATATGTGTAATATGATTTGTAATGCATTCTACTGTCATATATAACAAACTTGAATAAAAAAATAAATTAATTTAAAAAACAATGTACCATTTTACTATGTCCATATCTTTACTGGATTGCTGTTTTTCCAATTTTTTTCACCACTTATTCAAGTTGCAATGAACATTTTCATATAAACGGGTCTTTTACATTTTTAATTTTCTTAGTATAGCATTCCCAGAAAGGAGACTTTGATAATGACAAATACTGCCAAATGGTGCTTGGCAGGGTGCAGTTGTTCAGTTCTTATTAATACACCCACAAGATACAAATATTTTCAGATTTAAAGTTTCAAAATCAAACTGTAATAGAATGAGGATGCCAAATGTAGAATACAAAGGAACAAATTTGGAAATAAGATAATCAACTCAATTTGAGGTACCGTGGGGCAAAAAATATAGAAATCATTCCACAGTTCGAAATATGGGTTGAAAGCTCAAAATGGTGTAGGAGACACTATAGATTCAATCTTCTGAATGAATACATAAACTGTGAATAAAACTACTGGGCAGTTTAATGGGAATAATTTTACTAGAACAGAATGGACAGAACTACACTGAATAAATGTTGAAGAAATTTGGAAGAAACAGAAAAAGGAAACATTCACAGATATGAGGAGGCCCACTTGTAAATGGCTGCTTAAGATCCCAAAAAGTTGAGAATGTTACAAGGTTAAAGAGAAAGAGTCAAGAGAAAGGGGGTACTTGACATTCTTGGACAAACTAAAGATATGAAAAACACAATCTAGAATTTAATCCACATAGAGAATAAGGAGTCATCTTTGAGGGATGAAGAACCATTTCTTTCCTTGAGAAAGGAATAAAAGCACACTTGTGTATACTGTTTGCACTAGATTCAGAAGCTCATGCACACTGACCTCAGTACAGGAAACAGCATGGTTTTGACAAATCAAATGTGCAGATGATACATTTACAAGTATTTGGTCAGGTACTTGTAAAACTAGACAATAAAGATGTCATACTTCAAGTAAGGTATTTAAGTGAAATATAAGCATGTCAGTATTTCACTGCTTTTATAATAACATATTTGATTCCCCAATAACCTGTTATGCACTTGCAATATAAAACCTGTAGACCATGGTCCCCAACCTGAAGGAACAATTCAGATACTTTCACAAATGTTTTAAATATAAACTTTCCCAAAAATGGTCTGTAACTTCTAATAATCATGAAGTGAGATATTTCATCTTCTTCCAATCTAATTAACAGGAAACAACTTCAGGCTAGATATATCATTTGCAAGAAAACACTTTAAAGAGATTTTGCAAGTTAAATAGCCACTAGAAAGCCAGGAGTGGTGGTGTACACCTGTATCTCAGCTACTCAAGAAGCTGAGGCAAGAGGATCCCTTGAACCATTCTTTCCTTGAGAAAGGAATAAAAGCACAAGGCCAAGTAGGCAACCATGACAAGACCCTATCTCAAAAAAAAAAGAAAACAACGAGCCACCAGAAATACTTTCAGAAATGCCACACTAGGCTTAAACAGGACAACTGGCAAGTCAAACACTCCAAGAATTTTCTATTCAAAGCTATTGGCAGCAATTGTTTTACAATCCCAACACTCCCTAAGTGAGCTTCCATACAGAATTCACTTTTAAATACATATGTTTAAAAATATCAAAATGTCACCAAATTGTCAAGTTTCATTATGTAGATTATACATAATTATAGTAGAGGTAACAACATAAAACATGCCCTGTGTATACTTCTACTTTAGGGGGCCCAGGATAAATCAGGCTGGATGTGTAACTCAGTGGTAGAGTGTTTGCCTAAGACATAGCAAGCCCTAGGGTGGATAAGTAGCACTGCAAAACAAAACAAAGAGTCTATTTTTAATCTACACAAATGAAGTAACATTTCTATCATATAGTGGTTTCAAGTAAGTTACAGCTTGTAATTTCAACAATCTTAAAGGTACCTTTCAAAATGTTTTTGCTTTTAATCTTCCTTCCACAGGTTGGTAAAGGAATGAAGTTTGGAGGTCATTGCATTCCACATATAGGAGGAAGAAATATAGTTAGAAAAGGCCAACCAGGGCTGGACACAGTACACACACCTGTAATCCCAGGGGCTCAGGAGGCTGAGGCAGGAGGATCGTGAGTTCAAAGCCAGCCTCAGCAAAAAAAGTGAGGTGATAAACAACTCAGTGAGACCCTGTCTCTAAATAAAATACAAAATAGGGCTGAGGATGTGGCTCAGTGGTTGAGTGCTCCTGAATTCAATCCCCGGTACCAAAAAAAAAAAAAAAAAAGAAAGAAAGCAAACCTAACACAATTTTCTCAATAAATATGAGAACTGTGCATGTCCAGAAAGAACATGGGAGAACAAGAAAACTGGATTACTAACTAGAACTAAAAAATAGGACCTTCTCTTGATTTAAATTAACATAGTATACTTATATAAGACAATTATACTATTGGCTGCACATAGTGACACAGGCCAGTAACTCCAGCAACACACAAGACTGAAACAGAAGAATCGCAATTTTGAGGCCAGCCTGGCACCACAGTCAGCCCTTGTCTCAAAATATAAAAGAAAAATCATGTAGCTTAGTAGTATAATGCTTTCCTGGCATGTACAAGGCCCTGGATTTGATCCCCAGTACTGGTAAGAAAGGAGGGAAGAACTTTATCAATTTTATTTTTGTTATAACCTTTTTTTTAATCAAGGCTAACTAGTCTAATTGTTTGATTTTGCTATACTGAGAATAGAACATGTACTAGATAAAATATTTTTTAACCAGGAACGGAGGCATACGCCTGTAATTCCTGCAGCTCAGGAGGCTTAGGCAGGAAGATCTGGAATTCAAGGCCAGCCTTATCAACTTAGTAAGGCCTTAAGCAACTTGGACCCTATCTCAAAAAATAAAAAGGGCTGGGAATGTGGCCCAGCGGTTAAGCATCCCTGGGTTCAATCCTCAGTACCAAAAAAAAAAAATGGTTTTCATAAAAAATATTTTATAGAAGGGAGAGCAGTGGAGTAGGGGAAGGGACTAGAAGGGGAGAGGGAGGAAGAAATGGGAAAAGTGAGGAACCAGGGATATGAAATTGACCAAATTAAGGTATTAAGGTGTATGCATACATATATAACTACATCACAATGAATTTTACTTTTATATATAACTATAATACACCAATTAAAAAATAGGAAGGCCAACATTATACAGGAAAGGCAGCAGAAGGAGGAAGGAGAAGAGAGAAAGGGGAAGTACTGGGAATTGAAATGGAGCAAATGATCTTATATAAATTTATGAATGTCCAAAAACTCCACTATTATGTATAATTACAATACACTAATAAAAAAACACTTAAAAATATTTTATCAGGGGCTGGGATTATAACTCAGTGGTATAGCACTTGCCTAGCATGTGTGAGGCAGTGGGTTAGAGTCTCAGCACCACATATAAATAAATTTTTTAAAAGTTGTTGACCATCAACAACTATAAAAATATTTTTTTAAAAAAATATTTTATCATTTTTGTATCTGCTATAATAAAATTTTATTTTTCTGTGGCTAGTCTATGACCCAGCTACAAAAACTACTTAAAACATACTAAATAGAATACAAATCCAATGTTTTAACCCAGTATTATCCTTATCTAATTTTATATTAAAACATAGAACTACAATTAATATACTGCAGGGAAAAAAATAACAATGATACTAATACTGTCACCACCAAAACTGTCTGATTACACTTGACTCAGAACATGATTTCTGCCATTTTAAGAATGTAGTGAAGCACAGCATCTAGCCAGGGGACAATTATATGACAACATAACCTATAATTTTCATTGTGATTTTATGTCACCAAACCCTATTTAATTTCCCAATAGAAGTTGTAATAAATTATATACTTAAAGCCCTCAGAATTACTAATATAAATTATATTTTGGAAGCTATGTCCCTGGAAAGTCAGGTTCAATTTTCAATGTTATCACTCTATCTAACTTATTAACTATTTAAAACTGTAGCATTATATATCTAAAGTCATAGAGTTTACCAAACCTACAAGATTCTCCTTGTATTATTGAACAGACAAAACACAGACAGCAGAATGCACTTTGATTCACTGTACACAACTTTTCATTTCTCTGGTTGTACTCATTATAGTGTCACACCATATGTGGAGTCATACTTATACCTAGGGTAATGATGTCCATCTCATTCCACCATATTTCCTGCCCCCATGTATCCTTCTGTTATTTTTCATTTTGAGACAAGGCCTCCCTAAATTGCTGAGGTTGGCATGGAACTTGCAACCCTTCTGCCTTAGTCTCCAGAGTCACTGGGATTTCAGGTGCGAGCCACCGCACCCAGCTTTAGTATTATTAAGGATCTTCAAAAACTAAAAATGAATCTTACAAGTTATATTTTATGCTTTCCATGCTTCTGATTTCAGGTTAGGTCTATAAGATTTTTTTCTTATCACCTTTAAGTTCTACATTAAGGGAAACTGTTTCAGACTGAAGACATAAAACTAAGGACAAAGAAAGAGGCAGGGAGGAAAAAAAGGATTTTAAAAATTAAGTTATTTCACAAGACTGATTATTGAGTAGATATCACCAGTTTATTCCCTGAAGCTATCACAAATTTTTCTGTCTTTATTAACTATGTGAACTCTGATCTCTAGCAACATGAGCACTTAAACATATTTGGTCTCCCAAACCTAATTAAGCCTAACTCTTCCCCTACTATTTCCCAGCTTCGCCCTTCTTACCTGCCTCACATCCTCATTCCTACTCAGACTCCCAGGGGAGTGAAAATTTTCACTTTAGAAAATTAGAGAAATCAAATTATTTGAGTTAACAAAATACATTTAAGATCAAAAGTGCTGTCCTTGGTTTCTTTCATTTCAAAAACTTTCTGTTGGGGGGGGTGGCGGCAAATGCCTGTAACACAGCAATTTGGGATGCTGAGGCAGGAGGATCACAAGTTAAGGCCAGTCCCGGCAACTTAGTAAGACCCTGTCTCAAAATAAAAATAAAATAAGGCTGAAGACATAGCTCATTGGCAAAGCACTTGTCAAGCACACATGAGGCCTTGGGTTCATCCATTACTGGGAAAAAAGGAAACAAAAAACAAACAAAAACTTTGTTGGAAAACAAGAGCTTTCTAAAGTACCGACTTGGCATTAACTACCCATTAAGACAAAATTAGCCTGGCATAGTGACATATGCCTGTAAGCCCAGTGACTTGGGAGGCTGCAGCAAGAGGACTACAAGTATGAGGCCAGCCTGGGCAACTCAGCAAGACAATTTCAAGGGGTGGCAGGGGTTTGGCTGGGGATGTAGCTCAGCAGTAAAAGTACCCATCCAGTACCATGGAGTGGAAAAAAAGACCAAGTAAATCTGTTCAGTGTTCCCAAACCACAGAAGCCACCCTAAAAATACAATCTTGACAATACTCATCTCTTCTAATTTCCTCACAAGTAATAAAAGCAGAAGCTCTTGGTCCCTAACATAACAGTGGTGTCTCAGAATCAAGGCAATATGCTGTCTTTGTTTAGCGACATTGGCCCAAGTACCAACTGAGAACAGCCTGATCCCCTAAAAAACTCAAGGTCTAATTTGACAAGCACTTATATAAAATTTACAACACATATTCTCCAAATATCTATTCTACTTTGGTCCAAAATGAATGAGATCCTAAAGACAGCTATGACAAAGCTGTAGCAGCAGCACACTAATACTGTTTTTCCCCAAACCACTCTTAACTGTCCCAAGCCAACCGAAAGAAGTAAACTATATATACTTCCTTAAGTTGAAGACACATACTCTTACTATCCTAAATCTCCAATGATTCAAAACTATCCTTATTCAAGTTATGTTAAGTGCTTAAAGGTACTAGGCAAAAATATGTCTCCCCCACCCCTTTTAGTCCTGGAGATTTAACTCAGGGCGCTTCATCACTGAGCCACATCCCTAGTCCTTTTTATTTATTTTTTATTTTGAGACAGGGTCTGGCTAAGTTGCTTAGGACCTTACTAAGTTGATGAGGCTAGCTTTGAATTTTCGATCCTCCTGCTTCAGCCTCCAGAGCCCCCAGGATTATAGGCATGTGCCACCATATCCAGCAGCATATGTCTTTTAAACAACTGGATCCAGAATCAGTAAGGGCATTTAAGATAATTTCTCTTGAATTACATTTGTATCATATAAAATTTGCGCATGGCAAAGTTTCCTGCAAAAATTTTCTTTGTTCCCACAAAGAAAAATAATACTACATCCCAGTTACAGAGCAGAGGAAGGTGAGTAACTTTAAAAATAAAAAAAAAATAAAAAGTTGATATAGTCTTCCATTTTAACAAGTTTTAGTAGTTTGTCCTCCTCAGAAGTAACTTCCAAGTTCACCATACCACATTGGAAGTCTCAATTTCAAACATTAAGAAACTAGGACAGCTGCAACCCACAAATTTTAAACAGAAATATTTATTTTGGCAGCAACAATAAAATGATATATCAACTTATTCTGTGTCCTCTAATAGTTAGGACACATGAATTAGTAGAAGGATATTTCAAATATGGAGAATTTCAAAGTTCTTTAGAAATCCTTTAATCTAAATGTTGCCATGACATCTTTTCACATCCAAACGCAGGTAAAGTTGTAATGGCAACTACATCTCTATGCCTTTGAATTAACCATCAATAGTGTAACTCTAGTCTACCTATCATCATACTTGCTGAACTGCTACAATGAGAACAGCATTTAGTAAGTTAACTCCTCTTACCTGACAAACTTAACTTCAACAGTGACCAGAATCATTTTTATCATTCAAATGGAAAATAATATTCAAACAAGTATGCCATTTACATGAATATGAATCATGTTTGAGTAACAATATTTCCACATTCTGAAGTTAGCATTTTCCCCTTCCTCCTTCCGTATTACTTCAGTATTCATGAATCAATATTTAAAAACAAAAGTTCAATCAAAAAGTTAATTTAATAGCTGATGTTTTTTAAAGTTGCAAGAAAAGAAAAAAGAGCTGGGCATGGTGGTACACGCCTGTAATCCCAGTACTCTGGAGTTTGAGGCCAGAGTATCACAAGTTGAAGGCCAGCCTCAGTAACTTAGCAAGGCCATAAGCAACTAAGGGAGAACTTGTCTCAAAATAAAAAGGGCTGGGGATGTGTTCATTATTAAGTGCCCCTGGGTTTAATCTCTGGTTTGAAGAAAAATAAATAAAATAAGAATAAAAAGTGTCGGGGATGTAGATCAGTGAAAAAGTGCTCATGGGTTCAATTCCCTTACCAAAAAAAAAAAAAAATCTTTCTATACTTTAAATGTAAAGCCTATATATCAGTGCCATACTTGCTACTTTATGGTATCCTAGACAGAACATCTAAAAAATTAAAATAATATGATCTACAGCTTCTTTTCAAGCATGTTTATAAGAATTATCTCATACAAACCATCCACTTTAATGTGACTTTAAAACCCCATGCCCAGAAGCTAATAACTAGTTTATAAACAAGATAATGAGTAGTTCAATGGAAAAAATATTATGACAATAAACTACGACTGTCTCACCATGTTATGATCTGCTTGCCTAATATGTATGTTTAGCTACTGTAGTCAGCAATGTCCAAATATAAATTTGAAACATTTAATGACCAGCCTGTTCTAGACTTCAGGCTCACCTTACCTGTTTAAAACATAGTTTTTAAATATACAGTTCTCCACAAATATTTTTTTCTTAGAAAAAAAGTGGGGAGTAGGGAAGGATCTAAGGAACAAATTTCCATAAATACAAAAAAAAATACCCCAAAATCAAATATTTTTGCACCTTAACACACATAAAAATAATTTTTAAATTTTAGGAAAACAAAGCTCATACAGGTTAAGCATTATATTTCATAAAATACAAGTTCCCTACACATTATGAATGCAGCCATGAATATACCAAGAAATGCCTTGCTGACTTAAAAGAACTCTGGTTGGTCAAATTTCAATTACTAGTAAGTGGCATGAAGGCATAAAATAATCAATAAAATTATAAAAACAATTTTAAAGGTCGGTCATATTTTGTTTACTTAAAATACTAAGCTTAATCATGATCTATCTAAACCTTATCATTGCTCATTGTATAAAATTAGCACTGCACTTGCAAACATAAGCAGAATCTAGACTTATCAAACATATGGTGAGATTTGTCCAGCTTCTGAAATACTAAATGTGTATGGAAGATTAAAATATTTTTTCTTGGGAAACAAACAACCCTCCCATCCTGATTAAAAGTTTTCATCAAAAATCTGATCAGAAAGAAAGGGAATCAAAATCAAAATCAACCCGGCAATCAAAATCTTGACGTTAACTGAAATGGTCTGAGTATAAGCATTCCCATTTTAGAAACTACAGCGAAAATAGAAAAATAAATAAATAAACCAGCCGATCTCCAAACAACTAGAAGGTCCGCCTAAGCACAGACTGGTTTACCAGCTAACTTCCCCAGCCCGGTACCAGAGAGACCACAAAACAAAGTTGACAATACAACCAACCATGAGCTTTGCTGTAAACTGGACGATAATCTGAAATCTGGGGGGGGGGGGGGGGAAGCTGTGCTGTTACTAATAGAAGCACCTTATAAGCAGCGAACTGACAGGTGGAAAAATAAATTCCCCAGCAGGCCAGCAAGAGGTTGTGAAAACATGGTTCAAGGACTGAACGTGTTGTGACTACTCTGTAACAGGTCCAAGGTAATTTACGCACACACCCTTTAGCGCAATTCCTCCAGCACGGAGGAGACTGGGAAACAGGCTTTCCCGAGAGCCACATACCATTTTAAAACAGCAGTCTCCTCCCCGACAGGAAAACCGGCATTCTCATCCCAAGTCTTTCCGCGACTTCTCCCAGTGCGGCGAAGGAAAGCGGGCGACAGCCACCGTAACGAGAGAAGCCGGCAACAGCCCCGCCGCGCGGCCGCCACGCCTTCCTCCCGCCGCCGCTGGGGACGCAGAGCCGCGGATCACATTTCTCCTCCCCAACAATCACACGCACGCACGTCCCAAGAGTTGACACCCTCCAAACCCGCGGTTCCGCGACGCCGGTGACGGGGCCACAAAGCCCAGGGCACAGCCCCTGGCCGGGGCACTCCGGCGGCGTGCGTGCGCGTGTTTGTGTTTGTTCTCCTAATGAAAGGAAACGGGTCTCCGTAGTTACGGCCTAGGGCCGCGCAGGGGAAGAGAGGCCCCCCCTGTGGGGTTAAACAAAACTTCGGTTGCTGGGAAGAGCCGTTGCGCAACCTTGGCAGGAGGAGGCCGGGACCGCCCGGCCCGGCCAAGGCGGCTTCCCGGAGGCTGCGCCACCGCGTGCAGGAACCACGCGCGGCCCCCGCGTCCGGGGGCCTCGGGCCTGGAGTGGCGCCGGCCTCCGAGGAGCCGCTGGGGCTGGGCCACACGGCGGGAGCTGGGGCTGAAACCCGGGGTGCGAAGGCGCCGGGGATGCAGATGGGGACACCTACGCGCGACGGGGGCGGGCCGCTCCGTGGGGGGGATCTGGGCCCACCCGGGTCCGACAGGCGGGTCCGCTGGCCACCCAGACGCAGGCCCCCGATCCTCCCACCCGGGCGCGGGTGCCCCTCGCCCAACTCCCTTACCTTCCTAGAGGCCCGCGCTCTCCCCTCTTCGGGCGGCCGCAGCCCTGAGCATGTCCGGGGTGGGTCGCGGGGCCGTGCCGGGAACAGGGAGCCAGGCGCTTCAGCAAGCGGCACCACCCAGCCCGGGCTCAGCCCCTCTCCGCGGCCGCTGCCATCTTGTCCTGGCGGCTGAGAGGAAACCGCGAAACACCCTCCCCCGACCGCGGCTGCTGCTGCTGCTCTGGCTGAACGCCGGGCCCGTCTCCCTCATCTTCCTTCCCGGGGATCTGGGGTGGGAACAGCTAGACTGGGGCCAGGGAGAGTGAGAAGCCGGCCGGCCGACCTCCGGCAACTGGGCCTACGAATGGCGCGGGATGCGGGGCCCACGGCGGTTGGGCCCCATTCCTGAAGCCCCGAGGGCTGCGAGAGGAGGAAAAGGAAGACAGCCGGAGAGGCGGCGACGGGGAGGCCCGCAGCTCGGTCTCGGGGCGCCGCGCTGCCGGCAGTCGTCACCAAGGCAGCTGCTGCCGGCCGCCCCAATCTCGGGCCCCTCCTCCGCGCCTGCCGATCTCGGCCGCCGCCTCCGCAGCGCCACCGCCCGCCCGGCCGCGCTGCGCACCGAGCCCGGGCGGCCCCGCTTGGCTCGGGCCGCGGCGCCTCCGCGAAGCCCCTCCCCGGGGTCCGCCCGCAGCCGCGCCCTTGTTGCTCGGAGCCCGCCGGGTTGCTAGTGCGGTCCAGCCCTGAGCTCCCTCACGCCATCCCTCCGGCAAAAGAATCATCCGCCAGCCCCTCTCTGCGGTTCTGAACCTCACTCAAAGCCCACTCGGCCAAAAATACAGATTTAAGAGAAGATCCTGACACCCAAAGAGAGGATTGAAACACGGAAGCAGGATTTTACAGGCCTTTCCAGATCCCGTAATCATAATTCCCCTTTCTATCCTTGGAAGTGTTTCTTGGCAGGTTTTTTTTTTTTTTCTTAAGGGTTCAAAAATAAGAAAAGGAGAAATGCTTAGTCAAATGAACAACCTCGATCTTTTCAGAGGTCCTTCCCAGTCCCCAACCCAAAACGTCCAGAAACTTGTAAATACAGGCTAAAGAATAAGGGAAAGGCCCTCTTGGGAATTTTCCAAAAGCACCTCTGCAGTCCAAAAGCCCATAATTGTCAAGTTTGCCCACCTCTACATGGATAATTCTCCATTGAGTTAGTTCCACCCCCAGAGGCTAGTTTCCTCGCTCCTGGAGACTAGGAAATCAACAGAATGGCCCATTTCAACCCACGTAATCATAGAACCATAGAATTTTACAGATGGAAAACCGTAGCGATCCTAAGTCCAAATTCCTACGCTAAGATAGAGGTTCAAAGTTTAGGAGACCTGAACAGGGTTCTAGAGCAAGCCTCTGGTCTCTACTCCCTCTCTCCAACTTTTCCCTAGGAAAGAACTGACCTTCTAAGCACCCATCCTTAAGAGTCAATTTTCAATTTTCTTTGGCACCTGTTTCTTCTGGTTCCTTATGTTCTGAATTAATGTCTAACCTTTGGGGAACCCAAGCACCTTTCCCTCAGGGATGGAAGTGTCCTTCTTTGCTTCCTACCTTCCTGTGGATTGAGTTTCCCATGAATGTATTTATTCCCAGACATTTTCTATTGCAGTATCTGGGGGCCGGGCAAAGGGAGTGACAACTCGCTGCATATATAATACTATATATTTTTTCCTTGCTGCTTTTCAAAGCGGAGAGAAGAGTTTTTGGAGAAAGCCTTTCAAAGAAAGGGTTTAGTATATCCTGAGGCCACTGGAAATAACATTTTCAAATGAGGGGTGGGTTTTTTTCAACTAAGTAAAAAAAAAGTCTTTCAAAATAGAAAAAAAAACACAATGACTTTTTCATAATGATAGCACATAGAATCTATTTCTTTTCACTGTTTAGTTACTTTTGATATTTTAAAGGAATAATCCAAAGAACCAAAAGAAAGGATGAAATCATTACTTAAAGGAGAAAGTTTAGAATACAGAAATCTATCCAACAAAACATGGAAAATAAACTGCCATACTTGAAATTTTCAGAACGTTTGTTAACATTTCTCTAGGCCACTTCTAATGGAAACATTCCTTCTCCACATGTGGTCATTGCTACATTTATGCAGAGGCAGACAGTGGGAAGAATTTTTTTTTCTTTTTATCCCTATAAAGTACATTAGTTCTCACTACACTACAAATTCCAGGAGGAGATTCTGTCATCTTTTTTTAACCATCAAATCACTAGTGCTGAATACAATTCCTGACTAGTGAATGTTGCTACATAAGTAAACACTATTGATTCAAGCCCTCCTCCACTTTATTCCTATTGACCCCTAACCTAATCTCTACCTCTAATCTCTTCCTCCTGGAATCCATTCTGAACAGGAACATCCAGGTAATTATTCAAAACTCTGATGTAGCCATTTTATGAAGTTTGCTTTTTAGAAAAAGGAAATTTTTCATAGTCCTAAATTCTTTTAAAATGAAGGTTACTAAGGGGCTGGGGTTGAAGCTCAGTGGCAGAGCGCTTGCCTGGCCCTGGGTTCAATCCTCTGCACCATAAAAAAATAAATAAAAATAACACAAAGGTATTAAAAATGCAGGCTACTGAATTGTATATGGAAAAAAAAGTTAAATAGTCTTTTTCTATAACAATATTACTGAAAGTGGGGCCCAGTAGCACACATCTGTAGTGCCAGCTACTAGGGAGGCTGAGGCAGGAGATCACTTGAACCCAGGAGTTCAAGATCAGCCTGGGCAACATTGTGAGACCACATCTCAAAAAAAAAATTACTTAAATATTTATTAGGTTCCAGGGACTGTGATATGCTTTGAGGATACAATGACAAAAGGAGACACCCTATGGACTTATGCTTTCTCAGGAAAGTTGGCTATTATACAAATAATTACAGTATTAACAAACATTATAAAAAAGTACAGAGTGCAATGACAGAATAGAACAGGAAGATCTAATGAGATGGGAGGTAAGAAAGCCATAGAAAATCTGGTTCACTTCTCATTCTTTAGGGGTCAACTAAATATTCACTTCTTTGGGGAAGAATCTCAACTTCCCTAAGCCAAATTCCCATATAGCTTTTCCTTACAGCAGTCATCTAAATTGTAATTTTACAATTATTGTCTAGTTATTTGATTAACATCTACCTCTTCCACTAAGCTGAAAGCTCTGGAAAAGTGGAGTGCATTTTCTTTGTACTTCAGTGTTTCCCCAACAACAATGCAGTCGTACATGGTAGATGATCAACAGGACCTACCACGTCCAAGGCCCAGAGCAAAGTAAAAAAGCAGGGCTCCCTGTTCAAAAATTGTTGAGGCTTAGAAGTCTGTGACAGCAGAGCATTAAATCATGCTTAAGGAACTTCTAAACACAAATCTCTAAAACTACGGAAGCCAAATTAATGATGAACGAATGAAAATTGAGATCTGAAGGATGTGTAGAAATGAACCCAAAGAAATAACATGCAGAAGGAAAGATACATGCAAAATCATATGGGAAAAATGCAATGAGAAACCGAGACAGCTTTTAGTGAGATGTGAAGACAAATCAAAGTGGATGAGGATAGAAGGAGAAGCAAAGGCCAGACTGAGATTTAGGACTTTATCTTCCGGCAAAGAAAGTAAGGGAAAGATTCAAAGAGATGCAAGCATAATCAAAGCAGCCATTTCCTTTGTGTGAGAAACATGGGTGGAAACTATGTGTTTCTTCTGCCCACTTTTCTGTTATTAAATATTGCTTCCAAGGAACTGTCATTCAAAGTAAAGTGAATACCCACGTAGTGGTTTAAAGCAGTGTTTTAAACCCTACCTAGGCTGGGCATAGTGGCTCAGGCCTGTAATCTTAGTGACTAGGATGGCTTAGGCAGAAGGCCAACCTTGGCAACTCAGTGAGATCCTGTCTCAAAAAAAAATAAAAAGGTCTGGGGATGTAGCTCAGTGGTAGAATGCCCCTGGGTTCAATCCATAGTACCAAAGGAAGTGGGGTGGGGATACTATGATATGTATGTTGTCTCCCACTACTACATCCCACCCCCACCCCCACCCCTCCACCAGCCAAGGAATTTTTGTCTGCTATGTTGATTTGATCTTATATACCAGAACAGAGCCTGGTATAAACTCAACAGATATTCATAAAATGAAATAATTAATTTTTTATGTAAGTAGTAATAAACTCAACTGCTTGATCTCAAACAGTCATATGAGATCACTGACAAATGAAATCTATGACTTCTTTACCTCTTTGCCTGTCTTAGATCCTTACCATCCCCAAAATTATTCTGTCCAATGGAGGCCAGACCTCTTTGCACTTGCCTTGTGTCCATTGCTTACTGGACCACAAAAAGGTGTTCATATAGAGAAGCAACTCTCTCAGCCTTAGTATATGATGCTGATTCTTCTGTCCAAATCATTGCAGTTTCAGGAAAACCCTTGGGACTTTGTCAGAACCTGAGTCTCTAACCCACATTCATCCTTCCTCAAGGAAGTTGGGTTTTGGGTTTGTCCCTCCACCCCCCCCCCCCCACACACACACACACCAGACCCTAAATATCTTTTCTTGCCATTAAGCCTTGAGGGAGTGAGAGGTAACTAGTCAACTGAAGAGCTCCCTAATCACAAATCAAAGGGGGAGAGTTCACCAGGGGTTCTATCTCCTCCCTCTGGGAGGTCCTGGCTGCCTTATGCAAATAATCTGCCTTCTTCCTGGAGATCAGCTTTATACACCTGAGCCTCAGGGAGGGGCACTGGAGATGGAAAAATAACAAAACAAAACAAAACAAAAAACCTTCAAAAGTCTCTCCTGCCCACATTTGCATCATGAAAAAGTCCACTCATTTAACTCTTTGCAGTCAAAGATCTGTTTCTCTTCCTAAAAAAAAAAAAAAACGCAAATAGCATAGCGTGGAGGCTGAGATAGGAAATTGAAATTCAAAGCCAGCCTGGTCTATTAGCAAGACCCTGACCTGCAGGAGGAAAAAAAAAAAAAGAAAGGGCTGGGCATGTAGCTCAATGGTAGAGCACTTGCCAATAATGCATCAGGCCCTGTGTTCAGTCACCAATACACACACACACACACACACACACACACACACACCAGGCAAAAAACTCTTCTCCCTGAATTAATACCAATAAAAATAATCTCATATTAATCTGGAAGTTCAAAATCTTAATCTGTGAGTTAGCTACTACTGTCAGCACAAAGCAAAAATTTTATACAGTCAAATTCATCCCTGGAAATTACCTAAATTACCCATAACATATCGTATACATTGTTTGGCTGTGCAACCTGATACAATAACATGTATATATTAATGATATGCTACTATAAGTAGTCATAAATTTTTCATGTTTCACCTATTGAGGTATTTTAATTATTTTATTTATTTATTTATTTATTTATTTATTTATTTATTTATTTATTTTCTTGGTACCAGTGATTAAACCCAGGGGCTCTTTACCAGGGACTGAACCCAGGAGCTATGTCCCAGCTCCCCCCGCCCTTTTTTAACTTTTTATTTTTATGACTGGGTCTTGCTACATTGCAGAGGTTGCCCTCTAGGTGCAATCCTCCTGCCTCAGCCTCCCCAGTAGTTGCTGGGATTCCAGGCATGCGCCACTGTACCTGTCTTGATCTTGATATTTCCTTGCTCACAAATCTTCTATTTTTTCACATACTAAAAATGTCCAAATTTCTTGGCTTGACTATTGAGGTATATTACAGTTGGACCTCATAAAGCCCTTTTAGTGTTCTTTTCTTTTTCCTTAACTCTAATCTTTATTTGTCCATGTCCAAGCCATTTCTGCCATCAATATTGCTTTTTTGGAGCTAGATGCATGGCTCAGAACTTGATTGCATGCTTCACATGCTTGAGGCCCTGGTTTCAATCCAGTGTGTGTCCCTCTCATCCACTGAAATCATATACATCCTTCAAAGCTAAATGTTCTAGGTTGAGCATGTGGTTCAGTGGTAGAGTGCTTGCCTAGCATGCACAAGGCCCTGTATTTGATCCCCAATCTGCAAAAAGAATCAATATCAAAAAATCTCCCAAAGCTAAGTGTTCGTTCTTCCAAAAACTTGGATTGTACATCCTATTCCTAAGTGATGCTCATTCACCCCACAACACTTTTTAGTTCCTCCCATAAAACAAGCTCTGTTCTGAGTGCTTTTATTAAATAACTCAAGGATGATTATCACTATGGTCACTGTACATATGAGGAAGTTAAGCACAGAGACATTAAGAACCTTACCAAGGTTCTGGGCACTGTGGCGCACACCTGGAATCCCAGTGACTCAGGAGATTGATGCAGGAGGACTGCAAGTTCAAAGCCAGCCTCAGCAAGTTAGCGAGGCCCTAAGCAACTCAGGGTAACCCTATCTCTAAATAAAAAATATAAAAAGGGCTGGGGGGTGTGGCTCAATGGTTAAGTGCCCTGAGTTCAATCCACAGTACAAAGAGAAAAACAAGAATGTTGTCCAAGTTTATACTGTATATTAAGCTGTCTGGTCTTAAAACAGACCAAGATAAACCTCTGCCTTCTCGCCAAATTACAAATTGCACTAAATATATTTTTGATGTTTTTATAAAACATGTGGTCATAAAAGAGATTATCATTCTCCTTAGGAAGAGTTAAAGGTGAGGATTGTGTTCCTGACAAATCTCAACATCAAAGCATGGCTATGACAAACACTGAATTAAAAAAGAAAAGTAGAATTTTGTAATTCTGCTTGACACGTCCATGGAGAAGAGTGGCCCATCTTTTACAGGTGAGGAGAGATTCAGCTAAATGAGAACAGGGGCTCAAATACACCTGTTACCCCAGGCCATATAGTTCCAGTCCTCTGGCCTCAGTCATCCCATTGATAACAGCAAAATGACTGAATGACTGTCTATATACCCAAAATAGAAGCTGCCTGATATATTCCTAAATTCCCTCTGAGCTAGGGAAACAGCCCTAGTCCCTCCATATTCAATATTGAATGCCTGTCTCCGGTAATAAATCACCCATTCTTTCTTTCTGAGTTCATGTTCCATAGTGAAATGTATGAGGAAGTACAAAGACCATCCGGAACAAGCTGTTCTCACCTAACAGAAGTGGCATGTTCAGTCATGCGTAGCCATGTAACACTGACGACCAACTACAACAAAATCCCTACCTGCACATTGGGCTCCTACTGGGTTAGTTAAATGTCAGGCACTTAAGAAGAAATTCTTTGCATGAGAATCTGTTCTTCTACAACATCACCACCCACCCTGTGGATCCATCAGTCCAGCTTTCTAGAGCACAGGAATAGGGAGAGGTCCTAGGTGCCCAAGTGGATGAAGCTAGTATGCATGAACCTTGAGGACAGCTGAGCCTTTAAGACTTCTGAATGAACAGGAGGGTTCTATGCACATTTGTAAGGCTGAGATTGGTATTCTTCTATCTTCCTTGGTGCTTTTGCTTGTGATGCCCCTTACATTACATTTCCCCCAACACATCTAGTTTTCTCTCTCTGCTCAAAGATACCTCCTTCAAACTATATTCTGGTTACCAAAAGTGCCCCCTGCCCCTCCCCTGCCACAACACACAACACTACTATTGAATCCAGAATTAGACAGGCAGTCAGTAGATCAAGGAGGCCAATTTGAGTGAGTCCAGAAAGTTGGAGAGGAATTAAAATGCTCATGCCTTCAGACCCCTCTTCCACCCTTATCAAGATAACCTGTCCCAGGTGCTGCAGTCCTGCTGCAGCAAAATAACCCGGGGGGTGACCAACAACTTGTGTACATTGTGTACAGGAGTGGGAGCCATTTATTGAAGGACCGGAGGGGTATATATACATTCCACACAGCTTATCTTAATTAACATAAACTAGATACAGCAGTCAACCAATAAGGAATCTCCACACTTAATGGCTCGCTGCCGTTACTTCACAAACCACTCCCTCTGCAAAATGCCAGGCGCCATCTTGACTTGTTTACAGACTCTAACACCAGGGATTGTCCCCCTCTACAGGGAGTTGTTAATTACGCCCCCTTCCTGCCCAGATCATTCCAACTTGGCCCCTCCAGCCTATCTGCTTCTCCCCTTTTGGCCATCCCACTGAGCATCTCCTGGGCCTAGGCAAGAACCCAGGAAAGAGAAAGATAAGGGAAGAGATCAGGAGAACAAAGGAAGCCTAAGACATATAAAAAGGCAGGACACCCTCATTTCTTGGGATACCAGGATATCAGCTATGGCCCTCTTTTTCCTCCCAGGAGAAGTCCGTGTTTCCCCTCTTTAAGTAAACCAAATAAACCCTGCTTTTTATGGTTGACTTGGTGTGCTTCTCTAATGTTATACTTCAACCTGTGAGGGAGCAGAACTTGTCACCCATAACTGGTGGTGTCACTTTTTCCACCTGGCATGCAGAGCACCTGAACACTGAAATGACTCTTTTTGTTTTGTTTTGTTTTGTTTCGGATACTGGGGATTTTACCACTTTACGACTGAGCTACATCCCCACCCCTTTTTATTTTTAATGAGACAAGGTCTTACTAATTTGCTAAGGGTTTTTCTAAATTGCTGGGGCTGGCCTCAAACTTGCAATCCTCTTGCCTCAGCCTCCCAAGTTGCTGGGATCACAAGCATGCAACACTGGGCCTGGCTGAAATGAATTTTTGATAAAAATAACTCATTCTCCAAGTAAATTAAAGTTTAATCTTAAGAAAAAGCATGCTATTTAAAACACACTTTTATTTTATGTTTTAAAATAGCCAAAGCAACCAATAGCCCAAACAAAGCCTTCACTGGAAGGAGAAAAAGGCACTTCTCATGAGACTTTGCTTCCATCTGTCAGAAAATTGTCCTAATATGCCAATTTTGTTAAGGCAAAACACTTTCCTGCCATCTGTCAGAAAAGTGTCATAATAAATATACAGGCCTATGTTTCTACTGTGTGAATGGTGCCGGCTCCCACACTGCAGCTCTGTTGAAACAGACTTCTTTTCTTGTCCTTTGTCCCTCTCAGGAAATGGAGCAGGAACAACCTGGACTCAGGAGACTATATGACTTGGGACAGATGCTTCCAAAGCATTTTTCCATTTTTTGTGTGTGTGCCAGTGATTGAGCCCAGAGATATTTAAAAACTGAGCCATACCCCCAGCCTTATTTATTTCTTATTTTGAGACAGGGTCTTGCTGAGTTGCTTAGGGCCTTGCCAAGTAGCTGGGATTGGTCTTAAACTTGAGATTCTCCTGCCTCAGCCTCCCAAGTTGCTGGGACGATAGGCATGTGCCACCATGACTGGCATTTTCTCTCATTTTTAACTTGTATTTTTTTTGCAGTGCTAGGGATCAAACCCAGGGCCTCACATATGCTAGGCAAATGTTCTACCACTGAGATATCCATAGTCCAATTTTTCCTCATCTTTGAATTTCACATATTGATATCTACCTGGCAAGGAAGATGAGGATTAAATGAGATAGCATGTAAACTTAATATGGTAGTATCAATGTAAGAGTTAGCTGAATCTGAATATTAAAGAAAGCCTCATTTGCGACTCAGAGTATAGCTCAGTGCTAGTGTTTGTCTCTCTACTGTGTAAAAAGCTCAGCACCACAAACACACACAGACACACACACACACACACACACATGTCTAATTTCAAGTTAATTGGAGAATATTCCATAGTCTCATTGCTTATCTGTGCCCCATTTGAGATCAGACCCAGAAGTAGGGGAAAAGAAGGGACAATCTGAGCTACAAAACAAAATACTTTCCATCCCATCTTGGCTGCTGCCTTTCTTCCTCTTCTCTCTAGAGAGGAGGAATTAGTCACTCTCATAGTCCTCACTTCTCACCTTCACTACATTCAATTTTGTACCTAGACCATAGTTTTTGTTCAACTTTGAAAGGAGCTATTTTCCCTGATTTTCCATTATCTTGGTCTCAATGAAGAATTCCAATCAGAAATGCCTCCACCAGAAAATTTAAAGTCCTGACTGGCATAATCAAATATCAACTAAAATGTCTGCTCAGACCAAGTTCACCTTTTCCCTATCCCCAGTTGATCCCAATTTGCCTTCAATAAATAAAAGTATGGCTATCTAGGTCAATTGCTTACTACCCATATGCTTGAATCATATATAACACAATAACTATACATACTAGTGAATAAGCAGGTTATTAACACTGGACAGCATCACAGTATTTTATTTTGGTTTTTGCAGTGCAGGAGATTGAACCTAGTGCCTCTCAACATGCTAGATAAGCACCAAACCCCTGAGCCACACACCCAGACTCTGTTTGGTTTTTTTTGTTTTGTTTTGAATAATTTTTTTAGTTATATATGGACACAATATCTTTATTTTGCTTACTTATTTTATGTGGTGCTGAGAATGGAACCCAGTGCCTCACATGTATGAGGCAAGTGCTCTGCCACTGAGCCATAACCCCAGCCCAATCTCTTTGTTTCTTAAAACACCAAATGCTGCTCAATATTTTTAGTCTTTGGTATGTGTGCACGCACACGTGTTTGTGCCCACGCAAGTGTGTATGTGTGCAGTATGCATGTGTGTATAATCTAACACAGAAACCTGCTCACAGCTTCAATTTTATTGCTAAAATTGCTACTGAGAGTAATGTTGCAATAATTTTTCTTTTTTTAGTAGGAAAAGAACATATGTTCCAAAAGAAATATGTGAGAGAGAGGAAGGGCCTACAAAATTATGGAGGAAAACAGTCAAATGTGAAAACAAACAAACAAAAAATGATGAATTTTCCTACATAAAAATGCTATTAGTTCAATTTGCAGTAAAATTAAAGTAAATGTGCATCAAAACCTAAACAAGCATTCTTCTTTAATCAGCAGACTGAAAATTATAGTATAAAGGTCATTTTTGGTCTGCAGTCAGACAAAGGAATTTCATTGGAAATGAGGAAGACAATTTATTCTTTTCATAAAGTCAAAATGTCTTGAAACTATGCAATGGAAAATTTAACTTGTTTACATGTTGGTTATTTTATTAAAATATAAGTTATATAATAAGGTAACATAATGGTATTCAATGTTCTTTGATTAATATGACAGAAAAATAACACATACATTATCTAGATGAGAAAATATCAGTTTTAAATGCTCAAAAATTATACACTAAATTATTATTATTTTATTTATTTATTTATTTATATTGGTACCAGGGATTGTATCTAGGGGTGCTTTACCACTAAGCCGAGCATCCCCAGACCTTTTTTATATTTTATTTACAGACAGGGTCTCACTGAGTTGCTGGGGGCCTTGTTAAGTTGCTGAGGCTGGCTTTGAACTCACAATCCTCCTGCCTCATCCTCCCAAGCCACTGAGATTACAGGTGTGCTCTATTGCATGTAGCTTCTAAATTCAAAGACTAAGATGAACAAAAGGACATTCTCTACTTTCTTTCTTTTTTTTTTTTTTTTTAATGTGGTGCTGGGAATTGAACCCAGGGCCTTGTGCACGTGAGACAAGCACTCTACCAACTGAGCTATATCCCCAACCCAAAAGGTCACTCTCATGATTGCCCTTATGTTTATAAATTTGTTGTCTCTTGCTCCAGGAAGATTCACTTTATTTATTTATTTACTTACTTATTTTACTTATCTTGTTTATTTATTTAACATGTGGTGCTGGGTTGCACCCAGAGCCTTGTGCCTGCTGGGCAAGTGCTCTACCACTGAGCTGTATTCCCCAGCCAAAACATTTTTAATAAAACTTAGAGACTTCACAGTCTTCTTATCTTTGCCATTTTTCTATTACTGGAGAGGGAGAGAGAGAGAGAGAGAGAGAGAGAGAGAGAGAGAGAGAGAGAGAGAGAGAGAGAGGGAGGTAGGTGTGGGGGGGAACAGCAGGATCTATTCTAATACAATTGGAAGAAACATACAAAATACATATTTGTGAGTCTATTATCTCCTATATCTATGCTATTATGCTTAACTAACTTAAATGCCCCTTGTAATAATTTAATTTAATTTAATTTGTGCCAAGGGGTTTTATGGGTTGGCATATAAATTAAAGAAGATAGAGGCATTGAAATCTCCCCAGTCAGAGTTGGTGTCAACTGTGACATCAGATCATCTTGCACCTGAACTACTGTTTCTCCATCTCTCTGCCTTGGTTTCTTCATCCATAAAAAGACACCATTGCCAGGCACCCTACTACATATCTGTAATTCCAGCAATTCAGGAGGCTGAAGAAGGAGGATTATAAATTCAAAGCTAGCCTTAACAACTTAGCCAGACCCTCAGCAACATTAGTGAGATCTGCCTCAAAAACTTTTTTTTTTTTAAATAAAAGGCTGGGGAGGTAGCTCAGTGGCAAAGCATCCTTGGGTTCAATCTCTAACACCAAAAACAGGGGTGGTGGTGGCTGGGGATGTCACTCAGTGAAAATGCTCTTCTGTATTCAATCCCTAGTACTGAAAAAAAGAAAAAGATAAACAGTTATTAAGTATCTAAAAGACTAATGTCATGCATACTCCATCTTAAAATACCATGTTAGGGCCTGGAGGTGTAGCTCAGTGATAGAGTGCTTGCTTAGTATGCAGGAGGCTCTGAGTTTGAGTACCACATCAAAAAAGGAAAAAAAAATAGGAAAAACAGTGCTGCTGTAAAAATATACTAATTTAATGAATCTTAACTCTGGGACTTAAAGAACAGAAAATAACTTACTATTCCTTTTCCATTTAAGGGAAATAAATTAATCAATGACCAAAAGAAAATGTGTATTTAACAAAATCAGATATGTTCGATTTAGTTCAGTCCCTCTATGTTGGATACAAATATTTAAAGAATGAATTGAGCTGGGCATGGTGGCACACACCTGATATCCCAGTAACTCAGGAGGCTGAGGCAGGAAGATCACAAGTTGGGAGACAGCCTGGGTAACTTATCAAGACTGTCAGCAACTTAGTAAGATACTGTCTCAAAACAAAGAATAAGAAGAACTGAAGACATAGCTCAGTGGTAAAGTACTCCTGAATAATTCAATTCCCAGTTAAAAGAAAAAAAAAAGAAATTGATTTTCATGTGGATTTTCTGCTAAAACCTACATCACATTATTTATATACATGAGTATCCACGTGTATGCACACACATACAACCTGCTCATTTTCATTTTTTGTCTCTGCATTTTAGTATTTTTCTTTTTTACCTATATTTTTATTTTAATTGACACATAATAAATTGCACATATTTATGGAGTATGGTATGACATTTCAATATACAGTGAATAATTGTGTTTCTAAGTACATAGGCATCCATGTGCATACATACAAAGACGTGCTCAAAGCATGTTCATTCCTATTATTTACACCAGTACTTATCTAGAGATGATATAATTTCAAATTAGTGGGCACCAATCTAAGCAAATTAGGAAGTTTTGTTTTTCCTGCATTTGCAAAACAAATCCAGCCTTTCTGAAACACAGTCCAACACTGTTTCATCTTTTGAAATGAGGAAACAGATGACTAACTTAAGGAAATCCTAGACTAGATATTTATAAATTCAAAGATATCAAGGTTGTTATGCTTCTTTTTAAAACAAGCCTTTTCTAAAGAAGAATTATGACTAATAAAGTGTGAGTACAGGCGCACAGGCAGGAAATTTGATAAAAATCCAACAAATTAGGACACAGTCCAGAAAATCTCTTGGGGGTTATGTTCCTTGCAAGTAGATAAATATCTTTCTAAAGGTTAATGTTCTTTAAAGAGTTTTCTAAAACTGTCATCACGGGACTGTGGCACATGACATTTTTGTTAATCTTTTCTGGTCAAAATAAAAAAATATTCTGAAAAGAAAAGAAAGTTCATTTGTAAACACTGAATGAAGAAGAGTTTTTTAATTTTTTTTTATTCCTAGTCACAGGATCAAAACTAAAGCTAAACTCCTCCGATATTATTTAGTTTGCTACAACAAAGTTTCCTTTAAGGTTTTGCAGATCACAACTGCTATAATGCCAACAAAAGGATCTACAGTTCAGTAGGGTTTAACTTCTTATCCAATGTTACAGAATAGATCTATTTGCTCCTGAAATGCTGGTTGTATTACAGCTCTGCATCTGTCCTCTGGAATTAGGTTGCAAAAAGCCCAACTTTGCTTATGTTTCACTTTGTTTCTATGTTTTCAAGATCTTGATGTAACAAAGGCTGACAATCCAGGGAAATCCATCACTAAAAACAAAGTATCAAGTAGAAGAACAGTTTTTTTGATGTAGTAGACAAATATTAAAAGGATTATTTTATTTCATAGGACCATCATAAAAATTTTAATACATCCTTACAGATTCATTCTATTGTAAAAAAGAATAGCAAAACTTTAACTGATAATCTTTCCTTAGAACTACTCACTTCTCTTTTTCCTTCATACTATGTATATCCATAATAAGAAATCGAACGTTCAACATAGAAAAAATGTCAAATAAACTTTTTAAAAAACATTTATTTTTTAGTTGTAGTTGGACACAATATCTTTATTTTATTTATTTATTTTTATGTGGTGCTGAGGATAGAACCCAGGGCCTTGCACATGCTAGGCAGGTGCTCTACCGCTGAGTCACAACCCCAGCTCCAAACATTTTTTTTTTTTGTACTGAGAATTGAACCTAGGGACACTTAATTACTAAGCCACATCCGCACCCCTTTTTATATTTTATTTTGAGATAGGGCCTTGCTAAGTTGCTTAGTGCTGCAGTCTGGCTGGGCGAAATAACCGGGTGCAAGTGACAAGGAATTTCTGAAGGTTGATACAGCGGGAGCCGCTTTATTGCAGGACAGCAGAGGTATATATACTTAACTAATTACACACAGTTTATCTTAATTAACATAAACTAGATACAGCAGTCATCCAATAAGGAATCCTCATCATTTTAATGATTACACACAGCTTAACTTAATTGACATAATCTAGACACAGCAGTCAGTCATTAAGGAATCTCTATCATCTTAATGGCTCGCTGGCATTACTTCTCAAACCACTCCTTCTTGCAAAGTGCCAGGTGCCATCTTGACTTGGTTGTGGTCCTCATCAGTTTAGGGCCTTGCTAAATTGCTGAGGCTGGCTTCGAATTTTTGATCTTCCTGCCTGAGAATCCCGAGCCACTGGGATTACAGGCATGTACCATGAGGCCCAGCCCAAAAAACTTTTAATATGATTTTTAAAACCTAGAAACTTGTACATAAAAAGCTAACTTTTAAAACATAAATATACAGCTCTTGCAAATCATTAAGAAAAGATCATTTAAAAATGAGCAAAGGTATTTTTCTACAAATAAGCTCTCATACTTGTGAAATAACATTATGTGAGTACATTCTCTGTACCATTGTTTGTAATAGTAAAAATTAGAAACAACCCAAATGTCCATCAATTAAAAAAAAAAAAAACAGTTGAAGAGCCAGGCCTGATTGTGCACACCTGTAATCCCAGAGGCTCAGGAGGCTAAGGCTAGAGGATCAAAAATTGGAGGCCCACCTCAACAATTTAGCAAAGCCCACAGCAATTTATATTGAGATCCTGTCTCAAAACATAATAAGGGCTGGGAATGTGACTTGGTGGTTAAACGCCCCGGGTTCAATTCCTGATACCAAAACATTCACTATCCTTGTAATATATTTAAATTCAATGATCTCAAACATATAATCTTTATTCATCTATTTTTATTTTATTGTCTGGACTTTGCAAATTTTGCAACTTATACAATTACAGTCATACATTCCTTCCCCTTTTGCCACTTAATTTATCAAAAAGATACTACTTGTAAACATTTGAAATCTGAAAGGTCACTTCTCAGTCTATTCCATCTTAGCATTACTTTATAGTCTTTTTCTTGGCAGAAGACACCTAAAACACTGTACTACTTTTCATCACAAAAGCAATAAATCCAAGACATCTAATTAGCAAATGCATATTCCCATTTCAGACAACAAGCTAATTTGTTGAAACAAGTGTTTACGGTAAACTCAAATGTTTTTTGTTGTTTTTTAAAATGTGGAAGAAATCTGCAAAGGTAGCTTTTTTATTTATTGATTTTTAATGTAACATTCAATCAAATATAGAGTCAACTCAAAAAAACAAAATGTAAAAATCAGCAGTAAATAAACTGAATTATGAAAACATTTGTAAGGGCTGCTTACCAAGTCTCCACTTAAAACAGACATTTCCAGCTCTTATCAGAAACTGAAAATTTTCAGACATTGAGGTATCCCTAAGAGATCTATCAGGTTCATTATAACCAAAGTACACATCTCCCGGAAAATGGCCTCATAGAGTTTTAAAAGCACGAGAAAGGAAAAGTGACATCATCCTTTTGATTGTACCCTACCAAAAACTTACAGATAAGTTTTATTTGAGTTTGTTTTTCTGACTGTTGAAAATAGGCTGATTGCAACAGAGGTGTCAGATTGCTTCTCTCCATGTGAACTTCAAGTTCAAATTTAGGAAGTCGTTCTGTCATCAGAACATGTTGTACAAATTAACAATAGATTTCTAAGCCATAAACACATTTTAACAAATCTAATTTTTGCCTAGGTTGTTCTTTTCCACATCTCATTATAGATACTTTATAAAAGTGATTGTTATTCTCATGGTTCGCTGGAAGTGAAATAGCTTATCAGAGTTGAGATTTGAAAGAGAATTTTCCAAGAACAACATAGTTTCTTGGTTTTCAATGTTTTGAATAGTCCTAACATAAGACAGTCTTTTCAATAACATGCTGAAGGGAAGAAATTCCTATTACAATTTTTCTGTTCACTTAGATAACACTCACTTCTCAAGACCTACAAGAATAGGACAAAAGGCAGGTGAGTTTTGATGAACAAAGAAGTATGAGGCATGAAACAGTGCTTAGAGAGGAAACAAGTTAGAAGCGTTAGTACTGTCGGCATAGTAGGAAGTCTTGGGCATACTGAATGGTTACAGTGTTATAGGAATTCAATGAAAAATTGATTTAATTTTTGGTACTAGGGATTGAAACCAGAGGACTCAAACACTGAGCCACACACCCCAGCCACCTTTATTTTCTATTTTGAGACATGGTCTTGCTAAGTTGCTTAGGGCCTCACTAAATTGCTGAGGCTGGCTTCAAATCTGCAATCTTCCTGCCTCAGCTTACAAGTCACTGAGATTATAGGCATTCACCACCATGTCCCGCCTCAATGAAGAATTTAAGTAGGGGAAAATATTTTTTAAAATCTGGGCTTTTTTGTTTGTTTGTTTGTTTGTTTGTTTGTTTTGGTACTGGGGATTGAGCCCAGGGGCACTTAACCATTGAGCCACATCCCATTGAGCTAAAGAGGCTGAGGCAGGAGGGTCACAGATTCAAAGCCAATCATAAGGATTTAGTGAGGCCTTAAGCAACTTAGTGAGATCCTGTCTCAAAATAAAATATAAAAAATTCTATGGCTGTGGCTCAGTGATTAAGTGACCTTGGGTTCAATCCCTGGTTACCCCCCACCCCACCCCCCCAAAAAAAAAGACAGAAATCAGCCTAAACAGTTGTAAGAAGTCTTTTTCAATGGAGGGTTTCCATGCTATTACTTGAAATTACAATGTATTTTGAAGTATGTTGGCGCCTACTGAAAACTAAACAACTTTCTAAAAGTATAACTTTCTAAAAGTACCTTCATTTAGTTTGAACACCTATAATTTTGGTACAACTAAAACTAAAAGATCAATTTTACTTCCCTCAGGTGTGTAGTGTATAACAGGTGCAAGTTTTCCATAAAGGAAATGAAGAAAGGCCTATCCTTGCTGAGCAATCATAAACAGCTAATAAATTAATACGTTCTTTAGATCTGAAAGAACTATAATTAAGTATTCCATTTAATTGGATTTTCTTATTAGATTATAAGATTTTTGTTTATGAAGAAATTAAAAATCTTAAATAAAAATATCTTGTATAAAAATAACAAAAATAGGAGCTGGGATTGTGGCTCAGTGGTATAAAACTTGCCTAGCATGTGTGAGGCACTGAGTTTGATTCTTAGCACCACATATAAATAAATAAAGGCCCATTGACAACTAAAAAAAGAAAAATTTATATAAATGACTCCTAGGAAATTTTCAAATAAAAAAGGTTTGAGCAAAGTTGCTTCTATTTTACAAAAAGTTCTAAATCATCATAACATATTCTTTATAGTGCAGTATAATTTCTATTACCCCATAAAGTCCCCTCCATGAACTTGAATCTAAAAGAATTCTTCCTCTTCTGAGTTCATTCTGAACACAGAGATTCTACCTCTTAGCTGGGCATGGTGGTGCATGCCTTTAATCTCAGTCACTTGGAAGACTGAGGCAGGAGGATCACAAGTTCAAGGGCAGCCTCAGCAATTTAGCAAGGGCCTAGCAATTTAGTGAGATCCTCTGTCCAAAAGGGGGTGGGGAGGGGTGGATATCTCTTAGCTTAGCACTTAAATTATCCTAGTACAAGTTGGTTTAAGATTTCAAACTATTTGGAAACTAGAATCATTTTTCCTTGTACCACAACTAAAGTTTAATGCAAAGTTAGTCCCCTTTTAGTAGTATCTACTTTGTGTCAGGGACACTGCTAAGAATTATTAAGATCCTCTCTACCACTTCATAGAGTGAGGATACCCTTTTTGTTTATTTATTGTGGTACTAAGGATAGAACCCAACATTTGACCTATGCTAGGCAAACACTCTACTACTGAGCCATACTTTCAGCTCCCAAACAATCCTATTTAGAAGTAAGGAAACTGAGGCACAGCTTGACGCAAGGTGATCTGAAGTCAAAGCTCAGTCTTTTAGTGACTGGAAATAGTGACAATGCCCTGGAAATAGAAATACTGGTGATCTGGAAAGGAAACAAATGAATAATGTTTTGTTCTATTATGAGTGAAAATTATGTTTACTCAAACTGGAAACCTTTGAAGAATCACATCTTTGAACAATGAATACAAATACAATATTCCCTAAATCAGTGCCCATTTATTCCAAAGAATGCTACACCTAAGAAGGTCTCGTGTGTGTGTGTGTGTGTGTGTGTGTGTGTGTGTGTGTGTGTGTGTGTAGGGGTGGTGGGTACCTGGGATTGAACAGGAGTGTTCTCCTAGCTGTATTCTCAGACCTTTAAGAAAAAAAAAATCTTGATAAAGGGTCTTGCTGTCACAAGCCAGCTGTGGGCTGTGTGTGGATTGCTTTGCCCACAGTAGCCTCTTGAGGGGAGAGGCCTGGCCCTGCAAACTCCCTGTCAGGGATTGAACGCATGTTGCAGGTGAGCCTCTGCCTCTAGCTCTACCCAAGATCCCACAGAGCACCTGAGATGGGTGTGACTCACCAAGATGTCAATCAATATGCCCACCAGGAGACATCACAAAGTAAGGCTCCACCCTTGAAACCTTACGCCCCTCTGATGTCTCTGCTGTAAAATAAAGGAAACATGGGCTCATGGGCCATTTTCCAGGACTCTTTCCCAGTGTGAAAGCTGACCCTTAAGGTCCAGAGGCATCCCTCCCTCGATCTGAAAAACTTATCTCTGTATGGAGGGATTTTTCGCCACTTAGCTTAATGTTGCGGCCAGCTCTTTTGAACCCAGTTCATCTCGTTTAGGCAGGTTGATGATGAGATCTTGCTAAATTGTCCAGGCTGGCCTTGAAATCCTCCTGCCTCAGACTCCCAAGTAACTGTGATTATATAGACGTGCAACATCATACCCAGCTAAGTATGCCTTTTTTTTTTTCTTTTAAACCAGAGGATTAAACCCAGGGGTGCTTAACCACTGAATCCCATCTCTAGCCCACTTTATTTTATCCATTTATTTTTATGTGGTGCTGAGGATCAAACCCAATGCCTCACGCATGCTAGGCAAGCGCTCTACCAACCGCAGCCCTCCCCTCCATTTTATTTTATTTTGACACAGGGTATCAATAAGTTGTTTAGGGCCTCACAAAGTTGCTGAGGCTGGCTTTGAACTCTCCAACCTCCTGCTTCAGCCTCCCAAGTTGCTGGGATTACAGCCACCATGCCCTGCTTTTGAAAGCATATATTTATCAGCCCAGCACAATGACAAACACCTGAAATCCAGTCAATTTGGGAGGCTGAGGCAGGAGCATCACCAATTTGAACAGCCTAGGCAATTTAGCGAGACCTATTTCAAAATAAAAACTAAAACAACTGGGGATGTAGTTTAATGGTAAAGCTCCCCTGGGTTTAATACCCCGTCCCCCCCCCCAAAAAAAAAACTTAAAAAAAAAAAGAAAGAGAAAGAAAAAGAAAAGTAATAAAAGCTTGTGTTTATCAAACCCTGGGTTCCATGGATTTTTTTAAGACTGCCCTAATAAATGAGAGAGAAATAACTCTATCTTTGAACTCTATAAAAATTCAATGCCCACACCGATTCCTTGCTACCAGAGTATTAGTGAAAAAGATGAAATTGCAATTCTATGTATACAGTTTTACTGGGGTTACTGGTGAAAGGGTAAAAAAGCCTGCCCCAGTATTTCATATTTCCAGAAGTTTGTTTCTGCAACAAACTCCTGGTCCTGGTCTATTTTTATATGAGCCTCAGGGAATCAAGACCGGGAAATATGCCTCTAAGGACACATATCAGAATTGAGTTTTCTTAAAGTCAACAAGTACTTACTGAATCTTTTGTGAGCCAAGCGCTAAACTACTAGGCACTTTGGGCATCGCAAAAGAAGCCTAAAAACCTAGTTTTGTATGTTTAAAAAAAAAAAGACAAACTTATCCATTCTCAAAATCCAAGTTCCTCTTTTCAAAAGGTACCACCCATATTTGTAGGGTATTTTTACCTCCTTAAATGTATATATGTATTGTTACATTTATTAATGTTGAATGTTATTTTATTTATGTATCTTACGCGGTAGTCACTGTAGACCAGTGAAAATAAATGGGGCCAGAATCAGGTCCTGTGATGGTTCAGAAAGCTAGACTTCTCACTAGTTCAGAGGGCAATCTAAAATTTAAATATTTACAGTGTGTGACTTTAAAACACTCCAGAAAACAAGTTCCACTAAATGTTACTCAACAACCTCAAGTGTCCCTCCCTACTCACTATCGTCAAGTCCTCAAAACGTCTTAAAAAAAAAAAAAGGCAATTACATAATGTTATGTTTGATAGAAAAGATTGTTGTATGGTTATTAAATTCTTTCTTCCTCTTTTTTTTCTCCTTTCTTTACATTTTCAATCTCTACTTGGGAAAACTGAAGGCAACTTAAATTTGAATCTAGCATTAATGCAAAATCAGTGTGAAACCCTTCCCTTGAATAATTATTAAACTCTTACAGATTTATAAGGAGTTATAAGAAAAGTTCGGGTTTTTGAATTGGGGGGAGTAACTCCATGATAGTGCACTTGGCTAGCATGCCCAAGGCAGGTTCAATCCCTAGAACTACCAAAAAAAAAAAAAGTTTAGGGTTTTATTTAAACTTAATATTTGTAACAGAAATCCTTCCCATTGGTATACATCATGTTCATTTTTGTTTCTTTGCTAAATATTTACCTACTGCTTTACTCCCTCTGTTTATATGAACACAATACAAGAAAGTCAGTTCTGTTGAATAAATTCTTTAAAAATTTCCAAACACCTATGAGGAAAGGTTAGAGAAAGTAAACAAATAAAAGAAAAACAAATTGGAAACTAAACTTAGCTGTGAGAAGCTTGGCTGGGCTCTTTCAAAACAGGCTCTAGAGACACAAGCAACAGACAGATTTTTTTTTTTTTCCCAGAAAGGTCTGGTATTGTGTTTTGTTTTCTTTAAGTCACTGGCTAGTATTCGACACTTAAGTCTATGGAAGCATTGGTTAAGATTTAAAAACAAAAATTTTTTATTTGTTCCTTTTAGTTATACATGACAGTAGAATGTATTTTGACATATTTTACATACTTGGAGTATAATTTGCCATTCTTGTGGTTGTACACAATGGGAAGTTACACTGGTCATGAATTCATATAGGTGAACATAGGAACATTATATCTGATTCATTCTACTAAATAGACAGATCTTAGAGTGGGAGCTAAGATGTAAAATGACTCTTACAAGTCTTTTAAACCACTAGTCTGGGTGGCCCAAGAGTCAGAAGTATTGTTCATAACTAATAGTTCTCTAAAGTTTGGTCATTGAGCTGGGAGTAGAGCTCCATGGAACAGAATGTACTTAGCATGCTCAAGGTGTTGAGATTGATCCCCAGAACCACAAACAAAAAATCACAAAAAAAGTTTAGTCATTTCAAGTTAGGTCCTTTCTCTGTGGAAGAGTTTGATTTAATTACTCAATATGGTGCCTCTGAATTCCTGCTCTAGTTCATAATTCTCTCCTCAAAAATAGCTACTATGAAGCAGGGCATGGTGGCATGTATCTGTAATCCCAGCAGCTCAGGAGGCTGAGGCAGGAGGATCACAGGTTCAAAGCCAGACTCAGCAGTTTACCTAGACTATAAGCAACCTAGTGAAACCCTGTCTCAAAATAAATTTTTAAAAAAAATTAAAATGGCTGGGGTTGTGGCTCAGTGGTTAAGTGCCCTTAGATTTGATCCCTGGTACAAAAAAAAAAAAAAAAAAAAAAACACTATTAACTGTATATCTTTATAGTTCTTTATTTATACATATGTCATATCTTGTTTTACTTGTTTATTTGTTTGTTTCGATTTGTTCTGTTTTTGCAGAACTTGGAATTGAATCCAGGGGCACTCTACCACTATATCATTGAGCTGAACCCCAGGCCCCCTCCCTCTCTCTTTTTTTTCAAAACCTCTTTATTTTGAGGCAGGTTCTCTCACCAAATTGCTCAAGCTGGCCTCATATTTGCAGTCCTCCTGCCTTAGCCTCCTGAGTAGCTAGGATTACAGGTATGCACCAGAAAGCTCAGCAATTTTTTTGGTTTTAAACAATTTCAAATATATAGAAAACTTGAAAATACAGTATAAAAAATTTTCTCCCCCAAATTGTTGGAGAGTAGGATGCTAATGGTACCCTATCACCAGCCTCCCCAGTGCTTAAGTGTGTATTTCTAAAAACCAAGGAAGCTCTTCCTAATCACAACAAATCATGAAAACGAGGAGATTAGCATTGATAAATTGCCACCATCTAATCCTTAGACCCCCATTCAAGTTTAATCAGTTGCCCTTTATAATTGCCTTTATTGCCAAAGGGTCTGTGTTGACCCAGAAGGTTCCTTAATCTTTGGATTTTCATAAATGTGACACTTTTGAAAATTCTAGAACAGTTATTTGGTAGACTGTCCCTCAAATTATCCTGATGTTTCTTCATGACTTTTGGAAAAAATCTGATAGACGTGATACTGTGTTGCTGTGTTCCTATTGCAACTTCTCAAGTGGCACATAATATCTATTTTCCCTTTATTAATAATGGCTAATAATCATTAGTGGTAATTTGACAAAGGTGGTAGCTACTAGACTTATCTACTGTGAAGTTTTTTTTTCCTTCTGTAATTAAACAATCTATACTTTTTTGAAACTATGAGTTTCCCATTTCATCTCAAATTTACAATTTATTCATTCCTTTCTTTATCACAACATGGACTTACTTATAGCTTCTCATTTTATTCAATGGTTTGTATATCACCTGTTGCTATCATTATTTTATTTAGATAATCTATATTTTCCAATTTGGCCAGTAGTCCATTCAACTGATTTTGGTGTCTTTTGGACATGTCCTCATTATTCTTTGAGCACTTCTTTGCTCTCTGACATAACAAGGAAATCCAGGATCATCTTTTACTTCCTCTGTGGCAGCCCTGGACTTGTTCATTTCTTCAAGGAGTTCTGGGTTTCTTTTGGTAGAGAATGGTATTTAGAAACCAGAATCTGAGTATGGGTGTGCTCATTGCTTGTGGATGTTGCTGCTTCTAGGTTCTCTCAAGATTCTTTCATCTTAGTTTTCTCCCTTTCCAAATTTGTAATTCCCTTTCTGGCATTGAAAGACCTACCTCACATTATCCTGAATACAGTTACTTAACTGATAAATCTGACTTTACATAGCCAGTCTTCCATTGCTGCTGTTATCCTTTTCCTGAGCAGATACCTTCCACATCCTGCTTTCTCTCTGAAACCCCATGCTGGGCTACCTCTATGCATGAATGGCCTCTTCACTCTGTTTAGTCTCTGGCTCCCCAGGAAGATGTCCTCTTCATACTATTTTACTGATTTATTTTATTACACTTGTCCTCCCCCCCCACCCCCCCCCCCTTTTTTTTTTTGCCTTCTCTGACTTTAACTGAACATTTTATATTATTCCATTTTGTCTCCTGACACAGAAGACAATTTATACTCTTTGTATGTATGTTTGCACACACACATGTCCAGGGATTGAACCCAGGGCGTTTACCACTGAGCCACATCCCCAGTACTTTTATTTTTTATTTTGAGACAGGGTCTTGCTAAGTTACTCAGGTCTTTGCTAGGTTGCTGTAGCTGGCTTTGAACTCATGATCCTCCTGCCCCAGCCTCTCAAGTCATTGAGATTACAGCAATTTGTACTTCTGAAAAAAAAGAAATTAAGTCAGATATTGTGGCACACACCTGTCATACTCAGAACTCAGGAGGTTAAGACAGTTTGAGGTCAGCTTGAGCAATTTAGTGAGACTCTGTCTCAATTATAAAATTTCAAAAAGTGCTGAGCCTGTAGTTCAGTGGTAGAGCACTTGCCTAGCATGCACGTGACCCTGAGTTCCATCCCCAGCTCGATCAAAAAAAAAAAAAGAAAAGAAAAGAAAAGAAATTACTGGTTCCCTTAGAATTTGTGTGTGTGTGTGTATTTTATTCACTCACTTTTTTGGTACTGGGGATTGAACTCAGGGGCACTCAACCCCTAAGCCATCTCCCCAGCTCACTGTTGCTGAGGCTGGCTTTGAACTCACAATCCTTCTATCTCAGTCTCCTGAGCCACTGGGATTACAGGTGTGCAGTATAAAAAACAGTGGGGAGGAATTGAGAATAGTCTGTTATAAGGCAATATACACGAAACAGAAAATAGCATGTTTTCAAGTTGGATTCATATTAGTTAAAAATACATGTAAATTGTGTATTGTATGTATATTTGTATAAGTATATATGTATAATTGTATATTTATATGTATTTTTAACTAATATAAATCCAACTTGAAAACACCACATCGTTTTGATTCATGTATAGTACCTTATAACAGATTATTCTCAATTCCTCCCCACTGTCTTTTATAACATCTTATAAAGAGTATATTCATTTCTTTTTTTTTTCATATGCTACAACTCAGTACATTGCTTTAAACATCTTTTAAATAAATTTAAAATAATAAAAGTTTTATTTTTCTATCATTTATTCTTTCTATGATGCTCTTTCTTTCTGTATGAAAAGCTAATTTTGACCTATATAATTTTCCTTCTGACTGAAATTTTTCTTTTAATATTTCTTGCAAGAAGTCTGCTTGCAATGATTTCCTTAGTGTCTGCTTGAGAAAGATTTTATTTCTCCACCAATTTTTTTCCTTTTCTTTTCTTTTTTTCTTTTGTGTGTATGTGGTCCTGGGGATTGATGCCAGGGCCTTGTGCACGTGAGGTGAATACTCTACCACTGAGCTATATCCCTATCACTTTTAAAGGATAACTTCACTGAATATAGAATTCTAGGTTGGTGGGGTTTTTTTTCTTTTAATATTTTAAATATTTCACTCCATTCTTCTTGTTGACATAGTTCTGATGAAAAGTCCACTCTAGTTTTTAGTAAGATGATCTCCCTCTCCTAGCTTCTTTCAAAATTTTCTTTGGATTTCTACAGGTTGAATATGGTGTGGCCAGGTATGAATTTTACTCCTCCTATGTGGATCCGACATCCCACACCAGTTCTCCCTTCCCTGTAGATACTTTGCTTGGGCTCCATCACCTTGTGCTAATCAAGTCCTAAACAGGGAAGCTGTCCTCACCCTATTCAGTCCCCTCCTTTTCACACAGGGGCTACCACTCCACCCCCCCACCCACCCCCATCCACCCCCACCCCCGCATGGACAAACTTATCAGCCTGTGGGGTTCCAACATCCCTCCTTAGGCTCTCCTTTTCATCTTCCTTGGTCTCTGATGCTCTGGACCAGATTACCCCTGTGAGTTGATATCCTCCTTGCCCAGCTGGATCCTGGCACCTGTGGGAATGACCTCTTGACCATGCTTGGGTTCTGATATTCCTCACCAGGACGCGCTTCCCTGTGTGCTTCCGTGTGGATGCCCTCTCCCTTTGCAGCAAGTCACAGTAATAATGTTGTTTTCTTCCCAATGCACCCTGCTAAGTGGCACCTGATTTCAATTTGTCCCATTAGGGATGTTAACTTGATAATTTGATTAAAGTGTTATCTGCCAGGTTTCTCAGCTATAACCTTATTTTTTTCTCTAAGTAATTAGCAAATATTTTACGGAGACCATGCAGATTTTCTTCCTCAAACATTCCATTTATTCAGTGATTTACATCAGTATAGACTTAGGGTTTTCAATTGTATTCAATGGGCTGTAATCTATTACTTCTGCTATTTATTTTGATGTTGATGTTGCTCTAAGTTTGGCCATGGAAGTCCCTTTGAACTGGCTTTTGCATCCTCTGACATCCTCAGCATTCTTTGAATACTTTATTTATTTGAGGAGAGGGGTTACCAGTGATTGAACCCAGGGACTCTTAACCCCTGAGTCACATCCCTAGCCCTTTTTATTTTTTTATTTTGGGACAGGATCTCTCTAAATTTTTTAGGGCCTTGCTAAATTGCTGAGGCTTTCAATCCTCCTGCCTTAGCCTCCCGAGTTCCTGGGATTACAGACATGTGCAACCATGCCTGGCCTACTTTCTTATTTTCTAATACAATAAGATGTTCTGATCTCCTCTTGTACAAAGCTAAGAAATATATGCACACCTATATGTATGTGTGTTTGTATATATATGTTTATATATTTTTTCTTTGTATACAATGATTTGTATTGATATATAATATGCATAACATAAAATTCACCTATTTATTTTTAAAATTTTTAAAATTGTAATTGGACAGAATACCTTTATTTTATTTATTTATATTTTTATGTGGTGCTGAGGATTCAACCCAGTGCCTTGCACATGCTAGGCAAATGCTCTACCGCTGAGCCACAACCCCAGTCCATCACCTATTTATTTTTGAGGCAGGGTTTCAATATGTTACCCAGGCTGACTCCCAAATCCTGGGCTAAGTCATCCCCAGCTCAGCCTCCCTAGTATCTGGGACCTACAGGCATACACCACTGTGCCTAAAAAGCTTACATTTAAAAATGTGCAACTCAGTGGCTTTCAGTGCTTCAGTTCATTTTGTATCACCACTGTCACTATCTGATCTAATTCCAGAATAAATATTATAGATATTCCTTGACTTACTATGGAGTTAGTCCTAATAAAAAATACATCATGTGTCAAAAATGCATTTAATACACTGAACCTACCAATCACCATAGCTAAACAAACGAATATGGTTTGCTTACCCCTCTGATGGCTGAGAATTGCAGCTCACTGCCCCTGCCTAACCTCGTGAGAATATTGTACTGCATATTATTAGCCTGGAAAAATTTTTAAATTCAAAATTTCAAACATTTAAATTATAGTTTCTACTGGATGCATGGTGATTTTGCACATTTTTTTTTTAAGTACTAGGGATTGAACCAAGGGCCTTAGCCCATGCTAGGCAAGGACTCTATCACTGAGCTACACACCCAGTCCTTTTTATTTTATTTTTGAGAAAGAGTTTCCCCAAATTGCCTAGGTTGGTCTTGAACTTGTGATGCTTTTGCCTCAGCCTCCTGAATAGCTGGGATGAGAGTCCTGTGCAACTGTGCCTGGCTTACACAACCATCTTAAAATTTAAAATTAAAGTCAAAAAATTAAGTCAAATGTAACTTGGGGACTATACAAAAAATGTAACTTGGGGACTTTCTGAATATCAAAAACCAGGAGTCATATGAACCTTAATGCATTCTGCTGTCACATATAACAAATCAGAATAAAAAAAGTTAAACAAAAGGAGTCCACATTGGTGCTTCTGATCCCAATCCAATAGGACTTATTTTCATTTACTTCCTTTCTATATTTATTCCTCCTTTTTCTAATGACAAGAAACCATTTTCTCATTATCCTCACAGTCTTCATTGTTTTCTGAGTCCCTGTATGCAACCAGTCTCCCATCTCTGCCACCGCCTCCACATAAACACCATTCCGCCTACCCCTGCTCAGCATTCAGCACCCACCTTGATCAGAGCAACGGCTCCCCTGACCCCAGCCAGAAGATGCTGACTTTGCTCAGCCCCACCTAATAACGTTAGGATTGAATTGATCAGGAAAGGATAAGAAGGGAAAGGAAAAGAAGCGAGCAGAAAACTATTTTTCCTTTGGTAATTTAACTGGGATGTTACTGTGGCCTAAATTAACAGGTGTACTCACCAGTACTGTGCATACTTTCAGGTATAACCAATCTAGTCTGAACCCACTTGTCAGTTTTTGCATCAATATCTCATCATGGACCTGTTCTCTTTACCATTAAAGAGGAAGGGGATTAGACATTAATCACCACGACCAGTTGTTAATTCTACATCTTAAATATCTTTGAATAGCTAACCTAGGCCAGGGCAGGTGGAGTAGGACCATATTAAATCATTAGTGTAATAAAAGGGTGGGAGATACCAAACTAGAATATTTTAACAAAAGAGTAATAATATAAAAAAGGTAATATAGATCTTTAAAAAATTAGTTCTTTAAATCAACTCTCAGTATAGGTAACACAAGATTATATAAGAGCATTCACCATACCTAACAATAGTTAATAGTTTAATGCAAAGCTCAAAAAATGTTACAAAAATGAGCTCTGTAGCCTATCTAAAAGGATCTCTGAACGAAGCATGCTGATACAGTCCAGTTATCCCAGCGGCTCGGGAGGCTGAGGCAGGAGGATTGAAAGCTCAAAGCCAGTGAGACCCTGTCTCAAAAAAAAAAAAAAAAAAAAGAAGGAGGTGGGGATGGCTGGGGATATGGGGCTCAGTGGTTCAGTGCCCCTGGATTCAATCCCTGGTACAAAAAAAAAAAGTTTACATTAAAAAAAAAACCCAACTCTCCATGTAGTTTCATTTAAATGGCATTGGTGAATCTATTGTAAATGGTTCTAGTTTGATGTGTTTAATTTTTTTTTCCTTATAAAAAGATCCAACCTTTGGCATAAAGGTTGATACATTTCCACAGTTTGGCATTATGTATTGAGAATTACAAAAACGATCATGCCCTTTAACCTAGTAAGTCTGCTTTTGGCAATCTATCCTAGGGGAAAAAATTGTTAATGCATGAGATTGCAGCCCTCGCTATAATAGTGATATGTATAAAAGCAGCCTAAATAAGTAACAATAGCAATAGGGACAAGTAAATATGGATTATTTTGCAACCATTAAAAATTGTAATTATGGAAACTATGTGGTAACTTGGAAAATATCTTTGGGACAACATCACTTGAAGTAACCAGGGTACATATGGATACATGCATCATGATTCAACTATTTTAAACTGTATTTTTAAGATCAGACAAAATAGAGAACACATGGAAAAATAAAAGTGATTAGGTATACTATGGAGGTTTTCTTTTTAAAATTCCCTCTTCTGTTGTACTATTTATGTTATAAATAAAAATCAAGGTGGAGCAGTGGAAAATCCAACTTTGTTTTAGCTGAATTAGGGATAATGCTGGATATCGTGGTACATCTCTATAATCCTAGTGACTTGGGAGGCTGAGGCAAGAGCATTACAAGTTTGAGGTCAGCTTTGGCAATTCAGTAAGAACTTGTCTCAAAAATAAAGTCAAGTATGGTGGTACATGCCTGTGATCTAAGCTACTAAGGAAGCTGAAGACAGGAGAATTCCAAGTTCAAGACCAACCTCATAAATCAAGTGAGGCCCTAATCAATTTAGTAAAAGATCTCTTTAAAAAGTTTTTTTTTAAAAGGTTAGGGATCAGTTTGCCCAGTGGCAGTGTCATAGCCAATGAAGCTTATTCAAGGCATAATTATTGCTAATCGAAAACTTCTTTCCCAATATCCTACCATGGCAACTTGAAATATAGATAATACTGGTAATTTTTTTTAAAAGGAGGTGGGGTGGGCTGGGAATGTAACTAAATGGTAAAGCCCCACTAGGTTCAATCCCTAGTATCCTAAAATAAATAAACAAATAATAAAAGGTTAAGAAGATTCCTCCCTCTTAGGACAGGTGAAATTGGGAGTTAGAGTACCCTCAGAGGTGGATGATAAAAAGTCACACCACCCCCCATCTTCATCATTGCAGTTCACATTATTGAGCATCTACTATTTTTCAGGCCTTGAATTAAAAGCTTTTTCAGGCAATTTAGATATCACAGGATGGCCAGCAACCCGACAGAGCAGGTTCTTGCTCAGGAGGTGTGAGCCACCTGGGAAAATAAAAAGTCTAAAATAATCAGTAAGAAATAAGACAAAGTCAAAGATTAGATTTTAATAACAGAGCACTTGATGGGTCTTCCAGTCCTGATAGGAACTGAAACTGAAAAACTGGAAAACGCCCCAATTCTTTATTTAAGGGGAAGTACATCAAAGGCAGGGATAAGGTTTCAGTGGGAGGAGTCTAGTGTGGCAGGAGTCTTGCAGTAAACAGGTTGATTGGCCTTTGGCAAGCTACACTCATCTACATCCAAACAGCCAGGGTTACCCTTCTGGGGAGCTGTATTTGAACTTGAACCATGAGCTAGAACAGGGAACCTACATGAATTAGGTGTTCTCCTACCAGTGGGTTCTACCTGGGAGTTCCCAAAACCGGACTTCCCTGCTTAGTGGCTCCAACGGTGCTCAGTTCACACACAGCTCATAGATGGCTTCCTGCATATATCTTTAGTGAAGTTTATGTGTTGTCTGAAACCACAGAATCATGTAGTCAACTATCTCTTCTTAAACGTCTTACAGGCATCTCAAACTAGCACTTTGGATCTTTCTCCCCAAACCTTCTGTACCCACAGTTTCCCCCATCTCAGTTACTGCTACCTCCATCCTTCCTGTTGCTGAAGCCCAAAGCCTGGGAATCATACCTTAAATCTATCAGGACATCCTTCCAATTCAACTTTAAAATATGTTCAAATTTTGAGCCCTTTTTAACCATGTCCATTGCTAGCATCCTGGTCCAAATGACCTTGCCTTACTCAGATGACTAGTAATTGATTTCCTTGCTTCAATTCTTGCCCCTCCTTCAGCCTATTCACAGCACGTGGAAAACATTGCAGGGTGTGGGGGGGTCCTTTTAAAACCTAAGTCAGGGCATGTTAGCATGTGCTTAACATGGGTTCCATCCCAGCACCAAATGAACAAAGAACAGCAACAAAACTAAATCAGATCAAGTATATTCCCTGCTCAAAATTCTCCAAGGACTTCCCATGATACTCAGAATAAAAGCCAAAGCCCTAACAATGGCCAACAATTCTCTATATCGTTTGTGCCCCCTAGACTTCTCTGAAGTACACTCTTCTCCCTTTCTGTCATTTTACCCAGCAACATTAGTACCTTTACCCCATAAAAATGTCAGTCATTCTCCTGCTTCAGTACCTTTGCCCTAGGACCTAGCTGTTCCTTGATCTGGAATCGGCTCACTCATAAGTCCACATGGCTTACTCTTTCATTTTCTTTAAGTCTTTGTTCAATGTCACCTTTGAATAATGCTATCTTGACCATTCTATAATTCTGAAGCATATCCTCACCCCTTCCAATACACCAGATCTTCCTTACTCAATTTTTTTCCCACAGCAATCATCTCCTAAGAAATACATTATTCGTTAAACCTATCACATATTACTTTATCCTTTTGTTAAACTGCAAGCTCAGTGAGGTTAGAGTTTTTTTTGTGTGTGTGTGCCTGATGAAGAAATTTAACTACATTGTTGCCATTTTATAGAGCTAGGAATATTCCAGAAGGCATATTTCATAGCCATTATCCTATATTACTGTAACAACTCCAGCCAAGACCCTGGGGAGAAAAAGCAAAGCTACAGCATATAAAATAAATATAAGCTCAATATGATAAGGAATATGGTTACTGGGTTTTTTGTTTGTTGTTTGTTTGTTTGTTGGGTAGAGGGGCAGTTATTAAACCCAGAGACATATTTAACCACTGAGCCACATCCCCAGCTCTTTTTAGTTTTTGAGACAGGACCTCACTAAATTGCTGAGGCTGTCTGCATTGTGGGGGGTAGAAGAGTTGGAACAAGTTTATATTACCATAAAAACCTGATAATCACATAGATGTCACAAGTCAGGTCTGAGCTTTATCCTGAAGTGAGAGGAAAGTGAACATATAGTTCTGATGGTCTGAGGGTGAGATGAGGTACAAAGGGAAGGGAGAAAGGATAGGCTACAGAACATTCAAGAGCGAGGAATCTCTCCAAGTCACAGCTTGATCCCAAACATTCATGGATATTTTCTATTCCATTCAATGACACCTCCATATTTGTTATTAAATTCAGGTTTCTTTGTTTTGTTTTGTTTTTTTAATGTGGTGCTGAGGATCGCGCCCAGGGCCTTACACATGCCAGGCAAGTGCTCTACCACTAAGCCACAACTCCAGCCCCTTAAATTCAGGTATTTTAAGTGATATTCTCACTTACCATTTAGAAACATTTAGGGATCCAGAAGATATGTTCTATTTCTCTGTCCCTTTTCTGTCACATCACTCCATACTTCCAGGGATATGACCCATAAGTGGCCAGCCAACTCCTGCCTGAGAACCGTGATGCTAGGTCATCAGAGTCGAGATCCCCTAAGGATTGGGTGAATGAAGGTGCTCTTTTTACATTCCCATATGGTTGAAGCAGGGATATTCTTGGAGGGGAAAGAGAAGCAGAGCATGCTGGTTTGGATATGGAAGGGAGAGGCACTGTTGAATGAGAGATGACACAGCCTTCCAGGCCAGTCCACTTCAGACTCCCAGGGGGAGTAATCTGGGTTTTTGTTTGTTTGTGTAGCAGGGATTAAACCCAGGAGTGCTTAACCATCATACCACATCCCCAGACCTTTTTAATTTTTTTAAAAAAAAAATTTTGGTTGTCAATGGACTTTTATTTATTTGCATGTGGTGCTGAGAAGCGAACCCAGTGCCTCGTACATGATAGGCAGGCGCTGTACCACTGAGCCACCACCCCAGCCCGGACCTTTTTAAGTTTTTAAATTTTGAGACAGGATCTAAGTTGCTTAAGGCCTTGCTAAATTGTTGAGTCTGGCCTCAAACCTACCATCCTTCTGCTTCAGCTTCCCAGTCTCCCGGGTTTCAGGCAGATGTGTCACTACGCCTAGCTACCAGGAAGAGAAATCTGGAATAAAAAATAAATCAAATAAAACAACTGCTGCCCTTTTTGAAACCCAGCAGGAAACTGGAAGCAGAGTTTAGCTTGTTTTCCTGAAGAGCAGCCCTTCCATGGAAATGAGGCAGGAAGGGTGGGTACGTGGGGCTCGGGGAGGGGCTGAGGAGCCTAAGTACCACCAGGAAGGCAGCTCACAGATTCCAAAGCAGGGCCACCGGCATTTCCAGGGAATGGAGGTGAGGGTGGGAGTTGAAGTTCCAGTAATTTTTCTGTTGTGCCCTAAACCAGAGACCCATAGTTTTCCAATGCAGTGGGGGGTAGGAGGGTGAGGGAGCTGGGCATGGTAAGGCCTAGAGCTAGAGCTGTTCATAACTGCTGCTCACTCACTGTGGTGACCTGGGACAAGTGGCTTAATCTCTCTAAACCTGCTTTCTTATTTGTAAAACGGTGAGAAATGGTACAAAACTATAATCATAGAGACTTAAAGGAACCATTTATGAGTGCCCCTGGCTTGATACAATAAAATCATACATAATAATAGCATTTCTTTTTCAAGCTGTGGTTCTTAAAGCAGGTAGAACTTCTCCAGAGGCATTCTGGTTTCTTTAGGAGCATTTTAAATGCCACAATGATTGGAAATGCTATTGAGATGTAATGGGCAGAGGTCCCAGGTGCTATCTACATAAAAAATCATCCTATGTCCCTTTCAGCATTTACTGTGTGAGTGAGTGTGTGTGTGTGTGTGTGTGTGTGTGTGTGTGTGTGTGCGCGCGTGTACTGAGGATCAAACTCAGGGGCACTTTACCACTGAGATATGTCAGTCATCAGACCCTTTTATTTTTTTCTTTTGAGAGAGGGTCTTGCAGAGTTTTCCAAACTGGCCTTGAATTTGCCACTTTCTACCTCATCCTCCTGAATAACAGAAATTATAGACATGTGCTCCCACGCCTTACAACTTTTGATGTTTGACACACAGTTCAGTAGTAAAGCAACCCTGAATTCAATCTTCAGTACTGAAAGCTGGGGCGGGGGATCATAGAACTAACATAGAATGAAAAACTATAAAACTTATAGAAGAAAATGTTGCCATTTTCTAGGTTACCTTTGTATGGTGATAAGATTTTTAGACACCAGACCAAAAACACAATCCATGGAAGAAAAAAATAATTAAGCTGGATTTTTTTCCCCCAATGGGGATTGAACTAGGGCCTCACACATGCTAGCAAGCAGTCTACTATGAGCTACATCCCTAGCCCCGCATTTTTAAATTTTATTTTGAGACAGAGTCTCTCTAAGTTGCCCAGATTGGGCTGAACTTTGCAATCCTCTTGCCTCAGCCTTCCAATTAGCTAGGATTACAGGTGTGCACCACCTAGCAGTTAAGATGTATTTTAATAAATTAAAAACTTCTGCTCAGCAATGGACACTGTTAAAGACTGAAAAGGCAAGTCACAGATTGGGAGCAAATATTTGCAGAACACATCTGAAGAAGGACTCATCCAAAATACTCAAAGAACTTTTAAAAACTTAACAATAAGAAAATAATCCAAGTTTATTTTTAAATTTGCCAGAGTATTGAACAGATAATTTACCAGAGAAGATTTTTAAAATGAAGAATAAACACCTGAAAAAAATGTTCAACATCATTAGTCATCAAGGAAGTACAACTAAAAACTATGATGAAATGCAGCTGTACACACACACACACACACACACACACACACACACACACACACATACACACACACAAAAAACTGATAAACTGGAACTCTTTTTTTTTTGGTAACTGGGATTGAACCCAGGGGTGCTTAACCACTGAGCCATATCCCCAACAATTTTTATGAGTATTGCTGGGGAAACATAAAATGATACAGCCATATTGGAAGTCATTTTGACACTTTCTTAGAAATGAAAATATTGTGGGGGCCACCACTATTGCATCCTTTAGGTCTCATAAGAATGATACTATTTTTTATTGCCTCCAGAATATATAATATATTGTTAATTTACTGTCTGAGTCAGGTGGGGGAATGTAGGGAAGAAAGAGTAGTTTTAGAGGCATAGCCTTCCTCACTGTGATTGCTCTTATTTTTAGACCACGGATACCAAATAAGGGTGTATGGAAGAGGATTCTGCCAGGTGTGGTAGTGCATGCCTATAATCCCCGTGTCTCAGGAGGCTGAGTTAGGAGGATCAGAAGTTCCAGGCAAGCCTCAGCAACTTAGTGAGGCCTTCAGCAATTTAGTGAAACATTGTCTCAAAATTAAAAAATAAAAAAAGGACTGGGGATGTAGCTCAGTGGTAACACACCCCTGGGTTCAGTCCCCAGCAACAACAACAAAAAAAGAGTAGTTACCAAATCAACACCACGGAGGAATGAAAGAAGCAGAATTAGGCAGAGGGAAAAGTTGATCTGACATAATCACAATTACTCAAGAGCTTTGTAGTAGGGATGGTCTTTTAGAGTTACCCCAAGTTGCAGCAAGGGAACAATCCTAGCATTGACCCTTGCATCCACTGGATGTGAACTGGCTGAACTTGGAACTATGTGTGAGGTATCTCTCTTCAGCCAAGGGCTGTTTCTAGACAGGGACTCAGCAACGGCTGTCATCTGCCAACACTCTTAGCAGCTGAGGAAATAAGTACTTCAGTTCTAAAGGAGGAGAATCTGAACACTACTTAAGTGAGAGGTTTGTTTCTGTCTCCCAACGGTCCAAAAGTAGAAAGAGGAATGATGGTTGCCAGGGCCTGGGGGTGGCGGGCAGTTGTTTAGTGGTGTAGGGTTTCAAGTGTCTGTTTTATAAGATGAAAAGCGTTCTAAAGACGGTTGGTGGTGACGGTTTCACAATCATATGAATGTACTTAATACCACTGAACTTTTGTTAAAAATGGACAACACAGGCCTGGGGGGAGAGCTCAGTGGTAGAACATGTGCTTAGCGTGTGCAAGCTCTGGGTTCAATTTCTAGCACCAAACACACACACACACAAAATGGTTAAGATTGTCAGATTTATATTATGTGTATTTTCCCAAGATTAAAAGAAAATTGGAAGCCAGGCATGGTAGTGCACACCTGTAATCCCAGACACTTGGGAGACAGAGGCAGGAGGATCACAAGTTTGAAGACATCGGCAGCAATTTATCAAGACACTTCCTCAAAATCAAAAAGGTCTGGGGTTATAGCTCAGTGGGAGAGTGCCCCTGGGTTCAATCTCTAGTACTGGAAGGAAGGAAAGGGGAGGGGTTGTAAAAGAACGGAAGAAAAAAAGAGGAAGAGAAAAAGAAGTGAGTAGCTATATTTCCAACACCTTTCATTTTTTATTTTGATACGGGGTCTCACTGAATTGCCAAGTCTGTCCTCAAATTTATAATCCTCCAGACTCAGCCTCCCCAGTCGCTGGGATTACAAGTATGCTCCACCATCAGGGTTGATTCTGCCCTTCTTACAGGCTCTGAAGCAATTAAGGCTGGTGCTACCAATCCATGAAGCACAGTTAGAAAAGCAAGATGCAAGGGTATTGTTTTTGTCTGAACAGTCCAAGTTGTGTTGCTATCAAATATGACTTCTGCTCAAGAGAAGTGGGAAAGAGAAGAAATCAACAAGAAACTTCCTTTTAAGCAAATGACTTGGAAGTTGCACAAATCACCCTGGTTCCTATTTCATTAGTGAGAATTTAGTCATAAGGCCACATCAAGCTATAAATCTATTACTGTGGACACATGGGAAATAGATTTTGGAGGGTAACTAACAATCTTCTTTATATCTTTTTTTTTTTTTTTTTTTTTTTTTTTTTTTTTTAAAGAGAGAGTGAGAGAGGGGGACAGAGAGAGAGAAAGAATTTTAACATTTATTTATTTTTTCTTAATTCTCGGCGGACACAACATCTTTGTTGGTATGTGGTGCTGCTGAGGATCGAACCCGGGCCGCACGCATGCTAGGCGAGCGCGCTACCGCTTGAGCCACATCCCAGCCCCTATATCTTGTTTTAAGTCTCAATTTCTTCATCTATTATATCAGGACATTTATTTATTTATTTATTACCAAAGTTTGAACCCAAGGTTGCTTTACCACTGCGCCACATCCCCAGACCTTTTTACATTCTATTTTGAGACAGGGTCTCGCTACATTGCTTAGGTCCTCTGTAAATTGCTGAGGCTTGCTTCAAACTTAAGATCCTCCTGCCTCAGCCTCCTGAGCCACTGGGATTACAGGTGTGCACTGCCCAGCCAAATCAGAACCATTACAGCTCTAACATTAAGGGCTTTGTGACACAAAATGTCCTCAATTGTGTAAACCTGGATTCTGTGCTTACTTACGGCTGCTTTCTTGTTGTGTGAGAGAAAAAAATTTATATAGAGACATGGAAGTTTTGTTGTGTTTGTTTTGGTGCTGGGGATTGGACCCAGGGCCTCCTGCATGCTAACTAAGCACAAGTTGTACCTCTGAGCTATACTCCCGGTCCCAGGGAGATTTTTTTGCATTTTGTTTATTACTTTTTTTGTTTTGTTTTGTTTTTGTACTGGGGAATGAACCTAGGGATGCTTTTCCATTGAGCTACATACCCAGCCCTATTTATTTTTTATTTTGAAACCTTATTTATTTTTATTTTGAGATGAGGTTTTATTAAGTTGCTTAGTGCCGCACTAAGTTGCTGAGGCAGGCCTCAAACTTGCAGTCCTCTTGTCTCGGCCTCTGGAATTACAGGTATGCACCACCATGCCTGGCCATTACTTTCTTTCTTATAGTGGAAGTGAAATACTCTGGAAAACACAATTTCAGGTATGAAGATGAAAAATTGAAGAAACCAGGAGAGGTTTGAAATGTTCTGCAGGGGGAAAAGGAGAGATTTCAGAGTGTGGATCCTAGGAGCTGGAAGGCTGATTATAAGCAGGCAGGTCTCAGAAGGCTGCCTAATAAAAGGGTTGAAATGAAGAAGGAGCAGCTGGTATCAGGGGATGAACTTGAAGGAGAATAGAATGGTTTGATGGCAATTTTTATTAAATTTTACCTTCTGTTAGATGATGAAACCCTCCCATCCATCTTCTCTACGAAATCTTCCCCTGGACCTTGTAGAATGGATTTTCTTTTGAGAAATAAAGAGGTGCACTGTGTCCTACCCTGCAAAGAGCACAAAGCAAGAAAAAGGCTATCACTGGGTTATAAAATATATGAAATGCTCTTGTTTCTCTTCAACACTTGCTTTCAAAGTAAAAGAGAAAACAACACACACATGACAAAAAGCAGGCAGGTTGCCCTGCTCTGCCCAAGGCTTCCTGGGTGTCTGCTGGCAATGATCCAAGACCTCAGGGACAGTCACATGCTGGTTTTTAAGTTTCTTTCCAACTCTGTGCTTCCATGACTCAAAATCATATTAAACAGGGCTTAAGTAAAGAAGAATCAAATATAATTTGTCAGTTTGGTGGTTCCACAAAGGCAGCCCTAGGCAGTCTGAATAGAGACAATGCAATTGATATAATTAAAAATAAATTAATTTTAAAAAAACAGAGCTAAGATCTGTGAGGAATTAAAGGCAAAGTGACTTCTTCTTGGCTTGGAAATGTATGTAATCCATTAATTCTTCACTTTGTGCCTTGAGTTATAATTTTTTTTAAAAAAAGTTCTTCTTTAAAAATTTGTTTTTAAAACAGACATTTTAGCCAGGTCTCAGCAAAAGTGAGGCGCTAAGCAACTCAGTGAGACCCTGTCTCTAAATAAAATAAAAAATGGGGCTGGGGATGTGGCTCAGTGATTGAGTGCTCCTGAGTTCAATCCCTGGTACCCCCTGCCAAAAAAAAGACATCTTTTTATGCATTTATTTTTGCTCTTACTTTACAAGAGAAAGCTTCTTGGGACACAATTATTGTATATAGGGAATAGATAACAAAAACACATGGTACAAAATTTAAAAGGAAGGAATAAGAGGCTACACAGTGAGATGTCTCTCTCTCCATTGCTTGCCTGCAGCCCACAAACCCCTAGAGGTAGGCATCCCTTTCTTGTGTGTCCTTGAAGAGATATTCTCTGGATATGAGTTAAATTGGCTATCTAAGACTCTCCCTGTCTTAATTTCTACTGCTGCCTCAAAAGTTGAGGGCAGCCAGCTGTGGTCACAGCACTCCCGGATCCCAGTGACTCTGGAGGTTAAGGCAGGAGGATGGCAAATGTGAGTTCAGCCACAGTGATGTAGGAGAGAGACCTTCAGCAACTGAGAGAGAGTGGGGGGAGAGGGGAGTAAAAAGGACTGAGGATGTGCCTTACCAGTAGAGTGCCTCTGGTTTCAAACCCCATACAGGAAGAAAAAAATGATGGGAAACAATAAATGCCACATACACTCACGTTTCAAAGAGAGTGGCTATCTCTCAAACATGACTTACAAGAATCCCAAACTGGCTTTGGAAACCTCAGCCTATCAACTTGACATTGAAGTGACTGGAAGTGGGGGATTTTCTGAAGGTAAGGTATTTTTCCTTACTTTAGACCCTGAAAAAGTCTTCAAAAACACTTCCTCTAGGCCTGGGCTGAAAAGCATCCTCCAAGGTTTGAGGGACACTGCGGAATCTAAGGTGATAAGTTCTGGGTTGTGATCTGAAGAGATAGAGAATGCAAAGGTCCAAGCTTCTATGAGGATGCTTTTCCATGAGCAAAAGCCAACCTGAAATGAGCTTTAAGAGGACATGTTGGAGCCATACACAGTGACAGTGCTGGTAATTGCAGCAACACAGGAGGCTGAGGCAGGAGGATTTCAAGTCCAAGTCCAGCATCAGCAATTTAGCGAGGCCCTAAGCAATTTAGACAGACCCAGTTTCAAAATAAAAAAATAAAGGTAAAAGGGGTTGGGATATGGCTCAGTAAAGCACCTCTGGGTTCAATCCCCAGTACAAAAAATAAAGCAAAACAAACAAAAAAAATATTTCCAATTTAGGCTGCCTGGAGGGACATGTGACCACAATAGAATGATTTTGTGATAAACTACTAGACACCCAAATTAAGGGTGTAAGTGGTCTGCCAGAGAAAAGCATCATCTACATCACAGGAATTGCAATTGGAGCTTCCTAGTTGGGGGATATCTGAGAAAAAGAACCAGAGTTTGTACTCTTAGAATGCTGGGTGTGAGTAGGGAGGCTGAGGCAAGAGGATTACAAGTTTGAGGCTAGCCCTAGCAACTTAACCAGGCCCTAAACAACTTAGCCAGATCCTGTCTCAAAATAAAACATTAAAAGGGGTGGGGATGTGGCTCAGGGGTAGAGCGTGCCCAGGTTTAATTCCCAGTACCAAAAAAAAAAAAAAAAAATCCCTGAAGTCTCGCCAATGACCTGTACGGATGAGATGAGCTGGGTTCAAAGAAGCTGGCTGCAACCTGAAGCTAAGAAAATGGCAAAGAAATCACACAACACTCGGACATGAGTTTCTCAGATGGAGGGAGGGACTGCTGTGCCACTTCAAGGGTCCTCTTCCAAGCTGGAAGGCAAGAGAGCGTGCCCCCAGAATCTCTTTATTTTTATAAGGAGGACACACAAAGGAGCTCGATGGAATGTTCTTCACCAAATAAGGCAGGGGATAAGGTTTCAACTTCTTTGCCAAGCACTGTCCAGTGCGTGACATGGGATGCCAGACCAGCCACCCCCCTTACTCAAGGCTGAGAGAGGATAGCCCCCCACACCGAGGAATCAATCAAAACTTTTCCTTTACTTCTCCCTCTTTTTTTCAATCCTGGAAGAGCCAAAATGGTTAGGGCAGCAGAGGAGCCATAATAGAAGACCAAGGAGAGAGAAATCAGCAGCCTCCCAACCTGCCCCTTCCTCCTGCTCAAAGCACAGCAGAGCTGGAAGAAGGGAATAATATCTAACTTACATAGGGGTCTGGAGTTTCAATCATTTACAGGACTGGCCAATGTAACAACAGAAATGAAACTTATTGGTAACAAAAGTGTTCCCAGGATTTTTCATTATCTAAATGACAAAACAGTTATAGGACACCTACACAAAATTTCCTGGAAGTTTAAAAAAATAACAATTGGGGGTGGCTTCCAGGGATTGAACACAGGGATGCTTTACTACTAAGCCACATCCTCAACCCTTTTTTTAAGAAAAAAAAAATACATATTTTTTTTTTTTATTTTGAGACAGGGTCTCACTAAGTTGTTTAGGGCCTCCATAAATTGCTAACGCAGCCATCAAACTTATGATCTTCCTGCCTCAGCCTCCCAAATTTCTGGGATGAGAGACATGTACCACTGTGCCCCACAGACTTTTCTTTTTTTATTATATTTTAACTGGGTAGTTCTTGCACATGGGATATGAAGGGAAAGGGAGGAATGAGAGACAGGTAAGCGAGAAATGAAATACAGAGACCAAGACACGAGAGTTTATTTGTCAGAGCTGACAAATAAAGGCACATCTCTCCAAAGAGAGGGGCAAAACAGACTTGGGTTCCAGGACTTTTATGGGGAAGGCTCAGAAATCAGAGCTGAGCAGGTCCTAATGCAGACGGTTAGGGGTTGGTTTGGTATGAGGGAGTGGTAAGCCTTTCTCAGAAACATCCTTGGGCGGGAAAGCAAAACTTTTTTCTTGAAATGGTGGCCATCACTTAAGATGGCCTTTCAGGTGCTAAGCAAGGACCTTGCAGGAAAAAAAAAAAAAAATATATATATATATATATATATATATATATATATGCAAATTTACTGCATTCTTTTAAACAGCTGCATAGTGGGCCATTTTAAGAATGTACAATGACTCTTTGGATTTAAGTCTTGATCTGGAAGCACTAATCTATAAAAAGGTATAAAATATTTTAATGCTTCCACTGTACTTACACATTTTATAAGAATTTCATGCAAAAGATATTTTCATTTTAGAGGAATTTTATATTTTAAAAAAGACCCTCATTGCTAAATTTCAAACCAATCCACATCACATTTAATTATCCACTAGATGATTGTCATTATGATCAAGTGAAATCCATTCAGGAACTCTGGCTGTGCCACATAAAAATATTTTTCACCTGTTCTAAATGGTAATCTTTTAATACCAAAGAGGGTGGATAAAGATCAGCTATTTTAAAATTCATTTTATGCACTGGGCATGATGGTACATGCCTATAAGCTCAGCTACTCAAAAGGCTGAGGCAGGAAGATTGCAAGTTGGAGGCCATCCCAGCAATTTAGCAAGACTCTGTCTCAAAATAAAAAATAAAAAGGGCTGGGAATGTAGTCCAGGGATAAAATGTCCCTAGGTTTGATTCCCACTCCCGAAAAAAAAAATCACTTTTTGTCTGTTCAAAAACATTTTGGTGCTTGTTATGTGTCAGAAACTGTTCTAAGTATCCTTATAACAACCTAGGATAAGTACTGCCATTATGTCTAATTTACAAATGAGGAAACTGAGACCTAGAGAAGTTATTGTGGCCAAGGTCACATAGCTACCAACTGATAGAGCAAGAATTTGAATACAGAAAATCTGGCTCCAGAGTCCATGATCATAGTCACTATACTATGCTGCCCCCTGTGCCTGAGTATAGTCTATGTATCACTACAAGGGTGAAGACATATGGTGTGTTTTCTTTTTCCCATATTTTTATTGGTGTATTATAATTGTACATAATACTGGGATTCTTACATATCTGTACATGTATATAATTTAACAATATCATTTGATCCATATTGTTCCCTGCATTTCTCTCCCCCTGTCTCTTTTCTCTCCTGATCTCCCTTCAATTTTCATAAGATCCTCCATATATCCTTTTTTTCCCCTTTTTCCTCTCTTGTTTTCATGTATGAGAAAAAAACACATGACCATTGACTTTCTGAGTTTTGCTTATTTTGCTTAACATAATTCTCTCAAGTTTCATCCATTTTCCTACAAATGGCATGATTTCATTCTTTATGGCTGGATAAGACTCCAATGTGTATATCACATTTTCTTAATCTACTTATTCATTCATGGATACCTAGGCTGATTCCATAATTTAGTTATTGTAAGTTGTGCAGATGTAAATATGGGTGTGCATGTATCATTGCAGTATGATGATTTTATTTCTTTAGGATAATTATGAGGAGTGGTAGAGTTGAGGTATATAGTGGTTTCATTCCTAGTCTTTTGAGGAACCTCTATGATTGATTTCCATAGTAATTGTATTAATGTACAATCCCACCAACAATGTAGAAGTGTTCCTTTTTCCTCCACATCCTCTCTAGCATTTATTTTATTATTGTGTGTATTATTGATGGCTACCATTCTAACGGGGGTGAGAAGAAATCTCAGTGTAGAGGCCTTTTTGTTTGTTTGTTTGTTTGTTTTTGGCATCGGGGATTAAACTCAGGGGCACTCGACCACTGAGTCACATCCCAGCCCTATTTTGTATTTTATTTAGAGACGGGGTCTCACTGAGTTGCTTAGTGCCTCGCCTTTGCTGAGCCTGGCTTTGGACTCCGGATCCTCCTGTCTCAGCTCCCGAGTCACTGCCATTACAGGTGTGTGCCACTATTCCCGACTCAGTGTGGTTTTGATTTGCATTTCCCTGTTAAAGATGTTGAACACTTTTTATATTTGTTGGCCATTTGGATTTCTTCTTTTGAGAAGTGTCTGTTTAGTTCATTTGCCCATTTATTAATTGGGTTATACTTTGGGTGAGCTCTTTATATATTTGAGTTTTGTAGGTTCTGGATATTAATCCTCTATCAGAAGAGTGGCTGGCAAAGATTTTTCTTCCCATTCTGTAGGTTCTGTCTTCATATTCTTAATTTTTTTCCTTTGCTGTGCAGAAACTTTTTAAATTGATGCCATCCCTTTAATTAAGTCTCGGTATTATTTCTTAAGCTTTAGGAGTTCTATTTAGGAAGTTGTTGCCTGCGTCTATGTGTTAGAGTATTGATCCTGTATTTTCTTATTAGAGTTGCAAAGTTTCTAGTCTAATTCTTAGATTTTTGATCCATTTCAAGTTGACTTGTGCAAGATCGAAGATAGGGATCCAGTCTCATTCTTCTACATACAGATAACTGGTTTTCCCAGAACCATTTGTTAAAAAGGCTATACTGTCTCCACTGCATATTTTTGGAGACTTTGTCAAGGATCAGATGACTGTATCTGTGTAAATTTGTCTTTGTGTCTTCTATTTATTCATTGTGTCTGTTTTTATGCCAGTATCATGTATTTTTCTTTTTTGGGGTTCGGGGTACCAAGAGTTGAACTCAGGGGCACTCTACCACTGAGTTACATCCCCAGCCCTATTTTTTGTATTTATTTAGAGACATAATCTCACCAAATTGCTTATCACCTTACTTTTGCTGAGGCTGGCTTTGAACTTGTGATCCTCCTGCCTCAGCCTCCCAAGCTGCTAGGATTACAGGTGTGTGCCACATTGCCTCGACATATAGTTTTGTTACTGTAGCTCTGTAGTATAATGTGAAGTCAGTTATTGTGATGCCTCCAGCATTGCTTTTTTTTTGTTTGTTTGTTTGCTTTGATTTGATTTAGCTATTCTAAGTCTTTTATTCTTTCTAATGAATTTTAGGATGATTTTTTTTAGTACTTTGAAGAATGTCATTGGTATTTTGATAGGGACTTCATTGAATCTGTATACTGTGTTCACGAACATGGGAGGGATTTCCATCTTCTAGTGTCTTCTTCAATTTCTTTCTTCTGTGTTTTATAATGTTCATTATAAAGCCTTTTCACCTTGGTTAGATTTATTCTTAGGTTTTTCCATGGTCGTCATTGTTGTTAGGCTACTGTGAATAGGATTGTTTTAATGATTTCTTTCTTTCTCAGTAGGCTCATTAGGGGTGTCTAGGAAAGCTATTGATTTGTGTATGTTGGTCTTGTATCTTACCACTTCACCACTTTGTTTATTCGCTCTAGCAGTCTTCTGGGGGAGCACTTTTGGATTTTCTAAGTATAAGCCCATATCATCTGCGAACAGTGATAATTTGACCTCTTCCTTTCCTATTTTTACCCCTTTTGTTTCTTTCTCTTGCCTAATTGTTCTAGCTAGAATTTCTAGTACTATATTGAATAGAAGGGGTGACAGTGGATGCCATGTCTTGTTCCTGATTTTAGAGGAAATGCTTTCAGTTATTCCTTATTCACTATGATGTTGACTTTCGATTTGTTACATACAGCCTTTATGATGTTGAGGTAAGTACCTTCTATCCTGAGTTTCTTCAGTTTTTTTTGTTTGTTTGTTTGTTTGTTTAGCATGAACTGTATCAAGGTTTGCCAAAGGCTTTTTCTGCGTCTATTGAGATGCTTATATGATTTTTTGGTCCTTGACTCTGTTTATGCAGAAAATCCAAGTAGTTGGTGCAAATGTTAAGTCATCTGACTTGACTTTTCCAAATTAACTCTCCAAAGGCTGCCACCCCTTATCATAAAATCATATTCCACTTTTCCCTGTGAGGATACATTTGCAGCCAAATAAGAAATCACAATAAATAACTCAACCATGTGATTTAGTTCTATTTATGTGATGAATTACATTTATCAATTTGTATATGTAAAACCATCTTTGTATCCCTGGAATGAAACCAACTTGGTCACAATGTATAATCTTAAAATGTTGTTGAATGTGATTTGGTAATATTTTGTTAAGGATTTTTACATCCAAGTTCATGAGAGATATTGGTCTGTACTTTTCTTCCTTTGATTTGTTCTTATCTTATTTTGGTATCAGGATGATACTGACATTGTAGAATGAATTTGGAAGTGTTCCACCCCTTTCCATTTTATGGAATAATTTGAGGAACATTGGTGTTCATTCCTCTTTAAAAGTCTGATAGAATTCTGCTGAGAATCCCTCTGTTCCTGGGTTTTTCTTGTTGGAAGTCTTTATCTTACTGCTTCTATGTCATTGCTTGTTATCAGTCTGTTTAGATTTTTCTATAGCCTCTTGGTTCAGTTTTGCCAGGTCAAATATATTTAGAAATGCATCCATTTATTTTGGATTTTCCAATTTATTGGAGTATACATTTTCAAAATAGATGATCCTCTGGATTTCTGTGATATCTGTAGTGATTTCTCTTTTTCTATCCCTAACTTTATTAATTTTGGTCTTCTCTATTTTTCTTTTGGTTAGTTTGTCTAAGGGTTTACCAAATTTGTTTATATTTTTAAACAATCAACTCTTCACTAATGGATCCTTTGTATTGTTTTTTTATTCTCTATTGATTTTGGTTGTGATCTCAATTATTTCCTTCCTTCTGCTGGTTTTAGAAGTGGTTTGTTCTTGTTTTTCTAGGGCCTCGAGATGCATCATTAAGTGCTTTATTTGGGATCTTTCTGATTTTCTTCTGTAGTAGAAGAAAGTATAAATTTTCCTCTTCGAACTGCCTTCACAATGTTTCAGAGGTTCTAACATGTTGTAGCACTATTCTTGCTTGATTCAAAGAAGTTTTTAATTTCTCCCTTAATTTCTTCTATCACTCATTCATCATTCAAAAGTGTATTGTTCAATATCCATGTGGTTATGTAGTTTCTGTAGGTTTATTTCTAATTTCATTCTATTATGATCTGATAAGATACAAGGGATTTTTCGATTTTTTTTTTTTTTTTTGCATTTGCTAAGAGCTGCTTTGTAACCTAAATGCTCACTTCCATGAGCAGATGAAAAGAAAGTGAATTCAGCTGTTTTTGGATGAAATATTCTACAGGTGTCTGTTAATTCCTCTGGCGTGTTTTCTTTTTTGCTGTACAGGGGTTGAATTCAGGGCCTCCCACAGGCTATATAAGTACTCTACCACTGAGCTACAACTCCAGCTTTTTAAATTCTGAGACAGGGTCTCACTAAATTGCCTAGGCTCGCCTCTTACCGGTGTGCACCACTGCTCGTGGTTTTGTAGTGTTATCCTAAAGCAGAATTCATCACCAAAGCTATAATTTTCAACAACATCATCATTAACAACAAAATTTGATAATATACACACACTACTCAGAGGATACCATGCTGACTGTGGATAAGTGAGATACAACATAACCTCTGCCCTTGAAGGGGCTTAATCTAATTTCCCTCTTAGTTCAAAGAAAATTTCTAGAGACAGTGTTCCGTGGAGTTACCAGATCAGTTCCAAGAGGGGTGCAGGGAAGAGAGCAGAATAAGAGTCTTGATCATTACATCCAAACGAGGAAACAGAAATCCAAGATACAATTCAATCAACTTGGAACCATAAGATAGTTAATATGTGAGATTGATCAAAGCTTACTAAAGGAAAAAGATCTGGAAGCTTCATATGTGTGAGAGTTTATGTGTTGGCCACAAAAGGTTATCAGCAGCCTGTAGAGTTATTGTGATGGGGAGAGTTAAAAGAGCTCATTTGGAGAGACAGCCACACTTGACCTTCTAATTCATGGAAAAGTCAAGGCTCAAACTGGCTACTGCTGACTTTAGGTGGTGCTCTTTTAATAGTACACATGTAATTCATAAACATGATTGACTGATCTTGATAAGCATCAGGCAAGAGATGGCTAAGGCAAAAGGAGAAAACTCAAATGCCAACCAGGTAACCCCAACTTCTTGGGAGATTAAGGCAGGAGAATTGCAAGTTCCAGGCTAGCCTTGGAAACTCGGTGAGATCATATCTCAAAATAAAAAGGTCTGAGCTGTGGCTGGGCTCAGGGGCAGAGTGCTCGATTCGCACACGTGGGGCCCTGGGTTCCATCCTCAGCACCACATAAAAATAAAGAAATAAAATAAAGATGTTGTGTCCATCTACAACTAAATAAATAAATAAACAAAAATAAAAAGATCTGCCCTTATAGCTGAGTGGTAGAGTTCCCCAGGGTTCAATCCCTAGTACCATACACAAAATAACTCAGATGCCCATAGAGGCCAGGCTGGTGATTTTAAATGAGGGTAGCAGGTCCAAGTTGCCAAGTGAAGATTGCATACTCAGTTTGACACGATTCAACAGCCCCTCTGGTTGCAACAGTCCAGGATTTAATTGTTTAACTGTTTCATGCTGCAATCATTGTGTATGCAGTAAGCAATCACTGTAAGGAAAGTAGTACTAGCTGAAAGAGCAAATACTAGAAGAAAAGGTTAATAAACATACCAGTTTTATATTCTCTCTCTCTCTCTCTCTCTGCATTTTATCGGTTCTTTTTAGTTATACATGACAGTAGAATTCATTTTGACATAAATATAAAAGCATGGACTATAATTTTTTTTCTTATTCAGTCCCTAGTCCTTCCTCTTCTCTTCCCTCTGCCATCCCTTCCCTATTCTCTTTTGATCTTTCTGCTGTTATAGTTTTTTTTTTAATTAAGAGTCTTGTGGATGTACATGATGGTGAGATTCACTGTGGTATATTCACCTATGTATATAGAAAAGTGAGATTAAGGCCTTTCCCTATCCCATCCCTGATTCCTTTTCTTCATTCCCCTTTTTCTACTCCAACCAGTTTTATTTTTTACATATCCTAAGGGGAGGGCTGGGATGTACCTCAGTGGCAAAGTGTCTGCCTTGCATTCACAAAGCCCTGGGTTCAACTCCCAGTTCCAAAAAGGCAAAAAAAAAAAAAAAAAAAAAAGAACCCCACCAAAAAAATAAATAAATAAAATTTAAACAAAAACATACCCTAAGGGGAAATCAGGCACATGAGGGTAGGTGAGTCACCCACAAAGGATATGTTTCTGACAATGGCAGAGATGGTCAGATTGTAGACTTGTTTCCATACCCTGTTCCCTGAGTATGTAAACAGCCTTCAGACTTATTTTCAGTGACAGAAAGGGAGAGGTGTGGGGAATTAAGCAAACTGGATCACAACATAACCAGTCTTGGTAGGATGAGGTGGAGGAGGAACTCCAGGAAATAGAACAGGTGGTGACAGCTGTGAGGAATAGAAAAAAAAAAAAATGAATGCTGAATGCCTTAGGAGCCAGCTCAAAGCAAGAAAGTAACTGAGTGACGTGGCCCAGAAGTGGGAATAGAGCTGGAGCTTCTTAGCATTGTCCATGAGGTTCTGAGATGATGCCCAGTGATAACATTTTTAATATTATTTTTTTAGTTGTAGTTGGACATAATACCTTTAATTAATTTATTATTTATTTATTTTTGTAGTGCTGAGAATAGAACCCAGTGCCTTGCATGTACTAGTTGAGTGCTCTACTACTAAGCCATAACCCCAGCCCTGATAACAACATTTTAAAAGCAATCAAGTTGGAGAAATGATGAAATTCTGCCCAATTGCATAAAATAATTTAATAAAAATTACAATCCATGTAACTTGTATAAATGTTTGGGTCATTTGGTTCAAGTTGTCCAAATTAACTCTCCAAAGGCTGCTGTCATTTAACACAAAATCACATTTCACTTTTCTTTGAAGATACATTTACAGTCAAATGAGAAATTGTGTTAGAATAGCTGGATCATTCATTATTTTTCTCTATTTAAGAGACAGTTGTCCTCAATTTATTTTCTAGGTGTTTTTGTTTGTTTTAGTACTGGGGGTTAAACCCAGGGGTGCTTCACCACTGAACTACATCCCAAGCCTTTTTACTTTTTATTTTGAGACAGGTCTCCCTAAGTGGCTGGAGAGTCTCACTAAATTGTTAAGGCTGACCTCAAACTTGTGATCCTACTGCCTCAGCCTCCCCAGTCGCTGGGATTACAAATGTGTGCCACCATGACCAGTCTAAATTTATTTTCTTTCTCTGCTACATATCTTTATCTTATTTTTCCCCCCACTGGTACTAGGCATTTAACCCAGGGGTACTCTACCACTGAGCTACATCCTCAGCCCTTTTTATTTATTTAGATTTTTTAATTTTGAGATAGAATCTTGTTAAATTGTTCAAACTGGCCTAGAGCTTGTGATCCTCCTGCCTCAGCCTCCTGAGTCATTAGGGTTATAGGCCTGTACTGCCATACCTGGCCTGTTTTCATCTTAGTCATGTGGAAAATAAAGTTATGAAAATAAAGCAATGAAATGTGAGGAAAAGAAAGAAGATGATCAATTTTTTTTTCAATTTTACAAGTATGATATCTTGTAATTTTTAAGAGAAAAAATTAAGAATTTTAAATTTCAACACTTTATACCTATTTCACAGGGTTTTGTTTGTTTCAAAAATTCTACATATATAGCGAGTGTGGTGGCCCATGTCTATAATCTCAGTGATTTTGGAAGCTGAAGCAGGAGGATCTCAAGTTCAAAACCAGCTTTAGCAATTTAGCAAGGCCCTAGCAACCTAGCAAGATCCTGTCTCATAAAAAAAAATATAAAGGGCTTGACATGTGGCTCAGTGGTAAAGTGCCCTTCAATCCCATCCCTTGTAACAAAAATAAAATAAAATAACATTCTAGGGGCTGGGATTGTGGCTCAACAGTAGAGTGCTCGCCTAGCACGGGCAGGACCCAGGTTCGATCCTCAGCACTACATAAAAATAAAGGAATTGTGTTGTATCCATCTACACCTAAAAAATAAATATTAAAAAATTCTATATATAAATTCTAGGAAAACAATATGTGGCCACCATAGTTATTTTTATATGTCACTATTTGAGGAAAAAAAGTTTCATCATTTTTACAGGCAGCCAAGAAAGAACTTCAGGCAGAATATTATGTCAAAAACATAGTTCTTTATTTTGCAAATATATTATTTTAATCTGTCATGCAACTAATAAATTATAAGAAATGATTGACATAATATCAAACTGAAAGTTTCTAGTAGGGGGGATAGATACTCTATTTGCAGTTTCATTAGTGAAAAAATACACTGGGTCTCTAGGTGAATGTTAATTACATATAAGGAGATTTGCCTAATAAATCCTCTGCATCAGAATTATCCAGAAGCTTTTATCCAAATTCCTTGTCAGGTCACTTCAAGGCACAGTGAAGTTTATTAGTAATTCTAATTTTCTAAAAAGAAGTTAAATATATTGCATTATGCTACCAAATTACTTAATACAAATGGAACTGCCTTTTTAAAATGTTTCTGTTTGAATGGATCCATGTATCTTTATCCAAAGTCCCTCCAACTATAATTAAAAATAAAAATTAAAAGATAGCTGTGGAAACAAGTAACTCAGCCATTTTTTTAAATAAATTTAAACAGTACCTTTTTAGATGCTTAGCAAATTATGATTCATGTATTGCAAATAGATTGTGGAAAAAAAGGAAGTATATTATATTAAAATATAGATAGCTATTCCTTAAGGGCCTTTTTTTCCCCTTGGATAAATTTAAAAGATTCCAGAATGTAGCAGGTGGGTAGTGCATGCAGTCTTACAGCCTAAGCAAAGCAAACTTAGGAACAGATTTTAAAATATAGATTAAGTGTTTTCTAAGCTACTGCTTGCCTACGCTAGCCAGCTGAAGGCTTTAAATAATTTAATCCCTACAACAACTGCCAGCTCCAACTGGTAGCCTTAAACAAGGACTGGATTCACTGAGGACTCCAACAGGTGCAGTCTAATAGTGATTCCCTAAATCTGCTACTGTTCTATGTTTGTACATGTGTAGGACACTATATTCTTAAATTCAACAGGACGCTGATTAAATTAAACCAAGTGCTATTTGTTTTGTTCTATCTTCCACTATCATATTACTTAAGAAGTTCTTCTATTTTTCTCTGAAGGAATACTTAGCAACATATGTAGCACTTGAGGTTGTCTTCAATGTTGCTTTTCCAAGACAGTTCCCTCTTCTTTTTTCTTTTTTGTTTATTTATTTATTTTTATTTTTTTGGTACTAGGAATTAAACCCAGAGACACTTAACCACTGAGCCACATTCCCAGCCTTTTTTTATTTTGACACAGAGTTTCACTAAATTGCTTAGGGCCTTGATAAATTGCTGAGGCTGACTTTGAACAAGCAATCCTCCTGCCTCAGCCTCCGGAGCCACTGGGATTACAGGTGTGTGCTACCGAGCCGAGTTAAGATCCCTCCTCTTATAGCTTTAGTTTGGGAAAGCAAATTAATAAATGACTGTCTCTCTTCTATTATTTCTCTTTTTCTCTAAGTGACTTTCATGTATCAGTATTACTGATTACAGAACTCTAACCCATTAGAATTGCTCAGAAAAAAACTTTTTTGCTTCTACCCACCCCAACCCCAGGACTGGGGATTGAATTCAGGACCTTGCACATGCTAGGCAGGTATTCCACCACTGAGTGATATTCTTAGCTATTCTAATATATATATATATATATATATATATATATTTCACTAAGTTGCCCATGCTGGCTTTGAACTTGTAATCCTCCTGCCTCAGCCTCTTCAGTAGCTGAGACTACACATGTGTGCCATCAAGCATGGCTCTTTTTTGGTTTTTACACATTTATTAAGTGAATAAGAATGTACTTGTCACTTATTTATTTAAATATATTTACAGAGCCAGATTCGATGTCACACACCTATAATCCCAGTGGTTTGAGAGGCTGAAGCAGGAGAACTGCAAGCTGAAAGCCAGCCTCAGCAACTCAGCGAGGCCTTGAGAAATCAGTGAGATCCTGTCTCAAATTAAAAGAATAAAAAGGGCTGGAGATGTGGCTTAGTGGTTAAGTGCCCCTGGGTTCAATACCCAGTACCAATAAATAAATATATTTACAGAGAATATTCACACATACTTAACTTTTAAATAATCAAAATGAGGTAACTTATCTTATAAAGTTAACTTGGAAAATCATACAAAAAAATGACCTACGTATTATTATATTATATGAAGACATTTTCCAGCCAGGTTCAATGGCAGATGCTTATAATCCCAGTGACTCAGGAGGTGAGGCAAGAGGATTGCAAATTCCAGGCCAGCCTCAACAATTTTGTCTCAAAATTTAAAATATAAAAATAAAAAAGGCTAAGGATGTATCTCAGTGAGTGGTAAAGCACCCCTGGGTTCATTCACTCCCCAATTAAAAAAAAAAATAGTAGACAGTCATGGTGGAACACACCTGTAATTCTAGCTACTCTGGAAGCTAAGACAGATCAGAAGTTCAATATCAGACTGGGCAATTTAGTAAGACTCTGTCTCAAAATAAAAAATAAAAAGGGCAGGGGATGTGGCTCAGTGGTTTAACACTCTGGGTTCCATTCCCTGCCCCCACCCCCCCCCAAAAAAACAACATAAACACAAGATTTAAAACTAAAAATTCTAGAAGAAAACATAGGAAAAATCTGCAGAACATTGGATCTGGCAATAATCTCTTGAATATAAAGCTAAAGGCTTGAGTGACAAAAGAAAAAATAGACAAAGGGGGCTACATTAAACTTTTTTTAAAATCTTTTTTTTTTCTTTTTGTGGTAGTGAGGATTGAACCCAGGGGTGCTCTACCACTGATCTATATTCCCAGCCGCATGCCATTTAAAATTTTGAGTCAGGGCTTCACTAAATTGCTCAGGCTGATATAGAAGTTTCCATCCTCCTGCCTCTGCCTCCTGAGTAGCTAGGATTATAGGCATGTTCTATTACACCTGGCCGAAATTTAAAACCTCTATGTGTTAAAGAATGCAATTAGGGCTGAGGTTGTAGGATGTGTGAGATCCTGGGTTTGAATCTTAGCACCATGCATAAATAAATAAATAAAGGTCCATTGACAACTAAAAAAAAAGAATGCCATTAACAGAATGAAGAAACAACTTATAAAAAGCATGTTGGTGGCACATGCCTATAATCCCAGCAGCTCAGAAATCTGAGGCAGAAGGATCGAAAGTTCAAAGCCAGCCTCAGCACCTTAGCAAGGCCCTAAGCAACTCAGCAAGACCCTATCTCTAAGTAAAATATAAGAAGGATTGGGGATGTGGCTCAGTGGTTAAGTGCCCTGGGTTCAATCTTTGGTACCAAAAAAAAAAAAAATGTTCACACATTTTATGTCTGGTTGGGTTTATTACCAAAATATGTAAGGCACTCCTACAACTCAACAACAACAAAGATAAAACTAATTCTGAAATGGGCAAGGACTTGAATAGACATTTCTCCAAATGGGCAATAAACATGTAAAAGCATTGCTAAACATCAGAAAAATGAAAATTAAAACCATAAGTATCATCTCACATCCATGAGAATGACCACTATAAAAAGAACAGAAGAAGCTGGGTGTGGTGGCAATTCCAGTTGACTTGGGAGGCTGAGAAGGGAGGATGGCAAGTATGAGGCCAACCTCAGTAACTTAGTGAAAACTGTCTCAAAATAAAAACATAAAGGGCTAGGGATATAACTTAGTGGTTGAGTGCCCCTGGGTTAAAACAAAACAAAAAAGAACATAAAATAATAAGTGCTGTCAAGGATACGGAAAAATGGGAACTCTCTGTACTTAGAGTGAGAATGTAAAATTGTGCAGCCATATGGGAAATAGTATGGGGATTCTATTAAAAATAGAATTATCATATGATCCAGCAATTCTAATTCTGGGTATATATCCAAAATAACTGAAAACAGGATCTTGAAGGGATATATTTGCATGTTCATCCTGTCATCATTCACAATAGCCAAGACATGAAAGCAACCCAAATATTAATCAACAGATGAAAAAGAAAATGTGATATATAAGTAAAATGGAATATGACGCAGAATCCTATGAATGATTCAACATACGAAAGAAAGAAGATGAAATGTTCTAGGTTAAAGGAGACAAATTAAAAATCAATTAAAGGAGATAAATTAAAAGACAAATTAAAAATCCTGTCACAGGCTAAACATCAATGAAACTTGAGGAATTTTTCTAAGTGAAATAAGCCACTCACCAAAAGACAAGTACTTTATGAGTATATCTAATCTCTGAAGTTTCTAAAGTAGTCAAAATCATAGAAAACACAGGGAGAGCATTTGCCTAGCAGTCACAAGGCCCTGGAATTGATCCCCAGCACCAAAAATCACAGAAACAGAAAATAGAAAGAAGGAGTTCTCCTTTAACCTGAAGCAGCCCTGCTGTTTGAACCCAGGAGTACTTTACCACTGAGCCACATCCCCAGCCCTTTCTATTTTTAATTTTGAGACAGGGCCTCCCTAGGTTGCTTAGGGACTCCCTAAGTATCTGAAGCTGGCTTTGAACTTGTGAGCCTCCTGCCTCAGCCTCCTGAGTCACTGGGATTGCAGTCATGTGCCACCATACCTGGCTAGCCCCACTTTTTTATTGCAGTGCCTGGGATTGAACCCAGGGCCTCCCAAATGCTAGGCCACTACTGAACTACATTCCACAGCCCCCCATCTTTAATTTTTCATTCATAATATTGACGTTTTTAAAGGCAGAGCAATTATTTTGTCAAATGTCAATCAATCTGGGTATGTCTGATGGTCCTATGATTAGATATAGATGTAGTATGTTGACTGCATACTACATTGTTGACTTGAGTCCTTTTCCTATCAGGGGGAACACTGTAAAGGGTTAATTCAACTGAGTTTGGGTTATTGAAACTGCATGGTCTGAAGAAAGGATTGGATTTTGACCTGGGCTCCTGGGTGATAACCTCTGACCCTTCTAATATCCTGCTTGATAAGAATGTTTTTGTATGCCTTAGACATTGGACCATACCATATCAGTTTGACCAGACAGTGTATGATAACAATTCCACTTGCGGTAAACACCTTTGTGTGTGTGTGTGTGTGTGTGTGTGTGTGGTGCTAGGGATCAAACCCAGGATCTTGTACATTCCAGGCAAGCACTCTACCATGAAGCCACATTCCTAGCTAGCCCAACATCTGTTTTAATATGCCTGAGGTCCTGACTATACTGGATAGCTAAGGTCAAGTCACATGGGCACACATGCCTATGTGTATAACTCCCAATAAAACACCAAAGCTTGGGTCAAACTTCTTTGGCTGACAGCACTTTGCACATGTTGTCACACGTAGTTGCTAGAAGAATTAAGCACTGTCTTCATGAATCCACTGGAAGAGGACAGCTGGAGGTTGCACCTGGTTTCTCCCATGTATAACCCATGCTCCTTTCACATTCCTGATTTTAATCTGTAGCCTTTCTTTATAGTATATGGTAGTATGACAACTTTAATGAGTCTTGTCAGTCCTTCTCGTGAATCATCAAACCTGGGGATATTTTGGGGGATCTCAACACAGAATTCATATCATGTCAATTTGCTTCATTATTGGCTTCCTCTAACATAAAGATATCTTTTTCCTTTGTAATTAAGGAGTACTCTGCAGTAGTGATACTTAAAGACTGTACAAATGTTTTGTTTCCTAACAGTTTTCCACATAATAGTTTTAGTGTTTATTTATTTTATTATTATAATTGTAATACTAGAGATTAAATACAGGGCCTCAGGCATTCTGGCAAATGCTCTGCCACTGAGCTGTACATCCTCAGCTATTTCATTTCATTTTACTTTATTTTATTTTTGGTACTGGGGATTGAATCCAGAGGTGCTTTACCACTGAGCTACATCCCCAGTCCTTTTTTTAATTTTTTTTTTTAGTTGTAGTTGGACACAATGCTTTTATTTTATTTGTTTATTTTCATGTGGTACTGAGGATCAAACCCAGAGCCTCACACATGCTAGGCAAGCACTCTGCCGCTGAGCCACAACTCCAGCCCACATCCCCAGTCCTTTTTATTATCTATTTGGAGACACCATCTTGCCAGGATGCTGAGGATCTCGTTTAGTTGCTGAGGCTGCCCTCAAATTTGGGCTCCTCCTGCCTCAGCCTCCTGAGTTGCTGGGATTAGAGGTGTGCACCACTGGGCCCAGCTAATCTTTTATTTTATTTTTTTTTATTTTGAGAAAGAGTTTCTCTAAATTGCCCAGGCTGGACTTGAATTTGAGATCTCATGCCTCAGCCTCCTGAATAGCTGGGATTATAGATATGTGCCACCATACCCAAATTAATTTTAGTATCAAATAATGATTATTGTATGGATCAATTATTACTTTGAGGATTATAAAAAAGTGATTTCTGTTTTGTAATAACAAAACATGTATTCATAGATCCTTTTTGTTAGTCAATGAGTGGATCATAACCATTCCATTATTATTATTTTTATTTCAAATTGACCCACATTTAACAAGTGGAAGCTCTGAGCTGGAACCTATGTACTCACCAATTTTTTCAGTACTTCTTTACTGCTAGGTAGAAAATCCAAGATAAGAGTAAGACTAATGAGCAATCCATTACTTTCTTCTTCTTTTTTTTTTCCTAGTACCAGCGACTAAACCCTAACCTAAATCCTGAGTACATCCCTCATCACATTTTTTTTAAATTTTGAAAAGCAGTCTCACTAAGTTGCCCAGTAGCCTGAAACTTTTAATCCTTCTGCTTCAGCCTACCAAGGTAGCTGAATTACAGGCATGTGCCACCACACCCAGCAGCGCATATTTTCTTTATCTCTTCTTTTAGTGATGGCCTTAGTTATTTTAACTTATCTTCTTAACAAAGTCTGGAATTAATCCATATACTTAATTCCCCTAAGGAATGCAAGAACTTTAGAATACATTAATATTTTTAATTTGTTCTAATTAGTTATATATGACAACAGACTGCATTTGATACATTGTACACAAATGGAACACAACTGGAATACATTAACTTTGATTCCACAATGCTAATTGTAATGCAACTGTGACTGATATTTTAGTTCTGGACTTTTCCTCAAAAGTGAAATATTGCCGGGCACAGCAGCTTGGGAGGTGGAAGAGGGAGGATTGTGAGTTCAAAGCCAGCCTCAACAATTTAGTAAGGCCCTAAGCAAGTCAGTGAGAACCTGTCTCTAAATAAAATATATAAAGGATTGGGGATGTGGCTCAGTGATTAAGCACTCCTGGGTTCAATCTTTGGTAAAAAAAAAAAAAAAAAGTAAAATATTATTTTATAGAGTGCTTCTTTAGATTTAGTCACATCAATATCATTGCTCACTACTAGTCTTGTTCTTATCTTGGATTTTCTATCTAAAATCATTTCCTTCTACTTAAGGAACAATCTTTAGAATTTTCATTATTGAAAAATTTCATTGAGAACTATCCTGTTTTTCTTTGACTGAAGGTGTCCTTATTTTGCCTTCATTTTTGAAAAATAGGTTTACTAGTTATAAAATGTTAAGTTGTCAGTCAATTTCTCTCAGGTCATGGAAGACACTATTCCAATGTCTGCTGGCTGCCATGGTTGTTAATGAGACATCAGTACTAGCCTTATCATCATTGCTTTGTAGATGATTTGTCTGTCTTTTTCCTCTAGCTGATTTGAAGTCTTCTTTTCCTTTAATGTTCTGAAATCTTACATAAATGTATCTGAAAATACATCAGGGAGCTGGAAATGTAGCTCCATGGTAGACTACTTGCCTAGCATGCACAAAGCCCTGGGTTGAATACTGAGCACCACAAAATAACAATAACAATAAAATATTAAACTACATGGAAGCCAGGCGCAGTGGCGCACACCTGTAACCTCAGCAGCTTGGGAGGCTGAGGCAGGAGGATTGTGAGTTCAAAGCCAGCTTCAGCAAAAGCGAGGCACTAAACAACTCAGTGAGACCCTGTCACTAAATAAAATACAAAATAGGGCTGAAGACGTGGCTCAGTGGCTGAGTGCCCCTGGTTCAATCCCCTGTACAAAAAAAAAAAAAAAGTACACAGAACTTCCTGAATCCAGGGATTTATATCTATCATTAAAAATGGAAAACTCTTGGGCTGGGGTGTGGCTCAGTGATAGAGTGTTCACCTAGCATGCACGAGGCACTGGGTTCGATCCTCAGCAGCACATAAATGTAAAATAAAGATATTGTGTCCACCTAAAACTTAAGAAAAAATGTCCATTTAAAAAATGGAAAATTCTGAGGCAAGTGCGGTAGCACACCCCTGTGTTCTCACAGGCTGAAGAAGGAAGCTCATAAATTCAAGGCCATCCTGGATGACTTAGTGAGACCCTGCCTTAAAATAAAAAATAAAATGGGCTGAGGATGTGGTTCAATGGTAGAGCACCACTGGGTTCAATGCCCAGGACCATGCTGAAAAAGAAAAAGGATGAAAAAAAAAAAACTGGAAAGTTTTGAAATTTATCTCAATGTAATTATCTCCTTCTAAAATTCCAATCAGATATATTTTATTTTTTATTTATTTTCTTAACTTTATTTTATTTGTTTTCTTTTAATATGTTTTTGTTATTTATTTATATGTGATGCTGAGGCCTCACACATGCTAGGTGAGTGCTCTACCGCTGAGCCACAATCCCAGCCCCTCCAATCAGATATATTTTAGAACTTCTCATTCTATCCTCCAAATTTCTTCTCTTTCATGGTTTCTGTCTAGAAATTCTACATGTTGAATTTCTCCAGATATGTATTCTAGTTTTTTCTTTAACCTATTTAATATAGTAATTGTAGTTGCTTTATAGACAGTGTCTGACTTCCCTGGGACTTAAACTCTGAGCAGACTTCCTCAGTCAAGTGATCAAACTTAGCACTGAACCTGGGATGATCTAACATTATGTGCCTCATGATGGGTTGCAACACAAAGTATAACATCATCTATCAAGTGTTATAATCAACCCTCCAGAGTTAACTTCCATCTTGAGAGAAATAAAAATGGAGTACAAATTAAATGATTCCATGAGGAAATAAGACAAATCTAGAATGCAGGCACTTCAAAAGACAACTGTTCTGGAATTTTCAACAAATTAAATGCCATGAAGTAAAAAAAAAAAAAAAAAAACGTAAAAATTGGTTGATCTTTTGTTCAAAGAAAATATAAAACACATCTTTTTGGAACAATGGGTGAAATCTGAATATTCATTGAATATGAGATGATACAGAATTATAGTTAATTTGTCATCAACTTCAATTTTAAAAAGATTAACTTTTAACAAGTCATTTTTTGACTTGTATATGTACACTATAGAGAGTAAGAGGAAATATGGCAAATGTTTATAGTTGTAAAGTCTGCAGGGGAGAGTATAAAGACATTGTACTATTCTTTTAACTTGTCTATGTGTTTAAACATTCTTTTAATTAAAAAAAAAAAAAAAAAACTTGAGTCAGGGTTGATGGCACATGCCTGTAATCCCAGCTACCTGGAGACTGAAGCAGGACCATCTCAAGTTCAAGGCCTGTCTGGGCAATTTAGGCTATCTCACATTTTTACAAAAGAGGGAAGTAGGGGTATAGCTCTGTGGTACTGGACTCAATCTCCAGTACTCCGGGCTGGGGAAAGCAAAGCATGGGACCCTGGGTTCCAAGCTCAGAGCCAAACAAAAGAAGAAGGAAAAGGAGGGGAAGGAGGGGGGCAGGAGAGGAGGAAGGGAAAGGGGAGGGGGAGGGGAAAGGGAAGGGGGAGGGGAGGAATGGGGAGGAGGAGGAGGAGAACTATATCTTGGGGAGAAAACAGCCAAAAATATATAAAGAAACCTTATTGATAAAATGGTTAGACTAGGCAGGTTATTTTCTGCTTGTCTTACCAGGGGCGGGATCCACTACCCTGCCTTGCTGATCTCTAGGGATTGCTTTATTTTGGTTCCTGGGCCCTCTAGCTTCTGGTTTGAGTCTCACCAGTAGGTTGGGCAATGGCTAGATTCTTCTACCCATGGGAACAGCTTCTGTAGAATGTCCCTTCCCCCATAGTCATAGTGCTTGCCAGATTCTGGTATTGGATCCACCCTCTTACCCCTCTGGCTGAGGACACTAGTCCCTGTGTGCTTCAAACTATGTTCTCTTACCCCTGCCCACACTTCTATTAATAACTATTTCTTATTAAATGTTTTTCAGTAAGCTCTTTCTATTTTTTTTTACTGCAATAAACAAAAAATTTGTTAACATTAAAAATATTATTTAACAGCTGTGCATGGTGGCACATGCCTGTAATCCCAGAAACTCGGGAAGCTGAGGCAGGAAGATTGCAGATTCCAGGACAGCCTCTGCCACTTTGTGAGACCCTGTTTTGGAGTAAAAAGGACTAGGGATGCAGCTCAGTGGTAAAGTACCTCTGGATTCAATCCTAGTACCCTCCCCCACAAAAGTACAATTTAACCATCTTTAGTGTACAGTTAAATGGTGTTAGGTACAATCACATTGTTGTGCAACAGATTTAAAAAGCTTTTCCACCTTGCAAAATGGAAACTCTATACTCATTACTAGTAATTCAGTCCTCTCTACTTCCCTCAACCCTAGACAACAACTTTTCTATTTTCTGTCCTTATGATTTATTTTACTATTATTTATATTTAATTTGACTAGAATCATACAGTATTTTGTCCTTTTGTGATGGGCTTAGCATAGTGTCCTCCAGCTTCATTCATAATATAGCACATGACAGAAATTCCTTCTTTTTAAATACTTTCATAATATTCTATTACATAACACATTTTCTTTTTCCATTCACCTATCAATGGACATTTTGTTCCTTTGTATTTTTAAATTTATATATAGTACAATTCAGTCTTTTTTGGTGTATGGCCCTATGAGTTTGATAAATTCTTAGAACTGTGTAAACACCACAATAAAGATAGCTAGAGTCAGGCATGGTGGCACATGCCCTGTTATCCTAGAAACTCTGGTAGCTGAGGCAAGAGGATGGAAAGTTCATGGCCTGCCTCAGCAACTTAGTCTCAAAAGAAAAAGGACTCTGTGGTAAAGCGCCCCAGGGTTCATTCCCCAGTACCAAAAAAACCCAAAAAAAACAAAAAAAAAAGTTATATCTTCCCAAATCTTTCTCATATTGTCCCTTTGTAAGGAAACTCTCCCTCCACCTTAAGCCACTAATTTGGTCTCCAGCCTATATTTTCCTTTTTCAGAACATCCTTTGTTGTTGTTGTTGAGACAAGGTCTCGCTAAGTTGCTCAGGCCCTCCCTAAATTGCTGAGGCTGGCCTCAAACGTGTGATCCTCCTACTTCAGCCTCCCAAGCTCCTGGGATTACAAGAATGCATCACCATGCCAGCTCAGAATATCATATAAATGGAATCAACAAATATGTAGTCTTTTGAGTGAGGTTTCTTTCACTGACATAAGGCACTTGAGATTCTTCATCAGCACTATTCCATATGTAATAGTTCTTTTTTTTTTTTAAGAGTAAAGTAAGAGGATTTATTAGAGTAATAGAAAGAAAGCAGAGCTCTCAAGGAGGGAGGAATCCCAAGAGAGAGATATGGTTCTAATTGGTGAGTGGTATTTCATTATATAGAGATGTGCCACAGTGTGTTTACTTGACATCAGTTGAAGAACATTTGGTTCATTTTTCAGTTTTAAAGATTATTAATAAAGTTGTTATAAACATTTGTGTGTGTTTTCCCACCCTTTGATGGTACTTGAGATTGAACCCAGAGGCTTGCACGTTCTTAGCCAAGCACTCTACCACTGAGGGTCCATTCCCAGCCCTTTTTATATTATTTTGAGACTGGCTCTTGCTAAATTTTACCCAGGCTGGTCTCACACTTGTGATCCCCTTGCTTCTGCCTTCTGAATATGTGTATGGGTTTTTATTTGAACATACATTTTTATTTATCCTGGATAAATACTTATAAGTAGAATTGCAATATCATATGGTAGTTGTATGCATTCCAGTGCTCCAGAGAGTCAAGAGGATATATATGTGAGGAGATTGAAGAGATTTATTAGGGAATTGGCTCATGCAATTATAGTAGTTGAGAAGTCCCAGAACAGATCATCTGCAGGCAGAAGATCCTGAGATGCATAAGTTGACTCAGTATATGTCCAAAGACCTCAGAACCAGGGAAACCAATGGTATAACTCTCAGTTCAAAACCGAAAGCCTGAGGATCCAGGAAGGCAACTGGTGGAATCCTGGAGTTCAAAGGCCAGGACCTCTGGTGTCCAAGGCAGGAGATGAGTGCCCCAGCTCATAGAAGGAGAGAGACCAATTCACCTTCTAAATTTGTTCTTTCTGAGCTCCCAACCAATCAGATGGTGTCCATTCATATGGCGGTTCTTTCTAGTCCCCTCAGGCCCACATGCTCACTCACCTCTTCTGGAAACTCCCTTAAAGACACTCTATCATATTTCTAGATATTCCTTAATCCAGTTAAATTGATAACTGAAATTGACCATCATGGTGTGCATGTTGAAATTTACTTGAGACTGCCAAACTGTTTTCCAAGAGGTCCGTACTCTTTCGCACTCCCACCAGCAGTGTATGTGTTCTAGCTACTCTGCATTCTTACCCACACTTGGTATTCTCAGGTGTCTTTCTTTTTTAAGAGAGAGAAAGAGAGAGAGAGAGAGAATTTTTTTAATATTTATTTTTCAGTTTTCGGTGGCCACAACATCTTTATTTTTATTTTATGTTTATGTGGTGCTGAGGATCATCCCAGTGCCCCATGCATGCCAGGCGAGCACGCTACCACTTGAGCCACCTCCCCAGCCCTCTCAGGGTCTTTGTTTTGTTTTGTTTCATTGTAATAAATGTGTAATCAAATCCTATCTGTATTTAATTTGCCTTTTATTGATCTTTAATGATATTGAGCACATTTTATGTGTTATTTGCTAGATGTTTATATTTGATGAAGTGTCTGTTCCAATTTTTAGTCTATTATTACATTGAGTTTTTTGTGTCCCTGTTATTAAAATTTTAAGAGTTCTTTATGTCTTTTGGATATAACTCCTTTCTCATGTTTATCTTTTCTTTTTCTTTTTTTTTCGTGTTTGGGGAGTGGGTATTGGGGATTGAATCTAGGACCTTATGCTTCATGTGCTCTTACAATGAACTACATTCCCAGCGATTTTTTGGTTTTGTTTTGTTTTGTTGTTGTTTGTTTTTCTTATTTATTTGACCCCAAAGTCAATCCTCAATACCAAAATAAATAAATAATTTACCCTTGAATTACATCCCCAGTCCTTTTAATTTTTTTTTTTTAATTTTGAGTCAAGTTCTCATGAAGTCACTTAAGGACTCCCTAAATTGCTGAGGCTAGTCTCAAACTTTTGATTCTCTTGCCTTAGCCTGCTGAGCTGCTGGGATTACAGGTGTGTGCCACCAGGCCTAACTATCTTTTGATTTATTAATGATATCTTCCAAAGAACAAAATGTTTTCTAATTTTGACAAAGTACAATTTATTAGTACTTTCCTTTTGATATTAAATATAATCTTTGGCATCATATCCAAGAATGCTTTGTCTAATCATAGGTTTAAAAAAAAATCAGCTGAGTTAAGTGGTGAATGCCTGTAGTCCAACTACTTAAGAGACTGAAGCAGGAAGGTTACAAATTCAAGGCAGCCTAGGCAACTTAGTAAGACCCTGTCTCAAAATAAAAAAGGGCTAGAGGTATAGATCAGTGTTAAAGTACCTCTGGGTTCAATTCCCAGTTTTGGAAAACAACAAAAATCATTTGACTGTACTTGTGTGAGTCTATTTCTAGATTCCATTCAGTCCCATTTGTCTTTCTTATTATGTTTTTGCCAATATCAGACTATCTTGCTAGGGTTGTTATTTGTTTTTGTTTTTGCTTTTTTGTGCAATGCTAGGGAATGAAACCCAGAGCCTCATGCCAGGCAGACACTGTACCACTGAGACAACATCTCCATCCTTTTCTAGGTTTTGTAATTAAGTAGTACAAGTAAGATCTTCAATTTTGTCACTTTTTTCCACATACATTTTAGAATCAGTCATCACTACTGTCATTTTGATTGTAATTGCCTTGAAAGATCAATTTGATATAGGTCGATTTGGAGACAACTGACAGCTTTATATTTAATAAGTCTAACATTGTCATCAAGCTTACTGCTATCATTTTCACAGTTATATCTTAATATTTAAATACCTATGAAGGTAAGTCTAGAATTTATATTTTTAAAAGGACTTTAGCACTAAACTATAATGTCACTAACAAAGTGACATAACCAACACCTCAGAGGCATTTAAATTTATTAGTTTCCTGAAGTCAGAGACTATAAGCCATTTATCTTTTGTATATAGAAGATTCAAAGTACAGAGTAGGACCTCAATTAAAGTTTGTGTGTTAAATATTTAAAGATGAAGCTTTCAAATAATTCTATTTATGTCTTCAGCCATAATAAGAGATTGAGCATATGGAATTTCCAGTATGCCAAAAGAAACAACTCCTTTCTAAGGAGAAACTGCAGTAATGATTCCTGGTGCAAAAGGAATAAGAGAAACTACCCCAAAACTTTTTACCCATCACAAGGCTTAGATTCTTGGAGTGGAAGACAAATCATTTTATAGGCACGACTCACACAGTAGCATATTGTACCTCACTTCTTGAATGCTGATATTCACCAACACAAAAACTTGATCCAAAAATGAAGCTTTACCAAAATAGGCCATGTTTGTTTGTCATTTATAAAAGTTATACATTGTTTTACTTGACTCTTTTAGTAGTTTGTTTGGTTTGGTTTGGGATGGAACCCAGAGGTGCTTAAACACTGAGCCACGACCCCAGCCATTTTTATTTTTTATTTTGATACAGGGTCTCACTAAGTTGCTTAGGGTATTACTAAGTTGCCGAGGCTGGCTTTGAACTTGTGATCCTCCTGCCTTAGCCTCCTATGTCACTTGGATTACAGGAGTGTATTATCGCACCCCACTAGTGGATTTTTTCATTTTCTTTTTTAATGATGCTTGGGATTCAATCTAGGGATTCAAGCATGCTAATCAAGTGCTCTGTCACTGAACTATATCCCAGCCTTGGTCCCTTTTATTTGTTTGTTTGTTTTTATTTACATATTTGGCAGTCCTGGAGATTGAACTCAGAGGCTTCCTACCATCCCCAGACCCCCCCCCTTTTTTTTTCTTTTTAGTTGCAGATGGACACAAAGCTTTATTTTATTTATTTATTTTTATTCACTGCTAAGGATCAAACCCAGTGCCTTACACATTGTAGGTAAGCATTCTACCACTAAGCCACAATCCACCCCCCCACCCCCAGCCCTATTTGTATTTTGAGAAAGGGTCTTGCTTAATTGCCTAGGCTAGGCTTTGAACTTCCAATCCTCCCTCCCTTAGCCTCCCATGGGATTATTGACATGCCACTGTGAACAGCTAATTTCTGTATTTTAGTAAGTGTCTATCATCAGGCATGATGGCACATGCCTTAATCCTAGCAACTCAGGAGGCTGAGACAGGAGGATTACACTTTTGAGGCCAACCTCAGCAATTTAAGGAAGCCCTGTAACTTAGCAAGAAATTGTCTTAAAAAATAAAAAGGACCGGGAATGTAGTTCAGTTATAAAGTGTACCTGGGTTTTATCCCCAATGCCCAATAAATAGAATAAAGCTCTGCCTGTATATTGATTGACACACCATGAAATCATTTGAGAAATACCACCACCATTAAGATGGATAAGTTAGTTGTTTATCTAGAATCATTTGGAAATGGTTTTGTCTCTGTTTATAGGCAGTGCCTTTTAATATACTATTAACTAATGTCTAAATGAAAATTGTAACTACTAACTCATTTTAATTGGATAAGGGTTTTAAATTTTTTTCCAATTATAGTGATGATTTCACAGAGATTTTTAAATTGTTTTTTAATGCTCCCTTTTGCCCAAGAAAAGACATTTGTCAAACAGTTGGCCGGGGTTAGGGGGTGCATGCTATAATTAAGGAAGTTAGCAGAGATAAATGAACTACATGGGACAGAAAGTATGACCTCACTGACAAAGAGTTCCAACAAACTGGCACAGAGATAATAAATACATACTTCTTGGAACTTGCTTTCTCTCTTTTCCACAAGTGTTTTCTCTTTAGTCACTGAAGTATGAAGACATTTCATTCTCTCTAAATTTCCAGAAGAACTCTTCGTGCCAGGGATAGCACATTCCATCCTCCATGTACCAATACGAGTAAATAGTGAAATGACCATCAGAGGCCTAAGTGTGTCTTGCCTCATATGAGGAATTTAGAAGCGTCTTTGGATAAAAGTCACCATACAGAGTATAGTAGTAGTATTGTGCCACTGTGAACAGTATTATTACATCAAGATTATCAGGCACACATACTTTACTGAGAGCCCTTTGTATGTTAAATTTATGTGCTGAAAAGAGACATGGCATTTTAAATAATGTAAATTTATGGAAATCATAGATTTTTTTCTGCCGGAAAATGAATAAATCCTTTATATAATTCTTATGACAAAGGATAACGAACAATAAACCTTATAGAAGCAAAGTTCTAAAATACTCATTATAATTATTTTTTTAAACAACACCAAGTGGTTTTTAGAGCTGGTAAAATCTATTTTTAAAAATAATTTGCCGGGTTGGGGGGTGCGGGGTTGTGGCTCAGTGGTTAGCATGCATGAGAGACTGGGTTTGATCCTCAGCACCACACACACAAAATAAACAAATAAAATAAAGGTATTGTCTCCATGTACAACTAAAAAAATATATTTTAAAAAAATGAGTTTTGGGGGCTGGGGTTGTGGCTCAGTGGTAGAGCACTTGTTTAGCATGTGAGGCACTGGGTTCGAGCCTCAGCATCACATAAAGATAAATAAATAAAATAAAGATATTGTGTCCATCTACAACTAAAAACATATATATTTTAAAAAATAACTTCAGCCTTCATCAAAAAGAAGGAAGACTGTAAGAACATGTATGTGGACTCTAAGAATGTGTATAGTTTGTTTTGTTTGTTTATAGTTCTGGGAATTGAACCCAGAGACATTGTACCAACAGGCTACACCCAGCACTATTTTTTTTTTTCTACAGACAAGATCTACTGCCAGCCATGGTGGCAAACACATGTAATTCAAGCTACTTGGGAGGCTGAAATAGAAGGATCCCAAGTTTAAGGTCAGCTTTGAAAATTTAGTAAGACCCTGGCTCAAAATAAAAAATAAAAGTGCTGTGGGTGTAACTTAACAGTAAAGCATGCCTGGGTTCCATCTCCAGTACCCCCATAAAAGTTTAAAAAATATTAGAACAATAAATATAATTAAATAATGCCAAGATGCTTTAAAACTGTTTATCTTTAATAATTTTTTTTTCTTTTTATTGTACTGGAGATGGAAACCAGGGGTGCTTTATCATTGAGCTACACCCATACCCTATTGATTTATTTAGAGAATCTCACTAAGTTGCTAAGGGTCTCTTACAGTGCTGAGACTGGCCTCTAACTTGTTTTTTGTTTTTTTTTTTAAGAGAGAGAGAATTTTTTAATATTTATTTTTCAGTCTTTCGGCTGACACAACATCTTTGTTTGTATGTGGTGCTGAGGATCAGGATCGAACCCAGGCTGCACGCATGCCAGGTCAGCGCGCTACCGCTTGAGCCATATCCCCAGCCCTGGCCTCTAATTTGTGATCCTCCTGCCCCAGGCTCCCAAATTGCTGGGATTATAGGCATGTTTCACTATACCAGGCAAGTTATTTATTTAATTAATTAAAACAATATTTTATGGTACTGGAGATTTAACCTAGTGGCACTTTTCCACTGAACTACATCCCTAGTCCTTTTTATTTTTTATTTTGAGAAAAGGTCTCACTAAATTTCTTAGGGCCTCACAAAATGGAGGAGGCCTGGCCTCAAATTTTCGATCTTTCTACCTCAATCTCTGAATTGCTGGGATTATTTAACCAGCCCAGTTATTTAATTTCAAATCATTTTAAACTCAAGTAAGAGAAGCAAATTAAATTTAGGAAGTATGTAAAAGATGAAAAATTTTTAAAAATAAAATCAACATTCTAATTCAAGATGAGTCAAGATTCACTCCAGACAATGTCGTCATGTACATGGAGAATTCATTACTTGGAAGTGCTACACATACTTCAAAAATAAAATCCCAGATATATCTGTGACCCTCTTATATAAGCTTTAAAAATATTTGCCCATCCCTCTACATATCTGAAATCATATGCCTGTTAACCTTTTCTGTAAAATAAATCAAAATATAAAAAGAAGACAGAAATATTAGGGAAATACAGCTGTGGAATGAGAAGATCTGATATGCTTGATGGATTTATAACATGTATGTAGATCAAATATACACCCAGTCTTTTATGAGCAATTTTGACTATGGGTTTTAACTTAGAAATAACTGTAGAAATATTCAAAGAATTTTAAAAATCCAGGCAGTTGAGTAACAGGGATTTTGTTTTATCAGTGATGCATCATTGATTTTGCTTTTCAGATTCCAAAGGATCAAACTAGATTTCATGGCCAATAGATACATTTCTAAGTGTTTAAGACAATGGATAACATGGTACTTAATATTATTTAGGTGCATAATTACAATGATTTTCAGCAGTTTGTTTCTAACAAAAATTCTCATGTGAATTATAAAAATTTCTTTAACCATGAAAGCAGCACATTTGTACTGTGGTAATGAGAAGGTCAGATATGCTTGATGTATTTATAGCAAGTGTGTATATTATATATCAAATATACACCTAGTCCTTTCTTTAATATTTTTTTAAGTTGTAGTTGGACACAATGCCTTTATTTTATTTTTTTATGTGGTGCTGAAGATGGAACCCAGAGCCTTGCACATGCTAGTCAAGCGCTCTACTGCTGAGCCACACCCCCAGCCCCTACCCCCAGTCTTTTATGATTAACATTTCTAATTGAATTTCCATAAGGAAGCAAAGTTCTTTCAGTTTGTTGACTCTTTATGTGGAAATTGTATTTGTCTGCCACCTGGCGGATTCATGAAAACATTGCAACTGGCAAAAGTAACAATAAAAAAATATCACAATACATGTGTTAATAGTGTTGTATTGTTTTAGGAGCCGTGTTGGCTCCCAAATAGATTTATATATTTATGGAAAATCAGATAGTAAAAAAACTGTGAATTAAAGCTGAGGTTGTGGCTCAGTGGTACAACACTTGTCTACACGTTAGGCACTGGGTTTGATCCTCAGCACCAAATTTAAAAAATATATACATATAATATTTTTTTAAAAAGATGAGTGCTTGATTTAAAAAAAGGTGGGCAGCACATATACTAAAGTTGAAATGATACAGAGAAAATTAGCATGGCCCCTATACAAGGACAACAAACAAATTCATGAAGTGTTCCACGTTAAAAAAAAAAAAAAAGCGGAGGGCAAAAATACACACCCATTTTCACTATAATGAAATTTATCCTTTCCTAAAAAACAAACTTACCTTCTGCAAAATTGCACACTTACAATAGAGGACATATGAAAAAAAATAGTTTGAGGGCTGGGGTTGTAGCTCAGTGGTAGAGCACTTGCCTAGCACATGTGAAGCAATAGGTTCCATCCTTAGCACCACATATAAATAAATAAGTAAAATAAAGGTACTGTATCCTATCTATAACTTAATTTTTTTTAAATAGTGTGAGCTGGGTGCCATGATGTATGTCTGTAATTCCAGTAACTCAGGAAGCTGAGGCAGGATAATTGCAAATTCAAGGCCAGCCTGGGCAAGACCCTCTTTCAAAATAAAATTAAAAAGAACTGGGGATGGCCACTGCACCTGGAGTTCTAGAGGCAGAGCCCACCTGCCCACCTATGCCACCATAGCCCAGAGTTCTGGAAGGACAGCCCACCTGCCCACCACCCCACACCTGCAGAGAGAGTCACCCTGCACTGGGGTTCCTTATTCACCAAAGCATGGCTCCATGGCCCAACATCAGGAAACACACAGGCTTGAGGCTGCCACCACCACGAAACTGGGATATCACCACTTCTATCAAGAGGCAACAATAAAGACCTAGTAAGATGTCACCAAGGTCCCTGTGGCCTGGCTGCACCAGAGGTTTGCTCTACTAAGGGTGCTAACAGTTATCCTGGTACTGAGGTAACAGGGAGTCTTGCATGGGGTTGCCTATCTCTTGTTTCTCCTACTAACAGCCAAATTCTTATGATTATTCTCACTAATCATATAATCTGATACTTCCATATTCTCACATCCTACCTCATAAACATCTCAGCCAATCCCCCAGGACCCCCTTTCACTATCAGAAATTGTAAACCATTACGCAAACCTATTGACCATATGGTTGAAGATAACTGAACTCATCATTTCTGTTTATAGTGACAAAACTGTAAATGTAAAAAATAGAAGATAACTGATACATGGCTGCACGTTGGATACATTGAGTGCTATAATATTGATCTCTCCCTTAAAAGTGAGGTATTGGGAACCTGTAGGCACACTATAAGACAATAGGGAAGAAGCTGTAATACCTCAGATCTATACTGCATAAGAGGAAGACACATAGACACCATGAGAAAACAAGAGGGAAAGTGCCCCAAACAAATGAAGACACTACAACAATAGAATCCATAGATAGTGCAGTAGGTTAAATGTCATGTAAGGAGTTCAGAATAGACATAACTAAAATGATTTGGGAATTAAAGAATGACCTAAGTGGGCAGATACAGACAAAACCCCATCACTCCAACAAAGAGCTAAGAGGACAAATTCAAGCAACCATCGATCATACCAACAAAGAGAAAAGATAGCAAATACAAGTTGCAAGAGATTACTTTAAGAAAGAGATAGAGACACTGGAAAAAAATCAGAAATCCTCAAGATGAAAGAAACAATAAGCCAATTAAAATTTCAATAGATAGCATTACCAACAGACTAGACCACTTATAAGACAGTACCTCAGACAATGAAGACAAAATTTATAATCTTGAACATAAAATAGACCTCATAGTGAAGATAGTAAGAAACCATGAACAGAACATCCAAGAATTATGGGATACCATCAAAATACCAAATGTAAGATTTATTGGGATAGAGGAAGCTTCACAGATTCAAACAAAAGGAATGCACAATCTCTTCAATGAAATAATATCAGAAAATTTCCAAAGCATAAAGAATGAATTGGAAAAATCAAATACAAGAGGCCTATAGGACACCAAATATACAATATTACAACAGATTTACACCAAGACACATTATAATGAAAATGCCTAGCATAACAGATTAAGATAGAAGTTTAAAGGCTGCAAGAGAGAAAAATCAGATTACCTATAAGGGAAGATCAATTTGGATCTCAGCATATTTTTCAATCCAGACTGTTAAAGCTAGGAGATCCTGGAACAACATATAGCAAGCTCTAAAAGATAATGGTTGCAAACAAAGAATCTCATGTCCAACAAAATTAAGCTTCAAATTTGACAATGAAATAAAAACCTTCCATGATAAACAAAAGCCAAAAGAATTTACAGCAAGAAAGCCTGCACTACAGAACATTCTTGGCAAAATATTCCACAAGGAAGAAATGAAAAACAACAATGGAAATCTGCAGGGGAAGAACTAGCATAAAAGAAAAGCCAACCAAAGGTGAATCCAAGTCAAGTGAAATAGCAAAAATAAACTAGTGATGAATAACAAGTCATATCTTAATAATACCCCTAAATGTTAATGGCTTAAACTCACCAATAAAAAGACATAGGCTGGTAAACTGGATTAAAACAAAAGACCCAGCAATATGCTGCCTTCAAGAGACTCATAGGAAAAGATGCTCACAAAGCAAAGGTGAAAGGTTGGGATAAAATATACTATTCACATGCCTACATAAGCAAGCAGGAATTTCCATCCTCATATCAAATAAAGTAGACTTCAAGCCAAAGTTAATCAAAAGGAATAAAGATGGAAGTGTCATACTGCTTAATGGAACCATACATCAACAAGACATAACAGTTATAAATATATATGCCCCAAACAATGAAGCATCTACATTCATCAAACTCTTCTCAAGTTCAAGAGTCAAATAGATCACAACACAATAATTCTGAGTGACTTTAACACACCTCTTTCACCACTAGATAGATCTATCAAACAAAAGCTAAACAAAGAAACTATAGAACTCAATAACACAATCAATAACTTGGACTTAACTGACATATATAGAGTATATTATCCATCAATGAATGAATACACTTTCTTCTCAGCAGCACATGGATCCTTCTCTAAAATAGACCATATGTTATGCCACAAAGAACACTTAGTAAATACAAAAACATAGAGGTACTACCCTGCATTCTATCAGACTACAATGGAATTAAATTAGAAATCAATGATAAAATAAAAAATAAAAGATACTCCAACACCTGGAGACTAAATAATATGCTATTGAATGAACAATTGGTTGCAAAACATATCAAGGAGGAGATTAAAAAATTCTCCAAAGTAAATGGAAACACCAATACTACATATCAAAATTACTGGGACACTACAAAGACAGTGCTAAGAGGAAAGGTCATTGCATGGAGTTCAACAAATAAATCACCTAACATTACATCTCAAAGTCCTAGAAAGAGAAGAACAAATCAACCCCCAAAGCAATAGGAGTCAGGAAATAATTAAAATTAGAGCTGAAATAAATGAAATTGAAAAAAAAAAGAGAAACAATTGAAAGGATTGACAAAACAGAAATTTGGTTCTTTGAAAAAATAAATAAAATTGATAAACCGTAGCCATGCTAATGAAGAGAAGGAGAGAGAGAACTCAAATTACTAACATCCGTGATGAAAAAGGAAATATTACAATGGATACTACAGAAATACAGAAGATAATTAGAAATTATTTTGAAAATCTGTAGTTCATTAAAATAGAAAATATCAAAGACACCGACAAATTTCTAGAGGCATATGATATGCCTAAACTAAATCAGGATAATACACACACAATTTACACAGATCAATTTCAAGCAAGGAAATAGAGGACGCCATCAGAAGCCTACCAACCAAGAAAAGCCTGGGACCAGACGGATAGACAACTGTGATCTACAAGACCTTTAAAGAAGAACTAACACAAATACTTCTCAAACTATTTCATGAAATAGAAAAAGAGGGAACACTTCAAACACATTCTATGAGGCCAATATCACCCTGATTCCAAAACCAGACAAAGACACATGAAAGAAAGAAAACTTCAGACCAATATCTCTAATGAATATAGATGCAAAAATTCTCAATAAAATTCTAGCAAATCAAATACAAAAACATATCAAAAAGATAGTGTATCATAATCAAGTAGGGGTCATCCCAGGAATGCAAGGTTGGTTCAACATACAGAAATCAATAAATGTAATTCATCACATCAATAGACTCAAAGATAAAAATCATATTATCATCTCAATAAATGCTGAGAAAGCATTTGATAAAATACAGCATTTCTTCATGTTCAAACACTAGAAAAACTAGGGATAACAGGAAAATACCTCAACATTGTAAAAGCTATCTATGCTAAGCCCCAGGCCAACATCATTCTAAATGGAGAAAAATTGAAAGCATTCCCTCTAAAAACTGGGACAAAATAGGGATGCCCTCCATCACCACTTCTATTTAACATAGTTCTTGAAACTCTGGCCAGAGTAAACAGACAGATGAAAGAAATTAAAGGGATATGGATAGGAAAATAAGAACTCAAATGATCACTATTTGCAGACAATATGATTCTATACCTAGAAGACCCAAAATATTCCTCCAGAAATTTCCTAGAACTAATAAATGAATTCAGCAAAGTAGCTAGATATAAAATCAACACCCATACATCAAAGGCATTTCTGTATATCCGTGACAAATCCACTGAAAGAGAAACTAGGAAAACCATCCCACTTACAATAGCCTCAAAAAATAAAACAAAATACTTGGGAATAAATTTAACAAAAGAGGTAAAAGATCTCTACAATGAAAACTACAACATGCTAAAGAAAGAAATTTAAAAAATCATTCCCACAGGGGTGAAAGGACCTCTTTCCAAAGGAACAGTAGGCTTATTATTGGGACACAGCTCTTCTACTCTAAAAGGACTTTTGATAAGTCCTGGGGTAATTGATCCTGATTATGAAGGTGAAATAAAAATTATAGCCAGTTCTCCAAAGGGTATATCAATAATTTCACCAGGAGATAGAATAGCACAGTTACTAATAATACCAAGCCTACATGATAAATTTTCCAGTCATGCTGTAGAAAGAGGTTCCAAGGGATTAGGCTCCACAGGTGTAGATTGGGCTATGCTTTCTTTAAATTTAGATTCTCGCCCCATGCTAAAACTAAATATTCAAGGACATGAATTTAATGGGCTACTGGATACAGGTGCAGACCTTAGCATCATCTCTCGTCAAGAATGGCCAAAACATTGGCCATTACAACAAGCCACTCAAACACTTCGAGGCCTAGGAGTGGCGACTAATCCCGATAGAAGTGCAATGGTATTAGATTGGAAGGATCCTGAAGGATGTGAAGGAACTATACAGCCATATGTATTGGATCATCTTCCAATAAATTTATGGGGACGAGATGTCTTAGATCAATTAGGTTTGACATTAACAAATAATACCAATCAAAATGCACCCACTATTATGGCTAGACAAGGTTTTAGGAAAGGAAAAAGATTAGAAAAACAAGAACAAGGTATAGCAGCACCAATACAAATAAATCAAGGAACAGACAGACATGGGTTGGATTTTCACAAAGGGCCACTGAGACAATAAAAATTACATGGAAATCAGAAAGACCAGTATGGGTTCCTCAGTGGCCCTTAACTAAAGAAAAGATACAAGTAGCCCATGATCTGGTCAAACAACAATTAGTGGAAGGACATATACAACCTTCTGTATCTCCCCATAATACTCCCATTTTTGTCATCAAAAAGAAATCTGGTAGGGCTGGGATGTAGCTCAGTGGCAAAGCGTCTGCCTTGCATTCACAAAGCCCTGGGTTCGACCCCCAGTTCCAAAAAAGACAAAAAAAAGAAAAAGAAATCTGGTAAATGGAGATTATTGCAAGATTTAAGAGCCATTAATAATGAAATGGTCATTATGGGACCTGCTCAATCGGGGATTCCTCAATTGTCTGCTTTGCCAAAAACTTGGTATGTTTTAGTTATAGATATTAAAGATTGTTTTTTTTCAATTCCAATTCATCCTGAGGATAGTCCACGTTTTGCATTTACTATCCCTGCACTAAATCATGAAGGTCCTGATCAGAGATATGAATGGAAAGTACTCCCTCAAGGGATGGCTAACAGCCCAACTATGTGTCAAATTTATGTTAACAAAGTAATCCAGCCACTTAGAAATCAAAATCCTGAGCTACAAATATTTCACTATATGGATGATATATTATTAGCACACAAAGCTAAAAACACATTGCTAGAATGTTATGCCACACTTACAAACTTATTAAAAAATTATAATCTAGAGATAGCAATAGATAAAGTACAATTAAATTTTCCAATTAATTATTTAGGAGTTCTATTATCCTCAACCATGATCCGTCCACCAAAAATTCAAATACGAGTAGATCAACTCAAATCACTTAACGACTTTCAAAAGTTATTAGGAGACATAAATTGGATAAGGCCTTATCTAGGTATTCCAACAGGAGAATTGGGACCTTTATTTGATATCCTAAAAGGTCCATCAGATCCAAATTCACCCCGAATGTTAACGCCTGAAGCAAGAAAGGCATTAAAAATCATTGAAACATATATGGAAAATATGCATTTGGATAGAATTGATATAAGTTTGCCTTTATTATTTATTGTACTACCAACAAAAAATATTCCTACAGGAGTATTTTGGCAAGAAGGTCCAGTATTATGGATACATTTATCTTATTCTCCTAACACTATTCTTACTAGGTATCCTGAGGCTGTAGGACAATTAATACTCAAAGGAATAAAAACAGCAAAGGCAGTGTTTGGAATTTCTCCCAATAAAATTATTACTCCATATACTATGAATCAAATTGATGAATTAGCTAATGAGTTAAATACTTGGGCAATAATCATGTGCAAATCTAATGTTTCATTTGATAACCACTTACCATCTAATCCTTTATTGTCTTTTTGGTCATTGCATCCTGTAATTTTTCCAAAAATGACAAGAAAAACACCTATCATGAATGCTCCAAATATATTCACTGATGGGTCAAATAATGGTACAGCAGCAATAGTTACACCTGATCAAACTTTTACATTTTTAGTACCCAAACAATCAGCTCAAAAGGTAGAGCTTAATGCAGTATTACAAACTTTTGTGATGTTTAAAGATTCTGTATTTAATTTATTTTCTGATAGTCAGTATATAGTTAATGCTATAATATCCCTTGAAGATGCTGGTAGGATTTCCCCTTCTTCTACTGTTTTCTCTTTGTTTTCCACTCTACAAAGTTTAATCTGGGACAGAAAAGATACATTCTTTATAGGACATATCAGGGCACATACAGGATTGCCTGGAGCCCTTAGTTTGGGCAATGATTTAGCAGATAAAACTACACAGGACATACATATTTTCTCTACACTAGAAGAAGCTATAAATTTTCATAAAAGGTTCCATGTCAATGCTAATACTTTACAAAAGCGTTTTAAAGTAACTAAGGAACAAGCTAGACAAATAATAAAACAATGTCAAAATTGTGTGACCTCTTTACCACAAGTTAATCTTGGAGTCAATCCTAGAGGATTGATACCTAACCATATTTGGCAGATGGACGTCACCCACTTGCCAGAATTTGGGAAATTAAAATATTTGCATGTTACAGTTGATACTTCTTCTGGATTTTTGATGGGCTCCCTTCATGCCGGAGAAAAAACTAAAGATGTTATAGCTCATTGCTTACAAAATTTTGCCACTGTGGGCATTCCAAAACAGTTAAAAACAGATAATGCCCCTGGTTATACGTCTACTTCTTTTAAACAATTTTGCTCATCATTTGGCATTACTCATATAACAGGGATCCCATACAATCCACAGGGACAAGGCATAGTTGAAAGAGCTCATCAAACTATTAAAATGTACTTATTAAAGCAAAAAGATGGAATTGGGAAGGGGTATATATTCCCCAAAGATAAACTTAAAATAACCCTTTTTACTCTAAACTTTTTAAATTTGGATTCATCAGGACTTAGTGCTGCAGAAAGGCATATGTGTCCAAAAAATGTACATAAGCCCAAGGTACTTTGGAAAGATATTCTAACAGGACAATGGAAAGGTCCTGACCCAGTAATTGTCTGGAGTCGGGGGTCTGTTTGTGTGTTTCCACAGGAAGAACAGCAGCCGATTTGGATTCCAGAGAGATTAACCAAGGTCCTGACCCTGTGATTGTCTGGAGTCGGGGGCCTGTTTGTGTGTTTCCACAGGGAGAACAGCAGCCGATTTGGATTCCAGAGAGATTAACTAAAGCGATTTCTACAGACCAAAAAGAAGATGATTTAGCTCAAATCCATAATAGCTGATATCCAAAACTCCAATTTGGCTACCCTTACATCTGGGACAGAACCAGGATGTTTTTTCAATATCTATTTTATTATTGCCCTTTCCCATATCATGAAGTTCTATTTTGTTTTTTGAGCTCATACAGACCTAGGTTAATGTTTTGCTGATCAGTTCTATTTTTTTTTTTTACTATAGAGTTTTTAAACATTGCAATGGAGATTTCACCTGTAAAAAGTTATAAGGCCTTTACTATTATGTTATGTGTTGTATGTATTAAGTGTGCACACTTGTGTTTTGTGTTATATGTTTGAATGTACGTATGTCCATATATCATATATGATGAGCGCTCATGAAAAAATGGATCCAAATAATTTTTTTTATTCACGTGATTTAAATGGTTTAATTTAAATTGGGTAAATAACTGTTAAGAATTGTTTTAATATGTAAACAAAAAAGGAGGTTAACAGATCTGTTTGTTTACTTTCACCTATCCTTTTCATTATATTTAATAATTCTCTTCAATATAATGTAAATTTTTAAGAAAATTGTTTTCTTTTAGTGCCTTCTGGAATGTTACATAATTTTTTCTTTAGCCATTATTGCCAGAATTCCTATCTTCATCCCTGTCCCAGTGAAGACAAAGATAAAACTAATCTACAGTTTCTGCAATAGCCATCACTGAACAGCTTACAGAACTTGCCTAAACTATGTGTCACTTGTATGCATTGTGAACTCACTTGTATGCATTGTGAACTATCTGTTGGTGCAGCGACTTGTGGTAGTGTTGGGGTATTTTTGCTGATGATGTCATTGGTGGTACAATTTTCCCAAAAGGAGCCGTCAATTGGCTTGGTATATCTTCCTCCCTTCTGCTTGTCATGATCGTTCAGCTAAAATTTGGTGGCCAATAGAGGTGAGGCAAAGAACCTCACCCCCCCGCTGGTACCTCTCCACAGGTGTGGCTGTATACTGGACCGGTAGTCAATGACAGGTAAGATCCAATTACAATGGTACCAACCTAAGACAGGAGGCTGACGCCCTGAGGTCAACTCATCCAAAGACGGGTAAGGACCATATGTAGTATTGGACAACCTAAGGCAGGCACGGTCCCTAAGCCACATGCTTATTGTTTAAACAGAGAGGGGGAGATGTTGAGAGCCACAGCCAAAGGGGCCCCAGCAAACTTCCAGCTGTCAGCAAACTTCCAGCTGCCGGCTGATGATTGGCTCACAGCAGCCCCAGCAACATCTAGCTGATTGGCTCCTCTGCGGTGATGTTCATTGGGCTGTTTCCCTGCCCTTCAGACTGCCAGCTGATGATTGGCTCACAGCGGCCCCAGCAACATCTAGCTGATTGGCTCCTCTGCGGTGATGTTCATTGGGCTGTTTCCCTGTCCTTCAGACTGCCAGCTGATGATTGGCTCACAGCGGCCCCAGCAACATCTGATTGGCTCCTCCACGGAGCTGCTCATTGGGCTGTTTCCCTGCCCTTTCAGACCACGGAGCTGCTCATTGGGGGACTTCTTTGGCTCCGCCCACGCAACCCAGCCAATCGGCCTCAAGAGCAGGAGGATTGGGGGAGGTGGTGAGGTTGGTGTGGGTGAGAGGCTTGTGGAAGCCGGTGGTGGCAGTTGGGCTCTGAGGGTTTTTTTCCTGAGGAGCTGTTTTGTTTGGCGTTTGTAGTTCTAAAAATAAAGTTAGTTTCTTTTTACAAGTGGCTCCTGAATTGTGCCCAGACAGACTGCGGCAAAAGAATACCTTAGAAGATGGAAAGATTTATCTTGTTCTTGGATAGGCAGAATTAATATTGTCAAGATGACCATACAACCAAAAGAACTATACAGATTCAATGCAATCCTAATCAAAATCCCAATGGCATTCCTTACAGAAATAGAAAAAGCAATCATGAAATTCATGTGGAAAAATAAGAGAACTAGAATAGCCAAATCAATCTTTAGCAAGAAGGGTGAAGCTGGAAGCAATACTATTCCAGACTTAAAACTATACTATAGAGCAATAGTAACTAAAACAGCATAGTATTGACACCAAAATAGATCTGTAGACCAATGGTACAAAATAGTGGACACAGAAACTAATCCATATAACTTCAGTTATCTTATATTAGACAAAGGTGCCAAAAACACATATTAGAGAAAAGATAGCCTCTTCAACAAATGGTGCTGGGAAAACTGGAAATCCACATATAACCAAATGAAATTAAACCTCTATCTCTCACCATCAACAAAACTCAACTCAAAGTGGATCAAGAACCTAGGAAATAAACCAGAGACCTTTCACCTAACAAAGAAAAAGTAGGCTTAAATCTCCATCATGTCAGATTAGACTCCAACTTTCTTAATAAAATTCCTGTAGCACAAGAATTAAAACCAAGAATCAATAAATAGGATGGATTCAAACTAAAAAGCTTCTTTTTTCAGCAAAAGAAACAATCAGTGAGGTGAACAGAGAGCCTACAGAATGTGAGTAAATCTTTACCACAAGCACATTATATATATATATATATATATATATATATATATATATATATATATATATATATATATATATATATATATATCTCAAAAACCAAAAAAAAATCCAATCAATAAATGGGCCCAGGAACTAAACAGACACTTCTCAGAAGAGGATATACAATTGATCAACAAACATATGAAAAAATATTCAACATCTCTAGCAATTAGAGAAGTGCAAATCAAAACTACTCTAATTTTTATCTCACTCCAGTCAAAATGGCAGCTATCAAGAATACAACAACAATAAATGTTGGCAAGGATGTGGAGGAAAAGGCACACTCATACATTGCTGGTGAGACTGCAAATTGGCGCAGCCAATCTGGAAAGCACTATGGAGATTCCTTGAAAATCTGGGAATGGAACCACTATTTGACTCAGCTATCCCACTCCTCAGTTTATACCCAAAGGACTTAAAAACAGCATATGACAGGGACACAGACATATCAATGTTTACAGCAGCACAATTCACAATAGCCAAATTATAGAACCAACCTAGATGCCCTTCAGTAGATGAATGGATAGGGAAACTTTGGTATATATACACAATGGAACATTACTCAGCATTAAAAGAGAATAAAATCATGGCATTTGCAGGTAAATGGATGGAGTTGGAGAATATAATGCTAAGTGAAGCAAGTCAATCCTCAAAATAAAACAAATATCGAATGTTTTCTTTGATATGAGGATACTGACTCAAAATGGTGATTGGAGGGGAGCATGGGAGGAATGGAGGAATTTTAGATAGGGCAAAGAGGAGGGAAGGGAAAGGAGAGGGGAAAGGGGTAAAAATGATGATGGAATGAGTTAGACAGCATTACCCTAAGTACCTGTATGAAGACACGAATGGTGTGAAAATACTTTATGTACAATCAGTGACTTGAAAAAATTGTGCTCTATATGTATAATATGAAATGAATTGCATTCTGCCATCATGTATAACAAATCAGAATTTAAAAAACAAAGAAAGAAAAGAAAACGGACTAGGGATGTAACTAGCTTAGTGGTGTAGTGCCCTGAGATTTGATTCTTAGTAGCAACAACAGGTCCTCAAAATCATGTGATCCTGCTTTTCCCCAAACTTTTGGGTCATTTTCCCTCCTTAGTTATCTTAAATTCCATATACAATTATTATATACTATCTTTTGCATACACCTTCAATTCACTTTTCTCTCTTTTGCTTCCTCTTATTTATTTAGGGACTAGATATTGAACCCTGTGTGGCTTTACTGACAAGTGACTGCCTCAGTTCTTTTAATTTTCCTTATTTTGAGACAGAGTCTCCCAAATTGCTCAGGGTGTGGCTGTCTCTGAGAATGGATTGAATTTGCCAACCTCCTGCCTGAGGCTCCTGCATCACTAGAATTACAGGCAATACCACAGTGCTGGCTCCCCAAAAAATGCATGCTGTGTTGTCTTCTCCCCTGCTTGAAAAACCTTTAAAGCCAGGCCATGGTGCATACCTGCAACTCAACCACTTGGTAGGATGAAGCAGGAGGATCAGATATTCAAGGCTGGGCCGGGAAATTTAGCAAGACCCTCAAAATTTTAAAATAAAAATAAAAAGAAGCAGGGCACAGTGGTGCTGGCATGTAATCCCAGCAACTCAGAAGGTTGATGGCAAGTTCAAAGCCAGCCTTAGCAATTCAACGACACTCTACCAAAAAAGGGGGGAGATGCAACTCTGTGGTACAGCGCTCCTTTAGCTCAGTAGTAAAGGGCCTGTGGATTCAATCTCCAGTACTTCCCTAAATAAATAAATAGATAGGTGGTATCTATTTATAAATAAATAAATAAATAGATATAGTGGCAGGAGTGATACAGTAACATGTAAAACATAAGAAATCATGCAGTGGGGAGGAGGAATGGTGAAATGTAGGTCAAAGGATACAAAGTAAGATGAACAAGTACACAACATGAGGAATGATAGATAGTAATGCTTTATTGTATTGGGTTTTTTGCTAAAAGAGTATCCTTGAGGTACTCTTGAACCTAAAGTGTGTTTGCTTGACCGACTGTTCTGTAGCACACCCTTGTGCAGAGGTAAAGTTTTCCTTGCCAAGCTACTTCTCAGCACCTGTTTGATTCCTTGTGGCACTCTGGTATTTCTAATACAAAGAACATACAGATTATTTCCTGGTTGGAAAAGAAAACAATATGGCAGTACAAATGTTGGAGTCAGACTGTCTCCACTCTAATCCAGTTGTAAATCTTATCTTACTCAGTGGAATCTACCCACGTCATTACAGGAAACTCATGATACCAAAAGCTCAGTCCTTTTCCCCAATGCAGTCCAATAATGAGGACTGATTTTGAGGAAAAGGAAAAATAAGTTTGATTTTGTCAGCTAATGAGAAACACAAAGGAGTCCTGTCCCAAAGGCTGTGATTCTGCTCATTACGGGGAGCAGGGAACTATTTTTTAAAAAAATATTTTTTAGATGTAGATGGACACAATACCTTTATTTATTTTTATATGGTGCTGAGGATCAAACGCAGTGCTCTGCCACTGAGCCACAACCTAGCCCAGCAGGGGACTTTTAAAGAGGTGATTCAAAGGCTACATTCTTCATGTGTAACAGGGGTTCACTTTATGCTTTGAAACCAACATGTTTTTTACCCCTGATCTTCACCCCCACCTACACCTCTCCTCCTGATCTTCTTTTCCCTGACCTTCTCCTCCCTGATCTCATTTCTCTGAATCACTTCTTTAAAAAAAAAAAAAAATCCTGCTGAAGGCACTAAGCAACTCAGTGAGACCTTGTCTCTAAATAAAATACAAAATAGGACTGGGGATGTGGCTCAGTGATTGAGTGACCCTTAGTTCAAACCCTGGTACCCAAAAAAAAAGCCCTGCTCCCCTTGACAGGGAGAATCACAGGCTCTGGGACAGGGCCTGTGTTTCTCCTTTGCTAGCAAAGCAATAAAACTACTTTTTCCTTTTTCTCAAAACCTTGAGTTCATTATTAGATTGTCATCAAGAATGAGGACTAAACTTTCAGTTACAAATTTGGTGACCAAGAAGGGACCCAAGAGCAGCCCCCACTCCAGTTTTCTTGGGCAGGGTCCAGCACTCCAAGCGACCCCCACTTCCATGCTGAGGATACAAAGTGGCTGTTGAGATTGTTGAGAGCTGACTGCTGGAGAAATTGGGAGACAGCTTGAGTTTGCCTCAGACCTAACCAGAGATGCTGTTTCTGTGAGTAAAGGGAGGGACTGAAGGACCATCCCAGCAGCTGCCAAAGCTCTTTTTGCTTTGGGGAACTCCTGCCTTCTTTCCCCGAATGGCACAAGTTGTTCCATCAATTGCTCTGCTTTGAGAAAAAGGAAACTGAACACCAAAAAGTGGTGACACCCTTGGCCATCTGGAAAGTCCCCAAGTGTGCACACTGAGACCCTTGATTCCACACATCTGTGGAATCCACACATCTTTTTGAGAACATCTGGTCCCTCTTCATGGAGACATATGTGACACCATTGGTGTAGGATTTTTGGTTAAGCGGGACTCTGATACCCAGGGATTTTACTCCCTTCTGATCTGCTCTGGTTTTTTTTTTTTTTTTGTTTGTTTGTTTGTTGGCCTTGAGTTTGGCAATCCCTCTAATTGTCTGTGTTGATTGTTTGTATCCATTACTGGCCCCTTTAAGACATGGGCAACACTGTGTCAATTTCCACAATGTCCCTTGGAAAAGATCCTGGCTAACTGGGAGATGCATAGCTATGACTAAAGAAAAAAGATGCTTTATTGTAACAAAGTCTGGTTGATGTATGTTCTGGATGGGGAAGAAAGGTGGCCATTGTCTGGTACTCTGAATTTTCATATGACCTTGCAGTTGGAGCTGTTCTGCCAGAGTTCAGGAAAATGAGAAGAAATCCCACATGTGCAAGCTTTTATATTGCTATATAGTAAGGATTCTGAATGTCCAGGGACTAAATTGATGGTGAAGAGAAAGGCACAGCTCCTAGTGTATGAGGATAGCAGAAAGTCGGTAGAGAATGCTGAAGAGGATTTGATAAACTTAAATATAACAAACCCCTTCAATCCTAATTCTAACCTGGTGCCTGACCAGCAGGCTGGCCTAGAACCATCTATGGCTCCCACTCGCTCTCCTAGTTCCAAAGGGAGCCTTTCACATGAAGGGAAAGTGGAGGAAAAGGGGCGGCTGCTTGGCATCTGGGTCAGGGACGCTCTCCCCATCTAAAACCCACCAAGGCACTCCTTTTGGCTGGGGAGCACCTGTTGCCAGCAGGTCAATTCCCTCTAAGGCAATACCCCATCAGCATAAATAAACTGGGGCAACCAGTGGGGTATTACTGGGCTTCTAGTCCCTTCTCAATCTCTGACTTGATGAATTGGAAAAATTCAAACCCAACCTATTGGGAAGACTCACAGAAAATGGCTGAGTTATTTACTAACATTTTTGCCGCTCACCACCTCACCTGGGCAGACAGACTCTGCTTAACATGTTATTCTTGGCTGATGAGCACAAATAGAGATTGATAGAGCAAAGGAAGAAGCTCAGAGGCTCCATATGAGGATCCCAATCACACCCCTGCACCAGCAGAAGCTATTCCTATGAGGGAGTCCAGTTGGGACCCAAATGTGGCAGCAGACAACCCAATGGTTAATCATTATCAGAAATGTCTTTTGGTGGGACTCAAGAGGAAAGTACCCAAGCAAAAAAGTTTAAATAAGATTTAGGATTTACAGCAAAAGATCAACGAGGACCCCCCTCAGAATTTTTTAGAGCAAGTTTATCAGGTGGACAGGAAATACACAGATGCAAATCCAGAAGCCCCTGAAAACCTCTACATGGTCAATATGACTTTCATTGGGCAAAATGACCCCTTTGGTCCCTCTCCTGGGATGAGATTTGTTACGTAAATTAAATGTACAGATAACATTCTCACCCCCAAATCAACAACTTCATCTACAAGAATCTCCCGAAAATATACTTCAGCTCCAGCCTTTGCTTGCTAACCAGGAAAAGGAAACCAAACCTATCCTGTTGGAGTTCATCTGAACAGTGAGTAAAACTGTATGGACTGATGGGACCCCAGGGAGGGCCATCAAAGTTACTCCCATCAAGACCTTGCTTAAGGATGGGATAACCTGCCTCAAAAAAACAAAACAAAACAACAACAACAAAGCAGCACCCTCTTAAAAAGAGGCACTAATAGGAATTCAGCCACTTCTAGATAACTTTTTTTTGTGTGGTGCTGGGGATTGAACCCAGGGCCTTGTGCGTCAAGCACTCTACCAACTGAGCTATATCCCCAACCCATCTAGATAACTTTTCTTTTAACATAATTTTTTTAATTGCAGTTGGACACAATACCTTTATTTTATTTTTTTATGTGGTGCTGAGGATCAAACCCAGCACTCTGCACGAGCTAGACAAATGCTCTACTGCTGAGCCCCAGCCCCAGCCCCCATTTAGATAACTTTCTGAAACAGGGGTTGATTTGGCCTTTTCATTCCCCCAACAATATACCTACCCTGCCCAATAAGAAACCTCACACTGATGAGTACCTATTTGTGCAAGACTTGAGAGCTATAATAATATTGTTCAGAACATTCATCCTAATCTATACACCCTGTTGACTACAATTTCAGGTAACTTGGCTGGTTCACAGTGCTGGATTTAAAGAATGCATTCTTTTGCATCCCTCTGGAAAGAAAGTCCCAATTACTATTTATTTGCTTTAGAATGGCAAGACCCAAATACCAAAGTAACTACCCAGTATTGCTGGGCTGTCCTACCTCCAGAACTTTAAAACTCTCCTATTCCGTTTAATGAATGCCTGGCAAAAGACTTGTGAGGGTTACAGCTGAATCAGGGAATCCTCTTGCAATATGTGGATGATCTGTTTATAGCTAACCTGGACTATGAACATTGTCTTCAAATATTATTGGTGCTCTAATCCATCTAGCCTCATGGAGATATAAGGTGTCCACTAAAAATGCCCTAACTTGCAAACAAGTCACTTACCTGGGATTTCAAATTAGCCAAGGAACCTGAAGTCTGAAGCAAGACTGAAAGCAGGCAATCTTAGGGAACCCAGAAACAGGAGGCAATTACATGAGTTCCTGGGACTGACAGGATTCTGGCATATCTGAATCCCTAACTTTGAACTAATAGCAAAACCCTAGTATGAGGCATTAAAAGGAACAGATATAGAACATTTGAATTGGACCCCAGAATGCTAAGCTGCTTTTGAGAAGTTAAAACACAGCCTCATGACAGGCCCTGCCCTGGGACTTCCTGCTTTACAAAAGGAATTCAGATTATATGTGCATGAGAAACAAGGTACAGCCCTTGAAGTTCTCTTGTAGACACTGGGAGATATACCATGACCAATGGCCTATTTATCAAAACATCTTGACCACACAGCAAAAGAATGGCCTCTCCCTGCCTGTGGGTAGTAGCAGCCACTTGTGATTTGCTACAGGAGGCTGAAAAGTTTACTCTAGAACAATCCATCACTGTGTTTGTCCCTCACCAAGTCTTGGTCCTACTAGAACAGAAGGGTGGCTACTGGCTGACTTCTGGGAAGATAGAGAGATATCAGGCCATCCTACTAGAGAACCCCAATGTCAACCTTAAAGTCCTGTCCATGTTAAAACCAGCAACACTGTTGTCATTAGATGACAATGGGACCATACCACATAATTGCCTAGAAATTTTAGAAACTATCTACTCTAGCAGATTGGATTTATTTGATCAGTGTATCACAGAGCCAGACTGGGACCTTTTCACAGTTGAGAGCAGCTTCGTGAACAGTGGCCAGCAAGTAGCTGGATATGCTGTGGTCACAGAACAACTGGTAGTGGAAGCTAAGGCATTACCACCAGGAACATCAGCCCAGAAAGCAGAGCTAATTGCTATGACAAGAGCTCTCAGGCTGTCAAAAGAGGGTAAACATTTCTACCAGCTCCAAACATGTTTTCATGATGGTACATGCACAGGGGGTTGTTTGGAAAGAAAGAGGGCTACTCACTGCTGAAAACAAGGACATTAAATGTGTCTTTGAAATTCTGGCATTAATTCAGGCAGTGGCTGAACAAAACAGGTGGCAATCATGCACCAGTCATCAGAAGTTAGACACTCATGTAACCAGGGGAAAACAAGTCGTGAATAGGTCAGCCAAAAGGACTACAATTTATTGGGGCTCTGGTACCTCGGCTTGAATTGGCCAATACAAGCCTGTTTATATTGAGGAAGATTAAAAATGGGCCAAAGAATGGGGTTTTGATTCTTGTGATAGTACTTCCAGGTGGAGTCAAAATTTCCCTGACTCATCCTCCTGCCTGAAAGACTGATCTGGCCCTTGGTGAAACACCTACATGAGAGTACACACTATAGGGGGATGCCTTCGTGAATTTTATCAAGCCCCATTTGTGGGAACCACACCTCCAAAAACCACTTAGTGGGTGACTTGAAACTGTGTGTTATATGCCCCTAACAATCCCAAGACTGAAAGGCAGCCTGCTGTAAGAGGAACACAATATGTGGGAACACAGCCTTTTGCTGACTGGCAAATAGATTTTACCCAAATGCCCCATACCACAGGAAACTTCATATATTTGCTTGTATTGGTGGACTGTGGGGAGCCATTCTCACACGTGATTGGGCAACTCCCGGATTGGGTGTGAGGTGCTTTCCGGACCCTCTCCTGGTGTGAGAGCCTGTCCGTGTGGGGATGTGACTGACCACTGACCCGGAGGCCAATCACTGACCCTAACCTTGGAGTGCTGCCCCCCTCAACCTTCATTGGATAGAATTCTCCCCTGAATTTCTTGTTCCCCAATAAAAGGCCACTCCCTGGCGTGCTCTGCCTCTCTCTCTCCTGCTAGCCCTAAGTAATCCTTGCTGCCCTACTGGGTGGTTCCAGGTGTGAGCCAGAGAGGTGAGAGCCGTCTCTGCTCTCTCTCTCCTGCTAGCCCTAAGTAATCCTTGCTGCCCTACCGGGTGGTTCCAGGTGTGAGCCAGAGAGGTGAGAGCCGTCTCGGACCTGGTCATAGAAAAAGGTAATTGAGTCTGTGTGTTTATTTTGATCTCACTAGCTAACTTTTATGCCAAGAACCTCTTTAATGAAACCAGTGCGCTGGTCGCATGGTGGAAGTGGACACCTTCTCTGGGTGGGTAAAGATATATCCTACCAGAATAGAAAAGGCTTCATAAATAATTGTAGTTCTTTTGAAGGGGTGATCCCACGATACTGGCTCCCCTCCTCAATGCAAAGTGACAATGGACCATCTTTCATTGCTAAAAAAGGAAGTGACCCAACAAGTGATATCCAGTGGAAGCATCCAGCATCCTGGAGACCCCAATCTACAGAAAAAAAATGAACCATATCTTAAAGACAACAATGGTTAACTTATGCCAAGAAACCCACCTGCAATGAGATAAGGTGTTTCCAATTGCTCCTCTCTGAATACAGGTGGGCTCCAGAAGTAGGCTTAAATTGAGTCTCTATGAAATAGTGCATGGGAGACCCTTCCTGGCACCCCAGGGGAAAGAAAAGGACATAGCTATTGCAGGAGAAACTAGGCTAACACAGTTTGTACAACAAGTCAGTCAACTATTAACCACTGTGCATGAGTATGCTTCCTTCATGTCCCCTCCAAGTTTGGAATCACCTCTTCACCTCTTCCAGTCTGGAAACCAGGTGTTACTTAAGACTTGGAAAGACCATGAACCAGAGCAACACCTGGGAGAAAAGTGGACCAGACCTTATGACATGCTTCTGATGACTCACATATTCCTGAAACTTGCTGGAATAAAACCCTGAGTTCATCATACTAGAGTGAAAAAGTGTCCAAGAGACTTGCAGGAAGGCACCTCCCCTGCATGGACATCAGAACCCATAGGGGATCTAAAATATTTGTTTAAGAAAGCATAATTAGATATTTAATGCTTTTACTAACTTTGTTGGTTATTCATATTACCTCTCTAGGCTGGGAGAACAACTGTTTTGTTAGGATACTTTACCTTGGCTACCTCAATTCAGGCAGTTTATTGTTAGACCTGCCTTCCAAGAGCCCATTCCTCTACGGACCATGGTGACCCCTTTGTGCATCCCATTACAAACTTTACTCAGATCCTGGATGGAGATTGGATGCCAATTTGGGACCTGAAAACCTGCACCATTATGTTATCCAGCTGAGACAGTCTTCAACGTTCACTGTCTCACTCTTCCTTTTATTTAACACCACTTACCTGCCCTAAGGGAATATGAATTCCAGGATATCTCAAAATGACATCTCCTCTGGAACAAGAACAACTACCTTTGTGTGTACAACATGTTGTCCAATTTCCTGCAGACAAGATTACAGCAGTAACTGATTACTCCTTTCCAGATCATTCTTGGATGGAATGAACAGGATTTAAAGTTGGGTATTATTTCCTCATTGGGGGACCTACTGGGATTTCTTTAGAGAAACAATGGTTTTCTGTGCCCCTGTAGGACATGTGCTCATCTATAAAATTAGTAACTGTCCTTGGGCTACCAAATGTCTCAGAAACTTCACAACTCTCACCGAATGTTTTCTAGGGAATTCAATGGCACCTTTTTAA